>NC_139228.1:54819870-56287370 GCF_055691185.1 Crinia signifera
TAGGTCACTACAGATGGCGGCAGCCTGCGGGATAACAGGTGACTACAGAGGGCGTCAGCCTGCAGGATAACAGGTGACTACAGAGGGCAGCACCCTGCGGGATAACAGGGGACTACAGAGGGCAGAAGCTTGCGAGGTAACAGGTGACTACAGAGGGCGGCAGCCTGCGGGATAACAGGTGACTACAGAGGGCGGCAGCCTGCGGGATAACAGGGGACTACAGAGGGCAGAAGCTTGCGAGGTAACAGGTGACTACAGATGGCGGCTGCCTGCGAGATAACAGGTGACTACAGAGGGCATCAGCCTGCAGGATAACAGGTGACTACAGAGGGCGGCAGCCTGGGGGATAACAGGTGACTACAGAGGGCGGCAGCCTGGGGGATAACAGGTGACTACAGAGGCAGCAGCCTGCGGGATAACAGGTCACTACAGAGGGCGTCAGCCTGCGAGATAACAGATGACTACAGAGGGTGGCAGCCTGCGAGATAACAGGTGACTACAGAGGGCGTCATCCTGCGGGATAACAGGTGACTACAGATGGCAGCAGCCTGCGGGATAACAGGTCACTACAGAGGGCGGCAGCCTGCGGGAAAACAGGTCACTACAGAGGGCGGCAGCCTGCGGGATAACAGGTCACTACAGAGGGGGGCAGCCTGTGATATAACAGGTCACTACAGAGGGCAGCAGCCTGCTGGATAACAGGTCACTACAGAGGGCGGCAGCCTGCGGGATAACAGGTCACTACAGAGGGCGGCAGCCTGCGGGATAACAGGTCACTACAGAGGGCGGCAGCCTGCGGGATAACAGGTCACTACAGAGGGCGGCAGCCTGCGGGATAACAGGTCACTACAGAGGGGGGCGGCCTGCGGGATAACAGGTCACTACAGAGGGCGGCAGCCTGCGGGATAACAGGTGACTACAGAGTGTGTCATCCTGCGAGATAACAGGTCACTACAGAGGGCGGCAGCCTGCGGGATAACAGGTCACTACAGAGGGGGGCAGCCTGCGATATAACAGGTCACTACAGAGGGCGGCAGCCTGCGGGATAACAGGTGACTACAGAGGGGGGCGGCCTGCGGGATAACAGGTGACTACAGAGGGTGTCAGCCTGCGAGATAACAGGTCACTACAGAGGGCGGCAGCCTGCGGGATAACAGGTCACTACAGAGGGCGGCAGCCTGCGGGATAACAGGTCACTACAGAGGGCGGCAGCCTGCAGGATAACAGGTCACTACAGAGGGCGGCAGCCTGCGGGATAACAGGTGACTACAGAGGGGGGCGGCCTGCGGGATAACAGGTGACTACAGAGGGTGTCAGCCTGCGGGATAACAGGTGACTACAGAGGGCGTCAGCCTGCGGGATAACAGGTCACTACAGAGGGCGTCAGCCTGCGGGATAACAGGGGACTACAGAGGGCGGCACCCTGCGGGATAACAGGGGACTACAGAGGGCGGTAGCTTGCGAGGTAACAGGTGACTACAGAGGGCGGCAGCCTGCGGGATAACAGGTCACTACAGAGGGCGGCAGCCTGCGGGATAACAGGTCACTACAGAGGGGGGCAGCCTGCGGCATAACACTATCTGCAGCCTCTAATATCTATAGAAGCGCAGAGAGAAATAGAATTGTGAGAGATAAAGCGCCAGCCAATCAGCAGTTAGCAGCTGATTGGTTGGCACTTTGGCCCTGATCTTAATCTCATTGGTCCCCCGCATGTTCGCACGGGGGACCAATGTTTCTGCCCCGAGCATGCACATATTCTCATATGTGCATGTGCAGGGCTTCTTGTGTGGGCACCTTTGCCAATCTGCACTATGCACATGGCGCTAGCACCGGGGGGGGGGGGGGAGCAGGGCGATGGTGGTGCTTCAACATAAGAACGCCCAGCGTGTTATGGGCATGCAAGCGATGGGCATTCCAATGTAAAGACGGGCGGTGTGCCAAGGGCGGGGGCTAGGGTTACCACCTTTGTGTTGAGAAATTCCCAGACAGTGTCCCGCCCCTTGACACGCCCCCAGTCCCACCTCATCATGTATTTTTTTAACCTTTGCTTCAATTGTACTCTTGATTTTGCACATGTTACATCACACATCATATTGCCCATTACACGTTATGCCACACACTGTTATGCCACACACCGTTATGCCCATTACACGTTATGCGACACACCGTGATGCCCATTACACATGCCACACACTGTAATTCTCCTTACATATTATGCCACACCCTGTAATGCCCATTACACATTATGAAACACACCGTGATGCCCATTACATATTATACCACACACTATAATGGATATTACATATTCCATATAAGTGCCACTTACCTACATGTTAATTGCAAAGGGCTTTCATGCTCAAATCAATGGCATTGGGGATTACATGCTCATAGTGGAGGGCGCAGGGCCAGTAGGGACTCATTCAGAGCAGCAGCTACAGGACACGACACCGGAGGGCTCCTCGGCGCAGTTTCAGCCTCACTCAGTCAGGGCAGAAGCGGGTTCAGTTTAGGGCAGGATCGTAGAGCTCAGGAGGACACTGGGATTGGGACAGCCAGCCAGCCTGGTGTGGTGTCTGCCTGGCAGCCTGAGCCTGCCCTGTGGAAACAGGGCCGGCTCCACCACTAGGCAGCCTTAGGCATTTGCCTAGGGTGCCGGCCACTGGAGGGCGGCATGGGAGCAGCTCCCCCTTCCCACTTGGAGCCATGTGAGCGGACCCCCCCCCCCCCCCACGACTCTGTGGCTGCCGCCGCTTCAAGCTCCTCTCCCCCTCTACTTGGCAGCATCACCCCCCCCCCCCCCTCCCCCTCTACTTGGCAGCATCAAACCCCCCCCCCCCCTTCCCTAGACAAGCTTCAAGCTCCCCGCCCCCCCCCCCCCCCCCCACCCCGGCCTCAGCGGCCGCATCCCCCAGCCGGACTCACCGCAGACGCTGCATCAGCTCCCCCGTGAGCAGGTAAGCGGCAGGGCGCCCTCCACCCTCCCCCCCTGCCTGGGGCCCTGTGTGGAGAACAGGGACAGGAGGCAGTAGGAGCAGAGGTGTCAGGCAAAGGCAATAGCACAGATAATTTGTACAGTGCCACCCACGGTCATAGTCAACAGATTGGTTGCAAATAGCGTCGGGAAGGAGGGCAGGCGGCCACAGAGTACAGATGCTGATTTCAGCAATCATCATCTTTGAAGAGCTTCTGTGCATGTGCTGGGTGTAGGAAAGAGCTGGTCCGGGCCGTGCCTGCGGATTACGCAGTTACGCACAGGCAATACCGGGCCAGCTACTGGTGGCACGCGTATAGCGCGTCTCTCTTCACCAGCGGCAGCTTGCACATCGGAAGAGAGTGTGCGGCTGCCGGCCCCTGCCTGTTCACGGACATTGTATAGTCCGGAACGTCACCCGTCCGCACTCCGGACACTGGGCTTAATTACCGGATTGTCCGGGGTAATCCCGGATGGGTGGTAACCATAGCGGGGGCTGACGTCACATGACCTCAGCCACCCTTCCTGTCCCAGAGCCTGCAAATAGTCTCCACTGACTTATATTTGCGAGTCCAGGAGAAATCATTCGATGGTAGGCGACCATCGGATGATTTCTCCTGCTGTGGGCACATGCGCTCGGTAAGCTGCTAGCTTTGCAGCTTCCCATGCAGATCAGAATCAGGACCTTTATCTATTCTGTATCTCTCTCCAAGCTTATTCAAAATGTGGAAATGCAGATTACAACGCGTTTCGTCCACTACGATTCATAAGGGGTCTCATCGATATAGATAACAGGTAAAAGTAAAAGCTTCACAATATCCCTATGTGTATAGGTTCCATCAATAAAAATACCCAGAATATAGATCAAATTCCTGGATAGCTTTAATTAGAGGCCTAGAGCTTCAGCAGCCGACAAATAAATGTTCTAAGACCCAAGTCCCTGGAATTATTTATCCGGTTTATGGACGTGGATGGTGCATATACAGTAGTGCATATAGGTAAATCCAGTAGCAGTACTCCCTCTGTGGGTCTCCTGTCTCCAGCCAGAAAGGTTGTGATCTGCACTTACACCTTCTGAACAAGACTGTTGGACACACTTAGGGGAACATTTACTGAGATGTGTATTCTACTTCACATGTGATGTTGCTATGGGCAACCAATCAGAATCTATGTCTTATTTATCTAGCACCCTCTAGAAGATAGTAGACAGGATCTGATTGGTTGCCCATAGAAACATCACATGTGAAGTAGAATGAATCTTAGTAAATTTCCCCCTTATAGCATACCTCCAAACTGTCTACCGCTTATCGTGGTAACATCCCGGGTTTTGTGACGTTCCCGCATCCATCCCGGGGCCGGCAGTGTACGGCTGCGGGGGGGGGGGGGGAGCAGTTTTGAGTCCCCCCCTGTCACCCTGAATAAATGCTGTGCACATGCACACAGCGTCTATTCCTGCAGCCAGAGATGCTTGGGGCATAGCCAGCAGCTCACAGAGAGCCCCCCCCCAGCGGTGAAAATGGGGGTGTGTTTCACAGGGGAGATGCGGCACCGGCCACACACCCTTTCATTAGGCCACACCCCTTGCATGTGAGTATCCCTCCTCCTGAATAAAAGTTGGGAGGTATGCTTATAGTCTTATACAATTTGACCATTGTATTATTATTATTATTATTATTATTATTATTATTATTATACCCAAAGGTTATAGATCTTATGTAGGGTACACACCAGGACGACCCGCTCACGATGCACATCGTGAGCGGGTCGTCAGTGTCTCGTCCGACCCGCTCACGGTGACGCGGGGGGGCACGACCCGCTCACGATGTGCACCATGAGCGGGTCCAATCCGATGGCGACCCGCACCCGGCTGTATGGTCGTCATTGAGATCCTACCTGCAGCAGGTAGGATCTCAATAACGACCGACCGACCCGCGGGACCGCGCATCGGATCGGTATCGGTCCACAGCAGGTCAGAAAAGGGCCCAATCAGCACACAATCTACATCCAATTGATCGGAATTGGAACGAGATTGTGGGGATCGGGCCCTAGTCGTCCTGGTGTGTACCCAGCATTACTGTTGGTTTAAACTGGTTTATGCCTGGGCAGAACAAGCTGGAATTGGCACCATAGTCACAGGAGTTGTTGAGCAACATATAGAGTGGAAAATTAGAGTGTGAGCTCTAGGGGTTCTGCAGAGGGTGCGCTCTGGCCTTTTGCTAAAATATAACTGAAATGATACTATATCTAGCCCATCTCTGGGATACATCTGCGTTATATACATATAGTTCTACATCCAGCCCATCAATGGGATAAATCCCTAGTTCCAGATAACACTACACTTGGATTAACCCCTCACTGCCCAGCACTGCGAATCGTGTTGCACATCAGGGGGTCTGCGCATCCTTTTATTTTTACAAAGTGCCGACTGATAACAGGTTGTTTATTCCATGCCCGCATCGCAGCAGGCGCTTGGTACACTATGAATAAAAGCTAGGTTACCACAAAGTGATTGCACACAGCCCTGCCTGCATTTCCAATGGGAAAGTCAATTCTGAAGTGACAGCTCAAGAACCAGCATAACCACACTGCCCTCTAGTGCAAACTTCTAGTACTACAAGCTGCAACCAACTCTCCTGACTGTGGGAATCTGTAGCCACTAATCAGTGGTCGGATGTTATAACAGTATATGATGATCATAGTTACTCAGAGGATGTTACACTATGATTGACAGCATTGTCAGTGTGATACATTTCTGCTTTGGTGATCCGGTTGGCACCAGGCACAGTTACTCGTGTGTTGTTCTGCAGCTTCATGGCATTGTGTCCCATTCCCCCATCCGTCCTGTATAAAAGACACAAAAGGGAAAAAACAATAATAATGAATAATTTATAATAATAATAATGGAGGAAATGATAGTTTGGAGTATTGCAGACTGCTTATAATCAGCTAAATTATACATTATTTGAGCAGACAACTGTCCTAAATCACGGCAAAGGAGTCACATGCTAAAATGCCAAGAGGGTGTTATAGTACCCAAGCACATGCCTGCCCTGGGGGTCTGGCAGTGGATTAACGGACATGACCACCACCGCCAGAGATGCTGAGACTTGTAGTTCCATGGCCGCCGTAGAGTTGCCTAAGCTTGCATTATGCAAAATAGCAAGATATATAAAAGGTTATTTACGAACGTCTCTCATAGGTGCAAATCATCTCCTGTATGGAACCTGGCAGTGGCGGTACTCCCCAGATCAGATATCGTGCACTGTAATAATCACAGTCAGGATGTAGGGAAGCCGAGGTGGTGTCCATGTACTAAAGAGGGCAGAGACACTAGACATTACAGTGTCTGAGACACTACAACAGCACAGGTAACAGCAGCACAATGCTCAGTACACAATACAGCTGGGATGTAGGGAAGCAGAGGAGGTGTCCGTGTACTACCAGGGGCAGCGCTGTACATAGGGCACACATTAGTACATTACAGGGGACACAGAGCATTACAGTCACTGATACACTACAACAGTACAGGTAACAGCAGCACAATGCTCAATACACAATACAGCTGGGATGTAGGGAAGCAGAGGAGGTGTCCGTGTACTACCAGGGGCATCGCTGTACATAGGGCACACAGTAGTACATTACAGGGGACACAGAACATTACAGTCACTGATACACTACAACAGCACAGGTAACAGCAGCACAATGCTCAGTACACAATACAGCTGGGATGTAGGGAAGCAGAGGAGGTGTCCGTGTACTACCAGGGGCAGCGCTGTACATAGGGCACACATTAGTACATTACAGGGGACACAGAGCATTACAGTCACTGATACACTACAACAGTACAGGTAACAGCAGCACAATGCTCAATACACAATACAGCTGGGATGTAGGGAAGCAGAGGAGGTGTCC
Source organism: Crinia signifera (assembly GCF_055691185.1). Classification (NCBI taxonomy): domain Eukaryota; kingdom Metazoa; phylum Chordata; class Amphibia; order Anura; family Myobatrachidae; genus Crinia; species Crinia signifera. Next base: position 54,826,754 of record NC_139228.1, read on the forward strand.
GTGTACTACCAGGGGCATCGCTGTACATAGGGCACACAGTAGTACAATACAGGAGACACAGAACATTACAGTCACTGAGACACTACAACAGCACAGGTAACAGCAGCACAATGCTCAGTACACAATACAGCTGGCATGTAGGGAAGCAGAGGAGGTGTCCGTGTACTACCAGGGGCAGCGCTGTACATAGGGCACACAGTAGTACAATACAGGAGACACAGAACATTACAGTGACTGATACACTACAACAGCACAGGTAACAGCAGCACAATGCTCAGTACACAATACAGCTGGGATGTAGGGAAGCAGAGGAGGTGTCCGTGTACTACCAGGGGCAGCGCTGTACATAGGGCACACAGTAGTACAATACAGGAGACACAGAACATTACAGTGACTGATACACTACAACAGCACAGGTAACAGCAGCACAATGCTCAGTACACAATACAGCTGGGATGTAGGGAAGCAGAGGAGGTGTCCGTGTACTACCAGGTGCAGCGCTGTACATAGGGCACACATTAGTACATTACAGGGGACACAGAACATTACAGTGACTGATACACTACAACAGCACAGATGTCCGTGTACTACCAGGGGCAGCGCTGTACATAGGGCACACATTTGTACAATACAGAGGACACAGAACATTACAGTCACTGAGACACTACAACAGCACAGGTAACAGCAGCACAATGCTCAGTACACAATACAGCTGGCATGTAGGGAAGCAGAGGAGGTGTCCGTGTACTACCAGGGGCAGCGCTGTACATAGGGCACACATTAGTACAATACAGGGGACACAGAACATTACAGTCACTGAGACACTACAACAGCACAGGTAACAGCAGCACAATGCTCAGTACACAATACAGCTGGGATGTAGGGAAGCAGAGGAGGTGTCCGTGTACTACCAGGGGCAGCGCTGTACATAGGGCACACAGTAGTACAATACAGGAGACACAGAACATTACAGTCAGTGACTGAGACACTACAACAGCACAGGTAACAGCAGCACAATGCTCAGTACACAATACAGCTGGGATGTAGGGAAGCAGAGGAGGTGTCCGTGTACTACCAGGGGCAGCGCTGTACATAGGGCACACAGTAGTACAATACAGGAGACACAGAACATTACAGTGACTGATACACTACAACAGCACAGGTAACAGCAGCACAATGCTCAGTACACAATACAGCTGGGATGTAGGGAAGCAGAGGAGGTGTCCGTGTACTACCAGGGGCAGCGCTGTACATACTGTAGGGCACACAGTAGTACATTACAGGGGACACAGAACATTACAGTGACTGTGACACTACAACAGCACAGGTAACAGCAGCACAATGCTCAGTACACAATACAGCTGGGATGTAGGGAAGCAGACGAGGTGTCCGTGTACTACCAGGGGCAGCGCTGTACATAGGGCACACAGTAGTACATTACAGGGGACACAGAACATTACAGTGACTGAGACACTACAACAGCACAGGTAACAGCAGCACAATGCTCAGTACACAATACAGCTGGGATGTAGGGAAGCAGAGGAGGTGTCCGTGTACTACCAGGGGCAGCGCTGTACATAGGGCACACAGTAGTACAATACAGGAGACACAGAACATTACAGTGACTGATACACTACAACAGCACAGGTAACAGCAGCACAATGCTCAGTACACAATACAGCTGGGATGTAGGGAAGCAGAGGAGGTGTCCGTGTACTACCAGGTGCAGCGCTGTACATAGGGCACACATTAGTACATTACAGGGGACACAGAACATTACAGTGACTGATACACTACAACAGCACAGATGTCCGTGTACTACCAGGGGCAGCGCTGTACATAGGGCACACATTTGTACAATACAGAGGACACAGAACATTACAGTCACTGAGACACTACAACAGCACAGGTAACAGCAGCACAATGCTCAGTACACAATACAGCTGGCATGTAGGGAAGCAGAGGAGGTGTCCGTGTACTACCAGGGGCAGCGCTGTACATAGGGCACACATTAGTACAATACAGGGGACACAGAACATTACAGTCACTGAGACACTCAAACAGCACAGGTAACAGCAGCACAATGCTCAGTACACAATACAGCTGGGATGTAGGGAAGCAGAGGAGGTGTCCGTGTACTACCAGGGGCAGCGCTGTACATAGGGCACACAGTAGTACAATACAGGAGACACAGAACATTACAGTCAGTGACTGAGACACTACAACAGCACAGGTAACAGCAGCACAATGCTCAGTACACAATACAGCTGGGATGTAGGGAAGCAGAGGAGGTGTCCGTGTACTACCAGGGGCAGCGCTGTACATAGGGCACACAGTAGTACAATATAGGAGACACAGAACATTACAGTGACTGATACACTACAACAGCACAGGTAACAGCAGCACAATGCTCAGTACACAATACAGCTGGGATGTAGGGAAGCAGAGGAGGTGTCCGTGTACTACCAGGGGCAGCGCTGTACATACTGTAGGGCACACAGTAGTACATTACAGGGGACACAGAACATTACAGTGACTGAGACACTACAACAGCACAGGTAACAGCAGCACAATGCTCAGTACACAATACAGCTGGGATGAAGGGAAACAGAGGAGGTGTCCATGTACTACCAGGGGCAGCGCTGTACATAGGGCACACATTAGTACATTACAGGGGACACAGAACATTACAGTGACTGAGACACTACAACAGCACAGGTAACAGCAGCACAATGCTCAGTACACAATACAGCTGGGATGTAGGGAAGCAGAGGAGGTGTCCGTGTACTACCAGGGGCAGCGCTGTACATAGGGCACATATTAGTACAATACAGGGGACACAGAACATTACAGTGACTGAGACACTACAACAGCACAGGTAACAGCAGCACAATGCTCAGTACACAATACAGCTGGGATGAAGGGAAACAGAGGAGGTGTCCATGTACTACCAGGGGCAGCGCTGTACATAGGGCACACATTAGTACATTACAGGGGACACAGAACATTACAGTGACTGAGACACTACAACAGCACAGGTAACAGCAGCACCATGCTCAGTACATAGGGCACACAGTAGTACAATACAGGGGACCCTGAACATTACAGTGACTGAGACACTACAACAGCACAGGTAACAGCAGCACAATGCTCAGTACACAATACAGCTGGGATGTAGGGAAGCAGACGAGGTGTCCGTGTACTACTAGGGGCAGCGCTGTACATAGGGCACACATTAGTACAATACAGAGGACACAGAACATTACAGTGACTGAGACACTACAACAGCACAGGTAACAGCAGCACCATGCTCAGTACATAGGGCACACAGTAGTACAATACAGGGGACCCTGAACATTACAGTGACTGAGACACTACAACAGCACAGGTAACAGCAGCACAATGCTTAGTACACAATACAGCTGGGATGTAGGGAAGCAGAGGAGGTGTCCGTGTACTACCAGGGGCAGGTTGTCGTTGGTCGAGAATAAAGGTTATGAGTGAGAAGAGATTTGGGTATAGACAGTCGCTGAGTAGGAGACAGCTATAACTGAAGTGCGAGAGAAGAGGGCTGTGAGGCAGGAGGGCCCTGCTCTAAGGAGCTTTGCTTACAATCTAGGGCCAGAAAGACAGGTGACCTGAAGTCAGGAAGTAAGCGAGGCAGAGATGGCTGAGGACAGAGGCAGTGTGTTGGATAAGCGGCCTTGGGACTATGTTATGCGGTGGAAGGGTACGCTTGGATGAACAATATATCTATTATAAACCATAATACTTTGTCAATTTGTATTGTAGTTTTAGCATTGCATATATACACAGTAATAATGCAGTCTATGTCCGGGGCTGGGAACAGGCAGGACAGGCAGACACTTGGTGGAGGATCAATGCTCTAGGTCTGTTGCTCATTATGGAGACATTGGCGGCTGATACACAGTCACATTCCCCATCGTCTCTCCCTCCCACAAGAAGACTGACAGTAATTAATATTAAATCACGTTAGATGTGCAGGTTATTCGGCTTGTGCATGTTTAAAGGATTATCTGCATAATATGAAAGGTCGTTGTTACCCCGAGCTACGGCGGATCTATCCTTCAGTCACACCAATGTCACATTAACCACTTCAGCTCCAAACTGGGAAAAGGCCATTCAGAAGTTAACATGTAACAGGTTTAGCAGTCCACAGTGTTTATCAAACGGTGAGAACCCCTTTTGCCTGTGCTTCTGCTTCTCCCTTCTTATCAAGAGGGAAACTGCATGGAAGCAGACCCCATCTGTGTTAGGCGCCCACACATCAGTGATAATCAGGTCTTAAAGTGGTCCTGGAGGGTGGGTGGAATTAATTTGCCCTGCCCCCCACCCCCCTCCATACCACATTAGGTGAGTCCAGGCCAGTGCCAGGGTGCAAATGCAAACCCTCTCATATTACACCACATATTAGTATACTTACTATGTTATGACACAGTAGTGCCCCTTATTAACATTACGTCACTCAGTAGTGTCCCTTGTTCATGTTACGCTACACAGTAAAACTCCTCAACCGTGTATGGGATGCAGTAGTGTCGCTTAGTACACAATGAAGGGCCGGTGCTAGGCACCGGAGCGCCCCAGGCGGGGAGGAGGGCGCCCCGGCGCTCAATCACTTACGCGCTCCAGGGGGGCCGTCTACCGTGTCCAGTGATGTGACATTCAGGGAGGGGGTGTCCGGCGCCGTGATGTTCCAGGGAGGGGGGGCTTGCCATGCGATGCGGCACTGGCTGCCGTGATTCTCCCCAGGGAGGGGAGGGGGGTGTCCGGCACCGTGACGTTCCAGGGGGGGGCTTGCCATGCGATGCGGCACTGGCCGCCGTGATTCTCCCCAGGGAGGGGAGGGGGTGTCCGGCACCGTGACGTTCCAGGGGGGAGAGGGCTTGCCGTGCGATGCGGCACTGGCCGCCGTGACTCTCCCCAGGGAAGGGAGGGGGGTGTCTGGCGGCCTGACGTTCCAAGGGGGGGGGGAGCTTGGCAGGTGATGTGGGTCGCCGTGACGGGATTCAACACTCCCCAGGGAGGGAAGAGGTGGCAGCTTGCTGGGCGATGCGGTGCGGGGGGACAGCTCAAAACTGCTGCCCTCCAGAGGCAGGGGCCCTAGGCAAATGCCGGTCCTGACACAATGCCCACTGTAGTAATGCCCCTTACACATAATGCCCACAGCAATAGTACCTTGTGATGCCATGACATCACATACAACGTGCCAGAAAAAGAAGCTGCTGGGATAGGCTTTCTGTTGGAATTGCTGTGCAGGACTGTGGTATACTCCATTCCCGCCCACTTTAACCCCTGGTAATAATTGCCCTAGGCCAAGGTCAACCTTATCCCCCAGGTATCCCCTGATTACACCTGTGCACCTGCTGGGTGACTTGGAAAATGTGCACTGTTGGGGGTACCTGAGAATTAGGGTTGGGAACCACTGTTCTAAGGTCATTAGCAAAAGTTAAACAGGTTACAGTCAAAATAAGACAATGACACCTGCACTACGGTGTCCCCGATGTCTGTTGGGCAGAGATGCATCATTGGGTAACAGTGTGTAGGTCGACAGTCAAAAGGTCGACTACTATTGGCCGACAGTCAAAAGGTCAACACATGAAAAAGGTTGACACGGTCAGCGTGGGAATTTTGACATGGAAAAAGTTTTTTTTTGTTTTAACCGACTTGTTCGCATGGCACACTTATCCATGTCGACTTACGTCGGCGTAGACATAAAAAACCATGAAAAACTTATGTCAGCCTTTTTCATGTTGACCATTCCCACATTGACCTAATGCTTGCGGCGACATGACCACGTCGACCTAATGAATGACGACTTATTTCACGTGTCGGCCTAAGTTTTGTCGACCCCTTAACCCATACCCCTCATGTTGTTCCCCTAATGTGTGAGGCCCCCGACAGCCCTGCCTCCATCAGGCCGTGCACAGTGGGGGGGGGGGGGGGGGGGTTATTGCTCGGATACGGCCCCCATCAGTGTAATGTATCGGAGTCGCTGCTGCAGTTTTATTCTTTCCACCTATAAAAAGGAAACCTGCACTTTACAGCTAATTTGTTACCATCCATTTGCTCTGTAAGACAATGTGCTGACGCGCGGCTCTATTCAGCACTTAATCATTATAAGATGTTGGTATAATGGCTTCTAAGAGTGATTATGTGGGAACCTCAGCGATAATGATTTTAATTAGGAAGCGGGGATGAGGGAGGTGCGGATCGCGGCATCGCCAGCAAGTTTAGGACGTGTTAACATTAGTGAAACCCAAACTTCCCAAATTTGTCCGCAGAGTCTCCTTAATTCCAGCTCTTGTGGCAGTCTGTGCTTTAATTGTATTATCGTCCTTTAATCGATGTTCTGTGGGTCGTTCTGCAGCGGAATCATCGTCTCCTCTTCTATAACCGCATGCACAGAACAGCGCCTATTGGATCGGTTACATCTCTTATAGGGATCACAGGACCACTGTGACGCCATTATCTCTTATAGAGATCACAGGACCATGGAGACCCCAATATCTCTTATAGGGATCACAGGACCACGGTGACCCCATTATCTCTTATAGGGATTACAGGACCACGGTAACCCCATTATCTCTTATAGGGATCACAGGACCACGGTGACCCCATTATCTCTTATAGGGATCACAGGACCACTGTGACGCCATTATCTCTTATAGAGATCACAGGACCACGGTGACCCCAATATCTCTTATAGGGATCACAGGACCATGGAGACCCCAATATCTCTTATAGGGATCACAGGACCACGGTGACCCCATTATCACTTATAGGATCACAGGTCCACGGTGACCCCATTATCTCTTATAGGGATCACAGGACCACGGTGACCCCATTATCTCTTATAGGAATTACAGGACCACGGTGACCCCATTATCTCTTATAGGGATCACAGGACCATGGTGACCCCATTATCTCTTATAGAGATCACAGGACCACAGTGACCCCAATATCTCTTATAGGGATCACAGGACCACGGTGACCACAATTTCTCTTATAGGGATCACAGGACCACGGTGACCCCATTATCTCTTATAGGGATCACAGGACCACGATGACCCCATTATCTCTTATAGGGATTACAGGACCACGGTAACCCCATTATCTCTTATAGGGATCACAGGACCACGGTGACCCCACTGTCTCTTATAGGGATCACAGGACCACGGTGACCCCATTATCTCTTATAGGGATCACAGGACCACGGTGACCCCATTATCTCTTATAGGGATCACAGGGTCACAGTGACCCCATTAGTTCTTATAGGGATCACAGGACCGCGGTGACCCCATTAGCTCTTATAGGGATCACAGGACCAAGGTGACCTGATTAGTTCTTATAGGGATCACAGGACCACGGTGACCCCATTATATCTTATAGGGATCACAGGACCACGGTGACCCCATTAGGTCTTATAGGGATCACAGGGCCACAGTGACCCCATTAGCTCTTATAGGGATCACAGGACCACGGTGACCTGATTAGTTCTTATAGGGATCACAGGACCACGGTGACCCCATTATATCTTAGAGGGATCACAGGACCACGGTGACCCCATTAGGTCTTATAGGGATCACAGGACCACGGTGACCCCATTAGCTCTGATAGGGATCACAGGACCACGGTGACCCCATTAGCTCTTATAGGGATCACAGGACCACGGTGACCCCATTAGCTCTTATAGGGATCACAGGACCACGGTGATCCCATTAGCTCTTATAGGGATCACAGGACCACGGTGACCCCATTAGCTCTTATAGGGATCACAGGACCACAATGACCCCATTAGCTCTTATAGGGATCACAGGACCATGGTGATCCCATTAGTTCTTATAGGGATCACAGGACCAGAGTGACCCCATTATCTCTTACAGGGATCACAGGACCACGTTGACCCCATTAGCTCTTACAGGGATCACAGGACCACGGTGACCCCATTATCTCTTATAGGGATCACAGGACCACGGTAACCCCATTATTTCCCAGCGATGGCATAAAGGACAGACTATTCTAGCACTAAGTACATAGATGTCACCAAACAATACATGACCTGGTTCCGGATTAAGGTGTCAACAGTGTCTAGATAGACAGTCCATAGGTCGACATGCTCAAGGTAGACAGTAACAAAAGGTTGACAGAAGCAAACCTGAAAATGTTGACATGTGTTTTTGGTTTCAGTGTTGACACCAGAGCAAGTGGACCCAATTAGTGACCACTTTACCATTCCCAGTCGGAGTCCATGTCATAGACAGAAAAACTCCTGTCGACCTGTTCACGTGTCACCTCGACCTCTAGCTTGTGTCAACCTCTTGCCAATGTCGACCTAGTGCATGTTGACTTTTTACCAGTATCGACCTATTGACTGTCTACTTAGACACTGTGGACCTAACATCCAGATCCCCATATACAGCAATACTGTATCCATTCATACAGTGCATGTTCTGCATACTAAGCACAGAACAATACAGATGTAACCAGTGCACAGCGCCAATAGAACAACAGCTGTGGCGCAGACACATGTAGTACAGCACCTTTTTAATTATTTATACTGTGGGGTTTAAAAATTTGAGGAGTTTCGTGCTCATTGTCAGGAGTTAATTGCCTGTTGTCTGGGGTTACAGGCTCATTGCCAGGGAGTTCCTTGCTAAATGTCAGGGGGTTACATGCCCATTGCTATGGGTTACAAGCTCGTTACCTGGGGGACACTGCTCAGAGTGCACCGGTGCTACGCAATGCCTTCTCCTGACAGACACTAGAGGTTTAGTAGGCCCTCTAGTGTCTGTCTCCAAGAAGGCAGCAGCCATCTTTTAGGTGTCCATTATTGAAGATTCCTTTGGCATGGAATCTGCAGAGATTCGGCTCCCCCTCCAGTGCTGTGCTTCCCCTAAGACCCAGCAGTCCAGGCTGCAGCCTATTGGTTGATCAGGCCCTGTATAGCAGGGTGGATTATCATTCAGCAGAAACTTATTTTATGCATTAACTGAAATACTTTCCCTGATTTTATTCCTGTTTCTTGAGCGAAATAAAATAAAAATTACACCCCCAAAAAATGTTGTCGGGCCTTTGCACCCCTGAGCCTCACCGCAGATAAAGCACCGTTTAGAATAAAGCTTTTCCACCTTTGATATCTGTGATATGTGATCAGAATGCAGGAGATGACCAGCGATCCCAGGTGCAGCTCCCAGATAAAATGCTCATTACACCATAATTATACATAATGTCAGAATAGACTTCAGTCTTATTTCCTGCGGGTCCCTCTCCACGGTCTGTGGGATTCTCTGCTAATCTCAGCGTCTGACATCCACAAAGCGGCTACGCGTGTCACGCTGGCTGTGGGGACAGGACGAGAGCTCTTGGGGTACCAGGAGTCCTATCGCCAGTGTACAAAGATCAGGGGGCACTTCCTTTCTGCCCTACAGTACAGTACATGTAGTTACCCGACCACCCAGCCCCATGTATGTCTATGTATATATATAAATATTACACGTGAGCACATCCATACTCCCACTCCCTGATGCCCCCTGACTTCTGACCCTATGCCTGCTATTCCACCCCAGGGGCAAACGCAGGATTTTCAGAAGGGGGTTTCCAGAGAGGGGTGGAGCAAAGCACGGAGATGGACCCAGTATATGCTGGGTCAGTTAAAGTATTATATATATTTATATATATATATATATATATATATATATAAAAATATATATATATATATATATATATAAATATATACACACACACATACATACACACATATATACACACACATATATATATATATATATATATATATATATATATATAGTGTACATCAAAGGGGCAGAGTCCCAGCATTTGGAATATACCAAACTCTAAGTCAGACAGAACCTGAAGTATCTCACTGGGAATAGCAATTAACAGGCTTGGATGGGGACCACTGCTTTGAAGTCAGATATCTCTGGTTCCCAAGGGCCGATTTTTAAAATTCTTGTACCTATGGAAAGAGGAGACCCTCGGCTTTCAGTCTAGTGCCCTTAGACTCCTGGGGGAGGGGGGATTCTGGGTACTCAGACCCCCCCCCCCCCCCTGAGTGCGCCACTGCCCTCCGATAGCTTATCACTGATGCTCTTTGTCTACCATTCCATTGACACCAATGTCTCCGTCCTGCCTTCCATTGGCAAAGATGGCCATGCCACCCTCCCTCCCCTTTGCACCAACGTTAAACCCCCACCCCTTATCCCATTCCTCCCAAATACCCCACCTCTTGTTACTTATGCCCCATACCCTCCTGTCACATGAAACCACTCTCCTGCCACATGTCACCAATGTCCCCCAATGCCATCCTATTCCAAGTCACTGATCCCATGATTCATGTAATCCCCTGTCACTGATTCCCCACAGCCTGTCACTAATGCCTCCTCCCCTTGTCCCAGATGCCCCTCACCATACCCTACATTCCCATTGCATGATTGTCTAGCTCCCACTCCCAATCCTTCCTCTCCGCCATTTCTTCCCCTCATATGCTGAGAGCTGCTCATATGGCGATTAAAGAACCCCCCCAATGAGTCCTCGTATGTCTCCTATGTACATAACTCATCACATGCCCCCTTCAGAGGCGGCCGATAAGCATTGGGCCTAATTCAGGTTGGTTTACAAAAGCAAAATCCTTCTTTAATTGGCAAAATCATGCTGCACTGCAGGTGGGGCAGATGTAATATGTGCAGAGAGGTGTGTTCAAACTGAAATTACTGTATATTGCAGTATAAAAATAAAGCAGCCAGTAGTTACGCTGCACAGAAACAAAATAACTCAACCAAATGTAACTCTCTCTGCCCGTTACATCTGCCCCACCTGCAGTGCAGCATGGTTTTGTCCATTAAAGAAGGCGCTTTCTTTTGCAAAGGAACCTGAATCACCTCCACTGTGCGCCTTCCACCTCCTTCTGTCATTCCGTAAAGACAAATGTCTTCTCAATCATCGTCACGCTTCTATCTGTGCGCTCCCGTCATTACTTCTTAATTATTTTGCTTTTAGAGACAGTATAGGCCAATTAGACTTTACAAAAAACTGACATTTAAACGTAACGTTAAATTATATATTTAATTTTTTTACATATGGGAATTGTTTAAAAAGATTTTAAATGCTTTTAAATCAATTAGGAAAAGAGGAGTGCGTCGAGATTCATGTTTTATTACAATGGAATGATTTCTATATAGAGAGGCGCTGTTATGAGTGGTCGTTATGATGTCATCACTCGCTGCATAATACCGAGCAGCTGCAGCCTGACTGGGTTTAAAATGTTTTATTGTGCGAGCCAATAAAACAGGAAATAAAGATGGTTACAGAGAATGTCAGTAATGTAGCAATACAGAAAACTGCTTTAAAATGTAACTACACCTAAAATGTAATGAGAGTGTAGCAGAAGTGAGGGCATCCGGTGCCAGGCACAGATTGGCAGACGTCCCCCGCACCGGTGCTGCAATGCTTCATCTCCTGCAGCCGACAAGTGACATCGAGCCAGATTAACAACCAGCCAATCAGCTCCTATCTGTCCTTTTTCAAACCCAGCCTGCACCATGACAGTTAGGAGCTGATTGAATGGCTGTTTATTGCTCTCAATTTTATCACATTTTGAAGCTTGATACATCTGACCAAATGAGAGATTTTGGAAGAGTTTTTCCATATTTTTAAACCGGCGATCATTACATGGCAAAATCAACCTGGTTTTTCCCTTTAAAAAAAAATGGAAATATTCTCCCAAAATCTCACATTTTCTGATTCTCACACCCTATTGCATTCCACACCAAGTGTCTAGGGGGGTCCCTAACACTAAATACTAAATGTAATTCTGGGGCACAGGACCCTACCACGCCAACCCCAGGGCAACACTCTAGTGAGAGGTGTTAGTAAATATTAATAAGAAAGAATTAAAAGTGCTAATTTAGGTCTTATAATGTGCCACCTCAAAACAACCCAGCCACCCCAACTCAGGGGGACTTGCGCCCTAAACTTGGTGTAATGTTAAAATTACTTGGGTCCATCCTGGGTTCAATTCCCACCATGGACCTACTGTAACTGCAGGGCCGGATTAAGGTCTGTGGGGGCCCTGGACAACAAAAGGTCCAGACACCCCCGCCAAACCCCCCACCCCCTGGATGGTGGCAGGTTCCTCCACCCTTCCCACCCACCCCCGGATGGAGGCAGGTTCCTCCACTATTCCCACCCACCCCCGGATGGAGGCAGGTTCCTCCCCTGGTACCTGGGCTGCGTGGTACGTGCAGCGATGGGGAGGCAGCAGGGTCCCTGCGGCGGGTGGGCACTAGTAGCACTACTAGTTCCCATCTGCTGCAGGGACCCCGCCGCTGACTTCCCATCCGCCACAGGGACCACGATGCTGACTTCACATCCACCGCAGGAACTCTCTGCCCGCCCCACGCTGTCTGACCCCGCTGCTTGCCTCAGCAGTGGGGTGGCGGGTGTGGGGGGGACCACCCCTGTCGCCCCGTGGGTAATCCGCCACTGTGTAACTGTGTAGTGTTTAGGCAGACTCAATGGGCCAAGTGTTTCTTTTCTGTCACCAAATCCTATGTTTCTATGGGGCAGATGTATTAAGCCTGGTGAAGAAATAAAGTGGAAGGTGACAACGCACCAGCCAATGAGCTTTTTGAATGACAGTTGGGAGCGTATTGGCTAGCGCATTATCACCTTCCAATTATCAATGAGACAGACTGGTCTATTTAAAAAAAGAAAAACGCAGTTAACCCTTCCTACCGATGGGTTCCTTGTGACAGCCAGTCAGGGAGAGTGACGCTCTCTATTTCCATGCCAGCGTCATAGTGAGGCATCTGTGCGGGGTGAGGGGGCACAATGTCATTACCACAGGGATCAGTTTCTCCCATATAAACCGAGTGAGGAGCAATGGAGCATTAAACATATCTGTTGCTATTGTAAAGTGTCTGAGCAGAGTCAGGAATACAGAGAGCTCATGAATTATGCAGTCACAGCTTATTGGGAATTTGTCACTGTCATATGGATGGATTCATCGCTTCCAAAGCATTAGGGGGAAAACAACCGAACAATTCACATTTTTATTCCCTTATGGGGCTAATGTTAAAGTTTTCTGAATCGGAAACGCTAAAGATGTGGAAAGGAGAGTAATGGTGACTTATATATATATATATATATATATATATATATCTGCTGCTTAGGCTGCCTGGTCAGTCACTGCAACTGCCCTAATTATCTAAGGTCAACATAAGCTTAACGTCGACAATGGCTAGGTCGATAGTCAAAAGGTATGGGTTTTTTGTTTTGAGCCGGCATGTGCCGACAGGCAGTATTTCATGCCGTACCATCCACTAGGGCAGTGGTTCCCAAACTTTTGTGGATCACGGCACCCTAGAGTATCAGTTATTTTTCCATGGCACCCCTAGGGAAAAAGTTTGATACCAGGAACTTCAGAAAAAAATATTAAATTAAATAAGTTGTGCTTATATGTCCTCCTTACTGTAGGTCTAGTTATGTGGTGAGGAACATGATTCACTTCTGTTTATCCACATATGTTATAATTGGAAGTCACAAGTACTGATTTTCCTTATTAAATTGACCATATATAATTTGAATTTGTCCTGGACCACCAACCCAGGGCACCCCTGCAAGTGCTCCGCGGCACCCCTGGGAGCCACGGCACACAGTTTGGGAACCACTGCACTAGGGCATGGAAGGAGAATAGAATAGTGTGCCGAGCATGCACCATCCCCGAAGGGACGTGGTACACTTTGAAGGTGTCCATGTTGACCATGTCGACATGCAGGACAAAAAAAAGTGAAAACCCATGTCGACCCATGACTGTCGACATAGCACACCTAATGCTTGTGTCGACCATCTGATCATGTTGACCAAAGCCACGTTGACCTTTTCCGGTGTTGACGTAAGCATGTCGACAATGGCGTTTGACACAGTACAATTTACAGACGTACTTACCAAGAAGTGTTGGGCGTTCTTCCTAGGCTGTTTTGGCAGTGACCTCCCCCAGTAGCGCTGAGCGGTGCTAGCCTGACCTGCCCATGAAGACAGAGAGGCCACCTCTGCAAAGTCATCAGGAGCCTGCTAAGACTTACTGGTCCCCGCTAAGACTTACTGGTGTGTAGTGGTAGTGGTGGCACTGTGTGGCATATGGGGGACACAAAGCCGTAATAGGTAGCAATTGTGCATCATACTGTTGAGGCATTGGGGGACATTTACTAAGAATACGAATACAAAAAATTGTATTCGTATTCTTGCTACGAATGAATACGACTGCATACGTCGTATGCAAAGTCGTGTTCCGGAGGGGAATTTACAAAGCAGTCAAATAGGACTGCTTTGTACCCCTCCGATGTCGTATTATTTCGTATTAACGGCCGTATATGCAGCCGCTAATACGAATTCCTAAAGGCAGTCTGCACGGATCAGTCAGATCCATACAGGCTGCAGAGTGTAAAAAAAAATAGAAAAATAAATAAATAAATTTTAAAAAACAGCGTGGGGTCCCCCCCACAGCCGAAACCAGCACCAGGCTGAAAGAGCTGGGGCCGGTAATAAAAAATCAGGAAACCCGACAAATAGGGGTTCCCCGATATTTTAAAAGCAGCCCCAGGCTCCAGGTCCGGGGCTGGTTTCCAAAATACAAGACTTAATTGACCAGGCTGAAGCCTAATTCTGTCCCCTGTGGCCCTGGAGCGGTGGCCACCGGGCTGATTGAAGTGTCAAAAAATAGAATTAAAACTATTGTCTTTTACTGTGGAACTATGTCCCAGCAAGCCTCCCCCACAAGCCAAGGGACTTGGAGAACCAGATGTCCCAGCCTGCGGGGCATTAAAGGGCCCGTTGGCACTTGTAATTCCACATTAAAAAAAATAGTGAAATAAACACACACTGACACACAATAAAAATAAAACTTTAATACATCCAAAGCCCATACATACTGATACTTACCTATCTTGAGCCCGCAGGTAGGTCCCTGGGTCTTGGTCCGGTGCCTTGTCCTGGTCCGGATCCATGTCGGCATTCGGCTCCTCCTAGTGGCCAATCAGGAGCCGAGAAAGTCGGCTCCTGATTGGCCGCCTAGCGGCCAATAGAATCATTCAGAGGAGAGGCGCAGAAGATGAAACATCTCTGCGCCTCTCATCAGTCCGATGCGGGGAGCTGCTGGAGTCGCCGTCATGTCACAGAAGATGACAGAAGACCAGGACTATGGCGGATCAAGGTGACATATCTTCACAGGAGGACCTGGGTGAGTTGGATTTCCTTCCACAGGTTCCCCATGGATTTCTTCTGACCCGGATGGACGCCGACAGACGTAGGGACTATAGGAGAAATCGGCCAAAATCGTGGTAGTTTATTTATTGTTGTGCAATGCACTTGTATAGATGCCAAGGACAAATCTCATAGAAACCTTTTTTTACTGTAATATTGGTAGCAGAATACTCTGATTTTACCTATCCATGATAACGTCCATTTTTAAGGCAGGATGGTCATTTGGTTAATTCAGGTACTGTAGTTTTGCACGAAACTTCCATTCTCAGGTCTGTCGCTATGTAACATACTGTAGCAGCACCTTTATGGCAGAACTGCCAGAGCAGAATTAACGTCTGGTGCGGTTCTCGAGCAGAATATTTGCCGTTTAGGTCAAAGTCTCTTCTACAGATTTCTTCAAGGTCGGAAATATCGTTATCTCGTCTCCAAGCCATTGTTTAGATTTCCTTCAGAAGCTATAAATAAAGGACCAATGTCTTTCTAATGGCGAGTCGGACACTCTACGGGGTCCAGAGAAGTGGCTTCACCTCCAGCTTCTCCCATTATCTGGATTAATTATCAAATGTGGACAGATATCGTTAGAAAGATTAGAAAATTATCTGAAATGTAGAGGACTCCGACCCTGGGATCGGAACATCTGATGAATACTCCGGAGGGTGATCGTTGGATTCACTAAAAAAAAACCTGGCAATAAATGAGGCGTATGGATATCACAGAACATGTTTTAATGACTATTACGTGACTATAATCCCTCCCTAAGGATCAGTGCTAGCAATGCCTACAGGCCAGATATACGGTACATTGCTATGCAGTAATAACCGTCTCTCAGAACTTAGGGCCAGATTCTCTAAGCTTCAAAAGTGATACAATGGAGAGTGATTAACAACCAGCCAATCAGCTCCTACCTGCCATGTCACAGACTGGGTTTGAAAAATGTCAGGCAGGAGCTGATTGGCTGGCTGTTTATCACTCTCTATTTTATCACTTTTGAAGCTTAGAGAATCATCTCCTACTTTCCTACCAACATCTATTAGTACAATTCTGTTTTGCAAGATGATTTTTATTTAAATTATAATTATCAGCTAAATCAATGATACATTGCAGGGGCACGGGCAATGTTTTCAGAGCTTGCTACAAGTAAAACTCTGAATTCCCCATTAAACCAACGGGGACTGCATTCAATCATCGGTACCAGAGGGATCGCAGCCAGTGGGGCAAATTTACTAAGATTTGAGTTCTATTTCTGATGGGATGTTGCTATGGGCAACCAATAGGGTTACCACCTCATCCCTTTAATTCCGGACACATATTAATTGCACAGGTTCTGTGGCAGTTAAAAACCAGGTGAAATGGAGTCTTGAAGTCAGCCAGCCACAGAGCCTGTGTAATTAAAAAGTGTCCGGAATTAAAGGGAAGAGGTGGTAACCCTAGCAACCAATCAGATACTGGGCCAGATGCACTAAGCTTTAACAGTGATAAAATGGAGAGTGATAAACAGCGAGCCAATCAGCTCATACCTGCCATGTGACAGACTGTGTTTGCAAAATGTCAGGTAGGAGCTGATTGGTTGGTTGTTTATCACACATTTTATCACTTTTGAAGCTTAGTGCATCTGGCCCAGTGTCTATTATCTTCTAGAAGGTGCTAAATAAATAAGGGGAGATTCTGATTGGTTGCCCATAGCAACATCACATGTGAAATAGAACTAAATTTCCCCCAATAGCTCAGCTTAAAGGAGGGATGGACCTCATCCCTACGCCTAGTGTAACATGTTTTACAGATGGGGCAGGTCCCGTCTTTGCAGGGGATGGCGATGGCGACGCCAGCCGCCATCCCCCGCCAGCGCCATCTGTATAACGAGAAGGGGACGCGCGCGCACGAGAGGCGCGTGCGTCCCCTTCTGACGGCGCTTCCAGCGATTCCCCCGGGTCACCGCCGGCTTGTCGGCGGTCACCCGGGGTCCCCGCCGCCTGCCCGCACCCTCCCTAACCCTATCCGTCTCCCTGAAGCGGAGACGGACAGGGTTCCCCTCGCCCCGCCGACGGAGATTGAGACGCGCGTGCGCGTGAAACGCACGTGCATCTCAGTCAGATGGTGAGCCAGGCTGCTGGCGGATCGCCAGCAGTGACGTTCTGGCGATTTGCCAGCAAAGAAGAGGCCTGCCCCATCTGTAGTTGCTTTGGCGGGAAAAGTGCGGTTTTGGGAATCGTTGCACCAAATGTAATAAAGGGTCATATAGACAAAGCCCACTCAGTCCTATTAGTTACACCTGTCTGCAGTGACAAAATTGACCTTACTTGCCTATTCTCACGGATCCTACGGGGGATCCACGGTTTCTATGGGGTAGACTCTCGCACCCCTATAAGAGCATCCCGCATCTGCCTACTTCCTAGTGAATTGGGCAGAGAGGGAACCGTATTATACACCAGTATGTAAAGGAGGTGGGGCCTAGTGACACATTTCAATGAAAACTCAAATGTGAACCAAAAGCAGCAACTTTCCGTTAAGGGATATGGCTTCATAACGCAACTAGCTCAGTCCTTCCACCATTGCTGCCCACCTCCTGCATCACTTTGCCAGACTGTAGGCAGTAGGAAAGTATGAATTTTTAACGAGCCCAATTCTAAAGGCCTGTGATTTATAGGATATATACCATACTTGCCTACTTTTGAAAACTAGTTTCGAGGAAGATTATAGTTGGTAGCAGAATTTTTCACTGCGCCCCACTGAGGGGGCGTGTCATGCTCCACCCAAAGGGCGTGTCTAGTTCCATATATGGAGTCATTGGGTCGACCCATATTAGGTGCTCATGCATTAGGTGGACCACTGACAGTCAACATTGCTGTGGTCGACAGGGTTGGAAGGTAGGGAGAGATTGTGAAAAGAGATTGTGAATGTGGCAGCTGGAAGTGTGGGTGTGTACTGCTACATCTGAGGGGAAACTTGTAAAATGACTTAGATGAGCCCCAGAGCAGTTAGTAAGAGCTACTATACTTGGTAAAGTGCCGGGAAATGGTGCTGATAATTCAATGTAACTGTATCTATCTCTCATTTCTTTTTTTTCCCAAAAAATGTAACAGTGTAATGTGGGCTAGGTGATCGGGGCCGGAGCTGACGTCAGAGGTCTTCCCCTCACACACCTGGGCACACCTGCATTTTCCCTGACACTCCCATTAAACGGCCGTTACCACCCCCAAACGCCGGCCACCTGTCAATCAAATTGCGTACGGCCAGCGTGGGAAAAAAGCAGGATTTTGTCTCAGAAGGGCCCAGCGCATGCCTGATACAATAGAGTCAAATGATAATTGGATGGCCTGTGATTTTGCAGCCCTATGATCAGGCCTGAATAACCCCCAATGTTGTATCCATAGCTTCCATAGTCCATACGCCATTATGAGGTATTTTCTGACACTTAAGCCCAGAGCTGACATTAATGTAACAGACTAATTTAAGGCAGTAAAAATCCTGACTGAAGGTAATGCAAGTCGTCTCATTAATAATCTCCCTTCTAATTAATGAATAAGCCCTCATTACTGAGACTCTGAGAATCTCGTCTCCTCTCCTAACGAAGGAATTTGATGAGAGCATTAAAAAAGTGTCAGCAGATCTCAGCCTGATTTACTGACAGTATAAATTGCACAATACCCGATAAAATGTCTCAATCTGTGTGTTACAGTGTAACAGTAATTGCGTGGAATGTGTGTATTGATGTGACGTTTGTAAAATCAACAAACAGAACAGACTTTTAAAGTGGCCATTAGTATCTGCGCGGGAACGTAGCGGACGACGCCGAAAAACCGACACAAATGTCCTCCGACGCAGAATGCCGGCTCATCGCTTTCAAGGGTATGCCGCTCTCCCAGCTGTTGGGAAGTGAATGCTATGTGATTTCTCACTGGGAGCAGAGGCATTGAACAATTACTGCAATCACAAACTGACAGCGAGAAAATGAATCACGTTCCTCCTCCCACTCCCAAGGCTGGAATCTCACTGAGAAGCCACTCTTACTGTGTAGGAGAGAGCAGTTATCCTACTAGCTGGACCTGTCCACCCACAGCACACGGCCAAGTGTATGTGCTCAGAACATCACTCATAGGTGCATGGTGGAGTTAGCCATTCCTAATTCTGTTAGATTCATATTGCTATGTCATGCCTACAGTACCATTCATCCCCTCTGTGTTGCATTGATGTGCTCTTTTGCAGCCTGCAGTACCATGCCTCACCACTGTGTTGTGTTGCTGTGCTGTTTTGCAGCCTGCATTACCATGCCTCGCCACTGTGTTGTGTTACTGTGCTGTTTTGCAGCCTGCAGTACCATGCCCCACCACTGTGTTGTTACTGTGCTGTTTTGCAACCTGCAGTACCATGCCTCACCACTGTGTTATGTAACTGTGCTGATTTGCAGCCTGCAGTATCATGCATCGCCACTCTGTTGCATTCTGTGCTGTTTTGCAGCCTGCAGTACCATGCCTCGTCACTGTGTTGTGTTACACTGATTTTTTCAGCATGCAGTACCATGCTTCGCCACAGTGTTGTGTTACTGTGCTGTTTTGCAGTCTGCAGTACCATGACTCACCACTGTGTTGCATTGCTGTGCTGTTTTGCAGTCTGCAGTACCATGACTCACCACTGTGTTGCATTGCTGTGCTGTTTTGCAGCCTGCAGTACCATGCCTCACCAATGTGTTGTGTTACTGTGCTGTTATGCAGTCTGCAGTACCACGATTTTCCACTGTTGCGTTGCCTGCAGTACCATGCCACCGTGTCGCAATGCTATGCTGTTTTGCTGTGATGGCTGACAATTGTAACAAAATAGGACAAATACATACATAATGAGCACACTGACAAGGGCAAAAAAATGTAAAATAAAATAAAGAAATTCAGAAATCAGACTTCACCAGCGTGTCTCCAGTGGGCTCCCACATTGCTTGTTATGACTGTTATTACAAAAAGAGTCTACAACAAAATGGCTTCTAAAGTGATGCTACATTTCCTCTTCAAGATGGCCGGTGTATCTGCACATGCGCAGAGCCGTCTTGCCCATGTGTAGGCGCAACATGCATCCTCCTCTTCATGTTGCTATCCAGCTGTTAGAAAGCCCTGCACTGCTTCCCTGAGAGAGGACAGCCAATGGCTGGGAAGCTGTCTGCACCCCTACTCCAGTCTGCTCCATCTCCAAACCAATACTAACAGTATACTGTACATTCACTTCTACAATAAACCACACAGCCTGGTTAAGCTACTTGAGTGGTCTGCACAATGTAACCTCTGGTTACATCAGGGGTGCACACATTCCCAACAAGGGGTACGTCAAAAACCCAAGCCCTGTTTGCCCATCCATAGAGACTACTTGGATATCTGTTAATGATGGTGGAAAAACCCTTAATGATGTGGAGTAGGGTATCCAGATGGCTTACAGACAATGTTTACGTCAAGCAGAAGGAGGGTTTTGTCTCCCTGTAGATGCCGCCATCTTGCTATGAGAGACATGTGGTCTGCGTACAGATTGTGTTGCTCAGAAGCAGACGGACATTACAATATACTGTTTATTGAAATAACGATGAGGCCTACCATTCTACAGCTGTTGGAATTGGCATTTATGAATGACAGTGCCCCCCAAGCAGTTCCTTAATCTACATATATATATCCATCACCTCTAACCTTCACCCAGCAGAACATGGTCACTTGCCTGGGGTAGAAGTAGTAAGAGATCTTCGCTGTTGCCCATTGTTGAGGTTAATTAAAAATTAGATCAGAATTTGCATTCTAGAAACTTGCAAAGATTGTAGAAAACTCATTGTAGGCCCAAAGCCAATGATTTAATAAGCCATTCACTTCCAGATGGACCGTCTCTATGAGGTAATGACGAGGGTGAAGGGTTGGTTCTATCCCCAGCCTCTAGACCCTGGGCCATGTCTTGTCTACACACCATTTGTTTTACTGCATCGTTTTAGTTTCCCAATGCTGACAAGAAGATCGTTTATCGGGTTAACGGGGAGAAGCGTCTGTGCTGGGTGTCTGAGACAATGTAACACTATGTTCTATCTGATAAGTCTGAGAGATAGGGCAGCACACTCCGGAGTCTTCCCTCATTTAGATGTAAATTTGAAAGTTGTGTCCTGACTGTGCTTAAACCTCATGGGACTGTTACGTGCGCCATTAAATGGACCTTATTGATTAAGTAATTAATAGATAGTGACATCCCGGCAGTGACACAAAGCTGAACAGCTGGCTCAAGCAGACAAAGAATAATGAAATTCCACCGCTTTCCGGGGGCTGGAGATACCAACAACGGAATGAGAACAGAAGGATCTTTAAATGCTCTGCTTCACTTTCTTCCTCTCGTGTCCTCTACATCCGGCGTTATCCAGAGATGCTTCCAACAACTATTACTGCAAAATGATTTCAAGATCTTCAAGAGGCACTTTGTACGTCCGATGTCAACTTTAGTCAGAGCTACACACCTCCTCGATGACCTATCCACATTGGTGTGAGACAGAGATGAAAGCCAAGGGTTTTTCCTTTCTAAAAATCTGAAATAATGTCAGACTTACTCCCAATCAATAATTTAATTTATGGGAAAATTTTGAGGTTTCCAAGTTTATAGCCCGCAAGTCATTGGCGTTCCATTGCACTACATACCGCATAGTTAAGAAACTGGCTGCACCTGGACCATTAAGCCAGTGGTTCAAATACATTCTTGACTGACGGTGCCCGGGGCCTAGAGATTCAGCCTTTTTTTTATGACATCCCCAAAATAAAAGTTTTCATTGGTACATATGGGAAAAATATTAACTAAATAGTTCTACCTGTTCATACTTGGGGTCAGTTATGTGGTGGAGGACAGAGTTGTGCTTCTGATTGTCCCAATGGGTAAAGAACCACTGCTTTAGGGAATAAGATCATCTCATCTCTAAATCTGGTCATTCATTGTATGTTTATATTTCCCCAATCACTACAGATATAGTAATATCCTTTTAAGTTTTTATCGGACTGTGCTTTTTCTCTATGTAGCTATTTCTGGATCCTTTTGCAGAGTTGACATTTCAGTAGACTGCCATCCTTATTATGTCTATACTACAAACACATAACCCCAATGGGACAGAACCAAACCCAATAAATCAACAAGCAAAAGTCATATTGCCAGTGAAAATGGCTTCTTTCTGCTTCACCATATACTGTACATGAAGGGGACAACCAAGGCCAAAAATCCTGGCCATCCTCTTCGCTATGCTAATCCACACTGCCTGTCCTGCCTATTGATAACTTCCTCCCACTCCTAACTTCAAGACTTCCCACGTGCTGCTCCCCACCTCTGGAATTCTCTACCTTTCTCCCTCAGGGCGAGATGTATTAATATACATCGCCACCCCTCGCAGCCGCGATGCTACCGCATATGTACACTTACTAACATATGCGGCTAGCATCGGGGTGCGGTGACGGAGACCCCCGCGATACCTGTAATGTGGTGTGCGGGGGTCTCCGTCACATCCCGGTGGCTGTCAGTGTCCCCGGCGTCTCCTCCTCCCCCCTGCAGCTGGATGTCCTCCCGGCTGTGACACCTGCTGGGGGAGGAGGAGATCGATGGAGGACGGGAGGGGGGGGGTCGCGTGGATGGCGGGCAGCGGGCGGCGATAGAAGCCCATTGGCTTCTATAGGGTATCACCACCCAGAGGTGGCTATACCCTACCCGGCGGAGATGGGGCGGACGGGTAATGGTATATAGGAAAATGCGGTAAAACCCCCGTTTTACTGCATTTTCCCTTTAGTACATCCCGCCCTCAGACTCTCCACTTCTCTAAAAATAACTTCAAACAGGCTCTTGGCCATGCTTTTCTTTAGGAAAATATATTAGTTAAATATCGCTGCAAACTCCATTCTCAAGCCCCGTACACACGGGGGAGATATATTGCTCAGCCATATATTGCTGCAATATATTGCTCAGTTTCTCCAAGTAAAACGCCACAACTTATAACCTGGGCGATGAAATGCCCCCATCTATTTAAAGGTACAGCCCGCGCTGTGACAATCTCACCGCCCCTTCTATGGCATGGCGAGGACACTTACAGGAAGAGGCCAACATCCCCCGTTGAGGCAGGACTCACCAGCCATCCTGTCAAAGCAGGGCAACACCGCACAGCGACCACCTGTACCTCAAATTGACCGCTGGTCGAGAGCGCCTTCCCGACGATTTTAATTAAAGAATTTGAAAAGCCCATTTAGGTGATGACCAATAGGGTGGGATTACAGACTCAAAGAGGAAGCAGCATCATTGAACTCTTCCTAATATACCCCTTCTATGGGTAATCTACCGCCACAAAACTTTATTAATACATTCTCTAAATTCACAGGCTCTTAAATGCCCTCATGCCTATACAGCCCTCGCTTAACCTAGGTGGAGGTCGCTGTCAGCTGAAGTTTTGCCTACGGTTCCAAAAACCTTGCTCCTGCCCTGTGTATACCTGGATGGGATACAATTAAACAGAGATAAATATGGGAGGTTAGAATACTATAATTAAAAAGTTTGAGGATAAAACATGGCGAGAAGCGTGATCAGACATCAAACCTTGTTGTTCTTTGTGGGTCCTTGTTACTTGAACTGTTATAAGGACTATATTAGACAGAACATAAAATAACGACAGTATTTGTAAAGAAGCAGCGCAGCTGTGACACTCGCAAAGTGTTGGTTCCTCGCTTGTGACAAATAAATTGCCCATTTCTGTACAAAACCCCGGGGTCAGTAGTGTTACATTGTATCTGTTCCTCTAATTACATCTTCATAATTACTTCGCAAGCGTCAGACAATACAAAGAGTTTAGCAGGTAGATCATGTACCGTTAAGTAGTGTAATTACTAAATGTATCAATGCAGATGTACAATAGCCTATTTATCTTCCAATCACAGCCATTTTCCTGGAGCCAAACTGCAAATGATCTGATAACATTTGGGTTGATAATTATTGTTGAGAGAATGCTGTTTACTGCCATTGTCTTGGCCGCACAACTCGACGTGCCAACAACGCGCGAGCAGGTGACAATGTAAAGAAAGTTTCCCCTGTCCAAGGTGACGGTAAAGTCACCTCGCTCGTCCTGTGCTGAGTTTAATGAGGATTATCGCTGCTTCACCTGGTATTCCCCTGGAGGCTCCTATGAAGTTAATGGAATCCAGGAGAAATGGTCTCTGGGGAGCGGTGTCATTGAAAGTTTCACAATGAGCCCAAGATTCTCTGTTAAAGTGATCACCATCTAGATTAACGCTGTGATAGGCGAAAACAATGGCGTAGGACGTTTGATCGTTGGTGTGAATGTTACATATATATTGTACTGTATATACAGTATGTGTTTAAGGCCTTTTAATTAATTTTGTATAAACAGTAATTCTGTAGGGAATTCTTTATTATTCCAATGCACTGAACAAAGTAGGGGCACTCTATTATAGGGAACAAGAACTTACAGGAGATGGTAAAAAGTCAACTGAATTTATGGACATAAACATCACAGTATCAGTAGAACTCTTAGTAGGGAGTGGACTGTCCATGTATATACATCCCACTATCAGTAGAACTCTTAGTAGGGAGTGGACTGTCCATGTAGATACATCACATTATCAGTAGAACTCTTAGTAGGGAGTGGACTGTCCATGTATATACATCCCACTATCAGTAGAACTCTTAGTAGGGAGTGGACTGTTCCATGTACTGTATATACATCACACTATCAGTAGAACTCTTAGTAGGGATTGGACTGTCCATGTAGATACATCACATTATCAGTAGAACTCTTAGTAGGGAGTAGACTGTCCATGTATATACATCCCACTATCAGTAGAACTCTTAGTAGGGAGTGGACTGTCCATGTATATACATCACACTATCAGTAGAACTCTTAGTAGGGAGTGGACTGTCCATGTATATACATTACACCATCAGTAGATCTCTTAGTAGGGAGTGGACTGTCCATGTATATACATCACACTATCAGTAGAACTCTTAGTAGGGAGTGGACTGTCCATGTAGATACATCACACTATCAGTAGAACTCTTAGTAGGTAGTTGACTCTCCATGTAGATACATCACAATATCAGTAGAACTCTTAGTAGGGATTGGACTGTCCATGTATATACTGTACATATCACAATATCAGTAGTACTCTTAGTAGGGAGTCAATTGTCCATGTATATACATCACACTATCAGTAGAACTCTTAGTAGGGAGTGGACTGTCCATGTAGATACATCACACTATCAGTAGAACTCTTAGTAGGTAGTTGACTCTCCATGTATATACATCACACTATCAGTAGAACTCTTAGTAGGGAGTGGACTGTCCATGTATATACATCCCACTATCAGTAGAACTCTTAGTAGGGAGTGGACTGTCCATGTATATACATCACACTATCAGTAGAACTCTTAGTAGGGAGGGGAGTGTCCATGTATATACATCACACTATCAGTAGAACTCTTAGTAGGGAGTGGACTGTCCATGTGTATACATCACACTTCAGTAAAACTCTTAGTAGGGAGTGGACTGTCCATGTATATACATCACACTATTAGTAGAACTCTTAGTAGGGAGTGGACTGTCCCATGTTTATACATCACACTATCAGTAGAACTCTTAGTAGGGAGTGGACTGTCCATGTATATACATCACACTATTAGTAGAACTCTTAGTAGGGAGTGGACTGTCCCATGTTTATACATCACACTATCAGTAGAACTCTTAGTAGGGAGTGGACTGTCCATGTGTATGCATCACATTATCAGTAGAACTCTTAGTAGGGAGTGGACTGTCCATGTGTATGCATCACATTATCAGTAGAACTCTTAGTAGGGAGTGGACTGTCCATGTGTATGCATCACATTATCAGTAGAACTCTTAGTAGGGAGTGGACTGTCCATGTATATACATCACATTATCAGTAGAACTCTTAGTAGGGAGTGGACTGTCCATGTAGATACATCACATTATCAGTAGAACTCTTAGTAGGGAGTGGACTGTCCATGTAGATACATCACATTATCAGTAGAACTCTTAGTAGGGAGTGGACTGTCCATGTATATACATCCCACTATCAGTAGAACTCTTAGTAGGGAGTGGACTGTTCCATGTACTGTATATACATCACACTATCAGTAGAACTCTTAGTAGGGATTGGACTGTCCATGTAGATACATCACATTATCAGTAGAACTCTTAGTAGGGAGTAGACTGTCCATGTATATACATCCCACTATCAGTAGAACTCTTAGTAGGGAGTGGACTGTCCATGTATATACATCACACTATCAGTAGAACTCTTAGTAGGGAGTGGACTGTCCATGTATATACATTACACCATCAGTAGATCTCTTAGTAGGGAGTGGACTGTCCATGTATATACATCACACTATCAGTAGAACTCTTAGTAGGGAGTGGACTGTCCATGTAGATACATCACACTATCAGTAGAACTCTTAGTAGGTAGTTGACTCTCCATGTAGATACATCACAATATCAGTAGAACTCTTAGTAGGGATTGGACTGTCCATGTATATACTGTACATATCACAATATCAGTAGTACTCTTAGTAGGGAGTCAATTGTCCATGTATATACATCACACTATCAGTAGAACTCTTAGTAGGGAGTGGACTGTCCATGTAGATACATCACACTATCAGTAGAACTCTTAGTAGGTAGTTGACTCTCCATGTATATACATCACACTATCAGTAGAACTCTTAGTAGGGAGTGGACTGTCCATGTATATACATCCCACTATCAGTAGAACTCTTAGTAGGGAGTGGACTGTCCATGTATATACATCACACTATCAGTAGAACTCTTAGTAGGGAGGGGAGTGTCCATGTATATACATCACACTATCAGTAGAACTCTTAGTAGGGAGTGGACTGTCCATGTGTATACATCACACTTCAGTAAAACTCTTAGTAGGGAGTGGACTGTCCATGTATATACATCACACTATTAGTAGAACTCTTAGTAGGGAGTGGACTGTCCCATGTTTATACATCACACTATCAGTAGAACTCTTAGTAGGGAGTGGACTGTCCATGTATATACATCACACTATTAGTAGAACTCTTAGTAGGGAGTGGACTGTCCCATGTTTATACATCACACTATCAGTAGAACTCTTAGTAGGGAGTGGACTGTCCATGTGTATGCATCACATTATCAGTAGAACTCTTAGTAGGGAGTGGACTGTCCATGTGTATGCATCACATTATCAGTAGAACTCTTAGTAGGGAGTGGACTGTCCATGTGTATGCATCACATTATCAGTAGAACTCTTAGTAGGGAGTGGACTGTCCATGTATATACATCACATTATCAGTAGAACTCTTAGTAGGGAGTGGACTGTCCATGTATATACATCACACTATCAGT
This sequence comes from Crinia signifera, assembly GCF_055691185.1. Lineage (NCBI taxonomy): Eukaryota > Metazoa > Chordata > Amphibia > Anura > Myobatrachidae > Crinia > Crinia signifera. Next base: position 54,854,448 of record NC_139228.1, read on the forward strand.
AGAACTCTTAGTAGGGAGTGGACTGTCCATGTAGATACATCACACTATCAGTAGAACTCTTAGTAGGGAGTGGACTGTCCATGTACAGGTATAAAGTTTTACAAAAAAGTCCATGTAAAAAAAAAATCAGTAAAAACTCCTGTTGACATTTTGATCTATTAACACTGTTGAGCATTTATATAAAGACCATACAGTATATTGTTGACTTATTGACTGTCCACCTAGATGCAGTGGCTGAGCAATAGTCTGCAGGGGCTTGGAAGAGCTAGGAGGCATGTATGTACTGGGGGTCTCTGGTGCTATCGTTACACTGCAGCTCAGACACTTGTCTGCAGGTCTGTTGTGCCATGAAAATGTCCCTTCCAACTGTCTCAGAGGGGACAGTTATTAGGGATACAGGAGGAGGCGACGGCCACTTTGGGAGAGACATCCTCAGCCCAAGTGCAATCATTCTGTGTATTTATACGCAGTTTTCTGTATCAGGGACCTTGTTCTGTTGGTGTTCGATGGAGCAAGAGGACCGGACACGCATTTCCGATTCACGTTGGGAGCTTTTCTGAAAGTGACCGGTTTATCAGCGTGTAACAGAGACAGGGTCAAAGCCTTTTACTACAACCTGCCAGCGCCGGCAAATGATTGCATTTATTAACCTGGCAGAGTCAGAACTTTGCATGATGAATGGCAGAGAAAATAATTTGTATTTCTGATTATCATACTTCCAGAAGCGAATCCCCGTGTTATGGGCCAACGCTGTGTCAGGGATTATTCCTTCTCGGTTTCTGGAAACTAATGCAACGCACAAGGTTATTATTGATAATTGTACTGATCAGGATACAATAGCTAGTAACGTGCTGCAAAATAGGAAAGAGGTGATGATGTCATCATTCAGCCAGATATTAATGTGCACAAACAGTGCGGAAAGGAAAGCATCAATTGAATATTAGTGCACCGGGTCTCCACTGTTTTCCTGCTTTGTAAATCAGCAATTTTAGGGGGGAAAGTAAATGATTGAAAATAAAAAGTAACTACAGTATCTGTATACACTGTATAATGTCTATGTTACTGCAAGCACCTTCATTACATCTGTGCAGGTGAGCCACAAATACATGGCCATATCCAGTCTCCTGTAGCAGATTAAGTAGGCCCGCTCACCCCACCGCCTCTGATAATAAGAATTGACCACCGCTATGGTCTGTGTGCTATACATTACTATGCCGCTATCACAGTCTCATACAGTGACCACCGCTATGGTCTGTGCACTATACATCACCATGCCGCTATCACAGTCTCATACAGTGACCACCGCTATGGTCTATGTGCTATACATTACCATGGTGCTATCACAGCCTCATACTGTGACCACCGCTATGGTCTGTGTGCTATACATCACCATGCCGCTATCACAGTCTCATACTGTGACCACCGCTATGAACTGTGTGCTATACATTACCATGCCACTATCACAGCCTCATACTGTGACCACCGCTATGATCTGTGCGCTATACATCACCACGCCGCTATCACAGCCTCATGCTGTGACCACCGCTATGGACTGTGCCCTATACATTACCGTGCCACTATCATAGCGTCATACAGTGACCACCGCTATGGTCTATGCGCTATACATCACCGTGCCGCTATCACAGCCTCATACTGTGACCACCGCTATGGTCTATGCGCTATACATTAACATGCTGCTATCATAGTCTCATACAGTCACCACCGCTATGGTCTGTGCGCTATACATCACCATTCCAATATAACAGCCTCATACTGTGACCACCGCTATGGTCTGTGCGCTATACATCACCACGCCGCTATCACAGCCTCATGCTGTGACCACCGCTATGGTCTATGCGCTATACATTACCATGCCGCTATCACAGCCTCATGCTGTGACCACCGCTATGGTCTGTGCGCTATACATCACCACGCCGCTATCACAGCCTCATGTTGTGACCACCGCTATGGTCTATGCGCTATACATTACCATGCCGCTATCACAGCCTCATACTGTGACCACCGCTATGGTCTGTGTGCTATACATCACCATGCCGTTATCACAGCCTCATACTGTGACCACCGCTATAGACTGTGTGCTATACATTACCATGCCGCTATCACAGCCTCATGCTGTGACCACCGCTATGATCTGTGCGCTATACATCACCACGCCGCTATCACAGCCTCATGCTGAGACCACCGCTATGGACTGTGCCCTATACATTACCGTGCCACTATCACAGCGTCATACAGTGACCACCGCTATGGTCTATGCGCTATACATCACCGTGCCGCTATCACAGCCTCATACTATGACCACCGCTATGGTCTATGCGCTATACATTAACATGCTGCTATCATAGTCTCATACAGTGACCACCGCTATGGTCTGTGCGCTATACATCACCATGCCAATATAACAGCCTTATACTGTGACCACCGCTATGGTCTATGCGCTCTACATTACCAGGGCCGGATTAACAATGGGCCTGATGGAGCTACAGCTCCAGGCCCACTCTCCAAATAGGCAGCAATTTTAGGGGGGAAAGTAAATGATTGAAAATAAAAAGTAACTACAGTATCTGTATACACTGTATAATGTCTATGTTACTGCAAGCACCTTCATTACATCTGTGCAGGTGAGCCACAAATACATGGCCATATCCAGTCTCCTGTAGCAGATTAAGTAGGCCCGCTCACCCCACCGCCTCTGATAATAAGAATTGACCACCGCTATGGTCTGTGTGCTATACATTACTATGCCGCTATCACAGTCTCATACAGTGACCACCGCTATGGTCTGTGCACTATACATCACCATGCCGCTATCACAGTCTCATACAGTGACCACCGCTATGGTCTATGTGCTATACATTACCATGGTGCTATCACAGCCTCATACTGTGACCACCGCTATGGTCTGTGTGCTATACATCACCATGCCGCTATCACAGTCTCATACTGTGACCACCGCTATGAACTGTGTGCTATACATTACCATGCCACTATCACAGCCTCATACTGTGACCACCGCTATGATCTGTGCGCTATACATCACCACGCCGCTATCACAGCCTCATGCTGTGACCACCGCTATGGACTGTGCCCTATACATTACCGTGCCACTATCATAGCGTCATACAGTGACCACCGCTATGGTCTATGCGCTATACATCACCGTGCCGCTATCACAGCCTCATACTGTGACCACCGCTATGGTCTATGCGCTATACATTAACATGCTGCTATCATAGTCTCATACAGTCACCACCGCTATGGTCTGTGCGCTATACATCACCATTCCAATATAACAGCCTCATACTGTGACCACCGCTATGGTCTGTGCGCTATACATCACCACGCCGCTATCACAGCCTCATGCTGTGACCACCGCTATGGTCTATGCGCTATACATTACCATGCCGCTATCACAGCCTCATGCTGTGACCACCGCTATGGTCTGTGCGCTATACATCACCACGCCGCTATCACAGCCTCATGTTGTGACCACCGCTATGGTCTATGCGCTATACATTACCATGCCGCTATCACAGCCTCATACTGTGACCACCGCTATGGTCTGTGTGCTATACATCACCATGCCGTTATCACAGCCTCATACTGTGACCACCGCTATAGACTGTGTGCTATACATTACCATGCCGCTATCACAGCCTCATGCTGTGACCACCGCTATGATCTGTGCGCTATACATCACCACGCCGCTATCACAGCCTCATGCTGAGACCACCGCTATGGACTGTGCCCTATACATTACCGTGCCACTATCACAGCGTCATACAGTGACCACCGCTATGGTCTATGCGCTATACATCACCGTGCCGCTATCACAGCCTCATACTATGACCACCGCTATGGTCTATGCGCTATACATTAACATGCTGCTATCATAGTCTCATACAGTGACCACCGCTATGGTCTGTGCGCTATACATCACCATGCCAATATAACAGCCTTATACTGTGACCACCGCTATGGTCTGTGCGCTATACATCACCATGCCAATATAACAGCCTTATACTGTGACCACCGCTATGGTCTATGCGCTCTACATTACCAGGGCCGGATTAACAATGGGCCTGATGGAGCTACAGCTCCAGGCCCACTCTCCAAATAGGCCCATTCTGTAGCTGAGGGCCAGGGCTTTCCAACAAGCCCAGCCCCATTTCGCTAGCCCCTCGGGAACCAGAGATACCGCCAGGCAAACCTGGAACGTTGTCCCCATAGGATAACATGGGACCCGCTAATTCCGACCTCTACCCGGTTCCAGTGGCTGTCAGTTCCCACTCCGGCATCACAGAAGTTCGAGGTTGATCTCAGTCGAACCCAAATCGCTGGGCCTTCAATCTGATACCTGGTCCATATGGGTTCATTGGTTCTAGAGATATCTAGAGATATTGTGGGTAAACCAAAATTTTTTTTTTTTTTAATTTCATGGCTGTTCATGTTGTTTGAGAACAGATTTCTCTGAAACCAAACGGCCCAGTTTCACGGGACCAAAATCATTTGAAGCCTACATGTAAATGGTGTCAGTTGGTTCCGAAGATATAGCTGTTTGTTTAAAGGGGGGCGGGGGTGGTTTTCTCTCCCCCTCACACTAGAAAATGCAGGGATTAGGCTGGTGTAAAAGGGGCCGGTCCCTGCATGATACTGGGACCATATTCCTGGGTAAGTCCCTCCATTTTCTGGTGTAAAAGGGGTATTATTTCAAATAGCCGGGACAAGCAGTGCTCTGAATACAGCCGGGCAGCCCCCTGCTCTCTGCCTGGCTGTCAATCAGTGCCAGATTAAGCCTTTGGGGGGGGGGGGGGTTGGGGGCTGGGGCACTTTAGACAGGTGGAACCCCTTGCACTTGTCATTACTGGCCACAAACTGCATGAGAGAATATTATACTGTCAAAACACAGAGTAAAGTCAGTATAAACTTGGTCAATGGGTAACTGCTTACTCTGTAAGACTGTAGGAGACCTCACAGTGTCAGTGCTGCCTCTGATTAAAACCCCTCCCATGACTAGGCTGCTGCTGCTTTCCTCCATAGGCCTGAGAAGCATGTAATGAGCTCCACCAATCAGAGCTCAGCATAAACCTCTCAGCCTCTGCCCTCTTGTGCAAAGTGTCATGGGACTTAGTCAACTCCCAGTAATGCACTGCACACTTGTGCAGTCAGTGTGCCTTGGCTCCTGATGCTCAGCACCATTAATCATTGTCACATTGGCAGATATGTGAAGCTGCAGCACTACCCCACTCCCATGCACAAAACCATTAGCTAAAAAAAAATAATAATGTTTTGTTAAAAATACATGCCAACCACAGGGGGCCTCTAGCTAGAGGGGGCCCATGGGTACTAACCCCTTTTGCCCCTGCTTTAATCTGGCCCTGCTGTCAATGGCTGCCATTTCTGCCCGGCGGTGGCTGTCCCCCAGTTACCGCGAGCATGTTTTCCCCCTTGACAATAAGCAAGTAATCCCACATGGCAAAGAGCATGGAACCCCTGGCAATGAGTATCGAACCCCCAGCATTGAACATGGAATCCCTGGCAATGAACATGTAGGTAAGCAAAACTTATGTAGCATCATTTTTAATAGGCATTATGGTGTTTGGCATAATACGTAATGGACATTATGGTGTGTGGCTTAACATGTAATGGGCATTATGGTGTAAATTTTTAATGCGCGCCTATGGCACGCAATTTCCCTATTTATGAAGCATATTGTGCATTATTGCTCAATCTGTTTGGTATAGTGCAGGCATGTCCAAACTATGGCCCTCCAGCTGTTGTGAAACTACAAGTCCCACCATGCATTGCCACAGTTTTGCTATTAGGGAATGCTAAAACTATGTCAAGGCATGCTGGGATGTGTAGTTTCACAACAGCAGGAGGGCCATTGTTTGGACATGCCTGGTATAGTGTGCATTTTGGCTCAATCCAAGTGGCAAAATGTGAATTTTGCCTTAATCTGTGTGGCATAACGTGAATTTTGACTCAATCTGTGTGCCAAAGTGTGAATTTTGGCTCATTCCATATGTCATAATATGTAAGAGGCAAGTACAGTATAAGGGGGTTACTATTGTGTTGCATGATTTGTATAAGGGGTATATGGTGTGGTAACTTGTGTTTTTATCACTGGAGTGCCGCCTCACCCCGCAAGTATCTTAGGACACCGGCATTCTGCGGGTGCACCTTTGGAGGGCACCCGACAATATATCTCCATGCATTTTTCTTATGCCAGCCCCCTGCCTTTTCCAGGCATATATAACTAGTTGAAAGAATTTACACAAATACAGACACACCCATGAGCAGACCACTCAACCAGTACACTGGTCACGCCCCCCACATTATTAGGTGCTGCCCACAACCCCTATTATTGCGCATAATAGGCCCTTGATCATTTCCAGCTCCAGGCCCTTTTAGACCTTAATCTGGCTCTGTCTATATTGCAGTGTAAAAATAAAGCAGACAGTATTTACTCTGCACAGAAACAAAAGAACTCACCCAAATCTAACTCTCTCTGCACATGTTACATAAGCCCCACCTGGACATCATGGTATTATCCATTAGAGAGAGAATTTGCTTTTGCAAGTTAAACAAGAATCATGCCCATAGGGGGTTATTCTCGTTGACATGCAGTGCTGCGAAGATCGCAGCGATGCATTTAATTTTTCGCCCTCGTCCACAATTGCCACTGGCCCCCTTCGCAGCCCGAATCCCACCGCACGACTGGGAATGGATGTTTGGCATGAACATACATTAGCGCTGTTTAGGCTCGGTGACAGCTCTTTTCTTTCACTGTCTCTCCCTTCCAGTACTTCTGACTGGCAAACCTATACCTACTCTCTGTCTAAGTGTGGTAGTGTGTGGTAATTTACTGTGTACTTATTGTTACAATGGCAGGGGGTAACTCCAAGAGAGTTGCTTGCAAGAAATGTAATGCAAAATTTTCACCTTCTACAGAGGGAGTTTATTTCTGTGATAACTTAGAATAGGATAATGATGTGGAAGTAGCATATAACACATTTCTGTAGACTGCCCTACCATATTTACTGTCTCTTTGAAGGTATTTTGTGGGCTTTTCCCAGGGCTGTCAAGAGAAATCTTGGGCCCCAGTACAACAACTTCCCAGGGCCCCCTGAACTCTAACCCTCCCTGCCATACTTTTGATTGGGAAGCCAACAGACAGCATTCCGGTGGAAGCATTGTGAGCAGTGGCGTAGCTAATTATTATGCCCGCCCCCCCCCCCCCCATGCCCATACCTGCCCACCCGCTGCTGTCTGCGGTACCTGCCTGCCGTGCCGTCACGGTACCGTAGCGCTGGCTCCTGCTGCTAATAATGAAACGTGACTCTTAGAAAATGACTGCCCCCATACTGCAGACAAAAAACTGTCTGCAGTATGGGGGCAGCCATTTTCTAAGTGTCCGTTTTCATTATAGAAGCAGGAGCCAGCGCTAGGAGAGACGGGACTGTGACGGCAGTCACGGCACGGCAGGCAGGTACCACAGACAGCAGCGGGTAACTATAGCCTCGCAGACCCCCAGTGCCCAAACTTGCTCTGCGCCTCCCCGCCACCGCGGGGGGGCTGCGGAGCTATAGTTACGCCACAGATTGTGAGTGATGTTGGGATCCCGGCACCGGTCTGCAAAGCACTTTCGGGATTCTGGTATTCCAACTGCATCCCAACCAAAGTGCATATTCTAATATCTAATGCGGACCCTTTGCATGCTCAGGCCCAGGTAATCAGTAGCCACTCCCCCCCTCTCTGGACAACTCATTCCACCCACTGCCTGTGCCAGGTGAATAAGAACTCTCAAACAAACAGAGAGGATGAAAGATTGATGGGGTGTAAACCAAGAGGCTGGAGGCCTAGGTTATGGTATAAGCCGGGGTGGCCAAACCAGTCCTCAAGATCTACTAACGGTCCATGTTTCCCAGACAACCTCGCTGGTGCACAGCTGTAGTCATTACTAACTGTCACATTTCCCAGGTCACCTAGCTGGTGCACAGGTGTAGTCATTACTAACTGTCACATTTCCCAGACCACCTAGCTGGTGCACAGGTGTAGTCATTACTAAATGTCACATTAGGCAGACCACCTAGCTGGTGCACAGCTGTAGTCATTACTAACTGTCACATTTCCCAGGTCACCTAGCTGGTGCACAGGTGTAGTCATTACTAACTGTCACATTTCCCAGACCACCTAGCTGGTGCACAGGTGTAGTCATTACTAACTGTCACATTTCCCAGGTCACCTAGCTGGTGCACAGCTGTAGTCAGGGCCGGCGCCACCACTAGGCAGCTCTAGGCATTTGCCTAGGGCGCCGGCACCTGGAGGGTGGCAGTTCGCCCCTCACCCCCAGCGAACTGTGTAAAAAAATTGCCCCCCTACGGCACGGACACCCCTGACCACCCCAGCACTGCAGGGACTCCGGGGCAGCAATTTTTTTACACAGGTACCACCCCCCCTCCCTCCCCCCGGCACCGGGGCGCCCCCACCCCGACTCGCCTGGGGCGCTCCGGTGCCTTGCACCTGCCCTGGCTGTAGTCATTACTAACTGTCACATTCCCCAGGTCACCTAGCTCGTGCACAGGTGTAGTCTTTACTATCTGTCACATTCCCCAGACCAACTTGCTGGTGCACAGCTGTAGTCATTACTAGCTGTCACATTTCCAAACATGCTGTATACATTCCTGTATACATTCCTACTATAGATTACAGGTTACCTGATATATATAAACTGTTGGTAGATCTTGAGGACAGATTTGGCCACCCCTGGTATAAGCTGTGTCTTAAGTGCCTGAATGCCTGCTGCTTATCCTGTGGCTGGACAGTTGGAGAACTGACCCCTATCAATCAGCTGTAATGTTTAGAAGAAGCTGAATCAGCCAGACCACCTCCCCCGTCATTAAGCAAATCATTGCCGCTGACAGGGGAGGGGCACGGGACAGCGTGGCAGATAGTGCCTGGTCGGGCAAAGGGGAACTATTCACAACCCTGCCCATTCGGCACTAATTAAATAGAAAAAAGGGGTGCAGGGGATTGCCTGTAGAACCCATAGACTAGAAGCCCCAGTGTCTCCCTAATTATATAAAAGTACAAAAATTGCATAAATGGGGAACATAGAAATGCAATTGTATTACTTGATTATGGCCGACCATGTGACCAGCTGGTCCCTGTCTGTGATCATCATTCTGTCATGGTGACGGGCCTGTTTTTATGTGGAGGCCTGGAGCTGCAGCTTTATCCACCCCAATGTTAACCTGTTCCTGTTGCCGTGCTACAGGCTGTGATTGTAAAATAAGAGGACCTGATTGGATGGTAATTTTAGAGCACAATGGGATTTGCTGGCGAAGTGTCAGTAAATAATAATAATAATAAATAAATAATTGAGGATGTCAGGAAGATGCTGCAAAGATCTCATCCCCCCTCTACTGGTTCTGCCCTAACATAATCCTTATAAAATCTAAGCATCACATTATATAACGGATGCCATAACCCTGCTAACAGCACAAATTATGTATAACTAGCTGACGTACTTATTATGTTCTCAATGAGTTGGCTGTAATTATCAGCATTTTACACATAATTAGCAGCTCTTCCAACACACCCATGGGGTGGCTGCCCAGTGTCGTTTTTGTTTTTGGGGTATCGCCATTAGCCCTAATCCCCATCTTTCTGCCGGCACGAGTGCTGTTCATGTCGGCCGAGTGCTGTTCCTACCGGCACCAGTGATGTTCCTATCGCCATGGAGGTCTTCAATCTTGATAATTGGAGGAACATTTTTTGCAACAAGCTTTAGCCTTTAAACTTGCATAAAGCCTGGAGAGTACAGGGAGTACAGGAGCGATGCGTCTCATATCAAAATAATCATCCTCATGCCTCGGCGCTCTGGTCTTGCGTTTAAGTTCTGGAGGATGAGAGACTTTCGGTAGCACTTTAGTCCCCTCAGGGATCTTATGGGGGACACAGACACGGTTCCTCTCCACCCGTGTCTTGATGAACTTGGCCTTGCTCCCATAGGTCATTGTGCTGCGGGCGTCTTCATAGGCACTATCCGCGGGGCTGATGTGTGTGATCATGACCATTCGGCCTTTCCCGCTTAGTGCTCCCTTTAGCAGCCAGGTCAGCTTGCTGTCCCGATAGTTTCTATGGCTGCCTGGTTTGTCACGCAGCGCCATGATGCAGGTTCTCAGAGCGAGAAGGGAGCGGTTGATGTAGCCTCCCTCTTTCATGCTCTGGCCACTGTTTGCAGTCTGGCTTGCTCGCTCTGATCCTGCCAGGTCTACCATGTACAGCCTGGCTGTGCTCACACCATCGCTGTCCTCCTGCTGTATGGTGACCTGCATTACTGCATGGGAGCGGGATGAGGTCTTATTAGCGGCGGTGGGAGCTTCAGAGCGCCGCTTATTCCCCTTCTCCAGCAGGGCCATGGCTTCCTCAGGATTGCTAAGGGTGAACTGGGCAATCCCTTCTATTTTGGTGTTGCCATTGGGATCCTCTCTGAGGAGCAAAGACCCAGAGGAAGGTCTTAGAAGGTCCCGGACTCTTTCATTGTAGATCTCAGCATATGATAATGATACAGAGAAGTTTTTTCTATTTCCAGTCTCCTCAATGGCATTAAACAGGTCCTTCAGGGTGCGATATATTACTCCGGGCTCACGGGCCTTGCCCATCATAGTAAAGGTCTTCCCGGTGCCTGTTGGGCCGTAGGCAAATATGGCAGCATTGTACCCAGATAGGAGGTCACCCACTAAGGGCCTCACTGTGGAATTATACACAGTCTCCTGGGTCGCTGCCTGGTCAAACACTTGGTTGAATTTGAATGTCGTCTCTCTTGTCCTGGTCGAGCGCAGGACGTTGTTAGGATCCTCACCAGGGTCCTGCAGTAGCACTGTCTGCGGTCCCAGCTGGTGGGCAATGCATTGTGCGCGGTTCTTAGTCTCCGTTCTATTAAATGGACGGATGCGCAAAGCGACAGCCACTTGATGATCTTTAGCTTTGTCACTTTTAGTCTCCATCTTATTCAATCGTCAGTCTTCAGAAAAGAATGAGAAATTATATATATGTTGGCTCTAGTCCAGCAATATCAGTTATGAGCCAGGAAGCAGCAAGCGGATGGTTTTATACCCCCTCACAGCCCAATGTGACATCACAATCTGCCATCACAGCCCATTGTGACATCACAATCTGCCCTCACAGCCCATAGTGACATCACAATCTGCCCTATGGCAGAGGGGCCCTGCTGTGTATCTTATCAAGGGCATGCTGGTACATTGGATTCTAACAAAGCTTTATTCCCGTACCTCATCCTGGAGACATACTAATCACACAGGTTCTGTGGCTGGCTCACTTCAAGACTCAATTTCTACTGTTTTTTTTTTTTTTTTTTTAAACAGCCATCAGACTTCATTCCAACTGTATTTTTTTAATCAGCCACAGAACCTGTGTAATTAATATGTCTCCAGGATTAAAGGGATGAGGTGTTAACCCTACGTATTACCTATCTGGAGGTGCTCCCAGGAACCTAGGATTAACACCTCGTCCCTTTAATTCCGGACACAAATTAATTACACAGGTTCTGTGGCTGATTAAAACCAAGTGAAATGGAGTCTTTAAGTCAGACAGTCACAGAACCTGTGTAATTCACATGTGTCTGGAATTAAAGGGATGAGGTGGTAGCCCAAGAACCAAATACATAATACGCAAATATAAAATTATTTGTAGCCTATAAAATAGATGTCACCTGGTCAGCTTCAGATATAGAGGAAGTCAAAGTGGTTGCTTATATTTAACGACCACGTTACTGCAGGTCACAGATGTTGCTGCTAAATTACCAAAATAAGCCACAAAGGTGATTGTTATAGTTCCCTTGAAATCTTACTTGACCCCATCTATGTTACAGTGGTTCATATAAATGGGTATAACCCTGGTAACAGTTTTCCCTAAAATAGGGCATGTAGAGAAGGGAGTGATGAACTTTCCTCTGACTACAAGGACCCAGGTTGTTTCCCCCTCAGGGTAATCTGCAGGTGCTGCCTACAGTAGTTACTCCTGCAGTCATAGACATGCACAGCATATTTCATTAGGGGGTGCACCCTCAAAGGGGTGTGTCTAGCACCACCTATTGGGCGTGTCTAGCATTGCCCATTGGGTGTGTCTAACACTGCCAATCATGCATGTTTACCATCATCTATTGGTACTCGCTAAAATATAAAATGTCTCTCAGCCAGAACATAATCTCCGGCCTATTTCAGTTTTAATATTCTTATTACTCTGTATAACAGTGCATGCATATAAAGTAAATAAATATATGGATTATGCAGGTATGTAGTGATATGACAACGGTCTAGTACAATTAACAATGCAAAACACACAATTGATTGATGGGCACTAATTTTAACGGAATACAGGTCTAAAAAGCAAAAGACTTTGGCAAAAGGTATTGCTGGTATTGCTAGCGGCAGGGAGTTGTCCATAAGGGTGGGGACAGCATTTGGGGGTGCCTGCGCACCCCTAACACTCAATGTGCGCACACCTATGATTCACAGCCTATGGGGAACTTCCCACATCATTCGATGGTCTAAGGCACTCTCAGGTGTCTTAGTTTTTCACCTGTGTCCGGTGATGTCAGCTGCCCGTCTCCCGCACCCACGTCATGGGCCGATTACCATGGGAAAGCCCAGCGTTTTCCTGAGAACGGCCGCAGTGGTGGGTGCATGCACCCAGCGAACACCCTGTTTCCTGTGGCTGCACGAACCCTGCGTATGCAGATGCGTAGAAATGCACATGCACACATCAAAAACACCGCTCAAGCATGCAAATTCGCATGCGAACAAACCGACCTGAATAAGGGCCATAGTGTCTTCAATGCAATTGGTAATGACATGTTTGCTCGTTACATTCCATGGTGTCATAAAACATGTTGGGTCGGTCTGTCCCAAGCTGACACGCACGGAGGGTGTTTGGAATCATAAAAGGTGGAATTTGTTCTCACACATGGGGCCTTATTCTGGTTGGAGCGGCCGGGCCGTACGCGTACGTCCCGGGATTTTTTATGATCTGCGCATGCGTACATTCGCGAATGCGCAGGCGCGACCACTCACCAACGCTTACGGACGGGTCTCTACGTGCGAAAAAACCAGTACGCGAGTGTACGGGTATTGGGGGCGGCATAGGGGCGTGAAGAGGGGAGCGGCCGAAATAATGAGGGAAAATGGGCGTAAATATGGGCGTACACGGGGGTGTGCACCAAAAATGAGCGGTGCTACTACCGCACGATCAACTAAGGCACCGTTCATTTCGGACACAAAACAGGCGTCCGCCAACCGCCATCTCAAACCACCCCTACAGATACCGCATGCCAGCGTGCGCCTGAGTTTGCTAATTAACGCTGATTCCTACTCAAACACATACACCTGAATGTAATAAGCAATGCTGCAGTCTATTAAGTCCAAACCATGATTTCACTACCTGCAAGCCACACACAGCACTCAAACACATTGGAAGCTTATCTTTCTATACTTCTCGACATTTAAAGGTTTGTTTAATTTAAGGTAAGAATCTTTTGAAGACCTGCTTATATATGCTAAGGTAGCTATTTGCTAAACAGTTAGACACATTCACTACGTGCTTTCATAGACTTTACACAGTAGCACACTCAATCTACACAAGTCGACATGTGTCAACGTGTTCACTCTAATACAAACATAGGTTTTGTATTTAGGATACAATAACATAAACCACATCTAACACCTACAAAGGATGTTTCAGCAATGTTTTAAGCCCATGACCACTATTTTGCATACAATCTTTGTATAGTACCCAAAATACAGAACTGTACCACTATCTCATCTGCTAGGAATTGGATTTGACTACACTCTGGATGTAAGATGCCACCAATCACATTATTGCACTCACATCTCTCTAACAAAGGATTCCTACATCTGCTTATGATACTGTCAAATCATATATATTTTAAAACTTATACATGTTTGTTCACAAGCAATTTTATCATGTTTGGCCCATTCACACATCTTTTTTTAAGGAGGACACATATGCATTCCTACACAAATTTACCTTTTCACCCTTGTTTGTCTGCCTCACCCACTCCATGAGGAAAGCATTGTTCTGGACCTGCTTTTACCTACTACTGTAGGAGCTACCTCACCTGCACACAAACTGCTTTCTCACCTATTAAGTTGCTCTGCACATGTGCTGACACAAACTAATTAGCAGGGAAAAGTTGGATAGGAACATGGGAATGGCCATGGAGAGGGTTACACATGGGAAACTTCGACCACACTTCAACAAATGTTCAAAAATACCCTGGTCAGTAAGTCATACTTGCCTACTTTTGAAAAGTAGTTTCAGGGAGATTATAGATTGCACCGTAAAGGCATCGCGCGGAGCACTCTTGAGGGGGTGTATCACAATCTACCTAAGGGTGTGTCTATCTCCACATATGGGCGTGTCTACTGTCACTCAGGGGTGTGGCCTGCAGTGGCAGGTAAAAACTAAAGTACAAAGCAAAGTACTGGCTACACACTGATCTCTCAGCTACATTACACAGAAGGGCTACTCCCTGACATCACAGCTACATTCCACAGCATGACATCACATAGCAGGGCTACACATTGACATAACACAGGAGGGCTACATACTGACATTACACAGCAGAGCATAATACTGACACATACATCATTATACAGAGAGTATATGTGACATATTAAACATTTGATATACTTGAATCCGGCGCTGGTGGGAACTACAACTTTAAAGTATATATATTTTAAAGTTCTTAATTTTCTTTTTTAAATAGGGCACCTTGGGGGGTTTGAGGCCACCACTGCCAACAAACAGCCTCTCCATGACATTCAGGGCCAGATGTACTAGGCTTCAAAAAAGTGATAAAATGAAAAGTGATAAAGTACCAGCCAATCAGCTCCTAACTGCTCTGCTACAGGCTTACATGCTTATAGTTGAAAAATGACAGTGAGATGATTGGCTGGTACTTTATCTCATTGTGTTTTTATAATTTTTTGAAGCTTAATACAGCTGTCCCGCAGTGTGCTAGCACATCTGCCAGTGACTGGCCTTTAAACAAGAGGTTTACTCTGCAGGTCCCACCCTTTTAGAATGAGAGAGAGGGACAAAGAGAGAGCGGTACTTGTGTAGTTTCACGGCGCCAGCATGGCGCCGTGCTACTTCCGGGTTCTACGCTCGCCACAAACTATGTTAAAAAAAGTAACTTAACTCCATGCCAACATGGATAGTTCATATAGTTCATACCCCCACTATCCATGTTGGCATGGAGTTGATTTTAAATAGTGTGGCGAGCGTAGCGAGCCACCGAGCCCGCAGCGTGGGCGAGCGAAGCCATACTGGCGCCGTGAAACTACACAAGTACAGAGAGAGCAGTGAAAGAGAGAAAGTTTATGTGTGTGAGAGAATGTCAGGGGGGGGCAGGT
The DNA here is from genome assembly GCF_055691185.1 of Crinia signifera. Classification (NCBI taxonomy): domain Eukaryota; kingdom Metazoa; phylum Chordata; class Amphibia; order Anura; family Myobatrachidae; genus Crinia; species Crinia signifera. The sequence continues at coordinate 54,869,933 of NC_139228.1, forward strand.
AAATTGAGGAAATGTCAGGAGGAGAATGAGAGTGTCAGGGTGTGTGAGAGATAGAGAAAGAAAGTTGATGTACGGAAAAGTGAGAGAATGACAGAAAGAGGGAGAAAGTGTCAAGGATAGGGATAGGGTGAGAGAGAGTGCCCAGGATAGAGAAAGTTGCGGGAGATGAGAGATAGATGGGGCGAAAGAGAGAGTGGGTGTGTCACAGACAGGGTCTGAGAGAGAGAGGGTAGTGAGAAATGGGGAAATAAAGGGTGTCAGAGAGAGGGCATGAGAAAAAGGGGGTGACAGATGATTTTATGTATAGATAGAGGGGCTGTAAGAGGAAAGAAAGGGGGTGGGATAATGTCAGGGATTGAGAGAGGAGTGAGAGGTGTCACAGATAGGAGGGTCTGTGAGAGAGAAGGTGTAATATAGAGGGGTAAGAGAGAGAAGGGGGTGAGAAAGAGAAGGTGTCATGGATAGAGAAATGGGGAAATTGAGAGAGAGAAGAGGACTAGAGAGAGGGTCTCAGGGATAGAGAGAGGGGGGGGGGGGGTGAGAGGGGATGAAAAAGGGATGAGAGTAGGAGGCGAGAGAAAAGACAGAAAGGACTGAGAGAGGGTGTCAGGGATAGAGAGAGGGAAGATAAAAAAAGATGCCAGGGATAGAGAGAGAGAGAAGAAAGAGAAAGGGGATGAGAGAAATGGTGTTGGGGATAGAGAGAGGCAGTAAGAAAGAGATGGTGTCCGGGATAGAGAGGGGGAAGAGAGAAAGGGTACAATATATATAGAGAGGGTGTCATCAATAGAGAGAAGCACTGAGAGAGGGGGAGAGAGAAGGGGGTGAGAAAGACAGAAGGTGTCAGTGATAGTGGGAAGATAGAGAAGGGGTGAGAGAGAGGGGTATTGGAAAGCAGCCGCAGAAGAGAGCACTAACCAGGTAGCATGGAGGTGACTGTGGGGAACCGGCCGATGTCAGCAGCCAGGTCTCGCTCATGCTGGATTCATGCCCTGGGAGAGGAGACATCAATGAAGAATGTACATCTACAATACTCCAACCACAGGCTATAACCTCAGTGCCTTTGGAAAAGGGGGATGTGAGGAGAGTGAGCAGGAGAGGGGTACATGTGTGGGGTTGGGAGGTGGTCAGGTGTGCCATGGATGGGGGGATGTGAGGAGAGTGAGCAGGAGAGGGGTACATGTGTGTGGTGGGGAGGTGGTCAGGGGTGCCATGGATGGGGGGATGTGAGGAGAAAGTGAGCAGGAGAGGGGTATAAGTGTGGGGTTGGGAGGTGGTCAGGGGTGCCATGGATGGGGGGATGTGAGGAGAAAGTGAGCAGGAGAGGGGCACATGTGTGGGGTGGGGAGGTGGTCAGGGGTGCCATGGATGGGGGGATGTGAGGAGAGTGAGCAGAAGAGGGATACGTGTCAGGAGGGGGGTCAGGGTTGCCGTGGATGGGGGAGGGGGATGTGAGCAAGAGAGGGCTGTCTGTAAGCATGGTGATCAACACACTACTTGGGGCGGGGTGACACACTGCTTGGGGTGGGGTGACACACTGCTTGGAGTGGGGTGACACACTGCTTGGGGTGGGGTGACACACTGCTTGGGGTGGGGTGACACACTGCTTGGGGTGGGTTGACACACTGCTTGGGGTGAGGCCACGTGCTGTGTTCTTCCCACAGGACTACCAGCCATCCTTTCAAGCCTCATCCCTGTTTGTTCTAAACTTGAGCGTGCGCAATTACATTGTAAGAGGGGGCATCTTTGGGGAATACTGGTGCTGTGCTTCAAATTGCAAGGCAGCGGGGGGGACTTTGGCTAAAAGCAGGAGGGAAGGCAAGTCTGCCCCACATATTACACAACACCATAGTACATTATTATACACAGCACACACACAGCACACAACAGTAAATTATACAACCCCCCCATATTGCACTGAGTACATTCACACACACACCCACCCACCCACACCATAGTAGTTATACACCCCCCCCCCATTATTACAACCAGTAAGTATACACACATTATACACAGATCCCATTCCCTCAGTACCCACAGCAGCACCCACCTGGCTGTGTTCTTCATTTCAGGCCAGGACTTGCAGGAAGTCAGCACACTGCACAGCACAGGCAGAGGAGCTGTGAGAGCAGGGCTGAATCTGACACACGGAGCCTCAGTCTGGTGGGCGGGGCCAGCCTCAGTGAAGCCCCGGCAGCTGGCTCTCCTCAGCTTCTCCCAATGCACAAAGTGCCGGTCTGCGCACACAGCAGCTCGGCTACCGCGGGGTTGTGCGCAGACCACTGTACTGTGACTTCCCATACAGGCCCCGCCCCCCGCCAATTCAGTATGCGCGCATGCGCAGTCCAAAATTTAATGGAGGATTATAAAAAACCGGGAGGAAGGCGGGGGATTGCGGGGCAGCGGGAGGCAGATGCAAAAGTCGGGAGCCTCCCGCAAAATGCGGGAGGGTAGGCAAGTATGCAGTAAGTACACATAAATCTAGTATTTGTTTCACACAAGAAATTACACATACAACAATTTTGATTTAATTGGTAAAAGAAATTTATTTGCTGTTCAGCATCACAGCTTATTTCACACTTTAATGTCAGAAATCAAATAAACAAATAAAATAGACACAAAAATAAAAAAACAGCCAGAACAAAAGGTTGCATATCTCCAAACATGTGTTACCCTGCAAATGCAATGGTGAAAGAAATGGGGACACCAGAATACGTACTGCAACAACCAGGGTGAATACTAAGCAGGATACACACCACCAAAAATTTATCCTGCATTTGTAGAGGTCAAAATAAGAACTTTAATGCCCATGGCACGCAAATGGATAGATGGCCAACTCAGGAAGTGGATGTCCAGTGCAATTTAAACATTTGGGGTCCAACCACAGAGGAAGTGAACCAGGTCTCATTATTTGGGCCCTTTTTTCCCCCTTTTAGATGGGGCCTTGGGGACAGGGGCCTTTGGCTCAGCTGGCTTGCGGCGTCTTCCCCTAGTGGACACAGGAGGGTCAGCAGAGGTGGAAGGTTGGGGAGCAGCTTGGGGTGGGCCAGCAGATGGGGGATTGTCCCTTAGGGACCTGGCGGTGGTCAGCTGCTCCGCAAGAAGTTCATTCTGGCGGCTGAGGTGTTGGCCAATGCTTAGCATGCCAGCCGCCAGAGTGTCATTAATGCGGTTCAAGGCCTCACACTGCAGCCTGTTTGTGGCCTTCCACTGCGCCAAAAATTCCCCAATCTGCTGCTGACGGAGCGCAGCATCCACCCCTTGCTGCTCGATCCTCTCCAGCGTCACCATCATGCTCTCATCCCATGTCTCCTGTGGCTGGGGCTGGGGGTGTCTTCTTGGTGGAGGCTGGACCACTTGCTCCACCTGTGGCTCTGCAGAGGAAGATGCTGCCGGTACATCCTGGCTTTCTGCTTCTGCTAGGATAATAATTGAAAACAATGTCACCATCACATACGCACTAAAAAATCTCTTTCAAAATACAATGCATTACTGTGACTTACCATCAAAAGCAGCAGCAAAGACCTCCGCCGGGAGCTCACTGTCCATATTGGAGATCCCCCTGACCTCGCCCACATTAATGACGTCCAAGGCGTCCTGCTCCAGGGGGGTATACTCCAAAGTATCGGGCATAGGACCTCTCCCGGTGGACATGCTGTGGTTGTACCGGTCAGTCATCTTCCTCTTCAGTGTACTTTTGAAGTCGGTCCACCTACAAGTTTAAAAATACAAATATCCCCATGAGATATGTGCACCACTGTGCTAGTGAACATCATGACTACGTTACATTTCCTAGTGTGGGTGATCTTATGTTTTTTAGCCATATGTGTCCCACACACACATTAATGTCTCCATTAGGAGGCATTTCAGTGTCTCATCTCATTCATTAGGCCACTAAAAGCACATACATAGATCACTATGCAGAAATGACATCATCCCTGGCCAAATTAGGCACCTCCACCTGTTGTGAAACTACACATTCCACCATAGCTTGACAGTGTGGTTATTATGGAGTCATTTAACTATGGGATGGCATACTGGGATGTGTAGTTTCTCACCAGCTACATGTGCACAGTTTGCTCATTCTTGTTTCAGTTGCATCATATGGAACATGTAAAGGTGGCCATACACGTTACAATTATTGTATACAATATTGTATACAATAATTGTAACGTGTATGGGCACCTTTACAACAACTCTTTCCAAAACACACTTTCTCTTGTCCCATCACATACTTCACATACTTCACATGAGCAGAACTGTGCCCATAACCTCACATCACACCAATGGTGCATGTTTCATATATCAATGTGGGTTATTAGACATGGTTGGGTTCACATGTGACATTGAAGTGTAGCACTATCTACAAACACACCTTTCTATTATTCTCAAAACATACATGTAACATATGTACACACAAATGACATTATCAGGGGGACAAACACACTTGCCTTTTCTTCACCGATTGCCAATCTCTGACCACTGGTGACACCTGGTTCACTTCCTCTGTTATCTTGTCTCAAAGGTTTCTCCTTGCACTGGCACCCGGCTTCCTGATTGGCAATTCTATCCATTCGCGTGCTCTGGGCACCAAAATTCTTAATTCGGCCTCTACAAATGCAGGGTTTCTCTTTTTGGTGGTGGTATCCTGCTCAGTCCTCACCCTCGATGTTGCAGCTTGTTTTCCGGTGGCCCCAGTTCTCTCACCATGCACCTGCTGGGTCACACCTGTTTGGAGAGATGCAACCTCTTGTTCTGGCTGGTTGCTTGGCCCTTGTGGAGCTGGTGGAGGTTGAACAGGGCCTGTTAGTGAGGGGCCCGCTTGGTCTGGCAGGCTACCTCTCTCTTGAGCCCTCCTTCTCCGCTCCTGTTCCCTCTTCTGTAACGCTTCAAGCAGGGATTCTGCTTGTGCTCTCTGCAGAGCGTCCTCAGCTGCGGAATCGTCTGAGTTAGACATGTTTGCAGCAATTCTGGCCTGCATCTGACTGAACATTTATATGTTAATCTCCCGCCATGAACAAGGGGGCGTATATTTTTTCCCGCAATGTACTTGCTAATTTACGCCGATATTTCCCGCCGATAATTGCCGCTTAAATTACGCGGGTCTCCACGCACCTGATCAATCACCTGTATATGCACATACACAGGTTGTGGAGCATTGTGTTCTGCATCGTGAAATGTGTGCACCTGTCATTCCAATGATGAGTGTTGTCAGCTGGTATCTGTTGGAGTTCGTGTATGCTTTGTGAGTCACATTTTTTAAAACATCACGTTATAATGCTTTCCTTACATATGTCATGAGTCTGAAATTGTCATACACCAACATGTTGCATTGTACCCCTTTAAGCAGCGTATTTATAAGTAGACGCTTGCGTGTATTATTTTATGCACACTGTATATACAGTACGTCTCTCCATGGAAATGGGTGTATTGTGCCCCTTTAAGCAGCGTATTTATAAGTAGACGCTTGCGTGTATTATTTTCCGCACACTGTATATACAGTTCCTCTCTATACATTGAATGCATGCTGTTGGTTTTGGTCTGTGTATATCGGAACGGTCCGCGTAAGTTTCTATTCGCATCCAGTTTGTTAATGTAAGAAGGATTAATAAAGTTAATACCAAACAAACAATTTTTTAGACCAATCAGCAAGCACCAAAAGTGATATATGTACCTGCAATTAATAACTGCGCCATTGGCACTATGACTTCAACCAGGGCTAGGCCGTTTTCGACCCAGGAGCTGTTGGCCTTGGTTGAGGTCATGGACCGTCACCTGGGGCCCAGGGGCCCATATGTTAGCAATATGGACAAGCGGCGGGCGTATACTGCTGCCCGCCGCCTAATATACTCCACGACCGGCGTCCGCAGAAGCCTGGGGCAAGTTGAGCGGCGCTGGTCTGACCTGCGCCGGTGCCAGCCAGTGTTCCTCTGCACACTTCGCCGCCATATTGCCCGATGTAAGTTTTTATTACTAGTATGTCTGCGTTTTTTTGCAAATGTTTTCTGTACTTTTCATAAATATGTTCCTGAGTATGTGGGTGTATATGGGTTGTATAGGGGGTGTATATGGGTGTATAGGGGGTGTATATGGGGTGTATAGGGGGTGTATAGGGGTGTATAGGGGGTGTATAGGGGGTGTATAGGGGGTGTATATGGGGTGTATATGGGTGTATAGGGGGTGTATAGGGGTGTATATGGGTGTATAGGGGGTGTATATGGGGTGTATAGGGGTGTATATGGGGTGTATAGGGGGTGTATAGGGGGTGTATATGGGGTGTATAGGGGGTGTATAGGGGTGTATAGGGGGTGTATATGGGTGTATAGGGGTGTATATGGGTGTATAGGGGGTGTATATGGGGTGTATAGGGGGTGTATAGGGGGTGTATAGGGGGTGTATAGGGGTGTATAGGGGGTGTATAGGGGTGTATAAGGGGTGTATATGGGTGTTTAGGGGTGTATAGGGGGTGTATAGGGGTGTATAGGGGGTGTATAGGGGGTGTATATGGGGTGTATATGGGTGTATAGGGGGTGTATAGGGGTGTATATGGGTGTATAGGGGGTGTATATGGGGTGTATAGGGGTGTATATGGGGTGTATAGGGGGTGTATAGGGGGTGTATATGGGGTGTATAGGGGGTGTATAGGGGTGTATAGGGGGTGTATATGGGTGTATAGGGGTGTATATGGGTGTATAGGGGGTGTATATGGGGTGTATAGGGGGTGTATAGGGGGTGTATAGGGGTGTATAGGGGGTGTATAGGGGTGTATAAGGGGTGTATATGGGTGTTTAGGGGTGTATAGGGGGTGTATAGGGGTGTATAGGGGGTGTATATGGGTGTATATGGGTGTATAGGGGGTGTATAGGGGTGTATAGGGGGTGTATATGGGTGTATATGGGTGTATAGGGGGTGTATAGGGGGTGTATATGGGTGTATATGGGTGTATAGGGGGTGTATATGGGTGTATAGGGGGTGTATAGGGGGTGTATAGGGGGGTTTTTGGGTGTAGCATATCAATTAGTTTGCATGATAAATGTCTGAAATATAACAGCAATGATAATTTGGAAGGTTATGAGCATGACTAATGTGAATTTTTCTTTCCCCCTTTTTTATGCAACCCAATCTTCGATTTCTATGTCATCAACATGAACATTTCAGCACGGGCAAGGGCACGCATGGAAGCCCGGGAGTAGGCAGCCCGGGACCAGGCAGCCCAGGAGCAGGCAGCCCTGGAGCAGTCAGAAGAGGAGGAGGAAGAGGAGGAGGAGGAAGAAGAGGAGGAGGAAGAAGAGGAGGAGGAAGAGGAGGAGGAGGAAGAAGAGGAGGAGGAAGAAGAGGAGGAGGAAGAAGAGGAGGAGGAAGAGGAGAAGGAGGAAGAGGAGGAGGAAGAGGAGGAGGAGGAAGAGGAGGCCGAGACAATGGCTCAAGCTGGGGCCCACACAATTTCCCCATCCCCTTCCCCCACCCCCTCCCCAACCCCCACCCCCTCCCCAACCCCCACCCACACCCCCTCCCCAACCCCCTCCCCTACCCCCACCCCCACCCCTACCCCCACCCCCTCCCCACCCCATTTCCAACCCCCCTACACCTCTCCACCACCCACCCCCAAACCTCTCCAATCCCCACTCACACCCACTACCTCTATCCAAATTTCCATCCCATCCCCCTTGCTCCTGACCCCCCCAACCACCGCACAGCCAACCAGCGGCGACCAGGATGGCTCAAGTAGCCGTAAGTAAATAATGTGTCTAATGTTTACCTACACATTTCTACACATAAACAATCACAACAACCACATATGTGTATCCAACATCAACATTAGTTGCAACATATCACTGCAGGGCGACCATGAGGTGTGTCCTGTCCTTCTCCAGGAACAAGGGTCCCCTTGGTGGTTTTTTGGAGTGTGGCCATGCCTCACCCCTTGAATAATTGACATAACAGTACATCCAATGAGATATCCGACATTAGTGGTGTGGTAGTTATGTGGCTCCAGGTGTTGGGTAACTCCAGTTCCCAGCATGATGTGCAACATAAATGTAGAGATTGTTTTGTTAATAGTGTGTGAGGCCATGCGGATGCATGCTTTACAAACATAGCTGTAGACCTATAATTTGTACAGCAATGTCCTAAATTTAAAATAGTAAGGAGTGCTTAAGCCACAACAATGTCATAACCCTTAAATAGCACAGCCTAATTGTGAGGTTAGAGGACAGTCCCCCAAAACCAAACTAGCAATTGGGATACAGCATACATTCATCCAAGAAGGAGTAATTGAATTAATGTTATTTACTATGTACAGTATGTGTGTGTTAACATATTATTTTTTAGTACTGTGTTTACAGCAGACCCATCTTCAATGTAGTTTAAAAATGTATGTGGCCTTCACACATAACTCTGAACTTTTTATTATGTACAAATACAACAAACATTTGTGTATGTTATATATTAATTTTTTTTTTATCCCTTCACTACAGACACTGAACAGCAGCAGGAGGAGGTGGCAGCCCTGATGCGGGAGATCGTCCTGACTCTCCTGTATCTCCAAATACTTTTTGGCCTACTGGAGGCCCGCATTTAATTTATTTTTATCCCCCCCCCCCTTATTGTTTTTGTTAGAAATAAAAGTTTCTATTCTGTTATAAATTGCCTGTGTTTTTAATAATAAATATGTTAGAGGGCTTGTAAGGGTAGGTACATACAGATGTGTAATGTAATTTATATTTGTCATTTGAGGTGAGGGGTAATGATTGATGTGTGAATGGGGGGGGGTTTTGAGTAAAATAACACATAGTGAAAATGCATGAATGTTTAATGTTGTTCGATTAAAACATCACACATAACATCAGGGTAGGTATACATGTTACACATTTTGGACAAACTAATTATGGACATAATTTAGTACATATACAGAAACACCAACATAACTTGATTTAAAAGTAACAGCAATATGGGGACACATAGATAGTGATTAAAATGCCACATTAGAACATAACAAATATACATGTAATGAGGGTTAAAATGTAGTTTTATTAGGGTCTTTATTAAGGTAGACAATTGAGTTAATAGAAAACAATAATTGAATAACAAATAGATTAATTAATCTATTGTCAGAATTCTAGTTGAAAGGCAAGATTTGCAGGTCCATATATGTGAAGGGTATGCCAGCGTACACGGACGTACGCTCACTCTCACGAGCGGTGACATAAGCTGAGTTTTCCATTGAAAACAATAGGGAGCCGTCCGTGCAAGCTGCCGTACGCTCAGATCTCCGCAAGAAGTCGGTGGGAAGACGGACGAAAGACGTCCGCGTACGTTGCTGTACGCTCAGTTGTACGCCAGTTGTCGGAGTGTAAGGGCTGGGCCGGCCGCGTACGTTGCCGTACGCTCAGTTGTACGCCACTCCCCTTCTACGTTGTTACTGCCCGTACGTAAGCGGCTGATTTGTGGGTGGACTTAGCCCCAACGGCCGCGTACGGCTAGCGTACGTTAATAGCGAACGTACGCACGTTTGGCCGCTACGATCAGAATAAGGCCCATGATTCTCCTGGTTGCTTAGATTTTCACTCAGACCAATATTGTCCAATATCAGACTATATTGGACAATGGATAAACAAGTTTAGACCTACCAAGGTATACTATACTTTAATTCTCATTTTGATGGAAAACAGTCCCAGGCCTCCTTTCTGTCTGGGCCTGGGACTGGAGTCCCCTAGTTCCCCCCCGATGGCTGCCCTGGCAGTCCCTATACACACCTGGGCGTACCGATCACTTTATGTTCTAGGCAGAAAAACTCGTCCTGATTTCCCCTCACAATATAATGCGTAAAACATTTCTAAAGAATTGCAAAATATAAATATATATATACAATTAACAGGGGTAAAAGAAAAATAAATATGCCCTCCAAAGCTGAGGGACTGGTTACTGAGGATTTCCTATCTTACAAGACTCTTTTCTGGAGCAGGAGAGAGCACCGTGCTTGTAGTCATTAGATAAATTGCCCCAAAAAAAAAAAAAAAAAACAAGGTGTACACTTGGACTAGGCAATAGAGTAGGGAACGGGAGAAGGGAGGGGGGAGGACCTATGAAGCATGTCAGGAAGAAAAAAGACACGGGGCATGCAGGGTGGGGGGAAGGGGGGAGGGGAAAGGGGAAGATAACTAGGTTAACAAAGTCAAATTCAGTCATATCACTCTGCTTATTATGGTACTTCTCCCTCTTCGAGATGGGGGAACAGAAGATAGGTATCCCTGACCAATGGTCAACATGAAATATAGCCTCCTCACATGGAATGTGAGGGGGATCAATGATAAAATAAAAAGATCTTTGATTCTCCGCCAGATCCGACAATATACTGCTGACATAATATGCTTGCAGGAGACCCACTTGGTGGGAAGAAAGGTTATGGCCCTTAAAAAACCGTGGATAGGGTGGGCTTATCACTCCACCTTTACCAACACATCCAGAGGCACTTCGATACTGATTCGGAAAGGAACTCCCTTTACCCCAATAACTATCCAAATTGACCCAAATGGAAGATATATATTCATAAAATGTAAACTGGGCCCACTAGAATGTTTAATTATGACAATATATATCCCACCTCCATTTAATTTTGAAATATTGAAAAAAGCTGCCGAATTCATGGCATTGTCTCCAAGAGTCCCGGTAATAATGTTAGGGGATTTTAATAATATCCTCGACTCTACCCTAGATAAGGATGGAAGCAGTAGAAATCGGGGAAGTGGGTTCGCAAACCTGATAAAAGATATGGGGTTAGTTGACGCCTGGAGGACAAGATACCCGGGGGAACGGAAATACTCTTGTTTTTCTAGTTCTCACAACACCTTCTCCAGAATCGATATGGCACTTGTCACTAAAGACTGGATGCCAAGGATAATTAGGGTGCAATATCTAACTAGGGGTATATCAGATCACTCCCCACTAGAGTTGAGTGTGACCCTAGGAGAAGAGAAGGGACTTTCCCTATGGAAACTGAATGCCAAATGGCTCACTCACTTTAAAGCTGATGAAAATCTTGAACCACAGTGGCATGAATTCTTTAGGCTTAATCAGGGTTCAGCATCAGCTGACGTTATTTGGGATACGTTCAAAGCAACCCTCAGGGGCTCATTAATAAAAGAAATAGCTAAACTGAAAGCTAGTCATAAAAAGGAAGAACAAAGACTAGAGGTAAATTGTGCAAGACTAGAACTACAATATACACAAGTAAAAACTCAAGAGAATAAGGAGGTCTGGATTAAAGCCCAAGAGGGATGGCGTAAACACTTAAAAGATAAGATAATGTACAGAGAACTATTTGCTGGGCACACCAGATACATGGAGGGAGACAGGCCTGGGAGTTTCTTAGCAGGGTTGGTAAAGGCGGAGAACTCTATGAATATTATAACAGATATTAAGGATGAAGTAGGAGGGGTGCTTACGCATACACCGGAAATAGCCAATAGGTTTAGGCAATTTTATGAGGAATTATATACATCTCAGCAATGTAAGACTCCGGAGGAAATCCGTGAATATCTTAGGGGTATAGCCCATCCAGTATTAACAGAAGAATCTAGAGCCATGCTGGATGAGCCAATAAGACTAGAAGAAATAGAAGAGGCAATAAGAGACATTCCTGGAGGTAAGGCCCCCGGTACGGATGGCATTCCCCAGGAATTGTACAAACGGCATAGTAAGTTCTTCTCGCAGAAGCTCCTAGAATTAATCTCGGGGCTTTATGCTGGGAGAACTATATCAACTTCTATGACAGAAGCCCTAATAGTAGTAATCCCCAAAAAAGACAAGGATTTAAGTCTTGTTGAATCATACCGCCCGATCTCGCTGCTAACCAATGATATTAAAACCATAGCCAAAATATTGGCAAAAAGATTAAATAAGGTTATCAGCGAGATAATTCACCCGGATCAATCCGGTTTTATTCCAGGAAGAACAACCACCACCAACTTAAGGAAGCTCTATTGCCACCTCCAGACCCCGCAGCACAATAGTGACAACCCAGTTGTAGTTGCCTTAGATGCCGCTAAGGCTTTTGATACAATGGAGTGGGAGTTTCTCTGGCAGGTGTTGGAATGGATGGGGATAGGCCCAGTCTTTATTAACTGGATCAAAATGTTGTATAGAGCCCCGGTGGCAAGGGTATCTGTCAATGGGTATATCTCCTCGAGATTTGAGATTGGAAGAGGAACAAGACAGGGTTGCCCGTTGTCACCGGGGCTATTCGCAATCGCAATTGAACCATTGGCGTGCATAGTGAGAGGTAGTATGGAGGTGGAAGGATTAAGAATAGGGCAACGGGAAGATCGTATCGCATTGTATGCGGACGATATACTACTTTTTATTAAAAACCACCATAGTGCGCTGCCAATGGTTTTAGACATAATCAACAAATATGGAGACTATGCTGGCCTTAAGATTAATTGGGCTAAGTCATGCGTCCTCCCTCTTGGCGATAATCCCCTCCCGGGCCAGATAACATATTCTCCCCTAAAATGGGTCGATAAATTCTTGTACCTGGGAATATGGGTCTCAAGGAAGACAGAAAACTTTGAAAAGCTTAACATAACACCGCAAATTGAATATGTTAAAACCAGGGTAAAGACATGGAGCAAGTTGCCCCTGACAATGACTGGTCGGGTTAACCTGACCAAGATGATTATTCAACCAAAGATAGCGTATATCCTGGGACATGCCCCACAATATCTCCCTCGGAGAATATTTTTGGAGCTGGAGGGTCTAATATCATCTTTAGTCTGGGGGGGTAAGAGAGCCCGAATCAAGAAAAATAACTTAACAAAACGAAAGGGAGAAGGAGGATTGGCCCTTCCAGATTTCTGGTTATGTTATCTGGCTGCCCAGATGGCTCACTTAAAAAAATGGATACAAAAAGGAGGTGAATATGAGTTGATACAGGAACTGGTGCAGATTGTATCCCCGGGTCACAACCCACTACAATTGCTTCTGAGCGGTAATTTAAAACGCACCTGGCCACCAATGATAATACAGGGAATTAAGGTATGGAATCATGTTGATAAATTATTGGAGTCCCAGGGACTAGACCCAGAAACCCCGTTGCACAATGCTCACCCCCTGAGGGAATTAAAAGAATTACAAATGGATAGAACTTGGGTACAGAAAGGTATCAAGGAGATTGGGCAACTGTACGACGGGGATGAATTGCGATTATTTCAAACATTAAAACTAGAATACTCACTCCCTAATGCTCACCTATTCCGTTATATTCAATTAAAGCACGGCCTAGAGAAACAATTTCAGGGCAAAAAAGTAGATTTACGTGAATCTCAAACGAAAAAAATGATAAAAAGAATTCCTGCTAGACATGAAACTGCATTTTGTTATAAAGTATTAAGCAACAACAAACACAAGGATGGGATAGGAGACATAAAGAGGAGATGGGAAGAGGATTTGGGACCCATCACAGAGGAAGAGTGGGGCAGAGCACTGAATAATGTAAAAACTGCTACAAACCAAGTTCGTTTTCAACAGATTCAGTTGTTTCTAATATATAGGACATATATGACACCGGAACGGTTGTTCAAATTTGGTGGCAGAAACAACACCAACTGCCCCAAATGCCAGGACCCCTCTGGAACTTTCCTCCACCTGTTGTGGACATGCCCTAGAGTGGCCAAGTTTTGGGCGGAGGTTATAAACATTTTGGTAACAAAGGGCATTCCACGTGGAATTTGCACACCTAGAGCATGTATATTGGCCCTAGAAGAAGGGGGATTGTTGAGTAGGCCAGTACGACAATTTTTTAATAATGTTTGTATGTTGGCTAAGGTGTGTATTGCGCGGAAGTGGATGGCATGTGAAAGGCCAGAAGTAGCCCACTGGAAGGCCTTGGTTCAGGAAACCAAATTGCATGAGAGACATCTGTATTTTATTAGAGGAATGGAGAATAAATACCACCTTATATGGAATCGATGGGGTGACAGGAGCTAAACTAGACAGAATTCGGACAAGACCGATGTTAACCTGGGGAACATGGGTAGGGTGGGTAGGTGGGAGGGGAGAAAAGAATTAAGATCTGTAATATTGTATATTATGCTCAAACTGCGGTACTGGTGCTGCGATGAACTAATCCACTTACGGCTGGGTTAATGATAAGAGGTATGAGGGTACGAATAGGTAAAAAAAAAAAAAAAAAAAAAAAAAGGAGAAATTGGGCATACAAGCCCAATGAATTTATAAAATCTACCTCAGACAAAAACTGAGAAATACAAAAAGGATAAAACAAAACAGGCCGATGGTGGATGGCACATCGCAGCGCCTAGGGAATTAAATGTGTATATGGTTAAAGTATGTATATAACATCATGTATTGAGTATAGTCTAAGTATATGTAAAAGATTTTAATGAAAAATTTATAAATAAAGATCGAATAAAAAAAAAAAAAAAAACAGGGGTAAAAGAAAAATCACATTTAGGGTCGGATACAAAGCCGTTTCCGATGGTGGCGGGGGGATCTGCACATGTGCATGCGTTGCCTGCTTGGGTCAGGTGGATGACGTCACATGACATCAGCGCCGTCTCTGTATTTGGCGATCAGCGACAGAAATAAAAGTCAGTTAGAAACATTTGACGGTCGGCGTCCAATCAATGATTTCTCTCCCCTTTGGCCGCAGGTGGGGGATATGTTCTCGCACACATCCCCTCATATGCTACCGAGGGGATGCAGTGTCGGGAGATGGGGCGGGCGTTCGGGAGAACTGTGGGCGGCAATGGCCGGATCGAGGCTCTGGTGTAAAAGAGATATTATAGTTACTCCCCTCGTCTTCTAGTGTTTATGGGGCTTTAGTTGCAAAGCAGATAGTGGTAAATCATAAGCAGGGCCGCCACTAGAAATTTTGGGGCCTGGAACTGGCCTTCAGTGGCACTCCCCCCGCCCCCCCCCCCCCCCACTCGTGCCCGCCTGCACCCCGTCCTTATCTACATAACATACATTTTATTTACAATCTTAGACAATCACTCACATATACTGTACACTTACTAGGCTATGATATGAGGGTAAGCGCATAGCTACCTTCTCCTCAATGCAATAAGATTAATCTTTCTGCCCCCTCTCTCCAACCTAACAACTCATACACTACTTAGCTGGCATATTCACAAAGGGCCTTATTCTAGTTCACTCGCAAAAGCAAATTCTCTCTCTAATGGACAAAACCATATGCACTGCAGGGGGGCAGATGTAACGTGCAGAGAGAATTAGATTTGGGTGGGGTTTGTACTTCAAACTGATATCTATATTCAGGGCCGGATTAACAATGGGCCTGATGGAGCTACAGCTCCAGGCCCACTCCATTTTGTAGCTGAGGGCCAGGGCTTTCCAACAAGCCCAGCCCCATTTCGCTAGCCCCTCGGGAACCAGAGATACCGCCAGGCAAACCTGGAACGTTGTCCCCATAGGATAACATGGGACCCGCTAATTCCGACCTCTACCCGGTTCCAGTGGCTGTCAGTTCCCACTCCGGCATCACAGAAGTTCGAGGTTGATCTCAGTCGAACCCAAATCGCTGGGCCTTCAATCTGATACCTGGTCCATATGGGTTCATTGGTTCTAGAGATATTGTGGGTAAACCAAAATTTTTTTTTTTCTGAAATGTAATTTCATGGCTGTTCATGTTGTTTGAGAACAGATTTCTCTGAAACCAAACGGCCCAGTTTCATGGGACCAAAATCATTTGAAGCCTACATGTAAATGGTGTCAGTTGGTTCCGAAGATATAGCTGTTTGTTTAAAGGGGGGCGGGGGTGGTTTTCTCTCCCCCTCACACTAGAAAATGCAGGGATTAGGCTGGTGTAAAAGGGGCCGGTCCCTGCATGATACTGGGACCATATTCCTGGGTAAGTCCCTCCATTTTCTGGTGTAAAAGGGGTATTATTTCAAATAGCCGGGACATGCAGTGCTCTGAATACAGCCGGGCAGCCCCCTGCTCTCTGCCTGGCTGTCAATCAGTGCCAGATTAAGCCTTTGGGGGGGGGGGTGTTGGGGGCTGGGGCACTTTAGACAGGTGGAACCCCTTGCACTTGTCATTTTGTCATTACTGGCCACAAACTGCATGAGAGAATATTATACTGTCAAAACACAGAGTAAAGTCAGTATAAACTTGGTCAGTGGGTAACTGCTTACTCTGTAGGACTGTAGGAGACCTCACAGTGTCAGTGCTGCCTCTGATTAAAACCCCTCCCATGACTAGGCTGCTGCTGCTTTCCTCCATAGGCCTGAGAAGCATTTAATGAGCTCCACCAATCAGAGCTCAGCATAAACCTCTCAGCCTCTGCCCTCTTGTGCAAAGTGTCATGGGACTTAGTCAACTCCCAGTAATGCACTGCACACTTGTGCAGTCAGTGTGCCTTGGCTCCTGATGCTCAGCACCATTAATCATGCACAAAACCATTAGCTAAAAAAAAATAATAATAATGTTTTGTTAAAAATACATACCAACCACAGGGGGCCTCTAGCTAGAGGGGGCCCATGGGTACTAACCCCTTTTGCCCCTGCTTTAATCTGGCCCTGCTGTCAATGGCTGCCATTTCTGCCCGGCGGTGGCTGTCCCCCAGTTACCGCGGGCATGTTTTCCCCCTTGACAATAAGCAAGTAATCCCACATGGCAAAGAGCATGGAACCCCTGGCAATGAGTATCGAACCCCCAGCATTGAACATGGAACCCCTGGCAATGAACATGTAGGTAAGCAAAACTTATGTAGCATCATTTTTAATAGGCATTATGGTGTTTGGCATAATACGTAATGGACATTATGGTGTGTGGCTTAACATGTAATGGGCATTATGGTGTAAATTTTTAATGCGCGCCTATGGCACGCAATGTCCCTATTTATGAAGCATATTGTGCATTATTGCTCAATCTGTTTGGTATAGTGCAGGCATGTCCAAACTATGGCCCTCCAGCTGTTGTGAAACTACAAGTCCCACCATGCATTGCCACAGTTTTGCTATTAGGGAATGCTAAAACTATGTCAAGGCATGCTGGGATGTGTAGTTTCACAACAGCAGGAGGGCCATTGTTTGGACATGCCTGGTATAGTGTGCATTTTGGCTCAATCCAAGTGGCAAAATGTGAATTTTGCCTTAATCTGTGTGGCATAACGTGAATTTTGACTCAATCTGTGTGCCAAAGTGTGAATTTTGGCTCATTCCATATGTCATAATATGTAAGAGGCAAGTACAGTATAAGGGGGTTACTATTGTGTTGCATGATTTGTATAAGGGGTATATGGGCCCTTATTCTGATCGGTGCGGATTTTTCCGCATGCGGTCGTACCGCCGATGGTTTTCCACTGCGCATGTGCAGAGGTCACTCTGCGCATGTGCAAGTGGTTTCGCCGCACGTATTCTTTAGACGCCGCACAGGGGGCGGAGAGGGGCGTGAAGGGCTACTTAGCCTCATTACCCTATGCATACGCCCCGCGTTTCATGGGCGTTCCCATGCAAACGCAGAGCGTATGCATGGTAATGAAGCCGTGACGCATGTGTAGGGGGCGGGCATCTGACATCGCCGGATGTCAGCTGCCCGCCCCCATACATGATTTCATATGGACAAGTGTCTGTGTGGTCTAGGGTGGCGGGCGCTGGTGGAGCGTGCGGCCCTGCATTCGATGTTCGGCGACCATCGAATGCAGGGCCAGCTCCCAAGATGGAGGAGGCGTATCCCTGTCCACTTTCATGCGGACCGCCACATATCCGCGTACGGACGGAGGTGGCGATCCGTATGGAAGGCGGGGATTCGCCTGCACGGTCCTGGCCGCATATTCTGATCTGGCCGCACAGATCAGAATAAGGCCCATGGTGTGGTAACTTGTGTTTTTATCACTGGAGTGCCGCCTCACCCCGCAAGTATCTTAGGACACCGGCATCCTGCGGGTGCACCTTTGGAGGGCACCCGCCAATATATCTCCATGCATTTTTCTTATGCCAGCCCCCTGCCTTTTCCAGGCATATATAACTAGTTGAAAGAATTTACACAAATACAGACACACCCATGAGCAGACCACTCAACCAGTACACTGGTCACGCCCCCCACATTATTAGGTGCTGCCCACAACCCCTATTATTGCGCATAATAGGCCCTTGATCATTTCCAGCTCCAGGCCCTTTTAGACCTTAATCTGGCTCTGTACATTACCATGCCGCTATCACAGCCTCATGCTGTGACCACCGCTATGGTCTGTGCGCTATACATAACCACACCGTTATCACAGCCTCATACTGTGACCACCGCTATGGTCTGTGTGCTATACATCACCATGCCGCTATCACAGCCTCATGCTGTGACCAATGCTATGGTCTATGCGCTATACATTACCATGCCGCTATCACAGCCTCACAGTCTGTGACCACAACTATAAAATACCGTGTAATGTACCACATGGAAGGGAGAGAGATAATGTAAGTATAAGCTGGGTGACAGGAGACAGCGCATCAGTGTAAACTGATGCGATATCTCCAGGAGAGTTCAATACATCAGGAGAGTTCAATACATCTTATCGATGTCCCTTCGCTATAATACATCTGCCCCATGTTTCAATTAGCTTACATGTATATATTACAGCACATGTGTAATTAGTAAATATTTTTTTAGCTATTTCTATCCTTAAAAATTCTAATTATAAATGTTACTCTTTGCCTAGGAAACACTGTATCATATTTTCTTTCTGCAGATACAGTTGCAGTGACATACAGAATAAAGGCATGCTGTATATCATGACAAGTACAGTGTACTGTATGAACTATTTTGACAAATCATCTATATATATATACACACTGTATGTCTAGTGTCTGATTGCGAGTCTCCGAAACACTGCCATCATCGAGTGAAACTACATCTTTTTCTCTCACATATGCACAAAGATAGCAGACAAGCTTTCGAAGCATTTGCTTTGAGCGGGCTTAATAGTCAAAGTAAAGTTTGCATTTTTAAGGTTACAAATAATTTTTTAAATGTTTATTTGTTACAAATGTGCTTTTATTTTTTGTTTGTAAGTGAATTTAACCCCCTTAATGGAACTCCCGAGAATTTTCCGGGCTGTGCTCCAGTGCATGGCACACCCAGAAAATTATCTGGATTGCCAGTCTGCGCTGCTTAGTGCCGGGTAGCGCCGCTGAGCTGAGTGCGGAGCTCAGCTTCAGCCGCTGCCCGGCTCCAGCTGCCCAGCCCCGCCTCCTTCCCTCCGACTGTGTATGGGGTGACCTAAAGTCACCCCATACACAGCCGAGTTGCCAGGGGGCAGGGCCGGGCAACGGTTAATATAGTGCTCAGCGGCGCTGCCCACCCAATTACAGTATGTGGCACTACTGATCCCAGCAAGCCCTGATTGCTATGGTTCTGGGAGTACCTGGTGAGACCAGACCGTGGTACCGTATACTTACAGAGATACAGCGCCTATTTTCCAGCTGTTTCCCATCCACCAATCACAGGACAATGTGACGGGCATCTACAGCTTTGTTTTGATTATTATTAATTGACTGTTTCTAAGAATTACAATTATTGGTGGCCTCTAGCCGTCAACATTAAAATTCATGCTAGCAATGACAGGGTTAACATGATGGGAATCTAAACCCTAATACAGACATCTTATATAAATGCAAAGTTCTCTCCCAGTAAGAAAATCACTTACGTACCATGAATCCTTTACTCTGACCAGGAATATAAAAAAAAAATAGATTTACATTTTAATGCTTATTTAAATTCTCTCCGCAGGACAATTTGACATTTTTAAAGGTAATAAAAGAGTAAACCCCTGTTTCCCCGGCGAGATTGGATTTCTTTTTCTTTTCTACTGTTGTTTGGGAGAAAATAAATATTTTCCAATGCAAATAATCCCACTGGCTGAGAACAGGACAGATATAAGGGGTGACATTCTATGCTTTGCGCTAAATGCGCATGTTTTCTTCGCGCACCACATCGCCTGCAAATCGCCTTTTTTCAATTCACACTTTTCAGTCAAAATGCGCATATTTAATGTGATGTGCATTGGAGGCTGAAAAGTTCGAAGAGGGGCGATTTTCGGCGAAGTGGTGCGCTGTCTTTAGTCCTGAAAATGTGCGATTTTCATGTCTGAAAATCGCACGCTTGCAGGACAGCGCAAAGTAACCAAAAAAAAAAAAACGAGCGCGGGGTCCCCCGCCCGAGCATAACCAGCCCCGGGCTCACTGAGCCCGTGCTGGTGACATAAAATCAGGGTCCCCGACAAATAGGGGTCCCCTTGATTTCATGAAACCAGCACCAGGCTCAAGGTCCGGCGCTGGTTCCCAAAATACGGGGGACAAAATGACTAGGGGTCCCCCGTATTTTAAGAACCAGCACCGGACACAACCAGCCAGCAGGGTAATGCCACAGCCGGGGGAAACTTATTATATAAGCTCCCGCGGCCAAAGCATTAACCCCCTGGCTGGTCAGCATGGGCAGGGGTCCTGGGGAAGTGGGGACCCCCCCAAATGAAGGGGTCCCCCCCCCTCCAGGACTTACCAGCCCATGCTGATAGTCCGGGGCTGTCCCCGATGCCCCTGGGCGGTGGGCATCAGGCTGATGGCTTGTGTAAAAAAAAGAATTAAAACTATTGTTTTATACTGGCGAACTATGAGTCCCAGCAAGCCTACCCCGCATGCTGGGACTTGGAGAACCACAAGTCCCAGCATGCTGGGCATTAAAGGGCCCGCTGGCACTTGTAGTTCAGCAGTACAAAAAATAGTTAACAAAAACACACTGACACACTGTAAAATAAAAGTTTAATACACACAAAACACACACACACTGATACTTACCTACCTTGAGCCCGTAGGTCGGTCCCTGGGTCCGGGCTCCGGGGCTCCAGGCAGAAGAGTCTGGTTCCGGGGCCTTGGTCCTGGTTCCGGGGCTGGTCCTGGGGTTCCGGGGCTCCTGGGCTGCAGAATCCGGGGTCCGGGATCCGAGGTGGTCCCCAGGGGTACCTAAGGAAGCAAATCCAACTCACCTGGTCCCCGACGACGACCTCGGAATCCTCTCCGGTGACAGCGCTGCTCCCATCTGGTACCCGGCTCGCAGGACTTTGACAGGCGCAGAGATGTTTCCTCCTCGGCGTCTCTGCACAGAATGATTTCTTGGCCAATCAGGAGCCGAGAAAGTCGGCTCCTGATTGGCCAGAAATCATTCTAACTAGAGACGCCGAGGAGGAAACATCTCTGCTCTAGATGCGCAGAGATGTTACTTCCTCTGCATCTGTATTCAGAATGATTTCTGGCCAATCAGGAGGCGACTTTCTCGGCTCCTGATTGGCCAAGAAATCATTCTGTGCAGAGACGCCGAGGAGGAAACATCTCTGCGCCTGTCAAAGTCCTGCGAGCCGGGTACCAGATGGGAGCAGCGCTGTCACCGGAGAGGATTCCGAGGTCGTCGCCGGGGACCAGGTGAGTTGGATTTGCTTCCTTAGGTCCCCCTGGGGACTACCTCGGATCCCGGACCCCGGATTCTGCAGCCCAGGAGCCCCAGAACCCCAGGACCAGCCCCGGAACCAGGACCAAGGCCCCGGAACCGGACTCTTCTGCCCCGGACCCAGGACCCAGGGACCGACCTACGGGCTCAAGGTAGGTAAGTATCAGTGTGTGTGTGTTTTGTGTGTATTAAACTTTTATTTTACAGTGTGTCAGGGTGTTTTTGTTAACTATTTTTTGTACTGCTGAACTACAAGTGCCAGCGGGCCCTTTAATGCCCCGCATGCTGGTACTTGTGGTTCTCCAAGTCCCAGCATGCGGGGTAGGCTTGCTGGCACTCATAGTTCGCCAGTATAAAACAATAGTTTTAATTCTTTTTTTTACACAAGCCATCAGCCCGATGCCCACCGCCCAGGGGCATCGGGGACAGCCCCGGACTATCAGCACGGGCTGGTAAGTCCTGGAGGGGGGGGACCCCTTCATTTGGGGGGGGTCCCCACTTCCCCAGGACCCCTGCCCATGCTGACCAGCCAGGGGGTTAATGCTTTGGCCGCGGGAGCTTATATAATAAGTTTCCCCCGGCTGTGGCATTACCCTGCTGGCTGGTTGTGTCCGGTGCTGGTTCTTAAAATACGGGGGACCCCTAGTCATTTTGTCCCCCGTATTTTGGGAACCAGCGCCGGACCTTGAGCCTGGTGCTGGTTTCATGAAATCAAGGGGACCCCTATTTGTCGGGGACCCTGATTTTATGTCACCAGCACCGGCTCAGTGAGCCCGGGGCTGGTTATGCTCAGGCGGGGGATCCCGCGCTCGTTTTTTTTTTTTTTTTAACCCTTTGTTTTATTTTTTACAGCAGAACCCTGCACAGAACATTGCGATCTGTGCAGGGTTCTGGCTAATTCGCCAAACAGACCCTGGTCTGAAATAAGTGCGATAATTAGGCACCTAAAAAATGCGATGTGCAAATGCGCATTGCATTAAATAAGCGACTTCTATACTTTTGTATTGGAAAACATCTGGATGCGATAAAAATGCAAATTAATCTCGCACTTTTACTCAGCATACCTTAACGCACATAATATGCGATTTCAGTCCCTTAACGCATCACATTAAATTGGCGATTTTAAGGAAAAATGCAATATCGCCATTTTCTGCTCTAATTAACGCAAAAAAAGCCAAATCGCAGTCCATAGAATGTCACCCAAGGTATCTCTGAGCTGGGGAGAGATAGGAAACATTTAGAGCACTTCACTTCTGACCCCACTAAGGACCGGTGTGTTCCAGAGTGACAAACAGTGGTGTAACAACAAATCCTGCATCTCCCTGCCCAAAAAGTTACTAACACCCCCTTCATACATTAAATATATATATATTTACCTGCATGCTCATTGCCAGGGGTTCCTTGATTGTTGCTAGGGGTTACATGCTCTTTGCAAGACAGTAAGTTTGTCATTGGCAGATGTTTATCGCTTGTTTTCTGGTTATTGCCATGGGTTTCTTGCTTGTTGCCATGGGTTACATGCTTATTGTCAGTGGTTTCTTGCTCATTGCCAGGAGTTTCATGCTCATTGGCAGGACTTCCTTGCTCTTTGCCAGGAGGTTACATGATCATTGCCAGGGGTTTATTGCACGTTGCCATGGGTTTCTTGCTAGTTGCCAGGGGTTTCTTGCTCATTGTCAGGGGTTTCTTGCTCCTTGTCAGGGGTTTCAAGCTCATTGTTAGGGCTTTCTTGCTCATTGTTGGGAGGTTAAATGCTCATTGCCAGGGGTTTAGTGCTTGTTGCCAAGGGTTACATGCTCATTACCAGTGTTTCTTCCTTGTTGCCAGGCATAGGCAAACACAGGGGGGTTTCTGGTTGCCTGGAAACCCCCCTTCTCTTAGTAAGTGTCTTAAATCATGACAATAATAGCTGGTATATAAAATGATCAACAGCACTGCCACCACATCATGCCGTGTAAGTGTAATACACACACTTTCTGAGCGGTTTAGTAAAACCGCTCAGAAAGTGGCTGAATATCGCTACATGTGTAGGGCCCATTAGAAAGTGCAGTACTGTTTTTATTATGTTTGTGTATTTATTTCTTATATGTTTAACCTTTTCCTTATCTTATTCAAATGTTTGAAAGAGCCTGAACTATAGACCATCTGTCCTGTTAAATATCAATACTGTATTCCATATAGTATCCAGTGTATAAAAAGACCAATTTTCAGGGCTGTCAACGCTACTCCAATGCCCTGCATTTGCCACTGCCGGGGGTTACATGCTCATTGCCATGGATTTCTTGCTCATTGCCATGGGTTTCTTACTCGTTAATAGGGTTTCATGTTCATTGTCAGGGGTTTCTTGCTCATTGCCATGGATTACATGCTCATTGTTAGGGCCTTACTGCTTGTTCTTAGGGGTTACATGCTCATTTCCAGGTGGTGTTGTGCTCACAGATGCAGCAGCACCCCCAAACTTTATACTGCATCTCTGTTCTCCTTATGGAAGTTACAGTGCATACTGCTCAGGATTGGATGGCCCCACATGTACCAGCCAATCAGCTACTACTGTAGCTGCCATGAGTTAAGGCCTCCATACATTAGTCCGACTTGTCCTCAGCCAATTGCTGACAGGCTGAGAGAGCGCTCAGCGCTCAGCCAATCACAGGCTGCCCATTCATTGTATGGGCTTTTTTTTTTTCAGTGCTGACAGCTCCCGGCTCCCCCCGCCCGGCTCTATGTCACTGCCGCCTGTGTCCCCCGTAGCGTCCGCACTACTAGCGGCGCGTGTCCCCCCCCTACCCGGACGGAGCATAACAGCTCCCTGCTCCGGCTCCCCCTGCCGCCCCCCTCCCTCGCCGGCGTCTCCCGCCCCCCTCCCTCGCCGGCGTCCTCAGAGTCCTCACGGCTGCACATAAGATTTATCTTATGTGCAGCCGGTCCGACGTCCCGACTCTGACCCGATGCGCACCGGACCACGCATCGGGTCGGACCGGGTGTCAAAACCTGCGATTTGGTCCGATTTCACTGCCCGATCCATCTGGATCGGGTGAAATCGGGGCCAAATGGCATAGTGTATGGCGGCCTTTAGGAGCTGGTTGGTTGGTACTTTATCTCTCTCCATTTTATCAATCTCCAAGTGATGGTGCATCTTGCCCATTATCTTGTTTTGTTCTGGTTGCCTATGTATTGTTTGTTCTCTTCCCTTTACCTTGAAGTTCTGAATTCTGTGTATTATTTATGGATTTATTGTTTTTCCCTATTGTTATGGAATTTTTTTCTGTGTACTTCACATCGTTTTGTTCTATGTACTGTTCTTTGTTACAAACAAAATCAATAAAAAAAACTTACATTTTACTAAAGACGTGTTATCAACAGACAAAATCTGCAAATAGTTTCTAAAACTCCAATTAAAAGATCCATTTAATTACCTAATTGGAGTTTTATATTGGAGTTGTAGAAACTATTTGCAGATATTGCCTGCTGATAAAACAGGTCTCCATACAGCGCTCCACAGGGGAGAACATCACAGGACTCCATACAGCGCTCCATAGGGGAGAACATCACAGGACTCCATACAGCGCTCCATAGGGGAGAACATCACAGGACTCCATACAGCGCTCCATAGGGGAGAACATCTTACATCACAGAACTCTATACAGCGCTCCACAGGGGAGAACATCACAGGACTCCATACAGCGCTCTATAGGGGAGAACATCACAGAACTCCATACAGCGCTCTATAGGGGAGAACATCACAGAACTCCATACAGCGCTCTATAGGGGAGAACATCACAGAACTCCATACAGCGCTCTATAGGGGAGAACATCACAGAACTCCATACAGCGCTCTATAGGGGAGAACATCACAGAACTCCATACAGCGCTCTATAGGGGAGAACATCACAGAACTCCATACAGCGCTCTATATGGGAGAACATCACAGAACTCCATACAGCGCTCTATAGGGGAGAACATCACAGAACTCCATACAGCGCTCCACAGAGGAGAACATCTCACATCACAGAACTTCATATAGTGCTCCACACAGGAGAACATCTTACATCACAGGACTCCATACAGCGCTCCACAAGGGAGAACATCACAGGACTCCATACAGTGCTCCACAGGGGAGAACATCACAGGACTCCATACAGTGCTCTATAGGGGAGAACATCACAGAACTCCATACAGCGCTCTATAGGGGAAAACATCACAGAACTCCATACAGCGCTCTATAGGGGAGAACATCACAGAACTCCATACAGCGCTCCACAGAGGAGAACATCTCACATCACAGAACTTCATATAGTGCTCCACACAGGAGAACATCTTACATCACAGGACTCCATACAGCGCTCCACAAGGGAGAACATCACAGGACTCCATACAGCGCTCCACAGGAGAGAACATCACAGGACTCCATACACTGCTCCACAGGGGAGAACATCTCACATCACAGAACTTCATATAGTGCTCCACACAGGAGAACATCTTACATCACAGGACTCCATACAGCGCTCCACAGGGGAGAACATCACAGGACTCCATACACTGCTCCACAGGGGAGAACATCTCACATCATAGGACTCCATACATCGCTCCACAGGGGAGAACATGTTACATCACAGGACTCCATACAGCGCTCCATAGGGGAGAACATCGTACATCACAGGACTCCATACAGCGCTCTACAGGGGAGAATATCTTACATCAAAGGTCTCCATACAGCGCTCTACAGGGGAGAACATCACAGGACTCCATACAGCGCTCTATAGGGGAGAACATCACAGAACTCCATACAGAGCTCCACAGAGGAGAACATCTCACATCACAGAACTTCATATAGTGCTCCACACAGGAGAACATCATACATCACAGGACTCCATACAGCGCTCCACAGGGGAGAACATCACAGGACTCCATACACTGCTCCACAGGGGAGAACATCTCACATCACAGGACTCCATACAGCGCTCCACAGGGGAGAACATCATACATCACAGGACTCCATACAGCGCTCTACAGGGGAGAATATCTTACATCACAGGACTCCATACAGCGCTCCACAGGGGAGAACATCACAGGACTCCAAACAGCGCTCCATAGGAGAGAACATCACAGGACTCCATACAGCGCTCTAGAGGGGAGAACATCTCACATCACAGGACTGATCCATAAAGCGCTCCATAGGGGAGAACATCTTACATCACAGGACTCTATACAGCGCTCCATAGGGGAGAACATCATACATCACAGAACTTCATATAGTGCTCCACACAGGAGAACATCATACATCACAGGACTCCATACAGCGCTCCACAGGGGAGAACATCACAGGACTCCATACACTGCTCCACAGGGGAGAACATCTCACATCACAGGACTCCATACAGCGCTCCACAGGGGAGAACATCATACATCACAGGACTCCATACAGCGCTCTACAGGGGAGAATATCTTACATCACAGGACTCCATACAGCGCTCCACAGGGGAGAACATCACAGGACTCCAAACAGCGCTCCATAGGAGAGAACATCACAGGACTCCATACAGCGCTCTAGAGGGGAGAACATCTCACATCACAGGACTGATCCATAAAGCGCTCCATAGGGGAGAACATCTTACATCACAGGACTCTATACAGCGCTCCATAAGGGGGAACATCATACATCACAGAACTCTATACAGCGCTACACAGGGGAGAACATCTTACATCACAGGACTCTATACAGCGCTACACAGGGGAGAACATCTTACATCACAGGACTCTATACAGCGCTACACAGGGGAGAACATCTTACATCACAGGACTCCATACAGTGCTCCACAGGGGAGAACATCTTACATCACAAGACTCTATACAGCGCTACACAGGGGAGAACATCTTACATCACAGGACTCCATACAGTGCTCCACAGGGGAGAACATCTTACATCACAGGACTCCATACAGTGCTCCACAGGGGATAATGGGTGTTTTCTTACTTTGATGATAGCTGCAGTCAGCATTTATTATTGTTTACAGTCACCTAGGTTATAGCCAGTACAGCCAGGTGTGAGTCTATTACAGGAAGGGTGATTCCTGCTGCCCCCCTGCGTTAGGTGTGTGCTGTAAGAGTGTGGTAAGTGAGTAGGACCATCAGTCCTATGCTGGTTCCACACTCCCTGTCGTTTCCTGGGAGGGAGGGATGGGTGTGGGAGAGTAGAGCATTACATTACAGTACTAGCCTCCTACTCTTTACTTTCCTAGTAATGTAAGTGCTGCTTTCTGGGCAGAACATTCTGTGATGCACTTCTGTAAAGCTGCTGTAAGCTCTCTGCTCCCACACACACGCTGATGGGATTATTGATCTCCGGCTGCAATACACCTGCAATTTGCTTTGCAAACCATTTGTAATCGAAAAAGGGAAGATCTGTGCGAGGGCCTATTAATTATACACCCGGCCACCAGATTAGCCAGACTGAGCAAGGGGTGATTAGTGTGGACTTGTCTTCCCCTAGCAATATCTCTCACTGATACCATGGCGAGGGAGCAGAGCGCCTTCATTAACAGCAACAGAAAAAATGCTGCGATGCCAGGGAACCAAATCATATTACACATCTGTTACATGCCCACTACCCATTCATCACACAGAGGTAAGAAGCCAGGGGGTGAGGTATAGGGGGTTTTTCTGGTTGATTCGCTAAGCTGCAAATTTGCATCATTGCGGGTCAACCTTACCCCACCTTGTGAACAGTGGTACGCCGGCCCACCATTCGCAGGGTGCGTACATTTGCACTGTTTTACATAAACATCCATTCGCAGCCCTCGGGGTAACACTCACATCATTTTTATGGTTGGCGACCATCGAATGATGTGGAACGTGCACGCATATGTAAGGTTGCTCTGAGCAAACTTACATATGTGTGCACATTCTGGTGATGTCAGCTGCCCACCCCCTGCACCCGCATCACAGCCTCATTAGCATAAGAATGCCCAGCCCATATTCTAATGGATCCGCCTCTCTCCGCCCCCTGCACGCAGGGCAGCCAAGAGAAATGCCGGGCCCCGGTGAAAATTTTGGGGGCGTGGCCTAAGTGTGTGTGTGTGTGTTGTGGGAACCTCCCACACTTAGGCCACGCCCCCGAAATGTTTAGAATAGGGTGAAAGAAAACTCTAAAAACTGTAATCTCAGAAGCAGCACACACCTACAGCATGTGCTGTGCTGACTGCAGGCTCAGCATGGCCTCTCACGCTGTCAGTGAGATGCTCATGCTGAGCCTGCTGTCAGCACAGCACATGCTGTAGAAGTGTGTGCTACTGTTGCTACCCGGGAGGGATGGAGGGGGAAGAGAGGGGTCAGACCAGGGCCCCTGCGGGGCCCCTTCAGCAAGCGTGGGCCCGGGTAATTAGTACCCGCTCCCCCCCTCTCTCGGCTCCCCTGCCTGCACGCTGTCATCGGTGCGTGCACCCAGCGAACAGACTATTCGCAGTGGGTATAGGCACCCTGCGTATGCACATGTGCAGAAATGTGCGTGCGCAGTAAAACACCATCAGTCCCCATGCAAAGGAAGGGCTACTGCCGGCAGCCGAAGGTCGACATTGACAAAAAGGTCAACACAAAAACAGGGGCAAAATGCAATAGGGTCCGAATTTGTGACTTTTGAGATTAAATCGCCCAAAACTTCCGGAATTGACAATTTCCGAAAATCACACAGTAAAAAAAAAAAAATCGCACTTTTTGCTGCAATTCGCATCTAATTACATATGCAAATTCACTGCAAAAAATGTGATTTTAAAATGTGCGATTTTGTAAAGTGCAATAAAATCGCACCCTATTACATTTCGCCCAAGTTTTTTACTTTTTTTTGTCAATGTTAAAACCTGAGCATATACTGTATAACCTCAATGAAGGTATCCTCCCCATCATTCCAGCTTCATCCAGACATAATATACAGTAAAATCTCTCTCCTACCACTGCTAGAACCTTAGACCGGTCACGTGAGGTGCGTGCAGACGAGGAGCCGGCCAGGCTGAGCAATATTTGGGACATTGATTGACTCTTAGGAATTCAATTAAAGGCTGTGTTATGTTCCACATTAGCCTGTGACTGATATTGATTGCAGACAATACACATGTAATGTGACATATCAATAATTGAAGTGTATCTATTTTAGTCACCCATTACGGAATAATAATTCATTTTACCCTAATAAGCTGCATATTATCTTCGAGTGCAGGAAGGGAAGATACATTTCTGCAATAGGAATCTGCAATTCCTCTCTGCTGCAATAGGTAAAGCGGCGGGACTACCGTACTTTCGGGCAACATAAAAACACCTTATACAAGAAGGGGTCACTTAGATTTGACAAGATTGCATCTTTACATGGACGGTGGCCATACTAAGTCCGTTATCACCTTCCCGAGATCATTTTTATTCCATTGGTCAAAATGTTTTTATAATTTATCTTTTACAATATTTTTTATCTATATTTTACATTTTGAATCCGCAGTCTGTGCTTCCAGTTCCAATGCACAAGCGGGAGATGGCTAGTCGGGTCGTTCTTGTACTTATCTCATCAGAATGAAAAGATAACGTAACCCATATAGCTCACCTACCCCTACTGCTCACCTACCCCAGTGATATTTCATTATAAACGGGATAATTCGAGTATTGATTCCCTTTTTAAATACACTCTAACCCCTATAACAAACATCCCAATCTCAGAGCCCTTTGGCCTAGTGTCACGACCACCATTGCAGCTACCCTGGCTCCCTGTGCTGTTCCAGTCTCACAGACTCCTGGCGCTATACCCTCTGCCCTGGCCCTCACCTCCGCTGCTGATGCCAACACCGACTGTTTACATTCTGTCCCTCTGTCACCCGGGCTCCGTGTCCATCTGCCGGGTGTCAGCTGTGGAGTACAGTGTTCTGGTGTGTTGGTTCCGGGTAGCGTGAAGCATGATCCGCCATGATGGTGTCCGCGTCATTCTAGGCCTCAGACTGGGAAGCGCCGGCTGCAGCGCCTCCACGTAGTATCCTCCGCCGGCTGGTTTCTGTCGCCACAACAGGCGGCGGCCATCTTCCTGGTTTCCACAGCCTATGCTGCGCGGCTCCAATCGTGAGGTCACTCGCGCAGCCAATCAGTCGTCAGCTCCACCCTTAAATACTGACTAGCCAGGCCAGCCCGGCAGTCAGTACAATGTTGTCCATTCGTTTGCAGCATTGTGCATCTTGGCTACTCCTGCAGTATCTGCTGCAGGCTGACTCCTCATCTTCCTGGGTAAAGTCAATCCTGATCTTTCTGCTGGTCGTCTACTGCTTCACCATATCCGTCCACGGAGATCCTCTGCCGCCAATTAGGACAAGGACAAGGTTAACCCCCAAAGGATGTCATCTTCCTCCTAGCTTCCTGACGGTATATCCATGGCTAACATCCCTGGTTCTGGCAGCTACAACCCCAATCAGCACAAGATTTCAACTAGACTTCATCTCAGTTCAATTCCTTCTTATCTTCATCCAATCATCCAATCTTCTTTATCATCATCCAATCTTCAAATCATCATCCAATCATCCAATCTTCTTTATCATCTTCCAATCATCCAATCTTCAAACCATCCAATCATCCAATCTTCAAATCGGTACTTGTTTCCTAGCACGGCACCCGTCGTTGGTGATCGCATACCTTAAGTTAAGGTGGACGCGACCGACGCGATTTTAGGGCTATTTTTAGCCTTTTCCCCGACAATTAAAAAATTGCGTCCATCGCGTCCATCGCATGCCTTAAGTTAAGGCATGCGATGCGATGGACCCAATTTTACATAGGGAACAATGTTAAATGGCCCAATGGACCCGATTTTTCATTGTATACCCACCCTCATGGGTATTTTACATGAAAATGCCCCCACTCCCCCTTTTTTAACGCCACCCCACCATGAACGGCAACCCGAAGCATGGCGAGCGGCGGCGGTACGCGTCCTCCGACCTTTTCATACCACCACCATCCACGTCGGCGTGGAGTTTATTTTATATAGTGTGGCGAGCGCAGCGAGCCACCGAGCCCGAAGCCTGGCGAGCGCAGCGAGCCCCGCGAGGGGACGCGAAATACCTGTGAAGTAATACTCGTCCCCTTGCGGGGCTCACTGCGCTCGCCAGACTATATGCGATTTGGTTGCATGCGATCGACGCGATTTCGGGGGTTTCCGATAGATACAATTTTTATCGCTGGCGCCGTGCTAGGAAACAAGTACCTTCAAATCTTCCAATCTTCAAATCATTTTCAAGCTTCTTCAATAAGTATTATTTATTATTGTCTTTGTCATTCTAACCAAAATCTACAGTAATTAATTGTGCCATCATCCATATCTCTGTACCGCAGTATCTTCATTAAAAAAGGTTTCATTTTATTCAATTGATTCACTCCAGTCTGTCATTCATGCAACAGCCCTACATTAAAGCACCCAGCCTCCGTTACACTCCGGCTGGTGCTTCAGCCAGCTCACGAAACGTGACACTAAGGTCCCAATCTATTAGCACAATGCTTTCTTTTGCCGTTAGATTGTATAACAAGTCGGCAAAACCCGCTACCCCCTGCCTGAGGAGAAAACAGCCATCAGCCCAGGTCCTGGTACCTGTGCAACTGATCCGGCAGGTGCCAGGACCAGTGCATGCACAGACGTTGCTGTGTGACTGTGCATGTGTATACTACCTGCCTCTATGGACTGCACCAACTGCAGCTCATAGAAGCCAGTTAGGAATGACAACCAAGCAAGGAGTGGCACCCCAGAGGAAGCCAGCTCTTTGCTTATTGCAGCCTGGACTGACAGTCCCAGAGGGAGGGACACCTTAAAATTGGACTGAAGTAGTGTCTGTAACTGGCAGGTAGGACTTCCAATAGGACTGCAGCTGGCTCACTGACACTGAGAGATGTGACAGATTTATTTTTATTGATTTGGGGGGGGGGGGGGGGAGCGCCTGCAGTCCTGCCACCTTTAGGTAAAATCCACAAGTGATAATGTCGCAATCATTATTAGTAAATGCTGCAATATTTCGAATACTTTACTCAAAATATGCCAGCCGGGAGTACACAATAGGCCACCTCATTTTGGTGTTAAGTAATCGCAATATAGCTAATGGAATAGCGATTTCCACACTTCTGTGCCCATCTCTGAATCAGGCCCATAAATCTGATTCATCTCCAATATTACGCATCCAAGTTTTTCAAACAAACACAAATGTGTCGTACAGTATAACAGTTGCAAACAGAAACGTAATGGGAGCCAAGTATCTCCTATCCAAATTATGTTATAGTGTTTGGCAGGAAAAAACTCAAGAATATTTTTTTTTTTTTTGCCAATACAGTTACAATTGCAGACAGAATATAGGCATGCTGCATATCATTTTAATCAGCAGAAGCGACTTGTGCTTCTGGATAGAGTTGCTCAATAATGCCCTTTGGGGGCTAGAGCTGTGTTTGGACTCCTCATTGGCAGCCACCTCTGAATTACAAAACCTTAATTAAATACATTATATTATCCAGCAGCGGCCATAGAGAACTTTCTCTATAAAGCTCCAGTCCCGACATCTGCCCGGATATTTCTCACTGGACCTGGATTCTCTGTAGTCTATAATGCACTGCGGCAAGTGAGTTAATGCCAACTTCATATTCTTCAATGACCTCTAAAGCGCGCGTTACTGGAGGCGCCAACGTCGGAAAGGTTTGCATATTTCTTCCTGAAAAATGAAAGACCATTTTGTAAACCTGAAAGGCAAAGGATTTAATTTAAGTGCAGTTAATTTCTCTTAAATGACTCAAAATCAAGGCATTAATCCTGGCTATTGGAGACATATAAATGGTCCTTCGCCGGCAGGAAGGTCAGGGAAACATTGCCTGCGCTATAATACATTGTTTAATGCGCGGGTGTCACAAAATATTAATAGTAAACTGTTAACGCAGGAACAGATGAGCATGGATAGAGCCAAACATAAGCCCCCGTTACTGACAGAAACAGATTTTACCTTCAGTTTTGTCTGATTTACATTCCACAAGCGGTGCATGCACAATTATTCTGTGTTTCATCTTTCCCCTGTGCTTGGACTGAACGCTAGTGTGTACTGCTTCCCTACCATCTCCATAGGCAAAGCTGCCCACAACTGCCAATTCTGCCATAACAATCATTTATAAATATAAAATACCCTCCCACACGCCAGTGGCTAAGTCTAAGCACGAGCTATGGAGATACCATTCGGTCTAGCCGCTCGCATCCAATCTGCTGAAAATGGCCCTCCAAAAATGGCCACGGTCTTGGAGGAGACGGATGCTACAGGTTCTACTTGACCTCTATTGCTGCCTAGAAGTAACAGATTCCAAGAACACTTGTGCATCTGCAAGCATGTAGCCCATACTTGCCTACCCTCCCAGATTGGCCAGTAGACTCTTGGAAATTGGGTCCCCCTCCCAGCCCCCCGGAAGAGAGGGCAAGCCCTTAGACCCCCACATTCCCCTCAGCATCCTCTTACCCTGCTGGTTAAGTACCAGGACTCCAGGGAGTACGCGGGCTAAAATTAGGCATATCACGTAATTTTAGTCCCAGCCTCTCCATGTACAACAGAAAATCGTGACATCACTAAGGACGGGGCAGGGCTTGATGACACAGGAGTCTGTGCTCAGAAGCACTGCTGAAAGTCTCTTCTCCAGGCTACTCCCAAAGAGGAGAAACAAATAGTTGGCAAGTATGATGTAGCCCCTGGTAATGAGCATGAAACGACTGGCAACGAGCATGTAAACCCTGGCAGTGAGCAAGAAATCCCAATGAGAATATATAACTCCTGGCAAAAAGCAACAAAACACCTGGCAGTGAGCATGAAACCACTGGCAATGAGCATGCAACCTCTGGAAATGAGCATGTAAGCCCTGGCAACAAGCATGTAGGTATAAAAATTATAATACATTTATGAGGGGGGAAATTATTTTGCAGGGGGGCGCAAAATTACTAGTTCTGCAACTGACTGCAGGTAATAACTCTTGCCTGCCTGGACTATTGCTCAGTGCCACTCCTCAGACAGGGCGTGGATGCTATAGGCATTAAACAATCCGATCGCTTGCCTCTGCCAGTGCATGCTTAGCGTGATAGACCTCCCAGCATCCCTTGCAGTCGCTGCATCCTTCTGCGCATGTGCAGATGGACGTACCGGGTGAGCCACCCTCTGTTAGTACACTTGCGATTAGTATGGCTGTGATGTGTTGGCGGGATGTCCCGTGTGTGGTTAGTACATCCTGCTCTCACTTAGCTCTTCAGTGCAGACCATTCTGCGGCTAACGTTTCACCATATACCCCTTTCACACTTGCAAAAATATCCCGGGTTTTTGCACATGAACGCGCATCAACCTGGGATTTAGCTCAGCGTTAAAGGGTCTTGAAAGAATATCCCGGGATGAACATCCCGTGATTTCTACCCAGGTCCTGACCTGGGTAGATTCCGGAATCGACCGGGGATGCGGTCAGTGTGAATGGTCCCGTACCCGGGATTGGGTACACAGGACTTTAAAAAAGCTGCTGATTGGAGCTTTCAGAGCCCTGGAGTCCATTTCTAATGACATGCATATGTATTTGCAGGGATTTCCCGAGATCAGTGTGAATGGGGCTGTCCCGGGTCGATCCTAGGTCTGACTGCAGTGTGAAAGGGTAAATTCCTGGGTAGAGTCCCGGGAAGCATCCGGGAACACATTCCCGGGTACGACCTGGCTCTGCGAGTATGAAAGGGAGACTGCATGACTGTTTGCTTTACCGGGTGTGGCTTATATGGCCTAAATATGCTAATTAGCAACAGTACCTATATCACATTCGCCGTTTTTTTCCTATCTGGACTGTGGTTATTCTGGATAGGTGTAGATCCAGGTGGGAGGGGCAATGTCCAGCATTGAGTCGCTATGGGCGGGGCTATGATGCAATTTTAGAACAATCTCTCTTTAAGATTTTTAACTGAAAACATTGCACCTAAAATAGTTATTGAGAAATTCCACCTATGAGTAATTGAAGAATCCAGCTCGACATTTAATTTTGTAGGTTGTCTTGGACTGACATTCATCCGGGACATCAAGGGAGGTATATTTTGTACATATGATGCATATCTTCGTCCCGTCTCCTTTATCTCCCATGTAAGGTCATCCTGAATAGACGTTTGTCACAGGCCAGATCAGCGAATCTCCCGGCATCTGTCATCTGCCAGCTTAGGAAAGGTCAGAGGAGGAAATCAAAGCGTGGTGGGTGGAGGAGACGCCCCCATTCCTGACACCTCTGTACACAGCGGACCATGAAATTGGGTGTTCTTTCAGTAAATCTGTTTCTTTGACTTGTGTTTAGTTCCAGTGTATCGCCAAGTGTAGGGCCGCTGTGGTGCGGACCGGGGAAACATTGCAGAGAAACTGTATACATTACGGAGACTGAAGTCGGTTATTGTCGACATGTGTTGACACATTCTTATGTAGAAGGATTTTATATGGGATTTGCTGCTTGTATCTGGAACGTTAAAGATATTAAACTCCATAACATACAGCTTTGCCATGCTCCCTGGGGGTAATGCGGACCTGGACGCACAACCGTGAATTTGCAGCAGCCAGCTCAATCCCTCCTTGCAAATGAATGTGCTCGCTGTTTGAATGGATGTGTACGGGTACACCCATGCGAATATGTCCTAAATCCTTTGTAACAGGCTCACCATCACATGATAGATAGATAGATAGATAGATAGATAGATAGATAGATAGATAGATAGATAGATATAGATAGATAGATAGATAGATAGATAGATACTGTCGGTATAGATAGATAGACAGATAGATAGATGGATAGATAGATAGATACGGATAGATAGATAGATAGATAGATAGATAGATAGATAGATAGATAGATAGATAGATAGATACTGTCGGTATAGATAGATAGATAAATAGATAGATAGATACTGTCATGATAGATAGATAGATAGATAGATAGATACTGTCATGATAGATAGATAGATAGATAGATAGATAGATAGGGATAGATACAGATAGATAGATAGATAGATAGATAGATAGATAGATAGATAGATAGATAGGGATAGATATAGATAGATTAGATAGATAGATACTGTCGGTATAGATAGATAGACAGATAGATAGATGGATAGATAGATAGATACGGATAGATAGATAGATAGATAGATAGATAGATAGATAGATACTGTCGGTATAGATAGATAGATAAATAGATAGATAGATACTGTCATGATAGATAGATAGATAGATACGGATAGATAGATGAAGATAGATAGATACTGTCAGTAGAGATAGATAGATAGATAGATAGATAGATAGATACATACTATAGACAG
Source organism: Crinia signifera (assembly GCF_055691185.1). NCBI lineage: Eukaryota > Metazoa > Chordata > Amphibia > Anura > Myobatrachidae > Crinia > Crinia signifera. Next base: position 54,906,745 of record NC_139228.1, read on the forward strand.
ACAGATGTGGGTGACCTTGCTGTGTGCTCATCCCCCCGCAGGTACAGCCCAGCATACAGAACACGCTCCGGGGTACATATGAGCAGGAAAGGAATCTGTCTCTGTCACCTGTAAGCCGGACCCCTGAGACCGGCCGCGCTCCCCACCTGCACCTGCTGCAGCCGCCATCTATCATGGCCCCAACCTGGTGACACCGGCAGATTACAGATGAGAGCCACACGTCACCTGGGGACGAGGATGGAGCGATGTCCTGCATTCCGGTTACCCTACTATCTGCTCCGACATTAGGACACAGACAGTCATTTCATGTCTATTGACACTATATATGGCCGACTCCACTGACTTTATCTCTCTCCAAGCTTTGATAAATATGCACCTTAGAAATGATTCTAGTTTGTGCAATGCCTGAGAGCTGACCTTAGGAGCATGTACCCTGCGGGGTGATTACATACAGAGGTTACATGGGGCTGTCAGGCCGGATCCGTCTCTTGTGTTACAGTCCAGATCACATGCGGTGGTGAGATCAGAGAGACAGATCCATGGCAGGTTACACAGGGACAGCCATCATCCTCATTCCAGTAACGTGTAACATGTTCCTCATATTATGTATTCAATATATTAGCGCAATTTTTAGATTAAAAAATAGTTGTTTTTTTAAAATCATATTTAGCATTCATTTTATTGTGAAAAACAAGTTCCTTTGTCAGGGCTGAAACTCGGGCGATGCCGGCCAAGATGTCACCCGCTCAAAGGGGTTATTTCCTCTGTTCAGTATTTAGAAACCAGCCTTAATCCTGCTGCAGCTATCCGCTATTTGTCACTGCATCACAAGCGCCATCTGTAGATAGCATTAGTAGTACAAACCCCACTGTCAGCAATGGGGGACTTTCCAGGCGTTGCTGACTCCCCGCAGGGTGATAGTGCCGGGACTGCTGTGCTGCATGCACATTATACAGCAGCCTTACAATGGCAAAGCGGAGAGAGGACAATGCTGATGCTCATCAGAGAGGTAATACTGAATACCAGCAGCATAATCATTACTATTACTGTGTTGCTAAACAAAATATGCTGCCGGTAATAGGATTGTGGAGAAATGGAGCTTATAGGGGTCTATTTATTTGAAGAGAGATAAAGTGGAGAGAGATAAAATACCAACCAATCAGCTCCTAACTGCAAGGTTACTGGCTGTATTTGAAAAAGGACAGGAGCTGGTTGGCTGGGATACATACACCCTCTCCCCCCCACAGCCTGACCCAAACCCTCACGCAAACCCCCAGTGCCTAAACCAAACCCCAGCCACCCTGCAGCATGACCCTATCCCCCCCCATGTAATTGCCTAACCCTTTATGCCCACAGCCTAGATCTAACCTTCAACCAACCCCCCACAAGCTTATCCCTAAATCCCCCCACAGTGCCTAAAACTACCCCCCTCTTTCCCCGGACGTACGCTAGCCTGCCACACATACTTACTGATCAGGATGCCGGCTGTCAGTATTCATGATCCTGATCCTTTTCTAAGTCGTTGCCGGTGTTCTGATGACAGTTGGGATTCCAGTGTCAGTATATTGAACGCCAGCATCATGACTGCCTCCTGATTGGCTGGTACGTTATCACCCCCCTATCTCTCTCCAAGGCTTAGAATACAGACCCCTTATGTAGAGTACACACCAGAACGACCATGATCGTGCATCGATCGTGAAACAATTTCCTTGAAAGTGTACGATTGTCGCACAACGGAGTTGAATACACGATCTGCACACAATCGGTACCCAATTCAATGTAGATGACGAATCTCTTGTGCAGCTGGGAAAATCTCCAAAGCGAACCAATGACCGGCGGGATGTGCATCCAGGCGGGGGGGCTCCAGTGCTCACCCGCCCCCGATTCGGCCTCTGTACGGGGGGGTGCCGACGTTCCGGAGGGGGGGGTGTTGGTAGAGGGTGTCGGGTGATGCGACGTGTGATGTACCTCCAGGGGTAGGTAGGGGGATCGGGTGATGCGGCGGCGGGCGCCTAGTCAATCCAGAGGGGGGGACCTGCTGCAAACTGGTGCCCTCCAGTGGCCCAGGCAAATGCCTAGAGCTGCCTAGTGGTGGCGCCGGCCCTGCGTGCATCGGATCATAATCACATTGAAAACATGCCTAATTCTACTCTTTTACATAAAATCCTGTCATAAGATGCAAAACCAAATCATTCTGGTGTGTACCCAGCATTAGTCTGGTAATACCCAATCTTTGCTTTACAAATGTAGTTGTTCCTATTTGTACAGCGCAGCAGAGTATGTTGGTGTAATAGAATTACACGGTTATAATGAGAACAACAGTGGAAATAACCTAACTAGAGAAGCCTTAAACCTTTGTATAGTACACAATATGTAACGTACCCATAACCGCAGCAGTTACATTATTTCCCAAATACAGAGATATGTTGATTTGGGCAGATGGGCAGTCCCATTATCCTGGGCAATAGAACGTTCCCAGCACCCGCGGGAATCTGTTCTATTCGGCAATGGAAAACAATCTCCAGGTTATATCTCAGGGTAACGTCAGTGTGTTGTGGGGATATCGGAGATAACAACAGATAAATGTGCCGCAGCTATTGGCTGCTCCTATCTCCCTACTGCTGTGAATACAGAATATTCCGGAGATAAATCGTGTACATACAATGTATTAAATCAGGGAGCTGCATTAGATGCAGTCATAGAGATTTATTGTGCAGGGGAATCCGGTGAAACATTACAAAGTGAAAGAAATTACATTTATATTTCCTGCACAATCATTATCTCCAGCGCAGCGATGAGTTCCAGTTCCATCATGTGTATACGACACGCAGAGCTAGGGCTGGTGTTCCGGGCGCACCATATAAATGGGCACAGAGGGCATCTACCTTGCTACCTGGTCCCAGGGACATCACAGGCAATACAGCAACCTGCTAACCCTTTTACCTCTTTTTTTACAATTTCTTTTAACAACATTTTACAAAAGTATCACTAATGCTGGCTACACATTACATAATCATCATCATCGCGACATCGTCGGCAACGGGACCCGGCATTGGCCGATGCATACAGACTTGCCGATGTCATCAGCAATGGGGTGGGAGCAATGCTGCATTCCACAACATGGCCCTCGATGGTGATGTCCTTCGTCATCTTGCATTAACAGATGGCGGAGGATGTCACTGAGGATGCACAGGGGCCACATAGGCCCTGGTTCTGGTTGACTCAGTAAGCGGCGAATGGGCAGGCCACTATGCCAGTCACCAAGTCCGTTCGCCAAGAGAGCCTGCACCTGTGCATAAATAAAACATTGTTCCCGGTATAAACGCGTGGGGGGGGGGCAAAAGAACCAGAATGACCCCCACAGTGCGTACACACTAGATGATATGAATATTTGTTATTCCGTCGGAATCGGCACAATCATTAATTTTATCACCTAGGGCGGGATTCACTAATAACCCCCGCTGCACATCGCCGGCTTTCGTATTGTTAATAATCGCATATGCACTAAGATATGCGATTTTTAACTCAAAGGTGATGGCCGGCGATGTGCAGCAGGTTCCCCCCTCCCTGTCTGAACCCTTACACGGCTGTAAGGGCTCCGTTTCCTCCTCCCTGCACTCAGAAGAGGTGCAGGGAGGATGAGGTCACTAGTCTGGGCAGCACAGCAGGAGGCTGCCCGGACACAGGTGAGGGGGGTGCGGCGGGGGGCGCGCGGGGTGGCGGGGGATGCGAAGGGAAGCCCACAGGCTTCCATGGGGTTACACCATCTAGAACTGGCGTCCCCCCCCGTCCCCCCCCCCCCCCCCCCGCAGTGAAGCCCTGGCGGTGGGGCTTTGCTGCATATGAAAATGCGGTACAAACCCCGAAAACGGGGGGGTTTACGGCATTTTCAGTTTGGTGAATCTCACCCCTAGTGTGTATATAGCTTAAAAGGAAACAGCTGTCCTCAATTTACAACTAGAGATTTGAGCGGCCACCTCACAATATTGGCTAAAAGCCAGCTGGCTAAACTAAGCCACAAGCAGTGATAAGAGAGTGCCTTCACATTCTGACACCGCCACAGCAGTAGTGCCACAGTAGTGTTTGCACCCCACATCCTATCACATAGTCTTAAAGAATAATATTGCTCATTTGACCCCTCTGAGTGACAGCGTTCATTATATCACTCAGTGTGTACAACTCCGATGCGCGCAACACTAACGAGGCCCATGCGGCAGAATACACAATATCCCCCCCCACACACACACACACACACACACACCAGTGCCCTCCCCTTCCCAGCCGGTATCGGCAAGTGCTTATGAACCATTGGGTCTCCGTGGCATTTTGGAATCCGAATCTGGCAGGAAAACTGGTCATTGAACTACTCACATTTGCCTAAATTTGGTTTACAGAAAACTGCATCCACACAACTCTATTTACAACCAGTGTGTCAGATGGCTGGAACGCTGCATATTCAGAGTAATGTGAGTAGGTGATCAAAATAAAAACTGTTGTCTAGATCATCTACATATGCTAAGCCTACTAGCATACCTCCAAACATGACTCTCTCCAGGAGGGACACAATGCTCTGTTTCTGGACTTCTCGCTTCATTTAGAATTGCCATCACCTGTTTTAAACAAGATAATTGATCAGAAAGGTGATTCACCACAGGTGATGGTAATCCTAAATAAAGCGAGCGAGAAGTCCAGGAGCAGAGCATTGTGTCCCTCCTGGAGGGGTCATGTTGGGAGGTATGTTGGGAGGTATGTACTAGTGTTTACTCATCAGAATCACTTTATTGGCCACGTATACTCTCGTATACTAGGAATTTTTTGTGGATACTGTGCAGCTTCAAGCATGGTACAAGAGGGATAACAGGACATACATACATTGCATCAGTTGCGCATACAAATGACAATTCACATCTTAGGACTTGCAAGGTTAGATAGAGCAGTCAGGTGTTTAGATTAGCAGGATCTTAGAGTACATTGTTCAATAGCTGAGTAGCTGTCGGGAAGAAGCTTTTTGCGGTTCTTGACAACTTGGCAGGGATGGACCTGAAGTGTCTACCTGATGGGAGAATATCAAACAAGTTATGGCCAGGGTGGAGCTTGTCCGCCACGATCTTCCCAGCTCGCTTCTTGACCCTGCTTAAGTATTGTTCCCTTACAGGGGGAGGTCCATCCCAATAATCTTCTCTACTGTCCTCACCACTCTTTGCATGCTTCGTTTGTCAGATTCATTGGCCCCTCCATACCAGATTGTAATAGAGGAACATAGAACGGACTCCACGATAGCAATGTAAAAGAGCCGCAGTCCTTCGGAATGTTGAATTTTTTCATTTGCCTCAGGAAGAACAGCGGCTGTTGGGTCTTTTTGACAATGGAAGTGATGTTGGGCTCCCAAGGGATGGGACCGCAGCAAAATTAGTAATGGAAGCAAAGTAGGGGCATGTGGTACAGTATATAGCATGTTCCTGACTTTGTGCACGACCACACAAAATGGCTAAAAAACTAGTAAAAATAAGTTTTTACTGATATCAGAGATATAGAAAACACGGATTCATCCCAGTGGCACAACTACTGCCTTCGGAGGAGGCTCAGTGCCTGAAGTTGATCTTGGCTTATATCAAAGGCAGTGTTCTCCACTTCTTACACCAACTTTTACATAGTTGCACTGATCATAAGAGCAAAGACTGGGCTGCAGGAGGGCAGAATGCATAACTGGGCCTGGCCATCGTCCTATGCCCTCGGAGTAGGTCTGCGTAAGTATTGTGAAGTAAGACTTCATACAGGAAATAAAAACATTTTCTACATAATCGGTCATATGGGGCCAGATGCACTAAGCTTCAAAAGTGATAAAATGGAGATAAACAGCCAGCCAATCAGCTCCTACCTGCCAAGTCACAGACTGTGTTTGAAAAATGTCAGTCAGGAGCTGATTGGCTGGCTGTTTATCACTCTCCATTTTATAAATTTTAAATCTTAGTGCATCTGGCCCACAGTGTCTGCAATTTTTATCCAGCATTAGAGAGTTTTGGTGTCATGATATCAGAACCGATAAAGTGGGAAATTTACTAAGATGGGACTTCTATTTTCCGATGGGATGGGCAACCAATCGGATTCTATCTATTATATTATAGAAGGTGCTAAGTAAATAAGACGTAGATTCTGATTGATTGCCCATAGCAACATCCCATCTGAAATAGAAATCCCATCTTAGTAAATTTACATCAAAGTGTTAAGTCTCTGTATAATAGCGGCACAGAGTCAGCTATTTGGGGGAGCCTGGAACGGAAGAGGGAGCCAAGAAGTTTGGCTGTAAATATCCCAGCAGATTGTATTGTTCTTCAGTCGCTACTAGAACACCCAAACAATGAGTGTAAATTACTTTTCGCCGTCTCCGTTCTTTGTCGCTTTGTCATAAAACAGAAGTGATGGGCAGCCTTCCTGCCAAGTTCTTATCAATAATTAATTAAGTAAAGATGAAATAATGTATTAGAAGGGGACGCGGAGATAAAAATATCAGTGGTGGTTATATGATACGGTAATAACCCCAAGCAGACAGAGGGATCCGCATCTTATCATTACTACCCTTCTCCCCCAGCACACACACACACACAACGCCGGGAGGGGCAGGGGGGAGAAAAGCGGATTCCGTTTCCAACCCTCCTAAAACCTGATTGAAGATTGGGCCTGTTTACCTCAAATCTCTGTAACATTAGCCATTAATAGCATCTGCTCAATATACTGTTTTGTCACATAAAATATGCGCTACATTGAAATAGTCGACGTGTATTCGTTTGACAGGTGCTAAAGCTCAACAGATAAAAGGCCGACAGGGACAAAATGTTGACATGAGTTTTTAGGGTCAATGCCAATCTTTTGTTCAGTACAATGTCACCATCATCGTTCCTCTCACACCGCACTCGCCAGGGTTACAATTCCAATCATAGGCCACGTTGATATTAAATTAAGCTAATGTTAAAAACTCTAAAAACAAGTCACCATTTGTCGACCTTTTGTGCCCATTGACCTAATGCATATCCAACTTACAATCACCCACTGTAATCCGTTTGATGGGTGGTTCAATCCATATACCCTAGTTATTTCCATATGCATATACCTGATCCTGAACGTGCAAAGCTGGCAATGTCTTACTTTGGCGCAGTCGGCGTAGGCTGAAGTCTGCATCGAAATTCAGAATCAGGCCCTACTGTATGGGTGAAATGTAATAGGATGAGAGATTCAGAAAGTGAGCGATTTGGTAAGACATTTCCAGTTTTTTTAAAGCGGCAATCATTTACACTGCAAAACCAGTTTGATTTTGCAGTGTAAATGATTGACGCTTTAAAAAAACTGGAAATTTCTTACCAAATCTCTCACTTTCTGAATCTCTCATCCTAATGAATTTCACCCCTTGTGTCTGCTACTAATAAAAAAAAAAAATGTAGAAGTGAAGTTAAAGCACTGCTCTGTAACCCCCCCCCCCCAGCAGTCGCCCTCCCCCCACCCTCACCCCCAGCGACTGCGCTAGGGAATCCGGTTATCAGCGGAGGACAGTTTGCATTTCTCCTCTCCAGGTAAGCTCAGAGCTGCAGTATACTTGGTAAGCAGTGTAGTAAATTTCTGCGCCCCCGGCATAGACAGGAGAGACCATTATGTGTTTTCATTTTAGTGCATAAACATTGTGATAAAAGTAATATAAAACAAGCAAAACCAGGAATTAGTGTACAATAATCCTCTGTGGATCTCTCCGCCGACTGGTTAAATGCCCCCCAGCGAGCCGCTACTCAAATCAGTCTAAAGCCTGTCACTTCCGTCGTCGGCATACATGAAATAAAGGGAAGCTTTAAAGATTACTGCAGAATAAATCCTTGTCGCCAGTTTAGCAGATTACAGGCCCTGCTGAAAAGCCGACGGGAAAGTTTTTGTTTGAAAGTAACGAGTCAAGTTTGTAGGCAGAGATATCATGAAAACATGGTGGAAATGTATTGCACACTGGAGAGGCAAAGCGATACGCGTTAGAGGTGTCATTATCTTTATACTGTATTTTGGGACATTGGCCTTTATTCTGGTTGACTCGCAAGGCTGCAAATTTCTCAGCCTCACAGTCCCCCAGATGGCCGCCTGCCCCCTCGCACGCAGCGATCCCTTGATTTGCGCAGAAGCTAAAGATGGTCCCCCATGCAAAGTGCTGGGGATCGATTAAACTCGAATAACCCCCATTATGCTATTGCTAGCATCAGCCCTTCCGCTGGTGCGGACGGCATGCGTCAGACTGTGTAAGGACTCAGAATCCCAAAATTGAGCATCTTTAGTCGATATTTTTGGAAGCGCCATCAAAATTTGCACCTGCCTCATGTTAGGGTCAGATATTCCATCAGAGTGTGGACTTCATTATCAAAGAAAATTTGGCTGTGCGCCCGCAATACTCCCATAACTTGGACCATCTCTGTGCGTCTCACTGGCCATCTCTCAGTTACCGTCCAGAGATGTAGGGATGGCCAGCGACCATTGATGATTAGAAATCATCAATGGTTTATGGCCAATGTCGAATAGTTTTGCCATCAATGGGGGAGAACCAGATGGTTTCCCACCATCGATGTCAAGCTTAAATGAATAGTTTTGTTTTTGCTTTTTCCCCAAGGTGTCAGGACACGGAGCATAGCTCCGCCCCCGGCACCCGCAATCCCCGCCCTCGCATTTTGATTGGCCTACAGGCCAAGCAAAGAAAATGGATGACCATCGATATATTTAAAAAAAAATCTATGGTCATCCAATGAATATTTATACACTATCAATGGTCAGTTGCACTTTTGCCATCAATGACAACAATTGATGGCAAAGGCAACGATGGCCATCCCTACAGAGATGCCCAGTACATTTCCAATACACGCTGAATATTGTGCGTCTCAATCGTAACTGCGCCACTGTGCATGGACATGATGGGGCACAAGTGCTGGGCATAATGACTTACTGTAAATGCCCATTGACCATTTGTGTAAATAATACCATTGCGTGCAATTAGGAATCAGACCCTAGATCACAAGTTGCATCTATGAGATGGGGAGACAAGCCACCCAGAGATGAAGGGTGAGAATGAGAACCAGCCGTCCGACCCCGTGGCCTGCAAGGGGGCCCCCCTAGATTTGGGCCCATGTGAAATGCCTCCGATGAGTTTATCTACCACCCTCCGCAGTAAGGCCCTGATTGTGATTCACTCGCAAAAAAAAGCTAATTCTCTCTTTAATGGACAAAACCTGCTGGTGGGGCAGATGTAACAGGTGCAGGGAGAGTTAGATCTGGGGCCCTTATTCTGATCGGTGCGGCCGGAGCCGATTATGCGGCCAGGACCGTGCGTGCGAAACCCCGCCTTCCATACGGATCGCCAACTCCGTCCGTATGCGGTAAGAAGCTGGCCGAACGGACCGCACGTGTATTTTTCACGGAATACGCCTCCTCCATCTAAGGGAACCTCCCCCATCATTCGATGGTCGCAGACCATCGAATGCAGGACCGTGTGCTCCACCAGCACCCGCAACCTCAGACCACACGGACATTTTTCCGTGCAAAAGCAGGGATCTGGGCGGGCAGCTGACATCCGGCAATGTCATATGTCCGCCCCCTACACGTGCGTCACGGCCGCATTACCATACGTACGCCCAGCGTTTTCATGGGAACTCCCATGAAACGCGGGGCGTATGCATATGGTAATGAGCCCAAATAGCCCTTCACGCCCCTCTCCACCCCCTGTTCGGAGTGTTCACATATCATGCGGGATTTGGCCGTACGCCCCGCTCGCACATGCGCAGAGATGCCTCTGCACATGCGCAGACACAAAACATCCGCGGGCCGAACGCACGCGGATATATCCGCACCGATCAGAATAAGGGCCTGGGTGGGGTGTGTTCAAACTGAAATCTAAATTGCAGTGTAAGAATAAAGCAGCCAGTATGTACTCTGCACAGAAACAAAATAACTCACCCAAATCTAACTCTGCACATGTTACATCTGCCCCACCTGCAGTGCAGCATGGTTTTGTCCATTAGAGAGCAAATTTGCTTTTGCGAGTGAACCAGAATCAGGCTGTAAATGTAATAAGCATTTGAGCACATTGCTGTACCGAGGACAATAGAATACATATCACCCTATAGCCTCCATAAGCATCTATACACTGTCTGGAGGGGTATCAGCCAATCTGTATCGTTCCCCTTTAACGCGCAGCTTCTCCCTATCTGCACAGATTCCATTTACCCAGAGGTATGAATGTAAGGATTTGCTAATAGGTGGATTGATGGACTAATATTCTGTGGAATTAATAATGCACGAAGCGCCTTCTGAAGAGTGTCAGATAGATGTACTCAGGCGAAGTACCGTACAGAGCGTCTCAGCTGCAGGAGAATGGTCCTCATGCTGATGAGAGGAAGGATAAGAGCGATAAAGGTGCAGAGGTGATAGACTCATCTCAGCACAGCCACTTAGACCTCTCCCCAGCGCACAGACAAGGAGCACGCCGCCGCCGCCATATGTGCGCTACTGGAGGGACTGAATCACTCTCATGCACAGCTTCATAATAGGAGACATTAATAACTGTCATTACACACCATTCACTCCATACTGATTATAAGAAAGGCTAAAAAATAATAAAAAAAGATCCATAAATATGTCCGATGAAGAATCTGGTCCACACTAGGAAAATAAGGGGGTGATTCAGGTCGGTTTGCAAAAGAAAACTCCTTTTTTAATGGACAAAACCATGCTGCACTGCAGATGGGGCAGATGTAACATATGAAGAGAGTTACATTTGTGGGAGTTATTTTGTTTCTGTGCAGGATAAATACTGGCTGCTTTATTCTTATACTGCAATTTAGATTTCCGTTTGAACACTCCCCACCTAAATATAACTCTCTCCGCACATGTTACATCAGCCATATCTGCAGTGCAGCATGGTTTTGTTCATTAAAGAAGGAGTTTGCTTTTGCAAACAGACCTGAATCGCCCCCTAAGTGTGGATCGTCAGCCGTGTCGAGGTTGACAGTCATTAGGACAAAAAGTAAACAAGAGAAATACGCGTGAAATGGTCGCCATCCATTTTCACGGTCTTTTTGTCAGCGTTGGCATGTGTCGACATGGGCCCACAATTGACCTTTTCGTGTGTCAGACATTACCATGTTGACATATTACTTGTGACAACCTTTTCTTTATGTTGTGCTTGTGCATGTTACCCTTTTATCGACATCGATACCGCCAGCACCAGTTACATGGTATTGTAGGGGTTATTCAGACCTGATCGCTTCTCTGCTAATTTGCAGCTTCCTGTGGTCAGATAGGCGCCGCCCCGCCAGAGTGATCCTGCCCTGTTCAAGGCTGTCAATGGTTTGCGGAAATATCGCAGATTGGCGATTAGCTGCAAATCTATTCGCACCTCACTCACCATGGAATGATTCCCCAGAAAGTGCAGTCTGTGCATAGCTCAGGAGCCACTCAACGGCAGCAATAGAAACAGGCTGATCGGGGGCGGAGCTGACGTCACATGACTTCCCCTCACACACCTGGCCATGCCTGCATTATCCCTGACACTCCCAGAAAGCATCCGGTTACCTGTCAATCAACGGCTTGCAAACACTGGATTTCTTTGCTGGATGGTTTGTGCATGCATGCTACAATCAGTACTCATGTGCAGTCGATCGATAACATGCCGCCCCATGAAAACGCAGGTCTACAATCAGGTCTGAATAACCCCCCATATTTCCTATGAGTTCAAGTTTCAGAAATGGGAAAAGGTTTGTTCTAGTCTAGTGGCGGGTGCTGCTGCTGAACCTGCGGCCTGGTGCATTGTGGGACAGTCCTTGATCCCTATGAAGCAGAAGGCATAAGATAGGCAATGCAACGGCACGGACTGTGGCGGAGGCGCTTTTTCCGCCCGCACAATTCCTCTCGGCCGCCAGGCAGAGGCAGCTGGATGGAAACACAGCAAAATTAGACAGAAACGCTCTGAAATTGAAATTACCTATTTCCCAGAAAGTAATTCCTGGTGGTTCAAATGAACATATGCCGATGTTTCGCAAGCTAAACGCTATGTAAATAGCACCATTCTCTCTCCCGGTACAAAAAGTTTAATGTATAATTCTAGCATAATGTGGACTTAACAGAATAAAAATGTTTTTCTGCTTCCAATTTGTATCCGCCGGTTCCGTCAGTCTGCTCGGAAGCCCCTGTGGTACTCGAACTTCGGAAAACATGCTGCCGGTATAAGTGGATAAAGGGTCTACCAGAGGCAACTTGTGTTTTCCTCTGTTTTTCTTTTCTCTTCTTCGGTGACGTGAACAGATTTGCTCGCTGTCTGTCATCCGCATGCCATTTTCCTCCAATTTCCACAAGCACCTGCTAATTATCCTGCTAGATGCTGCTAGCAGATGGAGCCCTGAAGTTTATTAAATAAACAGCAGAATGACTGCGCCGCCGTTCCCCGGCTATAAACAACACAAAACGCTCTCCGTGGCTTCTTCCAGGTAAAAGTTTGCAGTAAATAGAAAAGTGAGAGGTAAATTGTCTAAATATGGCCTCTCGGCGTGACCTGCAGTCGGGAGGAAGGAGAAGCAATTCGCCCGTCTGACACCCTGTCAAGCTGACATATACCGCGTCTGGTGAAAGCTATATCCTAGAGACATTTATCCTGCGCAGCAAAATGAGAAGATACGGGCATACTGTCCACATGACAATGCAAAAAGGTCATTAACATTGTACTAAATTATAAAAAAAAAACCCCTCTTGTTATAATATAGTGTATATGGAGCTGATGCAGGGTATAAATGACATTAGATCCCTGAATGCATCACCAGCCGCTGACAGGGGGGCCTGTGCAGATATTCACGTGTCTGAATCTTGTACCCCATCCGCCCCGTCCCTCCTTCCACGCTGTCAGGTTTGCACATACGCAGAAGTGTGCATGTACAACTGCAAACCCCAACTTACCCGGCAGGGTCCGAATTCGGATCACTGTGTGTGAACCAGAATCGGTTGTGATTGTTATTGAACGTCACGTTTTTGGGTACGCTCCTGCATTCTTGCCCAGTGTCCTGCGGCATGGGGGGCAGTTGGGAGTCCCCCCAGCCTGAAGGAAATAGACGCTGTGCGCAGGCACACATAGTTGCCTACCCTCCTGCAGTCTGCAGGAGACTCCCTGAATTAGCAGCAATCTCCCTCCTGTCACCTAGCTCACATTACACTGTTACATTATAGTTACTTCCCCTCCTGCATTCTACAGGAGACTCCCTTACATAGCAGCAATCTACCTCTCTCCCTCATTAGTCTAGCAATCTCCCTCATGTCACCTAGCTCACATTACACTGTTACATTATAGTTACTTCCCCTCCTGCATTCTACAGAAGACTCCCTTACATAGTAGCAATCTCCCTCTCTCCCTCATTAGTCTAGCAATCTCCCTCATGTCACCTAGCCCACATTACACTGTTACATTATAGTTACCTCCCCTCCTGCATTCTGCAGGATACTCCCTGACATATCAGCAATATCCCTCTCTCCCTCATTAGTCTAGCAATCTCCCTCCTGTCACCTAGCCCACATTACACTGTTACATTATAGTTACCTCCCCTCCTGCAGTCTGCAGGAGACGCTGACATAGCAGCAATCTCCCTCTCTCCCTCATTAGTCTAGCAATCTCCCTCATGTCACCTAGCCCGCATTATGTAACGGTTATATCTTTTTGGGAAAAAAGGAATGAGAGATAGATTTAATTTATATTGAATCATCAGCACCATTCCCAGAATTGGTGATAAAACACAATGATCCCTATGGCTACATGCATGTCTTGTGGCCATTTATATGGAACACGTGTAAAGCACAATAACAATCCCTGACACGTATCTGTGACTTTTCTTTAGCTAGTACAATAGTTCTTACTTACTGCTTTGGGGCTCATCTACATTTGTATATGTAATTTTAAGATTCCTCTTATACTGTAAGTAGCAGTACACATCTCCTCTGTAGGGGCCACGTTCACAATCTCTATTCACAATCTCTCCATATATGGAACTAGCCACGCCCTTTGGGTGGAGCATGACACGCCCCCACAATGGAGTGCTGAGTCAGACAGGGGGTGTATGCATAAGGACACCCAGTGTTTACTGGGCATACCCACGAAAACACTGGGTACACCCAGGAAAACACTAGGCATCCCCATGCAAACGCAGGTGGGCAGCTGACGTCACAGGATGTCACTCACCCGCCCCGTTCTCAGTCCAGACACCCCAAGTCTAAAGCAGCCCATACACGCTGCTCTGTGGGCGTGCTGTACTAGCACGGATCACATTGCATTGCATTGCATGTGCATCCGTTGTGCATGCAATGCGATGCAATGTGATGAAACCTAAGTACAAAAAGTATGTTTCATCACATTGCATCGCATTGCATGCACAACGGATGCACATGCAATGCAATGCAATGTGATCCGTGCTAGTACAGCACGGAAAGCAAGCCCACAAAGCAGCGTGTATGGGCTGCTTAAGTCAACTCAGACTGACTTAAGGTGCCCATACACGTTACAATTATTGTATACAATATCGCATCTCATTGCATCTCTGATTTGCGATAAGATGAGATGAGATCTAGTACAAAAAAGTAGGTGCAGCATATATTTTTTGTACTAGATCTCATCTCATCGCAAAACCGAGATGCGATGAGATGCGATATTGTATACAATAATTGTAAAGTGTATGGGCACCTTTAGTTTTGAAAACATTAATTCGCAAAGGGATGCGTGGACCGTGGCGGGCATTCGCTCGCCCCGGCCGACGGCGTTACAAGGCTCGCTGCTTAGCGAGTTCATTAGAATAATCCCCATTGTGTCCTTCGTTTGCAATCCCCTACAAATAATATTCAGATCAGAATTTATTGTCATTGCTTATTTATTCAGAAGTAATTCACATCTCCAAACAAAACATCTCGAGCTCTGAAAATCCAGTTAATTTGAGTATTGCGTAAAATGACATTTAATTGTTATCGGAGTCCGGGAATGACAGGTAATATTCTCGTGTTGCTTATTCCACGCACAATTTCACAGCATTATTTAAACGCCATCTCATTTCTTACACCTTTCAGAGAAATGTTTTTTTGTCAGCTGAATGTATGGATAATTAAATTAGTCCCCCAAGCTTGACCTTATGTGGGGGTGAAAGGATTGTGGTGTCGATAATAACCTGCTGAGGTCCGGGTCCCATCTGCAGAACAGGTATCTCCTAATTGACAAGAAATTGAGGTTGCTAATTTCAATTAGTGGAAGAAATTGTTACCCTTTTTCCGTTTCCTGTTAATACACTCAGGGTCACCGGAGCTGCTGGGAAATATATTCAGGAGAAATAGGATGTAATTTGGCATCACACAAAGTCGGCGCACTCGTCTGATCTGCAGATGGAACAAAAGTATTTGTAATTTGTTTCTTCCATTTTCTTGCTGCAGACCTAACACAATGCAATTATCTGTCAATCCGCTCTTCATTACATCTATGGAGGACGCAAGGGGGTGTCAGGCGTTTATTCCACAATGCCCAGATTCATAAACCAAGCGCC
The DNA here is from genome assembly GCF_055691185.1 of Crinia signifera. Classification (NCBI taxonomy): domain Eukaryota; kingdom Metazoa; phylum Chordata; class Amphibia; order Anura; family Myobatrachidae; genus Crinia; species Crinia signifera. Next base: position 54,922,317 of record NC_139228.1, read on the forward strand.
AGTAAATACAATCTCTAAAGAACATCATGAAACCTAGCAGTATATACTGTACTGTACGTTTATAGCAGAGCCACTCGTACATTCCAAAGCCGTCTGGGAATGACCAGCTGGGAGTTACTCACCTGAGCCCCTCTGATCCCTATACAAGTCAATATTATGCTGTTTTAGCCTTGTACTGATTACTATAACTGACCCACCTGGAGGAGGTTGAATACCTCACCTGGCCACACTCGTGGAGGCTGATTACCTCATCTGGCCACACCTGCAGGAGGCTGATTACCTTACCTGGCCACACCTGCAGGAGGTTGATTACCTCACCTGGCCACACCTGCAGGAGGCTGATTTCCTCACCTGACCCCACCTGCAGGAGGCTGATTACCTCACCTGGCCACACCTGCAGGAGGCTGATTACCTCACCTGGCCACACCTGCAGGAGGCTGATTACCTCACCTGGCCACACCTGCAGGAGGCTGATTACCTCACCTGGCCACAACTGCAGGATGCTGATTACCTCACCTGGCCCCACCTGGAGGTGGCTGATTACCTTAGTTGAGCTCTAGGAAGTTGCTAGTCACTTCACTTGGCCACACCTGGAGGAGGATGCTTACCTTACCTTACCTAACCTGACCCTACAGTGTTAAGATGGCCATACATCTACAGATCGATTGTCAGATTGGGCTGGTTGGAACAAAAACCTGGTAATTTCTGAATGACAGTTTTTGGCAGTTTTTGAGCATTTCAAAGCAAATGGTGAACTGTCATTTGCTCTCATCCATTACCAGGATTTTGTTCCAACCAGCCCAATCTGACAATCGATCTGTAGATGTATGGCCAGCTTTATCTCACTCAACCCTATACAGTGTATAGCAGGCTTTCCCAACCACGGTCCTCAAGGCACACCAACAGTGCAGGTTTTAGTGATATCCAGGTTTGAGCACAGGTGACTTGATTAGTACCTGAGTGATTCTGATTAATCCATCTGTGCTGAAGCCTGGATATCACTAAAACCTGCACTGTTGGTGTGCCTTGAGGACCGTGGTTGGGAATGCCTGGTATATAGAGACTAATTACTTCTACAGACCACACCTTTGCATATCTCTGGTGGCCCTCTGCCCGCGCAGCCTAGCTGCAAAGGCAGGTGCAGGGGCGCCATGTTTTGGCTCACAGAGGCTGCATGTCATCATGCAGCCGCTACAAAGGCAGGTGGTCCGAACACACCTGCCTTGTCCGGACCGCACTCACCCATTTCCACCTCACCACCACCCACCATCACTTTAAAAAATACAACCTCAGTTTGAGCCCTTGCGCATGCATGCTGCGGTGTGAGCAGTTGTGTGAAAATCGCTGATTAGCAATGTTCGCACAGTAGATTGGCTTACCGAATGAGCCCCAATATCATAGCTGCCTCCCCTCCTGCATTCTGCAGGAGACTCCCTGAAATATCAGCAATCTCCCTCTCTCCCTCATTAGTCTAGCAATTTCCCTCATGTCACCTGGCCCACATTACACTGTTACATTTGTGGGGGGAAAAGGAATGAGAGATAGATACATTTACTGTACATTGAATTATCAGCACCATTTCCCAGCACTTTACCGAGTATAGTATCTGTTACTAACTGCTTTGGGGCTCATCTACATTTGGATATAAGCAGGGCTATTTTTGTGGCGGAACGGTCCGGAACGCCGTTCCTGAAGTTCAATTGAAAAATTACCTCACCAGGAACGGCGTTCCGGAAGTTCAACGCCGGGCGCAGGCTGCACGCACAGAGGTTATCTACAATGATAATCTCTGTTTCCGCGGTGGCAAGGAAGATGTACTTCCTGCCACCGCCCCTTGGCCTCCTACTCCATGGATGCGCCTGACGTCAGTGTCAGTGCGCGTCCATGGTGACTCCTGCGCCCTCCACATCCGAGACACGCTGTCCCGCCCCGCGCCCCCCCCCCCCCCCGCCTCTCTTGTTGCTCTCTACCGCCGGGCGCCCGCCCGCCTCTCTTGCTCCTCTCTTCCGCCCGCCTGTCTGAAGCGCCCCCAGGATCCACTCTCCCTCCACCTGCCTGCCTGCCTGCCTAAGGGAGCTTACTCTCCAGCCCCTTCAATTGCCTGGTACAGTAATTTACTGAACTTCACTGATTGATGTAATGTTATCTTTAACACTGCTGTTGCTGTCTGAAACATCTTGGTGTGGGCCATATGTTTGGGCATCTCTGTGTGGGCTACATGGGCATATCTGTGTGGGCCTTATGAATAATAGGCATCTGTGTGTGGCATATGTATAACGGGCATCTGTGTGTGGCATATGTATAACGGGCATCTGTGTGTGGCATATGTATAACGGGCATCTGTGTGTGGCATATGTATAACGGGCATCTGTGTGTGGCATATGTATAACAGGCATCTTGGTGTGGGCCTTATGTATAACTGGCATCTTGGTGTGGGCCTTATGTATAGCGGTCATCTCTGTGTGTGGCATATGTATAACGGGCATCTCTGTGTGTGGCATATGTATAACGGGCATCTCTGTGTGCGGCATATGTATAACGGGCATCTCTGTGAGTGGCATATGTATAGCGGTCATCTCTGTGTGTGGCATATGTATAACGGGCATCTCTGTGAGTGGCATATGTATAACGGGCATCTCTGTGAGTGGCATATGTATAACGGGCATCTCTGTGAGTGGCAAATGTATAACGGGCATCTCTGTGAGTGGCATATGTATAACGGGCATCTCTGTGAGTGGCATATGTATAACGGGCATCTCTGTGAGTGGCATATGTATAACGGGCATCTCTGTGAGTGGCATATGTATAACGGGCATCTCTGTGAGTGTCATATGTATAACGGGCATCTCTGTGAGTGGCATATGTATAATAAGCGTTACAGTGTGGGGCATATGTATAATAAGCGTTACAGTGTGGGGCACATGTATAATAAGCGTTACAGTGTGGGGCATATGTATAATGCAAATCTCTGTGTGTGGCATATGTATAATAAGCATGACGGAGTGAGGAATTATGTATTTTTTTTTTCTCTCTCTCTTTTTTTAATGTAATGCCCCGCCCCTTTTGTAGCTCCTCCCACATCACCACCCACTTTCTGCCCCCGCCCACAGTTCCTGAACCTATTTTCCTACAAAATCAGCACTGGATATAAGTCATTTTACAAGATTCCTCTCAGATGTAGCAGTACAGACCCACGCTTCCAGATGTTCTCTTTTCACAATCTCTCCATATATGGAACTAGACACGGCCTTTGGGTGGAGCATGACACAACCAGTCAATGGTGGCGATTTGCAAAATTCTAATACCAACTATAATCTCCCTGAAACTCGTTTTCAGAAGTAGGCAAGTATGTCCAATATCCACAGGAATTATGGCATTAAATGCCAGCATCGATCAATAGCTGCAGCGGACAGGACAAGACTAGGAAACAAGGGGCCTGATTCTGGTTCACTCGCAAAAGCAGATTCTCTCTCTAATGGAAAAAAAACATGCTGCACTGCAGGGGGGCAGGTGTAACAGGTGCATAGAGAGTTACATTTGGGTGGGTTATTTTTATTCTGTGCAGGGTAAATACTGTCTGCTTTATTTTAATACTGCAATATAGATAATCAGTTTGAAGTACAAACCCCACCCAAATCTAACTCTCTGCACCTGTTACATCTGTCCCACATGTAGCGCAGCATGGTTTTGTCCATTAGAGAGAAAATTTGCTTATACAAGTGAACCAGTTACAGGCCCTAGGTTCTCTTTATATCTTACAGCCTATCACAAAAGTCTGGAGTTAGGTGTACACACGGAGCGATCCTTCTAAGCGATTTTGACTACATAGTCAAAATTGCTTAGAAGCTTAGTAACGATCTCTGTCAAGGTCAGACAAATCGCCCTATAAAATCGCTTAGTAAAAAAGAGTTGCCAGGCAAGAATATTTTGACTAGATCGCTGGCTTTCTAGTCAAAATCGCTGCTATTCACTGCTGAGGGAGATATTCACTAGGCGATCTAAAATGAATACCAAGCAAGTATGTTAAAGCTGGCCATACATCTACAGATCGATTGTCAGATTGGGCTGGTTGGAACAAAAACCTGGTAATGGATGAGATTAAATGACAGTTGCCCATTTGCTTTGAAATGCTGGAAAACTGCCATAAACTGTCACTCATCCATTACCTGGTTTTTGTTCTAACCAGCCAGATCTGACAATCGATCTGTAGATGTATGGCAGCCTTCATTCTGGTATAGTCAAAATCGCCCATAGACAAAATCGCTTAGTCAAAATCGCTGTTGTATCTAGTCAAATCGCTTAGTCAAAATTGCTTAGTTAAAGTCGATCACTAGCAAAAATTGCTCCGTGTGTACACCCCTTTAGTCTGGAGAGAGAGAACAGTAAACAAAGCTCCAACTTTTCTTCTTCTGAGACAAACTTTCAGGACACAATATGTAACGGGGCAGATGGCAGGTAGATCGCCAACATCGCATTTAAGTATAATTGCCGTGCCCAGAGCGAAAGGTCATTATCCTTCATCCTTTGAAACTCACAGTGAAGATGTTTACTGAGAACCCAGGACACGCTTCTGATTTTTAATGGGAACTATTATGTGCGATGATCAGATGAGTGTAAATTGTGGTGGTTGTTGTTTGTGGCGTTGTACATTGTGATATTGCTGAGGCGTCTGCCTCTTGCGTTACCTTCCGGGGATGTTTCTGTTGTCTGATCCTGAATACATACAGACATTTTTGATCTCCAGAACCTTTTTATCATGGCTGGATGCAGGCTGGGAGTGTTTGTGTTTCTTCAGCGCCGGTAGCCGTCCTGTGAGAGCCATTCATTCCGCGCACAAAGCGATGGCAGGTCGGGAGGTTAATTCCAAAGTTCTAGGATGGGGGAAAAAAAGAAATGTTTAATCATGTTTTCTGCGCTCTGCAAAGTACAAGACGGCCCCAGACATGATTTGAATACATCTCTTCACACGCCAGGACCTGAGAGGAACAATAACAGACATTCATTTTATTTACTACATTGTCAAGTATTCTTCTATTGCAAAAATGTCTGAACCTAAGGATTCACAAAATAGCTGTTTGTTTGGTTGGTACATCAGGGAAGAACAAAAAAAGTTAGTTCACAATATTGGGCAACGTTTTCCTCAAACCATTGGTCATAATGGAAGTCCGATTTATATGGCATAATAGGTCTGACTCAAAGACAAATGCAATCCGGATTTTGGCGGTTGAGCGAGCACGGTCCGACTGCGCACACATCTGTTGTACTGAAGATATTGTGCCTTAGTCTGATGTGGTTGGAGGTGCGGCACAGTTGGAGCCTCTCTCAACTATCTTCCTTAGGTCGTGGCTCATCATGGCTATCCTATTGTTTTCAGCAGCAATACAATACATAGAACAATGCAGTAGGGGTTTAGCAGAGCAACCTATTACTTACTTAATCCTATTAAAGGACTAAGGGCGAGATGTATTAAAATACATCGCCACCCTTCGCGCCCCCCCCCCCCACCCCGCCGCGATGCCAGCGCATATGTACTAACATATGCGGCTGGCATCGCCGTGCGGTGACGGAGCCCCCCCCCCCCCGCGATACCTGTACTCTGGTGTGCGGGGGGTCTCTGTCACCTCCCTGCTGCCTGGCTCTCCCCTCACGCCAAGGACAGCTAAGCAGGCTGTCCCCGGCGCCTCCTCCTCCCCCCTGCAGCCGGAAGGATGTCCGGCTGCTTCACTAGGGGGAGGAGGGGTTTACCTTCAGGGGTCCAGGAGGACCCTTCAGGAAGGTAAGCCAGAGGGGGGGTCGGCGAGGCAGCGGGCTTGCGTTGGCGGGCGGCGAAAAGAAGCCCATAGGCTTTGGGTGACGATACCCTTCAATGCGGTATCATTTTTGATACATTGGAAAATGCGGTAAATCCGGGGTTTTACCCCAATTTCCGTTTGATACATCTCGCCCTAAATGAGGAGGGTTCCATCTGTAGTGCAAAGTACTGGACCCATACTGCAGATATGGGTCCGGTGAATGCACAAAGTACCGGACATCGTTGGATGCACTATGGTTGCACACTGTTTATGCTGTATTTTATCAACACATCCTGTACCTTGTAATTAGTTTTTTGTTTGCTATGTACGGCGCTGCGGACACTTTGTGGTGCCTAACAAAAATAACTACTACAGTACTACTACACTGTTTAATTGATTAACAGACTGCTTCCATTTGTGAGGGAGGGGGCAGGGACTGCCTCCATTTTCCAAAATGGTGGCGTGTTGCTTCCGTCTTGGTGGAGTTAATAGGTCAGAATCTCCGTCAGAACCCCATGGGTCACCCAGCCAGCCAATGGTGTCGCAAGTGATCTGATGCAGCGTCTAGGATGTAGTACAGAACTCTAATGCAAGCAGGAGGCCTCTACTTATATCAGACGCCCCTCCAGTACTGCTTCATTACAATACTAGTGTAAGCACTTGCAGCAGAGACTGCATCTCAAACCACATCTGAATCAGACCTGTGCAGCAATGCGACGGTGGCCACAGACCACATTTCTTTATAAAGTGATTGACAGTCAGGGACCGTTATGGCAAGCGGCACGCAACCATTTTTCCCTTCCTGCAGACACACTGTCACGATCCAGGCTTGCGCTATGGTTTGCACCCAGAGGTTACTCACACTATTCACAAACAGCACGAAGATCAGCAGTCAGTCTGCACTCCCAGCGTTCATCCAGCACTGTCCACATTGCCGCAGGACAGCGCACCTCTCTGCCATTAGTGGACACAAGTCACAAGACCCTGCAACACTCCACCATTACCACAGGCCTCAGGCCTGTCGGTATCACGTCAGGGCCCCCTCCAAGATCCAAACATGGGTGCGGCCATCTTTGGATTCTGTCACATCCTTCTCCAAAGCCAATCCTGCACTACCTTTTTGTCATTTGACCACTGCAACCAATCACCTAGCACTGGCTCCTATAAAGAGTAAGGAGGCCATTCACAAATGGCCAGTGCAAAGATGTCCTCAGCCTAGCTGAATCTTAGTGCAAGTTGCCAACCTGTTGCACGTGTGGCTCCCCTTCGGTTGTAGCTATTACTGGAATCTTTCAGTTCCAGCTGATTCCTAAAATGCCACCATAGTTGTTCCGCCATTGATCGCCTTCGGTGTACCATGTGCATTATTACTCGCCATTAGTGTACTATCGCAATTACCAGTCACCATCGGGGTGCCACCATTGATAACAGCCACCATTGCTGTCTCCCATCAGTACCCGGTGTTCGACCTCTGTGCCTGATCTATTAGTACACCTTCCAGCTTCTGCTCAGCACGGTGTAATTGACCAGTACCTCTTCACATCCACTGGTACCTCGTCACCATTGGTTCCCACCATCAGTACCTGTCTATCGAGATTCCAGTAGTAGAATAGGGTAGCACCGTACTAGACTCCTATTTATGCAGAGAAGTCCCATCAAGCCCCCACACTTCTAATTATATCAGGCCCCAGAGCTATACAAGAGGTCAGACAAAACCATCAGGCGTGACACACGCTAGGCTACCACAGGCCTACTAGCTGCTATAAAGCCATTTTCTGGTGCACAGGACTGAGACACCCACTGTCAGTGGCTGTAGAGGCTTTAATACCCAGGGCCGGATTAAAGGGGGGGCAAAGGGGGTCAGTACTCCTGGGCCCCCCTCTTGTTAGGCCCCCCTGTGGTTGGATTTTTTTTATATTTCTTTTTAGCTAAAGGTTTTGTGCATGGGAGTGGGGTAGTGCTGCAGCTTCACCTATCTGCCATTGTGACAATGATTAATGGTGCTGAGCATTGGGTGCCAAGGCATACTGACTGCACAAGTGTGCATTGCATTACTGGGAGTTGACTAAGTCCCATGACACTTTGCACAAGAGGGCAGAGGCTGAGAAGTTTGTGCTGAGCTCTGATGGAGCTCATTACATGCTTCTCAGGCCAATGGAGGACAGCAGCAGCCTAGTCATGGGAGGGTTATTGAACAGAGGCAGCACTGAGCCTGTGAGGTCTCCTACAGTCCTACAGAGTAAGGCACAGAGGGACAAAGACAGGCTTTTCATGTGATATATATATATATATATATATATATATATATATATATATATACCCCCCTGCAGTTACCCATTGACCAAGTTTATACTGCCTTTACTCTGTGTTTTGACAGTGTAATATTCTCCCATGCAGTTTGCGACAAGTGCAAGGGGGCCCCACTGTCTAAAGTGCCCTGAGCCCCCCGAAGGCTTAATCTGGGACTAGAAATACCACCTGGTGCATTTTAAGCGCTATGCCAGGAGCAGGTTCTCCATCCATCTATGGTCTCCTATGTGAGCCGTTGAGCACCTGGGAATGTCGCCACTTTCACTGACATGCCCATTTACTGCACCACCAAATCAATAGCACATGATTGGCACAGTAATCTACAGAGATGCAGATATGCAACCACCAATCAAAATGTCTGTCCACCTCTAAATCAGGCCATCGGCCACTGTCACTATAACGTGTGCCAAGGAAGTGTTCGGCAGTCACTGTGCCCTAGGGCGTAGCTCATTACCACGGAGGAGACAGATTATTATTATATGGAAGTTCCCTCCTGGTGAGATTAGCTCAAATTTACTTTCAAATGTATCTAATTTGTATTCAGATCATTTCCTGTTGTTTACCCTCAAATAGATGTTAGAAGACGTCTTTAACAGATCTTTTTGAACAAGAGATAAAAGTTTTCCCAGCGATATGACAGAAACAGAGCAATCAGCCAAATGTTTGAAATAAGTGTAACTATAATACGCGTGCCTTGCTCATTTCTTTTCAACTTGATGGCGAATGAATGGAATGCAAATGCCGATTCATTTCTGAGCAGATCAGAGAAGATCATCTGAAGCTGGATATTATCTGCCTGAGAAAAGCAATCTACGCTGTATACTCTCAGTCTGCGAGGGGTTATATATGCTGTATACCATCAGCCTGCGAGGGGTGATACACACTGTATACCATCAGCCTGCCAGTGGCAATCTATGCTGTATGCCATCAGCCTGCCAGTGGCAATCTATGCTGTATACCATCAGCCTGCGAGTGGCAATCTATGCTGTATACCATCAGCCTGCCAGTGGCAATCTATGCTGTATACCATCAGCCTGCAAGGGGTTATATACGCTGTATACTATCATCCTACGAGCAGTGTATGCTGTATAACATCAACCTGCGAGGGGTGATATACACTGTATACCATCAGCCTGCGAGTGGCAATCTATGCTGTATACCATCAGCCTGCCAGTGGCAATCTATGCTGTATACCATCAGCGTGCGAGTGACAATCTATGCTGTATACCATCAGCGTGCGAGTGACAATCTATGCTGTATACCATCAGCCTGCGAGTGGCAATCTATGCTGTATACCATCAGCCTGCCAGTGGCAATCTATGCTGTATACCATCAGCGTGCGAGTGACAATCTATGCTGTATACCATCAGCGTGCGAGTGACAATCTATGCTGTATACCATCAGCCTGCGAGTGCCAATCTATGCTGTATACCATCAGCCTGCCAGTGGCAATCTATGCTGTATACCATCAGCCTGCGAGTGACAATCTATGCTGTATACCATCAGCGTGCGAGTGACAATCTATGCTGTATACCATCAGCGTGCGAGTGGCAATCTATGCTGTATACCATCAGCGTGCGAGTGACAATCTATGCTGTATACCATCAGCGTGCGAGTGACAATCTATGCTGTATACCATCAGCGTGCGAGTGGCAATCTATGCTGTATACCATCAGCGTGCGAGTGGCAATCTATGCTGTATGGCATCAGCCTGCGAGTGGCAATCTATGCTGTATGCCATCAGCCTGCGAGTGGCAATCTATGCTGTATGCCATCAGCCTGCGAGTGGCAATCTATGCTGTATACCATCAGCCTGCCAGTGGCAATCTATGCTGTATACCATCAGCGTGCGAGTGGCAATCTATGCTGTATACCATCAGCCTGCGAGTGGCAATCTATGCTGTATACCATCAGCCTGCGAGTGGCAATCTATGCTGTATACCATCAGCCTGCCAGTGGCAATCTATGCTGTATACCATCAGCGTGCGAGTGGCAATCTATGCTGTATACCATCAGCCTGCGAGTGGCAATCTATGCTGTATACCATCAGCCTGCGAGTGGCAATCTATGCTGTATACCATCAGCCTGCCAGTGGCAATCTATGCTGTATACCATCAGCCTGCGAGTGACAATCTATGCTGTATACCATCAGCCTGCGAGTGGCAATCTATGCTGTATACCATCAGCGTGCGAGTGGCAATCTATGCTGTATACCATCAGCCTGCCAGTGGCAATCTATGCTGTATACCATCAGCCTGCGAGTGACAATCTATGCTGTATACCATCAGCCTGCGAGTGGCAATCTATGCTGTATACCATCAGCGTGCGAGTGGCAATCTATGCTGTATACCATCAGCCTGCGAGTGGCAATCTATGCTGTATACCATCAGCGTGCGAGTGACAATCTATGCTGTATACCATCAGCGTGCGAGTGACAATCTATGCTGTATACCATCAGCCTGCGAGTGCCAATCTATGCTGTATACCATCAGCCTGCGTGTGGCAATCTATGCTGTATACCATCAGCGTGCGAGTGACAATCTATGCTGTATACCATCAGCCTGCGAGTGCCAATCTATGCTGTATACCATCAGCCTGCCAGTGACAATCTATGCTGTATACCATCAGCGTGCGAGTGACAATCTATGCTGTATACCATCAGCGTGCGAGTGACAATCTATGCTGTATACCATCAGCGTGCGAGTGGCAATCTATGCTGTATACCATCAGCGTGCGAGTGACAATCTATGCTGTATACCATCAGCGTGCGAGTGACAATCTATGCTGTATACCATCAGCGTGCGAGTGGCAATCTATGCTGTATACCATCAGCGTGCGAGTGACAATCTATGCTGTATACCATCAGCGTGCGAGTGACAATCTATGCTGTATACCATCAGCCTGCGAGTGACAATCTATGCTGTATGGCATCAACCTGCGAGCGATGATCTACCCCGTGGCCCTCATCCTGGTTGACTTGCAAAGCTGCGGATTTTGCAGCTTTGGGAGCCAACCAAACGCAGCCCGCATGAACGCTCCCCCCCCCTCGCACAGTGAATATCCCCGCACACATGCAAATGGGTGTTTTGCATAAACATCCATTTGCAGCCTTGCGTGCAGGGCCAAAATCATTGAATGGTTGGCGAACATCGAATGATTTCCTAAGCACTCGCAAATCTAAGTCCCTCACTGGTGACTCAGGTTTGAGGTGCCCTGCAGCCACGTGAACAGGCAGCTGACATCCAGTGACATCAGGTGCCCGCTCCTGACACTCGTGTCACACCGAAATTTAAATGGGAATGCCTAGCGTTTTCAGGGGAATGCCAAGGAAACGCTTGGCGGTCCCATGGTTCAACCTGTTCCTGCCGCCCCGCGCGGTGGGAATGGGAACTGCTCCGTGCAAATGATCAATTCCCATTCGCTCAAAGAGCCTTCCCATGCGCACATACTAAGCATTGCACTCCTGTGTAAATGCGCAGGGGAGCAAACAAACTAGTATGACGGCCCGGATACCATCAGCCTGTGAGCAACAATCTACTCCGGTTATTATCCTGATCCCCGCATACCCCTTCTGCTTTTTAATTTTCAATATTCTTTGAAATAAGGGCCACACCTCCTGCAATTAGGTCACACCCCCCCAGAGGCACCAGGGCCAACACTGCGTTCTCCAGCCCAGGGACCTGCACCACACAATGGTGAAAAAAGCAACAATGTTATATTACATTTGTTAGAAATAAATCCTCACACAAAAGCCTTAATCAGTCATTTGTACAAGAATGTCCTAATCTGTATTACATACTGTAGCTCCCAACTTTCTGTGCACAGCCGCATCAAAAAAGGGGTGCAGTCACAGGCAGAGGAGGCGGGGCCTCAGGTAGAGGGTGCAGGGCTGAATTTCCAGTGACCCCCTGTTTAGGCCATTTCAGGGGCGTGCCCAGCATTTCCTGAGCAGCTGGCTAGCCCCTGGTTTCTTCTCCACACTGAATTCAGGAATCAACAGAGGTGATCGCCGGCTCCCCTAACCTGACCTCCCCACCCACCCATGGGTCACTACAACCTGCTGCAATTAGCACATGGAAAGAGCCTGGAGCAGGCAGCAATAGAGGGACCACGCTGGTAGTATTTAACATTTGGAGCCAGCAGTGAGCCAAACAGAAGCCAATGAGCAGTAAGCCAAGCCCGCCCATACTCCAGTCCTGGGCCTGCATCCGCATAGCAGCAGTGTGGAGTGGAGTGCTCCGCAAGCTGACATAGCCACTAGCCAGCAGCCGACTCCAAACTCATGATCCAATCCACACCGCTGCCATAAGGACCCAGGACAGGAGTCCTGGCAGTCCCTCCCCTGATAGTGGCCCTTATTATGGGTTCTAAAATAGGGCGTCTCAGTCCTTGACCTTTCACCTGCAGGAATCCACACCAGGCAACCGCCAGTAGCCATTTTGCTGCCTGCGCTTCTGTGTCTGATTCAGAATCAGGCCCTTCACAGTGAGCACAGTGCCGACTTTATCGGATGTCAGCGCCATGATATGCGTTAGCGTCTCTATCGTAGATCACCTCTATCTCGGTTGCAGGTCAGATTCTGTCAGGAGGCAGAGAATGGGGCGGAAGAGACGATGTTTTCCCAACAGCTAATCACATTACAATTCTTATTCTCCTGGTCTAGATGGTGGAATGAGAGCCAGCATCTGTTCCGGTGGATAACAACACATTCTCCGTACAGTGTTTTCTCAGCTGTCTGGATAAATGACAACTCTTGTTAATTCATTTGAAAAAGTCTGCAATATGGTGTATTAGTAAGCTGCAAACAAAACCAATATGCAGTATGCATTTATTAACCCTTTGTTTCCCTGTGCATTTCATAGAATGTGATGGCGATCGTTTGCCACAAATGTTCAAGGGTTTTGCCATCCATGGCATAGGTCCGATAGCTCTGCCCATCAGCAGCAGTTGGTACGGCGGTATCTTTTTTAACCCAGTGCAGGGAGCACAGAGCTTAGCTCCACCCACTGATGTACTATGCAAAGTCCCACCCCTTTCCCCTGATTTGTTCCTAATGTTGTACATTCACTGCACCAATTGCCATCGATGGTGTAAACAGGTTTTGCGGTTGATAAAAAACCATCGATGGCACCATCGATAAAGTCCATCAATGATAGATAGGTCCATGGCCATAGATGACATATAATAATAATTGCAGAGCTCATAGTTAAGTACATTATATTTCCTTTTCGCATAATCCCTTTATGACCCTACAGAACCATCCTGTCCAATTTATTGTTAATTAATGGTGGATTAGATCAAGGATCCATGGTCCACCCAGAGGAAACGCCATAGAAAAGAAGGTTTTTCACTATATTTTACACCCTGGTCTTCAAATTCAGCACAATACAGAATTATTGGGATCATGTAGTTGAGCGAAGATTCCCAACTGCGCATAAAATATAGAAAACCGCAACGGCGCAAGCGTTGCACAGGGCGTAGGCACAAAGAGGCGGTTGGCACAGACAGTATCAGAAATGGGGTGGCAAAGTGGCGGGTGTTCCTGGGAATAGACTGGGAGGTGGATTGAAGTGCACCCACAAAAAAAGTCAGTCTCATGGGCGTGGGCTAGAAGTGTCCCAGAGGCATGGGTGCCCGCGGCTGCATTCTCGGGTGCACACAGAGGCCATATTCGGGTGGAGATACCGATGCACCGTAGGCACGGTAGGCGTCTCAGCAGTTGCTCATACAGATGCACGCTTGTACAGCTGGGAAGTTCGCACCTGCAACAGCATCCACCTCTGATCACACCTGGAATCACATCAATAATCAGGTCTATTGTCAGATTATATAACACTCGCATATGTCAAAGCAGAGATGATGGACTCGGTGTAGAGAGGTGATGCGATCACTGACCGTTGGCCATACATCTACAGATTTATTTACAGTTGACCATTTGCTTCGAAATGCTGGAAAACTGACAAACTGTCATTCAGATATAGTATTACCAGGTTTTTGTTCCAACAATCCGGATCTGACAACACATTGGTAAATGTACAGTATGGCCAGTAGAGGTAAATGCGTAATCACACTGATAATTATACACAGCATGGTATTAACCCCTGACCCCTGTATGCTACATGTGCAGTGACAGCATCTTCTCTTCCTATGCAGTTGTATTCTAGTTATAGTATAATGGGTAACAAAAACCCATAAATAAACCTTCTGCACTCGTTCTTAGCAAGTTGTTAAAGAACTAATAAGGTGGCAGGCAGCCTCCATAGAACAGGTCTGCGGGAATAGCGTAACAAGAACCTTTATATTGTCCATGTACATCAGTGAGTCCTGACTGTGTCACAGTTGCAGTGGCCGTTCCTGGGCATTGACACTAAGGAGATGGTCTGTCCTTATGGGCGCACTATGGGAGTGTCACTGGTGTGTAGGTGAAAGTGTTTACGTACTCGCTTATATACCGCACAAGCGACCGTTAACAGATTTTTGTGTGTGGATCAAGAGGTCGACAGTCAAAAGGATCAACGGCACAAGGTCAAAAGGTCAACATTACTTTTTATGTCGATGTCGACACCTGTCAACATGGCCCCATTTACTCCTGCACGTACCCTCTTATGTCTTCACACCGTTCCCAACTGTAGCTCACGTGGACGTCAAAGCATGACACAGTTAAAAAAAATTGAAAATCTGCCTTTTTATGCGTCGACCAGTACGTGCCGACATTTTGTTTGTGTCGACCTACAGTAGTGCTTGTTGACCTTTTATCAAAGTCAACCCAGTGTTTACGGTATGGTGTCGGCCTGTTGTCTGTTTACCTACACACGGTCGCCAGATACCCAAATATTACTCAAAAGAAAGTTTGGACCACACTCATTGTCTTTATGGCTATTTACCCACTCACATATTTACTTGTCTCTCTCTCCCTCTCTCTCCCTCTCTCTCTCCCTCTCTCTCCGTGCAATACGCCGGGCGATCTGCGCACCAGGCAGCAATAATTAGCAGCTTGTCAAACATTTTTTTTCCCTACATCTTAAATTGAGAATAATGGTGTAATTGTCCTGCTGAGAAAACTTTTTTTTTTCTTCCACTTTTGCATCAAACGCAGAGCGAGGCCCAAAGGTCAAACTGGAATTGTTGCTGCAGACTGTACGCTGAAAGGGGGAAAACACATTTGTTTAATCCCTGCAAGCCTTGTTCATGATCCGACATAACAATGCACGGAGGTGGCTGCTTTCCAGTAAATAAGCTCTGGAGCCTTGTAACTTCAGCAAAAGTCAATTTTATAATTAGCTCATTAAAAGCTGGTTGGCCAAGCTCCAGGCGCAGTGGGCAGATGTAACGCACTTAATAAACACCAGCCGTCTCCCACCCTGTGGAGAGGAGGACTGGTCGCTGGCCATGGTGCTGATTTGAGAGGCTTTCTCTTTACAGAAGAGCCCCAGAAATCCAGCAACTCACATAGCTCTTATGCTGGTCTTGTAGATGTAGGTCTTAGTAAATTTTGGCCTTAGAGGGTCACAGACGTACCATTGAAATGTCCACCAGCCATATGACAGGTGCGGTTTCTCCATCTGAGAATGAGAGCATTCAGTAATACGTTTATGGCTACAAACCCCGTTACCTCCCAGCAACACCCCCTTATATTCATAAGCCTCACATCTGATTCTATGCCGCACCTGTGGGAGCTGACAGTCGGAACACATGTGTTACCTATTGCATGCCAACCATTTGGGATAGACCTATTGACTCTATCTAAACACTGTAGATCAAGCATGTCCAAACTATGGCTCTCCAGCTGTTGTGAAACTACAAGTCCCATGATGCCTTGCCACAGTTTTGCTATTAGGGACTGCTAAAACTATGACAAAGCATGTGGGGATGTGTAGTTTCACAAGAGCTGGAGGGCCACAGTTTGGACATGCCTGCTGTAGATTTATCAACCGGAAAAAGCAGTCGGAATGCCGTTGTTGGTATATTGAATGTCGGCATCCTGACTGCCGGGATTCTGACATTGTATTGTTTACTGTACATACAGGGACCCATTATTGTGTGGTATAGCACCAGGGCCGAATTAAAGGGGGCAAAAGGGGAAAGTACCCCTGGGCCCCCCCCCTGTGGCTGGCATGTATTTAAAAAAAATTATATTTTTTAGATAAAAAGCTTTACCTATCTGCCAATGTGAAAATGATTAATGGTGCTGAGCATCGGGAGCCAAGGCACACTGACTGCAAAAGTGT
The DNA here is from genome assembly GCF_055691185.1 of Crinia signifera. Lineage (NCBI taxonomy): Eukaryota > Metazoa > Chordata > Amphibia > Anura > Myobatrachidae > Crinia > Crinia signifera. The sequence continues at coordinate 54,938,647 of NC_139228.1, forward strand.
GCAGTGCATTACTGGGAGTTGACTAAGTTCCATGACACTTTGCACAAGAGGGCAGAGGCTGAGAGGTTTTTGCTGAGCTCTGATTGGTGGAGCTCATTACATGCTTCTCAGGCACATGGAGGACAGCAGCAGCAGCCTAGTCATGGGAGGGTTTTTAATCAGATGCAGCACTGAGCCAGTGAAATGTCCTACAGAGTAAGGTGCAGAGGGACAAACACAGGCTTTTCATGTAGTGTGTATATATATATATATATATATATATATATATATGATCACCCCCCTGCAGTTACCCATTGACCAAGTTTATACTGCCTTTACTCTGTGTTTTGACAGTGTAATATTCTCCCGTGCAAGTTGCGGCCAGTAATGACAAGTGCAAGGGGGCCCCCCTGTCCAGGCCCCTGAAGGCTTAATCTGGCACTGTTTAGCACCACTGTACTTACAGACACAATGGGGATCCTGCATCTAGGTCTCATCACTAACACTCCCCGATTCTGAAAACAATAGGACGCCGGGATGCGCACCAGGGACCAGGGCTTAGTTGCGGCATGTGATACATCATTACGGTAGAGGCTGCAAAATTAGCCCCTGATTCTGTCCTTTACGAGAACAAGGTAAGAAACTCTCATATATAACAGCAATAATAATGGCTCATTATCAGACAAATCTGGAATAATGAGTCCTCTCAGGATGAAGAGATACTGTAGATGGTGGTTTAGGGCTCACCTCTGCTCTGCTGATATCAACCTGCTTCTGGCTTTTAAATTGTAGCCACTTAACATCTATCGTTTGCTTGGTATTTTACATGATTCAGCCGCATCACATGCGCTGAGGACCCCGCTATAAGAGTCCGGTATCCTTACATTACACCGTTAGACGAATGGAGGAGAATGCAGCAGGGACTGCATGGGGAGAATTTACCCATAGCAGCCAATCAGCTACTACGTATAATCTTATAGAATGCGCTTGATAAATGTTACATTAAAGCTGATTGGATGTCAAAGGCAACACCCCCCTGGCTCACCTCTCCACTCTTATCACTGCTTCATAAATGGACCCCATGTCTGAAAATATAATTTCCAAAGCACCCATGGTGAAGCACACCAGTGGTCCCCAAGCTGTGTGGCATGGCACTTTGGCTCGCCGGAAGGCTACTTGCAGGGGTGTCATGGTTTGGTGGTCCAGATCCCCTCCTGGGGGCACCCGATGTTAAATACGCCCCTAAACCACACAATATAACACATTTAGCTCTAATACAAGTCTGTTTATTTGCCGCAATCTCTTCTGTATAAATTGTTTCCCTCTCTGTTGCTGCTGAATTAATTTCCTGCCTGGCATCTGTGGTACAGGTTCCATTATCTGGGATCTGAGACGCGCGTCACAATAGTGCTATTCTGATATTAATAGGTGCTTTAGGGTAAGGTCAGATCAGAGCTACTATTGTATTCATTCTTAATTTCCTGCACATCTGAATGTAATCAGCTTAGAAGTGTGCGAGGAAACAGCACTTGTGGCCAGTCAGATCACCCGGATGTTAACCGCAGTACAGAGTATTTCAGAGCACACAGCTACTGTGAGGAATTCATTCTTGCTGTCCTAGTTTTCCTATGAAGGCAGTATAGCTTCTGCCGACCATGCGGCGCTCAAACTTGCCTAGTGCCTCCAAGCCACCGCGGGGTCTGTGGAGCTATAGTTACGCCGGTGGCTCATGCATTGCACAGAGTGTGTATTTATAATGTGTGCGGCGCTAAAGTGGTTATGTGCACCACTGCCATAGCGCCGGACCAAGTTTCGATACTGTGACCGAAGATGGAACCAAAAGTACCGAAGGTACAGTACTGCAGAACTTACAGACGATTAAAGTGGGCGTTCCAGCACATGGATGTACACCAGGGATGGATTTGTATCCCCATGCATAAAGTCGCAGACAGTCGACCATCAAACGATGCAGCCTCAGTTGCACCCACCTCCGAAGAAGGCCAAGGGCTTCCTCTGGGTGAGATTGAGGGGCACATTTGGCCTACACACCACTGGTTGGATAGCCCAGGCTGGCGCCATAGGCAGATTTGCTTAGAGTGGGCTCTGGTGGGCAGAAAGCCAAACAGCCCATACTGTACATTGACACGGTACAGTGTGGCAGAACAGGTGACGCCATAATATCCACGTAAACCTCAAAAGAGCCAGATCCAGAAGAACACAGAAAAAAGCCAGATCCATGTAAACATGCTCCAATTAGCTTGCGGCTGGCACCACATTTGAAATCCTATCAGCGCTGTGTGCTCCGTGGCTGCAAGCGCCACGTACCCTGACTAATGATAACTCTAATTTGAAATCCTCACTAATCCAGTACATCAGTATACTGTATGTATACAGAACTTTATTTGTAAATGTTAATATAGTTAAGTGTCAAAATCAATTTAAAATACATGGTTGTGGCTCTTTTTAAGTCAGAGGGTTTGGGTGTAGTCAGGTTTCCTGGGCCTCTATGAATCTGTGTGTGGAAGGACCTAGCGATATCCTAGCCCAAGGCTGCATTACCAGATAACATCCCCAGCATTACAGCAGAGGGCCGGGACGGACATTAATAAGAGCTGTTTATGTCTGTAACATGTGGGTTCAGCAATGTTTAACTTCCCCCTGAAGAGATTGTGCCACAGAGATCTGCGCCGAGCTACAAATCACCAACAGGAATAAAACGGAAGCCTCCTCTCTGGCAGAATCTCGCAGGCCATAAAATGCAAAATAAACCATCCAAACCCGGCGCTGGTGAGAAATTGTATTAATCCGTAGCCTGGAGGAGACGTTAGAGCCATTTAACAAAGAAAACATATTAGAATATTTTATGCATTGCGCTTTATGGTCTTTATTTCTGGGTCACTTCTGAATGCACAGCGTCTTAATTGGATCATTTATATCTGAAGCAGAATGGGAGATGGGAACCCGGTGCTGCTCTGATGTGCTATGTACCACGTGCGAGACTCAGAGGAGGCTTATTCACTATACCGTTTATGGCATGGTTGTAGTCAGTAGCCGGGCTGCTGTGGGGGCAGGAGTGATGCTGGCACTGCTACTCATGGGCAACTACAGGAAAGCCTGAGGCAATGGCGTAACTGCCAGAGGCAATGAAGGGTACTGTAGGTGGGAGGGCAATCTAGGGTGTTGGCTCTGTGCCATGTGCTGCCGGTAGTGATGGAGACAGTAAAATATTGATAACGGTACAGAGTGTGGTTACAAATGGCCCCCTAGGCCTGGGAAATAATTATCTGTGATGAAGGAGCCCGGGTCCACCATCACCCTCTGACCCCCAGCAGCAGCCTCTTTTTGTGTATAAGGTGCATCACTGTGTGGTGTAATGTGTATAAGGGGCACCACTGTGTGGTGCAGTGTAAATAAGGAGCAATACAGTGTAGTGTAGTGTAATGCGAATAAGAAGCAATATGTTGTGGTTTAATGTGACTAGCTAATATGGCATGATGAATAAGGAGCATTGGGTCAGGGGCATTATTATAAACAGTGCTAGGAGCAACAACCAAAATTTTGCATAGGGCATCAATTTATAGTAGCTAGGGCCAGCTCTGGGCCCCATAGCAGCTGCACTGCCTGCACCTATGGTAGCTTCACCCCTGTATATAACACATGTAACTGTGACAGGGAAGGTGGCCCCTCTCAGCTCTGGGCCCCATAGCAGCTGAACTCCCTGCACCTATGGCAGCTACACCCCTGTACTTTTGCTTTACTCAGGCCCCATATGTATACAGGTTAATTGTTAATTATATATCAAGATATACTTTGTGTATTCTCAAATGATATGACATTTAAATTCTTCGGAATGTATCGGCTTTTAATTCAGTTCTTTCTGGCTTTCCTGCTTTGTCCTTATTAGGAGTAAATGCATGTTAGAGAATAATAATATCTATTAGTGAACAGCTGTGGGCCCCTAATTGATATTCAATGTTCATTGCACACCTGTTCTGGTTAATGTGTTACTCAGTCTTCCTGCGCTCAGTGAGAGCGCGCCGTGTGACGAATGCTGCTTCGTTCTAACACCTGGAGACAGGGACTGGGGCATTTCATAGATTTCTGGGGTATTTTATTCACAATGGGTTATTGTGCTTCTATTGTGACACTGGGGGTTATTCTGATTTAATCAATCCCCGTGCGACCAATTTTTAGCCTCTTTGCATGTTATGTGCATATGAAGACGCTTGGTGCGAGCGGGCATGGCAAACTGCATGTTCACCATCTAGCTCGCACCTAGCAGTGCGGGCATGGGGCGTGGGGCGGTGACAGGGGGCACAGCCCATGGGAACATCCAGTGTTTCATGGACATTCCCATGAAAATGCTGGGTGTTCCCATGCTAATGACGTGGATGTCAGCTGCCCAGCCGCTTCCCACGCAGGGCGCTCAGAGATCTGAGACACCACAGAGGTGCAAGTGCTGGAGAAATCACGCCATCAGTCAGGCATCTGCCACACCATCGGACTTCTGAGCAGTGACGTAAGTTTGTCCAATGTGCCCGGAGGCAAGACAAATAGTTGTGCCCCCCCTACCATCATTTATAAATATATGTATGTATGTATGTATGTAGGTATGTTATGCATATTATGTTTAAAATAAAGGGACTGTAATGTCTATTGTCCTGCTAGGAGAGGGAGTCAGCCACAGAAGCCAAATCTATGGCTTTCAATGAGCCGATTCAAACTTGCAGAGTTGGAGAGGTGCCCCCCTGGGAGCAGGAGCCCGGCGGCAGATGACTCCATTGCCCCCCAGAGTTACGCCTCTGCTTCTGAGCAGAACATCATATAGAACAGGGCTGGGCAACACCGGCCCTCCAGATGTTGATGAACTACACATCCCAGCATGCCTTGCATCAGTTTCAGCATGGCCACATACAGTGGCGGATTCAGGGGGGGGCACCCGGGAACGTGCCCCCTGCCCCCCAGCCCCGTGTCTCTAGCCCCCCGGGAACCGGAGATATCGCCTGGCAAACCTGTAACGTTTTTCCCCATAGGATAATATGGGACCCGTCAATTCCGACCCCCACCCGGTTCCGACGGCTGCAAGTTCCCGCCCTGGCATCACAGAAGCTTGCGGTTTATTTCATTCAATTCCAAATCGCTGGGCCTTCAATATGATATCAGGCTGGTCCAAATCGGTGTTGAAGCGTGTTTGTACCCCTCATAGTGCTATTGCCATGCCCATGCAAGAAGGACATTTACCAGAAGTATTATAAAATATATAATTATTTATTCTTCATCATACACAAGAATGTAATTCAATACAATACCACATAACAAGACAACTTCACGTCTTGGCTTCCCCATCACTGCTTATCTCCTAACTCCTCTCCTTATGTGACACCCACGACCACCATACGACAACCTTGGGTTGAGTTGTGGCAAGTTTTATAACCTGAGGATTTGGGTGGACACTCCTACAACTATCTCGTCATGCATGTCCATGTAAGGTAATTTTAACTGCGTATAGAGAAGTTGGCACAGATTATGGATATTTGTCCATTTTATCTGTGTGTGCAAAAGGCTAAGTTCCCAAGAAAGTTCTGGAAGTATTACATAACATATCCTGTTGTTGTGTTATACAGAACATCTGGTTTCATTAGTTAACTAGAGAAAAGGCAAATCATTGTTACAACATGGAAGAACTTATCAGAACCAGGAGCATCTGGTCCGCCTGGATCTCCTGGACTAGAATTATAGAATGACTAGAATCATATACCTTTAACATCGGTCAATCGGTTCCAGAGATATCCGATTTTTTTATTTTTGAAATGTAATTTCATAGCTGTTCATGTTCTTTGAGGGCAGATTACTCTGGAACCAAACGATCCAGTTTCACTGGACCAAAATCATTCAAAGCCCAATCAAAAGTTCTTCAATATAATACTTGTCTCATGTAAATGGGTCAGTTGGTTCCGAAGATATAGCCGGTTAAATGAGATAACTGGTTAAAGGGGGAGGGGTGGTTTTCTCTCCCCCTCACACCAGAAAATGCAGGGACTAGGCTGGTGTAAAAGGGGCCAACCTGGGAATGCATTTTCTGGTGTGAAAGGGGTATTATTTCAAATAGCCAGGACCTGCAGTGCTCTGAATACAGCTAGGCTCTGCCACTGTCAGTGGCTATCACTTCTGCCTGGCGGCGGCTGTCCCCCATTTACCACGAGCATGTATTCCCCCTTGGAAATGAGCATGTAATCCCACATGGCAACGAGCATGGATCCTCTGGCAATGAGCATGTAGAGAAGCAGCACTTATGTAGCATAATTTTTAATAGGCATTATGGTGGTTGGCATAACACATAATGGACATAATGGCGTGTAACTTAACGTGTAATGGACATTATGGTGTAAATGTTTAATGCGAGTCTTTGGTGGACAATGTCCCTGTTTATGAAGTGTATTGTGAATTTTGGCTTAGTCTGTGTGGCATTATGTGAATTCTGGCTCAATCCGTGTGGCATTATGTGAATTTTGTCTCAATCCGTGTGGCATTATGTGAATTTTGTCTCAATCCGTGTGGCATTATGTGAATTTTGGCTCAATCCATGTGGCATTATGTGAATTTTGGCTCAATCCATGTGGCATTATGTGAATTTTTTCCCAATCCGTGTGGCATTATGTGAATTTTGGCTCAATCCATGTGGCATTATGTGAATTTTGGCTCAATCCGAATGGCATTTTATGCATTTGGCTCAATCCGTGTGGCATTATGTGAATTTTGAAACAATCCATTTGGCATTATGTGAATTTTGAAACAATCCATTTGGCATTATGTGAATTTTGGCTCAATCCGTGTGTGTTATTATGTAAATTTTGGCTCAATCCATGTGGCATTATGTGAATTTTGACACAATCCATGTGGCATTATTTGAATTTTGGCTCAATCCATCTGGCATTATGTCAATTTTGGCTCATTCCATTTGGCATCATGTGTAAGGGGCAAGTATAATGGGGTCTAGTATTTTGTTGCATAATGTGTAGAAGTTGTATATGGTGTTGACAACCCCTGTTGAGTGGCCACACACCCTTTTCCGGAGCGCGAATTTGGCGCGCTTACAACTACATCCTTCACTTTTGTCGCCATGGTGGGCCTGCATACTTTAAATGCCAGGTCCTATTTTTAATTCCATTCCCACCCTCTCCTGCCGCTCTCTTAGCATGTACACTGGCACCACTAACACCGCCCCTCCCCCACCCAAACCCTTTTTTATCATGGTGCCCCCCCCCCCTGTCATTTTATCCTGGATTCGCCCCTGGCCACATAGCAAAACTAATGCAAAGCATCCTGGGATGTGTAGTTCACTAACATCTGAAGGGCCGGTGTTGCCCAGCCCTGATATAGAATTTGCATCAACTAACGCCACCCTGAGGTGCTTTTAATGAGATTACAGAGAAGCAACCATATAAAGCAGGCATTACCAACCACAGTCCTCAAGGCACACCAAAAGTGCAGGTTAAGTCGTGTACACACGGCAGCGGGGCTATAATCGCTGGAAATATGGAAGGTGGCATCTTAGTTCGACATCTGCTGTTGGCATTAAGTTCAACAAGGATCCATCTCCATTTTGTTATAGACTCAGGGGCGCTCCCAGATTCTGGATCCCCCTGGCAGCTGCCTATTTGTAGAGCCTGCCCTTATTGAACTGTTGGTGCCAATATGCCAACCAAGCTTCTGTGCAGGGGGCACCTATAGCGAAGGGCTGACTTTGGTACGATTTTTAATGTAAATAAGTTATCGTTCTGGCACAATATAATATTAACATCTGATTTTATTCCCGTACCGATGTAGAGCGCTTCCTGCGCTGCCGATGTAGCGACGCCTCGCCAGCTCTCTCCTTGTACAGGCTGCAAATTTGCATATAAACTTCATCCCTTTCACTAATTATACAGCGTAAAATACATTCATTTCCCTGCGATTATGAACCTTGCCTGCCAAACACCTGTGCCTGCAACATCCCCTAATTTGTTATTTATTTACTTGTGAAGCAATCTTATTAGCTAAATGAAGCAAGGCCCCAGAGCCACAATAGCGGAGAGTCAATTAGACGAGGTTACGGGCGCTTGTCCTTGGGCTGTTACTGAGCGCTGCTTGGATGCTTTTATTGTGGTTTCTGTGTCTTCTGGAGAACTTGTGTCAGAGGAGCTGGGGATATGTGGAGTGTACTGGAAGAATCATTTGGATGGGTAACACTCCGGCAGTGCCAGGACTGTCAGCCGCAATCTGCCGGTGACCGGTGTGGGGAGTTGGCGGCCAAGTTTTGCAGATGAAGTTGCAGGCCGCCCTCAGAGTGATTTCTATGCCATGTATACATCGAATGATAGCACTCAAGGCATCGCCCTTCGCGCCCTGCCAGTGTGCTTCTGCCCGTAGCCCAGAGGATAGAACCAAGCAGGATTTAACCCATGTGGGGGGGACAGCTGCCAGGGTTAAGGTTCACGTGGGGACCTGCAATATTATCACAGCACATCTGAGGATGGGATGTGTTCGTATGGTCGACAGTGAAAAGGTTAACAGTTTTTTGGTCAACCACTATTAGTCGACAAGCCAATGGTTGACATGCCAAAAAGGTGGACATGCATTAGGTAAGCTTAGACAAAAGGTCAACACAAGAAAAATGTCAAAATGGAAAGGGTTGACGTGAAAAAGGTTGACATGAGTTTTTTGTGATTTCTTTCCAACAAAAAGGGTTTGTTTATACATTACCATCCCAGTGGACATGGGGAGGGGGGGGGATATGACAGAGTGCCGAGCGCAGCGTGGCACCGTACCCAAAGGGAGGGGACATGGTACGCTTATACAGTGTCCATGTTGACATTTGATGGCATAGACACCAAAAACAATAATAAGACTTGTGTCAACCTTTTTTACTGTCGGCAAGTCGACCCACACCCCTGAGGATGCTGATGGTGATAAATCGGCCCCGCAGTGTGATGTGAAATGAGTATCGGACTTATTAGACCAGTTCAGGGCGCAGTTTTGTTTAGATATCATTGATACATCGGTTGACCTCATCTTCAGTAATACAGCGAATTAGGTTCTCTGCTCGTTCTAACACATTTATGCTTCTCTAATTTTGTCCTTATTGATTTCTACCCATCTTAACTACAATATGGATTTGTTCTTATCCGATTTGCTCAACTCCATTTCAGAAAACAAACTTTCGCCATAAGTCTCTGGGATCCGCTGTTTGTACAGGTAGCAAAGGAATCAGCACTGTATAAGCCCCAACAGTCAGACGTTCTATACAAGCCCCAACAGTCAGACGTTCTATACAAGCCCCAACAGTCAGTATTCTATACAAGCCCCAACAGTCAGACGTTCTATACATGTCCCAACAGTCAGACGTTCTATACAAGCCCCAACAGTCAGACTTTCTATACAAGCCCCAACAGTCAGGTGTTCTATATGTGTCCCAACAGTTACACGTTCTATACATGTCCCAACGGTCAGGTGTTCTATACATGTCCCAACAGTCAGACGTTCTATACATGTCTCAACAGTCAGACGTTCTATACATGTCTCAACAGTCATGTGTTCTATACATGTCCCAACAGTCAGACGTTCTATACATGTCCCAACAGTCAGACGTTCTATACATGTTTCAACAGTCAGACGTTCTATACATGTCCCAACAGTCAGGCGTTCTATACAAGCCCCAACAGTCAGACATCCTATACATGTCCCAACAGTCAGACGTTCTATACATGTCCCAACAGACAGACGTTCTATGCGTGTCCCAACAGTCAGACGTTCTATACATGTCCCAACAGTCAGACGTTCTATACATGTCTCAACAGTCAGGTGTTCTATACATGTCTCAACAGTCAGGTGTTCTATACATGTCCCAACAGTCAGACGTTCTATACATGTCCCAACAGTCAGACGTTCTATACATGTCCCACCAGTCAGACGTTCTATACATGTCCCACCAGTCAGACGTTCTATACATGTCCCACCAGTCAGACGTTCTATACATGTCCCACCAGTCAGACGTTCTATACATGTTTCAACAGTCAGATGTTCTATACATGTCCCAACAGTCAGACGTTCTATACATGTCCCAACATTCAGATGTTCTATACGTGTCCCAACAGTCAGACGTTCTATACATGTCCCAACAGTCAGACGTTCTATACATGTCCCAACAGTCAGACGTTCTATACATGTCCCAACAGTCAGACGTTCTATACATGTCTCACAGTCAGACGTTCTATACATGTCCCACCAGTCAGACGTTCTATACATGTTTCAACAGTCAGACGTTCTATACATGTCCCACCAGTCAGACGTTCTATACATGTTTCAACAGTCAGACGTTCTATACATGTCCCAACAGTCAGACGTTCTATACATGTCCCAACATTCAGTGGTTCTATACATGTCCCAACAGTCAGACGTTCTATACATGTCCCACCAGTCAGACGTTCTATACATGTCCCACCAGTCAGACGTTCTATACATGTCCCACCAGTCAGACGTTCTATACATGTCCCACCAGTCAGACGTTCTATACATGTCCCACCAGTCAGACGTTCTATACATGTTTCAACAGTCAGACGTTCTATACATGTCCCAACAGTCAGACGTTCTATACATGTCCCAACAGTCAGACGTTCTATACATGTCTCAACAGTCAGACGTTCTATACATGTCCCAACAGTCAGACGTTCTATACATGTCTCAACAGTCAGACGTTCTATACATGTCCCACCAGTCAGACGTTCTATACATGTTTCAACAGTCAGACGTTCTATACATGTCCCACCAGTCAGACGTTCTATACATGTTTCAACAGTCAGACGTTCTATACATGTCCCAACAGTCAGACGTTCTATACATGTCCCAACATTCAGTGGTTCTATACGTGTCCCAACAGTCAGACATTCTATACATGTCCCAACAGTCAGACGTTCTATACAAGCCCCAACAGTCAGACGTTTTATACGTCCTACAAAAAGTCCTTCATTTGCTCTCCAATTAGGTTAACTTTTCTCTTAATTTTACCTACAGTAGGTGATATACTAAGGACCAGCATTAATGCTTAATAATTAATATCATATTATAATAGTTTTATCAGCTTTGAGGAAAACTGGTTACCTAAGAACAGTATGGGGAAAGCTATGGTTGAGTATACAACAGAAGAGATTGGGATGACCTATGCCCCATTCTGAGATGGGCGCAATGTGAATCTCCATTGGCCTGCTGCATATGTAATGGAAATGTTTTCTAAACGGAATGCTTATGTGACTAAGCACATGTCATAATGCATATGTATAATTTTTTTTACGTGTGTGCAGATTTATATAGGCAGAAGCCATTGGATGACTGAAACTATGAAAAGCCCAGTTATTTAACCAGTGGTGGGCTTTTATTGCTATGTAGCAGGTATAGCTGTACTCACTGTTACATACACACTGGTGATGGAGAAAAGCTTGAGCAGAGGGGAGTTTCATTCAGTAGCTCACCACTACTTACTGTACTTGGACACAAAACCAATTTATTGATTGCTGAATAAGCTAAAACTATCAGCCTTGAGAGCCCCTTGTAGGAATTATTTTTCTTTTTTCTGGCATATGATTATACCAATTCCTGGGCAGCACCTTCCCATGTATATTTAGCCCACAAGAGGCAATACATTATGTATAGGGAATAGCTGATAATATACCATCATATAGACTGTGCGGATAATCTTCTCTTGTCCTAATTGTAAGTGTATGCTGTAAACAACTAGCGGGACAGGAACACTAGGAGTATATAACATTGACAGTTTTATTGGTATGGGCCCTTACAAGATAGTTGCCCTAGGGCCACACAAACCTTACTCTGGCTCTGGGAGAATCTTTTGGGAATAGTGCTGTTCATCCTCACAACAGCCCACAGTGCCAAGACAAAGGGTGGGATGTACTAAAGAAGAAAAGCAGTAAAAAAAGCAGTTTTGGTGGTTTTACCACCTTTCCGAATTCAGAAAGCCCCTCCAGTGGAAAACCATTGCGGAGGAAGCCCAATGTAGCTGACATTATTCCATAAAAGCTTAACATCAGTTTAATTGTACAGTGAGACTTGGGCTTAAAGACAACTTATTCAATAGCGGTGGAGCCATCGGTCATGTTAATGTCTTATTAAACACTTTTATTAAGGCTGCTGATCAACACAGAAAACCAAAATACATTGTAGCCTCAATAATTTATTCCTAACTATGGTTGTTTGTAGGGTAAAATTGGGTGGATGTTTGTGTTGTTTTATACTGTCAAGCTAGATTTAGCAATGCATGATTTATATAATGTCTTGTTAATGTTTGAAAGCTATTTATTATGTAATGTAAAACTTCTGTTAAGAGATGCTTTAAATAAATAATGAATGCATAATATTTTGTGTGTGTGACAAGCATCTAAGCATGCTGTGGGCATAAGATTCAGAATTATGGTCCTCGAGGGTGTGACTGTAAAAGGAAGTAATGCTTGTATTGATTGAATTCATGTGGGTGGCGGCCTGTGGAATTGAAGGTGCCACCCCTGAGGAGTAGTTGATTGTGAGTGGTGCGTTTTGGGGTGAATTCATGTCCATATTCCTACTAACCTTCTCTGACTGGCCTTTATGTGTACATATGCTACAAAACCCAAATTGCTGAAGACAAGTATAAAGCAAAGGATGGTGAAGGACCCAAATACTGGGAGTGAGCAGAGATACTGACAGTAGAAGATTTCTATATAGGAGCCCGCAACAGAAAATAGTAAATCTCACCTGTTAGGAAATCAAAGAGAGAGATATATGGAAGAAAGGACTTCTACAAATAATCAAATACAGCATAAAACAACTACAGTAGTAGTATAGAATAACATGTCCAATCCTGATGTTACATTGGTAATGCAAAAAAGTTTAGGCCATATAGGAGGATGGTGCCTAAACTGTATTCATAAGACTATACCATCATGGAATGTCTTGGAGGACCTATGGAAAGCTGGGCAAGTTTCCTGCAAGTCTCCTGCATCCCCTGCTAGCCCCCTGGAATCCCCTCAGCAGCCCATTTACAAGGCACAAATGGGTGTTCCAAAGTGGACCCAATGATGTGATTGGTTCTGAATTGTTTCACCACAGCCCAGGCCCCCACTAGACATTCCATGATATTTTGGCACTGTATAGCAGGGTGGGGACACAGTGATGCATTCGTACTGCCCAACCCCAAACTGCTCATATACCCACCAGCCACACCCCCATGCGCAGACTAAGCTGCTCCCTACCGGAGCAGAGGGCAGCAATACAGATAGAGCCATCCTCATCTAGCCCTTTAATAGGATTAAGTGAGCCAGAGCTGTTGGATTTATGCTAATCCCCTACTGTATTGTTCTATGTATTGTATTGCAGCTGAGAACAATAGGCTTTGGTGAGCAATGGCTCACATGGCTATCCAGAGAAGGCTGGTTTAAGAATCTGTACATTTGTACATTCAAGTATGATTTACTGCAATGCATTGCTGTTATCAGTCTGGTATAATACCACCCTTAACCCTTCAGCCACTGTACAGTATCTCCCTGGAGGGTCTATCATTCCCCAATCTAACACCGGTAATTGCGTGTCCATTTGGCATAACTCTCGGAGCCCTGGGAATAAGCAGAGACAAACCTGTGGACATCTGCAAAGGAATTCAGACATTCCGACTGTATCATTTTGCGCCTCGTTGTACCCACATTGTGGATTCTAATGATGTAATCTGAGGGCTGAGTGGTTACATGAATTTCAGTGAGAACAGTGTTTCTGGAAATAAGATCCTCACTGACCAATTGCTATTTGCCCAATACTATATTTGCTACCGAGGGGCTAAGCAGCGGATCACAGCCCGTGCCAAATGTAGCACTACAAAATATCTCATTATAGAACAGTCCTGTTTCCACGGAGACCGTAATAACTTTCTATTTCCGTAACGGGACAGAACTAAGCTGTGTATTACTGTTAACCCTGTGTTACTAACAGCTATAGCCAAACACACATACATACACATACAGTGTCCATACAAATAACTAGAACGTTCAAAAGAATCTGTTCTCGTTTAATAATGTCTTAATTTGTGAGAACCTGCCCCGGGTTCTCCCAACCCCAGTACTTGTGACCAGATATCTGCCGCTAAGTACTAACTTTATACATGTATACTGTACATACATACTGCATAAGGTACAGTACCGCATTACATATTCCATCATAGGGAAGGTTCAGTTGAATGCACAAAATAAATCCTATAGAATAAAAAGCTACTATTGCTCCTCACCTCTATGGGGGGAGTTCAAGTAGATGGCACCCAACAGGGAAATTGAAGTTTAACTCGGCTTGGGCGCGCACAGCCGCTGGTGCTGACATAACTGTTATGTGTTTCTGTCATTTTGATGGGATGTGAACTAGTCACAAAGATAACTTGGTTCTCAGTAACAGCCTCAAACTGTATTCTGGGATCTACATAAGTATATTGGTGCTTACTGTACATTAGCAGAAGAGAATGATACAACTGATTTCCTTAAATACTGTATTTGTTACTTGTGTAGTCATTTAATTTACCTTTTCACTCATTTCAATTTTGAATATATATTTCTACTTGCATATTTGGGCCAGGTATGGTAAAAGTCGACATGAGCATGTCAATATTTTAGCATTCATATAGGCACTGATGAAATATTGACATGTGAGGATGTTGACCTATCATTTCTGGTTACCCAGCAGTCACTGATGTTCTCCCAGTTGCAGCAGCATGGCCTCTCAGTCCGGGTGTGGATCGTTTGGTCTACAACAACTAGGTCGACAAGCATTGGGTCGACACCACTAGGTCGACATGGGTCAAGGTCGACATGGAACTAGGTCGACATTACATTAGGTTGACACAAGCATTAGGTCAACATGGGCTAGGTCGACATTCAAAAGGTCGACATGGGATTTTCACTGTTTTGACCCGAATGTCGACAGTCGACATGAACACAGTTTGAAGTGCACCGCATCCCCTCGCATCGCTCGCGATGCAAGGGCACACTATTTTATTATCCCACCAAGCCCTAGTGGATGGTAGGGCATGAAATACCGCCTGTCGACGCATGTCAGCTAAAAAAAAAAGTGAAAACCCCCATGTCGACCTTTTGACTGTCGACATAGCCCATGTCGACCTAATGTCATGTCGACCTAGACCCATGTCGACCTAGACCCATGTCGACCTAGACCCATGTTGACCTTGACCCATGTCGACCTTGGTGCATGTCAACCTAGTGGTGTCAACCCAATGCTTATAGACCTAGTTGTTGTAGACCTAATGACCGTATCCACTCAGTCCCGGCAGTCATGTGATTGTCAGTTCTGGAGGAGTCAACCCCTTACCTAGCGGCGTCCCCCTAGTGTGGTGTAATGTGAAAAAGAAGCAATACTGTGTGGTATAAGGAGAAATACAGTTTAATGTAATGTGAATAAGGTGCAATACAGTGTGGTGTAAAGTGCATAAGGAGCAATATGTTTTGATGTAAAGTGAATAAGGAGTAATACGGTGTGGTGTAAAGTGAATAAGGAGCAATATGGTTTAGTGCAGGGGTTCCCAATCTTTTTCTAATCACGGCACCCTAGAGTATCAGAATTTTTCCAAGTCACCCCTAGGCCCCAAAAAATATATATAAAATTAAGTAGATTGTGTTTATATGTGCTTATTAGGTTCAGTTATGTGGTAACGGGCAGGATTTGGTTCTGATTGTACACATTTTATGATTGGCAGCCACCAGCACTGGTTTTGTCCAGAAATAATTGATCATAAATCATTTTAATTGGTCCTGGACGACAAACCTGAGGCACCCCTGCATGTGTCCCGAGGCACCCCAGGCACACAGTTTGGGAACCACTGGTTTAGTGTATTGTAAATAAAGAGCAATGTGGTGTGATGTAATGTGAATAAGGAGCAAAACAGTGTAATGTAAAGTCAATAAGGAGCAATACAGTGTGGTATAAAGTGAATAAGGAGCAATTTGGTGTAGTGTCATGTGATTTAGGAGCAATACAGTTAGGTGTAAAGTGAATAAGGAGCAATACTGTGTGATGTAATGTGAATAAGGAGCAATACAGTGTGGTATGTGAATAAGGACCAATGTGGTGTGGTGTAAAGTGAATTAGGAGCACCACCCAAAATCTTGCCTATGTCATCTAATTAGATGGGACCAGCTCTGGCTCCCTCTGGCAGCCTAACTTTATCCCTCCACATAGTGCCTAATCCGCTCCCATAGCTTGCCTCTAACTTTCTCCTACTGTAGTTCTTTACCCTCCGTCCCACAGCCCAACGCTAATGTCGACATTCTGAGAATGTCATGCTGTCTGAGGAAATTTTTACAATGATAATATTAGAACTGTCGACATTGTGGAATCAGCGTTATAAATGTTGATAATGTAAATGTTGACCGAATGACTACATCCCATTGGGTACATAATAATTGAATACCGATGATATGTAAATGAAGTGTAATAGTTTTGCTTTCAGTGAATGAACCTGCACTTATCAGTCTCCGAGTGCCCCTCACTACGGTACAATCTGTTCTGATTTGGGATAAAAATGGGACTGAGCAGTTTTTACACAAACTTAATAAAGGGAGGAGGGAGGATTGGTTTAAAAATAGCTAATCAATATCATTAATTAATCCCAGAAAACATGTATTGAGTTATAATCCCCTGCAGCGTCATGACCTGCCAGTCTCCTGCCAGTAATCCCTTAACTCCGTCACTACCACAGACTATAACCTAGCTATAGGTGAGGGCAGCACAGCTGGTGTAGTGGTTAGCATTACTGCCTCAAAGCACTGAGATCATGGGTTTGATTCTACATTAACTGTGCTTTTTAGCAACCACAATGTGTTGGTCCGATCTGTAGGTGTGTGACAGCGGTGAAGCACTGCTGTCACAAACCTATGTGCAGCATAGGAAGCTGGCTTCTGGGCAGCAGGGTCGGCTCGGGGCAGGCGGCCCTGGGCAGTAAGTCAGCGGGGTCCGTGAGGCAACTGGGAACAATGTAGTGCTATTTTCCAGGCAGCGACATGGGAAGCGCTGCTGAATTTAAAAACACTGGGTGGATGCTGATTGGCTGAGCTTCAGCCAATCAGCGACCAGTCGGTAACCGGATGGTCGGTTACCGGCCGGTTACCACCCACAAACGCCGACTTCTTGTCAATCAACTTGTGTATGTCTAGTGACACTGGATTTTACTGCAGGATGGTGTTGAGCAGGCGTAAATCCCTTGACGTTTATAAGGGAGTGTTACCCAGTAGGGTTATACATACACAGTACTGTGATTTTTATAATTTACAATTTATGATTCATGTTCTAAATAAATTGCGAATTTCTTAAGACATAAATCTCAGAATATATGTCAATCATTTACAGAGTCAATCACATATAAGGTAGAGCGCAGCACAAACCCAACTAGAAACTTGTACTGCGAGCCATGTGCAGTCATTTGATAATCCCATGATGGGGAGGTGGAGAGGTTCTGTGCCGTAGGTGTGATATTGGTGAGCTAAACAGGCACGAGCAGCCATGGCGCAGTAATGATGAGCGCCGCTAGATCTGTACATGATTCAAGGAGAGGATCTGACCGAACACATAAAACACAGTAATTACCGGTGAAGTCCCAGTTTCTGCCTGGATGAGTGATTTGCAGAATAGACTGTAGAGTTCTCCCCCGGGACTCATCCTCTGTCAATATCTATGTTCCATTTAATATGTTTGGTTACAGTGTTTTGGATGCCTGCAGCTAACTGTGTTTGGCTTTGGTTCCAGCTGCTGTTCAGCATTTTCCCAGCTCGTCACTGGGGCTTATTAAAAGCTGATGCACATGAATCAGCACTGAGATCTCGCCAGCTGCACGATTCATGGACCAGCGAAATGCTGAATGGTGAGATACCAAGGGGGGCATTGGAGAATTGCGCAAGTGAGGAGCCTGGCAGCATGGACTTAATGAGAGCGATGAGGGTACAATTGTAGGACAACTTCACTCTCCTCTCTCTCCCTCCTTCTCTGCCCATCTCTGTATAGACAGACAGATATACAGTATTTATGGTGGACGGAAGGAGCTCTCAGATACCGGAGAGAGACAAATAATAACAATGCATGTGTGCACGCCAAATTGTGTTTCATTTACTTATTAACTCTGCATAATTCCTGGTGTCCGTCCCCCCCTTCCCCGGCCAAAGTGTAAGCAGGTCTGGCCGCAGCCTCCATCCCCCTTCCCCTCTGCAGACAACTCATACTATGCGAACAGAACCCTGGCAGTGAGGATGGCAGCGTTCAGTATACTGATACCAGCATCCTAACTACCGAGCAACGTACCTGAGCCATGTCGGGAATCCCTCCTTCGGGATGCCAGTGTGGTCATCTGTATGATTTACAGACATTCAAAATACCTTGGCAGACAGTCAAAGTACCGACATGTTCAAAATGCTGACATTCATTATGCCGACATGTTTAAAATGCCAACATGGTTAAAATGCCGACATGAAAAAAGGTCTAAAAGTTGATGTGGTTTATTTTTGTGTCTGTGTTGACATACTGTAGGTGAACATGGGCTCTTTACACCTGTGCCACTGCGCTCGCCCTGCTTCAGGGGTGGTGCTCCGCTGCCCTCGGCACACTATTGTACTCTAGCTATGCTCACTTGAATCGTGAAATAAAGATCAAGTCGGTTTCAAAGAAAAAATCATGAAAAACCCATGTTGACATTTTGAGTGTGCCGGTATTTTAGGCCTTATTCAGGTCTGTTTGCAGCAGGGCTGCAGTCGCATGGAGGCCGATGTTGTTTTACTGCACATGCTCATTTCTGTGTATGTGTATACGCAGGGTGCACGCACCCAGGACAGTACTGGACAACCCACTAGTAATGTTGAGGCCCGGGACTGACCTTCAGCGGCACCCCCCCCCCCCCCCTCGTGCCCCCCTCCCCCCCGCACGCCGGCACACCGCCTCCCCCCCAATTACTATTACTTACCAGCGGTGGCACAGCATCTTCTCCCTCCGGGACTCGGAGCACTCACTGCACGGTGCAGCCTGCAGAGCGCCGAGCCCCTCTGTATCCTAGGCTCGGCGCTCGGCAGGCTGCACTGTGTATTGTGCGCGCCTGGCCGCCGTGTGGGGGATGCATTGTGCGGGTGCGGGTGCAGGGGTGGTGCCATGCCACTGTGGGCAGCTGCCTGGGCCCCTCCAGAGGCCGGGGCCCGGGACAGCTGTACCCCTGGCACCCCCCTGTAGGCGGCCCTGGGTTCCATTCCCACCATGGATTTAACTGCAGAGTTTGTGTATTCTCCCCGTGCTTGCGTGGGTTTCCTCCAGGTACTCCGGTTTCCTCCCACAATCCAAAAATATACTGGTAGGTTAATTAACCCTAGAATGTCTGTATGTGCATGTACATGTGGTAGGGAATATAGATTGTAAGCTCCACTGGGGCAGGGACTGATGTCAATGTTCACATACTCTCTGTACTGCGCTGCGGAATATGTGTGCGCTATATAAATAACCGGTAATAAATAATAGTGATAATAAGACCCCAGCTATATATGCTGCAATACATAACTAGGAAACTGCACCGGGCAGACCAGACAAATATAATATATACAAACACACACAGTAGCATCCATACTTGTTATGCTTCCACCTCGCGCTGCGTCTTTACAGATGACAACGACGTATCTGCTCTCCAGAGTCACGTAAATAACCTGCAATTTATTTGAACAACTTTTTAAGAGCTGTGTTTCTGGCAGATGAAGGGCGACGCTGGTAATACAGAGATGGAAGGAAATAGAAAACCAGTTTAAACACAAACAAAAGGACCCAATGAAGACGGATTTGGTTCATGAGGATAAAGCGCAGAACTGTGGGCAGGAGAGATTTCTGCTGCGACGGCAGCTACAGAATTACCAATGACTTATGTGCTTTGTTCCTAATGAATACTACTGAAATATGCAATGCGGGATACGGGGAACGGCTTCCACTTAAATCACTCACATTTGTTTGGAAATGCCAGGCGGACAAAGCTGCGTTTTTTAGTGTGTTGTAGCATAAATCAAACATAAATCTAATTTTTCCGCAAAGCTTCATGTGAAGCAGCTGCTGTCAGAGCGCCAAGGATCTGGATAGATTCAGATATACGGACGCGGGATTGTTTATCGCCACCGTATATGTTATAATGGGGAATCTGCATTGCAGCTCTTGTCTATTGTATGCCGGGACCTTTCATGGGGGGCGACTGTGAGGTATAAGTAATTATAGCAACGATTACCGGCATTGTACAGCGAAGGGCGTGGCTACGATTGTGCGATTATTCGGGAAGGGGGTAGAGAGGGTGCATGTGGCTCTGGGAGACCTTGTCCACTTCACCAGTGGTGGGATTGCCACTTGGTTATCAGGAGCATCCCTGCAGTTCTGGGAGAGTAGGCAAGTATGCCTGCAGTGGGGAATTTCGAGGGGGTTTGTTGTATCCCTGTGGACCAGTCCATCCATAATCAGCACCCGGAATAAGCATAAGCCATAAGACCCCCATTTAGATATGGCCATCGACCATTGATCGATCCGAAATCATTGATGGTTTATGGCTGATGTCGAATACTTTTGCCATCGATGATGGAGAACCAGATGGTTTCCCTACATCGATGGCACAGCAAACCCAATGTTTTTTTTGGTACTTGTTTCCTAGCACGGCCACACCGATTAAGATCGGGGTGATCGTGCTGAAAAAAATCGGGTCGATCGCATCGCATGCGATTTGGTCGCATGCGATGCGATCGACGCGACCGACCGATTTTTCACCCGATTTTTTCATTAAATCCAATGTAAATTGGGTCCCTGGGACCCAATTTTACATTGGATTGAATGAAAAAAATTCCCAACCCCCCCAAATTCAAGCGCGTAAACCCCACCCCACGATAGACGGCAACCCGAAGCGTGGCGATCGCAGCGAGCCCGCGAGGGGCGGCGGTACGCGTCCTCCGACCTTTTCATGCCCTACTATCCACTAGGGCGTGGAGTGAGAATAGAATAGTGTGGCAAACGCAGCGAGCCACCGAGCCCGAAGCGTGGCGAGCGCAGCGAGCCCCGCGAGGGGACGCGGATACCTTCACAGGTAAACGCGTCCCTTCACGGGCTTCACAGCTGTCCGCGTCGCCACAGACACCTGTGAAGCCCGCGAAGGGACGCGTATAACTGTGAAGATATCCGCGTCCCCTCGCGGGGCTCGCTGCGCTCGCCACGCTTTGGGCTCGGTGGCTCGCTGCGCTCGCCACACTATTCTATTCTCACTCCACGCCCTAGTGGATAGTAGGGCATGAAAAGGTCGGAGGACGCGTACCGCCGCCCCTCGCGGGCTCGCTGCGCTCGCCACGCTTCGGGTTGGCGTGTATCGTGGGGCGACGACGGGGACATTTATAATGTGAAATGGGTCATATTGACCCATTTCACATTTTTTGACATTTTTACACCATTTTAATGTTAAAAAATTTTTTAACATTGAATCCTATGCAAAAATCGGGTGCATCGCGTCGCATCGCGTCGGGACCAATGTTAATGGTCCCGACCGACGCGATGCCCCCGATATTTTAACTTCCCGACAAGATTTCAATGTTAAAATTTTTTTTAACATTAAAGTCAATGGAAATATCGGGGGCATCGCGTCGGTCGCGTCGGGACCAATGTTAATGGTCCCGACCGACGCGATGCACCCGATTTTTGTTTCCTAGCCGGCAAAATGGACCTGATTTCAAAAGAAATCGGGTCCATCGGGGTAATCGTGTCCCTTAATTAAGGGACACGATTACTTAAGATTGTGGCCGTGCTAGGAAACAAGTACCTTTTTTTTTTTTTCAAAGTGCCGGGACTCTGAGCATAGCTCCGCCCCCTGACACCCGCAAAACCCTGCCCACTTGTTTTGATTGGCCTACAGGCCAATGACTCAAACATAATAGATCACCATCGCTATTTAAAACTATCGATGGTCACCCATTGCATAGTTTCACACTATCGATGGTCTGCTGCACTTTTGGCAACCACCGA
This sequence comes from Crinia signifera, assembly GCF_055691185.1. Lineage (NCBI taxonomy): Eukaryota > Metazoa > Chordata > Amphibia > Anura > Myobatrachidae > Crinia > Crinia signifera. The sequence goes on from NC_139228.1 coordinate 54,960,700, forward strand.
TGGCAAATGCACCGATGGCCATCCCTACCCCCATCTCCCATTGGGTAGATTTACAGGAGTCAGGGGTGGGATTAAGACTGTGCTCCAATTGAAAGTAAATAAAACAGATAAATAACAAGTGTCTCTAACAGCGCCCCCTACCCTGCAGTGCTAGGAACAGCAGCACAGGCGGCCGCACCACCATAGTTAAACTCTGGTTTTGTATAAACCTAACTTATGTCCCCTTATGCCTCATTGTAGATAGAAAGGATGAAGCATCCGCCAATGTCCTCATTTACCTTGGGTTCTAATTACATTTGCAAAGCACGGGACGCTCAGACAGCCCCCACCACCACCACCAGGCCCTCAGATTACTAACCCTCTTTGGCAAGGAGGAAGGCGGTGATGGGTGCACAGATGAGTCAACACTAATGACCACTCCAATGCCAAATAAAACAAGATGCAAAATAAAATCTAGAAAGAAAACAATCAATAAAGCCATTAATTGTGTTTTTGAGGCGGTAAAGTGCATTGTGCAGATCAGCATTGTCTCTTTGTAATTTATGTTCCGTTGTAATGAGAAAGATCATTGTGCCAGTTATTGGGTGCGCGTCCCGATCGAAGGCGCAGGCCGTTTGCAGCAGGTAGAAGAGAGCGGCTTCCATCAGATCATCCCTACTGGCTGACACAACGAGGCACCGGGGGGCACTCATTTATATACCAGTGTCGCAAATACACGACACCTGGTCAGGGCGGAAGATTTACAGACTATAATACATTATCCGCTTTCCAACAACTACAGGTAATTGCATTATAGTGTAATTACGAAGAATGGATTTAGGGGGCCTTGTTATTCCAAGTGTGCATCCGGCACAGCCAGGACCTGATTGGAAATGGAACAGTCAGCGATGCTCGTCCTTAATTTGCAGAGTGAACCTGTGCGGCATACTTCCCTAAAGACTAGAATTGGGAATATTACAGTCAAGGGGGCGCGTCACACTCTGCTTAAAGGGCGTGTCTAGCTTCAAATAAGGGGCGTGTCTATGCTTGATGTTAATAACAATATATTTTGGGAAGTTTTGCAAGTATTGACAGTAACATTGCTGACTGCAATACGGGGTTCTTGTTTGCAACTAAATAGTCGCTGTGATATTTCTTTTCTTCTCATTCAGCACAGTATACATGATTAACGTGATGCCTATGCAATAAATACCACATGCAATTTGACCTTGTGTGAATTCATCTCCAACCATATAAGTATGTCTCCAGTGACTAAATGTTGGGGGGGTGAATACTGGATTGTCTGAATCTTGTAGGCAATGGCAGGACCTATATTTATTGAATGTGCGGTACTTGTTTCCTAGCACGGCCACAAATCTTGGCCATCGGGGGTAATTATAGTGGCCTGCGACTCGACCGACGCGATGCCCCCGATTTTTCCATTGAAATGCATTGAAAACAGTGAAAAATCGGGTCGGTCGCGTCGTGTGCGCCTAAAAATGCTTAAATGGTCCACCCGCGATGGCCGCGATTTCCCCATAGGGAACAATGTTAAATGCCTCAATTTACCCGCGATGACCCCGATTTCCCATAGGAAACAATGTTAAATGGGTCAATTTACCCAAATCATCATAGGGAAGAATGGTAATTGGGCCAGAAAGCCCAAAAAACCCCCCTGACCAGTGAAATGTCCCCCCAAAAGTAGTTCACGCCACCCCGCGATGAACGTGAACCCGAAGCGTGGTGAGCGCAGCGAGTCCGCGAGGGGCGGCGGTACGCGTCCTCCGACCTTTTCATACCCCCACTATCCACTAGGGCGTGGAGTGAGAATAGAATAGTGTGGCGAGCGCAGCGAGCCACCGAGCCCGAAGCGTGGCGAGGGGACGCGGATACATTCACAGGTAAACGCGTCCCTTCGCGGGCTTCACAGGTATCCGCGTCCCCTCGCGGGGCTCGCTGCGCTCACCACGCTTCGGGCTCGGTGGCTCGCTGCGCTCGCCACACTATTCTATTCTCACTCCACGCCCTAGTGGATAGTAGGGGTATGAAAAGGTCGGAGGACGCGTACCGCCGCCCCTCGCGGGCTCGCTGCGCTCGCCACGCTTCGGGTTCACGTTGATCACGTGGTGGCGTAAACTACTTCTGGGGGGACATTTCAATGTTCAGGGGTGTTTTTGGCCCATTTACCATTGTTCCTATGATAATTTGGGTAAATTGAGCCATTTCACATTGTTTCCTATGGGAAATCGTGGTCATCGCGGGTAAATTGAGGCATTTAACATTGTTCTCTATGGGGAAATCGCGGGCATCGCGTCTGGCCCATCGCACCCGATTTTTTTGCGCATGCGATGCCCGCGATGGCCCCGATTTTACCCCCGATGACCGCGATTATGATCGTTGTGGCCGTGCTAGGAAACAAGTACCGAATGTGCTTTTTTTCCATACTGTCCTAGCATTAGCCAAATCAGTATGGACACCAGATATTTTAATTAAACAAATGTGTTAAACTTCCGTAAAGTTACTAGCAAAAATTCTTATCATTAAAGCTAACAGCAGCAGCAGCATGCTATGGATCAGTGCACTTCACCACAGATAATTTATGATCATTGTTCTGCTGTCTCATTCTTCTGTCAAGGGTTCCCGCAAGAGTCATCAGCAGAGACCCCTGAACTGAGCAGCTACAGCAAATCACAGTGCTTACGGCAAATCACAGTGCTTACGGCAAATCACTGTGCTTACAGCAAATCACAGTGCTTACGGCAAATCACAGTGCTTACGGCAAACCACTGTGCTTGCAAAGAAACTCCGTAGTGACACCCCTGGCAGAATCTGAAGACTCCGGGAGCCAGGAGGCCAGGCCAGACCTGCCTGTAGCAGGCCGAGCTACCAGTTATGTAAATAGGCCACAGCAGTCCAAGTGGTGGTGGTGGGGAAAGCCAGGTCACCGGAATCACAGGATACAAGCATCATGACCGATGCACTAACACTGACTGACAGGGCACAGTGCATCCCTCCTACCTCCAAACAGCCAGAACGTTTTTACGGGCAGGGGGGAGCAACATTTCTAGTTCTGCAATTGTGAGTTGCCAAGCTCTGTGAAGCTGTGACATCCTGTCAGTCAAGTCAGGCCGGAGCTTGGATAGAGCACTCAGAGGTCAGTGGGCCTATAGTCACCCCAGGAAGATGGCCAGCTTATAGGTTCGTAGGAGGCTGTCCCATTCAGCACACCTGTCAGGACTAAAGGCAGCAGTCTATCACAACATAAAGGATGACTCTAAGAGATGGATCCTTGTTGGATGTAATGCAACCAGCAGGTGTTGACCTTTAAAGATGCCACCTCTACAGGTTCCCCTGAGGGTTTGAAAAGGGGTTATTGGTGTGCGGGCACCGGTGGGAGCAATAAGCTGATGTTTTGCCTAGGGCGCCAACGTACCTTGCCCTGGGCCTGGCGCCTGGGCTGCTGCTCATACTGGTCCTGTGCACAATACTATCACACATACAATCAGGGGAGCTAATGGAAATCCAGGGAGTTAATAGACTCCTCACACATTGTGCTATGAAGGTAAATGTTTTATCCTGGGTCAGAGCGGGACTCACTATTCATTAGATGGCTTTGCTTGGCTAAATGTTAAAAGTCCCAGAAGGTCGGCGGTGATCCGGTTAGAATCACAGTGACATACTTCTGATTGAGGGATTACCGCGCCTAGACGAGCTCTCTGCAATTTTACTGCTATTTAGAGGAGCGTTGGCATTTCAGAAAGAAATCAACAAACCGCAAGACTGGGACTGATGCTGATGTGACGATAATCCGGAGCATTAATGAGAGCTTACAGCTGACACTTCACGTCCCAGGTGCCACGGCGGCGGGCTATGCAGAGAAGACGAGTAATTGCTGGAAATGATGGAGAAGCAGAGTGTCGGGGGGTCTACAGCGAGGGCGGGTACAATGCAAGGTTCCTGGTACTGAAGTCGCACAACTTGGAGAGACGGAGGGTTGTTTGATACCTCAAACACTTTCTCTAGATAGAGATGATTGCGTCTCCCAAAATCTGTCTCCTTGATAAACGATGAGGAGGATAAACAGGAAGAGAGCGAAGTGCGGATTCATAGCCGGGGTATAGGGAGGAAATACAGAAGCCATTAGAAGGGATAGTTTATGGCCGGGAAAGGGAAGACTGATACAGGTAACCAAAAAATATTGCGCTGCGTCTCAGAACGTGGGAAATAAGTGATGATTAGAATCTCATACAGAACAAGAGCCGATGCGCTCACAGACAGGGTGGCAGTATATACCAAGATATATGTGATATACAGAAGCTCTGCCAGTGTCTATTCCATTTATAGAGGAGTAAGTGTGCGCAGTTTTCTTCCAAGCTCACTTACCGTTGTGTATTAAAGCTATTTACTACCCGGCTGCAAGTTACACGCTGAGAAATAACTCATTCGACCATGTATATAAGGGGGCGGAACTTGTGGGTTGTTGGCCCAGGTGCAAAAATATAATGTGGGCGCCCCTCCCCCAACCTAAGTTCACTATATGCAACACGGCAGTGGGTTACAGGGAGAGGCAGTGGGAAGTAGAATGATACAGGGAAAAGGTAGGGGGGAGTCAGTGGATGACAGTGGGAGGCAGTGGATGAAAGGGAGATGCAGAGGGTAACGGAGAGGCAGAGGGTGACAAGGAGAGGCAGTGGGTGATGGAGAGACAGGGAGAGGTAGAGTGTGACAGAGAGAGGCAGTGGGTGACAGGGAGAGGCAGAGGGTGACAGGGAGAGGCAGTGGGTGATGGAGAGACATGGGGAGGCAGAGTGGGACAGGGGCATCAGTGGGCACCTTAGTCCTCAGGGACCCCAGTGCAGGCTTTGACAGTGCCCCCTTCTCTCTAGCAGTGCGGTAGACTATGGCATTGTTGACCTTTTTATAGACAGATTAAAAAAGGTCAGCAATTTTTTTTTTTTTACTTTTTGTGTCAACAATCGACATGGGCCACAGATTAGGGTAGAGCATAACCCTCGCAATATGCTCGCCATGCATTGGACATGGTGATTTGCTCTGCTACTGCAGATTTTATCACCCAACCATTCCTTATTGTAATCCACATGGACCATAAAGTATGAAAAAGTCCAACAAAAGAAAAAAATCATAAAAAAACTCATGTCAAACTATTCGTGTGTCAACAATTGCCAAGTCGTCCTTTTGTCAAAGTCGAACTTGAGCATGTTTAGCTTTTGGCTACCATTAGGCAGCTGCCTAGGGGCTCCAGAATCTCGGGGTGCCCCTGAGTCTATCACAAAATGAAGGAGGCGTCCATGTTGGACTTAATGGAAACAGAAGGTGTAGAACTTCTAACATACCTCTCCAGGAGTGACACAATGCTCTGCTCCTGGACTAGATGATTGCGTCTCCCAAAATCTGTCTCCTTGATAAACGATGAGGAGGATAAACAGGAAGAGAGCGAAGTGCGGATTCATAGCCGGGGTATAGGGAGGAAATACAGAAGCCATTAGAAGGGATAGTTTATGGCCGGGAAAGGGAAGACTGATACAGGTAACCAAAAAATATTGCGCAGCGTCTCAGAACGTGGGAAATAAGTGATGATTAGAATCTCATACAGAACAAGAGCCGATGCGCTCACAGACAGGGTGGCAGTATATACCAAGATATATGTGATATACAGAAGCTCTGCCGGCGTATATTCCATTTATAGAGGAGTAAGTGTGCGCAGTTTCCTTCCAAGCTCACTTACCGTTGTGTCTCATAGATATTAAAGCTATTTACTACCCGGCTGCAAGTTACAGGCTGAGAAATAACTCATTAGATCATGTATATAAGGGGGCGGAACTTGTGGGTTGTTGGCCCAGGTGCAAAAATATAATGTGGGCGCCCCTCCCCCAACCTAAGTTCACTATGTGCAACACGGCAGTGGGTTACTGGGAGAGGCAGTGGAAAGTAGAATGATACAGGGAAAAGGTAGGGGGGAGGCAGTGGATGACAGTGGCAGGCAGTGGATGAAAGGGAGATGCAGAGGGTAACGGAGAGGCAGAGGGTGACAAGGAGAGGCAGTGGGTGATGGAGAGACAGGGAGAGGTAGAGTGTGACAGAGAGAGGCAGTGGGTGACAGGGAGAGGCAGAGGGTGACAGGAAGAGGCAGTGGGTGATGGAGAGACATGGGGAGGCAGAGTGGGACAGGGGCATCAGTGGGCACCTTAGTCCTCAGCTGCCTAGGGGCTCCAGAATCTCGGGGTGCCCCTGAGTCTATCACAAAATGAAGGAGGCGTCCATGTTGGACTTAATGGAAACAGAAGGTGTAGAACTTCTAACATACCTCTCCAGGAGTGACACAATGCTCTGCTCCTGGACTTCCCTCTTAATTTCTGATTACCATCACTTGTTTCAAACAGGTTAATTGATAAGAAAGTTGTTTTACCACAGGTGATGGCAATCATACATTAAGGGGAAAGTCCAGAAACAGAGCATTGTGTCCCTCCTGGAGAGGGTCATGTTGGGAGGTATGCTTCTAAGACGCCATTTTCACACATTCCCCTGAGGGTCTGGAAAGTGCATACCTGCCAACATGACCCTCTCCAGGAGGTACACAATGCTCTGTTTTTGGAATTCCCTGGTAATGTATGATTGCCATCACCTGTGGTGAAACACCTTTCTTATCAATTAACATGTTTAACACAGGTGATAGTAATCATACATTAGAGAAAAGTCCAGAAGCAGAGCATTGTGTCCCTCCTGGAAAGGGTCATGTTGGGAGGTAAGAAAGTGGGTATTGGTGTGCGGTTTTGGTGGTGGTAGGGGCAGTAAGCTGGAGTTTTGCCTAGGGGGCCGAAACACCTTGCACCAGGTCTGCATTTACTATAACTGATGCATTAGCTGGAAATGTGCGCGTTGAGGATCTGCACATGTAACCCTGTATGCTTTAAGGCTGGGAGAGTTCTGTCTCTCACAGGCGGACGTCTGATTGCATTCCCCAGCAGGAGTCATGGGGTGAGATTTCATAGGATGAGAGATTCAGAAAGTGAGAGATTTGGGAAGAAATCTCCAGGTGTTTTTTTAAAGCGGCAATCATTTACACTGCAAAACCAGTTTGATTTTGCAGTGTAAATGATTACCACTTTAAAAAAAAAAAGGAGATTTCTTCCCAAATCTCTCACTTTCTGAATCTCTCATCCTATTAAATCTCACCCCAGGTGTTCGTCCCACCACAGATGGGAATCTCAGGCAGCCATGCCTAGCTCTATATCAGCAGACGCCTCCATCTCCCGTCACCCTGGTGCTGCCTCGGGCCTCCTGTTCATCTGCCGCTAAATGCCAGCTCTGTGCTGTATTTATCTTCCGTCCTCCAGAGCTGTCACCGGACCCTCTCATTAATAACATGCCGGTGCGAGACCCTCAGTCACTGTTCTCAGGATCAATGCTGGGAGGGGGAGGCCGTGACCGGTCCATGCATGGAATGTATGAGCGATGGCCGACGTCTTCTCTGTTCTCCACAGCTCATATATCTATGCTGTTACAGCTGCTATTACTACCGGGGGAGATGTGTGCAGCCTTGGAGAGAGAGATAAAGTACATTAGCAGCCAGTCAGCTCCTAAATGCCATGTTTTAGGCTGCCCTGCAGATGTATTAAGAGGACTATGTAAAAACCGGACCCGGACTAAACCCCGGACCGCTGGACCAGACATCAAAATCTGCAGTCCGGGGCTTGTAGTGTCTGGTCCAGGGGGTGTCTTGTCCGGGGGGGTCCCTGTGATAGCTATCATGAGGGACATGGGGAAGTGGAGATTGCAGCCTCCCCCTGTGGTCCGGACCGTTCGGTTTTTGCTACATGCCCGGACCATACAGGGAGGCTTTATTATCCCCCTCCTCCTCCTCCTGGTGACAGGTGTCACAGGCAGCCCCCCTGGACAGGACACCCCCGGACCGGACACCCCCCCGGACCAGACACTACAAGCTCCGGACTGCAGATTTTGGTGTCCGGTCCGGGGGTCTTGACCTGGTCCGGTTTTTACCCATTCCCTGTATTAAGCATTAAAAAGAGATAAACGCCCAGCCAATCAGCTCACTACTGTCATTTTGAAACACATCTGGAGCTGATTGGCAGGACGTTTTGTTGTTTAGTCGGTCTGTTCTGATTGAGAGGCTGTGTAGAGACAGCACCCCCTACTGTCAGGGTAACTGTTCATCCTGGACTTACCATCAAGAAGCAGATTGCTCTATAGTTATGGAGTTTTGCATGACTAAACTATATACAGCGCCTGTGAGGACCCAGATAGCATCCAGACCACTGCTGATCCTGATATAGGGGCTAACTCAAAAAAAAGTGTGCGAGCATCGCTATTAACCAATTATCAAACTTCTGCGCATGCGTAGCTCAAACATTAAATGATGTGCTGGCACTTTGTTTGTCAGCTGGGGGCGGTGACGGTGCATGAATGGGACGGCGACAGGATGGCGGTGTATCGTTATGGGGGATGTTTTCAGGACGGTCCAGCGCAGCTGCGTGATATCATATCAAGCTGAAAAATGTCATAGCGTGGCTACGAAGGCAGGTCACTACCCTCATGGTAGCGGTCGCAGCGAAAAATATGTGAGTGTATAACTGCTGAGTGTGTAACTGCTGTACAAGTGTGAGCTTAGCAAAGAACGCCAAGTAACGCATATGTATGGGAAGAGAATTAGCACTGTCGCTATTAGTGGCTGTTGTAAAGGGGCCGTATATGCAGCCATTCCGGCTGAAACGGCGTAAGTTCCAAAATACATCCATTAGGTGCACATTCTGCTCTATGTGTCCTTACGCCCCTTCTGCGAATTCTTTCTGCTAAATGAAAGTGTATACGGTCATCAGCTTGCCACAGAAAAGGTTGACATGCATTGAGTAGACATGGATGGAAGGTCAACACAAAATTAGTTCGACAATGGCTAGGTAGACAGTCAAAAGGTCAACATGGGGTTTTTCTTTTGAGCCGACATGTGCCAACAGGTGGTATTTCATACCCTACCATCCACTACGGCGTGGTGGGAGAAATTCAATAGTGTGCTAAGTGCAGCAAGTGGACGCACTACACGTTGAAAGTGTCCATGTTGACAAGGACTCATACCCAATGAAAGTCCTGTAAAAACATTATTTACACACTAAATGCATCAGCACAAATCCTTCATTTCCCCCCAGAAATCTCTCTGCCAATGTTACATCTGCCCCCTTGCAGCACAGCATGCTTTTGCCCAGTTGCCTACTTTTTTGCTTTCCTTACAAACACGAATTAGGGCCAATAACGGAAAGCTAGATGCACCAATGCACAACCTGGAGCACGCCGTCCCCCAACAGCTGTGTTTTGCACTTAATAAATAATGCCCAGTGTGCCTGAAATGCATTGGGCTGTATTTGTACTTAGTGATTACAGAAATAATGGTCCTTATTCTGGTTCACTCGCAAAGGAAAATTCCATTTCAAATGGACAATACCATGTGCACTGCAGGGGGGGGGGGGGCAGATGTAATTTGTGGAAAGAGAATTAGATTTGGTGGGGTTTAACTTCAAAGTGAGATCTATATTGCAGTGTAAAAATAAAGCAGTCAGTATTTTCCCTGCACAGAAACAAAATAACTCACCAAATCTAACTCTCTCTGCATGTTACATCTGCCCCCCTGTAGTGCACATGGTTTTGTCCACTTGAGAAGGAATTTGCCATTCGTGAGTGAACCAGAATAAGGGCCCAGGTCTATAAACAGATTCCTAACGCCCAATTTGCTAAATCTTCTGTGACGATAATAAATACGGGGCTGACATGAAAGTGGCTTTGGTTTTGTACACATGCCGTATTAATAAAGGCGGCGAGACCTCATTTTCCATCCTCGTGCTCTATCCCTTCGCTCTGCAGGACAGATATACATTAATAATGCAGAGAGAATACGCTGCTTGACCTGCTTTACCTCACTCTATGTATTGGGCACAACATATGACCTGTTTGCCGGCAGAGAGCTGCATCGTACATTAAGTAGAAGATCCAACATTCATTATTAAGTAACGGAGAGTGCAGAACGGTGTCACAGAAAAATGCAGATTTAAGGGCAAAGAAGGGAAAACTCGGCTAAAGAAACTTATCAAATTAAAGTGGGATTAAATTATATTTGTATAACCTGCTCCTGCAGCCCCGCAGCAGGTGTAGCACTATATGTCCCAGCATGCCCTGCCACACTTTTGCTATTAGGCGTGCTATTGCAGGGTAAGCTGGAATGTGTAGTTCCACAGCAGCTGGAGGGCTGCATCTTGTCCTAAGCCACCTAACCTGATAACACCATACTTGCCTACTTCTGAACACAGAAGCATTGGGCCCTTAGTCACATCTGATCGCAGTACAAATTTGTTCTCAAAATAGGCAAAACCATGTGCACTGCAGGTGGGGCAGATGTAACATGTGCAGAGAGAGTTAGATTTGTGTGAGTTATATGGGGTGACATTCTATGATATGCGATTAGCGCTATTTTGCGGTAATTAGACCACAAAATGGCGCTATCGCATTTTCCCATTAAATCGCCGATTTAATGGGATGCGCACAGGGGCTGAAATCGCATATTTTGTGCGTAAATGTCTGGTGAATAAAAATGCGAGATTAATTCGCATTTTTATCGCATCCAGATGTTTGCGCACAGAAAAGTATACAAGTTGCTTATTTAATGCTATGCGCATTTGCACATCGCATTATTTAAGTGACTAATTTTCGCACTAATTTCAGACCTGGGTCTGTTAGGCGAATTAGGCAGAACCCTGCACAGATCGCAATGTTCCGTGCAGGGTTCTGCTGTAAAAAATAAAACAAAGGGTTAAATTAAAAAAAAAACGACCGCGGGGTCCCCCGCCCGAGTGTAACCAGCGCCGGGCTCACTGAGCCGGTGCTGGTGACATAAAATCAGGGTCCCCGACAAATAGGGGTCCCCTTGATTTTATGAAACCAGCACCAGACTCAAGGTCCGGCGCTGGTTCCCAAAATACGGGGGACAAAGTGACTAGGGGTCCCCCGTATTTTAAGAACCAGCACCGGACACAACCAGCCAGCAGGCTAATGCCACAGCCGGGGGGAGACTTTTTATACAAGTCCCCCCGGCCAAAGCATTAACCCCCTGGCTGGTCAGCATGGGCAGGGGTCCTGGGGAAGTGGGGACCCCCCCAATGAAGGGGTCCCCCCCCCTCCAGGACTTACCAGCCCATGCTGATAGTCCGGGGCTGTCCTCCATGCCCCTGGGCTGTGGGCATGGAGCTGATGCTTTGTGTAAAAAAAAGAATGATAACTATTGTTTTACACTGGCGAACTATCAGTCCCAGCAAGCCTACCCCGCATGCTGGGACTTGGGGAACCACAAGTCCCAGCATGCGGGGCATTAAAGGGCCCGCTGGCACTTGTAGTTCTGCAGTGTAAAAAATAGTGCACAAAATCACACTGACACCCTGAAAAATAAAACTTTAATACACACAAAACACACTGATACTTACCTACCTTGAGCCCGTAGGTCGGTCCCTGGATCCTGGATTCTTCCTCCGGGGCTCCAGGGCAGAAGAGTCCGGTTCCGGGGCCTTGGTCCTGGTTCCGGGGCTGGTCCTGGGGTTCCGGGGCTCCTGGCGTGAAGAATCCGGGGTCCGGGATCCGTGGTAGTCCAGAGGGGTACCTAAGGAGGAAAATCCTACTCACCTGCTCCCCGGCGGCGACCTCCAGTGACAGCGCTGCTCCCGACTGGTACCCGGCTTCAAGGAGTTGGTCCGGCGCTGAGATGTTGCTCCCTCGACGTCTCTGAACAGAATGATTTCTCGGCCAATCAGGAGCCGAGAAACTCGGCTCCTGATTGGCCAGAAATCATTCTGAATATAGACGCCGACGGAGTAACATCTCAGCGCATCCAGAGCAGAGATGTTACTCCGTCGGCGTCTATATTCAGAATGATTTCTGGCCAATCAGGAGCCGAGTTTCTCGGCTCCTGATTGGCCGAGAAATCATTCTGTTAGGGACGTCGAGGGAGCAACATCTCAGCGCCGGACCAACTCCTTGAAGCCGGGTACCAGTCGGGAGCAGCGCTGTCACTGGAGGTCGCCGCCGGGGAGCAGGTGAGTAGGATTTTCCTCCTTAGGTACCCCTTTGGACTACCACGGACCCCGGATTCTTCACGCCAGGAGCCCCGGAACCCCAGGACCAGCCCCGGAACCAGGACCAAGGCCCCGGAACCGGACTCTTCTGCCCTGGAGCCCCGGAGGAAGAATCCAGGATCCAGGGACCGACCTACGGGCTCAAGGTAGGTAAGTATCAGTGTGTTTTGTGTGTATTAAAGTTTTATTTTTCAGGGTGTCAGTGTGATTTTGTGCACTATTTTTTACACTGCAGAACTACAAGTGCCAGCGGGCCCTTTAATGCCCCGCATGCTGGGACTTGTGGTTCCCCAAGTCCCAGCATGCGGGGTAGGCTTGCTGGGACTGATAGTTCGCCAGTGTAAAACAATAGTTATCATTCTTTTTTTTACACAAAGCATCAGCTCCATGCCCACAGCCCAGGGGCATGGAGGACAGCCCCGGACTATCAGCATGGGCTGGTAAGTCCTGGAGGGGGGGGACCCCTTCATTGGGGGGGTCCCCACTTCCCCAGGACCCCTGCCCATGCTGACCAGCCAGGGGGTTAATGCTTTGGCCGGGGGGACTTGTATAAAAAGTCTCCCCCCGGCTGTGGCATTAGCCTGCTGGCTGGTTGTGTCCGGTGCTGGTTCTTAAAATACGGGGGACCCCTAGTCACTTTGTCCCCCGTATTTTGGGAACCAGCGCCGGACCTTGAGTCTGGTGCTGGTTTCATAAAATCAAGGGGACCCCTATTTGTCGGGGACCCTGATTTTATGTCACCAGCACCGGCTCAGTGAGCCCGGGGCTGGTTACACTCGGGCGGGGGACCCCGCGCTCGGTTCTTTTTTTTACACCTTGCGCTGTCCTGCAAATTTGCGATTTTCACACATGAAAATCGCACATTTTCAGGACTAAAACCAGCGCACCACATCGCCGCAAATCGCCCCTATTCGCACTTTTCAGCCTCCAATGCGCATCACATTAAATATGCGCATTTAGGCTGAAAAATGCGATTTCTAAATAGGCGAATTGCGGCGATACAGGGTGCGAATTAAACATGCGCATTTAGCGCAGAGCATAGAATGTCACCCTTTGTTTCTGTGCAGGGTAAATACTGGCTGCATTATTTTTACACTGCAATTTAGATTTCAGTTTCAAAATACCACACCCAAATGTAACTCTCTCTGCACATGTTACATCTGCCCCACCTGCAGTGCACATGGTTTTGCCCATTTTGAGAACAAATTTGTACTGCGATCAGATCTGAATAAGGGCCATTATACGCTGCTAGTTGAGAACACACAACACAGCTTGATAACAATATAACATGAGTTTGTAAAGGACTGACATGCAATAAACAGAAGACAGTCACCAATGCCCTCCATAAATACAGCCCATAATTTAAAGAAAAGTGCTGCACCATGGTGTTGCCCTTTTTGTATATTAAAAAAATACTTGTCTACTATTGAAAACTAGTTTTAGGTAGATTATAGTTGGTATTAGAATTTTGCACATTGCCCCATTGAGGGCCTGTGTCATGCTCCACCCCAAGGGTGTGTCTAGTTCCATATATGGAAATTGTGAACATGGCACCTAGAAGCGTGGGTGTGTACTGCTACATCTGAGAGGAATAAAATGACTTACTGTATATACAAATGTAGATGATCCCCAAAGCAGTTAGTAAGAGCTACTATACTTGGTAAAGTGCTGGGAAATGGTGCTGATGAGTCAATGTAAATGTATCTGTCTCTCATTCCTTTTTTTCCAAAAAATGTAACAGTGTAATGTGGGCTAGGTGAAATGATGGAGATTGGTAGACTAATGAGGGAGAGAGGGAGATTGCTGCTATTTCAGGGAGTCTCCTGCAGAATGCAAGAGGGGACACAACTATGGATAACATGTGATTGGGGTCATCCAGATTCTGTCTCAATTGGAACAGGTTCTGATTTGCTGGTCTCATTGTGATTCTGCTGACAGAGCTGCTGGATGCAGGGGCGGATTGGCCATTAAACTTACCGGGAAGTTTCCCGGGAGGCCGGCCACCCCTGAGGCCAAAGGCTGCAGGTGCAGAGTCAGGCTGGGCCGCGGGGCAGGGTGACAGTTGCTGCCCGGGCCAGACCTATTTCCAGCAATTTAGGCCGGCCCCTGCACACTGCCGCCATACCGTGTGTTCCTGTGTGCAGGAACACACAATACATATACTGTCTGCAGGTTCCACTTCCGCCTCCGCTCCGCCTCCCGCAGCATGACCGCCGAGCAGCAGAGCAGAGTCGGACCAGCAGGAGGGACCATGGAACCTGGAGCATCCGAGATGGCTGGTGGCTGCATCATAAGCAGCAGACCTGCCAGCAGTTAGGACGGAACCCTTCCTGCAAACTGAGGCCCGCCCGGCTGATAGAGGTCACCACCCGGGGTAGGTAGTGTCAGCGTTAATGCGCGGGGGGGGGGGTTGTATATGTGTATGGAGCTGGAGGAGGTGTGTCCATGTATAAATGATTGGGATTGGATGGATATAAGAGAGGCAGTGTATGTATGCATATATGTATGAGCGTGGTGGTGGTGTATGTATATATGAGACCAGCAGCGTATGTATGCATGTATGTATAAAAATGGTGGTGTGAGCAGCAGGGTGTATGTATGTATGAGAGCGGCAGGGTGTATGTATGTATTAGAGTGATGGTGCATGTATGTATGAGAGTGATAGTGTATGTATGTAACTATAAAAAGTGCCGGAGTATGTATGTACATATGTACAGTGTGAGAGTGATGGTGCGTGTACGTATGAGAGTGTCTGTGCATGTACTGTATGTATGAGAGCGGTAGGGTGTTTGTATGTATGTATGAGAGTGCCAGAGTATGTGTGATAGTGTATGTATGTAACTATGAAAGTGCCGGAGTATGTATGTACCGTGTGAGAGTGATGGTGTTACTGTATGTATGTACAGTGTGAGAGTGATGGTGCGTGTATGTATGAGAGTGTCTGTGCATGTACTGTATGTATGAGAGCGGCAGGGTGTATGTATGTATTAGAGTGCCGGAGTATGTACCTACCCAATACCCAGCACAGCACCCCTCCTGTGTATTCAACTCCACCTTTTGCACATCAGGAAGATGAGGAGGAGCCATATACAGCCAGAGGCAGAGCAGAGCTGCACCCCATCCAGCCCCCCCCCACCCCCCCAAAAAAAAAGTAAGATACAATTTAAACAGTCTACACACACACTGGTCCGTGTGTGGGAGAGGTGTCTGGGACACACCAGTGGGAAGGATGTGGAAGGTGATGGAGAGCAGGAGCATATTGGGTGCCACATCCAAAGCATCCACGGGGCAGCCATTGTTCAGGGAGCGAATTAGGGGTCCCATTCCTGCTCAGGATGCTTTATAGGGATCTGCTCTCTGCATCCTCGCAGCTTTGGTAGGAAACATGGGGGGGGGGGGGGGGAGTAGCAGAGGGGATGTGTTAAGGACCACTAATTGTGCAGGGACAGCATGGGGCAGATCTGTAGAAGTGCGGGTGTCACAATGGGGTATCTCTCCCTTCCTGGGTCGGTGCTTCAGGGAGTCTCTCACCTTCCTCCTGCAGGGAGCAGTCTCTCTCACTGCTTGTGTGTCTTGGCGTTGGACTCTGGTTGTGTGGGTCACAGCATTGCTAGTTTTATCTGAGGCTCTCTCTGAGCGGCGCTTTCCACTGCACTGCCCCTCCTCCTCCACAACATGGACCATGCTGCCAATAATCAATAATGGTGTGCTGCATAATATGGAATGGGCACTATGGTGTGCGGTATCATGTGTACTGGGCATCACAGTGTGTGAATGTGTAATGGGCACCACAGTGTGTAATGGGCACTACAGTGTATAATGGGCTTTAAATTTGAAGTAAAGAAAGCAAGCCACAATGTGGGTTTTTTGTGTGTGTTTGGGGGGCCCAACCCATATTTTTGAACCGGGGCCCACAACTCGCTTGTTTCGCCTCTGGAGGGGTCAGTGCAGTGGACAGCGCTGCTGCATGCGGCGTGGGCGGCCGCTTATCAGCGACGGCTGGGCAGGGGACTCATTTTGATTTTATATAACCTACAGTACATGGCCTGAAGAGGAGGCAGGACAGTAGCCACTTGGAGAGATTTAATACAGGATTATGGTGTGTGCATCAGCGTAAGGGAGGGATGCAATGAATGGGAACAGGGTATGCATGCATGTATGTATGTATGTATGAGAGTGGCGGTGTATGTATGTATGTATGTATGAGAGTGGCGGTGTTGTATGTAAGACAGTGGTGTATGTGTGAGATTGGTGTATGTACAGTATGAGAGTGGCAGTGTGTGTGTATGTATGAGAGTGGCGGTGTATGTGTATGTATGTATGTAAGAGTGGCGGAGTATGTATGAGAGCGATGTATGTTTTAATACAGGATTACGGTGTGTGCACTAGGGTGAGGGAGGGATGAATGGGAACAATGTATGCATGTACTGTATGTACAAGAGTGGCAGTGTTTTATGTAAGACAGCGGTGTATGTATGAGATTGGTGTTTGTAGTAGAACGGTGTATGTATGTATGTATGTATGAGAGTGGCGGAGTATGTATGTATGAGAGTGGCGGTGTATGTATGTATGAGAGTGGCGGTGTATGTATGTATGTATGAGAGTGGCGGTGTATGTATGTATGTATGTATGTATGTAAGAGTGGCGGTGTATGTATGTATGTATGAGAGTGGCGGAGTATGTATGTATGTATGAGAGTGGCGGTGTATGTATGTATGTATGAGAGTGGCGGTGTATGTATGTATGTATGAGAGTGGCGGTGTATGTATGTATGTATGAGAGTGGCGGTGTATGTATGTATGTATGTATGAGAGTGGCGGTGTATGTATGTATGAGAGTGGCGGTGTATGTATGTATGTATGTATGTATGAGAGTGGCGGTGTATGTATGTATGAGAGTGGCAGAGTATGTATGAGAGCGATGTATGTTTTAATACAGGATTACGGTTAAAGAAAAGTCTGCAGTAAATTGCTTTGTGGGCTAGAATTAAAATCATAGGTAACACTAACAACGGTTCTTGTACGTAGTGTAGTCGTTAGTTGGGGGGGCCAGGGGCCCGGCACCAGCAAGCCTGGCAGGCCATTGTTGCTTGTGGTATGCTATGTAATGGGAGTGTGACGTATAATGGGCTATACGGTGTGAATTTTTTTTCGCACTATCCCTGTTTTACGAATAGTTGAAAAGCCCTGACATGATGTGGAATGGGCATTACAGTGTGTGGCATTAGTTTTGCCTGTCAACAATGTATCTAAGTATAGTGATATAATAATTCCGACTACTATTATGTTGGCTCCACCCTTTATTGATTTGTTGCCGCTCACATGAGGCCACTTTCAGAAATTTTCCAGGGCCACTTTTAGTCCCCAATCCGCCCCTGGCTGGATGTACATATAGTGGTCATTGCCAGACCTACATTTTTGGAACACTGAAGTTTGCTCCATTATAGGGGCCCCTTCTCAACCAGCAACAATTGGGCAACATCCAACAAGGTCCCCCTCACAGCACCCCTTATATAATCACATCACAGGCAGCATTAGAATGAGTTGCTTTAAACCTAGCACCTGTGTCCCGGCATGGCACTGCGGCCAGCCAATTGGAAGAGGGTTAATGGACTCCCTACAATACATTCATACTTGCCTACCTCACCCTCTTCTTGAGAGAGAAAATGCTCTGTTCCTGGACCTCCCTGGTAATGTATGATTGCCATCACCTGTGGAGAGCTAGTTAAATGACAGGAAGGTGTGTCACCACAGGTGATGGCAATCATACATTACCAGGGAAGTCCAGGAACAGAGCATTTTCTCCCTCATGGAGAGGGTCAGGTAGACAAGTATTCCTACGGTAAATAGGGTTAAATACACTAAATAAAAGTTTCTCTCCGCTATTTGTTGTATAATTACTGCTGCAATATCCTGATAGCAGAACATGTGTTTGTGTATGTGGGTAATGAGGTGACTGCACCAGGCACCTGTTTGTGTAACCTACTGACATTTGCAAGTCAAGTACCTTAATGATCCAACATGTCAGTAAGAAATATCTTTTTGTAGCTGGTTACTCAAAATGAGGTAGCGGCTAATGAGGCCATATTTCATCTGCCTGTGTGAGCGGGTAAGTGACGAGGAGGGGGGGGCACATGGATTGGGAACGTGAATCATTGCAGCATCGGATACAGAGCACGGCCATGTCCTGGGGTCAGTGTCAGAGCACAAGGTAAACTGATCATAATCTGAGGATGCAACTACATTATTAATACACGTGTTGTCGCTATGTATTTCCTGGGGGAAGACAGACCTTGTACAGTGTGACTGTACCACCCGGACAGTATTCTATTCATTCGCAGAGTATTACATTACTGACCTCTCTAGTGATCAGCAGAGCATCGCTCTGTCCCATCTACCCCCTGACAGGTACATAGTGATACATCCTGCAGATTATTACATTACTGATCTCTCTCGTGATCTGAAACATGTTTAGCCCAGTCCGGAACCTTGTGGGTGATCTGTGTAGGAGTCTACTTCCTAAAATTGTTAAAAAACTGATATTTTCATAAAAATGAAACATAAATTCCACAAGGAAGTCCTTACCTACCATTTATATCAAAATATAAGGCAACTGTAATGGTGGATTCCAGTGAGCTTATAATGTGTGGGCACGATATTAGAACTGATGAGGAGGAGTATGACCTCTTCCAGATATTTAACAATGATGTTTAAGCCCAATTGGTAGTGTACTTTGTGGGCCCAAACAAACCAAGCACTTCAGCCACAAAAGTGGCAGTTCCTGCTGATAAAGTGCTTGGTTTGTTAAACTGTGCATGTTGTTTTTAATACATAGTTACCTACCCTCCTGCATTCTGCAGGAGACTCTCTGAAATAGCAGCAATCTCCCGCTCTCCCTGTTTAGTCTAAAAATCTCTTTCATTTCACCTAGCCCACATTACACTGTTACATTTTTTGGGGAAAAAGGAATGAGCAATAGATAAATTTACATTGAATCATCAGCTTCATTTCCTAGCACTTTAGCAAGTATAGTAACTGCTTTGGGGCTCATCTACATTTGTATATATAATTGTAAAAGATTATTCTCAGATGCAGCAGTACACACCCACTCTTCTAGGTTTCTAGGTGCCACATTCACAATCTCTTTTCGCAATCTCTCCATATATGGAACTAGACACGCCCTTTGGGAGGTGAATGACACGCCCCCTCAATGGGGTGCTGTGCAAAATTCTATTATCAACTATAATCTCCCTGAAACTAGTTTTCTAAATTAGGCAAGTATGTTTTAATATACAAAAAGGGCAACACCATTGTGCAGCTTTTTTCTTTAAATGATGGGCCGTATTTACGGAGGGCATTGGTGACTGTCTTCTGTTTATATTCCGTAATGAGCAGAAGAGAACATTTTCACAACAGCAACAGAAATGCCAGCACGCTTGTAGCTCTGTCTGCTTGGTGTGTGGATAATAGTGTTGACAGTTAATAGTGTGACCATGAACGGTGGACGGGCACTAGGTCAACATGGCAAAGGGTTGACATGCACTGGGTTGACACTGACAAAGGTCAACACAAGCAATATTGACTGTCAATCTATCTTACGGATACAGGTCCTGATTCAGGCCTGACGCCGCCCGGCTGAACACCTGCCAGAAGCGCTACACATGCGCAAATACGAGCATCATACGCCTATCAATAATGAATCAGGCCCACAGTCTGCTTGTGGACTAAATTTAAGACAAAAAAAGGTATTATCCCTCATATGCCGACTCAATGGCGGATCTCATAAATATACTACAGGGGTGTGTCGCCCAATTAGGAAGGGAGGGGGTTCGTATGACCAGTGGTTCAGCCTCTTTAGAGGCTAGATTCTCTAAGCTTCAAAAGTGATAAAACGGAGTGTGATAAACAGCCAGCCAATCAGCTCCTCCCTGCCATGTCACAGACTGTGTTTGAAAAATGTCAGGCAGGAGCTAACTGGTTGGCTGTTTATCACTCTCCATTTTATCACTTTTGAAGCTTAGAGAATCTGGCCCCATATTTCTTAGTGGAAGATTAATTCAATTGGTCCAGCAATCCTTTACCTGCCTTAAGCTGGGTACTCACTGCATCGACCTCCAATCATTCCGGCTTTACTGGCGATTTCCCTTGAGCTCAGAACCAGCCCAACTGAGCGCACACACACTGCAATCTTGCTGATGACCGAATCATACTGTACTTGACATTGTTTGTGCGCTAGCGATATATCGTTACTGCTGCACAAAGTAGAACAACCTTCATGCCACACCGTTCTAGGGAGACAGACAACGCCAACCGTGCTTCCCATAGTTCCATGTGGTTGTGCTGAATGCATTGTTTGCTGACTGATATTCTTACTAACCAGCAGCTGGCGAATTATTTATGTAGCAGAGACTGGCCATTTGTCATATTGTGTTCCTAGGCCATATACAAGATGGGGTTTCTGCTGGGAGAAATTGGAGCGCCGTCAGCAGAATCCATTCTTCAGCCCGTCCTGCCGTTATTAATGTGCCCTGGAAATCTGAGGATATAAGCATCATAATGTCATTGGCCAGCTTTGATTTTGGGCAGAACAACGGCTAGTAACCGGGGATAGAGGCTCTTACTACAGTGTATGGTACTGCGGCCAGTGATTTCTAAGACATCCACAGAGACATGTCTCAGCCGCATCAGGTAGAGGGGACAGTGCAGCAGGTCACCACAGAAGAGTCTGCTCTTGGATTCATAGAACCACCTGCCCGTGTGAATGAGTGCAGACACATATCCTCCACCCATTATAGATAAACCACTACTGTGGGTCCAGTCTTCTAGAGCTACAAAAAGGCACAGTCACTCTGGCATAGCTCCCAACTTTCCCAATTTAGGCATAATATCTCCAACAGGAGCTGTGTCCACAATCCCACTTTATGTGGCCGAGCCTATCCTGTGTCATGGAGAGGTTCTGGCCAGCACCAGATGTGAAGGGCAGTGTGATAGGGTGCGCGCTCTGTCTGTGTGATAGGGAGTGTGCTCTGTCTGTGTGATAGGGAGTGTGCTCTGTCTGTGTGATAGGGAGCGCGCTCTGTCTGTGTGATAGGGAGCGCGCTCCGTCCGTGTGATAGTGAGCGTGCTCCGTCCATGTGATAGGGAGAGTGCTCCGTCTGTGTGATAGGCAGGTCTGTGGGATAGGCAGCGCACTCTGTCTGTGTGATAGGCAGCGCACTCTGTCTGTGTGATAGGTAGCGTGCACTGTCTGTATGATAGGGTGTGTGCTCTGTCTGTGTAATAGGGTGTGCGCTCTTTGGGATAGGGAGCATGCTCTGTCTGTGTGATAAGCAGCAAGCTCAGTGTGTGTGATAGGGAGAGCGCTCTGTCTGTGTGTGATAGGCAGTGCGCTCTGTCTGTGTGATAGGCAGTGCGCTCTGTCTGTGTGATAGGCAGTGCGCTCTGTCTGTGTGATAGGCAGTGCGCTCTGTCTGTGTGATAGGGAGCGTGCTCTGTCTGTGTGATAGGGAGCGTGCTCTGTCTGTGTGGTAGGGAGAGGGCTATGTCTGTATGATAGGGTGTGTGCTCTGTCTGTGTAATAGGGTGTGCGCTCTGTGGGATAGATAGCATGCCCTGTCTGTGTGATAAGCAGCGAGCTCAGAGTGTGTGATAGGGAGAGCACTCTGTCTGTGTGATAGGCAGTGCGCTCTGTCTGTGTGGTAGGGAGCGTGCTCTGTCTGTGTGGTAGGGAGAGGGCTCTGTGTGGTAGGGAGAGGGCTCTGTTGTGTGGTAGGGAGAGGGCTCTGTCTGTCTGTGTGATAGGGAGGGTGCTCTGTCTGTATGTGTGATAGGGAGCATGCTCTGTCTGTGTGGTGGGCAATGTGCTCTGTCTGTGTGATAGGGAGTGCACTCTGTGTGTGTGTGGTAGGCAGGGCCGGCCTTAGGCATAGGCAAACTAGGCAGTTGCCTATGGCATTTGGAATGCCTAGGGGCATCAGCAGCTTCTGCTGATTAAAATGATATGCAGCATGCCTATATTCTGTGTGTGAGTGAGGCTGTATCTGCATATGAAATAGTGTATTCATGGTAATCACTGTAACATAGCATTTCGTAAGCAGGTACAGCCACAGTCGCACACAAAATATAGGCATGACGCATATAATTTTAATCATCGGAAGCTCCTTGTGTAGCACACACAAGGAGCTTCCGATGATTAAAATGATATGCGGCATGCCTATATTTTGTGTGCGACTGTGGCTGTACCTGCATACGGAATCAGCACGGTCATAACAATGCAAATAAGACAAATTTTCATCAAAAAGGCACCCAACCTTAGCAGAACTGGCCAGGAGCTGCATGGCCTATTGAGACAAGATGTATGAGGAAACATCTGTATCCAATCCGAGTCAGAGGTCACAGTGTTGGCGGCTGTGCGAGTGCTGTCTGCGGGTGGGTTGGTTGTGCAATAGTGTTCGGCATATGTGTAAGGGGCATTATGTGTGTCATGCATAAATGCATTAATAATGTGCGACATGTGTAAGGGGCACTATGTGTGTCATTATGTATATGAAGGGCATTAATAAAGGTTGGCATAATGTGTAAGGGGCATTATGGTTATAAGGACATTAATAATATGTGTCATGTGTAAGGGGCATTACTGTGTGGCATTATCAGGGGTTGCCAAGAGAAAGGGGTAGGGGGTACAAATTACCCAGGCCAAAGTCTGATGGGAGGGCCCAGTGGGGGCCCCCTCCCCTTAAGTGGCAGCTGCAGCTCTTCTCCTTTGCCCAGCACACACTGCTTTGTGCTGGGTTGCAGTGTGGCCATGGAGGTGCTTAAAATACAATATTTTCTCAGGATTTTTTTCTAAGGGTATAATGTGAATAATGTTAGGAGTAATGTATATAAGGTAAAGTGGTACTACAGTGTGATGTAACGTGAATAAGGGACACCATCACATGATATAATGTGAATAAAGTTGCACTACTGTGTGGCATAATTTGAATTGGGGGTAAAATTGTGTGGCCATGCCCCTTCCCAGCAAGAACACACCCCTGTTTGGGCTGCGCACCAAATGTGTGCACTGTTTCTATTTAAAATATTGCCGGTAGGAGCACTGAAATGATGACTGCTATGATGAGGGTTGATGGTGCTGGGAAAGGGAAAGGGGAGCAGGGTCAGAGGCGGAACTAGTGGCGGTGCTAGGGGGCATTAGCCAATATCTTGCCTAGGGCGTCATTTAGGCTAGGGTCGGCTCTGGTGGTAGGGAGTCTGTGTGATAAGCGGCGCGCTCTGTCTGTGTGATAGGGAGCGAGCTCTAACTGTATGTGTGATAGGAAGCACGCTCTGTCTGTGTGATAGGCAGTGTGCTCTGTCTGTCTGTGTGGTGGGCAGTGTGCTCTGTCTGTGTGATAGGTAGCACACTCTGTGTGTGTGTGTGTGTGGTAGGGAGTCTGTGTGATAAGCAGCGCGCTCTGTCTGTGTGGTAGGGAGAGGGCTCTGTCTGTCTGCTAGGGAGAGGGTTCTGTCTGTATGTGTGATAGGCAGTGTGCTCTGTCTGTCTGTGTGGTGGGCAGTGTGCTCTGTCTGTGTGATAGGTAGCGCACTCTGTGTGTGTGTGGTAGGGAGTCTGTGTGATAAGCAGCGCGCTCTGTCTGTGTGGTAGGAAGAGGGCTCTGTCTGGTAGGGAGAGGGTTCTGTCTGTATGTGTGATAGGCAGTGTGCTCTGTCTGTCTGTGTGGTGGGCAGTGTGCTCTGTCTGTGTGATAGGTAGCGCACTCTGTGTGTGTGTGGTAGGGAGTCTGTGTGATAAGCAGCACGCTCTGTCTGTGTGGTAGGAAGAGGGCTCTGTCTGGTAGGGAGAGGGTTCTGTCTGTATGTGTGATAGGCAGTGTGCTCTGTCTGTCTGTGTGATGGGCAGTGTGCTCTGTCTGTCTGTGTGATGGGCAGTGTGCTCTGTCTGTCTGTGTGATAAGCAGCGTGCTCTGTCTGTGTGATAGGGAGCATTAAACAGCGTATCAGTGATCATTATACAATCCTCATATCTCTAACCGGGAACAAATCTCACTTTCTGCTTTTGTGACTTGTTCCCTCCTCTCCCCACTCAGACCAAACACATTACAGGAAGCAGGAACTTTCCAGAGCTGCAGATCACACCCTGGGGGACCATAAACTGTGCATCTACTTAATAAATACATGTTGATATTTCAGATGTAATTGCTTCCATTGGGATAGTGAATATATTGGGGGAGCGGGGAGGACATCGTAAGTCATGAGGAATATAAAACACTCCAGCAATAAAATAAAGCAGCGAGTCCCAAGTCTTCAGGTCCGCAATGAATGGAGCCCCCCATTTATCTTCGCATGGGGATGTGCTTTAGATGTGATGGCGGCTGGGCTCAGAGAGGAGATGAGGACATATTTATTTCTCGCTGTTTATGCAGCTGATTTTTATCACAAGTCCCCCACTGTATATCAGAGCTAAAGTGTATGTGGGGGTGTAAGGGGGGGGGGGGGTATGGGTCTGTAGCGTAGGACCTCTCTGCACATTTGGGAAACTCCACAATGTGTGGTCCGAATGCGTCAGTCCTGGAAGAATGTTGGATTGTTACTGGGGGGTGACCCCAAAGATCCAGCCAAAATGCTGTTATTTATAGCACAATGTGCCTCCTGTACTGAGGGGTGCAGCTTCCTCTGTTATAACGCTCCTACAACCGTACTGCAGCATACTGTATGCCTACATATACAGGTCTGGTCTATGACTGCAGATAATGACTACAGTATATAATTGGTTTATTGTCAGAAGATCTGTGTTAATGTCTGCGAACATCCTATACCCAGAAACTACTATACAGATAGAATGCGTCAACCGCCAGAACCCGCCATCAGACGGAAGGGGATGCGCGCACACGAGATGCTCATGCGCCCCGTTTCGTCGGAGCCCACCGCTGTCCTCCGCCGCCTCCCATGTTGGTGCCTGCAGCCCCTCCGCACCACCCCATAACCTTTGCCGTCTCCCTGAGGTGGAGACAGGCAGGGATTCCACTCCCCGCCGCCGAGTGATGGGGACACGCATGCAAGTGAGATGACTGCGCGTCCCGGTCAGATGGAGCACTTCTCCGCCAGCTCTTGCCAGCGCAGGGGATCTGGCGAGAGCTGGCGCTGAATGACAGGCGCTCCATCTGTATTTGGCAATGTTCTGTTCTACTTCCTTAAAAATGTCCCTTTCTAACAAATATATTGTAACTGTTTGACCGGCTACATAGACTATGTAACTGCGCTCACTCTGTGACCTCCCCATCCAATCACACACTAACCTGCTACATAGACTGTGTAACTGCGCTCACTCTGTGACATCACCATCCAATCACACACTAACCTGCTACATAGACTGTGTGACTATGCTCACTCTGTGACATCACCATCCAATCACACACTAACCTGCTACATAGACTGTGTAACTGCGCTCACTCTGTGACATCACCATCCAATCACACACTAACCTGCTACATAGACTGTGTAACTGCGCTCACTCTGTGACATCACCATCCAATCACACACTAACCTGCTACATAGACTGTGTAACTGCGCTCACTCTGTGACATCACCATCCAATCACACACTAACCTGCTACATAGACTGTGTAACTGCGCTCACTCTGTGTCCTCACCATCCAATCACACACTGGCCTGCTACATAGACTGTGTGACTGCGCTCACTCTGTGACCTCACCATCCAATCACACGCTGACCGGCTACATAGACTATGTAACTGCGCTCACTCTGTGACCTCACCACCCAATCACACACTAACCTGCTACATAGACTGTGTGACTGCACTCACTCTGTGACATCACCATCCAATCACACACTAACCTGCTACATAGACTGTGTGACTGTCCTCACACTGGCCCTTATTCTGGTTGGTGCGGTAATGTCCGCGTGCGGTCGGCCCGCCGATGATTTGTGTCTGCGCATGTGCGAACGGGACGCACGTCCAAATTCCGCATGAAATGTGTACACTACGAACAGGGGGTGGAGAGGGGCGTGAAGGGCTGTTTGGGCTCATTAACATATGCATACGCCCCGCGTTTCATGGGCGTTCCCATGAAAACACTGGGCGTACGTATGGTAATGCGGCCGTGACGCACGTGTAGGGGGCGGACATATGACATTGCCGGATGTGAGCTGCCTGCCCAGATCCCTGCTTTTGCACGGAGAAATGCCCGAGTGGTCTGAGGTTGCGGGAGCTGCCTGGCCATTCGGTCCTGCGACCATCGAATGATGGGGGAGGTTCCCTGAGATGGAGGAGGTGTATTCATGATAAATACACGTGCGGTCCGTTCGGACAGCTTCTTACCGCATTCGGACGGAGTGAGCGATCCGTACGAAAGGTGGGTTTACGACGCACGGTCCTGCCCACATATTCGGCTCCGTCCGCACAGACCAGAATAAGGCCCACTGTGACATCACCATCCAATCACACACTAACCTGCTACATAGACTGTGTGACTGCGCTGCCCTCACTCTGTGGGCCAGATGTATCAAGCTTCAAAAAGTGATACAATTGAGAGTGATAAACAACCATTCAATTAGCTCCTAACTGCCATGTTACAGGCGGGGTTTGAAAATGACAGGAGGCTGGTTGTTTATCACTTTTTGAAGCTTGATACATCTAGCTTTCAGATGAGATGCGGTCATTTGGTCTACAGCATTATGGTAGACAGTCATTAGGTCGACACCATTAGGTCGACATGGGAAAAGGTCGACATAGCAAAAGGTCAACATGGTTCTAGGTCGACAGGTCGTTAGTTCGACAGGTCATTAGTTCGACATTGTCTAGGTCGACTGCCAAAAGGTCGACATGCGGTTTTTCACAGTTTTTTGAGCCGACATGTGCCGACAGGAGGTATTTCATGCCCTACCATCCACTAGGGCGTGGTGGGAGAATAAAATAGTGTGCCCGACGCACTTTAAACTGTGTCCATGTTGACTGTGTTGACATTCAGGTAAAAAAACAGTGACAAACCCCATGTCGACCTTTTCACAAATGACCTGTCGAACTAACGACCTGTCGAACTAATGACCTTTTGACCTTTTCCCATGCCGACCTTTTCCCAGGTCAACCTAGACCCATGTCCACCTTTTCCCATGTCGACCTAATGGTGTCGATCTAATGACTGTCGACCATCATGCTTTAGACCAAATGATCCCAACCCTCTCAGGCATGACTATGTGTCCATTATGCTAAAGCCCGCAGCTAACAAGAAGAAGGACCACCCACCACCCCATGTTCATCCGTGGTCCTGCTCCATCAGGTAACTGACCATTCAATAGTAATATAGAATAATGCATAACATTAGTGCACTGCTGGGGAATGTCACCCCTAGCAGAAGAGGTGGGCCCTCAGGCAGTGGGACTGCAGGAGATTTTCCTGTACCCCTGAGGGCTAATCCCTCCCTGGCAGTATATCCAGCATAAGCTGAGTATTCACATAGTCATATAGTATCGATGGAACAATATAGCTGGAGCATCTGTATGACCGTCCTAGGAGAGCGCGCATTGAGATTTAACCATGCACAGAAGAACCTGGGCCTACATAAATAGTATAGATGGATGGAGTGCCTCTCAGCCAGCGCAGGGAATCACTAGATTCCCTTAGCTGGCGCAGGCTGGCGGAGAGGCACACCATCTGACAGGGACGCACGAGCGTCCCCATCAGCATGGTGCAGTACGGTGGCGGGGAGCCGACGGGGGCTGTGGAGAAGTGCAGGGGACCGGCGGCGGATGGCGGTTCTATCACCAGGCGCAGCTCTGACTGGAGATGCCCCATCTGTAAATCTCCAGTTTCTATAGACGCCCATGAAGAAGTATTGATTGTTGTTCCAATGTTCAAAGCTGTTCTAAACTGTATTTTATCGATTTAACATCAGTTATGATCTGCACAAATAATTGAAATTTGACCTAAAAAATGGACCTTTACAAAATGTACCTCAAACTCGTAATATTGGAATCTCCACCTTACAATTCCCAGTGCATCTTGTCAAACTGAGATTTGCTTTGGTTCAGAACATTTTGTCTGTGTTCTCAAAATCTAACATTCCATCATTTCACCAATGACAATGTCAAAGATGTCTCTCTCGGTCTGTTTTAGCTCTATGAGTACAAATAATATATACACTTAGACACATATATTTACAGTATATATTATAGTGAGAGAGAGATGGCGGAAACAATGGGGGAGAGAGAGAGACCAGATAAGAGAGGGGAAGAGGGCGACATACTGTAGAGTAGAATCTGTAATGCTTGTCATACACCACTATTATTTATATTTTCTCTGTTTTCACTCTTTCACTCTTTCTCTCTCCTTCACTTTCTCTCCACTCTCTCTTTCCCCATTTTCCTACCACCTCACCCCCACTTTTCACTCTGATCCCCATCTCGACACCTTTGCTTTTCCGTACCCTAGGGATTCTATCTACCCCAACTGGTCACACTCTCCCGCGTCTCAATGACACTGGTGGAAGTGGTCAGTGGTCATCCCATTACATTTCAACAAGGTGACATCATTTTTAGTGGCAGATGATTTTTTAAATACTATGGGGCAGATGTACTAAGCTGTACTTTTTCATACACAGCCTGTAATATTGCAGTTAGGAGATTATTAGTGGATACGTTTATCTCTCTCCACTTTATCACTCTTTAAGTCATAGTACATCTCCCTTTGTATATGTGCTCAGTCCACCACCATTCAGTACTTGCCCCTGTTGCCCCATCTGTGACTGTCTTCTCACGTCCCCTACCCCTGTTTAGAATGTGCATGATATTCTGCATTATTATACAAACTAGTAAGGGGACACCTAGTCTGAACCCCCTCTCCCCCCTTACTCTATGGCCTTGCAACCCACTTTGACTAGTGCGCCACCTGTCCTCACTCGACCTCTTGCTCCGCTTTGTGTCCCACCGCCCCCCCCCCCCCCATTTCGCTCTGTCCCAACTTGGTATTTGATGTTACTCATAGCAAATAATCAGTACATTTCCCCCTACTGTACAGATGGAGCGCCTCTCATGCATCTCTAGAATGCCCCTACTGGCGAGCGCCGGCGGAGATGTGCTCCATCTGATTAGGACCCACGAGCGTCTCACACGCGTGTCCCAGTCACTCGACGGCGGGGAGTGGAAACCTTGCCCGTCTCCGCTTCAGGGAGATGAGCAGGGTTAGGGGGTGTGGGGACTGGTGGGGAGGCAACGGGAGGTAACAGGAGGTGGAGGAGAGCTCAGTCGGAACGGGGCGTGCAAGCATCTCGTGCGCGTGGGCCCCCTTCTGGCAGCTGGCGATTCTATCACCAGCCCCCGGCTGAATGATGAGGGATCCATCTGTATGTATTAATTAAATTCAGCACATTTGCCACAAGGCACTTATTGGGTGAAGGCACACCCACGCCATCCTTAAGAATTCCTTTCTATATTGTATATATTTTTTTCAATGGAGTATGCACATCAATGGGCTGGTTACATCCACTATTCTATATGTTTTTTTTTGAGTGGGGCCATTGATATTCTCTATAGATTAATGATCTGGGTACATTGAGTATTCAGCGCGAGCCTCAGTGTATAGATTGGCACAGCTGAGCGTCATTTGTGATGCTCGATCCCATGACCAAACCCATTAGTTTTCCTTTGTTGTTTGATAAACACTGGGATTTGTTTAACTCCAATAAATCTCCATTTCACAGATTTACATATTCAAAGGCTCCTTATCTGTACAAGGCTGTCATTGTTTCAATCCAATTGGCTTGAGAATAATTAATGTCCTTTGGTAGACACAATCAAAGAGCCGTTAATTGTGTTATTAATAAAGTTAATTGACTTAGCAGTGTGTGGGGCGGATTCGATATTTCCTCAATGGGTTTTTTAACCCATCAGTGGTTTTAGGACCCAGTAATCTGCCTTCTTGTGTGATGCTTGATCTAGTGCCGCAGTTCTGAAGGTTCTGTAATACTTTGTCATACAAATAAAACGATAAATAACTCATTTGTAGCATTGTGTTTGGCCTGCAGAACAATTGTGGCTAAAATAAGAAACGCAGCTCAAAGCAATTCCCATTGGAATCTACAGGAATAGGAACAAAAACGTACATGCAGTATGCGCCCACATACAATACATTTTTATAACATTTTTACCCTATTACCCCCAGAGGAGTCCCCATATGTTATCAATGGCCTTGGAACCCTCTGTGACTTTGGACAACATTATTCACATTGTGGGCCCTATAGTGTTCTGCATTCTGGGCTTGACTCTGGAGGACAGGGTGTGTTCAGCACCAAGGACAGCGACCAGTGACTCCTGACTGCTTCTGTACCTGACTCTGGGGAACATACTGTGTTCAGCACCAAGGACAGCGACCAGTGACTCCTGACTGCATTCTGTACCTTACTCTGGAGGACATGCTGTGTTCAGCACCAAGGACAATGACCAGTGAGTCCTGACTGCGTTCTGTGCCTGACTCTGGAGAACATACTGTGTTCAGCACCAAGGACAGCGACCAGTGAGTCCTGACTGCGTTCTGTACCTGACTCTGGAGGACATGCTGTGTTCAGCACCAAGGACAATGACCAGTGACTCCTGACTGCGTTCTGTACCTGACTCTGGAGGACATGTTGTGTTCAGCACCAAGGACAGCGACCAGTGACTCCTGACTGCGTTCTGTACCTGACTCTGGAGAACATACTGTGTTCAGCACCAAGGACAGCGACCAGTGAGTCCTTAGTGCGTTCTTCTGTACCTGACTCTGGATAACATACTGTGATCAGCAATAAGGACAGTGACCAGTGAGTCCTGGCTGCATTCTGTACCTGACTCTGGAGAACATACTGGGAGAAATTTAATAAACTAAAATCGTAAAAATAAATTGGATTTTCACAGTAAAATACAATTTTTTGGGGGCGTATTCGTATTTTTGGCATTTACTATGCCAAAAATAAGATTTTTCATATTCGTATTGATGGGTCATTTGTATTTGTATTCACAAATACGGATGAATACACCATCGGGTACTTGTGTATTATCACGGCGCCCATCGCATTGCATACCACTAATTAAGGTATGCGATGGCATGCGATGGGACCCGATTTGAGCCTTTCCCCGGGCTGAGTGTACAATTTTAATATCGCGTCGCATCGCATGCCATTATAATGGCATGCGATGCGACGCAATTTGGGATAATTCCCATGTTAAATGCCCACCCAGACCCGATTTTTTATTGTATCCCCACCCTGATGGGTAATGAGTATGTTAAATGCCTCCCTATTGTAACGCCACCCCACTATCAACACCAACCTGAAGCGTGACGAGGGCAGCGAGCCCGCGAGGTGCGGCGGTATGCGTCCTCCGACCTTTTCATACTCCCACTATCCACGTCGGCGTGGAGTTGTTTTTGTATAGTGCAGCGAGCCACGCTTCGGACTCGGTGGCTCGCTGCGCTCGCCACACTATATGAAGTCAACTCCACGCCGACGTGGATAGTGTGGGTATGAAAAGGTCAGAGGATGCGTACCACTGCCCCTCGCCACGCTTCGGGTTGGCGTTGATAGTGGGGTGGCATTATTGATGGGGGGGCATTTAACATACTCATTGCCATCAGGGTGGGTGTACAATCTAAAATCGGGTCTGGGGGGGGGGCATTTAACATAGGAATCAGGCATCTGGGTGCCTGTACAATTAAAAATCGGGTACAATCGCGTCGCATCGCATGCGATCATATCGCATATTTGGTTGTACAATGCCCTGCGATGGAAATCGTAGGCGCCGTGATAATACACAAGTACCCCCCATCGATAGAATACGAATAGGAATTCCCATTCAAAAGAATAATGATTCCTAATTACTAAGTGGCCGTATTGAAAATATGGCCGCTAATTAGCATAAAACAGCCGCGAATTGCCGGCCAAATACGCCAGGAAAATACGCTTTATTTTCCTGTCGTATTTGGCAGAAGCCTGCACGGATCAGTCAGATCCGTGCAGGCTTCAGTGTAAAAAAAAAAATCGAAAAATAAATAATTTAAAAAACGGCATGGAGTCCTCCAGGCTGTAATAAAAAATCAGGAAACCACCCCGTTTGTTTTATTTATTTTTCTATTTTTTTTTAACACACTGCAGCCTGCACGGATCTGACTGATCCATGCAGACTGGCTAGACAAATTCGTATTAGCGGCCATATATAGGGGCTCTAATATGAATCATTACGCCATTGGAGGTTTACAAAGCAGTCGTATTTGACTGCTTTGTGAATAACCCTCCGGAACACGAATTTGCATACGTCTGAAACAGCCGTATGCAGTCGTATTCATTTTTATTAAGAATACGAATACGATATATCTTAGTAAATTTCCCCCACTGTGTTCAGCACCCAGGACAGTGACCAGTGAGTCCTGACTGCATTCTGTACCTGACTCTGGAGAACATAGTGTGTTCAGCACCCAGGACAGTGACCAGTGAGTCCTGACTGCATTCTGTACCTGACTCTGGAGAACATTGTGTGTTCAGCACCCAGGACAGTGACCAGTGAGTCCTGACTGCATTCTGTACCTGACTCTGGAGAACATTGGGCCTTATTTTGGTTCATTCTTTCTGACAAAATCCTTCTTAGATGGGCAAAACCATGTGCACTGCAGGTGGGGCAGGTGTAAGATGTGCAGAGAGAATTAGATTTGGGTGGGGTTTTACTTCAAAGTGAGATCTATATTGCAGTGTAAAAATAAAGCAGTCAGTATTTTCCCTGCACAGAAACAAAATTACTCACCCAAATCTAATTCTCTCTGCACATGTTACATCTGCCCCCCCTGCAGTGCACATGGTTTTGTCCATCTAAGAAGGATTTTGTCAGAAAGAATGAACCAAAATAAGGCCCATAGTGTGTTCAGCACCCAGGACAGTGACCAGTGAGTCCTGACTGTATTCTGTACCCGACTCTGGAGAACATTGGGCCTTATTCGAGTTCACTCTTTCAGACTAAATCCTTCTTAGATGGACAAAACCATGTGCACTGCAGGTGGGGCAGATGTAACTTGTGCAGATCTAATTAGATTTGGGTGGGGTTTTACTTCAAAGTGAGATCTATATTGCAGTGTTAAAATAAAGCAGCCAGTATTTACCCTGCAAATAATCACCAAAAAATCACCAAATCTATTTCTATCTGCACATGTTACATCTGCCCCCCTGCAGTGCACATGGTTTTATCCATCTAAGAAGGATTTTGTCAAAAAGAGTGAACTCGAATAAGGCCCATTGTGTGTTCAGCACCCAGGACAGTGACCAGTGAGTCCTGACTGCATTCTGTACCTGACTCTGGAGAACATAGTGTGTTCAGCACCCAGGACAGTGACCAGTGAGTCCTGACTGCGTTCTGTACCTGACTCTGCACCAAGCTGTACCTGACTCTGAGGTGAGGATGTTTCATGGGGTTTATAATAAGTCCCAGATAGTTTTGATTTTTGTTCTAAAACCGTGATCAAGTTCTGGTGAAACCACCCTGATTTTGGATTTGGAATTTATTTCAAATAGTTCAGAAGTAATAAGTCATTTCTATTCCTACATTAGAATTGATATAATTTTCATTAATTTAGTAAATTTTCTAATGACCATCTAATTTTTTATCAATATTGGCCACATTCTGCAGTGAGCCTATAATAACTAACACAGTAGTACAGACAGAATGTCGAAATTTGAACGTTGACATGTTTAAAATGTCGTCAGATAACATGCTGACATATATATACATATATATATATATACACCCTTTAATGGGTATGTATATATACTGTTTGTGTGTGTGTGTGTAGACATATATATATATATATATATATATATATATATATTCCGGAATCATACGTTGGTCGGTGCACAGGCTGCAGACATGCAGAATGATCCTAGTCCCCATTATGCGCGCACTGCGAGAGTGAGCGCAGCTGATTTTTGGCAGCGAGCACAGTAGGATTATTACCATAAATTCATGTTGTTGTCCTGAACAGAACCAATTTATGGCCGGGAATGAGAGCTTGTGACATCTGCTTAGATGACCTGACATTATATTTATCGCCACCTCTTAAAATCTTAATAAAAACTAATTGGCTCTATTTATTGTATTTGTTTTTATATCTGTGAATGCAAACCACTCATTTACCCACGCTGGCTTCAGGCCTTTTGTAGCTAGAAATCCATTTAACATGCTGACATTTTAAAGCGGTTTCGTTAATGTGATAGTAACGGACAATCATTCTGCAGCCGCAGTAAAGTCGTGACAATAATGGAAGCTTATAGTGTCACCCGCGCAGCGTATTCGCAGCATCCTGGTATCTGATTGGAAGATGGCAGTATGCTGGATGCTGGTCTCACAGATCTTTAAGGGGTTTTATTTTTATTTTTCTATCTTGACATTTGTGTGTTTTTGTTACAAATAGCGCAGTTGTTGTTGTATTCTGCATTTATATAAACTCGTGTCACAGGAGCGTCTCTAAGGGTCTGATGTAAAGGTTCAGCATTTTGGAAGCAACCTATTTGCAACTTTATTAAAATGCCAATCACACATATGTCAGATATCGCATGCAATCATTCGATTTTGGCTACATCTGGCCGATAATTCGAATGATTGCACGCCGTCGAATGTTGCATCAATAAATATTATGAGCTGCGCATAATATTTATCGAATTGCATGAGCAATCGCATGTGGTTTTTAACCATATGCGATTGCTCAAATGCAATCAGCTGCGGGAGCCGGGCAGGGATGGGGACCGGAGCCGGCGGCGGCGGCGGACGAGGAGCGGGAGCCGGTACCTTAGCGGGGCAGGGATGGGGACCGTAGCCGGTGGCGGACGAGGAACAGGAGCCGGTACCTTAGCGGGAGCTGGGGACCAGAGTGGTGGAGCTTTTAGGCGGCGGGTCTCGGCGGCGGCAGCAGATAACTTGAAAAACTGGACGGCCCTCTGATTGGCTGAGGGCGCTGAGAGAGAGAGGGCTCTCTCAGCCAATCAGTGGCCGTCTGAATGTGAGGTCGCTGATTGGCTGGTCGCTGATTGGCTGAGAGAGCTCTCAGTCTCAACGGCCTCGGCCAATTAGAGTCCAGTATTTCAAAGTCATATGCTGCCGCTGCTGAGTCCCGCCGCCTGACAGCTCAGGTCCCCAGCCTGGTAGTACCCCGCAGCACCCAATGTCCATCACCGATGGCATGCGACTTCGGGTGCTGCACTGGGCTCCACCGCCCAGTCCCATCGCATCTGATCGCATAAGTGTATGGGCAGCATTAGGCCTTCCTTCCCAGTAGCAGGTGTGATCATCGCTGCTAATTTATGCACGCCGTTCAGATGGCCTTCACACCCCTGCTGTCATCCAACCGCTCCCCATTACCTCCCCCAAAACCCTGATGTCCTGTCACTTACTCACAAAATCCTGCTGCAACTGCACTCTAAAAATCACTCGCTGCACATCTGCACAGACGCATGCGCAGTGCAAAAACATGGATTGATATGCATACCGTACCTGCTTTTCATCGGCTCCGGAATGATCCCCTTTGTCAGCAACTCCACACCCCTCTTGATGGGCCCTTCATGTCCCACTCTGACACTGGGAATGTCGAATATTTCTCCCAAGGCATTTCCAATACTGTGCATACACTGTGGGGGTTATTCTGATTCACCCAGATAGGCACAATCACTCTCTAATGGACAAAACCATGTGCACTGCAGGTGGGGCTGATGTAACGTGCAGAGAGAGTTAGATTTGGGTGTTTTACTGTTTCTGTGCAGGGTAAATACTGGCTGCTTTATTTTTACACTGCAATATAGATGTCAGTTTGAAGTACACCCCCCCCCCCCAAATCTAACTCTCTCTGCACATGTTATATCAGCCCCACCTGCAGTGCATGTGGTTTTGTCCTTTAGAGAGTGATTGTGCCTTTCCGAGTGAATCAGAATAACCCCCTGTGCAGTGGCGTAACTAAATATCTTGCGCCCCCCCCGCCAAACTTTTTCGGCGCCCCCCCCCCCCCATACCTGAGAGCCGCATCTGCGGTCACTGTCCCGTCCAGACTCCCTCAGTCACCACTGCGCTGCTCCAGTCTTCGCTGCGCTGCTGCCCGGCCGCATCTGCGGTTACTGTCCCGTCACTTGCTCCCGGCGCCGGCTCCTGCTGATAATGAAAAGTGACTCTTAGAAAATGGCTGCCAAAACTGTCTGCAATACGGGGGCAGCCATTTTCTAAGTGTCACTTTTCATTATCAGCAGGAGCCGGCGCCGGGAGCGAGTGATGGGACAGTGACCGCAGATGCGGCCGGGCAGCAGCACAGCGGGTAACTATAGCACCGCAGCCCCCCCGGCGCCCATAGTTACTCTGCGCCTCCCCGCGATGGCGGGGGCTGCGGAGGCTTAGTTACGCCACTGCCCCTGTGTGTGTGAACGGATAGCAGTTACCTATGGGATAGTGTTTCAATGCTTGTGCCTTGAGAAGGCGTATGCTACATAGCTGCAGCCAGTGTTGGCAGGGGGGGAGGGGTACTAATTACCAAGGCCCAGGTCGGATGGAGAGCCCCCATTACCTGACAGCAGTACCGCTGCATGCTGGGCTGCAGTGGGGACAGGGATTGGCTTAATTTTTTTGTATTTTATTCTATGGGTGCATGACCACGCCTCCTGCTATTAGGCCACACACCCCTGGAAAATTCCAGGGCCCGTCCAAGCTCTCTACTGCCCTGGCTGCAACAGGACACATCTGTAAATACATATTAAATGCTAACATGATTCTCACACGTCAGGCTTCGCGTACAGCACCCACGGGGCAATCAAACTGACTAGAGCGTAGCATATATGATGAATGTAATAATTAGAGGAGATGAAAGCATTTAATAATTGTGATCACAAAAGGAGAACTGCAGGAGAAATCGCTGTGACTTTATTGCAAACTGTGACGGATGGTCTCACTAATCGGTCCCATAAAACGCTGAGCGCGGCGACTGGCAGCCAGCAAGCGAATCTCCGGCAGGACAGGTAAGTGTGATAGCAATATACTGCTGCAGAGCTGCCGTCACTAGCTCGGCAGGGAGAGATCTATGAGGAGTGGAAAGGATTAAACCCTGTGAAATATGGTTTCCTTCTTCTCCAGCATTTCAGCTTTGTGCCGGCCGGCGAGGTTGCCTGGTGACAGCCAGATAATACCCTCTACTTCCTCCACTACCATGTCATTTCCTGTCCAATATCACAGATTATGGGGGATATCTGTCAAAGCATGGAGAGAGGTAAAGTGGAGAGAGGTAAACTACCAGCCTGCTCCTGTCATTTTACAAACACAGCCTGTAACATGGCAATTAGGAGCTGCTTTCATGGCTTGTCAGGAGATTCCCAGAGGTACGCCATCTTCTGATCACTGCTACAGTCCCCAATATCTCTAGCCTTGCTGCGTCTGTCTGTAGGGGTTGCAAGCATTCCTGATGTCTCCCACGCAGCTGTCTCCACAGACTCCAGTCACAGAGTGCAGCCATGTTTATATGAGTCAGGTGATCATCAGCAGCCAATCTACAGCCAGGAGCCCCTATAAGAGGAATCCAAGGAGGGCTCACTGGCTGCCAGTGCAATGTCTCTCACAGCCTACTCTGTGTCCAGACCTAATGTGCACCTCAGTGTTTATTATCTGGATCTTCCATTGGGAAAGCAAGCTCCAATTTTCTATCCAGTTATATTTCCAGTTCTAGCCTGATTCAAAGCAACTCCGGTTCCTGACCCCTTCAAAGTAATTTTGGTTCCAGCCCAATTTCTAGCAATACTGGTTCCAGCCCGATCCCAACATTTGCAGTCCCAGGGCGGGAAGCCCCAGTCTGCCACACACCGCATGCACTAACATACAGTATGTGATAACTATTGCAAAGGATAGCTCTTGCGTTAATAGCTGCCCTTTGCATTGTGGCGGCGATGTGTAGCGGGTCCCCGGTGGCTCCGCCTTCCTCCCTTACCCTGATGCTGCGGCAGGGTGGGCTCCGCCTCCTCCACCCTGTACCCAGAAGAGGATGTACAGTGCAGGGAGGAGGAGGTCACTGGTCTGGGCAGCACAACACTGTGCTGCCCGGACACAGGTGAGGGGGGGTTGTAGGTAGTCCATGGCTGGGTCTAGTTAAGAAGCCCATAGGCTTGCGGGTTTTCCTGCATATCAAAATGTTGTAAACACCCTGATAATGGGGGTTTTACCGCATGTTTGCATTAGAGCATCCTGCCCCCAGTCTGGTTCTAAGCAATTCCAGTTCCCAGCAATACCTGTTCCAGTCCAAGCCTAAGCAATTCTGGTTCCAGTTGCAATTCTAGTTCCAGCCCAGTTACATCCAAATTTCCAAATGGGTTCCAACCAGGGCCAGTGCCACCACTAGGCAGGACTAGGCATTTTCCTAGGGCGCCGGCCCTGGAGGGCGGTACTGAGCCGCCGAGGTACCATAGAGAGGGACCAGGGAGCGGGGAGCAGGTGAGTCTGTGATCCGCCCTCTCCCCTCCCCCATCCCACCCATGGCGTGAATCAACGTTGCTCCCCCCGCGCCCGCTGGGGGGATTTCAACACGGCACCACCTGCACTCCGGGGGGGGGGGGGGTAGTATCGCCTGCCGCAGTATCGCCCACACCCCCCCCCCCCCGCCCCGTGCCGCAGTATCGTCCGCATCCCCCCCGCACGCCGGGCGGCAAGGTTTTTTTTTGTATGGGGCGGGGGGCTTGCACCGGCCCTGGTTCCAACCCAGTATACATCAATTATAACCCGTTCAAAGCAGCAGTAGTCCACACTCACTGTCAGGCTCCCTCAGTCCTAGTATAGGTCCTGGTTCCAAGTCCAGATCCAAAGACTGTTCTGCTGATCCTTCCTCTGTAGCCCTCATGCACCCCAGACTATGAACCCAAATTAAATTCTCTCTGCACATGTTACATCTGCCCCACCTGCAGCGCACATGGTTTTGTCCATTTGAGAAGGAATTTTTATTTGCGAGTGAACCAGAATAAGGGCCCAAGACTGGCTGGTCCAGGTCAGTTCTACTTAGTTGACAACATACCAGCTCTTGGTCATACCCAGGGCTATAAGTCCTATGTCACCATTATCCAGTTTGCACCTTATAAAGAAGACGGTGGACATGTTTCCCATAGTAACGAGACAGATTTTAGCTTTCATTTTATACAATTAGGCAAATGATAGCTAGAACGTATTGATGCTATGGGCAATCCCCCTGATTGATTATCCAGGC
This sequence comes from Crinia signifera, assembly GCF_055691185.1. Classification (NCBI taxonomy): domain Eukaryota; kingdom Metazoa; phylum Chordata; class Amphibia; order Anura; family Myobatrachidae; genus Crinia; species Crinia signifera. Next base: position 55,000,058 of record NC_139228.1, read on the forward strand.
CAACACTTTGTTTAAATGGGAAAAATGCTCTAACACATTTAGTGTTTAAGTAAGAGAAGGGGTGGGGGGATTGTGACCACGCCTCCCTGATTTGGCCAGAACCCCTTACCCTTTCCACTCTACAACCCTGTGTATCAGATCAATGCATCTCCTCTGTATATACATAGGAATGATATATAGGGATGCAGAGAGACAAGTCAATCAGTTCCTTACTTCTATAGGTCACATACCGTCGTTTATTTCCCATAAACATCGTCAGACGCATATCTTCGCCTTCACAAGAAAACACGTCTCCCGCTTTATAAAGAGCAATAATCCGTTGCACAGGTAATAAATCTCAGATTTCCGTTCCCTTCATCCCTCAATTTTTCACTTATGTTTTATGATGGTTTGAATTAATTTGAATTAAATTTAATTAGGTTTTTAGATTGAGTGCCTGATTTCAGCACCATCCCTGTATTAGCACTGGCGTTTTACTCTACAATGTATTGTTTGTTTAATTATTATTGGATGAAGCTGATTCCCAGGAGGGAGGAGGTGGCGGAATGCAGGGACAGAAGTAACTTTGTTCTGTCATTTATTAGTGATTAAAAGTAGGATAATAAACCGCTAAACTCATTGGAAAACATCTCCTTTCATATTAGTGAGTTGCTCTAGTGTAGGTAAGTACCCAGAAAGACCATTTAATCACACTCTTTCTGCGGCATATAACCTAGATTGTTGTGCGGCCCACACAGAAAGGACAGTGGTGCATAATAAATGAACCCCTCCATGTAGCTTCATCAAATTATACTCCCTATCACTAACAAAGCGCTTCACCGACGGCTTTTTCTGCAGCATAATACAGTATATACCCGGGTTTCTCAAACTCAGTCCTTAAGGCCACTAGGAATTTTGGGGACTGGGACTGATTTTTTTTTTTTTTTTTTTTGGGGGGGGGGGGGTGCTTACACAGTAGACCTTCCTGGGACAGAAGCAGCAATGCCGGGCACCATGGAGTTGCCCATGGCGGATGAGCGGTCAGTGCGCTCCCATCTCCCCCCAACTCTCTCTGTACATGTTACATCAGCCCCACCTGCAGTGCATATGGTTTTGTCCATTAGAGAGTGATTGTGCCTTTCCGAGTGAATCAGAATAACCCCCAGTGTTGCCCTAAGGTTTAAGATATACATTTCCTTATATAAAGAATGTTACACTACGCTCCCCTTTAAATCATTCATCGGTGTTTCCCAAATCCAGTCTTTACGTCCCCAAGAGGCTCATCTTTTTAGAACTTTTGTAATCATGCAGTGTCAAATCCAGAGGTGGAGGTGCAGCTCAAATGGGAAAGTCCAGGCTGGCAATGTTTGTGAGGTAGGGGTGGTCACTGGCCACAGTACAGTATACCACTGGCTCCACATGTCAATCTATTAAATGTGTCAGTGAGTAATGAGTACACCTGAGCACCTACTGGGTGATCTGGGAAATGTGTCAGTAATGAATGGTGCAATGAAAGGTGCTGTGCACTTTCTGGGAGACCTGGAAAATATGTCAGTAATGAGTACACCTGTGCACCTACTGGGTGATCTGGGAAATGTGTCAGTAATAAATGGTGCAATGAAAGGTGCTGTGCACTTTCTGGAAGACCTGGAAAATGTGTCAGTAATGAGTACACCTGTGCACCTGCTGGGTGATCTAGGAAATGTGTCCTGCTGGGAGACCTGGGAAATGAGTCAGTAATGAGTACACCTGTGCACCTGCTGGGTGATCTAGGAAATGTGTCCTGCTGGGAGACCTGGGAAATGTGTCCGTGAGTAATAAGTACACATGTGCTCCTGCTGATTAACCTGCGAAACGCCATCTCTCCTGAGGACCGACTTTGAGAACCTGTGATGTAGATCGCAGTGTTGACCTGCTCATAGCACCAAAGAACAATCTGTATCCTCCATGACACCATTTATTTATTGTCTCATGGTGTAAGCGAACCAGTTCATGGAAAGCGAGCGAAAGCGTCACTGCATAATACACCACCTATATATATGTGATATCATGGGTGACATTTAATAGGGTGCGAGTTTAAGTAACATTTAAAAATCGCCCAATTATCGCACTTTTTTTAAATCCCATTTTTGCAGCTAATTTGCATATTTAATGAGATGCGTGTTCCTGTGCGATAAAGTGGGATAATGGGCGATTTTTAGTCATGATAATGTGCGGATTTGAGGAACTGTGCGAATTTGTGTTTAAAAAATGAAAGAAAAAAACAACGTGAGGTTCCCCCTCATGAGTATATTCAGCCCCAGGCTCATTGAGCCGACTCTGGTTTAAAAAATACGGGGGACAAAAAGCGTACTGGTCCCCTGTATTTCTGAAACCAGTAGCTACAGAGGCTGCTAGCCGGGGGACCTTATGTAAAAAGTGTCCCCCGGCTGTGGCATAAAACCGCAGGCTGTTGGAGCCCGGTGCTGGTTTCAAAGTACGGTGGACCCCCTAGATTTTTTGTCCCCCAGATTTTTGGAACCAGGTCCAGCTCAATGAGCCCGGGGCTGGTTATGCTCAGGAGGGGGGACCCCACTCCATTTAAAAAAAAAAAAGCTTTTACACACTTTTTAAGACAGGACAATGCACAGATTTTTGCAGTTTTTTGCATCTCATTAAATATGCGAATTCGGAAAAACACGCGATTTCGGCCGTTTTTTGCCTACACATCGTACAAATCACATTTTCACATCTCATTAAATGCCACCCCTTTTGTCAGGGATAGAGGTTAAAATCTCCAAAATTTATTTTTGAGAAACCCAAATGTCAGCCTACAGTATCATAGAGTCACCAGCAGAGGGCACCAGCCAGCAAACAGCAAAACTTTACCCAACTCCATACACCTGGGTTTATTGACCTATGACCCCTGTAGGCTCTAGCAGCACGCAACTTTAAATTACATTACAGGGTCGGCTGAGAGTTGAAGGAATTAATGTTACTGATGGTGACTGCTGGAGATTTTAACATATCTTGACTCAATGTTCATGGACAGAATTCATTCCAATCTATGGGACGAGGGTTTAATTATGGGGAGGCTGAGCAGCCTGAACCAGTGTTTCACTGGACTTCATTTGGGCTAAAGCCCTGCTCATCTATTTTCATTTCTGGATGTCACATATGTTTCTGCTGAGTGACTGCCAGCCCTGGTAAATGACGAAGTCTGTGCTGGGCTTGGCCCCTCCAGAAACTCAGCGTTAGTAATAGAGAAGAAGACTGCGCTCATTCTGTGATTCTTGTGGATGCGAGAACCAATCATAAAACTCTGATGCCTGCGAATCATCTATTGCAAGTTATGATTGACCTTATTGTACCCCCCAAGTTATCACTGGGCTTATATAGTGCACCCCCCATGCACACACATGCACCCCAACAGTAAAGAAGAAATGTGCAAACATGTGTGTTGTATTCATGACCTTAATGGCTGTGCAAGAATGCATCACTGCATACGCATGTAGCCAGCTTCTATGGACTGCTTCGGCAACAGCCCTAGAAGTGAAATCATAGTCCCGGAGCCTGTACAATATAGGGACCAGCACATGGACAGTACTGCCATAGGTACTGAGCATGTGCAGACCCCGGATTCTATGGGCTGCCAAGCAGCAGCCCATTGAGGAATCCCAGAGGGAGGGAACACCTCCCAATGGGACTGCCTTGGGTGACTGGCAGGTCAGACTTCCAATAGGAAATCAGTGTCAGTCACAGTGAAGCCATTCAGCCTCACAGACTGCATTGGGCTTCACTACAGTGGTGGATTTTACCTGGGGGGGCTGCAGCCCATACATAAAAACCGCCACTGGAGATTGTGAATGTGGCATCTAGAAGCGTGGGTGTGTACTGCTACATCTGAGAGGAATCTTTTAAAATGAAATATCCAAATGTAGATAAGCCCTAAAGCAGTTAGTAAGAGCTACTATATTTGGTAAAGTGCTGGGAAATGGTGCTGATGACTCAATGTAAATGTATCTGTCTCTCATTCCTTTTTTCCCCAAATATTTAACTGTGGGCTAGGTGTAATGAGGGAGTTTAGTAGACTAATCAGGGAGAGAGGGAGATTGCTGCTATTGCAGGGAGTCTCCTGCAGAATTCAGGAGGGTAGGCAACTATGACTGTGCCCCATTGGCTGTTTATCTCATCTCTGTTCCCCTCTCCCATCTCTCTTGTCTATGTCCCCTTCTGTCATTTTCTCATCCCTGCTCCAGTCTCTATCACATCCCTGTACACTCCCATGTCTCTCATTTCTTTTCCCCTCACACATCTCTCCCCCTATGTATTTCTCTCATCCAGCGGCGTAACTATAGCCCTGCAGCCCCCGCGGGGGGGGGCGCTGTGCATGTGGGGGCGCCGGGGGCTGCGGTGCTATAGTTACACCCCCCCCCCCCAATTCTCCGCAGACTTACCTATCTCGCTGGTCCCGGCGGCTCCGTTCTTCTGCTGAGGACCACCACAAAATGGCCACCCCCATATAGCACACAGTTCTCTGAAAGTATCTGCTGTATGGGGGCGGCCATTTTGTGGTGGTCCTCAGCAGAAGAAGAACGGAGCCGCCGGGACCAGCGCGATAGGTAAGGCTGCAGGGGATTGGGGGGGGGGTTTTGCATGGGCGGCGGGGGATTGGGGGTGCTTGGCGGGGCGGCGGCCAAAACTTAGTTACGCCACTGCTCTCATCTCTGCTATTGTCTCTGTCACATCCCTGCCCCCTCCTCTGTCTATCTCATCTCTGTTCCCCTCACTCTATCTCTGTCCCCTTCGGTCTTTTCTCATCCCTTCTCCAATCTCTGTCATATCCCTGCCGCCTTTCTTGTCTCATCTCTTTTCCCCTCACCTTTCAACAATCTCTGCCCCCTGCTGTCTTTTCTCATCCCTACTCCGGTCTCTGTATTAATATACATCGCCGCCCAGCCACCGCGATGCTACCGCATATGTAATGTACTAACATATGCGGCTAACATCGTGGTGCGGTGACGGAGATACCTGTAATGTGGTGTGCAGGGGTCTCCGTCACATCCCGGCGGCTGTCAGTGTCCCCGGCGTCTCCTCCTCCCCCCCCCCCCCCCCCGCAGCCCGATGTCCTCCCGGCTGTGACAGGAGATCAATGGAGGACAAAAGGGGGGGTCGCGCGGGCAGCGATAGAAGCCCATAGGCTTCTATAGGGTATCGCCACCCAGAGGTGGCGATACACTGCCGGCAGAGATGGGGTGGACGGATAATGGTACATAGGAAAATGCGGTAAAACCTCAGTTTTAACGCACTTTCCCTTTAGTACATCCCGCCCTCTGTCATATCCCTGTCCCCTCCCGCGTCTCTCATCTGTTTTTTCACTCACCCATCTCTCTCATCACTGTCCCCCTATGGCTTTCTCTTATCTATACCCTTGTTTTTTCATATCCCTGCCCCCTTTGGTGTCTCATCTCTTTTCTCCTCACCCATCACTCATCTCTGTCCTCTTCTGTCTTTATCTAATCTCTGCTGCTGTCTCTTTCACATACCTGCCCCCGTGCCTGTCTCTCATCTCTTTTCCAAGATGTGACATGCAGAGAAGAGTTAGCTTTGAGTGGGTTATATTGTTTCTGAGCAGGTTAAAGACTGGCTGCTTTATGTACACTGCAATTAGATTTCAGTTTGAAGTTGAACACATCCCAACCAAATCTAACCCTTCTGCATATGCATACCTCCCAACTTTGGCAGCTCAGCAGGCGGGACGCTGCTGCTGCGCGCCTTAGGCGCGTTGAAATTTTCGGGGGGGGTGTGGCCTAATTTGGGGGTGTGTCCTATACTCGCGGCTCTCCCGCGAGGCCACACCCCCATTTTGCCGCTATGGGGGCATGACCCAGAGGCTCTGTGAGCCTCTAGCCATGCCCCCAGCCCCCTGGCTGCGGGAACAGACGCTGTGCGCATGCGCACAGCGTTTATTCCCCGCTGCTTAGCAGCTGACAGGGGGGACTCCCAACAGCCCCCCCACACCGCGGGACACTGCCGCCCGCGGGTGGGACAGCGGGACAGGCCCTGACAATCGGGACTGTCCCGCTAAAATCGGGACTGTTGGGAGGTATGCATATGTTACATCTGCCACCTCTGCAGTGCAGCATGGTTTTGCCCATTTGCGTGCTAACAGTGATGAATCAGGCCGAAAGAAAAAAATTGTGAATGATGCTAAAATGTCCTCTAAACGTTGAAGCATATCTGTCTGCTCACCCAAAAATGCGGCAGACTCAGGAGAGTCTGGGAGAGTTGGTCGCCCTCCCAGATTGCACCTACAATCATCAGTGCATATGCAAGGATCATGGCCATTATCCCACCGTCAGGGCCGCCACTAGTAATGTTGGGGCCCGGGACTGACCTTCAGCCTGGGCCCCCAGCGGCACCCCCCCTCGCGTGCCGGAGCCCGCCTCCCCCCCCAAATTACTTACCAACGGTGGTGTCGGTGGCGCAGCAGCATCTTCTCCCGGGACTCAGAGCACTAACTGCACAGTGCAGCCTGCAGAGCGCCGAGCCCCTCTGTATCTTAGGCTCGGCGCTCTGCAGGCTGCACTGTGTATTGTGTGAGCCTGGCCAGGTGGGAGCATTTGTGCGGGTGCGGGGGGTGGTGCCGTGCCAATGTGGTCAGCTGCCCAGGCCCCTCCAGAGACTGGGGGGCCTGGGACAGTTGTAACCCTGGCGGCGGCCCTGCCCACCGTTACTACACAAATCACAATGCACAAAATGTGCTCCTGGTTCTTAGTCAACTTCCATATCAATCTTTAGTATGTACCTGAATGTACTAGCCTGAACCTGAAGGGTTGCTATGGGCAACTTCTGAATGGTCCACTTCTATGCTCTTTTCACTGCTTGATACATCTCCAGGTTAATCTTAACACTACTAAATATAGAACTATCAATTATTTCCAGAATTACACATCTGTCAGCACTTCATAAGAATTCATTAATATTCCTTCATTAAACAGCTCTCAGTTCTGGCTCCGTGCTGCCAAGACGTCAAAAAGTGAATAGAATTTAACGCTCATCAACCTTGTTATTATTATGAGATTTGAAACAAACATTAAATTAAAATGAAATAAAAATGTGATTTTTTTTTTTCCCCAATAGTTTAACTTTTAGTGAGTTTTCTGGTTTTATTAGCAATTGCATGTATTTGTTTTTTATTTAAAAACCTGTCTAGCTACATAAATACACATGGTAATTATAACTTTTCCTTGGTTTGTTTCATCTGGCTGTTTCCGCAAGGAGGAGAAATCGTTCACCATCGAATGATTTCTCTAGCCTAAGTCTATACTTACTTTTGAGATTCCCGCTATCCACCAAATTGGATGCATGTTCACGCTTGCATTTGCAGGGGTACGCCCAGAGTTTTCATGGGCGCGCCTATGCAAACTCGGAGATTGCAGTTAACTAAGCTGCTGTGACATCACTAATCCTGACCCTCTGTAAGCGATTACCATTCTGCAGTGGTTCATTTCTGCAGAGTAGGTTTGCCCGACTGTCAGCCACTCTGTGCTCATTTACCAGCCCACTGTCTGTCACACCTTCCTCATTGGTGGCTTGTCACTGCATCACCCAGTACATGAATGTGGTTGATGCCGGCATTAGCCTCATACAGAGGGGTAAATTTACTAAGATCAGAGTTCTATTGAAGATAGGATGTTGCCAATAGCAACCAATTAGATTCTATCGATTATCTTCTAGACGGTGCTAAATAAATAAGAAGTGGAGTCTGATTGGTTGCTGTGGCCAACATCCCATCCTCAATAGACCTCCCATGTTATTAAATTTACCCATACTTGCCGACTTTTAAGCTGCTCTCTCCGGGAGAGGGCAGCCAGCTCTGTTAGGCAGAGGGGCGGGGCCATATCCGGGAGTGAAAAAGAGGCGGTTCAGGGTGGGACCACATAGATGCTGTCCTGTTGGGGGGCGTGTCTACAGTGTCGTGTCATTTTAGCCCCGCCCCCCGCCGTGCAATGCTGGTATTTCAGGCATTGCTCTGCAGGGGGTGGGGCTAAAATGCCGTGATCGCGGCATTTTATCCGCGGACCCCCCGCCGAGGGACAGATCGCGGGAGATGAGGGGATATGTGGGAGGATTGCCACCCTTTCCTGGGGATCGGGAGGGGGACCCGATTTCCGGGACCCGACCGGCCATTCCAGGAGGGTAGGCATCCCTGAATTTACCCCAGAGAGTTTTGTAAGTATCGGTAACTACAGTAGGCCATGATGGGTTAAGGGTGCAGAAATGTTTTACAGATGGCAGGGAAGAAGTATTCCCTATATACAGTACGTGCCATCTGACTCCGTCTCACTGAGGATTACAGAGCCGTGCTTTATTATCACAGAATAGTTTTATCGCTGTATATTGATATACTGTAGAACATTTTGCAGCGATTTAGCTGTTCGTATTTCCATGTTCTTGTGCCGCCGGAAGCAGTGTGAGATTCCCGGGCTGTGCACTGAGGCACAGAACATGTTGTTAGATTTAAGCTCTCCGAGGGCCTTCTGCGTCTCATCCTCCCCTTGCGCTGCGCCCCTCGCATGATGCATCGGTCCCCGGGAAAAGATCTGTCCGTGCTCCGCTGTAAACCAAAGACATGAATTTAAATGACTGATTTTCATGCTGTAAGCGCAGACAACCTGGGGTAGAAAAGCTTTTACTTGTCTGTAATGCAATATGGAAATTGCTGCTTTTTGTTTTGTTTTCTGCTTTTTTTTTTTTTTTTTACATAAAACTAAGTTATTTCTCATCAACTTTCTGCTGGAAGAATCAGAACCAGCGGCAAATCTGTGACATCCATCTTGAGAATGAGGGTGAAAAGAGCGCGATGGCGTAAAGGTCCAGGTCCAAAAGTACTTTAGTAATTATTGACCCTACTTTGACTCCTCTGTCGGTACTGTACAGCAAGTGCAAACTCTCATTGCCTCTCATTACCTCCCTAGTCCATGTACAGCTGTGACCATTTTTACTGGGCGCTGTGTCCAGTGCCGGTGCAAGGCACTGGGGGGGGAGGGGTGTGTGTGTGTGTGTCAGGTGATACGGCGACTGCTAAGTAATTATGGGTAGTGAGGGGGATCGGGTGACCTAGTCTCTCCGGGGGGGGGGGGGGGAGCTTCTGCTGCAAAGTGGCGCCCTCCAGTGGCTGGCGCCCTAGGCAAATGCCTAGAACTGCCTAGTGGTGGCGCCGGCCCTGGCTGTGTCCAATCACTGTAGCTGTGTTCCATATAACATTTGTGCTATAACATTTCATTCTTATATTCTTTCAGACCGCACTCTCAACCCTGGTTAATGCCGGGTCATTGCATCACCAACCCGGGTTGAGATGTGGTGTGAAAGCGACAATCCTGGGTTGAGCAATCCGGGATGTAAACCCTAGTCACAACCAGGGTTGAAGCGGCTATGACCTGGGTCAAGGTGCAGTGAGAACAGGTAACCCAGGTTGAGGGATCCGGGTCCCGTTCACAGTATGGAGGAGTCAGCGCTTGCGCTGTCAGCTCCTGGCGGAGGGTGACAGGGAGATACAGTAGTGGGTTACAGGGGTGGCAGTGGGTGACAGAGAGGTAGGGGCATCACATCTTGCCCACGCTCAGTCCAGTAAGGAAGAGGATGCGGTGTACAGTTACACCTGCGCTATGGGATCACCTGCATATGGTGTGAGCTCCTGATGGGTTGTAGGTAGCTATTCGTATAGAACCTACCAACTACAATGACATCCCTACACTCTGTTACAATACAACGTATCTCTGTTTCCTTTAATAAAACACATAGTTTCTGCTGTGTAACAACCTCGTCCCTAAACGCTGAATATGATTAAGATGCGTCTGGCTGCTGACTGTAAGCACAGATTCGGGGCGTTTTACAGATGCTAATTACATTGCTTCTTTTAATTGAAAAACAACTTTTAGCAATGTCTCATTTGCATTTATGTTGCCAAAAATCCAGGGAAGATAAAACATGTTTATGATGTCGAGAAAATGCAATTTCCTTTTTTTTATTTTCTTGACAACTATAATCTATAAAATTAGTTTACAATTCAAAAGTTTAAAGAAAATGATATGTAAGATGATATACTTCTGCAGAAACAGCAACGCAAATTAAAGGGAGCAATGCCTGATAATGGGACCGCCGGTGTCCTTTTCTGGAGGCTTTCCATAAATTTCAGAGCACGATTTTACGCCCTATGCCCCTATATGCTTCATAACAGAGAAAATGGTGTCCTACATTGGGCCCACTATCACCATAAATGTAAATGATTGCTCCTTTAACAAAAATGTAAAAAATCAGAGAGCAACAAGCACTTCCTGTCATGTGACACACTTTTGTCACATGACAGGAAATGACACCATAGCTGAGTTAATCACTCTGGGTATAAATATTAGTCCATTCTCATTTTACCCCTACCCCTTGAAGAAGTCTCAAGGACAAAACGCATAGGGTTTCCCATATTGACCTGCTACTTCCAAAAAAGATAAGGAAATTACTTGTTTTATCCGGGTTTTTTGTAAATTGTTTTTATAATTTATTTTTATAATATATATTTAATAGAAATTTTCATATACTAAAAAAAATTCTTGAACCTTCGTATTTCACCAATTTTTTTTAATCATTTGTTGAGCATAAATTACCCATGAGTCCGTAGGTTTCTAATACTTCTATTAATTGATTTTGACATATATATATCTACTAGGTGATTCAAACCGTCGTATGGGGCTACGCCCCATTAAATTTACATATAATGTTGTTTTTTAATTATGTTTGTATTTTGGTGAATTGTGTGTGGGGCTGGGGGGGGGGGGTGTTGTGGGTTAGGGGTATGTTGGGTTGGCGTTGTTACAATACACATTGACCCATAGTCACATTACACAGCACATAGTGACTCATATTCGCATTACACAGTGCATAATGACCCATATTCGCATTACACAGCGCATAATGACCCATATTCGCATAACACAGCGCGTAGTGACCCATAGTCACATTACACAGCACATAGGGGGTTATTCTAGTCCATTCCTTCTAACAAAATCCTTCTTAGATGGACAAAACCATGTGCACTGCGGGTGGGGCAGATGTAACTTGTGCAGAGAGAATTAGATTTGGGTGGGGTTTTTCTTCAAAGTGAGATCTATATTGAAGTGTAAAATCATGCAGTCAGTATTTTCCCTGCACAGAAACAAAATAACTCACCCAAATCTAATTCTTTCTGCACATGTTACATCTGCCCCCCTGCAGTGCACATGGTTTTGTCCATCTAAGAAGGATTTTGTCAGAAAGAATGAACTAGAATAAACCCCATAGTGACTCATATTCGCATTACACAGTGCATAATGACTCATATTCGCATTACACAGCACATAGTGACTCAAATTTGCATTACCCAGCGCATAATGACCCATATTCACATTACACAGCGCGTAGTGACCCATATTTGCATTACACAGCGCGTAGCGACCCATATTCTCATGTAGTGACCCATATTCATATTACATAGTGCATAGTGACCGGTTCATATTACATAGTGCATACTGATCCATATTCACATTATACAGGGGATGGGCGTTTGGCAGGCGGTGCTCTGCTCGCTAAGTGGCAAAAGGCCACTTCTTTGCGTGCGATCCTGAATCAGGCCTGCTACACTCTCACACACAGCCAACTCCCTCACAATCTATCATACACACACACGCACACTTACTCTCTGGTTCCCACGCTGCACACACATTGCATTACCGTCAGGCTGTCACAGATCACAAATCAGGAGGCAAGGGCTGCAGCAGCAGTAGTTCACCCGGGCACAGGCAAATTGAGGGGCTTGGCCTAATCACGGAGCCCCCGGTGGCCAGGCCCCCTTTTGGAAACTCGTGCCGTAGGAGCCCAGGCCATCGATCGCAGGTACTGCTAGCTGGCCGGGGTAGCAGTACCGACAAGTAGGAGGTGCAATTGTGCGCACCCCTGTCTGTGCTTCACCTCGTCCGCTCCTCAACTTTTATTACACAGCAGTGGGAGGAGGAGTGTGGTGAGCCGGGTGAGCTGGTGGGCAGGCTCCGGGCGCTCAGTTAAAGTGCCAGTGCCGGTAGCACTGACAAACGGATGCTCCACTGATCACAAATGTTAAAAGGGCAGCGGTACTCTTTACCTAGAACGGCGCCCATAGGGATCAATGTTAAAAGTGTGATTGGACGCGATTTTAGTGTTCAATGGCTCAATGGCCGCGATTTTTCCATAGGAAACAATGTTAAATGGGCCACAGAGCCCAAATAGTCACCCTAAAGTCAGAAATGGCCCCCACAATTGTTAACGCCACCCCACGATCAACGTCAACCCGAAGCGTGGCGAGCGAAGCGAGCCCGCGAGGGGCGGCGGTACGCGTCCTCCGACCTTTTCATACCCCCACTATCCACGTCGGCGTGGAGTTGAGAATAGAATAGTGTGGCGAGCGCAGCGAGCCACCGAGCCCGAAGCGTGGCGAGCGGACACGGATACCTTCACAGGTAAACGCGTCCCTTCGCGGGCTTCACAGGTATCCGCGTCCCCTCGCGGGGCTCGGTTGGCTCGCTGCACTCGCCACACTATTCTATTCTCAACTCCACGCCGACGTGGATAGTAGGGGTATGAAAAGGTCGGAGGACGCGTACCGCCGCCCCTCGCGGGCTCGCTGCGCTCGCCACGCTTCGGGTGCACGTTGATCGTGGGGTGGCTTTAAAAATTGTGGGGGCCATTTAAGACTTCAGGGGGACTATTAGGGCTCTGTGGCCCATTTAACATTGTTTCCTATGGAAAAATCGCGGGCATTGAGGCATTTAACACTAAAATCGTGTCCAATCACACTTTTAACATTGATCCCTATGGGAAAATCGCGGGCATCGCGGGCATCGCGTCGCACCCGTTTTTTTAGTGCATGCGATGCCCGCGATTTTTTACCCCCGATGACCGCGATGGACATCGTGGGCGCCGTTCTAGGTAAAGAGTACCGGGGCAGCCGCCCCAAGGCATAGGGCAATGCCCTAGGCAATTGCCTAGGCTGCTCTTTACCATAATGCACCGCCCAGAGCGCACGGCAGCAGAAGGAGGGTCCTGCGCAGTGTGCCCACCCGTGTCACTCTCATCCACTGCGCTAATATCTGTGTGACACAGCCACACGTGTGCCACTACAAGTCTCAGCATGCCCTGCTAGCCCCTGATCTATTATACTCACCAGCAACAGAACATTATATGTATCTTGTGTGTATTATGTGTGGTGTGCGTGTATAAGGCTGGGTGGGGGTGGAGTTTCATGTGTGACCCTGCCCAGCGTTATAGACACACTCTCAGGATGATTGACACATGTAGCCAAATATATAAGAGATGCCTAGTAATCTGCTGCCCTTCCCTGTTGGAGATAGAGGTGTTAGAGAGAGAATACATCTGTGCTTTATTCTGGAGGAAACTCTTTTTATTTCTTCTTTTCCCGGCATTATTCAATTAAATCGGGACACACAGGGAAGGAATCCTTGTTTTTAATTTCCATAGGTTTTCCTTCATATGGGTGTGCTCAAGTACGTTAAAAGAATTTCAAGTATTTAGAACACCATTGGTCACACGACTTCAGACTCAGCTAATAAGGAAGAATTACCTTCCTCCCCTGGAATCTGTGGAATCACATAATACATGCTTTGAAGATGTATCACATTATTCTCCTGATGAAGTCACTGTAGACAAAACGCGTTGGGTCATTTATTGTTTTGCCTGTGACAACAAGATCAACCTAAATGGATAAGTTTCCTGATGACCTATTCCTGTTTGCTTTGCTGAACAACAGATCACAGTATATATGAACATTACTGAATAATTTGGGTGCCACACCACTATTGTTTTATTATATATATATATATATATATATATATATATATATATATACATACATAAAGTATACCAGACAAGATTCCGGCACTACCCCCGCAGCCTGCGGCTCACACAAACAGCTTGCCCGGGTGCCCGTCCAAACAGGGGAAACAATCCTCTGATATAGATACGATAAATGAAGCACGTCATTCCGGGTCTTGTATAAGGTGAAACAGAGTTTACTGTTCTTTGCCTACGGCGTTTCAGGCCAGGGCCCATCTTCAGGACATTAACGTTAATGTCCTGAAGACAGGCCCCGTCCCGAAACGCCGTAGGCAAAGAACAGTAAACTCTGTTTCACCTTATACAAGACCCGGAATGACGTGCTTCATTTATCATGTATATATATATATATATATATATATATATATATATATATATATATATATATATGGGATGCAGTTAAGATCCCGGCGGTCGGGATCCCGGCGTTCAGAATCCCGACGCCGGAATCCCGACCGCCGAAATGCCGACACTTTCTCCCTCCTGGGGTGTCCACGACACCCCTGGAGGGAGAATAAAATAGCGTGCCGAGCGTAGCGAGGCACCGGGCCCGCTGCGTGGCGAGCGCAGCGAGCCCGCAAGGGGGGGCGATCCACGTCCCCCCCTTGTCGGCATTTCGGCTGTCGGGATTCCGGCGTCGGGATTCTGAACGCCGGGATCCCGACCGCCGGGATTTAATACTGAATCCATATATATATCTATATATATATGCAACTTTTGAATATACTGCATATAAATAGAATCTGGATACTGTGACTGAAGGCAAATGAGGATTTTACTCTGGTGCTGTGTCTGCTGTGGAACCTGCAAAATAAGGACGACCTTTGTCTGCAGCGCCGGCTGCTTGGGGACCCATCTCAGGAAGTACACGCTGAAAATTAATTACTTGCTGAAGGATTTCCATGCACAAGCTGAATTAATGCTAGGGCTATTGATATCCTCTTTCTTCTCTCTTCATTGTTTGAAAAATATCTTGTTGGGCGCAGAAGTGTTGGTGCCAAAAACTTGTCAAGTGCAGGAGCTGGGCCTGCGGTAACCGGATCCCAGAAAGTCTGTCCAAGGCTGAAATAAGGGACGGTGCGCGGTGAGCGCGGATCAGGCCCAGCCGCCTGAGATCTCACTTGTACATCTGACAGGGCTCTTCTATTATGCATTGGAAATCATTAGCATCGTTAATGTTGGCCCGAACCTCCCGCCGCTTGATGTAGGTCATAAGAAACTTGTTTTTCAGCTATTTCCGAGCGCGCTGCCGACTTTCTGTCACATCGAGTCTTTTCTCATTTGCGAATTTGCATGTGATTGTTCTGTGTGATGGGAAATAAGAAGAATTTAATAATGAAATGTCCAAATCTGCCTGATGCCCTTCCAAGGAAATAACTGCCAAAGGTGCATGAAGTACAGCTGCTATGGGGTCCAGAGCTGAGAGGGGCCACCTTCCCTGTCACCGTTACATGTGTTATATACTGGGGTGTAATTACCATAGGTGCAGGGAGTGCAGCTGCTATGGGGCCAAGAGCTGAGAGGGGCCACCTTCCCTGTCACAGTTACATGTGTTATATACAGGGGTGTAGCTTCCATAGGTGCAGGGAGTGCAGCTGCTATGGGGATAGAGCTGAGAGGGGCCACCTTCCCTGTCACAGTTACATGTGTTCTATACAGGGTGTATCTACCATAGGTGCAGGGAGTGCAGCTTCTATGGGGCCCAGAGCTAAGAGGGGCCACCTTCCCTGTCACAGTTACATGTGTTCTATACAGGGTGTAGCTACCATAGGTGCAGAGAGTGCAACTGCTAGGGGGCTCAGAGCTGAGAGGGGCCATCTTCCCTGTCACAGTTACATGTGTTATATACAGGGGTGTAGCTTCCATAGGTGCAGGGGATAGAGCTGAGAGGGGCCACCTTTTCTGTCACAGTTACATGCAGGACTGCAGCCCCTCCAGTTAAAATCCCAACACCAGAGACACAGACAGACAGCACCGAACTCCGGTGCATCCCCCCTGTGGGCACCCCCCTCAGGAGCTCTGGTGCTGGCTGTCTGTGTCTCTGACATGCTGGTAACCTCCTCTCACCAGACTCCTTGAAGCCGCAGGGCAGACATAGCAACAGCCCAACCCTGTGGGGAGGAGATCAGCATGTAGTGGATTCCTATTGGAAGCTGCTACTGCTCATCATACACAGAGCTGGAAACTCCTCCCCCTCTTGGGCTGCCAGTACATGGAGCGATGACAGCAATAGCTTCCAACAGGAAGCCATTCTGTGCAAATCACCAGAGCTACAGTGCTTCTATGGGCTGCTGTCTGTGCAGACCTGAAGCAATTCCTCTGCAGTGAGCATGCCCAGACTTCAGTGAGTCACTCAGTGTGATGCAGCTGAAGGAAGGTATGCATTGCTCCAGAGAGGTGCATGGAAGTTTTTTTTATTTTAATAATATTTGTGTGTAGATCTTTATTAAGAGTATCATTTTGTGTACTTTTTGTGTACCCCACCCCCCGCACCCGCACAAATGCCCCCACCCAGCGCCGGCGGCCAGGCTCGCACAATACACAGTGCAGCCTGCAGAGCGCCGAGCCTAGGATACAGAGGGGCTCGGTGCTCTGCAGGCTGCACTGTGCAGTGAGTGCTCCGAGTCCCGGGAGAAGATGCTGCTGCGCCGCTGACACCACCGCTGGTAAGTAATTGGGGTGGGGGAGGCGGGGTGCCGGCGCACGAGGGGGGTGCCAGTGAGCGCGACGGAGGGGTGCCGGTGCGTGCGAGGGGGGGTGCCGCTGGGGGCCCGGGCTGAAGGTCAGCTCCGGGCCCCAACATTACTAGTGGCGGCCCTGGTTACATGTTATATACAGGGTGTAGCTACCATAGGTGCAGGGAGTGCAGCTGCTATGGGGACAGAGCTGAGAGGGGCCACCCTCCTCTGGAGCTCGGCACTGTAACCCAGGTAAACCTGGCAATAATCTGGGTCAAAGCGACAGAGTGAATAGGGTATATATATCTACACCAGGGGTTCTCAAACTGGGTCCTCAGGACCCCACACAGATCATGTTTTCCAGGTCATCCAGCAGGTGCACTCATTACTTACTGACACATTTTAAAAGATACACAGATGGAGCTAATTAGCTCAATTGTGATTTTGTGAGGAGACCTGCAAAACATGCACTGTTGGTAGCTCTCGAGGACTAGGGTTGGCTACCCTAGGTATATTACCTTATTACAGTGGTTCTCATCCTCAGCCCTCAGGACCAACCAACAGTTCACATTTTCCAGGTCTCCACACAGAATTCCAATGAAATAATAAGCTTCACCTGTGGATCTTTTAAAATGTGTCAGTGAATGAGTGCACCTGTGCACCTGCCGGGTGACCTGGAAAACATGAACTGTTGGGGGTACTTGAGGACTGAGGTTGGGAACCATGGCCTTATTATACTATACCACAGGGGTTCTCAAACCCGGTCCTCAGGACTCCACCAGTTCACATTTCCCAGGTCACCTGGCAGGTTCACAGGTGCTCTCATTACTCACTGACACATTTTAAAAGATCCACAGGTGGAGCTAATTATTTCACTTGCGTTTCTGTGAGGAGACCTGCAAAACATGCACTGTGTGAGGTCCTGGGGACCGAGTTTGAGAACCTGTGGTCTACACTAAACACAACACACTGTCGTCATCACATCTGTTACTGTCTGGACCAAATAGCAGCTTTGCACTGTAGCATTGAGCCCAACAAATTTGCCTTGAATCACAATTCCTGCCCATTTTTCAGGTCTCTTCCGCTGTCAGCTATAGGAGCGGTCAACATGACGCAGCCAAGGAATGCCATCAGAGAACATTGGCCTCAGAGATACATAGTACCACGGTATGTGTTTTTTATTAATAATAAATGCAATATAATGACTTCAATGCAACCTGGACTTAGCGTATTTTAGCTTGCTGCGGCAGAGCATTATATACGGAAAAAGATGGCTGTGTGTATTGTTAGGAGGCACATATTGCATGCACTGGCGGAGGGGCTGCTTGGACGGTTTACATTTGTGTGTCAGTAAATCCCCTGCTTTGATTGCTCCCATCTCACCAGCCAGCATTGCCACCCGGCAGTTTATCAGGAGACAGTCATTTACAGCATAAAGTGTGAGGGCTATTTAGGGAATTATAACTAGGAATAAAATAGCCGTGGAGTATTTCCGAGGTGTTGTATAGTTTTATACTTTGCCATATAAATAAATCCAGCCCTCTTAGTGATACTGCAGACGGCGGACCCTGGAGATGGGGGTCTCTGTGTGACAGGGGGACGGAACCTGCCCCAAACGCCACAATTCTCACATCCCTTCTGTTTCATTCAGATAAAGAGGACACAAAATAAATGATCATTGTAGATATGACCGGGGTGTCAGCGTTACAAATCATCCTATAGAGATATTTGCATGCAACGAGTTTCTCTGACAAAACTGCAAAGATGATTATAAAACGTCAAATATGAAATAAAATATTCTCTTAGGGGCAATGGATGATATTTTTGAGGTACAGAGCAGAAGCAGCGTATTGTTTGTGACGTTGTCACGCACATTGAAGCCCATTTATATCAAATGATCGATGAATTTAGTCATTGATCCCGACAAATATCAGTTGCAGTGCTGGTCAGGCTGTGCTGGTCACGGTGCGCTGGCTGGTGCGTGGCGCGGCTGGCTGTAGGTGGATCTAGGCATTAGTAACACTGGTTAGCCGGCATGAAAATAAGTGCAAAAACAAGATTCTGGGTGAGATTTAATAGGATGCGATTTTTAGTAAGGTTCTGAAATCGCACCTTATCGCAATTTTTGGAAGAATTTCGACTATTTAATAAGATGCGAATTTGCGTCAAAAAAATGTGTTGCATGCGCACAGCGTCTATTCCTTCAGGCTGGGGGGACTACCAACTGCCTCACACCCCCCCTTCCTTCCCCCCGCCGCATATGGGGGTCGGGACTGATCCTTTAAAAAACCGGGGCGGTCCCGCAAAAAACGGGACTGTTGGGAGGTATGATTTACCTGTTATCAGCCCCAAAAGCCTGTCAATCAACTTGCATATGACGAGCGATTAAAACAGTAGCAGGATTTTATCGCAGGACAGCTTCACACATGCGTACTACAATCAGTATGCATGCACAGTCTATCGATAATCGCCTGGCCTGTTGTTTCACAGCCTAGGGATCAAGTCTGAATAACCCCCATCGTTTCGGGATGAGGTTGTATCCAGGGAGACAAAGGTTAAACTTACACCCATAGCATTGAGTTTGATAATACGTTTAGGTGAGTGTGGTACATGTTCCGTCTGCTGCAGTAATGTAATATCATGGAGAGTAACCAGTGATATCGGATCTCTCATGTACATCTGCGCCTGTAATATCATTATACTGATGGGAACAGAGATGTAATGTACAGCGCACAAGTATGATCAGCCGGGAATTGGGGAGAAGGTCCCTAGGACACACTGAGGGCCTGATTCTGGTTCACTTGCAAAAGCAAATTCTCTCTCTAATGGTCAGAAATATGCTGCACTGCAGGTGGGGCAGATGTAATATGTGCAGAGAGAGTTAGAATTGGGTGGGGTTTTTACTTTAAACTGCTATCTACAGTATATTGCAGTGTAAAAGTAAAGCAGCCAGTATTTACCATGCACAGAAACAAAATAACACCCAAATTATACTAACTCTTTCTGCACATGTTACATCTGCCCCACCTACAGTGCAGCATGGTTTTGTCCATTAGAGAGAAAATGTGCTTTTGCGAGTGAACCAGAATCAGGCCCTGAGTCCTATTCTTTCCTTACAGCGTCTAACTTTGGCTTTATGGTCATATAATCACCCAACTTCCAATAATGGAGCCGCTTATTAGATTGTATTAGTAATGTGCGGATGGGGCAGAGGGAAGCGGAGAAGATCTAAGCGCTGCCCTGGGAAGGGGCCGGGAGCAGAGGGGCTCTCTCAGTACAGAATAAATGTAACTCAGACTAATGTGCTACGATTAGCCCTCTGCCGTAATGGACACCGGCGCCTGCATCCTGTGACCTGTGCCGGCGTGGGGGGCTGGCAGTAACAGGAAGTATGGCACTGCCAGGAGAAGCAACGTGGCACTCTGGGCGGCTGTACGAGCTGTGTGGTGCATGCTTCCTCAGGGCACACCAGGTGGCACCGCATCGGTGATACTGGGTGCAGGGGGCACATCCTGGCATGCTGCTAGCAAGATGCAGTGGTAATTTTCGAAAGTCATTCTAAGCAATTCACAGACTTGCACAGGGCACTGAAAATTAGCTGCCATGCAATCAGGTCTGAATGACCCCCATAAACAAAAGGGCTTCAGCACATAATGACTTCTTTCCTTTCTCCCTCTCGCTTTTACAGCGCTCCCCTCCTCAGCGCTCAGCGATAACGAGGAAGAAGAGGGTCACTTGGCTCCTGGGCAATGAGAGACTGACAGCAGTTGCTAGGAGGGAGGGTGACTATTGTTGTGTACTGTGGGAGATCTCATTATATTCTCAAACACAACCCTAATGCCTGTACCCCTCGGTGTAAGAGGAACGGGCGCAGATAAAGTCCTCACCCTAATTGCCACATGCTGGAGCTGATATAATTGCATTTGGTTGCTTGTTTAGTGTCTGTAATAAGCTGAACGCTGAATGTAACAGCATCAGTGAGCATTAATAAGTGATTGTGTGTAATCGCATCCCATTAATACAGTGTCTTAGATATTATTAGTTTCTATGATGAAAAGGCTGACAGACACTCATAACAAACGTATCTCATCAGCGACACACATAGCCGCTTCTGTGTATGCGATCAAACACCCCCGTAACACACAATGTACATTGCACAAATGCGCAGAGCGCGGCTTTGGTTTATTGCTGTAATCACCGCGTTTCGTATTAACACAATGTTGGTTTGCAATGCCTGCATTTAGGCTTGTTCCTATATCCAGAGATTGTTTCCGCTCTGGATTAGCTATGATATGTCGATATTCATAATGTCAACAAGAGAATGTCGACGGGTATGGATCATTAGGTCTACAACAAGTTGGTTGACAAGCATTGGGTCGACACCATTAGGTTGACATGCAGAAATGTCAACATGGGTCTAGGTCAACATGGGTCTAAGTCAACAGGTCATTAGGTCGACTTGGGCAAGGTCGACAGTCAAAAGGTTGACGTGGGGTTTTTCACCGGTTTTTTTTTTTTACCCGAATGTCAACACAGTCGACATGGACACTGAAATGTAGCACCATGTCCCCTTGCATGGCTCGCTGTGCTCACCATGCTTCGGGCACATTATTTTATTCTCCCACAACGCCCTAGTGGATGGTAGGGCATGAAATACCGCCTGTCGGCACGTCGGCTCAAAGAACCCCCATGTCAACCTTTTCACTTTCCACCTTGCCCATGTCAACCGTATGCCTGTGTTGACCTAATGACCTGTCGACCTAGACCCATGTCGACCTTTCTGCATATCGACCTAATGGTGTCCACCCAGTGCTTGTCTACCTAATGACTATCCCATATCGACATGGTCATAAGGTCGTCTTGGTCAACATTCATCCTGTAGACACCGTTTAAATGTACAGAGCGACAAACTGTGTGGACTGCTGATGTCAATTCTATTTTCCTTCATCGCCAACAAGTCTATCCCAGCTTAAACAGGTTCTAAGATATTCTGTGAAAATGAAGAAAATAGTTGTTTATAAATCTGATGTTGTTAGTTTGCAGTTAATTTCTTCCACTTATCACATGACCTTCCACAAATGAACTTCGTCTACTTTAGTGCACAAATTAAATTAAGACTTTCCAAACTGCCAAAAACCCCATGAATTAGTATAATGAATAAATCAATTATCCCGTCTCTAGTAGTGAGTGAGATTGAGATACCTGTACAATAAAAAAGTAATTAGAATCTCAATTGATAACTTAGCCCTGCATTGAGATACATTTACTTATGTCACGTTATACGACATTGCACTAATTATCTGTATACAGCTGTATCATGTCTAATAACATGTATTATCAGATATAGGCCCTTATTCTGGTTCACTCACAAAGGCAAATTCCTTCTCAAATGGCCAAAACCATGTGCACTGCAGGTGGGGCAGATGTATTGTGCAGAGAGAATTAGATTAGGGTGGGGTTTTACTCAGGGTTGCTGACCTGACCCTCTCCTTCAGGGAGAAAATGCTCTGTTATGCCCCTTTCAGACCGCACTTTTAAAACGGTAAATTGCCGTTTTTTTACCGTTTTAAAACGGTAATGTGTGCGGTCTGAAAGGTCCAGTCCCACTTAACCGGTTAGAAAATGCCGTTTTTTCTAACCGGTTAAAATGCAGGGTCCTACCCGTTTCTGAACCGGTATTTTAGCGCAAAAATCGGCTCAGAAACGGTATTTAGGACCCAGCCAATGAGCTGGGTCCTAAATTCAGCACAGTGAATACTTAATGAGCGCTCATTAAGTATTCACAGCACTGGAGCCCCCCCCCGCGCGTGTCGACGCCCCCCCGCGCGCGTGTCGACGCCCCCCGCGCGTGTCGACGGCCCCCCGCGTGTCGCCCCCCCCGCGCGTGTCGGCGCGCCCCCCCCCCCCCCCCCGTGTCGACTTACCCCGTGCCGGTATCTCCGTTGTGGTTCCCGGCACTGCAGCTCAGTATGCTCGGAAAGCACTTATGAAAAAAGTGTCTTTCAGAAAATGGCTGCCCCCCATACGGAAGACAGTTTTTTTAAACAGGGTTTCCTATGGGGCAGCCATTTTCTGGAAGACACTTTTTTCATAAGTGCTTTCCGAGCATACTGAGCTGCAGTCCACAACGGAGGTACCGGCACGGGGTAAGTCGACACGGGGGGGGCGCCGACACGCGGGGTGGGGTGGGGGCGTCGACACGCGCGGGGGGGCGTCGACACGCGCGGGGGGCGTCGACATGCGCAGGGGGCGTCGACATGCTCGGGGGGCGTCGACATGCTCTCGGTCGACACGCGAGGGGGGGGGGAGCTGCACGGAGGGGAGGGCTGAAGGCTGCACTGGCTTTGACCCTGTATTTGGAAAGTTTCCAAAAACGGGTCTGCCAGTGTCAAAAAATCGGCACTTAAACGGTAATATACCGTTTAAGTGCTGCGGTGTGAAAGGGGTTTTATCTGGCAGACCCGTTTTTGGAAACGTTTCCAAATACAGGGTCAAAGCCAGTTATGCGGTCTGAAAGCAGCATTCCTGGACTTCCCTGGTAATGTATGATTGCCAGCACCTGGGAAGACCAGGAACAGAAGTTCACTATGACATCAAATCTGATGTACACATGCTTCGAATCTGTACACATGCTTCGATTTTTGGCTATTTTCGATTAGGGATGGCCATCGTTGCCTTTGCCATCAATGTTTGCCATTGATGGCAAAAGTGCATAACTATGGATGACCATCGATGTTTTTACATATCAATGGTCATCCATTGTCTATGATTGGCCTGTGGGCCAATAAGAATACCAGGGTGGTGCTTCATGGGTTTCTGGGCGGAGCTATGCTCTGCGTCCCAGGAAAAAAGCAAAACTAAACTATTCGTTTAAGCTTGACATCGATGGTGGGAAACCGTCTGGTTCTCCCCATCAATGGCTAACTATTCAACATCGGCAATAAACCATCGATGTTGCCATCCCTAATCAGAGATGTACTGAAACCACTCATCACACAAGTGGTCTTCTGCTGTGTCTTCAGACCCAGCAGCAGATCACACAAGCATCAGGTGGCGTCTTCTTACCCCTGCTGCATTAGCATTAATGTTGACAGGGTAAAAATGTCAACATGAAAAAGGTAGACACAGGAAAATCGCGACATGACTTGTGTCAGAGTCGACAGCTGTCAACATGGAACCCCAATTAGTGTAACGCATACACCCTGCTTCTGGCTCAGTGCCTCGCTGCCCTTGGCACACTATTAGATTATCCATCTATGGCGACATGGATGGTAAGGTAACAACAAGCCGGTTCTGACCCGCTCTTGCACATGTGGGGTCTTCTGACCATGTTTAGGAGGCTGCTGCGCTACTGCACATGTGGGGTCTTCTGACCATGTTTAGGAGGCTGCTGCGCTACTGCACATGTGGGGTCTTCTGACCATGTTCGGGGGGCTGCTGCGCTACTGTGGTTCTGACCCGCTCTTGCACATTTGGGGTCTTCTGACCATGATAGGGGGGGCTACTGCACATGTGGGGTCTTCTGACCATGTTCGGGGGTCTGCTGCCCTCTCCTGCACATGCGGGGTCTTCTGACTATTTTTGGGGGGCTGATGCCCACTCCCGCACGTGTGGGGTTTTCTGACCATGTTTGATGGGGGGGGGGGGGCTGCTGCACTACTGCACAAGTGGGGTCTTCTGACCATGTCTGGGGGGCTGCTGCACTACTGCACAATTGGGGTCTCCTGACCATGTGTGGGGGGCTGCTGCCCTCACCTGCACATGTGGGGTCTTCTGACCATGTTTGGGGGGCTGCTGCCCTCTCCTGCACATGTGGGGTCTTCTGACCATGTTTGGGGGGCTGCTGCCCTCTACTGCACATGTGGGGTCTTCCGACCATGTTTGGGGGTCTGCTGCCCTTCCTGCACATGTGGGGTCTTCCGACCATGTTTGGGGGTCTGCTGCCCTTTCCTACACAAGTGGGGTATTCTGACCATGTTTGGGGGTCTGCTGCCCTCTCCTGCACATGTGGGGTATTCTGACCATGTTTGGGGGGTGGAGCTGCTGCACTACTGCACAAGTGGGGTCTTCTGACCATATGTGGGGGGCTGCTGCCTTCTCCTGCACATGCGGGGTCTTCTGACTATTTTTGGGGGGCTGATGCCCACTCCCGCACGTGTGGGGTTTTCTGACCATGTTTGATGGGGGGGGGGGGGGGGGGCTGCTGCACTACTGCACAAGTGGGGTCTTCTGACCATGTCTGGGGGGCTGCTGCACTACTGCACAATTGGGGTCTCCTGACCATGTGTGGGGGGCTGCTGCCCTCACCTGCACATGTGGGGTCTTCTGACCATGTTTGGGGGGCTGCTGCCCTCTCCTGCACATGTGGGGTCTTCTGACCATGTTTGGGGGGCTGCTGCCCTCTCCTGCACATGTGGGGTCTTCCGACCATGTTTGGGGGTCTGCTGCCCTTCCTGCACATGTGGGGTCTTCCGACCATGTTTGGGGGTCTGCTGCCCTTTCCTACACAAGTGGGGTATTCTGACCATGTTTGGGGGTCTGCTGCCCTTTCCTACACAAGTGGGGTATTCTGACCATGTTTGGGGGTCTGCTGCCCTCTCCTGCACATGTGGGGTATTCTGACCATGTTTGGGGGGTGGAGCTGCTGCACTACTGCACAAGTGGGGTCTTCTGACCATATGTGGGGGGCTGCTGCCTTCTCCTGCACATGTGTGGTCTTCCGACCATGTTTGGGGGTCTGCTGCCCTCTCCTGCACATGTGGGGTATTCTGACCATGTTTGGGGGGTGGGGCTGCTGCACTACTGCACAAGTGGGGTCTTCTGACCATATGTGGGGGGCTGCTGCCTTCTCCTGCACATGTGGGGTCTTCCAACCATGTTTAGGGGGTCTGCTGCCCTCTCCTGCACATGTGGGGTCTTACGACCATGTTTGGGGGTCTGCTGCCCTCTCCTGCACATGTGGGGTCTTCTGACCATGTTTTCTGGCTGCAGTACAGTCACTGAGCACCGTGAATCTGATTATTGCTCTGAAGAGCTGATAATTGTAATTCAAGTAAAAAATGCACAATCTCTAATTTTTGTAAACACTTTTCAAGACCTCATTAAATCTGTTTTATGTCCTTAATTCTGCCGCCAGCATTTATTATCTGGGGATCTGAAGCTTCTGCATCAACACTTTGCCCAGTCCTGTGCCCTGCTAATGAATTATGTGTACTGTAAATAGGTTCCGAGCCAGCTCCAAGTCTTCTCACTAATGAAATGCGCCACTTGTCTCACACGGCGGTAAGAGATGCTCATAAATAATAAGACGGGCCAGAGAAATGGAGCTGTGAGATAGGAGTGGAATCGTGCATCAAATCACACAATACCCTGGGTTATATTTAGCGTCAGCACAGTACAGTGCCCTGTGTCACTACACTCGGAGCTCACAAGTCCACGCTTAGTGACGTCACTACAGGGCAGGAAGTGACATCACTGCAGCACAGGAGGACATAAATGCTTGCAGGAGCTATATCATTACATGCTCCACACCAAGTGACATCACATATTGCATGAAATCTGAAAGCTTTTCATTTAAAGTGCCTTTTTGATGTATTCCATGCTATTTAGGAACCGCCAATAAACCGTCTGTGTAAATGAGCCCCCAAAGTATATAACACAAAAACATTAGAATTTCAAAATGTCCTTATTTAAGTATTTGTTGGAACTTTCTTTTATTCAGGTCAGTTGATCCGGATGATAGACCAACGCATACTTGAGAAGCCTGGAGAGGCAACATGTCAGGGGGGCGGGAGCAAGGCTGACATCACTTGGGCCGCGGAGAGGGGCGGAGCTTAGATGTTGTGAAATGCCACAATCGCATCATTTTAGCCCCGCCTCCTCTCCACGGACCCGCGATTTCCGGTAATTAAACCAGCGGGCAAGGGGGGAGCGGGGGCAATTACCAGAATGCGGGAGACTTGCCCACCTTCTTGGGGGCCGGGTGGCGGACCCGATTTCCGGGAGGCTTCCGGCCATTCCAGGAGGGTAGGCAAGCCTGGATCAACGGTCAAGAGGTCATATGATCAACACGCACAAAGTTGGCATAGACAAAAGGCCGGCACAAGCAAATGGCCGTCATGGCAATCGTAGACACGTGAAAAAGATGGACATGAGTGTTTCACAATTTATTTATTTTTTCATACTTTACCATCCACATGGACTGCCATTGGGAATAATAAAGTGTTCCTGAAGCATAGTGAGCCAGGGTACATGCTACAATAATTGGGAGTCCGTGTCGACATTGACACCAGAAAATTTGGAAAAACTCATGTCAACTTTTCACGTGTTAACTTTTAAAATGTTGACGATTTGCTTGTGTCAACCTCTTGTCAATCTTGACCTTGTGAATGTTGACGTATTGGTATTGAACTATTAACTGTCGGCCTAGACACTGTCTACCTATCTACCTGGCCTGCGAGCTGTGTGAGGGTCCCCAGTTCACTAATTGGGGGTTCACATGCTCAGGTGTCGACATTCTCTTAGACACCAAAAAACTGTGCAAAACTCATGTCTAATTCATGTGTCAACCTTTTTCATGTTGACATTTGGCTTGTGTCTACCTATTGACCCAATAATCAATCCCGCAATCGGGGTCTGGATCGTTTGCATTTGTAGCTAAGAATCCGCATTTCATATTGTAAACCGCGCACTTTTGTCCCAGCTCTGACGCGATTCTTGTGCCCTCTGTAACATGTATTAGCCTGATGACAGAATGACAGACATTAGAGTCACGGCCATTTGTAGAACACTAAGAGGGTGATTCAGTACCGCTCACTAAGCAGCGGTCGTTTTATGCTTAGCGAACGGCTTACCGCTGCCCAGCTGCATCCAGCCCCTTCCGAATGATGTTGAATCAGGGCCTAAATTCAAACATCTTCATTTTGCTTCTGATGACAGTTTACGGGCAATAACTCTGCAATTCGCTTAATAAGGTGTCATTTACTGCAACATATTGAAATATACTGTGAGTGACTGGGATGTCCCCTGACAGCCCGACCAGGGCACTCTGCGCCACTACTATAAGCCACAGTTGCCATCTTGTCCCCTAAGTCCTCAGCGCGTCGTATCGTTTTATGTCCTGCAGTAAACAAACGTGTTGGAGAAATAAACTGTCCTGCATGAGTCCATTAATAGTAGCTGCAGTCCTGGCGGCTAACGAGATTGATGACTATGTAAAAGATAATTAGACAGACGTGCAGTGATACAAATATCCAGTCGCCGATAAAACGTTATGTGCTGTAATAGCCGCTGATGGCTTCTGGGTGTTGGGAAAAGCTCTTAAAATATCTCTTTATTAATGAATCTCCCTTTCTCTTGTGGAATCAGTAACTCAGATATAACAGCTGCCAAATGTCTCTAATATACAGGCGCAGCCCTGGGATTTACAGATTCCTCTCATGTTCCCAGCTTCCTTTTTTATTACTATTTCCTCCTACATCAAAGGGTTCCTTCATTCATGGTAGTCCTGGCGGATGAGTATCGCGGCGGTACCGTGCCCGTTTTACTGTAATACCTGTTCTGTGTTACCTATCCTGCCGAAATCAATACTGGTTATAATCAGTTTATCTGATTTTTAATTCTTTATTTTAAGTAACTGTCATACAGCCTGTAATATGAAAGTAAGAAGCTGATTGGCTGGTACTTTATCTCTGTCCACTTTATCTCTCTTCAAGGCTCCTTAATGACAATGGGAGGATCAGGCCTGTAGAGAGGCAGGTTAGTGAGGCTAAAGCATTAAGAGCAGTGTATTTTGAGCAAGGAGCATGCTAGTTTAAGCTAAGGCCACTGTGGTGTAATGGGAACGGTTGGCACTATAACATGGCCTAATGTGAACAGGGGGCACTGTGTGGCATAGGACCTTATTTTGGTCCAAACAGCCGCCAGTTTAAACGCCTCCTGCACTACCAACCACAATTGGAAATTCCTAATTTCTTATTTAAAAACCCTGTTATTATCGATTTTAGTAAAATAACACATGATGGCGATTGCAGCCCAGCAGGTGGTCATGTGATTAGCTGCAGCGGCCTCTCGGACAGCGTACAATAACTGAATGCCGCACATATTTTGTCAGTAAACGCTATAGAGAATGAATAAAGGTTCTCTTTCATGCCGGCTCTGGAAGACAAAATGCTAATCTCTAATAATATGTATGAAGTTAATTGTGACATCCTGCTGAAATTCGGGCCTGTACGCCCTGACGGCGTCCGACAGTGACAGTGATCTCAGCTGGTGACCAAGAGAAGTCCAACATGGTGTTTGTAGTCCGGCGGATTCACTTTCATCTCTTCCCGAAAACACATAGCTCCAGCCATACACGTTTCAAGCGTTATTATTTTACGTTCAAAGAGCTTTTATCCAAAATGACATAACTAAAGCTAAGAACTGTCAAATTCCCCGTGTCTAATTTGGTCCCGCACTTCAAAGGCAAGGAACGTGTTCGTAATCAGAGCGGAGAGACAATCTTCCATTTCGCCTCAGACTTGTGACTCCACGTGCCACGACAAAAGACCCCCTTAAGACGTACAGAGTGCAGCCCATTAATATGCCATTTGAATGATATTAGAGGGACACTGTTGTGAATTGAAAGGACTGTAAA
The DNA here is from genome assembly GCF_055691185.1 of Crinia signifera. Taxonomy (NCBI): domain Eukaryota; kingdom Metazoa; phylum Chordata; class Amphibia; order Anura; family Myobatrachidae; genus Crinia; species Crinia signifera. The sequence continues at coordinate 55,029,251 of NC_139228.1, forward strand.
TGCCTGCTAAAATTTATTGAAATTTAAATTATTTGGAGGGAGAGAATGAATGATTTCACAGTTAATTTAGAAACATATTTCTGTGTGGAAAGCCCCAAACCTTAAAGGCAGAATGGTAGAGAGAAAGGAGTAAGCTGGTTACACATCTCTGGTTTCAGAAGATAGTGAAACGCGTGGCGCTTTGTCCGTTCAACCCAGCTTCCTTTCCCCAAATGTATGTTTTATTGTGCTCTATAGTTAGAGCAGTGTAGGAGAAGATATGAAACTGAAAAAGAACAGAGGGGGAGGGGAATAAACTGACAAACCCAACCACGCGTTTCTCCCTTATAAATATCATGACAACCCGTTCCAATGCTCTCTGTTTTAAGGGAAAGGGTAAGTGGGCATCTGTCGGCTGAGAGAGTAGAGAGAACTGTGCCACAGGGGCTAAATTGCAAATGGGGGGTGGAGAGTAAAGCTACAATGGAGGGGTAATGCTACAACCCATTGACATAATGGGTTGGTGAGGGGGATAATGCAACAGTGGTATAAAGTGTCAAAATCAAACCCAGCACCCTGCCACCTAAACCTAACCACCTAACCTAACCACCCCACCCACAGCTGATTCTTAACTCCCCCCCCCTGCATTCTAACCCTAAACTCCCCCCCCCCACCCCCATTCCTGACCCTAACCGACCCAGCATACTTATGTTCATTGCTGTGTGTGTGGATCTAAAGGTGCCCATACACTAGTAAGATTTATCTTCAGATCTGGCTGGTTGGAACAAAAACATGGTTATGGATGAGTGACAGTTTGTCAGTTTTCCAGCATTTCCAAGCAACTGGTCAACTGTCATTTGCTCTCATCCATAACCAGGTTTTTGTTCCAACCAGCCAGATCTGAAGATAAATCTGCGTGTGTATGGCCACCTTAAGTCCTCAAATCAGTGCACTTGACCAGAAAGTAGCTACCAGGAAGAAGAGACAGAGAGCCTTACCATGAGGTGGGAGAATGTGTGCTTTGAACGTGCAGTACTTGTTCTATTATGTTTGTGTATTTATTAATTATGGCATGTGCAACCCTTTTCCTGGCAACTTATTTATATTATTTAAAAGTTTAATACAGACTATAATATAGTATAAAGTAAGACATATATAGTGATAAATATTATTACTGTACTCCCGCTCTTCTTACAACATTCCACAGAGTGATAATTTGTGTACTGCATTTGGAAACCCCCTCTAGAAATCCTGCCCCCAGTGCTTAATCCTAACCTCCCCCCACAACCTAACTCTAACCTCATCCCGCTGTCCAGCCCTAACCATTGGTGTCCTCAGAATGTTGACATTGCCGATATCTACATTGTGAACCTGTCGACAGTTTGAAACCTAGGCGATATTGTGATGTTGCCACTATTAATGTCAGCCTGGTTACTGACGACTTTACAACCAGATACCAATTCTTGGGAGGGATGTATCACAGGGAATAGCCAGCAGTAATCCTTTAGTGGATAGGGTGAAGCCCTAACACCCGGGAAATTACAGGTCAGCGGGAAGTGAAACATTTGGGATACGGTCATTTGGTCTGCAGCATGTTGGTCGTAGAGCATAAGGTTGAGACCATTAGGTCAACATGGCAATAGGTCGACATGGTTCTAGGTTGACATGGGTCTAGGTCGAAATGGGTCTAGGTTGAAAGGTCATTAGGTTGACACAAGCATTAGGTCAACAGTGTCTTGGTTGACAGTCAAAAGATCAACATGGGGTTTTAAACTGCAAGGGGATGCGGTACATTTGAAACTGCCCATGTCGACTGTGTTCAAAAAACAGTGAAAACCCCATGTCGACCTTTTGACTGTCGACCTAGACACTGTCGACCTAATGCTTGTGTCAACCTAATGACCTGTCGGCCGTCCCATGTCAACCTAGAACCATGTCAACCTAGTGGTGTCGACCAACATGCAGTGGACCAAATGATCCCAACCCAAACATTTATCCCCATTATATGTGTTCTTGATAAAATGTTCCCCGTCTACTCTCAGACTTTATAACGGAATTTATTTTGGCGCATTATTTTGACAAACTAATAACAATAAAACAATAAACCGACTTTTGCTGGATCCGGAAATATGTTCTCACAATAAAAAGTAAAAAAAAAAACACAGAAAAGAAAATCCGCTCCGGGAGCCGCGATCAGAAATGGCGCTGTGAAAACACAAATGTTTGAATAATAGGAATTATGTGCGGCAGAAGGGGGAACAGGGGCGATAAAAGCTCTTTGTGCACCCAGGATGGATTCCGAGTGGACTCTCAAATTATTAGATGGGACATAAAATTGTTCTCTGCGCCAAGAAACGCTCCAGAAAAAAATACATAACAAGAAGAAACACGATGGCTAAAATAAACTTTTGCCGGAGTTTTATTCTCCAGTCTTCCTGACGGCGTCTGAATAGACAATAAATATCGTCCTCGGTAATATACAGTACGGGTATTATTCTTGTGCTGCAGAGCAGAGGATTTGCTGGTCGTTTTAGATTTGCGCTGTACAGTACATAGAGGCTGCTGAAAGCCTGGAACTGCTCCCTCATTGGATGATAATAATACACCGGCTGGAGGATGATATACATCTTAATCCCAATGCCAGGATTTATATAGGCAGTAAAGGTTGGGCCCACCCACGGAGCGCAGATCCTCTGCAGGTGAGAGAGGAGAGGGCAGCTGAGGACACGGATCATTCCCATGTTATCTATAAAACATTGTATGCAATGTCATCTGATTTCCTTAACGTGTACAATGTGTTCATTTGTTTTATTTATTAACAGTTTCATATATAGCGCAGCATATTCCGTTGCGCGTTACAAGGGAGACAATGCATGTGGTATATATAGGATAATATTGTTAATAATTACCCTAGCAGTCTAGCGGCTGTGCTCTCACACCAGCACGCACCGTGACATGGTTCCAGGTCCGCACGGGAGGGACTTTCATTGAATGGAAATCACGCCAGTTCTGCTGCTGGATAGATGATGTTTTGCCTTGTTTTGGAATCCAAGCCTGGCGGGAAAATATTACCTCCCAACATTGGTGGGGTATGGATCATTAGGTCACCAGCATGTTGGTCGACACCATTAGGTCGACATGCATTTTGGTCGACATGCCGAAAGGTTGGCTTGAGTCTAGGTCGACATGGGTTAAGTCGACAGGGTCATTAGGTAAACAGGGGGTAGGTTGACAGTCAAAAGGTCAACGTGGAGTTTTTCAAATTTTTTTGCCCTGAATGTCGACACAGTCAACATGAACACTGAAACGTAGCACCGCGTCCTCTTGCATGGCTCGCTGCGCTCGTCATGCTTCGGGCACGGTTTATTCACCCACCACGCCCTAGTGGATGTTTGGGCATGAAATAACACCTGTCGGCATATGCCGGCTCCAAAAAATGTGAAAAACCCCATGTCGACCTGTTCACTGTCGACCTAACCAATGTCGACCTAATGGACCTGGCAACCTAATTACCCTGTCGACCTAACCCATGTCGACCTAGACTCAAGTCAACCTTCCTGCATGTCCACTTAGACTCGTGTCAACCTAATGGTGTCGACCTAATGACTCAACCAACATGCTGGTGACCCAATGACCGTATGCCACATTGGTGTTAGTGGAGGAGGGATACAGGTGCCCGAAATTAGGGGGCATGGCCTATATCCACTGCACTCCCGGGGCCCAGGACCCGCACAAAAAAACAACACAAGACAATCTGGGGTGTAATGCTGGAGAATCAGCCTGTGCATCTGGCTGAGGCTACCTGCGGTATGGGGGTGCCTGCATTATGGGGGATTTCTGTGGTATGGGGGGTGCCTGCACTATGAAGGATGCTTGTGGTATGGGGGGTGCCTGCATTATGGGCATACCTGCAGTATGGGGGGTGCATGCTGTATGGGGGATGCCTGTGGTATGCGGGATGCCTGCATTTTTGGGGTGCCTTTGGTATGGGAGATGCCAGTGGTATGGGGATGCCTGCGATATGGGGGGTGCCTGCATTATGGGGGATGCCTGTGGTATTGGGGTGCCCACGGTATGGGGGATGTCTGGGTTATGGGGGATGCCTGCGTTATGGGGGTTGTCTGCGTTATGGGGGTTGTCTGCGTTATGGGTGTGCCTACGGTATAGGGGTGTCTGCTTTATGGGGGGAAGCCTGCATTATGGGGGTGCCTGTGGTATGGTGGACTGGATGCCCGTAGTATGGGGGATGCCTGTGATATGGGTGTGCCTGCATTATGGGGGATGCCTGTGTTATGGGGGGAAGCCTGCATTATGGGGGTGCCTGTGGTATGGTGGATGCCTGTAGTATGGGGGATGCCTGCGTTATGGGGGTTGCCTACGGTATAGGGGTGTCTGCTTTATGGGGGGAAGCCTGCATTATGGGGGTGCCTGTGGTATGGTGGACTGGATGCCCGTAGTATGGGGGATGCCTGTGATATGGGTGTGCCTGCATTATGGGGGATGCCTGTGTTATGGGGGGAAGCCTGCATTATGGGGGTGCCTGTGGTATGGTGGATGCCTGTAGTATGGGGGATGCCTGCGTTATGGGGGTTGCCTACGGTATAGGGGTGTCTGCTTTATGGGGGGAAGCCTGCATTATGGGGGTGCCTGTGGTATGGTGGATGCCTGTGGTATGGTGGATGCCTGTGATATGGGGGTGCCTGCGGGGTGCAAGCGGCATTATCCAGGATTATTCTCTAGATCTAAACAAGGCAGCAAATGAATCACTTTGTGGTCTTATCTGAACTTCACAACTATCAATATTTAAGAAGGACAGTAATACATCACAATGGGCGTCACACAGAATCTGCGCTGCGCTGGTACACTACAAGCAGAACAACTTGACGCGCAGGGGCGTAGCTAAGGGTTCATTTTCCTCTCCTCCATTACACACCACCTACTGACCCAACATAAAACCCATATACCGCTACCCCCCACACATCCTGCACTTCAGTCCCTGTTACCCAAAATACATCCCATAACCCTTTATCCCCACCAAAAATACCCTATTCCACCTTCATACACCCTATAATCCTTTACTACTCCCATATACACCCTAGCCCCCCTGTTCATTTCAAATACACCCCCCCCCCCCCCCCTCTCACATCCCACACCTGGGTGGTGACCTCTTTTATGCTTGTATGCAGGACCTCTTACCAGTGCATCTGGGGGACCCGGGCAGGATGTTGTTAGCTAACTGGCTGTCACTCTCTCCTTCCCGAAGAGTCACTTTCCTGGCGCTGCGGCGCAGGCTGGGCTTCTTCCTGCACTCCCGGCGCAGGCTGCCCACCCGGCGCAGGCTGCCCAATCACAGAGCTCAGAAGTCAGCCGCCCGTCCCAGCCGCTGGCGCTGGAGATTCAGTGACGGCTGTCTTCTGAGCTCTGGGCAGCCTGCGCCGGGAGCTGCCTGTCACAGGCGGGAGCAGTGCAGCGGATTGGACACAACAAAGTGCCGAACCGTCACTCGTCGCCCTGCCGCATAACATCGCATTAGCCCACAGTGAACACCCGGTAAAGCTGCCGAAGTGCTGCCCCTAGGCGGCTCTGGGCACCTCTCCAACAGTGGCGGGGGTTGGGCCCCCCTGGCTCAGGGGCCCGGTCGCAGGTGCGACCGCTGCGACCCCTGTAGCTACGCCACTGTTGACGCGTTATCCTGCTACAGCTGTGGTTCTCCCTCTCCACCCACACGTAACACCACCCACACCCGAAAGGTCATGGTCTGTGGATTATAACTGATCCAGCAAAATTGTTGCCTGTGTATAAATAAGGATCCACAAAACCCCAGTGTGACAGTATCCCTGCGCCTGATTGGTTAGAGCACCAGAGAGCCTGCCCTGCAGAACAACTGCCCCTCATGTTGGCGTTACCCATCGCAACCATGCGAGTGGATGTGTTCTGAAAATGGAAACGCATTCCCCAGCATTCTGCCACAACAGGAGAAATTATTCGATGGTCACCAACCATCAAACGATTTATCGTGCCTTCGCAAATAGTAATAGTGGTAACTGATTGTTATTTGGGAGTGCCCGGGAAGAAGAAAGGGCGGGTGGCTGACATCATGTTGCATCAGACGCCCGTCCCGGGTATACATCGGCACGCCCACGTACTCATGGGAACACCCTGGGATGGTCTGCGTTCTGATGGCCGACCCCCATCCCCACCACTGTCCGCCCCCGGCCTGCCCCGACACTATGCAAGTCGCCAAAGCCGTTCGCCAAGGGGAGCTGCACATGCGCACAAAAGACCAAGCACATGTGCAGACCCCCAAACATCGGAACGCTGCTTGTGCACAGACCCACAAACATCGGAACACTGCTTGTGCACAGACCCACAAACATCGGAACACTGCTTGTGCACAGACCCACAAACATCGGAACGCTGCTTGTGCACAGACCCACAAACATCGGAACGCTGCTTGTGCACAGACCCATAAACATCGGAACACTGCTTGTGCACAGACCCCCAAACATCGGAACACTACATGTGCACAGACCCCCAAACATCGGAACACTGCTTGTGCACAGACCCCCAAACATCGGAACGCTGCTTGTGCACAGACCCACAAACATCGGAACACTGCATGTGCAGACCCCCAAACATTGGAACGCTGCTTGTGCACAGACCCCCAAACATCAGAACACTGCATGTGCACAGACCCCCAAACATCAGAACACTGCATGTTCACAGACCCCCAAACATCAGAACACTGCTTGTGCACAGACCCCCAAACATCGGAACGCTGCTTGTGCACAGACCCCCAAACATCGGAACACTGCATGTGCACAGACCCCCAAACATCGGAACGCTGCTTGTGCACAGACCCCCAAACATCGGAACACTGCTTGTGCACAGACCCCCAAACATCGGAACACTGCTTGTGCACAGACCCCCAAACATCGGAACGCTGCTTGTGCACAGACCCCCAAACATTGGAACGCTGCTTGTGCACAGACCCACAAACATCGGAACGCTGCTTGTGCACAGACCCACAAACATCGGAACGCTGCTTGTGCACAGACCCATAAACATCGGAACACTGCATGTGCACAGACCCCCAAACATCGGAACACTGCATGTGCACAGACCCCCAAACATCAGAACACTGCATGTGCACAGACCCCCAAACATCAGAACACTGCTTGTGCACAGACCCCCAAACATCGGAACGCTGCTTGTGCACAGACCCCCAAACAATGGAACACTGCTTGTGCACAGATCACCAGACTGACTGATGCACTAATTCAATGTACAACCAGAGGTGTTTACTGCCCATTTCTGGAGTCACATTCCCGCCCTTTAGGCCAAGGGTAATACAATATAAGTTGTGTGTTTGTGTTTCTAGGTTTTCTCGTGAAGGTCACATTGGGATGTGAGGTACAAGCCCCTCACTGTTTCAGGCACATGTCCGTGTACGTCTCATCAGTTTTCCAGGAGCTGAATGTCCCTGAGTCTCGTGGCTGCAAATAAAACCCATGAGCGGAACTAATATGACAGCAAAATGAATTCCATTTAAATGAACAATACATTTTAAGGCCTTCTGGGGTCAAGGTTGCAGCGAGGAGTCTATTGTTCTCAGCCGCCTCCCGGACAGATGCGATAACCTGGTACAGCCTCTAGCAGGCATAGAACGGGTTTATCCCGTCTCAAATAAAGTGGCACCAGCTCCATGGGAGGGTTACATGAGGGAGCTTATTGGTTCTGCACTCAGACTCATTTCTAGGAGGTAATGATATGGGTGAGAACAGGCTTAAATATTCTGTGCTGCGAGGGAGTTGGCTATTCTAACCACTGTAAATTGATAGAAAATTATATTCACTAGCATGCTGTAAAATCCAAATTGCATCAAATCAACCTCTTCTCAGTAGAAATATAATTTCTTTAGCATGTATTATGGTTAATTTGTCAGCATCATTATAACCATAGCTCCCAACATTATAGGATCATGGTCTTCCCATATGGATAATGTTTTGGGGGCACAGCCACATATCTAGCCACTGTTTCTCATCACTCTGTGGTTTCCTGTATCGGTGTGACATCAGCCTCACATCACTGCTCTGTGCTGCTGGGGACCCTGCTCCTCCGCTCCCATTATGTAACTCTCAGCCTGTGGCTTCCTGTATTAGTGTGACAGCAGCCTCACATCACTGCTCTGTGCTGCTGGGGACCCTGCTCCTCCCATTATGTAACTCTCAGCCTGTGGTTTCCTGTATCAGTGTGACAGCGGCCTCACATCACTGCTCTGTACTGCTGGGGACCCTGTTCCTCCCATTATGTAACTCTCAGCCTGTGGCTTCCTGTATCAGTGTGACAGCGGCCTCACATCACTGCTCCTCCCTCTATGTAACTCTCAGTCTGTGGCTTCCTGTATCAGTGTGACGGCAGCCTCACATCACTGCTCTGTGCTGCTGGGGACCCTGCTCCTCTCATTATGTAACTATCAGTCTGTGGCTTCCTGTATCAGTGTGACAGCGGCCTCACATCACTGCTCTGTACTGCTGAGGACCCTGCTCCTCCCATTATGTAACTCTCAGCCTGTGGCTTCCTGTATCAGTGTGACAGCGGCCTCACATCACTGCTCTGTACTGCTGAGGACCCTGCTCCTCCCTCTATGTAACTCTCAGTCTGTGGCTTCCTGTATCAGTGTGACGGCAGCCTCACATCACTGCTCTGTGCTGCTGGGGACCCTGCTCCTCCCATTATGTAACTTTCAGTCTGTCGCTTCCTGTATCAGTGGGACAGTGGCCTCATATCCCAGCTCTGTGCTGCTGGGGACCCTGCTCCCTCCATTATGTAACTCTCAGCCTGTGGCTTCCTGTATCAGTGTGACAGCGGCCTCACATCACTGTTGTGTGCTGCTGTGGACCCTGCTCCTCCCAATATGTAACTCTCAGTCTGTGGTTTCCTCTATCAGTGTGACAGCAGCCTCACATCACTGCTCTGTACTGCTAGGGACCCTGCTCCTCTCACTAGGTAACTCTCTGTCTGTGGCTTCCTGTATCAGTGTGACAGCGGCGTCACATCAACTGCTCTGTGCTGCTGGGGACCCTGCTCCTCCCTCTATGTAACTTTCAGTCTGTCGCTTCCTGTATCAGTGGGACAGTGGCCTCATATCACAGCTCTGTGCTGCTGGGGATCCTGCTCCTTCCGCTATGTAACTTTCAGTCTCTGGTTTCCTTTATTAGTGTGACAGCTGCCTCACATCACTGCTCTGTGCTGCTGTGGACCCTGTTCCTCCTGCTATGTAACACTCAGCCTGTGGCTTTCTGTATCAGTGTGATGGTAGCCTCACTGCTGTCACAGAAAGGTTGTGACTTTTTCACCTTCACCGAAAGGACCCGGACGTGGCAACAGGTAAGGGTGAAAGCTGTTTGATGCCCTTACAGCAATTTTTTTTTCTCAAATCTAGATTCGTTGTAGGTAATTTTCTTTTGAGCTGCATTGTATCCTGGCAGGCTCACTTCACTCACCACAGGTTACTGTTGCCCCTGCAAGAAGACGTGGACCCAGTACATGATGCATAACTCCCAACATGACCCTCTATGGGAGGGACACATCGCTCTGTTCCTGGACTTTCTTCTTAATGTATGATTACCTCCATCTCTGTTGAACAGGTTAATTGATAAGAAAGGCGTTTCAACACAGGTGATGGCAATCATACATTAAGAGGGAAGTGCAGGAGCAGAGCAATGTGTCCCTCCTGGAGAGGGAAATGTTGGGAGGTATGCATGATGGGAAAGGTCCTCCCGCAAAGGGGAGTTACCATCACAGAATGGGCTTACCGTATCTCTGCTTCATAAATACATTCATACATGCTAAAGCCTTGCTCTATCCAGCACTGTGGCTGCACCATAAAATAATATATATTTTTTTCTTATGGCGCTTTTCTCCAGCAGGGTTTAAAAAAAATGGAGATCGCTACAGTATTTCTGCAAGGTATCAAGGAGGAATAAATATATGCGCCATATAATTATATACTGTACCGCTGTATTACTACAGCCCTGCATTATAGAATATAAAGAAACAAAAAGACATGATAAATAAAATCCAGTATTCTCCTGTACTATGTACCAAGCTGCGCACGTGCTGCCTTGTCCCTTTAAATGCAGCAGCGGGGAACAAGCAGTGCCATTTAGTACCTAAGCACCCGATTAATATTAATGTCGTACCCTGGCATTGTCTGTCACTGAGCCTCACGCAGAGGACCACAGCAGTGCCTGTGAGAGGGGGGGATACGCCAACCACTAACCTATCACAGCCCAAGTGTAGCACTCTCCAGGAGAGCATGGCAGCCGGCATTCCAGGCATTTAGGATATTCGCCTGAAATTATTAGAAGTACTTTTAATAAATGCTGCATAATTTGGTCCCAATAGGTGCCAGGCGGGCACGCTGCCAGACTGCCGGAGCAGCTCATTAATAGACGGGAGCGGCTGTGTGTGGGATTTCATTTATTCCTCTAACGGTTCTAGTTATATTCTCCCCTTGAACACACAGAACCGCAGTACACGGGCACTGGCTTGTAGTACACTTAATATGTTTTCTCAGCACAGGGAGATTAGAATATCACTCACACGTCCCTGGCACCGTCGTACCATGGCCGCAGAACTTGCGCTGGGAGAGGGGGCTGAGGGGGCTCCTGCCAAAACAGATTAAGTTTTCCCTTCTTCATCTACCTATGCTTAATGCTCCCTGCGTGTTCCAGATATTTCCTCCACTTCGCTGGCAGCTGTTACCTAATGCACGAGACGTTTCGTTCTAACGAGAGGCAGGAGAGAGAACGAGTAGGATTCTAGCGGTGTAAAAGGGAATGGAGCCCTGCGCTGTGGTCCTGCAGAGAGGGGAGAGAGGAAGGGGAAGGAAATTATATATTAGAAACATACAGGGGGGGGGATCATCTACAAAAATGATCACCCCACAGCGCCAACGCAGATTTCACATGGTGGTGGGCATTGATTTGCAGAGCACTTTCTCATTTCCATTTAAAATCAGAGTCCACGTGGATACCACAAGTCTTGTGGACTAACGTGGCCACAATAAAATATTTCCTAAAATCCGGCCATGACCCCCTAGACACACACATAGCTACAGTCCATGCCGCATCTTACCTGGCCCCCCACACCCTGTTCCTGGATAGGCCGCCATGTGTACCACCGGTGAGGACTCACTGGCAGTTGGTGTTTCTCCCCTATTTGAATTTTGAACTGTGCTCCAGCCCCCCCTCCCCTCCGGATACGCCACTGACCACTACCCCTGTCAACCTGCCACACAACCCTCTCCTCGGTCGTTCCACAGGGCATGTAGAGCAATGGATTGGGATATGGGTAGCTTTATACAGAGTATAAGCACAGTAAAGGGGGCTGAACACTCCTCATTGGGGGTCTGATCAGATGGGCACCGTGATCCCATAATCAGACAATTACGGCTCTAATGATATAGTCTCTGGGAATTGGGATAGAACGCGTTCTATGTTCTATCTGCTTCAATTTAGAGTAATTTCAGCACGAGGTGCTCAGTCCGACTTCAAATCAAATCTTCTCCCCATAGACTTTGCAGTGCTCTGTGCCTGCGATCCTGCCTTAATTATCATTCCTGATATATCACGCTACCTGTTATCATACCTCCACAAGCCAATCAGTATTTAAATAGACTTTCTAAATGGAAATCAGCCTATTGTTCTCCTTACCTGATTGTTGCCTTTATAGTCCTAGTTATCCCAATTACCCCAAGTGAAATCAGATCAATCACTCGCTGGTGAGTAGTAATAGTCAGGTATCTCTGCTCAGTGCCTGGGCACAACCTAGGTTTCTCTATGTCTCTTAAGTGGGTGTTTTATTCGGCGGTCTTCCAGATCCCACTGAAAGTAGGTCTAACTTGAAATGAATTATTTAGCAATGGTTCAGTCTGCAGTGTCTGTAAAAGCGAATGCTTCTCAATGGCTTTATGTGAAATGTCTGAGCTGCCGTTTATCCTGGATGCTAGCCCAAGGCTCAGATCATGCGAGATAGAACATGCAGGCCACGCGGTCATGGGATAAGGACTGGCACCATACTGTACTGTATGTTACTGGCAAACGACATAGCTACAGCATTAATCTATTTTGGACTGGTGTCTCCTTCAGTAACACAACAGGATAGCCAGTGCCAAACGCAGGATTTCTAAAGGCGGTTTTCCAAATGCCATCCATAATCTCCCACTCTGCAGACTCTGGGTCGGGGTCTCAGGGGAGCGGTAGAAAAACCCTGGACATTAATGTACACATTGGCTTTTTTTATACACTGGATAATGTATGGAATACTCCCACCTTATAGTAAGGCTCCTGTCTCTTTTTCCTGGCAGCTTCTCTCTGGTCCAGTGCACTGATTAAGGACTCAGATCCATACACAAAACAACCGGAACCCCCCTGTGTTTGCATATGGTAGCAGTATGCCCTTTACCAAACCATCTCTCTATAGCGTCAGGGCTAAGGGGTGTGGCCACCTGCATACTCACCAATACTACCCATTCTATTATGTACAAAATGTTTTATTCTTGGACTTCCTTCCCGGTGGCAATTGCTGAGGTCGGGCTTGCTGGTGCTTAGATCTTTGGACTCTCTCCAAAAGGAGAAGGGTGCCATTCCTCCCATTTTGCAGAGGAGTAGGAAGGCCCCAATAACGCGAAGAGGAAGACTTTGACTCCCACTTCACCAAATCTAGGGAGGAGCTCTTCTTGACTCCCCTGGGGGGCAAAGGTCTTCAGGAAACCCTGTGCTGCAAAGTCACCCCTTTAACCCCAGAATTGGGCAAAAATTCCCCCTGGGGAACAGATTCTTCACCTCCCCCCAAAAGGAAAGGGTTCCCATATGGGCCTGCAGCCAACCTCCATAAAAACGTTTCAAATACACTTGAACACATAAAATATACATACATACATTCAAAAAGGTGCAGAATATACAATAAATAACTAAATAAATAGGTCCCAGCCTTCCGGTCAGGTATATAATCCCGAAATTAGGGGTGATTTTGCCTAGCTCAGTAATCTGCGATACTCCTTATGACACCGCCCCAGCGAATCTCCGCCGTTTCCCCTCATAACCATGTAAGGGGATGTGTCACGAAGACACATGCCCGCGGATGTGCCTGCTGCTGGACAAATTATTCCATGGTCGCAGTCCACCGAATGATTTCTCCAGGGCTCACAAATATAAATCAGTGGAGACTTCCGGCTGAAGACAGGACGAGGGGCTGATGTGATGTCAACTGCCAGCCCCCGCACACCTCGTCGTGCCCACATTCCCATGGGAACACCCATCGATTTCTTTAGGATCACCATGGACAACACCACTCCCGGACGCTGCACACCTCTGAACGGCTCTGCGACTATGCAAGTCACTGTAGCCTTTTGCACAGGGACCCTGCACATGCGCATAAACCATTATGCGCAGTAAAAAAAAACATCAGTCCCCTGTGCGAATCCGTGGGGGGACCGAATCTATTAGACTGAGGGCCTTAGGGGGGTTATTATAATTCACTCGGAAAGGCACAATAATTATCCAATGTACAAAACCATATGCACTGCAGGTGGGGCGTATGTAACGGGGGGCTGTAAAATGTGCAGAGAGAGTTAGATTTGGGTGGGGTTTGTACTTCAAACTGATATCTATATTGCTGTGTAAAAATAAAGCAGCCAGTATTTACCCTGCACAGAAACAATAAAATACCCAAATCTAACTCTCTCTGCACACGTTACATCAGCCCCACCTGCAGTGCACATGGTTTTGTCCATTAGAGAGTGATTGTGCCTTTCCGAGTTAATTAGAATAACCCCCTTAGTGCCTTAGTGCATCCTGAAGAAGTGCTTAGTGTAAGTTCCATACTAGTGCAAAGGTCACCAGAGTAGTGCGACACCAGTGCACCTATTCAGTTTTCAGGCTCACATGTAAAGAACATTTAGTTTGCAGATGGGCAAAACATGCTGCACTGCAGGTGGGGAAGATGTAACATGTGCAGAGAGATTTGGAGGAGTTATTTTGTTTCTGTGTAGGGTAAATACTGGCTACTTTTTTTTTACACTGAAATTTAGATTTCAGTTTAAATACACCTCACCCAAATCTAACTCTCTGCAGTGCAGCTTGGTTTTGTCAATTAGCAAACCAAATGTGCTTTGCGAGTCAATCTGAATCGGGCCCATAGTATATTGGGCTTCAGGCAACTGGCCTCTTGGCCAGTGGACTATTTGATGGCCCATCATCTACTGGAGGTGTCTTTAAGCCCACGAGTTAGGCTAAGGCATGTGAAACTGTAAGGTATTTGTGTATAGAATATTACATATATCTCAGCATTTTTCTCAAGTGTGCCACCTGAGCTAATGAGGTCCACACCAGTTTACAGCCTCCACCTACAGTTCTAGTATTATTCACTGGTCTCTTGTTTTCATGTGAGGGCCAATGTATTTTATTTTTGTTACCTGTGGGGACCGGTGTGATTGTTTTTTCGGTACTTGTGTATTATGCGATGCGATTTCACCCAATTTCTAATTGTACAGGCACCCAGATGCCTTATTACCTTGTTAAATGCCCCCCAGACCCGATTTTTAATTGTATACCCACCCTCATGGGTCATGAGTATGTGAAATGCCCCCCATTGTTAACGTCACCCCACTATGAACGCCAACCCGAAGCGTGGCGAGTGCAACGAGCCCGCGAGGGGCGGCGGTACGCGTCCTCCAACATTTTCATACCCCCACTATCCACGTTGGCGTGGAGTTGATTTTATAAAGTGTGGCAAGCGCAGCGAGCCACCGAGCCCAAAGCGTGGCGAGCGCACGCGTATACCTGTGAAGTAATGCGTGTCTGCTCGCCACACTTCGCATTGTAATGACATGCGATGTGACGCGATTTTAAAATTGTATACTCAGCCCGGGAAAAGGCTGAAATTTAGTCCATCGCATGCCATTGCATACCTTAATTAGTGGTATGCGATGTGATGCGATGTTTTTTCATATGGAGCCAATGTGTTTTGTTTTTTCCTGTGGGACCCAGTGTGTTTTTCCCTGTGGGGGTCTGATGGTGTGCCTTGGCAATTTTAACATTTTGTTTGGTGTGCCGCAAGTTGAAAAAGGTTAAAAATCACTGATACAGTATATAGAATGTTCTTTTTTGCTTCTATATTTCATATTGGAGTGATGCAGCAATTTACCAAAATGCTCTTACAATCAGATAGCAGCCGGTTACATCATCTCACCAGGAGGCAGCGAGGAACATCCTACGGTATAATGGCATTGTGATATTGCCCCAAATGTTCTATAAAATACGTTTCCATCTCCGTTTTTCTTTCTTTTCGGGTAACATTAGTGTTATATTGATGAGTTTTATGTGTACATCCCTTTGTGTCAGAGCTCGTTCATAGAAGTCGCAATTGTTTTTACTCCACTGTAAACCACCTGCATCTGCCACACGTTCCCTGTAGAAGATGGAGGAGATGGAACAATCACTGGGAATGATAAATGGTTCCACACCCCCAGGAAGCCACTGAGAAGTGCAGACCACCTGCTGGGCTCCCGGTATGAGCGGACATTTCAGATAACAGCCCCCACGCTGCTGTACTCATCTCCGGTAATGACACACAGACCAAACGCCACAAATCACAATGTCACCAGCAGAGCTGCGTGTGTGCAGGACACTAATAGCCTTGCCACGCACCTCTCATCTGCCAGAGATTGCAGAGGCTGCGGCCTGATGTGCACTCTGATAGACAAAGGACAAGGCACAACATCTATCTATCTATAGTATCAATGTATCTCTCTATGTATGTACAGTATGTATGTATCTATCTACATGTCTATCTATCTATGTATCTATCCAACTTAGGGGCAGATGTATTAAGCCTTAACAAGAGATAAATGCAAGGGTAATAAGGAGAGATAAATGTCCAGCCAATCAGCTCCTTACTGACTTTTTTTAAATACAGCCGGTAACATGGCAGTTAGCAGGTGATTGGCTGGACGTTTATCTCTCCTTATTAACATTGCATTTATCTCTTGTTAAGGCTTAGTACATCTGCCCCTATGTATCTATTGAGTGAAAAAGGGTGAGTTTCACCAGGATACGGTCATTTGGTCTACAACATAATGCTCGACAGTCATTAGGTCGACACCATTAGGTTGGCATGGGAAAATGTCGACATGGGTCTAGGTCGACATAGAAAAAGGTCGACATGGTTCTAGGTTGAAAGGTCATTAGTTCGACAATGTCTAGGGAAGTCCAAGAACAGAGCATTTTCTCCCGCATGGAGAGGGTCAGGTAGGCAACCATGGGATAGATACATAGATAGATAGTGTAACAGGTTCTCCAGGTGCGGCACATACATCTCAGCCACCTGTCCCAGTCAAGTCCCCTTGGGTCCTATCTTGTGGACCAGAGCCAACCCTCCTGCACTCACCTCCAGACTTTTCGAGGTGAAACTAAACACAGGAATGAAAGCAGGTCAGCAGACTGCAATTTATTGGTGGTCCACTGCACATCTACCACCATTGACCACAGGAGATCCAGGTCCCTTTGGATTCACATGCCACTCACCGCATCGACTTTCCCTGTGTCCCCCTAATGGGACATTCCCAAAATTGAGTGGACACAACACTTTTCTGCACCTTCCCAAATATTGGAATATAATAACAGCGGCCACGGCACATCTCACCTACCAATAGGAACAATATCACAGTTCCAACTTTCGGTGGCTTCAACATCCATCCTGACAGTGAGACCACTTTATCAAATTACTAATATATATGTTATGCTATTTTTTATGTACTGAATTTATGTGTGTTTTTATTAAAATTTAATTTATATCCCATGGTGCTTATTCCTCCTCAAACTAGCGCTGTACCACCATTCTATTCCTTTTTCGTTTGTGGGACTAACTACCCCACAGCTGGGATCTGAACCAATTACCAGCGCCTGTTCATCCCCTAGGACAGTGGTTCCCAACCCTGGTCCTTAAGTACCCCCAACAGTGCATGTTTTGCAGGTCTCCTCACAGAATCACAAGTGATATAATTAGCTCCACCTGTGGATCTTTTCAAATGTGCCTGAAAAATGAGTGCACCTGCCGGGTGACCTGGAAAACGTGCACTGTTGGAGGTACTTGAGGACCAGGGTTGGGAACTACTGCCCTAGGGGACCACCTTTCGCATTAGTTCCCTGGTATTGTAGGATTGCCATCACCTGTGGTGAAACACCTTTCTTATCAATTACCTACCTCACCACAGGTGATGGCAATCGTACATTACCAGGGAAGTCCAGCACAGAGCATTTTCTCCCTGAAGGAGAGGGTCAGGTAGGCCACCATGATCTAAGTTGTTGAAATTAGTTTATAAGCTCATCCCAGGTGCATGTCAAGCAGTGGCGCAGTAATAATCCCAGCAGACCCCGCAGTGACTTTGAGGTGCTGGGTAGCTGCACATACTGTACTTCTCTTCAGTCCTGGCGTGCCTGCCTCCATTAAAAGTTCAGGAGCGACAGACCCAGCGGCGCCACCTGCTGGAAGAGGGAATACTTTGATCCCCTGATGAGAAGGATGTGGCACATCGTCAATGATGACGGCCCCTAACAACAAGCAGATAATAGGGGAGATACCATAACTTTCTTGTAGGGGGGGGGGGGGGGGCACTATAGTTCTTGTTCTATTAATATAGGGAATCCAGGGTGTTTGAGAATCACTAAGCCTTGAAAAGTGATAAAATGGACAGTGATAAACCACCAACCAGGGCAGCCGAGAGGGAGGGGAGCGGGTACTAATTACCGGAGCCCAGGCTTGCTGGTCCAACCCCTCCCTTCCCCCTCCATCCCTCCTGGGTAGCAACAGCAGCACACACTTCTACAGCATGTGCTGTGCTGACAGCAGGCTCAGCATGAGTGTCTCACTGACAGCGTGAGAGGTCATGCTGAGCCTGCTGTCAGCACAGCACATGCTGTAGATGTGTGCTGCTGCTGAGATTACAGTTTGTAGAGTTTTCGATCACCCTCTAAAGATGTTGGGGGCGTGGCCTAAATGTGGGAGGTGCCCACACCTCCCGCACTTAGGCCACGCCCCCAACATTTTACCAGGGCCCGGCATTCCTCTCGGCTGCCCTGCCCTGCCACCAACCAATCAGCTCCTACAGTACCTGTCATTTTTTCAAACACAGCCTGTGACATGCCAGGTAGGAGCTGATTGGCTGTCAGTTTATCACTCTCCATTTTTATCACTTTTCAAGCTTAGTACATCTGGCATTTTCTTTGTAGGAAACCCCCAGTTACAGTTGGGAATGGAAAACTAGCACAGGGAGTTTGTGGAAGCAGCCTTCATGGAGGTGGGGTCTCTTGAGGGGGTGGGGTCTGTTGAGGGGAGATGGGTCTGTTGCATCAGCAGTATCCCTCCTCTTAGGGCCTAATCTGAGTAGGACACAGTTGTAGCCGTCCCAGTGTGGGCAACATTAGGCTAATTCCACTACAATACCCTTTCCGGTTGCCATGGGATCGGAATTTAAATTGACCCTGGAAAATCCAAACAGTGGTTCCCATGAACATCCTCATTGCAAGCTTGCCGCCTTCTAACCCCTAATATACCCACACCAGCATGCCACTCTCACCTGGCCATAGTGTGTCAGCCGCCCTGGGACTCTATTGCCAATTGTCCCGGAAGTAACCAACACTTGTACAACAAGTGTTTGGGTTCGCAGGTTCCTCCTCGCTGGCAGTTATATAGATAAAATGGGCCTTATTCCGTGGAGGGCACTTACTGAGCGCAATGCCGATGTTTGCGTTCTTTCTACTGCACAAATCAACAAATACTTTTCTCAAAATGTAAATAATTGGACCAGTGCTGCTTTAAATAAAACACATTATTTCAAGAACAAAGTATCCTTTAAAATGCTTCTGCTCTGTGGGATACCAGCTTGACAAATAGGATGGGGTTTGTTGCCGACGGTAACCATCTCGTTACATAATCAGTCACGAGTCCAAGCTTCTGGCCTGGTAAGAAAGCTTCACAAATCTCAAACCTTAAATCCACACAGGTCCTGGGTCATTAACTCAATTATCTTTACTTCAAGTATTGTAGAGAAAAATTTAATGAAATAAAAAAACAGTATAAAAACTTTTTTCAGTTACAAAACAATAAAACTATTATTGCCAACATAACAAAAGACCCTCATTGCGTTCCACTGAGACCGTGTCATGTGTTCACCGTACACCAAACCCCCACCCCCTTGTTTCCAACATACACAAAGAGGACACCCTGAAAAATCGAACTGGTCAAATTCTATTGTAAGGGGCATCAGACGAGCTGAATTATCCACAGACCCCGGTTGCACTTTTTCTTCTTCAGCTCAAGATGCAGCTGGTAGACCCCATAACAGTACAGAGGTTAATGTAAATGAGGTCTCCTACGATGCGAAGGTCATCGATGGTCGTTCGCTGAGCATCGTCTATAGAATGTGCCCAGGGCTGCCGGTTTCAAATTCTGACTTACGCAAACACATCCATATTCATTAGGTTTCGCTCAGAATTTGCTAAGAGCGAGGTGGGGATGGGGGAGGGAGGGTAGCATGCAACAACATGAAACAGCCCGTTCTTCAAGCGGAGAAAAAACAAACTAATGAGCCTGCAGTTCATAAGGTTTCTCTTTAATGCACATCAGACACCTTCAGCCGCAGCGATGTGCTACGAAGTGTAGCTGGGTCATGCCAAATGTGGCTTTTCCTTCATCTCGTGTGGAGAGGATGGGGAGGGATACAGTGCAATGCGTCTTATGGACGGTCCTCTCCTAATGAGCTCAGTGGATTAATGCATCCATTAAACTGAGTTGTAGAGTTTACGCTGTTATTTCAGAGTGGCGTGAGGCACTGCCAGCCTGGCGGTGGGCAGCAGCAGCCAAACAATCTCCAGTACTTCCTCATCTTTGCGGCCACCACTACGCTAGTTATGTTAGCCGCTACTTAACAGCTACGTAAGGATTTTCAGCGAGGAAGTACCCCACCCTCCTCTGTCCAGGCCACCCTCCTGTGTCTATGCCACCATCTATTACCTTTAGTAAAGTTGCGGCAAGCGAAGCGCAGCAGAGAGAGCTATCGAGCCCGAAGTGTAGACAAAGGTGCTACGTAAATTCCATAGCGTAAGCGGTGGCCGCAAAGATGAGGAAGTACCCAATCGCCTGTGAGCCTCAGGGGACGCAGTCACAATGTTGGCAATTAGGGGGCGCCTTGGTCTGCACATCCTGATTCTAAACATGATGGGTCAGATGCAGGGCAGCCGAGAGGAATGCCGGGCCCCGGTAAAATTTTGGGGCGTGGCCAAAGTGTGGAAGGTGTGGCCACCTCCCGCACTTAGTCCACGCCCCAAAATGTTTAGCGGAGGATGAAAGAAAACTCTAAAATCAGCAGCAGCACACACCTACAGCATGTGCTGTGCTGACAGTAGGCTCAGCATGAGCTCACACGCTGTCAGTGAGACGCTAATGATGAGTTTGCTGTAAGCACACCACATTCTGTAGAAGTGTGTGCTGCTGTTCTACCTTGGAGGGACAGAGGGGGGAAGGGAGGGGTTGGACCAGGGCCCCTGCAGGGCCCCTCCAGCAAGCCTGGGCCCAGGTAATTAGTACCTGCTCCCCCCCCCCCTCTTGGCTGCCCTGGTCAGATGCACTAAGCTTCAAAAGTGATAAAATGGAGAGTGATAAACAGCCAGCCAATCAGCTCCTACCTGCTTTGTCACAGACTGTGTTTGAAAAATTACAGGATGGAGCTGATTGGTTGGATGTTTATCACTCTCCATAGTTTCACACAGACAAAAAAATGCAGGTGCACAAACACTGCTAATCAGAATCTTTATAAGAAGTCTGCAATATAACATAGAGGTGTTAGCAGAATTTTAACCAAAAATATGGGTCCACCAATCGCGTCCAGGTGACCTCATCCTGTGGGTCCCTAACACTCAGGTTAAAGTTTTAGGGCGCGGCATCCCTCAGGCCAGCATAAACCCACCGCCACAAGGCCTAAAGGTGCCCACAGACGCATCGATCCCGGCGTGCGTTCTGTGCTTAACTAGCACGCATCGCATCGTATGCCTTGTGCATGCGATGCAATGCGATAGAAAGCTAGTACAAAAAGTATGTGCAGCACATACTTTTTGTACTGTGCGATGAGGTGCCGCGGGAGCGCGCACCCTATCGCATAGCATCGCACCGCCGGGATCGGTGCGTGTGTGGGCACCTTTACACTAGTGAGAGGTGTAAGTACTAAGGAGCTATGTGCTGAGAGTGTTACAGAGGTGAGAGGTAATAATTAGTGTAACAGAGGTGAGAGGTAATAATTAGTGTTACATGGGTGAGAGGTAATAATTAGTGTAACATAGGTGAGAGGTAAGATTAATGTAATGCCAGCACTAGGCATGGAATGGGTTAAACATCCCAGGCTGTGTGTGTGACCCTTGGGGAGCATGTGACTCGGGGATCCAATAAGGTGCTTGGGAATGGCAGAGTTAGCTGAATATTGGGTCAGGAAAGGGAGGAGTCTTCCTCTCTTTCCTGCTGAAATTTTGGAGAGTAGACGTTTTTCCCTTGAGCTCCCACTTGTCCTAATTTAAGCACCTTTCCCTCTGCTAGGCCATGTCCTCACGGTCCCCGCGCCCACCGCGTTCTGCCAGGCTGCCTGCCCGTTTTGCTTCTGAGGATGCCCAGCTGCCCACCGCCGCGCTTACCGCGCGGTCGGCAACGGCGTCCGCGCCTCCCGCAGGTCGGCGTGTGAGGAGGGCTGTGTCTGCTAGCCCCAGACCCCGGGCTGTGGGTGCGGCTGCGGCCTCCTCCGGGTCGGCTGTTGGGCAGCGTGGAGCCGTGGCGCGGCGCACGTCCGCGGGTGGGAGGGGGCCTAATGCTGCCTCAGCATCCCCGGCCCCTGCTAGGAGTCGGCGGGGGGGTCCCGGGAGGGGTGAAGCTACCGGATCACAGAGGAGTGTGTCTCCTCGGTCTGATAGGGGCCTCATTCAGAGCTCCCAGCCTGCTGCTGGGGCTCCGAGGGCTCCGCTTGCGAGCACGCCAGCCAGGGTGCGGGGAGGTGTGGAGGCACGGCGGTATCTGGGGTTAGCGAGGGATTTCCCACCGGGGTCCCCGAGGCCATATATGCCCACTTTGCTGGGCAATAGGTCCCGGCTTGCCGGAGGTGACGCTGCGGGTGGGGGACATAGGGGTTCTGGACATGCTCGGGGCAGAAGCTCCGCCCGCGGTGGTCGACACGGTCGAAGGACTAGTCGGGGCCCTGCGGCGGGAGCTGCCGATGTGGCCTTTGACCCCGAGACCCTCTCTGCTGCTTGGTCCTCGGTTGCTGGGGCTCTGGCTCCCCTGGTGCAGGCAATGCATGTATGATACTGCCATGGAAGAGGATTTCCCTGACGCCGACGATGTCGTCGGCGAGGAGGTCGACGCGTCTGACTATGCCGACACGGGTGATGATACCTGGGCTGCTCAGCCAGAGTCGGCAGGTGAGGCCTCTGATGAAAAGGGGGCAGGGTCTGCTTCTCGGGGGTCGTCAGGTAGTTCCCAGGGCACCCGATCTACCTCTTATTCCTCTTCTTCTGCCGGTGGGTCTGACCACGGCAGCGCGGCGAAGGCCGCAGTTCTGACGCAAGCAGGATTGCTTGCACATATTGGACATGGGGTGTAAGGATGTGGAGGTGTGGATGGAAGTGGTCAGGGTCCATCTGAGTGCAGTCGAGGGTGTAGCGACAGCTGCTGCCGCTGCCGCTGCCCCCTCCAATGCATCCAGGGTTCCCCCGGGCACCCCGCAGGCGCAATGTCCTGCGCCTGGGGCCAGGCCTGCTGGGACAGGGCAGGCGAAGGGGAAATGTTATGCTTATAACAACTCCTCTTGCCAGCTGGGACAGAAATGCAGGTTTAAACATGTCTGCATCAATTGTTCCGGGAACAACCCAGCCTCCAGCTGCTTTCGGGGCGGCCGCCCCGGCAGAGGGGCGGGCGCAGGTTCCTCCTCCAAGGCGGGTCCCTCCGGGAACCCTCGATAGGGCTCATACCCCGGTTAGGGTCGAGGCGATGGCCGGCTGGCTTAGCCGATACCCAGATAGGGCGACTGCAGAGTTTTTGTTTCAGGGTTTTAGTCAGGGGTTCCAGTTGCCAGTTCAGGGCGTAGTTAGAGGGGCTCTTTTTATAGGTGTGGGGTACGATAGGTTAAAGGTGTGGGTAGTGGGTCACTCCTTTATCTATTGGGCTACTAGGTTGATTGCCTCTGGGGAGGGGCCTGAGTTTCCTTGCTCTCAATCCATTAGGTGGTTGGGTGTTAGGGGAATGACTTGGGGCGCCCTGAAGTCATTCCTTATGGTGAATGTTCGCAGGTTCGGTGTGCCCGAAGTCCTGGTGCTTCATCTCGGTGGCAACGACCTTGGGAAAATGTCCCAATTGAGATTGCGGGCCCAGATCTTGAGTGATCTGGAGGCCATTTGTGCAGCCTGGCCACACTGTAGGTTAGTGTGGTCTTTTATTGTGCCTCGTATTTGTTGGAGAGGGGCCAGAGATGCTAAGGCGGTTGACGAGGCCAGACAGAAGCTTAATTCGGCTGTTGCAAGGTGGGTTTTAACGGCCGGTGGTGCTGTTATACCTCATACACGGATTGGGTTTAAGTGCTGTCACCTGTTTAGGCCTGATGGGGTTCATTTAGTTCCAGAGGGGCTGTTTATGTTTCTGGAGGATCTGCTTCTGGTTGTTGCTAGGGTGTCTTAGGCTGGTGGCAGGGCTGTACCCTGGGATCAGGGTTCATGCCTTGGCGGGAAAGAACGGCAGGTTAATAGTTTCTTAGCCTTCATTACCCGTTTATGCAACGTATATAGATTGTTTTCGGTGCGCTTGCCTATTCATTGACTTAGGCCTTTCGCTCGATCTCCCGCTCAGGGGCAGCTAGACCACCTGGCTGCGTGGTAGTCAATGTAGTAGGTTGAGTGGATACCGCTTGGTAGGGAAGTTTGATTACGTATGCTGAGTTTGAGGGTGGGGTTTAGTTTAGTAGCCGTTCTGTCTTGGCCACCATTTATTTAAATTAGTTTAATCAAATCAAAAACTAGCTTAAATATTTAAATAATAAATCAGCTAACAATTTCTGCCAAACCTATGTCTTCGAGTCTTTATTTCAGGTTTTATGTTAAGATAAGTTAAGTTAAGGTTTAACATGATAGAGGTACACACACATGAGGTGCTAGAATGTTTAGATTAATGGGTACTCTTTACTTATCACAGCGCCCATCGTGGCCATCGCGGGCATTGAATGCACTAAAAAATCGGGTGCGACGCGATGCCCGCGATTTCCCATAGGGAACAATGTTAAATGTCTCAATTGACCCGATTTTCCTGTTCAATGCCTCAATTGACCCGATTTTTCCATAGGAAACAATGTTAAATGGCCCACAGAGGCCAAATAGGCACCCTGAAGTGTTAAATGGCCCCCACAATTGTTAACGCCACCCCACGATCAACGTGAACCCGAAGCGTGGCGAGCGCAGCGAGCCCGCGAGGTGCGGCGGTACGCGTCCTACGACCTTTTCATACCCCCACTATCCACGTCGGTGTGGAGTTGAGAATAGAATAGTGTGGCGAGCGCAGCGAGCCACCGAGCCCGAAGCGTGGCGAGCGCACGCGGATACCTGTGAAGCCCGCAAAGGGACGCGTTTACCTATGAAGGATCCGGATTCCAAGAGGAAGTTCCTGCCCCCAGAGCTGGACCCTAAATACCCTGCTTAAGCTACCTCCCCTTTTGGTACTGATTAGCCCAGCTACCCCACATGCTAACCTGCCTGTGAATCATCACACTGCTCTGTGCTGCATTGCATCTGAAGTTAACCCCCAAATCCCCGGGCTCTTAACTGCACTCTGGCCTATGCTGCCCTCGTTTTGCCTTAGTGTTACAGAGGTGAGAGGTAATAATTAGTGTTAGAGAGGTGAGAGGTAATAATTAGTGTTAGAGAGGTGAGAGGTAATATTTAGCGTTACAGAGGTGAGAGGTAATAATTAGTGTTACAGAGGTGAGAGGTAATAATTAGTGTTACAGAGGTGAGAGGTAATAATTAGTGTTAGAGAGGTGAGAGGTAATAATTAGTGTTACAGAGGTGAGAGGTAATAATTAGTGTTACAGAGGTGAGAGGTAATAATTAGTGTTACAGAGGTGAGAGGTAATATTTAGTGTTACAGAGGTTAGAGGTAATAATTAGTGTTACATGGGTGAGAGGTAATAATTAGTGTTACAGGGGTGAGAGGTAATAATTAGTGTTACAGAGGTGAGAGGTAATATTTAGTGTTACATTGGTGAGAGGTAATAATTAGTGTTACAGAGGTGAGAGGTAATATTTAGTGTTACAGAGGTTAGAGGTAATAATTAGTGTTACAGGGGTGAGAGGTAATAATTAGTGTTACAGGGGTGAGAGGTAATAATTAGTGTTACAGGGGTGAGAGGTAATAATTAGTGTTACATGGGTGAGAGGTAATAATTAGTGTTACAGAGGTGAGAGGTAATAATTAGTGTTACAGAGGTTAGAGG
The DNA here is from genome assembly GCF_055691185.1 of Crinia signifera. NCBI lineage: Eukaryota > Metazoa > Chordata > Amphibia > Anura > Myobatrachidae > Crinia > Crinia signifera. Next base: position 55,054,809 of record NC_139228.1, read on the forward strand.
TAATAATTAGTGTTACAGGGGTGAGAGGTAATAATTAGTGTTACAGAGGTGAGAGGTAATAATTAGTGTTACAGAGCAGTGCAACTGGGCCCCTGAGGACTGGGGTTGAAGTGATTCTCTTCTCCTCAGTATTAAGCTAGAATCATTCTCGAGTGATTCTATTGTTCTCTATATCAGTCTTCAGAAATCAAAGTGCGTCCGTATCTGTGATCACGTTTGCGTCCCTTACCCACGTGCTGGTGCATCCTGTGATGCAAGTCCTTGTTCAGCGCTGTCTCCAGTCATTCTCCATGGGGTGATGTGCATGACAATTCCCTGGGGCCTAGTCAGCATCCCATGCTGATCCCAAGTCAGTCCCATGCTGCAATGGCGCCGCCATGACACTTGCAGTCACATGTCACATTCCTCCAATGAATTCCATGGGACCTTGTTACTCTGAAATGTGCACTTGATCATGTGATCAAGGTGTGCACAGGTACTTCCTTGGGTAATTGATTCTGTGACTTGCAGCCAATCACAGACAGGCAAGGGGAATATTGGTCAGGCCTCTGGCACTTCCTCCTTGCCTCAAACAACTTGTCTGATCCCTGCCCAGAGGTCAGCGTTCTAGGCTCCAGGTTCCCTGTCCCAGAGTTACCTGTGAAGTGCACCAGTGATCCACTGCTGCTGATTATACTAGAGCTCCCTGGTTAACCATTCACCTGCCAGGTTCCCTCCCAGCCAATAACATCTATTGCTGCCAGGAGAAGAGGTCTAAGCTTATCCAGCTTCTATTGGCAGAGTGTCTATAAATACGTGCAGTGTGGTTGTTAGACGACACACTTAGAAGATATAACCAACTTGAGGTTTATTCAAGTGACAGGCTTGCAAAGTATAACAGTACTTTGGTAGTTAACTTCAGGCAGTATACAACTGATTGCATAGGAATCACAGTTTCTGGTGTTACTTAGCTGTAGCGTTTAGCTTGTGCAGGGCTGATGGCAATTAACTGGTTTACGCTGCGGTATCTCTCCCAGTCGTCGCTGCTGCCAATGATGATGGATGTCCCTGTGCAAAGGTCACGCTTGTAACGGGATTACAGCGGGGCTCTGTCTTGTGCGCTCCGGTGCTTGTGGAGCTACAAACAGCATGGAGGATGTCACACACGCTCTGAGGCACACACTATCACGCGGGGACTTCCTTACAGGAAAGGAAACGCTGCCAGCAGGGTCAGGGGTCTCTGCCCTGCTATACGCTTAAGCGAGCTGTCACTCAGGGTGACATCTAACTACAGCGGCTGCAAGGGGACAAAGGCAGTCTGTTAGGCTGCACACCAAAACAGTGTATGGAGACAGACGCCGGGCGCTGCATTCTAACACTCCCCCTCGCTCAAGGCTGTCTTCGGCTACATAAAAGAACTCAATACAATACTTTGTCCTTTTGTAATACCTGTAACCGAAAATATGGTTAGAGAGAAAAGACATTCAGAACATCAAAACTTCAAATCAACATTTTGAACTTAGACAAGTCCACAGTCCTTCATGAACTTAATAAGCAAGTTTGTCGACAGTCCTTTTGTAAGCATGTCAGCGACATTCTGTTCACTTGCAATGTATTTAACATCGATGGACTTGTTCTCCACTAGTTCTCTGATGAAGTGGTGTCTGATCGCGATGTGTTTCGACCTTCCATGGTGCTTGGTAGTACAGGAAAGATCTATTGCTCCCCTGTTATCACATGCGATGCTGATAGGAAGAGACTAACTCACACAAAGTCTCTTTGATCCAGAGTGCTTCCTTTGATGTCTCTGTAAGAGCTATGTATTCGGCCTCGGTTGTTGCCTCGATGTACATTTGTTGGTCGACTGTGACTGTTCCCTTTTGCAAGTTTTGAACAATTCTCATTCCCAACAAATGATTGGCTGGACCTAAGTCTTTCAACTTGAATCTCTGTTTTAGTTGATCTCTCACACTTGTGATGTGATCTTCGTGACCTGCTATAAGTATATCATCCACATAGACTGCTGTGATGAACAACTTTTCTCCCAGAGTTTTGTGATAAAGGCAGTGGTCAGTCTCTGATCTAATAAAATTCATTTCAAGTAGTACTGTGTCCAATTTTATGTACCAGCAACGACCACTCTGCTTTAGACCGTATATGGATTTCTTCAGAAGACACACCTTCTCTGTCTGAAGTTCATCCTCATTATAGTGATCTGGTGTTTCCATATAGATTTCTTCAAGTAACTCTCCATTTAGGAATGCTGAGTCGAAGTCTAGTTGATATAGCAGTAAGTTTTGTAAGGTGGCGACTGCAATTACTAATCTTAGAGTGTTGTACCTCGCAACAGGTGAGTATATCTCCCCATAGTCAATTCCGGATCTCTGTGTGTATCCCTTAGCAACAAGACGGGCTTTGTAACGGGCAACTTCTCCGTCTGAATTTAACTTCCTGCAGAAGACCCACTTGTTCTTGACTGTCTTGCGGTTGCTTGGCCTATCTACTATGGTCCAAGTATCATTCTCTTTCAGTGCTGATAGCTCTGTATCTATTGCAGATTTCCATTTCGCCCAATCACTGCACGCTTTCGCTTCTCGAATACTCTGAGGTTCACTGAAGGCAATATTCGCATATTCTTCCTCATATCTTCTAGCTGGTATGCCCTTGTTCCTTCTTACGGAAGCTCTGTTCGTTGGTTCGCTTCCCTCTTCAGTATTTTCTGTTTCAGGTATGCTTTCTATTTCACACACCTCTACTAGTGCTTGCTTTTCTTGCTCTTTGACTTTTGTGGGTGGTGCTGTTTCTTGAAATATCACATCCCTTGATTTTAGAAGACGTCTGTTCTCTGCATCCCAGAGTCTGTACCCTTTACTCTCCTCACAATAGCCTAGCAATATGCACTGTCTTGATTTCGGGTCAAGTTTCTTCCTTTTCTCCTTTGGTATATGCGCATAAGCTCTGCTCCCAAAGACACGGAGATGACTGATGTCTGGCTTCTTCCCAGACCAGGCCTCTAAGGGGGTTTTTCCCTTCACGGCCACTGTGGGTGTTCTGTTTTTCAGGTATACTGCGGTAGATACAGCTTCTGCCCAAAAACTCTTCTCCAGGCCAGCATCGTTCACCATCGCTCGTGCTCTTTCAACGATTGTTCGATTCGCCCTTTCACTTACGCCATTCTGTTCAGGTGTATAGGCCATCGTCAGCTGATGCTTTATGCCATGCCTTTTTAGAAAGTCGGTTAGCTCTTCATTTTCGTACTCTCCCCCATTGTCGGATCTCAGGACCTTTAGCTTTAGGCCCGTCTGAGTTTCCACTAGGTTCTTGTACTCCACAATTTTCTTGACCACCTCACTTTTCTTCCTTATGAAGTATACGTGTGTCATTCTTGTGGCGTCATCAATGAGAGTCATGAAGTACTTGTAACCACTGGTTGACTCCTCTTCCATTGGTCCGCACACATCTGTGTGCACCAGAGCTAATTGTGATTCTGCTCTGCCTGCTGACTTGGGAAATGGGTTGCGGGTCTGCTTGCCTTTTATGCAACTCTCGCACACAGGTCTTCCGGTGTCTTTCACTGTGATTCCTGTTGCCATCCCATCAGCTAATTTCTGGACATTATCATATCCTAAGTGTCCCAAACGCCTGTGCCAGAGTTCCATCGACTCATTTTCAGCAGAGGCTGCCAAAGCTACACATTCATCTGTGTCTAGGACGTATAGTTGGTTGCATCGGGTTGCTGAAGCAATTACAGTCCCTTTTTCATTTTGCACCATACACTTGCCCTTTGCAAACTGGACTCTGTAGCCTTTTGCCTCGAGTACGCTGATAGCGATGAGGTAACTTCCCAATTCTGGTACATATAGGACATCTTGGATATCTGTGACTACTGTCTGTCCCTCAATTCTTAGTCTCACTGTGATTGTCCCAACATTTGAAGCAGTAAGGACCTTTTCACCAATCCCGGTAACTGTTGTGGGTGTACACTGTGTTAAAGAATTGAACCACTCCTTGTTGCAGCTGAAGTGTCTAGAGGCTCCCGAGTCCATGTACCAGAGATCCCTCCTTGGCTTGTCTGTTACATTCAGTGCTGACTCGTTCTTCTTGTCATGCCGCTTGTGCATGCCACTAGTGTTCTTCATCCTGCATTCTGAAGCCTTGTGCCCTACTTTGTGGCACACATAACATTTGAATGTGCATTTCTTGGGTTTTGCACCCTTTGCTACTAAGGCAGAACCCTCAGCTATGGCATCCTTGTGGATTCTCTCTTGGAACTGTAGTAGCTTGGCTCTCACAACTTCAGTTGTAAGCTTGGTTTCATTTGACTCTAGTGCGACAACTAGGAAGTCAAATTCTTCTGTCAAGTTCTGCAGCATTACCATCGCCACTTCTTCCTCATCCACTTTTGCTCCTACACATGCCAATTGCTGAGCTATCGATAGTATCTTATCAATGTAATCGTTCATGTCCTTGCATGCATTCAACTTTGTTCCATACAGTGTGCGTCTCAGACTTATTCTTCTCATTAAGCCTTTATTTTCATAAGCACCTTGTAGAGTTGTCCACATGTCCTTAGCGGACTCCTTCCCACAGATAGTAGAATAAACATGCTGCTCCACAGCCAGGCCTATTGTGCCAATAGCCTTGTCTACCTCTTCTGGGTTTGGACTATCTCCTGGGGCTATTGTGACTTTCCATAGCTTCTCCCTTTTAAGCTGCATTTCCATAGCGAACTTCCATGTAGTATAATTCTGTGAGCCTTTGAGTTTTGGAAAGTTCATGCTATGCCCTGTACTGTGCATTCTCGTTAACTCTTCCACAAATGACAATTTAGAAATAATTCCTTTGTGTTCTTTTATGTACTGCGCTAGCACTTGGTCTTTAGGGGGTTAATCTTCGCGCACGTGACGTGCTGGGCCCATAACCTATTGGCAGAGTGTCTATAAATACGTGCAGTGTGGTTGTTAGACGACTCACTTAGAAGATATAACCAACTTGAGGTTTATTCAAGTGACAGGCTTGCAAAGTATAACAGTACTTTGGTAGTTAACTTCAGGCAGTATACAACTGATTGCATAGGAATCACAGTTTCTGGTGTTACTTAGCTGTAGCGTTTAGCTTGTGCAGGGCTGATGGCAATTAACTGGTTTACGCTGCGGTATCTCTCCCAGTCGTCGCTGCTGCCAATGATGATGGATGTCCCTGTGCAAAGGTCACGCTTGTAACGGGATTACAGCGGGGCTCTGTCTTGTGCGCTCCGGTGCACTTGGAGCTACAAACAGCATGGAGGATGTCACACACGCTCTGAGGCACACACTATCATGCGGGGACTTCCTTACAGGAAAGGAAACGCTGCCAGCAGGGTCAGGGGTCTCTGCCCTGCTATACGCTTAAGCGAGCTGTCACTCAGGGTGACGTCTAACTACAGCGGCTGCAAGGGAACAAAGGCAGTCTGTTAGGCTGCACACCAAAACAGTGTATGGAGACAGACGCCGGGCGCTGCATTCTAACAGCTTCCACCAGCAGAGACCGCCATTGGCTCCCAAGCCATATACCATCATCGACTCTTAAGTCAACACAGTCTGTCCACAGCTCCAAGGCTGTTCCTATCTCAGCTCCCAGGCCGGTACCCTCTTCAGCTCCCAGGATGTTACCCTGTCCGGCTCTTAGGCCATCGACATCCCATTACGGCTCCCAGGCTGTCAGCATCCATATGGGCTCCCAGGCTGTCGACATCCATCTCGGCTCCCAGGTCATCGACATCCATCTCGGCTCCCAGGCCGTCACCATCCATCTCGGCTCCCAGTCCGTCAACATCCCTTTCTGGCTCCCAGGCTATCAACAAGCATCCCTGGCTTCCAGACCGTCAACATCCCTCTCCGGCTACCAGGCCAATGCAGTCCTCTGTTCAGAGTCACCTCAACTCTCCCACCTAGCTGTGTCCTCAGTGCCCAGTGTTCTATGAACTGTCCTTTCCTCATACCTCCCGTTTTCCAGTTCCCTGACCCTTCCACTGGCTCACTGCCACCACAACCAGCTGAGCCCTGACAAGGCTAGAGTGATTCTATTGTCCTCAATATCAGGCTAAAGCAATTCTATTGTCCTCAATATCAGACTGGAGTGATTATATTGTCTTCAACATGGGCTGGAGTGATTCTATTGTGCTCAATATCAGGCTGCAATGATAAATAGGGCTCCTTGAGTGTGTGAATTAAAGTCACTGAAGTATACAGTGATGTAGCTCTCTGGCTTACACATTATTACTACACATTGGGGTTTATTCTAGTTCATTTTTTCTGACAAAATCCTTCTTAGATGGACAAAACCATGTGCACTGCAGGGGGGCAGATGTAACATGTGCAGAGAGAATTAGATTTGGGTGAGTTATTTTTTTCTGTGCAGGGAAAATACTGACTGCATGATTTTACACTGCAATATAGATCTCACTTTGAAGAAAAACACCACCCAAATCTAATTCTCTCTGCACAAGTTACATCTGCCCCACCCGCAGTGCACATGGTTTTGTCCATCTAAGAAGGATTTTGTCAGAAAGAGTGAACTAGAATAACCCCCATAGTTATCTCCCCTCCTGCATTCTGCATGAGACTCCCTGACATAGCAGCAATCTCCCTCTCTCCCTCATTAATCTAGCAATCTCCCTCATGTCACCTAGCCCACATTACACTGTTACATTTTTAGGGAAAAAAGGAATGAGAGACAGATACATTTACATTGAATCATCAGCACCATTTCCCAGCACTTTACCAAGTATAGTACCTCTTACTAACTGCTTTCGGGCTCATATACATTTGGATATAAGCAGGGCTATTTTTCAGCAGGCTCCAGCAGGAACTGAGGCCCTTATTCTAGTTCACTCTTTCTGACAAAATATTTCTTAGATGGACAAAACCATGTGCACTGCAGGTGAGGCAGGTGTAAAACCCGACCCAAGTCTAATTATCTCTACACAAGTAACACCTGCCTCACCTGCAGTGCACATGGTTTTGTCCATCTAAGAAATATTTTGTCAGAAAGAGTGAACTAGAATAAGGGCCTCAGTTCCTGCTGGAGCCTACTGAAAAATAGCCCTGGATATAAGTCATTTTACAAGATTCCTCTCAGATGTAGCAGTACACACCCACACTTCTAGGTGCCACGTATACAATCTCTTCTCACAATCTCTCCATATATGGAACTAGACACGCCCTTTGGGAGGAGCATGACACGCCCCCTCAGTGGGGCGCTGTGCAAAATTATATTACCAACTATAATCTCCCTGAAACTAGTTTTCAAAAGTAGGCAAGTATGTTACTACATTTTACATAAAGATACAAAACATAATATGAACCACAAGCAACATAAACAAGTCATAACCACGTGAGTATATACTGTGCTCTGTGATATCTGATGTCGGTCCTGGTATGGGCGCGGTTCTCCGGTACAACATGGAACGCGTCTGCCGGCCATTATATGTCTTGTTGATGCACAGGATAGATCTGAGGGGTGAGGAGAATTAACAATGAGATTGACTTCATTTTCCTTTTGTTGCCTGCAGGAACCAAGATCAGCGGTGGCACCAGGAAACATGACACGTAGAGCGCAGAGGAGAGAGCAGGCGCTTACTGTCACTGCAATCTGTCACAGCAGCCTCGTCCCTGCACAGGGACACACACAAGACCTCTCTTAATTATTTCATGTTGGATTTTTAAATTGCAAATTGCACTTGTTAAAGTCTCAGAGAAGCGGGTGAGTGATGACGAACATGACAATATATTCTGGGAGCTGTAAACTAAATATGTATATTTGTGCTTTATGAGAGGGTGAGAACATCACCCCTGTATAATGTATTAGCCTAATTCACACCTGATCACAGGACAAATTTGTTCTCGAAAAAGGGCAAAACCATAGGGCCGATTCACACCTGGTTGCAAGGCTGCAACCTTTTTGTAGCTCAGCGATCAGTTAGCCGCAGCCCCGCCACAGTGAAATCCCGCCCATGTCCATGGCTGCGAATGGCATCACAGCTGTGCAAAGAGGTGGAAATCCATTTGCAAACACTCATCATCTAATGTATTTGTGATAAACTGGAACCGGCAGGCCAGTAACCCCTTTACCTTGCGCTCTGGGATTCCCTTCTTTGCTCTTCTTACTGGACACGGGACAAGAACCAGACCAAGGAAACGGTGCAACGGAATTTATTTAAACTTAATAGGATACTTGAGATCGGGTAGCAGGCAGGGCTACCTAAGGCATAGATAGCACTGAAAGGGGTGCACCGTTATGTAACACAGCAAGTTCACAGTAATAACACAAGGCACGTCTGGATAATTCAATCAAACAAAGTTATCACTTGGTAGAAACATACGATACTTAGCAATCACATTAAACTATACGCATTAGTTAGGTCATGCTATATAAACAACACATTAGTACTACTTTACTGTACACAATATTACGCTACTGGGTATCCAGTTCCTATATAAACCTCTAAGACAGACCTGTACGCCAGGGTTTAGAGTTCGTGGGAGGCCTCTCCTTGGTTGCTGCGCAGGAAATGTAAAACATAGACTAACAGTCCTCTTTTGAATATAAGCAGGGGAAAAGTTTGGTCGGGCAATGTCCCAAAGAAATGAACGAGACTGGAAGGCCTTTGATAAATCAAACAAGACAGTGGCGATTCCGGAGTTACACCACTAGGTGGTCCCATTGACCTGTTGGTCCCTTAAGACTTGTGACTTGTCCCTGAGGCTTTTACTCCACCGCACAGGGGCCGTGCTGTTGCTGATTAGGAATCAACGGGGCCCTTAGTAGTTACAGCGTTAGCCTCTTGGCTCTATTAGGGGACTACGTGGGCAAAGTCAGGGGCCCTGTTGCTGGCAGTCTGTGGACTCTTTGGGGGCCTGCAAATAGGGATGTCCCTGGGTGGTTCAAGTTAGGGTGCGGACAACTGGAAGTGAGCTTGTGTGATTAGCAGTGACGTGCGGTGATGGCTGTGAACGGAGAGGCACTGTCACAGCCACCACCGCACCGCAACACCCCCCCTCCTCCTGATTGCCGCCGACGCCCGCTGCCCCCCTCCTCCAGCAGCAGCCAGCACCCGTCCCCTGCCGCAAACCTCCATCCCTGCCCGCTGTACCCCCCTCCCCCCCCGGCAAAAAAATGATACTCACTGGGCAGGGGGAAGGGGAGAGGGGAGCAGCAGCCACACAGGCAGGGAACCGGGACTCGGGAGCCGGCAGTGGCACAGGTCACAGGCAGCGTAGGGAGCAAACGCGGCACTGTCGGCTTACATGACAGGGGCTGCTGTGATTGGACAGCAGCTGGATCTGCTGTCCAATCACAGCAGCCCCTGTCAATTAGGCACTTCTAGAAGTGCCGCTTTTAGTGTTATTTTTAATGGATTTTTTTAGACCACTGCTTAGCCCTGCCCCAAGCCCCACCCCCCGCTTCATCCCCTTGCAGTTCTGTGTGGGAGGCACGCTTATTGTGCCTCCCAAACTAGGTTAAATAATTCAAACTAGTAAAATAATATAAAGAAAATACGGTACTTATGTATTATCTGGACTCCCATGTTAAATGCACCCCATTTTTTTATACCCCTTCTATCCAACTACGCATGGAGTAGATTTTATACAGTGTGGCGAGCGGACACGGTCTCAAAGGAAAACCGGGAGCCCAGATATTACATAAGTACCGAAAATACTTATGACACAGAATATGTGTCATAGGTATATTCTTTGTATTATTTTAAAACAAATTGACAGGGGAAGCACTGCCTCCCCTGTCTCCCCTGACTGCACGTCCCTGGTGATTAGGTGTTGGTGAGTTACCTTAACAAACCCCACCTGTTGCCGGCTCCTGCCAGTCACTACTTTAAGATACGCTGCTGGGGTTTCTCTCCTCCGCTTGTCCAGGGTATCAACCATCGCCGGGTGAAGGGCAGACAGCCAAGTCCTGCTCTCTGCCAGGCACTGCTCTCGCTGCTCTGGCCGGGGGCTGGGCACTTCAGCAGCGCGCAGGCCCCTCACTGCCGCCTGCTGTGTCTCTCTCTGCCGCGCTGGTTACCTCGCACCGGGTCTCTCTCCAGCGGTGGAGCTGTCAATCACCGCCGGGGGTCGGGCCGCTGCTGCGTCTGAGTCTCTCCCTGTGCGTGGGCGCCGCCGGATCTTTGCTGCTGCGGGGCGACGAGCTGCTGCTTCTCTCTGGGCGCGGATGCCGGGTGTCAGAAGGTTGCTGTACACCCACTCTATGCGCCATCACACTCGCGCCGGGTCCCGGCCGCTGCCAGCTTTTGGTTCACCGCTCGGCTTCCCTCACGTGCCGGCCCCACTGCTGCACACATCGGAGATTTCTCTGTCGGCTCCTCACGCGCGCCTTCCACACTTCCGGGGGCACACTATTCGCGCTTCTCCTCCGTCACTCCATCTTGGACCCTCCTCTTCCCAGAGGCGTAGGGAGGGCGGAGCCACCGGAGCTCATGCTCCGGGCGCAGATTCCGTTACAGTGTCTTATATAGCGCAGCAGATTCCGTTACAGAGTCTTGTATAGCGCAGCCGATTCCGTTACAGTGTCTTATATAGCGCAGCAGATTCTGTTACAGTGTCTTATATAGCGCAGCAGATTCCGTTACAGCGTCTTATATAGCAGCAGATTCCATTACAGCGTCTTATATAGCGCAGCAGATTCCGTTACAGTGTCTTATATAGCGCAGCAGATTCCGTTACAGCGTCTTATATAGCGCAGCAGATTCCGTTACAGCGTCTTATATAGCGCAGCAGATTCCATTACAGCGTCTTATATAGCGCAGCAGATTCCGTTACAGTGTCTTATATAGCGCAGCAGATTCCGTTACAGTGTCTTATATAGCGCAGCAGATTCCGTTACAGTGTCTTATATAGCGCAGCAGATTCCGTTACAGTGTCTTATATAGCGCAGCAGATTCCGTTACAGCGTCTTATATAGCGAGCGATTCCGTTACAGCATCTTATATAGCGCAGCACATTCCGTTACAGCGTCTTATATAGCGCAGCAGATTGCACCGGGGCCCCTGAAGACTAAGGGGCCCACTTCTGACACCCACTGCTGGGTGGCATATTGTGAACTTGGGTTGGAAGGGAATAGGAGGGCCCAAAAATGTAGTTTTGCACCTGGGCCAACCACTCGTAAGTTCCGACACTGCCGCTGCCTCTTCCTCACGCCAGGATGCCTGTGTGAGTATCCTCCTCCGGCACTGTCCTGGTGAAACGGGGTGCCCCCCAGGTTGGATAGATAAAGGAGGCACCCCCCATTCTGGGGTGCCACATATTTTCCTCATCATCACGCCCGACCCCCACCCCCTATGTGCAGCAGGCGCGTAAGCCAACACTTACTTGGCGCTGCGATGGCCGTGGGAAGATCGGGGCCACAGCTGATATCCGCATCCTTCCCTCGCAATGGCAGGGATCTTCCTGCTCTGTTTGGCGACACTCCCACAAAATGCCAGGGTGCCACCCACAAACGCTTGCCACCTGTCACTCATCTTGCGAACGGCCAGTGATGGCAAGCTGTTGTTCGCTGTGTTGCGCAGTTGTCAGATAATCGTCAGAGCTGAGAATTCCCAAACCTACGTTTGGGCCTGAATCAGCCCCCATGCTGCACTAAAGGCGGGCAGATGTAACAGGTGCAGAGAGAGTTAGATTTGGGTGAGGTATATGGTTTCTACGCATGGTAAACACTGACTGCTTTATTCTTACACTGCAATTCAGATTTCAGTCTGAACACACCCCACCCAAATCGAACTCTCTCTGCACCTGTTACATCTGCCCCACCTGCAGGGCAGCACGGTTTTGTCCATTGATCAGGTCTGAATTAGGCCCCTAGTAAGGAGCCTCACTGATCATCACACAATAAAAATGCAGCTTTCACCTCGAAGTTGCTCAGTTTTACAGGAAATCGTCAGCTCTACAGCTATTAGAAAAGCTTCATTCATTATGGTATGATTTATAAGGGTTCGGTATATTTTGTTGACGGTTAGAATGTCGGCATGAGAATGTTAACATATCAATGCTGTCGACATGTTCAGCTTGATGACATCGACCAACTCAGCATTGGGCATGTTGACACGGTTGGAATGTTTACATGCTAACAATTTTTACAGTCGGTGCTGCTGTTAAGCTGGTTGCGCCATTACGTACCCTAACCCTACCCCCAACCCTAATTCCAACTTGGCCTCCGAAGCTTATGTTGCATTTTGTGACTATGGGGGAAATTTACTAAAGGAAATTTGTAAAAAAATAGGTGTATTTGTATCCAGAAAAACACTTATTTTTAACATTTACTATCCCGAAAATACGGCAATTCGTATTCGTATTGATGTGCTATCAATACGAATATGAATTGCCGTATTTTCAGGATAGTAAATGGCAAAAATAAGTGTATTTCTGGATACAAATACACCTATTTTTTACAAATTTCCTTTAGTAAATTTCCCCCTAAGTGTCAGCTTGCTGATTGGTGGATGGCTGGAGCAATCAACCAATCAAAGTGCTGACAGTCACTCACTGTAGGGATGGCCATCGATGGTTGCCATTGATGGCAATTCTGCACCCAGCCATCAATAGTGGCAAACTATTTGATGGATAACCATAGATAGTTTTAACTATCGATGGTCATCCATTTTATTTGACTGAATGGCCCCTGGGCCAATCAGAACACGGAAGCGGGACTTCCGGGTGGAGGTGGCCATATATACTTCTGGGCCGGTGCTCTGTACTTGCCCCTCAGCCTAAAAGTTGCCAGCCAGCCCCTGCCAGACAGAGCAATATAACGCTGTCATACATGGTCAGGTACAGCAATGACAATGACGGCTGCATGCGTGTGACGCACCGAACAGTGGGAATCGGTACTGACATGCCGCAGAGCTCCATGGGCGATCGCCTCATGTTTATTCACCTTCATAGCAACGACCTTTATGACGGACTCACGGTGTCATGTAGATCTTGAACATTTGGACACAAAATACAAATGCAAGCTGAAATATTTCTGTGTAATTATACCCCGCTGAGCCTTGTCATATACCAGCCAGCAGGGTGACACTGTCACCGCATTAATGCGTCCAATTAGGTAGAGTGGGCAATGGTCTGTGCCATATCGCTATGTGCGGGCTGTATACTCACCAGGAACACATTGCCATCAGCAGCTGTAGGGAGGGGAGGCCACAAGTAGGACAATGGCAAGTTTATGGGCATGCCCTGCTGTTGTTATCAGGGGGCAGCCACAGATCTCCCCGGATCTGTGGCTGCGATTGCTCCAGCATCGTGTTAATGGACATCTGTAGCTATGTGACTGCCCCTCCCCTATCTGTACGCTTGGGCTTCATCATTATCAGTGGCTACTTGCAGAAGCCCTACCTCAATATATTTAGGCTCTGTCACCACCCACTTATGCCCCATGTGCCACAAATGGCATTGTCATCAAGATGCAGATGATTGACAATCACCAAGAGATGCCATTGCTCAGCAAAGCCACAAGAGACCGCGTTATATGTCTGGCATCACATCAAGAGCCCACATAATATGTTCAGCATCACATCATGAGCTAGTGTTATATATGTCCGGCATCACATCATGGGCTAGTGTTATATATGTCCCTCATCACATCAAGAGCTAGTGTTATATATGTCCTGCATCACATCATGAGCTAGTGTTATAAATGTCTGGCATCACATCATGAGCTAGTGTTATATATGTCCCACATCACATCATGAGCTAGTGTTATATATGTCTTGCATCACATCATGAGCTAGTGTTATATATGTCCCGCATCACATCATGAGCTAGTGTTATATATGTCCGGCATCACATCAAGAGCTAGTGTTATATATGTCCCGCATCACATCATGAGCTAGTGTTATATATGTCCCGCATCACATCATGAGCTAGTGTTATATATGTCCTGCATCACATCATGAGCTAGTGTTATAAATGTCTGGCATCACATCATGAGCTAGTGTTATATATGTCCCACATCACATCATGAGCTAGTGTTATATATGTCTTGCATCACATCATGAGCTAGTGTTATATATGTCCCGCATCACATCATGAGCTAGTGTTATATATGTCCGGCATCACATCAAGAGCTAGTGTTATATATGTCCCGCATCACATCATGAGCTAGTGTTATAAATGTCCAGCATCACATCATGAGCTAGTGATATATATGTCCAGCATCACATCAAGAGCTAGTGTTATATATGTCCAGCATCACATCATGAGCTAGTGTTATATATGTCCCGCATCACTTCATGAGCTAGTGTTATATATATGTCCAGCATCACATCAAGAGCTAGTGTTATATATGTCCAGCATCACATCATGAGCTAGTGTTATATATGTCCCACATCACATCATGAGCTAGTGTTATATATGCCCCACATCACATCATGAGCTAGTGTTATATATGTCCCTCATCACATCATGAGCTAGTGTTATATATGTCCCTCATCACATCATGAGCTAGTGTTATATATGTCCCTCATCACATCATGAGCTAGTGTTATATACTGTATGTCCCGCATCACGTCAAGGTAAGGCAATAATGAAGGGGGTTTGGCTGTGTGTGTGTGGGGGGGGGGGGGGGTGAAGGTGGTGGTTAGGCACAATAGGCAGAAAAGAAGGGAGTAAGGGGTAAGGAGGTTATAGGAGGAAGGTTAGGCAATAAAGAGGGGGATAGTTAGATTGCAAGGGGGGAAGGGCAATAAGGAGGTGGGTTAAACAATAAGTAGGGGGTTAGACTGCAGTCGGGGTTAGGGTTAGACAGTAAGAAGGGGGATTAGTCTGGTGGGGGTTAAGCGGTAAGGAGGGAGGTTGCGAGGGGGCATAGGGCAATAAGGAGTAGGTTAGGCTGCAAGGGGGGTTAGACAATAAGTAGGGGGGTTAGGTTGTGGGGGGTAGGCAGTAATGAAGGGGTTTAGGTTGCGGGGGGTTAGGCTGTGTACTCCATAGTGGGTGGAGGGAGCTAGCCCTGGGGATGGGCCAGCCATGGAGCATATCTATGCTGGAGTGTTAAAACAGCATATTATTTTCATACAAAATCCTCAAATATAGGGTGAACTAAGGCATCAAGGGGGGAGGGGGGTGCGTAATGGCAATTCGGGCACCCCCCAGTAATTGGATTAAACCCAACATGTACTGCAGTGCAGTTTGCAGATTGCCAGGCTGCAGATGCATGGTACAGTCCGGAGGACACTCACGTTATACAGTGCTATATCCATCCAGGATACACTATTAGCAGGGATGTCTGTTATATACATTATATACATTATATAGCAGGGATGTCTGTTATATACATTATATAGCAGGGATGTCTGTTATATACATTATATAGCAGGGATGTCTGTTATATACATTATATACATTATATAGCAGGGATGTCTGTTATATAAATTATATACACTATATAGCAGGGATGTCTGTTATATACATTATATACATTATATAGCAGGGATGTCTGTTATATACATTATATACATTATATAGCAGGGATGTCTGTTATATACATTATATACATTATATAGCAGGGATGTCTGTTATATACATTATATACATTATATAGCAGGGATGTCTGTTATATACATTATATACATTATATAGCAGGGATGTCTGTTATATACATTATATATATTATATAGCAGGGATGTCTGTTACAGTATATACATTATATACACTATATAGCAGGGATGTCTGTTATATACATTATATACACTATGGGCGGTATTCAATGAGGCTGATTCACCATGTGTTTATGGCGATTTTGTGCTGTAAGGCGAATTTTTGACAAAAACGGTGAATCACCCTATTCAATGACCAGATGGCGAATACATTTCAAGGTTTTTTTCGCCATGATTCACCGAGTAGCAATCGCTATCTTTTTATGGTGAAGTGGAATGTAAACTTTTAAAATAAAGTGTTTTGTTTTTTACATTTGGTGTCAAAAAATCAGGAATTTTATTCTGAGGAGGGGCATGCTATTTTTATTCATGTGCTGTAAGCACATGAATATATATTTAATTTAAAAAAATATATATATATTTTTTTTTTTACACAGACCAGCCAGCAGGGGGCCGGAGCCGAGCCGCTCATTAGATATTCATATATTCACTTCACCCGATCATTACATATGCATGATCGGGTGTAGTAAATATACCCGGTCCCCTGCTGGCACCCCCGGGGGGCAGCCTGTGCTGCCTGGCTCCCGGGGAGCCCACCTCCCCCCCACAAACGTTCTGGGGCAGGCAGGGAGACTTCCATCTCCCTGCCTGCCACCGTCCTCAGGCTCCCTGCGGCGTCCGCCGCAGGAGCTCAAATTCGCCGGTCAGGCGCAGCGAGCCCCTGACTCATTGAATACCGGAGCCGGCCAGGCTCCGGAATGCGGCGAGCAGTGGCGAATGTGCAGCGAATCCTAAACAGGATTCGCTGCACGTCGCCAGTATTCACATTGAATACTGCCCTATATAGCAGGGATGTCTGTTATATACATTATATACATTATATAGCAGGGATGTCTGTTACATACATTATATACATTATATAGCAGGGATGTCTGTTATATACATTATATACATTATATAGCAGGGATGTCTGTTATATACATTATATACATTATATAGCAGGGATGTCTGTTATATACATTATATACATTATATAGCAGGGATGTCTGTTATATACATTATATACATTATATAGCAGGGATGTCTGTTATATACATTATATACATTATATAGCAGGGGGGGGGCTGGGGGGTCACGCGCACCGGGCGCTGGAGGTGAGGGGCGCTGTGAGGTCCGGGGACGCTGTAGCGCAGGGACCGGCAACTGGCGGACCGCTCCGGACCTCACAGTATTTGTGTAAATATGCCATTGCCAGGGGAAGTGAGACATGACGTCTCCTTCCCCTGACGAGCGAGCGTCCTATCGCGGCGCCTCACGGGGGCGGGGGCTGACGACGCGGCCAGCGTGATCATGTGGAGACGGAGACGCCGCGCGCGCCAAGCCCGTCCGCCCGCCCGCCGAGTGAAGGAGCTTCCCGGCCACCCTCCTGCCCGTCCTGCCACCCGCTAAGTGAAGGAGCTGCCCGCCCTTCCTCCCACTAAGTGAAGGAGCTGCCTGCCTGCCCTCCCACCCGCTAAGTGACTGAAGGAGCTGCCTGACGCCGCACCCCACACCTGAGCAGGGGCTGTCGAGCAAGGGCTGTCCCTGGAGAGAGTCCAGGTGAGCAGAATGTGTCTTCATTGTCCCTGTATTGGCAGCATTGTCCCTGAATTGGCAGCATTGTCCCCGTATTGCCAGCATTGTGCCCATATTGCCAGCATTGTCATTGTATTGCCAGCATTGTCATTGTATTGCCAGCATTGTCCCCGTATTGCCAGCATTGTGCCCGTATTGCCAGCATTGTCCCCGTATTGCCAGCATTGTGCCCGTATTGCCAGCATTGTGCCCGTATTGCCAGCATTGTCATTGTATTGCCAGCATTGTCCCCGTATTGCCAGCATTGTCCCCGTATTGCCAGCATTGTCCCCGTATTGCCAGCATTGTGCCCGTATTGGCAGCATTGTGCCCGTATTGGCAGCATTGTCCCCGTATTGGCAGCATTGTCCCTGTATTGCCAGCATTGTGCCCGTATTGCCAGCATTGTCATTGCATTGCCAGCATTGTGCCCGTATTGCCAGCATTGTGCCCGTATTGGCAGCATTGTCCCCGTATTGGCAGCATTGTCCCCGTATTGGCAGCATTGTCCTTGTATTGGCAGCATTGTCCCTGTATTGGCAGCATTGTCCCTGTATTGGCAGCATTGTCCCTGTATTGGCAGCATTGTGCCCGTATTGCCAGCATTGTCATTGCATTGCCAGCATTGTGCCCGTATTGCCAGCATTGTGCCCGTATTGCCAGCATTGTCATTGTATAGCGGCAAAATGGGGGTGTGGCCTCGCGGGAGAGCAGCGATTATAGGCCACGCCCCCAAATTAGGCCACACCCCCCGAAAATTTCGGCGCGCCTCCGGCGCGCAGCAGCATCACTAGGGGGGGGGGGGGGCACCAAAAGACTGCCTTGCCCCGGGCGCCGGAAACCCTAGTTTCGGCCCTGCTGTTATATACATTATATACACTATATAGCAGGGATGTCTGTTATATACATTATATACACTATATAGCAGGGATGTCTGTTATATACATTATATACATTATATAGCAGGGATGTCTGTTATATACATTATATACATTATATAGCAGGGATGTCTGTTATATACATTATATACATTATATAGCAGGGATGTCTGTTATATACATTATATACACGATATATCAGGGATGTCTGTTATATACATTATATACATTATATAGCAGGGATGTCTGTTATATACATTATATACATTATATAGCAGGGATGTCTGTTATATACATTATATACATTATATAGCAGGGATGTCTGTTATATACATTATATACACTATATAGCAGGGATGTCTGTTATATACATTATATACATTATATAGCAGGGATGTCTGTTATATACATTATATACACTATATAGCAGGGATGTCTGTTATATACATTATATACACTATATAGCAGGGATGTCTGTTATATACATTATATAGCAGGGATGTCTGTTATATACATTATATACAATATATAGCAGGGATGTCTGTTATATACATTATATACACTATATAGCAGGGATGTCTGTTATATACATTATATACATTATATAGCAGGGATGTCTGTTATATACATTATATACATTATATAGCAGGGATGTCTGTTATATACATTATATACACTATATAGCAGGGATGTCTGTTATATACATTATATACATTATATAGCAGGCATGTCTGTTATATACATTATATACATTATATAGCAGGGATGTCTGTTATATACATTATATACACTATATAGCAGGGATGTCTGTTATATACATTATATACATTATATAGCAGGGATGTCTGTTATATACATCATATACACTATATAGCGGGGATGTCTGTTATTGGTATTTTTAAGTTTTTTAAAAACAGAATTGTAAAAACAAAACCCCCAGCAGCCACTAATGCAATAACTTCACCTTACTGAACCCTCCAGAGGCTCCGCGAGAGGAATGACAATGAGATACATATTAATGACAGTGTATAAGTTCCTGCCGCAATTTGCATCGCATTACTTTATCTGTGGAGTAATCAGTCCACAATCTATTTAAGGGGCTTCTGGTTTATTTTAGGAAGCCGCTGCCCATGAGAGCAATCTAAGCATAAAACTTCTCCTTCTCGCCGTCCACACGTCACACGTTTCAGCTGTGACATGCACTGGACGAAACGTTAAACCATTTTCTACGGAATTCTTAGTTGAATGACCGGTAAGGGAGGAAGACTGGATAGGGAGGAATGTACAATATGAGGATGAGCAAGTAATGCATGTATACTGACCGGCGGCAGGGATCCACGGGCCGGCTGTTGTAGCAGAGCGCTACTAAAAGGCCAGGACTCTAACACACCCTAGCATGAACACTACGAAGGGAACAATGGGGATTATTCTGGTTGATCCACAAAACCCCCACTTTGCAAATGGTTGGCTGGCGCCACCCAATCACAAGGGCGATTCGCACGCAGGGGTTTGTGAATGGATGTTAAACAGTAACATCCATTCGCAGGGCAGGGGGAACCTCCCACATGTTTCGATGGTCGCCAACCATCAAAAGATGTGGAAAGTGCACGCATATAAAAGTGACTCTCAAGTCATATGCGTGTAAGCTGGGAAGGAAATGGGCGGGCAGCTGACATCCGGTGATTTCAGCTGCCAGTCCCTCGCACCGCAACACCGCCTCATTAGCATGAGAACGCCCAGCGTTCTCATGGGAACGCCCATGAAACGCTGGGGATTCCCATATGCTAATGGGTCCGCCCCACGCCCCTCTCTGCCCTGCCCGCTGTCTTGGGTGAGTGAACCCGGCAAATAGTCTGTTCACCGTGGGATACACGCACCCTGTGTATGCACCTGCGCAGAAAGGCGCGTGTGCACAGCGCAACCATCGGTCCCCGTGCGACCGAATTGGCAACTAGAATAAGGACGTAACTCTGCTCGAGGATATTACTAGTGTTAATGTTGCATGTTGTTTTGGAAATGCTTTTAGCACATTACAGAGCGCGTCACTCGCTAACACCATTGTTTATGGATTTTCCTCCCTGTGCGTCTGGCTGGCGTTAATAACCTGAGTGAGTATGTAATATTATCTCATACCTGCAGTATAATGCAGTTACAGCCACTTCCATGGTGGGTGGGGGGGGGGGGAGGACACTGTCCTGCAGCAAACACAGGATACTGGCAGATTATTTTACAAGTGTCCGGTGAATGATTTCATGAAGTGCTCTGTCAATCAAGACGAATGGAAATATTGTCGGCTTCAGGAGCAATTACATCCAGGGAACCAACGATTGTATCATCTATTGCAGCCGGCCAGGGACTCTGAGCTCAGTCCTAGGTCTGTATTCCGCAACCCCCCTGTTCTAAGCCTATTGCTCCAGAAAGAATATTCGGTACTCTTTACCTAGAAGGGCGCCCATCGCGGGCATCGCATTCACTAAAAAATCGCATGCGATGCGACCGACGCGATGACCGCGATTTCCCATAGGGAACAATGTTAAATGTCCCAATTGACCCGATTTTCCATAGGGAACAATGTTAAATGGCCCACAGAGGCCAAATAGGCACCCTGAAGTGTGAAATGGCCCCCCCAATTGTTAACGCCACCCCACGATCAACGTCAACCCGAAGCGTGGCGAGCGCAGTCCTACGACCTTTTCATACCCCCACTATCCACGTCGGCGTGGAGAATAGAAAATGTGGCGAGCGCAGCGAGCCATCAAACCCGAAGCCTGGCGAGGGGACCTGGACACCTTCACAGGTATACTCGTGGGCTTCACAGGTGTCCACGTCCCCGCGCGGGGCTCGCTGCGCTCGCCACGCTTCGGGCTCGGTGGCTCGCTGCGTTCGCCACACTTTCTATTCTCCACGCCGACGTGGATAGTGGGGGTATGAAAAGGTCGTAGGACTGCGCTCGCCACGCTTCGGGTTAACGTTGATCGTGGGGTGGCGTTAACAATTGGGGGGGCCATTTCACACTTCAGGGTGCCTATTTGGCCTCTGTGGGCCATTTAACATTGTTCCCTATGGAAAATCGGGTCAATTGGGACATTTAACATTGTTCCCTATGGGAAATCGGGTCAATTGGGACATTTAACATTGTTCCCTATGGGAAATCGCGGTCATCGCGTCGGTCGCATCGCATGCGATTTTTTGGTCGCATGAGATGCGACCGACGCAATTTTTTTTTTCTTACGATGCCCACGATCAAAATCGTGGGCGCCCTTCTAGGTAAAGAGTACCGAATATTCATCCTGCAGGGTTATTAGTAATGATGCTATGTGTCCAGGACCCTCTGTAGCGATAGGTGAACCCCACTAACGAGAGAGGTTGGTCCGGCACAAGGTGTTGACCAGGTGTCAGGGGATCTTCAGGTATGGGACTGGGGTGATTCAGGTTGCTTCGCACAGCACATTTGGGGGTGATTCGGGTTGGTTTGCACAAGCAAATTCCTTCTTTAATGGACAAAACCATGCTGCACTGCAGGTGGGGCAGATGTAACATGTGAAGAGAGAGTTCCATTTGGGTGGGGTGTGTTCAACCTCAAACGGATATCTATATTGCAGTGTAAGAATAAAGCAGCCAGTATTTACCCAGCACAGAAACAGAATAACTCCCCCAAATCTAACTCTCTCTGCACATCTGCCCCACCTGCAGTGCACATTGTATGGTCCATTAGCAATCCAAATGTGCTGTGCGAACCTGAATCACCCCCCAAATGGGAGGCCAGCAACAGAGGAGTGAGTGAAATAAGCTTATATGGGTACAACGGACTCCTGGATGTTAGGTGAGCAGCCACCGAAAGCTGCTGGAAGTCAAGTCTTTAAACAGAGACTGAGGCAGAAGATGTGGTGGATTCAGGGACAGCATACTGTATCAATCAAAGGTGGTACTACAATTGGTGCAGCAGGTGCAATGCACCAGGCCCCCCGAGGACTAAGGGGCTCACTGTTGCCTCTGTCAGCCCGTTTTTTTTTTTCTTTCACACTCTGTCCCCTCCCCCTATGCCTCTCCTTGTCACTCTATGCCTTTCCCTGTCACACTCGGCCTCCTCCTGCTTCACCCTGTCACCCTCTGCCTCTCCCTGTTACAGTCTTCCACTCCCTGTCACACTCTGCCTCCCCCCTGCTTCATCCTGTCACACTCTGCCTCTCCCTGTCTCCCTCTGCCTCTTCCTGCCTCTCCCTGTCACACTCTGCCTCCCCCTGCTTCACCCTCTGCCTCCCCCTGTCACACTGTGCCTCTCCCTGTTACAGTCTTCCACTCCCTTTCACACTCTGCCTCCCCCTGCCTCACTCTGGGGCAGATGTATTAAGCCTTTACAAGAGATAAATGCAAGGGTTATAAAGAGAGATAAACGTCCAGCCAATCAGCTCCTTACTGACTTTTTTCAAACACAGCCTGTAACATGGCAGTTAGCAGGTGATTGGCTGGACGTTTATCTCTCCTTATCACACTTGCATTTATCTCTTGTTATGGCTTAATACATCTGCCCCACTGCCTCTTCCTGTCACCCACTGCTGTATTGCATATTGTGAACTTGGGTTGAGATGGAGGAGGGGGCCCAAATTATATTTATGAACCTGGACCCACAACCCACAGTGTGCCACTGATATCAATGTAACCATGCTGATGGTGTGAATCTGGTGCAGGTGGGTGTGGAGCAGAGCAGTAACTGCATTTAGGAATAATGGGGCAGATGTATTAAGCCTTAACAAGAGATAAATGCAACGGTGATAAGGACAGATAAACATGCAGCCAATCAGCTCCTTACTGACTTTTTTCAAACACAGGCTGTAACATGGCAGTGAGCAGGTGATTGGCTGGATGTTCATCTCTCCTTATCACACTTGCATTTATCTTTTGTTAAAGCTTAATACATCTGCCCCAATGTAACTAGATGCCGTACTAGTCACACTGCCTTGTTATATTAGTTACTACACAGGCATCTTATCCACTATAGCATGTAACCTCCTACCCAGGCGGGGGGGGGGGGGGTACGCTCTGGTGATGCGGCCGCAGTGTCATGCTCCATGGGGTGGGGGTTGGAGATCCGGCAATGGCCGCAGCTCCGGCCGGGCTCCAGGAGGTCAGTGCAGCCACCGCCTGCTGCTGCTCCTCCTGGCTCCTGCTGTTCATTACCGCCCTCCAGTGGCCGGCGCCCTAGGCAAATGCCTAAATCTGCCTAGTGGTGGTGCCGAACCTGCTTCTTACCCTTATATATACTGTGGCAGAGACAACATCTCTTCACATAGGCCCAGAGGCGGGCTGGGCAGGGTGCCATGTGCCCCCCCGGGCCGCTCAATCGTTTTCTGTGCAGGCCGCCATTGCTTTGAGGCTGCTGCTGCAGCCAGACTGACCAGGTTCCAACTGGTCTCCATAAACATGGCCGCTGGCCTCCTGCACTGAGGACATGTCTAGTGCAGGAGGCCACTACAGATTCTCTGTTTGTTCCACCTACTTCCTCATGCTGCTGCCTCACTTGTCTGGCATCAAGGTAAGGGACTGTACAGGAGAGGCGGGCTGGGCAGGGGGGCAGGGTGCCATGTGCCCCCCGGGCCGCTCAATCGTTTTCTGTGCAGGCCACCATTGCATAGGCCCTTATTCAGATCTGATTGCAGTACAATTTTTTTCGAAAATATGCAAAACCATGTGCACTGCAGGTGGGGCAGATGTAACATGTGCAGAGAGAGTTAGATTTGTGTGACTTATTTTGTTTCTGTGCAGGGTAAATACTGGCTGCATTATTTTTACACTGCAATTAAGATTTCAGTTTCAACACACCCCACCCAAATTTAACAATCTCCGCACATGTTACATCTGCCCCACCTGCAGTGCACATGGTGTTGCCCATTTTTCGAACAAATTTGTACTGCGATCGGATCTGAATAAGGGCCATAATGTGGAGGATCCAGACCAGGTTTTGGAGCAGTAGCAGAATCAAGCTTGTGTAATCAGCAGCAACTGTGCTCTCTTGATATAAGTGTTTCCAAGGCAGAAGGATAAGCTGCCCAAGTGATAGGCCAGGACGTGGGCTGCGGTAGGAACGGCTGGAGCTGCCTGAAGTGCTTCACCTATATGCTGCAAATGCTGTAACCATGATTACTGTGCTGATTACGTGGTATGCTTTTTTTTTTATGAAAGTAAAGACCAAGCTTGTATCTGACCCAGTGTATGTGCTCCATTTATCAAATTTGGCCCCAACGTGTGGCATACAGCTGGAATTTACAATACAGCCACAGAACCTCTGGTAAGGGTAAGAACAGCTACTTTTTTGGGTTACACACTGCAGCTGGCCTGGGAGCCAGGAAGGGTCAATTGGAGTGTGTTTCGAGTACTGTTTAGCCTGTGCAAACCCTCTCAGTTGGTGCCTCTAGTACAGGGGTGGGGAACCTCAGGTCCGGGGGCCATATGCAGCCCCCGTAGCCGGTCTGAGTGGCCCTCCCACCCGCCCGGCGGCTTTGCCGGGAGTCAAGTACAGGGGAATTCTCGCAAGAGGTCAGTAGTTCTCGCGAGATTCCTCATCATCAATAGCAGCCGGAGACTGTCAGTCCTACTCAGCGGCAGCCGCCGGAGTGTGGGACGGCTGCAGCAGGGGAATTTGTAAGATACATTTTTACTTATGGCCCCCGAAGGGTTTTTTCCCCATACAAACGGCCCTTGGCACAAAAAAGGTTCCCCACCCCTGCTCTAGTAGAAGAACAGGGCAACTTCAGAGTGGATATCATTGTGTAAAAGGCAGCCATCCTTCCACTGTAATATGTGTTTGCTGTTTTGTGTTTCAGCAAAGCAGACAGGTGTTGGTTTTATAAGTCTGGCACAGTATATGAAGCCTCCTAAGTTTCCTCCTAAGGGCTATTTCACACACTCCGGCTCCTGCCAGACGGCGAAAACCCATACGGCCAGGAAGCCGTGCCGCACTAAAAAGTTTAGAATGGAGGGGATGGCCATAGCCCGGCAGCCGTCCCTTCCAGTGGTGGGATCCGGCTGCAACCGGACGGCTGGGCCGTGGCCGCCCCATGTGAATGGACACAATAGTGTCCATTGACAACTACTGTGCATGGCTTTTGGCCGTGCGGGATTTTGCCGTCCGGCAGGAGCCGGAGTGTGTGAAATAGCCCTAAAGGGGAAGCGCAGGGCAATATGGAGGAGTTACTAAAGAAGTTTGCTGATCTGCCAGCTGGGCAGCAGACTCAGATTCAACTGTTGTGTGAGGGGCAGGTGATACATGCAGCGCAACAGGATCTGCCTGCTAAACAACAAGCCCAGATTCTGCTGTTGCATGAAGAGCTAGGAATAAGTTGCTGCTTCACCACAAGGAATATACAGCTGCATATTTAGATGACTGTTATCTTCAGCTCTGACTGGGAGTCGCACCTACCAAAGGTAGAAGATGTTCTACAGTCTCTATGGGCACATGGGTTTATCGCCAACCCTGAGAAATGTGCCATTGGTGGAAGCCAAGTATTTGGGGTACATTGGGCCTTATTCTGGTTGCGGCGGCCAAACGTACGTATGTTCCGTATCAGCGTATGTTTACCGTACGCGGACGTTGAGCGAAAGTCCACCCACAAAACATCCACATACGGACGGCCACAAACACAGACAAAGGGGAGTGGCGTACACTTGAGCGTACGCCACCGTACATGGACGGATCACCGCTTATACACCAACAACTGGCGTACAACAGAGCGTCTGCCACCGTTTACGGACGGGACTCTTCCGTTTTCACACCGACATCTTACGGCTACAGTATCTGAGCGTTCGCCACCTTGTACGGACGAGATTCTTCCGTTTTCACACCGACATCTTACGGCTATCTGAGCGTTCGCCACCTTGTACGGACGGGTCTCGCCTGTTTTCAATGGAAAACTCAGCATATGTCACCGATCGTGAGAGTTAGCGTACGTCCGTGCACGCTGGCATACCCTTCACATATATGGCCCTCATAATCTAGCCTTTCAACTATGATTAAGACAATTAAATGATTTATTCTAATTGTTATTCAATTATTGTTTTATGTATTTTTATCAAAATGAAAAAAAAATTGTATTTGAGTGAAAACGTTGACACATGTCGACTTGTGTAGATTGAGTGTGCTGCTGTTTAAAGTCTATGAAAACACTTACTGAATGTGTGTAAATGGTTACCAAATAACTACCTTAGCATATATAAGCAGGTCTTAAAAAGAATCTTAACTAAAATGAAACAAACCTTTACATGTAGAGAAGTGTAGAAAGATATGCTTCCAATGTGTTTGAGTGCTGTGTGTGGCTTGCAGGTAGTGAAATCAGTGGCGTAGCTACAGGGGTCGCAGCGGTCGCACCTGCGACCGGGCCCCTGAGCCAGGGGGCCCAGCCCCCGCCACTGTCCGGCATAGGCGTGCGCACGGGGGGTGCCGGGGGTGCACAGGCACCTCCTAATGATTGGCACCCCCCTCACGTTTTGCACGCAGAATGTCCATCTCCCAATTCCCGCAGCAGCGCCTGTTACTGGCCAGCCTGCCTCGCCTTCCTCCCGCCCACACTTGAAGCGAAGGACAGACCGAGCCGTCGCCGCTTTGTTCAGGTTATTGCAGCGGACCAACGCTGCAACGTCATTGCCCAGCCCCCACCTCTATAGACATCACCGCGCACAGCGCAATGTGGTGATATTTCACAAGCGCACTCCAAGCCTCCCACCGCTGGCCACTCAGAACGAGGACGGAAGCTCTGAGGAGTCAGTCAGCAGCATGCAGCAGCCTGACCTGACTGAACTGCTCCCACTCACGTCGAGCAGTAGCCAGCCACCTAACAGCCAGTGTTCCTCCTAAGAGGAAAGAAGGCTGGTAAGAAAAAAGTGTGTGGGGTGGGGGGGCACACTGATTTGGAAAACACTGTATTGATTGTCTGTGAATTTATTCACTTGTTACTCCATGTATAGCTTTTTAGCGGGGGTAGTCTTTGGGCAAGAGGGGTTTATATAGTTGTTCTGCCCTGATATGCCACTTTTTAAAAGGATTGTTCTTGAGGATCAACCCTATCATTCTTGGTGCAGTAGGTTTTACCTGAGTATGTAGCAATTATTTTGGGGTCACCCCCTACAATACCCACCATTATGCTGAATAGCAAAGCAGTTTTTTTTAACAGTATAACAGAGAGGCACCCCTCACTGATGGCTTTTATTGCAGAAGCATTCACAGCTGTCCACAGAACTCGCCATGGGCAGTACGGATGGTGTAATGGTCAGCATTACTGCCTCACAGCACTGAGGTCATGGGTTTGATTCCCACCATGGCTCTAACTGTGCGGAGTTTGTATATTCTCCCCGCACTTGTGTGGGTTTCCTCCGGGTACTCCGGTTTCCTCCCACAATCCTAAAATATACTGGTAGGCTAATTGGCTCCTAACAAATTAACCCTAGAATGTCTGTGAGTGCGTGTACATGTGGTAGGGAATATAGATTGTAAGCTCCACTGGGGCAGGGGGCTAGGTGTACTGTAGGAGTCAAGGGGTGAGAAGGGAGCACTATGCATGCAGGGGGGCAGGTGTACTGCATGAGCTGCATATAAACAGACCGAGATTTTAATTTTGTTGTATGTAGGGGGGCCCAAGCTGACCTTTCGCACCAGGGCCCATGAACCCTTAGCTACGCCCCTGAGTGAAATAATGGTTTGAACTTAATAGGCTGCAGCATTGCTTATTACATTCAGGTGTATGTGTTTCAGTAGTAATTAGTGTTAATTAGCAGACCCAGGCGTCCGCTCTCATGCGGTATCTGTAGGGGTGGTCTGGAGGTGGAGGTGGTGGTGGCGGCCGCCTGTTTTGTGTCCAAAATGCACGTGGCTTTCGCCGATCAAGCGGTTGTAGCAGCGTACATTTTTTGTGCACACCCCCGTGTACGCCCATGTTTACGCCCAGTTTTCCTCATTATTTCGGCCGCTCCCCTCAACACGCCCCTATGCCGCCCACAATGACCGTACTCTTGCGGACAGGTTTTTTCGTACGGAAACAACCGTCCGTGAGCGTTGTGGATTCGTCGCGCCTGCGCATTGCGGAAGGTACGCATGCGCAGATCAAAAAAAAAAACCGGAACGTACGCTTACGGCCCAGCCGCCCGAACCAGAATAAACCCCATTGTGGGCAGAGGACAGGTTAAACCTCAGCCTAGTAAGGTAGAAGCAGTCCTCACCTGGTCTAAACCTAAATGTAGTTACAATTTAGGACATTTCTGGGACATTTCTGTAGTTGCAATTTAGGACATTTCTGGTGGGATATTGGGGGAAATTTGAATAAAGGAAATTTGTAAAAAAATAGGTGTATTTGTATCCAGAAATACACTTATTTTTGACATTTACTATCCCGAAAATACGGCAATTCGTATTCGTATTGATAGCACATCAATACGAATACGAATTGCCGTATTTTCGGGATAGTAAATGTCAAAAATAAGTGTATTTGTGGATACAAATACACTTATTTTTTACAAATTTCCTTTAGTAAATTCCCCCCATTATCTCAGGTTCGTTCAAGATTTCACCACTAGAGCGGCTCCACTAACCAAATGTCCTTAAACAGTCCCCAGACAAGATAACGTGGTCTAGACCAGTGAAAACTGCTTGGCAGGATTTAAGACGAGCTTTGTGTACCGAGCCTGTCTAGCAAGCTCCTGTCTATATATGATCCAGTGTATGTGTGCCGTTCATCAAATACTGTACAGCAAACTTGTACATCTCCAGCCTCGTCTCTGTACAAGACCCCCATAGGGGGAGAACTGTAGCGAGTGCAGCGAGCCCACAAGGGAATTTTTGCGCTCGCCCTCCTGAGTACCGGCAGTCAGGGTTCCGATGTTGTTATGATGACCATTTGAATCCCAACTATCGGGACGTCATACCACAACCAAATTGATTGGGCCCATAAACGATTACGATTCTGCCCCTTAGTAAGTCTATCCCAGTGGTTGTCAACCCCAGACCTCAAGTACCCCAACAGTGCACGTTTTCCAGGTCACCTGGCAGGTGCACAGGTGCTCTCATTATTCACTGACTCATTTTAAAAGATCACAGGTGGAGCTAATTATTTCACCTGTGATTCTGTACGGAGACCTGAAAAACGTTGAGGGCAGTGGTGCAGCACGGTGCCCGGAGCAAGGGCATGTTTCGTGCCCCCCCCACAATGCCTGCTCCTTACCCCCATGCCCCCGTTGCCTGATGCCTACTCTGTGTCCCCTGTGCCTGCTCCTTACCCCATGCCCCCTGTGCCTGCTCCTTACCCTGTGCCTGATGCCTATGCTGTGTCCCCTGTGCCTGCTCGTGCCCCCCCCCCACAATGCCTGCTCCTTACCCCCATGCCCCCGTTGCCTGATGCCTACTCTGTGTCCCCTGTGCCTGCTCCTTACCCCATGCCCCCTGTGCCTGCTCCTTACCCCGTGCCTGATGCCTATGCTGTGTCCCCTGTGCCTGCTCCTTACCATGTGTCCGCTGTGCCTGATGTCTACCATGTGCCCCATGTGCTTGCTCCTTACCCTGTGCCTACTCTTTACAACCCCCGTTGTCGTCCCCCCCCCCCCCCCCCGCGCCCCCGTGCCTGCTCCTTACCCTGTGCTCCAGGGATACAGCCAGCGGGCCATGAGGAGGGTGGATGGCAGCAGCAGAAAGCAGAGGAGCCGATCCAGCGGCAGAGGCAGTGCAGGAGCCAGAAGGAGAACCAGCGATGCCCCTGTGGGAGGCGTGGGGGCGCGAGCGTACTCACCTCACTGCGCTCCGTCTCTCACCTTCGGGCCTACGACGGTCCCGGTACCTTCCTCTTGCTCCACTAGTTTCCGGGAGCGACTGCACCTGTAAGGGAAAGAAAGGGGGAAACCCCCTAAGGGGGGGAGGGGATGCTCATCACAGGCACTATTGGCCCCAGAATGGTTACACCCGCTTGTGGAACACGGCAGGTGTAACTGGGGTGGGGGAATGCTCCGGGGAGGGGAAAGAGCACAAACAACACGACAACAGATGCAATACAATTTCTACTCAACAGTCGTTTACTGGTCCGCCGTCACGCTTCCAATGCGGATACCGGCACCCGTCCTACGAGGGTGGTCCGTCTTCGCCGGAGGTGGGATGCTTACCACCACCTCCGGGCTTCCTGCAGTCTTCACCGGGGCAGCGGGGGCCGGGGCAAGCTCTTATGCGTTGCACCCCGCCGCACCCGGGCTTCCTCCGTCTTTGCTGGCTGTCCCCGACACTGTGTACTTCGCCCGGTGGGCGGCAGCGTGTAGCAGTCTTGCGCACACAGCTGCCGCCTCCCTGGGCTTCCGGCGGCTGCTCCTCTCCGTTCCGGGGCTCTCTCCTCTCGTCCTTCTCCGTCGCCAAACTCCCCTTCCCGCTCCCGGCGCTGGTTAGTTCAAACCAGCGCCCGGCGGCGGGGCTCGTGATGTGGCGAGCCAGGATTGGCTCGCCGCTGCCGCTTCCCATTGGGCGCCAGAGCGAGAGCCATGATTGGCTCTCCTTTGGCGCCACATTTGAATTGCCTTTGTTCGTGGGGATCAGCAGCGAAGGCTCGCCACTGCCCCCACACCCGGTGTCATTGGAGGGTCTGCTTCCGGCTCCCTGGGGTGGCGCCAGGCCACCCCAGGTCAGGAAGCAGGCGCCAACCAGCAGCAGGGCCAGTGACCGCACGAGTACACTGGCCCTGGCTGCAGGGGGGCGGCGCCACCCAGCGTCGGCACTGCCCCTTCCGTCCCGGTGCTAATGCACCGGGGCGTACTTCTACACCCCCACCAATCAGCGGAGGGGAGAGGAGGGGACCAGCAGCACACATCATCCATAGTAGCGCTGCGCCTCCTCACCCCACCCCGCAGCTTTCTGTGAACTCTGACCCGGCGGGCCCGGCACATCACTCAGCACAGCAGGGAGCCGGGAGCGGATGGGGGAGCATGCAGGGCTGGAGGGCGAGTTGGCAGTGCAGGCACGGCTCCGGCACCCTCTGATCTTCCAGAGCTCGTGCTCCACCCTCGCTACGCCCCTGGTTGGGGGAACGTGTGGAGTGGACCGAGGTTGAGAACCACTGGTCTATCCCACCCTCTTCACCCTAACCCCTCTCCTATGTCATTTCTGCTAGGTTCATTTTGTTGTCACTGCACAACAAAGCGGACACCTTGTGTCGACCTGTAATGTGAATAAGAACAATAATAAGTGCCGGTTATAGATTGTTTTTCTCTCTCTATCCATTCTGCAAAGAACCAGAACACGGTAACTTATCTTGCAGGCACCTGGCTTGTAGTTCACACTGAAGCAGCGCTCATAAAACCTGAGGAATCTTATCATGCTTCAGCTAATTTATTTGATGTCAAGTAAAAGAAAATAAGGTGACAATGGAGCGCTGCTGCCACCTGGTGTATAAATCCAGCTACTGCACCAAGATATCATTGTATACAACCAGTATTTTACCCAAGGAGAAAAAATGGAGAATGACTGCATCAAAGTAAAGATTACATTCTAACAACTATAATACAAAAAGCAGCAAGCATGAGGTTATATGATTCAATTATTTACAATTTCGAATATAAACATATTTCAATATAAAAATGTGGTTTTGGCCATATTGCAATGCTGTGCGTTCCCTTTGCTAATGTAACCATGTTCCCATTCTGCCGGTTTGGAGGCCAATTTTTTTTTGTTTAGGAAACATAGAGAGACAATCTATGCAAACAGCTGCTGGTGGATCCATTGTAGCAGAGTGTAATGAGCAGGCAGCTGGCACTTCCAAATTCTCAGGTCATAAAATGCAAAAAAAGCAAATTCATTTTTGGGCATTGTGTTGTCTTAATAACATAAGCTCTTGGTACGGAGGAAATGACAATTTTGCTGGGAATTACCTTTGGTTAGCGATGTAATATTCAGCCGGAGCTGCCAGATCTGCATATATTTGCAGTAAGGTCTTTGAAGCCCCTGACTCCGCATATTAGAGATCTGAGCTGCAAGATTAATCCCACAATTTATGGAGCCCTCAATAACCTCCAGCTATGCATTCAGAGGAGAGACCTGCATGCCCTGGTCTGCGCAAGTGCGTCCAGCAAAGGAACCCTGGCATGAGGCAAAGGATGCGGAGATTGTGAAAGAGCAGCGGTGTACATGGGGTGAAGTGTGCGAGAGGGTACACAGAGGGCATGGTTCAGACCTGTTAGTGAGGCTGCAATTTTTGCAGATGGATAAAACCATGCTGCACTGCAGGTGGGGCAGATGTAACGCGCAGAGAAGGTTTTTGAGACTGGGCAGTTTAGGTGAGCCGGAGATCACCACTGCTCTGCTCTGCAGAGCAACCAGGGATCGATGAAGAGTCGTGGTGCTAGGCCAGGCATGTCCAAACTATGGCCCTCCAACTGTTGTGAAGCTACAAGACCCATCATTCCTTGCCACAGTTTTGCTATAAGGGAATGCTAAAACTATGGCAAGGCATGCTGGGATTTGTAGTTTTAGAACATCTGGAGAGCCACAGTTTGGACATGCCTGTGCTAGGCCATGCCCCCCTCACACAAAGCCACGCCCGCCCAGTAGCTCTGCCCCTTTTCTGGGAAGGCCGCGCCTTCAGAGCTGTGTGAGAATTTTCCAGCTCTCTGTACACTTAGATGCTCATTTGGTAGCTAATTATAGAACATTTTTATTACTGTTTAACTGTTCTATAATATATAATTAACATTTTCTTATTACTAGTCTCAGCTCCTAGTCTTAGACGCCCTATAAGGCACAGACATAGATGTAGGAAATGGGCTTTCATATTCTCCCAGTCCCCAAAACTGCACAAGTTGGGACTGGGGGATCCCATTAACTGCTGCCTGATCTCTGATTGTAATAATGGACTGCATACAAACCGCTATGTGATGCATTCTCTTGTCACCACACAAGGGGGCCCAGGGGGTAACAGTGTGAAATATGTTGGCACTGATTCTTATAAGTAGGGAGCAATATGGGGTGGGGGCAACTTTGCACCTGATTAAACATGTTGCACTGAAGGTGGAGGCAGATATATCTTAATATTTTCCATGCACTATTGTCTGTAAGATACAATACCTCTGCTGCCACCACTGCAACCCCTGCAGTGCAGATTGGGTCTCCCTATGGGTAAAGTAACTTGTTCTACGTGCTTTTCCTCCCCACTCAGAATCAGCCCTGTGCTCCTCTACCTGTCCTAGGCAGTGCTAAGACTTCTCTACCTGTCCTAGGCAGTGCTAAGACTTCTCTACCTGCCCTAGGCAGTGCTGAGACTTCTCTACCAGCCCAATGCAGTGCTAAAACATTTCTACCCACCCTGGCAGTGCTAAGACTTCTCTACCCGCCCTGGGTAGTGCTAAGACTTCTCTACCCGCCCTGGGCAGTGCTAAGACTTCTCTACCTGCCCTAGGCAGTGCTAAGACTTCTCTACCAGCCCAATGCAGTGCTAAAACATTTCTACCCACCCTGGGCAGTTCTAAGACTTCTCTACCCGCCCTGGGCAGTGCTAAGACTTCTCTACCCGCCCTGGGCAGTGCTAAGACTTCACTACCCGCTCTGGGCAGTGCTAAGACTTCTCTACCAGCCGGGGGCAGTGCTAAGACTTCTCTACCAGCCCGAGGCAGTGCTAAGACTTCTCTACCAGACCGGGGCAGTGCTAAGACTTCTCTACCAGCCCGGGGCAGTGCTAAGACTTCTCTACCAGCCCGGAGCAGTGCTAAGACATCTCTACCAGCCCGGGGCAGTGCTAAGACTTCTCTACCAGCCCTGGGCAGTGCTAAGACTTCTCTACCAGCCGGGGGCAGTGCTAAGACTTCTCTACCCGCCCGGGGCAGTGCTAAGACTTCTCTACCAGCCCAGGGCAGTGCTAAGACTTCTCTACCCGCCCGGGGCAGTGCTAAGACTTCTCTACCCGCCCGGGGCAGTGCTAAGACTTCTCTACCTGCCCGGGGCAGTGCTAAGACTTCTCTACCTGCCCGGGGCAGTGCTAAGACTTCTCTACCAGCCCGGGGCAGTGCTAAGACTTCTCTACCCGCCCGGGGCAGTGCTAAGACTTCTCTACCCGCCCGGGGCAGTGCTAAGACTTCTCTACCTGCCCGGGGCAGTGCTAAGACTTCTCTACCTGCCCGGGGCAGTGCTAAGACTTCTCATCCCGCCCGGGGCAGTGCAAAGACTTCTCTACCCGCTCGGGGCAGTGCTAAGACTTCTCTACCCGCTCGGGGCAGTGCTAAGACTTCTCTACCTGCCCGGGGCAGTGCTAAGACTTCTCTACCTGCCCGGGGCAGTGCTAAGACTTCTCATCCCGCCCGGGGCAGTGCAAAGACTTCTCTACCCGCTCGGGGCAGTGCTAAGACTTCTCTACCCGCTCGGGGCAGTGCTAAGACTTCTCTACCAGCCGGGGGCAGTGCTAAGACATCTCTACCAGCCGGGGGCAGTGCTAAGACTTCTCTTGTCACCATTGCAGTGGAGATAGAGGGGAAGAATCTGCAGACATCCCTTCCTTCCCGGGTGGTCCCTGCGCTCTCCTTTTACCTTAATTAATATTAATTCCATATGCCGAAGTGTATTAACATCTCCCATGTCCATGCCTTCAGGTATAAAATTCTGATTTATCTGCATGCCGTTAGGACTGCCAGCGTTTAATTGCATGTAGGTTAATTGCTGGCATTCCTGGCTTTATGAAGGTATCCATCCCTTTCATTGCTCCAGTAATGAGATTCTAATGGTCCGCTGGCTAAACCTCCCTGTCCTCTGCGCAATGGTCTGCGCCCCCCAATGGTGCTAAATCACTTGTCACTGCGCAGCGCTGGGCTGAGGGCGGGTGGGGGCTGGGAGATGTACTAAGCCGCAGAGAGAGAAATAACGTGGACAGATATACCAGCCAATCAGCTCCTAACTCGCATGTTACAGGCTATGTTTGAAAAATGACAGGAGCTGATTGGTTGGTACTTTATCTCTCTCCAGGGATTAGTACATCTGGTACTTGTATACTATCACGGCTCCCACGATGGGCATCGTACAGGGAAAAATTGCATGCGATCTGATGCGATGCCATTTTTCACAAAAATCATGGACGTGTTCAAATCATGTAAACTGCACCCCAAATGTCATTTTTCAAACTGTATCACCCCCACTATCAACGCCAACCCGAAGCGTGGTGAGCGCAGTGAGCCCGCGAGGGGCGGCGGTACGCGTCCTATGACCTTTTCATACCCCCACTATCCACGTCGGTGTGGAGTTGAGAATAGAAAGTGTGGCGAGCGCAGCGAGCCACCGAGCCTGAAGCCCGCAAAGGGGACACGGATACCTGTGAAGGTATCCGCGTCCCCTCGCAGGGCTCGCTGCGCTCGCCACACTTTCTATTCTCGACGTGGATAGTGGGGGTATGAAAAGGTCGTAGGACGCGTACCGCCGCCCCTCGCGGGCTCACTGCGCTCACCACGCTTCGGGTTGGTGTTGATAGTGGGGGTGATACAGTGTGAAAAATGACATTTGGGGTGCATTTTACATGATTTGAACACATGTCCATGATTTTTGTGAAAAATGGCATCGCATGCAATTTTTTTCAGAAATGCATTAAAACCCGGTAAAACCGCATCGCATGCCATCGCATGCCATTACATATAACATGCGATGGGAGCCGTGATAGTATACAAGTACCGTACATCTTCCCTATAGTCTGATACACAGCACTTTCCCTTCCCCCAGGATCTCCAGTAACAGCCATCAGCTGCATTGGACATTGCTGGGTATTGAGAAGAGGTATTGATCACCCATCACATCCCGCACGTGCTGACACTCATCATCTCTCCTCTCGTCTTACTGAGAACATTGCTACTAAGTGCAGCATTGCTATTAATTTCCCAGCGATTGTTTGATCTCTGCTGGCGTCTAATCTTCTATGATTGTCTTGTCAAGTGTGTCCTTTATACTCACAAATATGCAAAAGCCACAGTCACTGTATCATCAATATATAACACTGTTCCTCAAGACCACAATGAGCCAATCAGAAACTACTTTTTATATGTTTAGCACCTTCTAGAAGATAATAGATTGAAATTGATTGATTGCTCCTAGCAACATCCCGGGGGGGATGTAATAGGATGAGAGAATCAGAAAGTGAGAGGTTTGGTAAGAAATCTCCAGGTTTTTTTTAATTCGGCAATCATTTACACTGCAAAATCAAACTGGTTTTGCCGTGTAAAAGATTGCTGCTTTAAAAAAAAATAACTGGAAATTTAGTACCAAATCTCTCACTTTCTGTTTCTCTTATCCTATTACATTTCACCCCCCATCTGCACTAGAACTCCCATATTTACAGCGTCCCTGCCAGTTGACCTGTCTGGGGTCCTGAAGATTGAGTTTGATAACTTCAACTGTTTGCCCCTCGCTGAAGCCCCGTGGGCCTAATTCATAGTTATTTTGACTAAGCGGCTGCTGCGTCTTTATGCCAATGCTGCAGCTAACGGTCATCCTACTGAGGCGCCCAACGGTTGCAAGCTGCCGCTGTGTGAACAAAGATACAGAAGGAAACGCACCATCGGAGATGTAGGCGCAGAATATCCACCTGGCCAGCATTGTCAACGCATTGTGATCTTCAGTGAATTTGATGAATGACTGTCTAAGGTGAAGAAGCAGACATCGTAGATGATGGTGCATAATTGGCGAATACAACAGCGAGGTAGAAAAAAGTATTAAGTAATAATTTTTTTTTACCATTGTTACCGAGAGCTGCATGTAGACCTTACAATCCCCCTGTCGGGCCTCATTCTCTTGGTCCGATGTCCGATACTGAAGAGAGATGTTTTTCTAGTGCGCTGCACATGTGTGCCGCAGTAATGATTCAGATGCACACACTTAGTAGTAAGTGTATTAGATATGTATGAAGTGTACACCAGGGAAGCACTTTTTAGACATTTTTAGAAATTTGGAGATGCGACTGCAACAAATACATACGGCCGCTGCTATGAATCAGCCCCATTATGTAAATATTTTATTCAAAAATAATAAAGATCCCAGTATAGATGTATCTAGGAGGTGAGTGCATGTAACTGAATCCATGGGTTACAAATGATTACTCTTTGATTTTGCCCAAATGATAATTTTTTTATAAAAAAAAATTTTTTTTTCATGTAATCCGGATAACATTAGTGTTAATGATCAGCATATATAGTGCACACATATATTATATATATATATATATATATATATACACATACATACATACATACATACATACATACATACATACACTGGCTCTCCCAGAACCTGTGATACTTGGCGTTTCCCACTTTGAGTCAATATGTGGCATAATAAGCATTAAATCCATCTCTCTCTCTCTCTCTCTCTCTCTCTCTCTCTCTCTCTCTCTCTCTCTCTCTCTCTCTCTCTCTCTCTCTCTCTCTCTCTCTCTCTCTCTCTCTATCTATCTATATATATATATATATATATATATATATATATATATATAAATAATCCTCACCTCTATGAGGTGAAGTACCGCCACTGATCACTAGAGGCCACTCAATGGACCAAATTACTCCTTTGTGTGGTAAAAAAATTGATCTGAAACTTGCTGGACATGGAGAGAGGGAGATGTGGAGACAGAGATTGGAGGTAGGAGCAGATAGGGACTGGGGGCGGGGTGGAGAGTTTGTGGGCTAAAAACTGTCACAGCTCAAAGTGAAAGTAAAAACGGTCGCAGCTCAAAGTGAAAGTACATTGCAGAAGCCGTCATTTTGATGGGCTTTTAACTAGTTGTACATAATCCCTCTAATCTCCATGAGTACAGATAGAATTAGGTGGGTTGTAATCTGAGAATATACCCTGCGATCTATTTATCTATCATTGTATCTCCTATATATATATTATACCTACCAGTGGCGGATCCAGAGGAAGGGCTGCAGTACAGTCCAAAAGTCAAATAGGGGAGGAGTCACCACCTGCCGTTGAGTCCCGGCTGCCAAACGGCGATGTTTGGCTGCTGTTGGGGTGGCATCTGGTGCAGCTTCACTATCTATATTGTGCGGCAGCCCCACTTTTGGAGCCACCAATGTAGCTATCTATAGCTATAATTGCAGCTTCTTATGGTGGGCTCTGTTCTGTTCTGCAGCCCCACTTCTGGAGCCACCAATGTATCTATCTATAGCTATAACTGCGGCTCCCTCTGGTGGGCTCTGTTCTGTGCTGCAGCCCCACTTCTGGAGCCACCAATGTATCTATCTATAGCTATAACTGCGGCTCCCTCTGGTGGGCTCTGTTCTGTGCTGCAGCCCCACTTCTGGAGCCACCAATGTATCTATCTATAGCTATAATTGCAGCTTATTATGGTGGTCTCTATTTTGTGCTGCAGCCCCACTTCTGGAGCCACCAATGTATCTATCTATAGCTATAACTGCGGCACCCTCTGGTGGGCTCTGTTCTGTGCTGCAGCCCCACTTCTGGAGCCACCAATGTATCTATCTATAGCTATAATTGCAGCTTCTTATGGTGGGCTCTGTTCTGTGCTGCAGCCCCACTTCTGGAGCCACCAATGTATCTATCAATAGCGATAATTGTGGCTTCCTCTAGTGGTCTCTGTTCTGTGCTGCAGCCCCACTTCTGGAGCCACCAATGTATCTATCTATAGCTATAATTGTGGCTTCCTCTGGTGGTCTCTGTTTTGTGCTGCAGCCCCACTTCTGGAGCCACCAATGTATTTACCTATAGTTATAACTGTGGCTCCCTCTGATGGTCTCTGTGCTGCGGTGAGTCCGGCCACATGGTGTTGTGTGAATTACCCCCATAGCAGCAGAATAACCTCCTGGTGGCGAATCACCCCGCCCCCTTACTGATCAGATAGCCATGCTTCCTATCCCCCTGTATCTGCCTTGACTCTCAGACCAGCCCTGGTAACAGCAGCAGGAAGCTGTTAGAAAGTGATGAGATTTCCTTTTATCTGAATAAAATGTGAAGCGCTGTAATCTCCTGACCGGCAATGTGCGATGACTGGAGCCTGGCGTGTGTGAGCTGGGTGGTGTCGCAAATGGTTAGGATCGATGGCAGCCTGGCTACGAGGACTCGGCCGGCGCGGGAATAGTGGATGAGATGGGGATCTACAGCATTTATCTCTCTCCTCTCATTCTGTTATTGCCGGTGACTGGGCTTCTTGTAACTATTTCATGTAGAAACGGCTTCATCTAATCTAATGTGCCAGTCTGAATGAATTATTCCCTGTAATACACAGCTCGTCTTCTGCTGGCTTTTACCCTCTGTATTACAGCAGTATTGTAGACAGGACATCTCATTGGACATTCTGACTTTTCTCCATACAATCCTATTTGGAAGCTGACGAAACGCGTCAGTGGAGCCATAACCCCCCACCTTTATGGCACTGTGCAGATAGGGCCACAATGACATATTCATTATACAAAAACTTATCTGGACCCAGTAATCTATATGTGCACACAAATTTTAAGGACTGGTAATCCAGAATCTGGGTCCCTGGCAGTGTGTGGAAGGGTTCTCCGAAATTGGTCCTTTTTTACTTTCACTTTGAGCTGTGACAGTTTTTAGCCCATAAACTTTACACCCCTCCCCCAGTCCCTATCTGATCCTACCTCCAACCTTTCTGTTAGGAAATCTTTTAGCAAACAAAGGAGAACTTTTGTTCATTGAGTAGACACTAGAGGTCACTGTTGGTACTTCACCTCATAGAGGTGAGGAGTAGTTAGCCTTTTAGATAGATAGATAGATAGATAGATAGATAGATAGATAGATAGATAGATAGATTAACTGGCCTGTCAATCACTTTGCAAACGGCCAATGATAAAAAAAGTGGCAGGATTTTATCACAGAATGGCCTCGCACATGCGATCTTGGTCAATATTGTTTGATTTTCCTTTAAAATAGATTTCAGAGAGATGAAAATTGATGTTGGGCTTCCAGGGCTAGAACACACATTAACTGAATGAATATAAAAAATCATCTGCTAGTGAATGTATGTTTTAACCCCAGAAACCAACATCGATTAAGATCGATCTGAAATTGATTAAAATCTAACAAAATCGACCGTAAGTAAATATACCCCTGTGACTCCAGATGATTGGTATCAAACAGACACCTATGTATGAATATATATATATTTACAAACAATATCTGCAGCCCCGCTGTTCGCAAAACGTGAATGATACCGCGCGGTGCACTGCTGAGAAATGTCTCCAGTCCGTGGCTGAACTAATGGCCACTTACCCAATATGTACAGCGATTGCAGATAGACTAATGTAAACAATCTGCTTGTCCTTACAGGCGATGTCGGCTTGCCGGCTCATTGGAGAGAGCTGGAAGCTGCAGATTGATCTGTCACCTAGGACGCAGCCGGCCGGTCACCTTGTGGCTGCAATATCAGCAAAAGGAAATGCATGTTGCCTTCTGAGTACAGCTGTCTTGCAGCATGCTTCCATATTGACTCCTGTGTTTGGTACGCCTCTTTTTAATTGGTCAATTAAAAAAAATATATTAATAGCCTAGAACAGTGGTTCCAAACCCTGGTCCTCCAGTACCCCCAAAAGTGCACGTTTTCCAGGTCACCCAGCAGGTGCACTCATTATTCAGGCACATTTTAAAAGATCCACAGGTGGAGCTAATTATGTCACCTGTTATTCTGTGTGGAGACCTGGAAAACGTGCACTGTTGGGGGTACTTGAGGACCGAGGTTGGGAACCACTGACCTAGAACTCCTGCTAACAAAATTGATGATATATCCTGCTAGTACAGTACACAGCCTGGCAGCCATTGATGATGATTACCATGTATGGCAGCTTGTGGTACATGGTACATCATCATCATCAATGATATAGTGACAGTCTGTGGAAATGTTTTCCCCTAGACTAGAGATGGGTATACTTTGACAGGAGCCTATAACCAGGCTAAGAAACCCGGTGCTGCAGCGGCAGTACAGACTGCACGCTGCTGAGATGGCGCAGCAACTAGTCGATTCTACTGAAGAAGCGGGCGGACTTGGAGGCGGGGCCCAGGCCATCACCAGGGAAGCTTGTTATACACAAGGACCTGACGCACTGCGTCAGGTCCTTGTACACTACAGTACTGTAACACAAACAGCCGGGCAGGCATATAGATTCATATCCATTACCCCCAGGAATTTCATTTTTACCCCATTTGTGGTAATTTACCCCTGTTCCCGGCCACTGTATTAGGCAGAGTGATACTGCAATGTGAATAGTCACCACCCAGGAACACCCATTAGGTTTCCCACACATGAGTGTCAGCCGCCTCTCTGTACGCACACACGGTGGGACACTTGTGCAACTTTCTAGCGCAGTAGAAAAACAGCAGCCATTGGAATTGTGTGCGACTGGGAATCAGGCCCATAACAGTGACAGTTTCAGCAAAGGATTCTGCAACAATGAAACAACCCAGAGTCTTCATAAGAGAGGATGTCACTTACCGGAGCAAGACAACAGAGACGCGCTGGGAGTCTTGTTATACATTTCTTCCTACATAGGATTAAAATCTGTCTGTCAGCTGATGCTGTGAATCAAACGGTACAAGTGCACTAATTAATTAGAGTCATTGCAGGGGCTCCGTCTGCCTGGCAAGATCCGCGGCACGCTACACGTCAGTCTGATGAGAAGGTGACAGATGCTGAGTGATTTACACAGCCCCGAGCCAGCAAACACAAAAGAGCATCCAGTA
Source organism: Crinia signifera (assembly GCF_055691185.1). Taxonomy (NCBI): domain Eukaryota; kingdom Metazoa; phylum Chordata; class Amphibia; order Anura; family Myobatrachidae; genus Crinia; species Crinia signifera. Next base: position 55,096,612 of record NC_139228.1, read on the forward strand.
CCAAGTATCAATCTCTGCCAACCTCCAGCACATCCAATCAGCAAGCTGGTGATCACATCTACATTCCAACGTGCCCTCCAATCAGCAAGCTGGTGATCACATCTACTGTACATTCCAGGGTGCCATCCAATCAGCAAGCTGGTGACCACATCTATATTCCAGGGTGCCATCCAATCAGCAAGCTGGTGATCACATCTGCATTCCAGGGTGCCATCCACTCAGCAAACTGGTGATCACTTCTACATTCCAGGGAGTCATCCAACCAGGAAGCTGCTGATCCAGTGTGAAAAATGACATTTGGGGTGCAGTTTACATGATTTGAACACATGTCCATGATTTCTGTGAAAAATTACATCGCATGCGATGCGATTTTTCCCTGTGCGATGCCCATCGTGGGAGCCGTGATAGTATACAAGCACCAAATGAAGCAGCCAGTATTTACCCTGCACAGAAACAAAATAACTCACCCAAATCTAAATCTCTCTGCACATGTTACATCTGCCCCCCTGCAGTGCACATGGCTTTGTCCATTTCAGAAGGTGCCTTTGCGAGTAAGCCAGAATAAGGGCCAAAATTCACAATATGCTCCATAAACAGGGATATTGCATGGCGAAGGCGCGACAAAAATATACACCGTAATGCTCATTACATGCTGAGCCACACACCATAATGTCCATTAGGTATTATGCCAGGCAATCTAGTGGCGACTAACCAGTTACGGTGGCTCCATCGTTATCTTCCATGACTGCCTGTGGATCCTTTATGGTATATAAATAAGCCCCATATACATGGCGAGAGATAATGAGCTATATCCTCCGTTGATGACCCCCTTCATCGTCTGTGCATGTACAGAGGAAGGAGTGGATCGGTACCGAGGGTCATGCTGCCCCTGCTCCTCCCACCGTTGCTCGCCCCGTCCCTGTGGCAAGTGTGTATTCACTTGCAGATGCCGACACCCCTATGGGGATCGCACAGTGTGTATGCACCTTAAGTATGACTAATCCTAACTGATAACCCTCCCTATAGTGCATAACCCTTACCCAGCCTAACCCTAACCTCTGCCAACCCTCCCCATAGTGACTAATCCTAATACCCACCCCTGTAGCCTTACCCTCCCCCTAGTGCATGACTGTAACCCTCCCCTTGTGCATGGTTGTAACCCTCCCCCTGGTGCATGGCTGTAACCCTCCCCCTAGTGCATGGCTGTAACCCTCCCCCTAGTGCATGGCTGTAACCCTCCCCCTGGTGCATGGCTGTAACCCTCCCCCTAGTGCATGACCGTAACCCTCCCCCTAGTGCATGGCCGTAACCCTCCCCCTAGTGCATGGCTGTAACCCTCCCCCTGGTGCATGGCTGTAACCCTCCCCCTGGTGCATGGCTGTAACCCTCCCCCTAGTGCATGGCTGTAACCCTCCCCCTAGTGCATGGCTGTAACCCTCCCCCTGGTGCATGGCTGTAACCCTCCCCCTAGTGCATGACCGTAACCCTCCCCCTAGTGCATGGCCATAACCCTCCCCCTAGTGCATGGCTGTAACCCTCCCCCTAGTGCATGGCTGTAACCCTCCCCCAGTGCATGGCTGTAACGCTCCCCCTAGTGCATGGCTGTAACGCTCCCCCTAGTGCATCACCGTAACCCTCCCCCTAGTGCATGACCGTAACCCTCCCTCTAGTGCATGGCCGTAACCCTCCCTCTAGTGCATGGCCGTAAACCTCCCCCTAGTGCATGGCCGTAACCCTCCCCCTAGTGCATGGCCGTAACCCTCCCCTTAGTGCATGACTGTGCATGAACCTCCCCTCCCACAGCCTAACCCTCCCCTTGTGCAAACACTAACCTTCCCTCAGCCGAACCGTAACTCTCCCCTCTCATAGTTTTTACCTTAATCCTCAACATAATGCGTTACTATAACCTTAACCCTAGTCCGACTCCTAACCCCCTCCTCCCCTGCCATAGCCTACTCCAAACCAACTTCCCTCCCCCTCCAAGCCTAGGCTTATCCCTCACATGTCAACATATAAACATTCTTGATATGTCAATCTGTTCAGTGTTGAAATTTCAACAATATCACCACTGTCAACATTACGAATGTGGAAATCTTGACAAAATCCTGGGCTACACATTATGTGAAAACTGGGTATACCAGGATCTGAACCTCAATTTGTGTGAGGGGTTGATGTATAATATAAAATGATGAGAGAGATGAAACCTGCCCCCTGTAATTATTGAGGGTAAATTCTGGATTAGACACTAATACTAGGGGCCAGTATATAAATGGTGAACACTGCTCCTGATTGGTCAGGGGGATCCAATCAGGATCCACGTTTCCTGTACAGCCCTTGAACAAGTATGGTCATCTGGCCGTGTCATTGTCCCCTGGCTAGCCACTGTACCTGCAGAACCTCTTCTGTAGCAACGAGGAGAGGCCCACCGCAGACATAAGAGTCGGCCTGCCCTATGACAACCATTTATATGGTAAATGTGTTTATGCCATCTCCATATGAATAGATAAGGACTGACAGCAGATCTTTTACTCACAGATTTTTGTGTTTGTGACACGGACGCCTCTGGCTCCTGAGAGGACATCGCTGCCTCTGAAGAACAAAGACGAGCATTACATTACTATCATTCAATTACCAGAGGGTGAATTTTCCAGGGATGCCTTTGAAACGTTATTGCAGAGGCCTGGGAGATTAAAGGAGACATATAACGTTGTTGTGGTGGAGTGCTGGGCCGTCTGCTATGATGACAAGAAGCTTAGTGCTGTCAGCTGAGGGAGGAGAGGCTGCTTACATGCAGAATTACATTGCAGCTTGGGCAAACGGACGTCACTGGCTGCAAGGAGATGGCCAGGAACACAGGGAGTCCTCATTCAGAAATCTCCAATGGACAAGGGCTGACACTTTCTATTGTACTAGTTAAAAGCCTGTCAAAATGATGGCTTCCTCAATGTATTTTTCCTTTGAGCTGTGACAGTTTTTACTTACACTTTGAGCTGTGACAGTTTTAACTTTACTTTGAGCTGTGACAATTCTAGCCCACAAACTCTCCACCACACTCCCAGTCTCAATCTGCTCCTACTTCAAATCTCTGTCTTCACAGCTGCCGCTCTCCATATCCAGAATGTTTAAAATAGATCAGTGTCCCTGTACAAATTTCTTTCACTTTCTGTTATGACATCTTTTTAACACACAAAGAATAAAGAATATCTACCCATGTGTATCAGTGCCCATTTCCCTATAGATTGTAAGCTTACAAGCAGGGCCCTCATTGCTTTGACTGTCTGTAAATCTGTAAGTTTGTAGTATCACAGTCTCCTATTGTAAGAAACAGTTACTTCATAAATAAATTATTTGGTCTATCGAGTGGCCTCTAGTGGTCAGTGTCAGTATTTAACCATAGATACTGTAGATCAGGGGTGGGGAACCTTTTTTGTGCCAAGGGCCGTTTGTATGGGGAAAAAATCCTTCGGGGGCCATATGTAAAAATTTCTCGTACAAATTGTCCTGCTGCAGCCGTCCCACACTCCGGAGGCTGCCGCTGAGTAGGACTGACAGTCTCCGGCTGCTGTTTAGTAAGAGGAATCTTGCATGAACTACCGACTTCTCACGAGAATTTCCCTGTTCTTGACTCCCAGCAAAGCAAAGCTGCCAGGTGGGTGGGTGGGCCACTCAGACCGGCTATGGGGGCCGCATAAGGCCCCCGGGCCTGAGGTTCCCCACCCCTGCTGTGTAGATAGATAGCTGGCTGGTACTTTATCACTCTCCATTTTTCCACTTTTTGAAGCCTGGTGCATCTGGCCCAATGTATTTTATACTCTGACAAAAAACTATTTGCATGTATCAGCTTTGTTTCATGTAGAACAGTATTTAACTTCAAAGTCCTGTGGTGAAGTTACTGCATTAACTACAGATGTATGAAACTCCTGCAGTTCGTGACTTCAGACCAGCAGTTCATGACATCAGACGGGATGCAGTCAAAATACCGATGGTCAAAATCCCGACAGGGTCAAAATCTCGAATGGATCAAAATACAGACAAGGACAAAATCCCGACAAGGTCAAAATCCCGACATTTAGTATCCCGACAAGGACAAAATCCCGACATTTAAAATCCCGTCAAGGTCAAAATACCGACATATAGAATGTACAGGTGAAACAGTCAACATGACTTTCTGTCGACAGGTCGCGAGGTCGACTGTTTTCACTGTTTGTTGACACGAATGTTGACATGGACACAGTTGGAAGTGAACCGCAGCCCCTCGCTTCGCTCGCGATGCTTCGGGCACGGTGCCTCGCTGCGCTCAGCACACTTTTATTCTCCCACCACGCCCTAGTGGATGGTAGGGCATGAAATACCGCCTGTCGGCACATGTAGGGTCAAAAAACAATGAAAATACCCATGTTGACCTTGCGACCTGTCCACAGAAAGTCATGTTGACTGTTTCACCTGTACATTCTATATGTCGGTATTTTGACCTTGTCGGGATTTTGTCCTTGTCGGGATTTTAAATGTCGGGATTTTGAACTTGTCGGGATGTTGTCCTTGTCGGTATTTTGACCCATTCGGTATTTTGACCGTCGGGATTTCATACCGAATCCCATAAGACCAGCAGTTCATGACTCCAGACCAGCAGTTCATGACTCCAGACCAGCAGTTCATGACTCCAGACCAGCAGTTCATGACTCCAGACCAGCAGTTCATGACTTCAGACCAGCAGTTTATGACTCCAGACCAGCAGTTCATGACTTCAGACCAGCAGTTCATGACTTCAGACCAGCAGTTCATGACTTCAGACCAGCAGTTCATGACTTCAGACCAGCAGTTCATGACTTCAGACCAGCAGTTCATGACTTCAGACCAGCAGTTTATGACTTCAGACCAGCAGTTCAAGTTCAAACAAGGTTCAATTTCATACTTGCCTTAAAAATAAAAAAATGCTTGAAAATTAGCGGGTGATTCAGTAAGGCTCGCTAAGCAGCGGTTCATCCCTGCTTAGTGAGGTTCATCCCTGCTTAGTGAGCCCATAGGCACCGCCCAGCCAAACATCCACCGTCCACCATCGAATCTCCTCTGTACCATCTGAGGGGATGTACCCGAACACATCCCGCCGCATGCGGCTGTAGGGGAGAGAAATCATTCGATGGTTGCCGACCATTGAATGATTTCTTTCCCCTTTGGAAATAAAAATCAGTCTGAACTGACTTTTATTTCCTTCAGTGTCTGCCGAAGAGGGGACGGGCGCTTACATCCTTTGACATCAGCCGACCGCCCTTGGCAGTTTTTTCATGAGCATTCCCCTGATGCCACCCCCTGCACGTCGCCCTCCCATACAAATGCCTCAGCCACTGTGATAGTCACCAAAGGGGTTCATACAGCACCCAGAGTAAATATGCGCAAAGCTACACAATCGGTGCCCATACTTGTCGACCTTTTGGCTGCCCCACATACGGCCGACCTGTTTGGGGCTTGGCTAGAATTATCACGTCATTTTAGCCACGCCCCCCACCATGCAGTGCCGGTATTTCAGGAATTGCACTGTGGGGGGGCTAAAATGACACATTTGCAATTGCGTCATTTAACCCACAGACCCCTTCCCACTGAGGGGCGGTTTGCGGGAGACGGAGGGCTATGCGGAAGGGTTGCCCCCCTTTCCGGGGACCCGGGAGGGGGACCCAATTTCTGGGACCCTCCCAGCCATTCCGAAAGGGTAGGCAACTGTGTCGGTGCCGGACGATTACGTGTCTACAGAATTTGTGTATGACATCACCAAAGTTTATAACCCAGACCTGTCAATGACTGTCAGTGACAATACGGACAATGCCCTGTATTTCCCACTCCACATGACACTGAATTACAATTCACATTATCCACATCACAGAGTTTTGTGCTTACGGATGATGGGAGCCGTAGTCCATAAGCAGGACAACACAGGAACTCATCCTCCCCAGTGTTACCCTTCACCAGCACACAGCCCCTGGCACCAGGATAAGAGAATTAAGCTATCATATCTGAGCCCAGGCCCCCTTCATTTAGCACCTTGGACAGTGACAGCTGTGTCCTGATGGTTATTATGTTCTAAACTGGCTCTTTCCAATTCAATCCCAGGCATTGCTGTTCCTACAGGTGTCTCCTGTTCTCATCGGCATCTCAGCTCATCACAGGCTGTCAGAGCAAATCAGGCTGTCTGTGCAACAAACACAAAGCAGGGATGATTGAAGTTTATCGACCGACAGAGAATATGGAGCTGCGGTGCCCCCTACTGCTACCGTAACATTACTACAATGTACTTTACACCAAGAGCAAACATTTAACCCCTTGTGTTCCTCTGCCTTATATCCTCGGCTGTTATATTTTCTGTGGGGAAAAAAACCTGTTTAGTAACATATTTGGGAACAGGGTTACGTATGTTAAAGTGAATGTTGCCAGTCTTGTCTCCTCTGCTAAGCTACAATGAACAACTCTAGTAATACGAATGGCGTCCTACAGAAATACGCAGAGGGCAGCCCTTACTGAATGCTGACCCCCCATCACCGCCACAATTGCAGCTGACGTGTACTGTAATTGCTTTCTGGCCCAGCTGGTATTGGCCTTGAACTGATTGCTGAGAAGCTGTCACATGGGCTCAAGGCCAGGTAATGAATAGCACAATAGCAACAGGATATTGTACATTGGCCTCCACAGTAATATGTATACTTCATACTGAACACTAAGGAGTTAGCATTGTATTGTACACAACTGTCCCAGTCACCGTGGGAATGGGGGGACAGTTCGGAGACACCCCCCCCCCGTCACCCGATGAATAAACGCATGCGCACAGTGTCTATTCCCGCAAGCAGAGAGGGGCTGCTGGCCATGCCCCCACAGTGGCAAAAAATGGGGTCGTGGCCTCACGGTATGACGAGATTTGTAGGTCATGGCCCTTGCGGCCAGGCCACGCCCCCTAATTTCAGGTGCGGCCCAACTTGAGTGGACTGTAAGTTGGGAGGTTTGCACTAGCCACCAGAGAATGGCTACTGTCTTGTACAGTAGCCAACAGAGAGAAGGCTCTGTATTGTATGCTGGCCACCAGAGACTTGGCATTGTTCTGTACTGTGGCCAGGGCCGCCGAGAGGGGGGGGGTGTGTACTAATTACCCAGGCTTGCTGGAGGGGCCCGTGGGGGCCCTGGTCCGACACCCCCCTCCCCCCATACCTTCCCCTCGTCCATCCTGGCAGCAGCAGCAGCACACACCTACAGCATGTGCTGTGCTGACAGCAGGTTCAGCATGAGCATCTCACTGACAGTGACAGTACTTGTGTATTATCACGGCGCCCACGATGTTCATCTTAGTACATCGCATCACATCACATCGCGCGTGATATAACCGCATGCGATGCGATCCGATTTTTTATTGTACAAGCACCCTAATGGGTGCTTTCAATGTTAAATGCACCCCCATTGTCAACGCCACCCCCACTATCAATGCCAACCCGAAGCATGGCGAGCGTAGCGAGCCCGCGAGGGGCGGCGGTACGCGTCCGCCGACCTTTTCATACCCCCACTATCCACGTCGGTGTGGAGTTGATTTTAGATAGTGCGGCGAGTGCAGCGAGCCTCTGAGCCGGATGACTTCACATGTATTCCGCTTCCCCGCGCGGAGCTTGCTGCACTCGCCACGCTTCGGCCTCTTATTCCTTGTCCCCGCGCGGGGCTCGCTGCGCTCGCTGCAGTTCGGGCTCGGTGGCTCTCTGCGCTCGCCACACTATCTACAATCAACTCCACGCCAACGTGGATAGTGGTGGTATGAAAAGGTCGGAGGACGCGTACCGCCGCCCCTCACGAGCTCGCTGCACTCGCCACGCTTCGGGTTGGCGTTCATAGTGGGGGTCGCGTTGACAATGGGGGGGCATTTAACATTCTGGGGGCATTTAACATTGTATGCACCCATCAGGGTGCTTGTACAATTAAAAATCGCATGCGATCGCATCGCATGGCATTTGCTGGCATGCAATGCGATATTTAATTGTACATTTTTCCGTTATGACGGGAAAATCGCATGCCATCGCATACCTTATTTAGTGGTTTTAAAACCTTTGAAAAAGCTGTCAGTTGGACGGCGAAACATGTCAGGGAGCACCTGCTGATTTTACTGGGCATTTTTGGTTTGATTTCAACCCCTATTCCTACCCAAATTTGGAGACAATTCCACCTTTGCACCACTTGGGCTAACAGCTGCAATATCAATTCGGGATACCACCACCTGCATACTGAGGATTACAATTCCACATCATCGTTGAGGATTCCCCATATTCCAACAGGGGCTCACTTCCATCCTCCAGCGTGAAAATAATCCGGCAAGGTTTATGGACCCACAGAACAAAAAAAGTTTAAAGGTGCCCATACACGTTACAATTATTGTATACAATATTGTATACAATATCGCATCTCATAGCATATCGGTTTTGCGATGATATCAGATGACATGAGATCTAGTACAAAAAGTATGTGCTGCACATACTTTTTGTACTAGATCTCATCTCATCTGATCTCATCGCAAAACCGATATGCTATGAGATGCGATATTGTATACAATATTGTATACAATAATTGTAACGTGTATGGGCACCTTTACAATAGACTAGCGCTGTGATAGACAACAACTGAAGGTTATCTTTAATGTAGGATCTTTAATCCCTGCAAAAGAAATCTTCCTGATGCCGTATAGAGTTGAACTTACAATTAAATTCAATCAGGTGTGCTCGTAATGTTTTCTTTATATCGACTTCAGATAGCAGGGAATACCGACATGAAATGGACTTACATGAAATTTCTGTCTCGCGTACACATCAAAGGTTTCTTTGCCAATAGATGACCATGGACGTCAGGAGGCAGGTAAGAAGAAATAAGATGTCACATTTTGAAAAAGGATATATTTAAATATCCAAAACGCGTTGATCAGGCCGCATCCAGCAGCACCAGTGGGACGGATCACAGCGGCGCTACACGGATCTCCTCTCCCGGCGTTATCTGCAGCACGCTGAATATTAAGGGGAAAGCCGCCGGACGTCTGCCCACTTGTTTCTGCTTCACTTTGGACACTTTTAAACTTTTTCATCGTTTGGATCCTTGGATCATTGTTAATAAATTTCTTCTTACCTGCCTCCTGACGTCCATGGTCATCTATTGGCAAAGAAACCTTTGATGTGTACGCGAGACAGAAATTTCATGTACGTCCATTTCATGTCGGTATTCCCTGCTATCTGAAGTCAATATAAAGAAAACATTACGGGCACACCTGATTGAATTTAATTGTAAGTTCAATTCTATTCTTGAAAAAGACGCCTGGAGCGTCGAAACATGTTGGAGGAGTGTTTTTAGAAGGCCACCCACGTTACAGAGGACCAGGTCGAGACTACAGCAGGAGCTACCCGGGTTTCCATTCATTTCCTTGCTGTTATATCCCTGACCTACGGTACGAGGCTTATCATATCTGCACCATGAGGAGATGTTTTCTTTATTGCATATGACATCTCACCTGCCCTGAGCAAAGATAAAGAGAAAGATACCTTTGTATGATTGTCTCTGCTTTCCATCACGTAAGACAGTGTGAGCATTGTTGTTTGGGAGGCAGCAAAGATACCTTTTTGTGTGTACCCTAAGCATTTTGCATGTAAGCACATGTAAGCTAACATCGATCTGAGCACTAACTGGTGGTCCCATAAAAAGATACCCAGATAGGATTGTCACACACGCTATTCTTGTAAGCACGTGTAAGCCATCCACATTGGGATTTTTGGGATCCCCCCTCTGGAATATTTATTCCTTTTACTGCTTGCATGAAGGATTGTGTCTGACAGTTTGTTTTTGCTGTTTCTCTTTTCTGTCCCATATGTGGAGATTCAGTTTGATACCCAAGAAGTAACATCTTTGGTGAACACACCAAATGCACTTGAGCCTATGCAGCCTTCGTTCTATATAAGGCGCCTCAGGAATTATGTTGGTTGGCCTATACCTTAACTTAACTTAAGTGCCTAGAAATAAATCACACAGGACACCTTAACTAAAAATAACGACTCAGACAACCATAAGTTTAAACTGGTCACAATATTTATTGAGGTGGTATGACCCTTATTTGTCTATCAAAAGGGATGGCCAAGAAAAGCACTTGAGACCAGCACCAGTCAGAGGTGTATGCCAATGGTAGCGACTACAACACTCCAATCTAACAAAACACCCCTTACGTGAGGTACAGCCTGCACCGTGATGGCTTACCGCCCCTTCTAAGGTATGGCGCGGACACTTCAAGGAGGTGTCCACCGTCCCCGCCCAATTCCGGACTCGCCCACCGTCCTGGCGAAGGGGGGCAATACCACACGGTGACCACCTGACACCTCACCCGACTGCTGGTCGAGAGCGCCTTCTCGCCACTGCTGAGGTTCCCAAAAGACACTTACAGGGTCACCACGCGGAACCAAAGGCCCGCCATCCTCAAACAAAACCACTATGCCTCAACTAGTCCTAAGCCAAACTTGCAAAAATATCCCCTAGGAAAACCTCCATGCCCCTATCCGACAAATGAACTCCGTCCAGCCTGTAATAACTGGCTGTCTCTCTGACTATTGTGGGGTGACGGACCGCCCTGCCGCCCATGGCCAGCACCCTCCCGGACACCGCATGGTTTACTTTGCGTCTGGCCCTCTCTATGGCCACCCCGTTCCTGCATCCCCGCCAGTGAAAGCGGGGAACAGTATCCGACCATACATTCTGCAACCCTGGCCAGCTGGACACCATGCGGTCTAGGTCTGCCTTCATATTCAATATAAGGGTGAGCCCAGTGGTCTTCACCAAATCATTGCCTCCTAGGTGTATGACAACAACATCCGGGCGGCCCCACTCGCGGGCCTTTGCTGACAGGAGACCCCACAAGCCACTCCACTGAAGGCCCCTAACCCCGAACCAATGAACTGAATCAGCCCGAGCCAGGGCTGGAGCCCGTTTGGCCATAGGGTGCCTAGCAGCCCAAAAAATGTAAGAATGGCCCACAAACCAAACTTTCCCCAGAGTCAATGTAGGAAGGGAGGGGGCTGAAAAAGAAAAAGGCCTAACCGTTAACATCATTATAATGCTATACTCTAAACACAACCAAAGAAACATGAATACAGCCCAAGTGAAGGTGAAAAACTTAAAAAACATCCGGTGAACTTTGGGTGACAGACGAATTGAATTAGTTCACTTAGCGAAGGAAAAGGTAAAAAATTCACTCCACACCGTCGATTCCCGAACGCTAGCCGTTCCAGAACCAATTCTAAACAAACGTTTTTGGGCTGGCGCAACAGGTGCATGCTACAACTTATCTAACTTATCTACAACTTATGTAACTTATCTATCCTTATATATTTTTTATAAGCCGATGGTGGAAGCCCCGCCGCCGCTGCACAGGTAGCTTCCCCTATACGCACCGAATGCGTCCCGTAGTCTTGAACCCGCAGACCCAAGACCGCCAAACAGCGCCGAAACACAGCCGCAAACTGGAATCGGGTCAGTGGCACGCCATCCGCGTGCACCAGAAACTGAATGGTGGAAACCGGCCTGCGGGACATATATTCCTTGCCTAAGGAAACAGGACATATTACCTTGTCAGCACTGGTGTGCAATGTGACCCAAGTGCCCCGGCCCAATTGATCGGTTTTGGATCTATGGATCCTGCACATAATATGATCGTCGTGGAAAACCACGTCTTCCAACCGAAGGCCTGACTGGGCAGTTTTACTGGCAGCTACCAATTCACTAATTCTAAACGCGCCAAAGAAGGCAAAAGAAAAAGCGTCCTTAAAGAGGGCAGCCTCAAAAGCGTTCTTAGCCACCCTCCCCAAACACTCAACTAATTCCCCCAGCATACGCTCGTCTATCGGCCTGCAGGAGTCAGGAGCTACAGGCCGCTGCTTAGCCCAACCTCTTAGGGCTTTGGATAATACAAATGACCCCATGGGATCACACTCACCCCCTAGGCGAGCGTGAAACGCAATGCCGGCCAAAGCTGCCACCATAGCCGACTTTGACCTGCCTTTTAAATAATGTCCTCACACGAATGCGAGTAACCGATCATCGACCGACTTACCGCACATTTCCGGCAAAGCCTGAAACTCCTCCCAGTCCTGCCAAGCTGCTGTGTATGCCCTAAGCGTGGAAGGTACCAGGGATAACAGGGCCAAACTCATCATGCCGGCTCTATGATCTGCCATACAAGAGGTGGACACCTAGGGGTACCGCCTCAGGAGCCAATTCGCGAAACTTCGCAAACTGGAACCTAGACAGGGCTTCTGCTATGCTGTTGTCTACCCCGTAGACATGCCTAGACCGGAACTGACTGTTGTTCCACAAGCAATGTAATACCAGGTAACACAGAAGCCGAAGGGCCTTGGGGGAGGACACCCTCTGGTTGTTAATGGCGTGAACCACCCCCAGATTGTCGCACCAGAGCACAATGTTCCGATCCGCCAATTGCCCTGACCATAGCTCCACTGACACAATTATGGGGAAAAGCTCCAACAGTAAAAGATTGACCGTGAAACCACGGTCAATCCATGACTGGGGCCACTGTGAGACACACCATTCCCCTTGGAAGTAGGCCCCAAAACCCATGGAGCCATCAGCATCTGCGAAGAGCTGCAGCTCCGTGCTAGATGCGGGTTCAGTGGGCCATATGAGCTCCCTGTTAAACTGTTCCAGGAATGCAGACCAAACTCGGAGGTCATCACGCATTTCCCGAGACAGTCGAACCGTGTGATGGGGGTCACGAACCCCGGCTGTGGGCCGCTCGAGTTTTCGTCAGAAAACCCGGCCCATAGGTATAATGCGGCAAGCAAAATTAAAGGACCCCAGCAGGGACTGCAGAAGTCCCAGCTGTATCCTCTTTTTCTGCAGGTATTCCCCAATTAGTCCCTGAAGCTTGGCCACCTTATCCTCGAGGAGGCGGCAGCACCCCCCGCCTGAGTCTATCTCAATACCCAAGTAAGACAGAACCCTTGTGGGCCCCTCTGTCTTATCCGCAGCTATAGGGACCCCCAGCTCTCCCATGATGGAAATGGCCCTGGACAATATGCCCGAGCATGTGTCGTCATCCCCTGGTCCCACAAAGAGAAAATCGTCCAAGTAATGGGCAACTCCCTTACACCCGGTGTTGCTCTGAATGCACCAATGCAGAAATGTGCTAAATTTCTCAAAGTAGGAGCCGGAGACCGAACAACCCATTGGAAGGTACTTGTCTATAAAGACGCCCCCATCTAATCTGAAACCCATGTATCTAAATGAGCTGGGATGAAGTGGGAGGCAGAGGCGGAACTACCATTGGTGTAGCAGGTGCATTGCACCGGGGCCCTGAGGACTAAGGGGCCCACTACTGTCTAGACCAGCAGCTTGTACCTCTGTCACCCACTGTTGTGGGTCCAAATTGTACTTTTGCACCTGAGCCCACCACTCACAAGTTCCGCCACTGGTGGGAGGAGCCTGAAGGCAGACTCGATGTCTAACTTAGCCATAAGGGCGCCCTCCCCGAAACCCCGGACGATGCTGAGTACCTCGTCAAACAGCTGATAATGTACACTGCAAAATTTGTCCGGGATGGCATCGTTTATGGACCTCCCGTGGAACTACACAGAGAGGGGAAAAACACATGCTGGGCAGTGGCTCCCCATCAAAAGGGCCCGCCATTCTGCCCAAGGGAACCTCAGACTGTACCTTCTGTCTCACCACCTCGGGGAAATCCCTGGCCGATTTAAGGTTCCTGCTGGAGGAAACTATAACCCCTTCGGGGATGGGTAGAATAAAACCAAAACTAAAACCATCTAACAAAAACTTGGCGTCTGCCCTGTTGGGGTAACCTACTAACCACTGAGCCAATGCTTCTACCACTACAGGTGAGGGGGCCTTATTTCCCGCTAGTGCTGGTGTCACCCTGGTCGCCGCCCTTGGCAGCTGCCCTGCAGGACTTGGACGGGTGTCCGCCCCCGCAGTTCCGGCACTCGTGACGGAAACTGCACTTTGCTCCCCTGTCACATTTTCCCTCGTTGTAAGCAAAGCACTTCCCTTTGCCGCCAGCCTTTGCACTGGGTTTGGACGCTATCAGCGCCATGTTGTCCCTTCCCAATGACCTCCAGCCATATCTCCACGTGCTTACAACCCATGGGCATGACCTTAGAGCCCGCATTATAGCCAATGAATGTCTCGTTTACTAAAAACAGATAACGCAGGACATTCATGTGCTCCTCCGGCTCCTCCGGCCGGCTGCTTAAGTAGCAGGAGGTAAAAACCAAAAAGCCTTTTAGCCAATTATGGAAACCCTTAAATGCGACCTCACTACTGCTCCCTGCCTTCTTAGCTGCCTCAAACTCCTTTTTCATGTGCTTTTTCATGTTCGTGGGAATGGTAACATGGCTCCCCACTGGTTGATGGTGGCCATATTTTTTTAAGCATTTTCTGTTATCTCCAGCTCTCTCTAGCTGCTGAGTGGGTATCTTCTGATTTGCTCTCGGCACAGCACTTCCCCAAGCCACTGCGGGGTCTTTCAGCTTCATTGTTACGTCACTGCGTAGTTTACTCTTCTGCCCCTGCCAGGTAACATGCTTAGGTAAGAGCCTGTTTGGGCAAAGTTCTGGAAGCAGTTTAATATTGTTACGCTACCACTTGGCTGGGGTCCTCGGTTCTCACTACACATTTGCAGGCACATTATTGCCTACTCTCCTGCATTCTGCAGGAGAGTCCCTGAAATAGCAGCAATCTCCCTCTCTCTCTCTCTCATTAGTCTACCAATCTCCCTCATTTCACCTAGCTCACATTACAATTTTTTTGGAAGGGAAAAGGAATGAGAGATAGATACATTTACATTAAATTATCTGCACCATTTCCAGCACTTTACCAAGTATAGTAGCCATACCTGCCTACCTGACCCTCTCCATGCGGGAGAAAATGCTCTGTTCCTGGACTTCCCTGGTAATGTATGATTGCCATCACCTGTGGGGAGCTAGGTAAAGGTGTTTCACCAGAGGTGCTGGCAATCATACATTACCAGGGAAATCCAGGAGCAGAGTATTAGAGAGGGTCAGGTAGGCAAGTATGATAGTAGCTCTTACTAACTGCTTTGGGGCTCATCTACATTTGGATATTAGTCATTTTAAAAGATCCTCTCAGATAGATAGCAGTGCACACCCACGCTTCTAGGTGCTACGTTTACAATCTCTTTTCACAATCTCTTGATTTATGGAACTAGACCAGGGCCGTAACTAGGGGGGGCTGGGGGGTCACGTGCAATGGGCGCTGGAGGGGGGGGAGGCGCTGTGAGGTCCGGGCACAGCCAGTGGAGGTCCGGTGACAGGCAGCAGGGTTACGGGGACGGGTGCCGGACGGCGCCCCGACAGTCAGGATTCCGACAGTCATTACTCTGACGTCAGAATCCCGACTGCTCCCTCATGGGGGTCCACGACCCCCATAGAGGGAGAATAAAATAGGTGGCGAGCGCAGAGAGCCCGCAAGGGGCTTTATTGCGCTCTCCCCGCTGTGCAGTCGGGATTCCGACGTCTGACTAATAACTGTCGGAATCCCGACTGTTGGGCAAATATACCACACCCCCGGGGACTGGTGTAGCCGCTGTAGCGGCAGCTTACTTTCACTCCGTCCATCTCCTACTAGCGCTATTTGCCTGGCGGCAGGAAGCGCTGATGACTTTGAAAAGACTTGCCAGACGCTTTCCGACGCCCGGGGTACCAAATGACTGCCTTGCTCCGGGCGCCGGGAACCCTAGTTTCAGCCCTGACTAGACACACCCTTTAAGTGGAGCATGACACGCCCCCTCAATGGGGCGCTATGCAAAATTCTGCTACTAGCTATAATCTCCCTGAAACTAGTTTTCAAAAGTAGGCAAGTATGAGGCACATGCATCACTTAGGGCTGTTGAAGAGGGATCTGGAGGATATATAAACAAACAAGTTTAAAGTTTGATAATTTTGCACAAAATGCAACAAGCACAATTGCCTAAAACAAACCACATACATGGGGCTTCGCTTATTACATACCTCCCAACATAATTTATTACTAGAGTTACCACCTCATTCCTTTAATTCTGGACACATATTAATTACACAGGTTCTTTGGCTGGCTGAGTTCAAGACTCCATTCACCTGGTTTTAATCAGCCACAGAACATGTATAAATAAATAATTAATGTGTCCAGAATTAAAGGGGTGAAGTGCTAACCCTAATTAATACACATGATGCTGTATTTCAACTACTACTGCTGTTGCCAGAACTACATTTCCCTTGAGCCGTGTGACATGCAGCAGCGGTAGGGCATGCCGGGAGTTGTAGTTTGTTTACTATCTCCCTCTGAACAACCAATGGCTGAGGGCCATGTCGCCGCGCGTTGCTGACGACCTGCTAAGCCGGAAATACCTCTGGGCGCGTGTGATTGGCTGAGCAGCAGATCTTTCTTGTAATTGGTCCAGGTGGAAGAGCAGAGCTCTCGTATTGGCTGCCGGCTCTGTGCTGGTTGCTCCAGGTTATGGTCTAGGCCGCGGCAGGAGCCAGGGGCTGTCAGTTGGGTTCGTTACGGAGTCAGGTCCGCTGGAAAATGTGGGACCGAGCAGTGCGGACTCTGCTGGTTCTCGGCCTCTACTGCGGGGTCATAGCGGCTCTGGTGGGATACGGGGCTGCCAAGACCGCGGCTGGTGAGTGATGGGGGTCTGCGAAAACCCGCGTGTCACTGATGGAGGGGACCCCTGTGTGACAGTGACTGACAGATTGGGTGGACCCCTGTGTGACAGGGACTGACAGATTGGGTGGACCCCTGTGTGACAGTGACTGACAGATTGGGTGGACCCCTGTGTGACAGTGACTGACAGATTGGGTGGACCCCTGTGTGACAATGACTGACAGAAGGGGGGATCCCTGTATGACAGTGACTGACAGATGGGGGGATCCCTGTGTGACAGTGACTGACAGATGGGGGGTCCACCTCTGTGACACTGGCTGAAGGAAAACGGGGGAACGGACAGTGCGTACTCTGCTGGTTCTCGCCTATATTGCAGGGTCATAGTGGCTCTGGTATTATATGGGGCTGCCAAGACTGTGGCTGGTGAGTGATGGTGGGTCTGAGAAAACCCACGTCTCACCAATGGAGGGGACCCCTGTGTGACACGGCCTGACAGATGGGGAACACCTGTGTGACACGGCCTGACAGATTGGGGGGGGGGGATCCCTGTGTGATAATGACTGACAGATGGCTTGGATCCCTGTGTGACACTGATAGACAGATTTGGGGGGGCTAACCCCTGTGTGACACTTACTGACAGAACGGGGGTCTCCTGTGTGACACTGACTGATGGATAGAGGGTCCCCCTGTGTGACACTAGCTGACGGGTGGCTCCCCCTCTGTGACATGACTGATGGGGGGGGTCCCCCTGTGTGACACTAGCTGACGGATGGGGGGGTCCCCTGTGTGACACTGGCTGATGGATGGGGGGGTCCCCTGGATGGGGGGGTCCCCTGTGTGGCACTAACTGACAGATGGGGCGGACCCCTGCGGGATACCGACTATTGATTAGGAGTGATTGGTGATCCCAGTCCTTGTAGGATGCTGCCTGACAGTGTGATTTGGGGCACAAGGTTTTGTGGGTTACTAACTGACAGGGGAAGGGCAGTGGATGATTGGAACTGATTTGTTTCTGTCTTCCAGATAATGATGATGAAAGCGACACAGATGATATCCTGGTGAGTTTTCCTCAGTGTACAGTGCAGAATAGAGCATCAGAAATACCAGCTGTACACTGGTCCTTTATTGTGACAGCTTTTATACCAACGCCCCTTTTATACTCTGTACAAATGTTGCCACCATTGAATAGTGAATACCTGTTACATCTCCATCCAGACAGCGGCATCGCACTTATTCTGTTTTTCATTGCTAGGAGATTCCAGTACCTGCCACAGAGTCTTCCTACCCCACAGGAGAACAGCCAGAGGCAGAGTCATTACATGTGCCGGATCCTGCGGAGCAGGAGAATGACAAGTCCGCCTGGTGGGTGGAGAGTGAGGTCCCACAGGACAGTACTGAGACTGATGCAGGGACAGCAGAGTATTCAGAGTCTGTAAATCCAGAACTGGATACCCCACAGGCTGAATCTGACACAACCTCTGAGAACACACAGACTGTCACCTTCCTGGACATCACCGATGGTCTGGAGGAGGAGGGGGGCTCTGGTACCTTGTCTCTGGATATGGATGCTTGGCAGGAGGGCATAACAGATCAGGAGAAGAGAGAGGCAGAGAAAGACGAGCTCAAGAAAACAGGTAATGGATGTATACATGTCAGTGCAGGGTTATGGGAACGCGCTGTGTACGTCACACTAATGAGAGATGTTATGGGGTACGAGACTGATGAGGGCTGTTACGGGATGTGCTGTGTGCGCGTGACAAAATATATATTTGTGCGTATCTCCGTCCTGTTCTGCGTTCTAGAGATTTTATAATTAAAAAGAATGTGTGTTGCAAGAACTCTGGGTAAGGGGCATTCCTATGACACTAATTGCAGTTAAGAAAATTACTTTTAAGGTATTTTAAACTAATACAACACATATAAACAGGATACAGTGTACTAAGTAAGTACGGAGAAGTGTGTTTGTGTGGGGGTGGAGGGCAGGCAACGTCCCTTATTCGTAGACATTGGGAAAATATTGAATTCATACAGCAAAAAACACAAAAAGGTACTCAAATTGCACAATTAAAATGCACCATATGAAAAAATGTAAAGGTTAATATACCCTATGGCTACTTAATCAGCTTTGTATATGTATAGACATTGATTATTGTAGTCAAAGGTAACTGAAGGTAAAACCAGTTGGATATCTTAAATAGTAAGGTGTTTGGCACTCAGATGAGACAGGTCCTGCGGTTCACTGATTCTGCTGCTCCGCACTTGCTAAATAGCATTGGATGAGCAGTGAGAAATCCATTTGTTTCAGTTACCATCAGAAACAACCACCACTGCCTGCACATATAAACAAATGTACCTTTCTGTCTTTGGTCTTGTACCTATCGGCATTGAACAACCAATGAGAGAACTACTTAGCTGAGGTTGTCACTTGCAGGAAGAGAAGACAGGACAGTGTGTTTTTCTGTATATTTTACCATCCATGTGAACTACCCCTTAACCCCCCCCATTAGGGCCTAACCCTACCCTTCCCTTCCCCACAGCCTAACACCCACTACCCCCTTTCTGGGCCACACACTACTGTTTGGGATGCCGGCTCTCTGTATTCTGACATCAGCATTCTGATGTTTTTCGAAGTTCCGGTGCCAGTGTTCTGATGCCATTGTCTGTGTACTAAACGCCAGAATCCCAACTGCATCCATTGTAGAGATTGTACCACTTGTAAGGCAGTGAGCAGGGCACCTCTCACCGATTGTACAGGTGCGAGCAGGGCCCCTCTCACCGATTGTACAGCTGCGAGCAGAGACCTCTCTCCGATTGTACCACTTGTAAGGCTGTGAGCAGGGCACCTCTCACCGATTGTACAGGTGCGAGCAGGGCCCCTCTCACCGATTGTACAGCTGCGAGCAGAGACCGCTCTCCGATTGTACAGCTTGTAAGGCTGTGAACAGGGCCCCTCTCATCTATTGTACAGCTGCGAGCAGGGGTGTGGATCGTATTGTCGACCCCATTTAGGTCGACAGTCATTGGGTCAACAGGTGTCTAGGTCGACATGGGTTTAGGTCGACATAGCGCTAGGTCGGAAGGTCGACATGGTTTTTTTTTTTAACTGTTTTTTTACCCGAATGTCGACGCTATGCTTCGGGCACATTTCCTTGCTGCGCTCGGCACACTATTTTATTCTCCCACCACGCCATAGTGGTAGGGCATGAAATACCGCCTGTCGGCTCAAAAAACAGTAATCAAAACTATGTCGACCTGTGAACATGGGTTAGCCATGTCGACCTAACGCTGTGTCAACCATGTCGGCCTTGTCCCATGTCTTCCTTGACACCTGCCGACCTTCACCCATGTCGACCTAGACACCTGTCGACCCAACGGTGTCGACCTAAGTGGGGTCGACAATACGACTGTATCCCGCGAGCAGGGACCTCTCGTCGATTTGTACAGCTGTGAGAGGGCCCTCTCACTGATTGTACAGCTGCGAGCCAGGGCCCTCTCACAGATTGTACAGCTGCGAGCCAGGGCCCTCTCACAGATTGTACAGCTGCGAGCAGGGCCCCTCTCACTGATTGTACAGCTGCGAGCAGGGCCCCTCTCACTGATTGTACAGCTGCGAGCAGGGCCCCTCTCACTGATTGTACAGCTGCGAGCAGGGCCCCTCTCACTGATTGTACAGCTGCGAGCAGGGCCCTCTCACTATTGTACAGCTGCGAGCAGGCCCCCTCTCACTGATTGTACAGCTGCGAGCAGGCCCCCTCTCACTGATTGTACAGCTGCGAGCAGGGCCCTCTCACTATTGTACAGCTGCGAGCAGGGCCCCTCTCACTGATTGTACAGCTGCGAGCAGGGCCCCTCACTGATTGTACAGCTGCGAGCAGGGCCCCTCTCACAGATTGTACAGCTTGTAGGACTGCGAGCAGGGCCCTCTCACTGATTGTACAGCTGCGAGCAGGGCCCCTCTCACTGATTGTACAGCTTGTAGGACTGCGAGCAGGGCCCCTCTCACTGATTGTACAGCTGCAAGCAGGGCCCCTCTCACTGATTGTACAGCTTGTAGGACTGCGAGCAGGGCCCTCTCACCGATCATGTCATGTGTTACCCAGTCTTGTTTTCTTACTGTTCTTTTAATGTTTTGTTCCCAATTGTGGAGCAGCGGAAGTAAAGTGTTACGGGTGCTAAGTAGGGACTTAGAATCTGTTACAGCTCTTCACACTATCCAACTATATACAGTAGGTGGTGGCAGGAAGCATTAATGTAGTGGTTAGACCAGCTCTGCAAGTGACACTATTTGCCTGCAGAAAGTAAATCGCTGTCTGCATTACTCAGGATTGGGTTCCCAGTGCGGTAACAGACCCCCAATATTCCAGACAGCTCTTCTCAGAGGAACCCACGGGCTACATCCTGGTATCCACTGCACAGTATGGAAGAAATCCTATAATGGTACAAGGTCCAGCTCATAGTTCTGTCTCTCCAACATTCAGCAATTGTTATCATCCACCATGCCACTAGTGTGGTGCCCACAGCATTGAACCCATTTGCAGAACACACCGTACCAATTAGTGGATCCGATCTGGGGAATGACGGGTCTCTGGGCGCCTATTTTCCGCTACCGCTATAGAAATATACAAAAAGTCTGATTTCTGTGTCCAATCAGCAGTTTGGGCACACTAACCAGAGCTTCATATAGTATTGGTCACTATTGCAGCTGTCCACTTGGGCACTTACATAGTATTGGGTGCCTGATTAGAGCAAGTAGAATTGCTGTGATGGGCACCTTAAAAAAATTTGAATTGACCCTTGTCTGGGATAAACCGGTAATCAGACAGCCCGAATACTGCGGCTCAGGCTGCACTGTAACGTTTCGGCTAGCCCTGACCGGCAGAGCAGCATCACAGTACTACCACCAGAAAGGCAGATCTGGCTGCACACCGAGCTTGCGCCTGTGTTTTTGCTTTCTTGGGATCGATGACCTAGAACAGGAGTTCCGGACAGAAGCCTCCAGGCAGCGCAGTCACAATGCAAGGAGTAACACATGCCCAGGGTTTCATCATCCGGGTGTCTGTGTGAGTGCGCCATCTGTCACTCCTGGCTGTGTGTGTGCGATGCCCCCAGCCTCAGGGGAGGTTTGCCTTTTCCTTCCTCATTATTGGACCACGACACAGCTTTACGTTAACCCTTGTGTGTCTGTGGTCAGAAAGTGAGCTGAGCACCCACAGGTGTGCGGATCTGCACTCGTGAGCGAGAGCTGTGCAGCCTCAGTTATGGGAAGGGAACGGAACCTTTGTACTTTATATCCTGCGTTACACAAGGCTGCATCAGACAATGCAGGTAGATTAGGAGAAGTGCAATGAGGGTTCCGTATAATGAGAGCTTATGTTTCTGCAGTTGCCAGTTTGGTTGTCATGTATATTCTTTTTAATTTATTTTCTGCCCCGATCCCCAGTCCTTACTAGGTAGTTGGACCATTGATGACCTGGATCTGGCTGAAGACATGGTCACCCAAGTCCACCAAACATGCTAACGTCTGCAGCCATTGATTGCCCGTATGTGTACATTGATAGTGTGGCCCGCTTGCAATCCTTCCTGCCCGGCGTTCCTGTTGACAAGTTGTCTGCAGCAAACAGCTGGCATCCCCACGGTTACCGTATAGATGATCGACCAGGTCTAGTTCGACCACTGATGGTCAACAGCTAACAATGGTTGACATACCCTAGGTCGACCATTGACAGAAGGCCGACATAAGCTTTAGGTGGACCTGGTTGACATGATTTTTTCACGTTTTTGTGTGTGTATGTCGACCTTTGTTCACATGGACACAGTATAATTCAACGACGTCCCTATGCATGGCTCTCTGCATTCGCCATGCTTCGAGTGTGGTACCTCATTGCACTCAACACACTATTATTTTCACACTCTATGCCCACTTGGATAATAACGTATGAAAAACCACCTTTAAAAGATAAAAACTCATGTCGTCCTTTTTCATATTGACCATGCCCATGTTGACATTAAGCTTGTGTTTACTTAGGGTATGTCGACTATTCTTAGGTGATGACCTTATTCCCTTTTGACTATTGGTGATCGACCTAGTGACTGTTGACCTAGACCAGGCATGTCCAAACTATGGTTCTCCAGCTCTTGTGAAACTACACATCCCAGCATGCCAATAGTTTCAGCATTAGCTAATAGCAAAACTGTGGTAAAGCATGATGTGACTTGTAGTTTCACAATAGCTGGAGGGCCACAGGTTGGACATACCTGACCTAGACATTGTGGACCCAAGGTCCACGTAATCATCCCCACATGCTGGGCCACCTCACCACGCAATGCACGTACTATCCCTGGTTTACCAGTCTGTGAGAGATACCTGTACATAGGGAGAAGCCAGTAACGATGGGGCTGCTCCACTGACTCCTCTGTCAGACCTGCTTGCCTCTGGGATATAGCCTCAGCTGGTGCCAGTTCCTGGCTGCTGGATTGCCCTGTGTTACCCCATCCAGGCGAATGTGCTGTGTCCCAGGCAGATGTGCCTACCAGAGGCTTAAGGCCAATTGTAAAACGTGGCCATTGTCACATTCGGACCTGGAAACGTTCCTGAGTGCTAATACCTACCCTGCACTCTCTCACCCTGACCAGATCCCTCGTAGTGGGTGCAGTGCCGCTTTGTGCCAATACTGCTGTGCCCCAGTGTAGTCCGGTGGCTCTCATTGTGTTACTACATCATGTACAGCTGTTTATTCTCCCGTCCTGGCAGTGATCGGCGGCACCTCGGATGGGGAACCCTGCCACTTCCCCTTCCTCTTCATGGAGAAGGAATATGCGGAGTGCACATCTGACGGGCGAGAGGATGGAAGGCTGTGGTGCGCGACCACCTATGACTACAAGAGCGACCTGAAGTGGGGTTTCTGTGAAAGTGAGTACTCCCAGGATATGGGACTTCAGGTACCAGCGGACAACGTTATGGGAATTGGAATCTGTGTGTTTATAGCTTCCCAAACTGCAGTTACAGCTGTTCTACATCTAATATATATATTTATTTTTTTATTATAGTAGTGTTGATGGTCTGGCACTCACAATGTAGTAAATTGATAGCTTTGCCCAGTGCCTTCTCTGGTGTAAATGAATATGTAGAATGTGGAGCAGCACTCCTGGGTCCAGTGTTCCAATTAGAATACAGTAATGCAAGCGCTTTGTTTCAACGTTTCAGTTTATTGATTAAAATAATGACGGTTTTAAATTAATAAACCGAAACGTTGAAACAAAGCACTTGCATTATGTATTCTTGCAACATTGGACCCAGGAGTGCTGCTCTACATCTATCTATTTATCTAGCTACGCCTCACCTCTATGAGGAGAAGTACCGCCAGTGGCCACTCAGCGAACCAAATACTCAGCTGAAAGTGAAAGTACATTGCAGAAGCTGTCATTTTAATGATTCTGCTGTGTATGATGGGCAGCCGGGACTGGCGTGCAGTTTTTCATGCTCCTTATGTGTTCCCCCCCCCTGCAGCGGAAGAACAGACCGCTAAGAGGCGGCAGATGCAGGACGCCGAGGACCTTTTTGAGCTGGGGATGAAAATACTGAATGAGAGCACAAAGCGGTCGCAGAAGAAAGAGTATGTTCTGTGTGTCCCCACCCTGAGATCGTCCCATATGTATCCCCCCATCCTGTGACAGGACAGCCGCTGCTGTGTGGCTGATTTGGTCCTCTGTGTCTGTGTATCGGCATATGTGTGGTTGCCAGGTCACTACCACTAATGCCTGTTCTCCTTCCCTTAGGGCATTCCAGTATTTCCTGAAAGCCTCTGAATTGAACCATGGAAAAGCAATGGAGAAGGTGGCTTATGCGTTACTGTTTGGGGACCCCCTAAAGCAAAACATACCCAGTGCCAAGGAACTCCTGGAGAAACTGACTGAGCAGGGATCACCGAGGGGGCAAACGGTATAAAGCAGCGCACCAGTTTCTGATATTAACTTGACAATATTTTATTGTTCAGTAATTAGACCCAAACTTTCTAGAGGGGGGGGGGGTGGAGATGGAACCCTGTATATTACATAGGATGCCATTTCTGATTATGCCTTAGTTGGGGTGGGGCTTCAGCACTGTACAAAATTCAAATAGGGGAGCAACACCAGCTTCCAGTGAGTCAGTTTGGAATGCCAGTTAGTGGCAGTGGGTGTGCCTCCCCTATTTGAATTTTGAACTGTGCTGCAGCCCCGCCTCTGGAGCCTTCCCTGGTAATACGCCTTCTGTCCTCCAACTGCAGGCCCTGGGATTCCTGTATGCATCTGGGCTAGGTGTGAATTCCAGCCAGGCAAAGGTAAATATTTTATTTATTTATTTATTAACAGTTAAATATGTCCCCATTTATCTGTGTACTTCCAGAGCCTGTATATAAGTAGGTCACTGTGCACTATTCCTTCCTCTAGGCCCTTGTGTATTACACGTTTGGAGCTCTGGGAGGGAATCTGATCGCGCACATGGTTCTGGTAAGTTTTCCTCTACTGATTCTTCTCCTTTCAGCTTGTAGCACTACCAATTACGCTGTGCTGTACAGATATTAGCCCTTATTCTGGTTCACTCGCAAAGGCAAATTCCTTCTCAAATGGACAAAACCATGTGCACTGCAGGGGGGCAGATGTAACTTCTGCAGAGATTTACATTTGGGTGAGTTATTTTGTTTATGTGCAGGGAAAATACTGGCTGCTTTATTTTTACACTGAAATATAGATCTCTCTTTGAAGTAAAACCCCACCCAAATCGAATTCTCTCTGCACCAGTTACATCTGCCCCCCCCTTTGCGAGTGAACCAGTATAAGGGGCATTGTGTCCGCTCCATTGCTGCTTACAGCCTGGCGTCCATAAGGCGCACACTCACCCACGCTCTAGGATACATTTTATAGAGGTAAACCAGTCAAGCTGCCAGTGTGGGCGAAAGCCAGAGCACTTGAAGAACATAGAAACTCCACACAGTAACACCATGGCTGTCAGATTACACCTGTCAATGCTAACCACTGTGCTGTCTCGCACAATGTAGTCTGATTCTCCATCATAGATCATTTGTGTTATAACTTCATATTAGGGGTTACATAGGGGTCAATTTACTAAAGCTTGTGATATTGCTCGTGGTAACCAATCCAATTTGTTGTGTTTTTTTTTTTTTTTTTTTCTAGGATGCAATCGGGAAATGATAGCATCAGATTGCTACATCGCCCCTTTTCATTTTTAGAAGTGCAAATAAATTTACCTTTATAAGGAAGGGGGGATTCTCTAAACTAAAAATGCGGTAAAAACCCAGTTATCAGGTTTTTACCACATTTTGGGATGCTCTAAGCATCCCCCGCCAGGTTACCGTGACGGGGGGCATCACCAGAAAAATCTGGTGATGCCTCATAGAAGCCTATGGGCTTCTACCGTGACGCACCGACCCCCCCCCCCCTCACCTGTGTTCAGGCAGCACAGAGCTGTTCTGCCCGGACCTGTGACCTCCTCCTCCCTGCACTCTAATCCTCTTCCGGGTGCAGGGAGGAGGAGAGCCTGTCCTTTGCCATAATTATCGCAAATGTTAGAGCATATGCGATAATTATGTATGCGAAGGGGGGGGGAGCTGGGGTGCGGATGTTAGAACATCCCACCCAATGTCTCTCTCTGTACCATGTAGATTAATAAGTCCATGCGCATAGACTACTGCTTACAATACAGTCCTGGAAGTGTCTTCTTTCTGTTCTTACAGGGTTACCGCTACTGGGCTGGGATCGGAGTCCTGCAAAGCTGTGAATCTGCCCTCACGCATTACCGCTTGGTGGCAAATCATGGTACGGTTTCCCGTACATTATTTCTATGTGTGTGCTGCATTATACACTGGCCCATTGCCTTGTGTTTCTGTTCCATTTGCTGTCATTTGCTCAGTAACCCGGCTGTGGTCAGTTGTCTGTGTCACCTCTGGTTCCTGATATGTTCTTGGAAGCCTTTGTATTGTCTCTCCTTCTGTAATGTGTTTCCATGTCTCTCTCCCGACTGCCTGCAGTTGCCAGTGACATCTCGCTCACAGGAGGGACAGTGGTGCAGAGGATTCGGCTGCCGGATGAAGTGGAAAACCCCGGCATGGCTAGTGGAATGCTGGAGGAAGACTTGATCCAGTATTACCAGTTTCTGGCTGAGAAGGGAGATGTCCAGGCTCAGGTTGGGTTATATGGAGACTTTCTATGACCTGCCTTAAGCGTAATAGAGTAATAACCACATCTAGGGAGAGCGGCTGCCCAGTGTATCGGCAGGAAATGTTGTATGTCTGCAGGAGTGGTTCATCTAGTGCCATTATCCCTGCAGCTATATAAGTGCAGGAAACCAGCTGTGTGATCACATGTGTGATGGGAGCAGGAGAGATCCATGTAGCGCCATTATCCCTGCAGCTATATAAGTGCAGGAAACCAGCTGTGTGATCGCGTGTGTGATGGGAGCGGGAGAGATCCATGTAGCGCTATTACCCCTGCAGCTATATAAGCGCAGGAAACCAGCTGTGTGATGGGAGTGGGAAAGATCCATGTAGCGCCATTTTCCCTGCAGCTATATAAGTGCAGGAAACCAGCTGTGTGACCGCGTGTGTGATGGGAGCAGGAGAGATCCATGTAGCGCCATTATCCCTGCAGCTATATAAGTGCAGGAAACCAGCTGTGTGATCACGTGTGTGATGGGAGCGGGAGAGATCCATGTAGTGCTATTATCCCTGCAGCTATATAATCATAGGAAACCAGCTGTGTGACCACGTGTGTGATGGGAGCGGGAGAGATCCATGTAGTGCCATTATCCCTGCAGCTATATAAGTGCAGGAAACCAGCTGTGTGACCGCGTGTGTGATGGGAGCGGGAGAGATCCATGTAGTGCCATTATCCCTGCAGCTATATAATCATAGGAAACCAGCTGTGTGACCGCGTGTGTGATGGGAGCGGGAGAGATCCATGTAGCGCCATTACCCCTGCAGCTATATAAGTGCAGGAAACCAGCTGTGTGATCACATGTGTGATGGGAGCGGGACAGATCCATGTAGCGCCATTACCCCTGCAGCTATATAAGTGCAGGAAACCAGCTGTGTGATCACATGTGTGATGGGAGCGGGAGAGATCCATGTAGTGCCATTATCCCTGCAGCTATATAATCATAGGAAACCAGCTGTATGATCATGTGTGTGATGGGAGCAGGAGAGATCCATGTAGTGCCATTATCCCTGCAGCTATATAAGTGCAGGAAACCAGCTGTGTGATCATGTGTGTGATGGGAGCAGGAGAGATCCATGTAGTGCCATTATCCCTGCAGCTATATAAGTGCAGGAAACCAGCTGTGTGACCGCGTGTGTGATGGGAGCGGGAGAGATCCATGTAGCGCCATTATCCCAGCAGCTATATAAGTGCAGGAAACCAGCTGTGTGATCACGTGTGTGATGGGAGCGGGAGAGATCCATGTAGCGCTATTATCCCTGCAGCTATATAAGTGCAGGAAACCAGCTGTGTGATCACGTGTGTGATGGGAGTGGGAGAGATCCATGTAGCGCTATTATCCCTGCAGCTATATAAGTGCAGGAAACCAGCTGTGTGATCGCGTGTGTGATGGGAGCGGGAGAGATCCATGTAGCGCCATTATCCCTGCAGCTATATAAGTGCAGGAAACCAGCTGTGTGACCGCGTGTGTGATGGGAGCGGGAGAGATCCATGTAGCGCCATTATCCCTGCAGCTATATAAGTGCAGGAAACCAGCTGTGTGATCATGTGTGTGATGGGAGCGGGAGAGATCCATGTAGTGCCATTATCCCTGCAGCTATATAAGTGCAGGAAACCAGCTGTGTGACCGCGTGTGTGATGGGAGCGGGAGAGATCCATGTAGCGCCATTATCCCTGCAGCTATATAAGTGCAGGAAACCAGCTGTGTGATCATGTGTGTGATGGGAGCAGGAGAGATCCATGTAGTGCCATTATCCCTGCAGCTATATAAGTGCAGAAAACCAGCTGTGTGACCGCGTGTGTGATGGGAGCGGGAGAGATCCATGTAGCGCCATTATCCCTGCAGCTATATAAGTGCAGGAAACCAGCTGTGTGACCGCGTGTGTGATGGGAGCGGGAGAGATCCATGTAGCGCCATTATCCCTGCAGCTATATAAGTGCAGGAAACCAGCTGTGTGACTGCGTGTGTGATGGGAGCGGGAGAGATCCATGTAGCGCCATTATCCCTGCAGCTATATAAGTGCAGAAAACCAGCTGTGTGACCGCGTGTGTGATGGGAGCGGGAGAGATCCATGTAGCGCCATTATCCCTGCAGCTATATAAGTGCAGGAAACCAGCTGTGTGACCGCGTGTGTGATGGGAGCGGGAGAGATCCATGTAGCGCCATTATCCCTGCAGCTATATAAGTGCAGGAAACCAGCTGTGTGACTGCGTGTGTGATGGGAGCGGGAGAGATCCATGTAGCGCCATTATCCCTGCAGCTATATAAGTGCAGGAAACCAGCTGTGTGATGGGAGTGGGAAAGATCCATGTAGCGCCATTATCCCTGCAGCTATATAAGTACAGGTAACCAGCTGTGTGATCACGTGTGTGATGGGAGCAGGAGAGATCCATGTAGCGCCATTATCCCTGCAGCTATATAAGTACAGGTAACCAGCTGTGTGATCACGTGTGTGATGGGAGCAGGAGAGATCCATGTAGTGCCGTTATCCCTGCAGCTATATAATCATAGGAAACCAGCTGTGTGATCACATGTGTGATGGGAGCAGGAGAGATCCATGTAGCGCCATTATCCCAGCAGCTATATAATCATAGGAAACCAGCTGTGTGACCGCGTGTGTGATGGGAGCAGGAGAGATCCATGTAGTGCCATTATCCCTGCAGCTATATACAGTAAGTGCAGGAAACCAGCTGTGTGACCGCGTGTGTGATGGGAGCGGGAGAGATCCATGTAGTGCCATTATTCTTGCAGCTATATAATCGTAGGAAACCAGCTGTGTGATCACGTGTGTGATGGGAACGGGAGAGATCCATGTAGTGCCATTATCCCTGCAGCTATATAATCGTAGGAAACCAGCTGTGTGATCAGGTGTGTGATGGGAACGGGAGAGATCCATGTAGCGCCATTATCCCTGCAGCTATATAATCGTAGGAAACCAGCTGTGTGACCACATGTGTGATGGGAACGGGAGAGATCCATGTAGCGCCATTATCCCTGCAGCTATATAATCGTAGGAAACCAGCTGTGTGACCGCGTGTGTGAAGGGAGCAGGAGAGATTCATGTAGTGCCATTATCCCTGCAGCTATATAAGTGCAGGAAACCAGCTGTGTGACCACGTGTGTGATGGGAGCAGGAGAGATCCATGTAGCGCCATTATCCCTGCAGCTATATAAGTGCAGGAAACCAGCTGTGTGTTTACGTGTGTGATGGGAGCGGGAGAGATCCATGTAGTGCTATTATCCCTGCAGCTATATAATCATAGGAAACCAGCTGTGTGACCACGTGTGTGATGGGAGCGGGAGAGATCCATGTAGTGCCATTATCCCTGCAGCTATATAAGTGCAGGAAACCAGCTGTGTGACCGCGTGTGTGATGGGAGCGGGAGAGATCCATGTAGCGCCATTACCCCTGCAGCTATATAAGTGCAGGAAACCAGCTGTGTGATCACATGTGTGATGGGAGCGGGACAGATCCATGTAGCGCCATTACCCCTGCAGCTATATAAGTGCAGGAAACCAGCTGTGTGATCACATGTGTGATGGGAGCGGGAGAGATCCATGTAGTGCCATTATCCCTGCAGCTATATAATCATAGGAAACCAGCTGTATGATCATGTGTGTGATGGGAGCAGGAGAGATCCATGTAGTGCCATTATCCCTGCAGCTATATAAGTGCAGGAAACCAGCTGTGTGATCATGTGTGTGATGGGAGCAGGAGAGATCCATGTAGTGCCATTATCCCTGCAGGGAGCAGGAGAGATCCATGTAGTGCCATTATCCCTGCAGCTATATAAGTGCAGGAAACCAGCTGTGTGACCGCGTGTGTGATGGGAGCGGGAGAGATCCATGTAGTGCCATTATCCCTGCAGCTATATAATCATAGGAAACCAGCTGTGTGACCGCGTGTGTGATGGGAGCGGGAGAGATCCATGTAGCGCCATTACCCCTGCAGCTATATAAGTGCAGGAAACCAGCTGTGTGATCACATGTGTGATGGGAGCGGGACAGATCCATGTAGCGCCATTACCCCTGCAGCTATATAAGTGCAGGAAACCAGCTGTGTGATCACATGTGTGATGGGAGCGGGAGAGATCCATGTAGTGCCATTATCCCTGCAGCTATATAATCATAGGAAACCAGCTGTATGATCATGTGTGTGATGGGAGCAGGAGAGATCCATGTAGTGCCATTATCCCTGCAGCTATATAAGTGCAGGAAACCAGCTGTGTGATCATGTGTGTGATGGGAGCAGGAGAGATCCATGTAGTGCCATTATCCCTGCAGGGAGCAGGAGAGATCCATGTAGTGCCATTATCCCTGCAGCTATATAAGTGCAGGAAACCAGCTGTGTGACCGCGTGTGTGATGGGAGCGGTAGAGATCCATGTAGCGCCATTATCCCAGCAGCTATATAAGTGCAGGAAACCAGCTGTGTGATCACGTGTGTGATGGGAGTGGGAGAGATCCATGTAGCGCTATTATCCCTGCAGCTATATAAGTGCAGGAAACCAGCTGTGTGATCGCGTGTGTGATGGGAGCGGGAGAGATCCATGTAGCGCCATTATCCCTGCAGCTATATAAGTGCAGGAAACCAGCTGTGTGACCGCGTGTGTGATGGGAGCGGGAGAGATCCATGTAGCGCCATTATCCCTGCAGCTATATAAGTGCAGGAAACCAGCTGTGTGATCGCATGTGTGAGGGGAGCAGGAGAGATCCATGTAGCGCCATTATCCCAGCAGCTATATAAGTGCAGGAAACCAGCTGTGTGATCACGTGTGTGATGGGAGCGGGAGAGATCCATGTAGCGCCATTATCCCTGCAGCTATATAAGTGCAGGAAACCAGCTGTGTGACCGCGTGTGTGATGGGAGCGGGAGAGATCCAGGTAGCGCCATTATCCCTGCAGCTATATAAGTGCAGGAAACCAGCTGTGTGATCATGTGTGTGATGGGAGCGGGAGAGATCCATGTAGTGCCATTATCCCTGCAGCTATATAAGTGCAGGAAACCAGCTGTGTGACCGCGTGTGTGATGGGAGCGGGAGAGATCCATGTAGCGCCATTATCCCTGCAGCTATATAAGTGCAGGAAACCAGCTGTGTGATCATGTGTGTGATGGGAGCAGGAGAGATCCATGTAGTGCCATTATCCCTGCAGCTATATAAGTGCAGAAAACCAGCTGTGTGACCGCGTGTGTGATGGGAGCGGGAGAGATCCATGTAGCGCCATTATCCCTGCAGCTATATAAGTGCAGGAAACCAGCTGTGTGACCGCGTGTGTGATGGGAGCGGGAGAGATCCATGTAGCGCCATTATCCCTGCAGCTATATAAGTGCAGGAAACCAGCTGTGTGACTGCGTGTGTGATGGGAGCGGGAGAGATCCATGTAGCGCCATTATCCCTGCAGCTATATAAGTGCAGGAAACCAGCTGTGTGATCATGTGTGTGATGGGAGCAGGAGAGATCCATGTAGTGCCATTATCCCTGCAGGGAGCAGGAGAGATCCATGTAGTGCCATTATCCCTGCAGCTATATAAGTGCAGGAAACCAGCTGTGTGACCGCGTGTGTGATGGGAGCGGTAGAGATCCATGTAGCGCCATTATCCCAGCAGCTATATAAGTGCAGGAAACCAGCTGTGTGATCACGTGTGTGATGGGAGTGGGAGAGATCCATGTAGCGCTATTATCCCTGCAGCTATATAAGTGCAGGAAACCAGCTGTGTGATCGCGTGTGTGATGGGAGCGGGAGAGATCCATGTAGCGCCATTATCCCTGCAGCTATATAAGTGCAGGAAACCAGCTGTGTGACCGCGTGTGTGATGGGAGCGGGAGAGATCCATGTAGCGCCATTATCCCTGCAGCTATATAAGTGCAGGAAACCAGCTGTGTGATCGCATGTGTGAGGGGAGCAGGAGAGATCCATGTAGCGCCATTATCCCAGCAGCTATATAAGTGCAGGAAACCAGCTGTGTGATCACGTGTGTGATGGGAGCGGGAGAGATCCATGTAGCGCCATTATCCCTGCAGCTATATAAGTGCAGGAAACCAGCTGTGTGACCGCGTGTGTGATGGGAGCGGGAGAGATCCAGGTAGCGCCATTATCCCTGCAGCTATATAAGTGCAGGAAACCAGCTGTGTGATCATGTGTGTGATGGGAGCGGGAGAGATCCATGTAGTGCCATTATCCCTGCAGCTATATAAGTGCAGGAAACCAGCTGTGTGACCGCGTGTGTGATGGGAGCGGGAGAGATCCATGTAGCGCCATTATCCCTGCAGCTATATAAGTGCAGGAAACCAGCTGTGTGATCATGTGTGTGATGGGAGCAGGAGAGATCCATGTAGTGCCATTATCCCTGCAGCTATATAAGTGCAGAAAACCAGCTGTGTGACCGCGTGTGTGATGGGAGCGGGAGAGATCCATGTAGCGCCATTATCCCTGCAGCTATATAAGTGCAGGAAACCAGCTGTGTGACCGCGTGTGTGATGGGAGCGGGAGAGATCCATGTAGCGCCATTATCCCTGCAGCTATATAAGTGCAGGAAACCAGCTGTGTGACTGCGTGTGTGATGGGAGCGGGAGAGATCCATGTAGCGCCATTATCCCTGCAGCTATATAAGTGCAGGAAACCAGCTGTGTGATGGGAGTGGGAAAGATCCATGTAGCGCCATTATCCCTGCAGCTATATAAGTACAGGTAACCAGCTGTGTGATCACGTGTGTGATGGGAGCAGGAGAGATCCATGTAGCGCCATTATCCCTGCAGCTATATAAGTACAGGTAACCAGCTGTGTGATCACGTGTGTGATGGGAGCAGGAGAGATCCATGTAGTGCCGTTATCCCTGCAGCTATATAATCATAGGAAACCAGCTGTGTGATCACATGTGTGATGGGAGCAGGAGAGATCCATGTAGCGCCATTATCCCAGCAGCTATATAATCATAGGAAACCAGCTGTGTGACCGCGTGTGTGATGGGAGCGGGAGAGATCCATGTAGTGCCATTATCCCTGCAGCTATATACAGTAAGTGCAGGAAACCAGCTGTGTGACCGCGTGTGTGATGGGAGCGGGAGAGATCCATGTAGTGCCATTATTCTTGCAGCTATATAATCGTAGGAAACCAGCTGTGTGATCACGTGTGTGATGGGAACGGGAGAGATCCATGTAGTGCCATTATCCCTGCAGCTATATAATCGTAGGAAACCAGCTGTGTGATCAGGTGTGTGATGGGAACGGGAGAGATCCATGTAGCGCCATTATCCCTGCAGCTATATAATCGTAGGAAACCAGCTGTGTGACCACATGTGTGATGGGAACGGGAGAGATCCATGTAGCGCCATTATCCCTGCAGCTATATAATCGTAGGAAACCAGCTGTGTGACCGCGTGTGTGATGGGAGCAGGAGAGATCCATGTAGTGCCATTATCCCTGCAGCTATATAAGTGCAGGAAACCAGCTGTGTGACCACATGTGTGATGGGAGCAGGAGAGATCCATGTAGTGCTATTATCCCTGCAGCTATATAAGTGCAGGAAACCAGCTGTGTGACCACATGTGTGATGGGAGCAGGAGAGATTCATGGAGCGCCATTATCCCTGCAGCTATATAAGTGCAGGAAACCAGCTGTGTGACCACATGTGTGATGGGAGCAGGAGAGATTCATGGAGCGCCATTATCCCTGCAGCTATATAAGTGCAGGAAACCATTGCAGACAAAATCCATACCGCGTATTGAACCCCAGTCATTCCCACTAAAAGCGCCAGCTCCCCCAAGTGCTGAAAACCAACAACACATGGCCCGTTATTAATGCAATGTTCTCCTCACAGGTAGGACTGGGACAGCTGCACCTACACGGGGGACGTGGAGTGGAGCAAAACCACCAGGTAGAGCAAGAGGCAAACTTTATTGCACTTTGTGGTGCTGACAGCAGTGTTCTTATCCGTGTTTGTTGTATAGTAATGGAAGTTTGTTGGAAATCAGCTGATGATGAAATTGTTCTACAACCCAGGATGTGGTTTCATTTCATTCTGTATTCTGCCTGGTACATTGATGGGTTATTATGATTGGCTGCACTCCTTGTCCTGTGTTTTAGAAATGATTTTTATTTGTGTAATGTGCATCTGTCTTTTCCCAACAGAGAGCTTTCGAGTACTTCAATCAAGCGGCCAACGCTGGGAACTCACACGCAATGGCGTTCCTGGGAAAGGTACGGTTATTTTCCAAGTGTCTGACCTGGCCATTCCCAGTGATGGGAGTATGTAAGGGTAACTGAGAAGTGCGCTAAATCTGTGTTCCAAGCAGCATGTATGATGGTCTTGCACTGTCCCCCTGTATATACATAACACAGACGTGAGGCTTTTAGGTGGCAGTACCTGTGTATAAGGGTCTCGCATTGTCCCCCTGTATATACATAACACAGACGTGAGGCTATTAGGCAGCAGTACCTGTGTATAAGGGTCTTGTGTTGTACCCCCTGTATATATATAACACAGACGTGAGGATGTTAGGCGGCAGTACCTGTGTATAAGGGTCTCGCATTGACCCCTGTATATACATAACACAGACATGAGGATGTTAGGTGGCAGTATAAGGGTCTCGCATTGTCCCCCCTGTATATACATAACACAGACGTGAGGATGTTAGGCGGCAGTACCTGTGTATAAGGGTCTTGTGTTGTCCCCCTGTATATACATAACACAGACGTGAGGCTTTTAGGTGGCAGTACCTGTGTATAAGGGTCTCGCATTGTCCCCCCTGTATATACATAACACAGACGTGAGGATGTTAGGCGGCAGTACCTGTGTATAAGGGTCTTGTGTTGTCCCCCTGTATATACATAACACAGACGTGAGGCTTTTAGGTGGCAGTACCTGTGTATAAGGGTCTCGCATTGTCCCCCCTGTATATACATAACACAGACGTGAGGATGTTAGGCGGCAGTACCTGTGTATAAGGGTCTTGTGTTGTCCCCCTGTATATACATAACACAGACGTGAGGCTTTTAGGTGGCAGTACCTGTGTATAAGGGTCTCGCATTGTCCCCCTGTATATACATAACACAGACGTGAGGCTATTAGGCGGCAGTACCTGTGTATAAGGGTCTTGTGTTGTACCCCCTGTATATACATAACACAGACGTGAGGCTATTAGGCGGCAGTACCTGTGTATAAGGGTCTTCTGTTGTCCCCCTGTATATACATAACACAGACGTGAGGCTTTTAGGTGGCAGTACCTGTGTATAAGGGTCTCGCATTGTCCCCCTGTATATACATAACACAGACGTGAGGCTATTAGGCGGCAGTACCTGTGTATAAGGGTCTTGTGTTGTACCCCCTGTATATACATAACACAGACGTGAGGCTTTTAGGTGGCAGTACCTGTGTATAAGGGTCTCGCATTGTCCTCCTGTATATAAATAACAATGACGTGAGGCTATTAGGTGGCAGTACCTGTGTATAAGGGTCTCGCATTGTCCCCCTGTATATATATAACACTGACGTGAGGCTATTAGGTGGCAGTACCTGTGTATAAGGGTCTCGCATTATATATTTCTTGTTTGTTAGATGTATTCCGAGGGCAGTGACACCGTGATGCAGAGCAATGAAACCGCTCTTCAGTATTTTAAGAAAGCAGCAGATATGGTAAGTGTGTGTGTGTGTGTGTGTGTGTGTGTGTGTGTGTGTGTGTGTGATCATATTAATATTCTAGTGGGGGGTAGGGATTTTGCATAATACGGGATGTTGGCAGGAGTCTGGGATTGATTACCTCTGGCTGGATACATTGCACAGTTGGATGGGTGTGGTATAATTACCAGACAGTCGGGATTCCGACAGTCATTTCTCCGTCGTCGGAATCCCGACTTCACAGCGTGGGGAGCACAATGAAGCCCCTTGCGGGCTCGCTGCGGGCGCCACGCTGCATTTTATTCTCCCTCTATGGGGGTCGTGGACCCCCACGAGGGAACAGTCGGGATTCCGACGTTGGAGTAATAACTGTCGGAATCCCGACTGTCAGGGAGCCGTCCGGCACCCGGTTGGATACCACATCACTGCACAGAGTAGTCAAAAGGAGCTTACACAGGTTATCAGAACCACTTGGCTGCATTTTATTCTCAGTTGACAGGATGACGACATCAGCAGCAAATTCATATATACAGCAGTTAGTGGAAAGGGTAGCACAGGGCAGATACACACAGGTGGGGGCATGGGGTAACCGGTACAGGCTGTCATGGAGGCTTTGGGCACATGTCGGAAACACTCAGTCTTATTGTTCTATATAACAATAGGACTGAGATTTTCCAGTTTATATATTCAGCAGAGTCTGTATATGAGCTGGTGTGGGGAGATGGAGAGATCTTATTGAAGCAGCTGCATATGAGGCACCCAACACTAGGTGGCAGTGTCTGACCATAACCTCTTCTTCAACTGCATTCATTGTGCTTCCTCACCGACAGGGAAACCCGGTTGGACAGAGTGGTCTGGGAATGGCATACCTGTATGGCAGAGGAGTCCCTGTGGTGAGTATTCCTCAATCATTACATGAAATGCTGCTTATTCATTATATAGATCTTAAAACAGTTATAATGCTGAGTGATAGATGTGATTCACCAGCATCCTGGACGTGAAGCAGTAACTGATGTCCTGATTCCACAAGCATCCAGCTATACATGAGAACCATTCCTTATCCTGTCTGCTTTTCTCCTCTGCAGAACTATGACCTGGCGCTGAAGTTTTTCCAGAAAGCAGCTGAGCAGGGCTGGGTGGACGGGCAGCTTCAGCTGGGCTCCATGTATTACAGTGAGTGCCGCTGGGAAGGATATACGTGGCCTCCTGGGCTTGTATTCCAGTTCGGGCTAGAGGTGGACATGGGGTCATTGGGTGATGAGATTGTTTTCAAGACATCATTGGTTGGTGGCAGAAATGCGGAAGTGATGCTGGTATATGGTGGATGGGAGAGGGTGTTGGTAATGGGTAACAGTTGGTGTTTAAGAGACTGATGTTATTGGTAGGGTTTGGGGAAGAAGGGTTATTCCTGGCTGGGTGGTGGGGTATGGTGAGGAAGGGTTATTTGGTGGGGTGAGGGGAGGAAGGGTTATTGGTGCGTTGTGGGGAGAAAGGGTTTATGGTGGGGTGTGGGGAGGAAGGGTTATTCCTGGCTGGGTGGTGGGGTGTGGGGAAGAAGGGTTATTGGTGGGGTGTGGGGAAGGTTTATTCCTGGCTGGGTGGTGGGGTATGGGGAGGAAGTGTTATTGGTGGGGTATGGGGAGGAAGGGTTATTGGTGGGGTGTGGGGAAGAAGGGTTATTCCTGGCTGGGTGTGGGGTATGGTGAGGAAGGGTTATTTGGTGAGGTGAGGGGAGGAAGGGTTATTGGTGGGGTATGGGGAGGAAGGGTTATTGGTGGGGTATGGGGAGGAAGGGTTATTGGTGGGATGTGAGGAAGAAGGGTTATTGGTGGGGTGTGGGGAAGAAGGGTTATTCCTGGCTGGGTGTGGGGTATGGTGAGGAAGGGTTATTTGGTGAGGTGAGGGGAGGAAGGGTTATTGGTGGGGTGTGGGGAGGAAGGGTTATTCCTGGCTGGGTAGTGGGGTATGGGGAGGAAGTGTTATTGGTGGGGTGTGGGGAAGAAGGGTTATTGGTGGGGTG
Organism: Crinia signifera; assembly: GCF_055691185.1. NCBI lineage: Eukaryota > Metazoa > Chordata > Amphibia > Anura > Myobatrachidae > Crinia > Crinia signifera. The sequence goes on from NC_139228.1 coordinate 55,135,133, forward strand.
TGGGGAAGAAGGGTTATTCCTGGCTGGGTGGTGGGGTATGGGGAGGAAGTGTTATTGGTGGGGTATGGGGAGGAAGGGTTATTGGTGGGGTGTGGGGAAGAAGGGTTATTGGTGGGGTGTGGGGAAGAAGGGTTATTCCTGGCTGGGTGTGGGGTATGGTGAGGAAGGGTTATTTGGTGAGGTGAGGGGAGGAAGGATTATTGGTGGGGTGTGGGGAGGAAGGGTTATTCCTGGCTGGGTGTGGGGTATGGTGAGGAAGGGTTATTTGGTGAGGTGAGGGGAGGAAGGGTTATTGGTGGGCTGTGGGGAGGAAGGGTTATTGGTGGGGTGTGGGGAGGAAGGGTTATTCCTGGCTGGGTGGTGGGGTATGGGGAGGAAGTGTTATTGTTGGGGTGTGGGGAAGAAGGGTTATTGGTGGGGTGTGGGGAAGAAGGGTTATTCCTGGCTGGGTGGTGGGGTATGGGGAGGAAGTGTTATTGGTGGGGTATGGGGAGGAAGGGTTATTGGTGGGGTGTGGGGAAGAAGGGTTATTGGTGGGGTGTGGGGAAGAAGGGTTATTCCTGGCTGGGTGTGGGGTATGGTCATATGGTCTACAGTCATTAGGTCGACCCCACTAGGTCGACTGGCAGGAAGGTCGACCTGACTTAAGGTCGACATGGGCCAAGGTCGACATGACTTAAGGTCGAATTTGCATAAAGGTCGACATGAGGAAGGTCGACTGGTCATAAGGTCGACATGGGTTTTTCACTGTTTTTTGAGCCGACATGTGCCGACAGGCGGTATTTCATGCCCTACCATCCACTAGGGCGTGGTGGGAGAATAAAATAGTGTGCCGAGCGCAGCGAGGCACCGTGCCCGAAGCATAGCGAGCGAAGCGAGCGATGCGAGGGTCCGATTCTCATTGCCAACTGTGTCCATGTCGACTGTGTCGACATTCGGATCAAAAAACAGTGAAAAACCCATGTCGACCTTATGACCAGTCTACCTTCCTCATGTCGACCTTTATGCAAATTCGACCTTAAGTCATGTCGACCTTGGCCCATGTCGACCTTAAGTCAGGTCGACCTTCCTGCCAGTCGACCTAATGACTGTAGACCTAGAATCATTCTGACGAATGATCCCAACCCGTTAATGGGTAGGGGATGTTAGTTGATTGTCGATGGGAATCGCTAGGGTTAATGGAAAACAGTTGGTTGCAGGGGTAATGTGAAATAGATGCCAGTTAGTGATGTGGTAGGGACAGGGTTGAGATGGTCTGGGAAATGGTTGTAGGCATGGGTATAATAGGGAGAGGGTGCTGGTTTGTAATGGGGCTGATTAAGAATGGGGTGGGGACCTTGGATGCAGGGGCTCCGGGAAATGGTTGTAGGCATGTGTAATTAAGGGCCTTATTCTGGTTTACTCTCAGAGGCAAATTCCTTCTCAAATGGACAAAACCATGTGCACTGCAGGTGGGGCAGATGTCATTTGTGCAGAGAGAGTTAGATTTGGGTGGGGTTTTACTTCAAAGTGAGATCTATATTGCAGTGTAAGAATAAAGCAGTCAGTATTTTCCCTGCACAGAAACAAAATAACTCACCCAAATCTAATTCTCTCTGCACATGTTACATGTTACAGAATTTGCCTCTGAGAGTGAACCAAAATAAAGGCCCTAAGAGAGGGGTGCTGGTTTGTGGGGCTGTTTGGGACTGGGAGGGGGATATCATTTGTAGGGGATCAGGGAAACTAATGGGTAATAGATGCTGGTTTGTGGTTGGGGTGATGGGGAATGGGGATGCTAGTTACAGGGGTAATGGGAAAGGGAAGCCAGTTAGCAAGGAGAGTGGGGGCGCTGGCTGGGTGGGGGTAAGCAAAACTGTTTGAGGCAGGAGTTATGTGAAGGTGATGTTCATTGATGGCGGGGATGATAGGAAATGTGGAGGGCTTGGTGGGGTGGTTGGGGCAGGGTAATGGTGAAATTAAGGTTGTGGAATGGGTGGGGTGGATGGAAAACTGAGGCAGGAGTAATGCAGAATTGATGCTTGTTGGTGGTGGGGCTGGTTGGGAATAGGGCGGGGTTATCGGTTGGTGGGGTTATCGGTTGGTGGTGGAAAATAGGGTGGGGTTATCTGTTGGTGGGGTGGATGGGAAAAGGTGGATATGTCTTCTATTATGTTTCTATTATGCTTCTATTATGTTTACTTTGTAGATGGTGTCGGAGTAAAGAGAGATTATAAACAAGCCCTGAAGTATTTTAACCTGGCGTCCCAAGGGGGTCACATCTTGGCATTCTACAATCTGGCGCAGATGCACGCCACTGGCACCGGAGTCCTGCGATCCTGCCAGACTGCAGTAGAAGTATGTGTATGTGTGTGTAATGTGTATATAGCAGACACTAGGATACTGTGATACATTTCATTATGTTCCCATACCTGGTATTGGCAGAAGCCTGTCACTCGGGCAGTGTAAGGGGAGCTGCCTCTGTCACAATATATACAGTTTTGGGTCCTTAGCAGAATTTAGCAGAAAATGTCCTGTACAGGCCCCTATGATATAGGTTTGGGGTCTGTCCTGTCACTTCTCAGAAATGGAACCAACAACCCAGTGTTGTTCCTGAGCCGTAAGTTACCTCTTAGGGAGCGGATGTATTCTATGGGAGATACAGATATTTATATGTTGTGTAGGGAGTTACACATAGTGAGTTATGTAGTGTGTTCTCGGGTAGGTAACATGTGGCACTCTAACTGCTGTGGAACCACATATCCCAGTATGCCCTGCCGCAGTTTTAGTATGCCCTAACAGAAGAACTGTGTCATGGTATGCTGGGATGTGTAGTGCTACCCCTGTAGTAGGTGACGTAGGAGCTGTAGTCCTCATAGTCTGAAGACAGTAGTTTTGTGTTGTGACCAAGTGGCTACATTCTCCTAACCAAGATGGCCGCCTTTTACATATGTGCATTGTCCATTACAGAATGTATAGACAGCTCTTCAGTTCTGTACCTCCTTGTGTCTAAAGTCACCTTATATTCTTATTGTCCTTGGGAAATCTAAGATCCAGATTTGTTCTGGAGCACCGTAGTATTGCACATAGCATAGCTGGGGGCTGTCCACTATATCAGAGGTTACACTGTCTCAAATGGCCAATGACACCTTGTTATCATGATCCCCAGGTTAATGGTAGAAATAACCACGTTGCAATTTAATAATACTCAGTAGGGAAACCTTTTTATAATATGTTTTTTCTTTTACACGACAAGTTGTTTAAGAACGTCTGTGAGCGGGGCCGCTGGTCCGAGAGGCTGATGTCCGCATATAACAGCTACAAGAACGGAAACGCTAACACCGCCGTCGTGCAGTACCTGTTACTGGCCGAACAGGGGTATGAGGTGGCGCAGAGCAACGCAGCCTTCATCCTTGACCAGAGTAAGAAACTGTCCAACAATAGCGGAAGAGACCTGCTCGTAACAAGGATTAACTAGCGCAGCTGACCTTATCGCATAGGAAACATACAAAATTACACAACCATAGGCCCTTATTCTGGTTCACTCGCAAAGGCAAATTCCTTCTCAAATGGACAAAACCATGTGCACTGCAGGTGGGGCAGAAGTAACATGTACAGAGAGAGTTAGATTTGGGTGTGTTAATTGTGCAGGGTAAATACTGATTGCTTTGTTTTTACACTGCAATATATATCTCACTTTGAAGTAAAACCCCTCCCAAATCTAATTCTCTTTGCACGTGTTACATCTGCCCCACCTGCAGTGCACATGGTTTTTTTTTCCATTTGAGAAGGAATTTGCTTTTGCGAGTGAACCAGAATAAGGGCCATAGGAACATTACTGCACTTTTTAAGCTCAGATTATCCCTCCTCATGGTAAGGCTCCTGTCTCTTATGTCTGGTAGCTGCTCTCTGGCCCAGTGCATTGATTGAGGACTCGGATTTGCACACACAGCAAACTTGGTAGAAGAAGCTGCTACCACTAAGCATGTGCAGTAGTTCTGCTCTGTCCCTTATACGGCATGATGTGGCTATTGTCCTAATTCAAGACACTTACCAAGAGGAGGGGTTATATCCTTTGCTGCACATCTAGAGGCCTCTACACGTGGGGTTTGGTTCCTTCCTACCTGTGTGTTCCTTATTCTCTATTTCTCCACAGAAGAAGCCAGTCTGTTTGGCGAGAACGAGACTTTCCCAAGAGCTCTCCTGCACTGGAACCGGGCAGCATCACAAGGTTGGTTACGGGGTGTCTTCTGTTGTCCACCTTCCTGCAGTGACTGCTTGTTATGTTGTAGGGTACATGCTGTCTTCTGCTGTCCGCCTTCCTGCAGTGACTGCTTGTTATGTTGTAGGGTACACGCTGTCTTCTGCTGTCCACCTTCCTGCAGTGACTGCTTGTTATGTTGTAGGGTACACGGGTGTCTTCTGCCGTCCACCTTCCTGTAGTGACTGCTTGTTATGTTGTAGGGTACAGGCTGTCTTCTGCTGTCCACCTTCCTGCAGTGACTGCTTGTTATGTTGTAGGGTCCATGCTGTCTTCTGCTGTCCACCTTCCTGCAGTGACTGCTTGTTATGTTGTAGGGTCCATGCTGTCTTCTGTCATCCACCTTCCTGTAGTGACTGCTTGTTATGTTGTAGGGTACAGGCTGTCTTCTGCTGTCCGCCTTCCTGTAGTGACTGCTTGTTATGTTGTAGGGTACATGCTGTCTTCTGCTATCCGCCTTCCTGCAGTGACTGCTTGTTATGTTGTAGGGTACAAGCTGTCTTCTGCTGTCTGCCTCCCTGTAGTGACTGCTTGTTATGTTGTAGGGTACATGCTGTCTTCTGCTGTCCACCTTCCTGTAGTGACTGCTTGTTATGTTGTAGGGTACATGCTGTCTTCTGCCGTCCACCTTCCTGTAGTGACTGCTTGTTATGTTGTAGGGTACACGAGGTGTCTTCTGCTGTCCGCCTTCCTGTAGTGACTGCTTGTTATGTTGTAGGGTACAGGCTGTCTTCTGCTGTCCACCTTCCTACAGTGACTGCTTGTTATGTTGTAGGATACATGCTGTCTTCTGCTGTCCACCTTCCTGTAGTGACTGCTTGTTATGTTGTAGGGTACAAGCTGTCTTCTGCTGTCCACCTTCCTGCAGTGACTGCTTGTTATGTTGTAGGGTACACGGGTGTCTTCTGCTGTCCACCTTCCTACAGTGACTGCTTGTTATGTTGTAGGATACATGCTGTCTTCTGCTGTCCACCTTCCTGTAGTGACTGCTTGTTATGTTGTAGGGTACATGCTGTCTTCTGCTGTCCACCTTCCTGCAGTGACTGCTTGTTATGCTGTAGGATACATGCTGTCTTCTGCTGTCCACCTTCCTGTAGTGACTGCTTGTTATGTTGTAGGGTACATGCTGTCTTCTGCTGTCCACCTTCCTGTAGTGACTGCTTGTTATGTTGTAGGGTACATGCTGTCTTCTGCTGTCCACCTTCCTGTAGTGACTGCTTGTTATGTTGTAGGGTACATGCTGTCTTCTGCTGTCCACCTTCCTGTAGTGACTGCTTGTTATGTTGTAGGGTACACGGGGTGTCTTCTGTCATCCACCTTACTGTAGTGACTGCTTGTTATGTTGTAGGGTACATGCTGTCTTCTGCTGTCCACCTTCCTGCAGTGACTGCTTGTTATGCTGTAGGGTACAGGCTGTCTTCTGCTGTCCACCTTCCTGCAGTGACTGCTTGTTATGCTGTAGGGTACAGGCTGTCTTCTGCTGTCCACCTTCCTATAGTGACTGCTTGTTATGCTGTAGGGTACAGGCTGTCTTCTGCTGTCCACCTTCCTGCAGTGACTGCTTGTTATGCTGTAGGATACATGCTGTCTTCTGCTGTCCACCTTCCTGCAGTGACTGCTTGTTATGTTGTAGGGTACACGGGGTGTCTTCTGCTGTCCACCTTCCTGTAGTGACTGCTTGTTATGTTGTAGGATACATGCTGTCTTCTGCTGTCCACCTTCCTACAGTGACTGCTTGTTATGTTGTAGGGTACACGGGGTGTCTTCTGATGTCCGCCTTCCTGCAGTGACTGCTTGTTATGTTGTAGGATACACAGGGTGTCTTCTGTTGTCCACCTTCCTGTGGTGACTGCTTGTTATGTTGTAGGGTACATGCTGTCTTCTGTTGTCCACCTTCCTACAGTGACTGCTTGTTATGCTGTAGGATACATGCTGTCTTCTGCTGTCCACCTTCCTGCAGTGACTGCTTGTTATGTTGTAGGGTACAGGCTGTCTTCTGCTGTCCACCTTCCTGCAGTGACAGCTTGTTATGCTGTAGGGTACAGGCTGTCTTCTGCTGTCCACCTTCCTGCAGTGACTGCTTGTTATGGTGTAGGGTACATGCTGTCTTCTGCTGTCCACCTTCCTGCAGTGACTGCTTGTTATGGTGTAGGGTACATGCTGTCCTCCACCCTGTAGTGACTGCTTGTTCTGTTGTAGGGTACACGGGGTGTCTTCTGTCATCCACCTTCCTGTAGTGACTGCTTGTTATGTTGTAGGGTACAGTGTGTCTCCTGCTGTCCGCCACCCTGTAGTGACTGCTTGTTATGTTGTAGGGTACACAGTGGCCCGGCTGAAGTTGGGGGATTATCATTTCTATGGCTACGGAACGGACATAGATTACGAGACGGCATTTATCCACTACCGCCTGGCATCTGAGCAGCAGCACAGCGCCCAGGCCATGTTTAACCTCGCATACATGCACGAAAAGGGCCTGGGCATCAAACAGGTGAGTTCTGGCCCCCTGGTGGCCAGTGTGATTATTACCTAGCTGTCAGACTGCCACGGGGCTCTGCATACAAGGAAACTATATTCTGGGCAGCAGGCCAGTATTTCCACCATATATGGCTTACGTGATCCTGTACTGGGACTGATTCATAGGTCAGTGCTGATGTTTGCAACTGGCCATGTGCTGTTCCAAACACAGTAGCTCCCACCTCTGAATCAGGCCCACAATGCAGTGTGCTTGATACCACTATGACGGAAGCGTGGGGTCATTACTTTATTGGTACCGGTTTCATGAGGCAGAAATTGTGTCCGACTTTGTACATTTTGCACATAAGACATCTCACTGTATCATTGTGACTTCACAGGACATCCATTTGGCCAAGCGGTTCTACGACATGGCATCGGAGGCCAGCCCGGACGCCCAGGTGCCTGTGTTCTTGGCACTGTGTAAGCTGGGCATCCTGTATTCACTGCAGTACGTGCGAGAGATGAATGTAAGTTACAAGTCTCTTCTATTGCTTGTTGGGGTCTCGTGCGCATTATATTTAGTTTGACTTTGAGACTATTGTAAATGTAGTGTATGAAGTTTTGTTTCATGTCTGTGTACAAGGCTTATAGCGGATACACACGGTGCGATTTATGCTTGCGATTCGTTCCCGATTCAACTGGGATCGAATCGAATGTTACGCAAAATGCATTAGATTTGACCATATACTGTAGTACAGATCTGTACTATATAGTCTTCACTGCCAAGACTATTTTTCTATTCGATTTACACTACACGGAGCAAACATTGGGATCTAATCTGCATCAAATTTAGAAAAACCATTCGATTTTTCTATTCGATTTTTCTTCCATAAGCCATATCGAATAGAAAAATAGTGCATATCTCACCGTGTGTTACAGTTTTACTATTTGGCTATGATAAAACTGATGCAGGGCATGCTGTGATGTTCAGTTCAACAACAGCTGGAGTGTCAATGTTAGTCATCACTGAGCTAGGTGGTCTGGGGAATGTGACCAATAGTAATAACTGCACCTGTGCACCAGCTAGGTGGTCTGGGGAATGGGACAGTAATGACTGCACCTGTGCACCAGCTAGGTGGTCTGGGGAATGGGACAGTAATGACTGCACCTGTGCACCAGCTAGGTGGTCTGGGGAATGGGACAGTAATGACTGCACCTGTGCACCAGCTAGGGGGGTCTGGTGAATGGGACAGTAATGACTGCACCTGTGCACCAGCTAGGGGGTCTGGGGAATGTGACAGTAATGACTGCACCTGTGCACCAGCTAGGGGGTCTGGGGAATGTGACAGTAATGACTGCACCTGTGCACCAGCTAGGGGGGGGCGCTGGGAAATGTGACAGTAATGACTGCACCTGTGCACCAGCTAGGGGGTCTGGGGAATGTGACTGCAATGACTGCACCTGTGCACCAGCTAGGGGGTCTAGGGAATGTGACAGTAATGACTGCACTTGTGCACCAGCTAGGGGGTCTGGGAAATGTGACAGTAATGCCTGCACCTGTGCACCAGCTAGGGGGGTCTGGGGAATGTGACCGTAATGACTGCACCTGTGCACCAGCTAGGGGGTCTGGGGAATGTGACAGTAATGACTGCACCTGTGCACCAGCTAGGGGGGTCTGGGAAATGGGACAGTAATGACTGCACCTGTGCACCAGCTAGGGGGGTCTGGGAAATGGGACAGTAATGACTGCACCTGTGCACCAGCTAGGGGGGTCTGGGGAATGTGACCGTAATGACTGCACCTGTGCACCAGCTAGGGGGTCTGGGGAATGGGACAGTAATGACTGCACCTGTGCACCAGCTAGGGGGGTCTGGGGAATGGGACAGTAATGACTGCACCTGTGCACCAGCTAGGGGGGTCTGGGGAATGGGACAGTAATGACTGCACCTGTGCACCAGCTAGGGGGGTCTGGGGAATGGGACAGTAATGACTGCACCTGTGCACCAGCTAGGGGGGTCTGGGGAATGGGACAGTAATGACTGCACCTGTGCACCAGCTAGGGGGTCTGGGAAATGGGACAGTAATGACTGCACCTGTGCACCAGCTAGGGGGGGGGGGGTCTGGGAAATGGGACAGTAATGGCTGCACCTGTGCACCAGCTAGGGGGTCTGAGGAATGTGACAGTAATGACTGCACCTGTGCACCAGCTGGGGGGGGGGGGTCTGGGAAATGTGACAGTAATGACTGCACCTGTGCACCAGCTGGGGGTCTGGGGAATGTGACTGCACCTGTGCACCAGCTAGGGGGTCTGGAAAATGTGACCGTAATGACTGCACCTGTGCACCAGCTAGGGGGTCTGGGGAATGGGACAGTAATGACTGCACCTGTGCACCAGCTAGGGGGGTCTGGGGAATGGGACAGTAATGACTGCACCTGTGCACCAGCTATGGGGGTCTGGGGAATGGGACAGTAATGACTGCACCTGTGCACCAGCTGGGGGGGGGGTCTGGGAAATGGGACAGTAATGACTGCACCTGTGCACCAGCTAGGGGGGGGTCTGGGAAATGGGACAGTAATGACTGCACCTGTGCACCAGCTAGGGGGGGGGGGTCTGGGAAATGGGACAGTAATGACTGCACCTGTGCACCAGCTATGGGGGTCTGGGGAATGGGACAGTAATGACTGCACCTGTGCACCAGCTAGGGGGTCTGGGGAATGTGACAGTAATGACTGCCCTTGTGCACCAGCTAGGGGGTCTGGGAAATGGGACAGTAATGCCTGCACCTGTGCACCAGCTAGGGGGGTCTGGGGAATGGGACAGTAATGACTGCACCTGTGCACCAGCTAGGGGGGTCTGGGGAATGGGACAGTAATGACTGCACCTGTGCACCAGCTAGGGAGGTCTGGGGAATGGGACAGTAATGACTGCACCTGTGCACCAGCTAGGGGGGTCTAGGAAATGGGACAGTAATGACTGCACCTGTGCACCAGCTAGGGGGGTCTGGGAAATGGGACAGTAATGACTGCACCTGTGCACCAGCTAGGGGGTCTGGGGAATGTGACCGTAATGACTGCACCTGTGCACCAGCTAGGGGGTCTGGGGAATGTGACAGTAATGACTGCACCTGTGCACCAGCTAGGGGGGGTCTGGGAAATGGGACAGTAATGACTGCACCTGTGCACCAGCTAGGGGGGGGTCTGGGAAATGGGACAGTAATGACTGCACCTGTGCACCAGCTAGGGGGGGGTCTGGGAAATGGGACAGTAATGACTGCACCTGTGCACCAGCTATGGGGGTCTGGGGAATGGGACAGTAATGACTGCACCTGTGCACCAGCTAGGGGGTCTGGGGAATGTGACAGTAATGACTGCCCTTGTGCACCAGCTAGGGGGTCTGGGAAATGGGACAGTAATGCCTGCACCTGTGCACCAGCTAGGGGGGGGTCTGGGAAATGGGACAGTAATGACTGCACCTGTGCACCAGCTAGGGGGGGGGTCTGGGAAATGGGACAGTAATGACTGCACCTGTGCACCAGCTATGGGGGTCTGGGGAATGGGACAGTAATGACTGCACCTGTGCACCAGCTAGGGGGTCTGGGGAATGTGACAGTAATGACTGCCCTTGTGCACCAGCTAGGGGGTCTGGGAAATGGGACAGTAATGCCTGCACCTGTGCACCAGCTAGGGGGGTCTGGGGAATGGGACAGTAATGACTGCACCTGTGCACCAGCTAGGGGGGTCTGGGGAATGGGACAGTAATGACTGCACCTGTGCACCAGCTAGGGAGGTCTGGGGAATGGGACAGTAATGACTGCACCTGTGCACCAGCTAGGGGGGTCTAGGAAATGGGACAGTAATGACTGCACCTGTGCACCAGTTAGGGGGGTCTGGGAAATGGGACAGTAATGACTGCACCTGTGCACCAGCTAGGGGGTCTGGGGAATGTGACCGTAATGACTGCACCTGTGCACCAGCTAGGGGGTCTGGGGAATGTGACAGTAATGACTGCACCTGTGCACCAGCTAGGGGGGTCTGGGAAATGGGACAGTAATGACTGCACCTGTGCACCAGCTAGGGGGGTCTGGGAAATGGGACAGTAATGACTGCACCTGTGCACCAGCTAGGGGGTCTGGGGAATGTGACTGCAATGACTGCACCTGTGCACCAGCTAGGGGGTCTGGGGAATGTGACAGTAATGACTGCACTTGTGCACCAGCTAGGGGGTCTGGGAAATGGGACAGTAATGCCTGCACCTGTGCACCAGCTAGGGTGGTCTGGGGAATGGGACAGTAATGACTGCACCTGTGCACCAGCTAGGGGGTCTGGGGAATGGGACAGTAATGACTGCACCTGTGCACCAGCTAGGGGGGTCTGGGGAATGGGACAGTTATGACTGCACCTGTGCACCAGCTAGGGGGGTCTGGGAAATGGGACAGTAATGACTGCACCTGTGCACCAGCTAGGGGGTCTGGGAAATGGGACAGTAATGACTGCACCTGTGCACCAGCTAGGGGGTCTGGGGAATGTGACAGTAATGACTGCACCTGTGCACCAGCTGGGGGGGGGGCTGGGAAATGTGACAGTAATGACTGCACCTGTGCACCAGCTAGGGGGTCTGGGAATGTGACTGCACCTGTGCACCAGCTAGGGGGTCTGGGGAATGTGACAGTAATGACTGCACTTGTGCACCAGCTAGGGGGTCTGGGAAATGGGACAGTAATGCCTGCACCTGTGCACCAGCTAGGGGGTCTGGGAAATGGGACAGTAATGACTGCACTTGTGCACCATCTAGGGGGTCTGGGGAATGTGACAGTAATGCCTGCACCTGTGCACCAGCTAGGGGGGTCTCGGAAATGTGACCGTAATGACTGCGCTTGTGCACCAGCTAGGGGGTCTGGGGAATGTGACAGTAATGCCTGCACCTGTGCACCAGCTAGGGGGGTCTCGGAAATGTGACCGTAATGACTGCGCTTGTGCACCAGCTAGGGGGTCTGGGAAATGGGACAGTAATGCCTGCACCTGTGCACCAGCTAGGGGGGTCTCGGAAATGTGACAGTAATGACTGCGCTTGTGCACCAGCTAGGGGGTCTGGGAAATGGGACAGTAATGACTGCACTTGTGCACCAGCTAGGGGGTCCTGGAAATGGGACAGTTCGTAATGGCTGTGAAAACGTTACCCGCTGGTAGATCTCGGGGACCGATTTGGCCAGCCCTGGTCTAGTCCATATTGTGCTCTCCCATGATTCCTTGCTGTTTCCCCTGTTAGGTGAAGGAGGTGCTGCTGCATGTGGACATGGACCAGCTGCTGGGGCCGGAGTGGGACCTGTACCTCATGACTATCATCGCCTTGCTGCTTGGAACAGTCATCGCTTATCGGCAGCGGCAGCCCCAGGTAGTGCCAAGACCCCCAACGCCCGTACCAAGACCACCGCAAGACCCAGCCCCCGCACAGCAGGACCAGCCCCAGCCGCCTCAGGAAGACCATCAGCCACAGTGAGGACATTTCATCACGTCACCACGGACTGTCACGACGGCGGCGCTCGTTTCCACGTAGGGTCTGGACATACGCAACCACTCGGCAACACCGGCCGAGTTCTGAGACGAAACCAGATTTCCCGAGGGTTTTGCCGCCTCTCGTTTTTAGTTGTTGTTGTTCTACGCTGTATAAAGAAATCTATTGGCGGCAGCAGCAGTGCCCAGCGTGCAGGATTTCCACTATTTATTACAGACTTCCAGATTATCTCCCGGTTACCTGGCAAAAACAGTACTGAAGAAATAGTCAGAGAGCGCCGATATTACTTTTATCTGTAACCTCCGGCTTCTATAAAAGCACCAACAGTTTGTCTTCGTCCTACTGACCACTCAGCCGTCCTGCCGCCGACCTGCCTCTGGTTACTGCACCTGGCTGGTGACGTGTTAGACCTGACCTAAAGGTATTTCACTGCTTCTACAATTTGTTCGGAATCCGCCGTTATCTCAGCAACTCCTCGTTTGCCAACAGCGGAGCTGATTCCTCTTCAGGCACCAGTTTTGGGCAGCAATGGGGGTTACTGGAAGCGGGAAATGCTGCTTGGATCCATCTGATCAACCAAAAACATTTCACAACTCCCCCCAGGTGATCGTTCTATTGCTTCCTAACACACAAACGTTTCGATGCACTAAGGACTCTGTACGAATAGTCCCAGTAACTGCTGGGTGGTGGACTATATCAGATGTTCTCTGTGTGCCCATCGCTACATACAATACACAGGGCAGCGGGCCCACAGCCTCGTGTGGGGAGGGGCTGCTGTGTTTCCCAATGATGATAAGTGCAGGGTTTAGCCAGGGGTGTAAATTATGACCAGGCTTGTGAGTTTTATTTAAGTAATAAAATCCATAAAGGAATCTGGATCCTGTCATATCTCCCAGCTGGTGGGCAGAGGGCACCGTACTATCTGCTGTACCACGGGGCAGGTATTGATTACAGCCGCGCCCTCTGTAGCAACGTGCAAAACAAAACTATCCACAGTCACAGCACAGACCTTATGCAGGATTCGGAGAACGGGTCTGTAACTTCCCCGTGGGGGGGACATCAGTGTGGGACCCTCAGCATGTCATAGAAACACTGTGTAACATACATTTACCGAACCGTAGCTTATGAATGAGGTTGTTCTCAGGCACACGTGTTCCTTTATATGTGAGATATACATTTAATATACAACACTCTGGACTCCATCCTGTAGATATTTGAACATCATTTATATAATAATCGCATAGACGTTTTCTGTTTTCATTTTTCCAATAAGAAGAGCTGCAGCCACAAAGCGTACAGTCCCTTAGTTGCAATATGTTGCTGCTGCTTCTACAGTCATTTACCTGCGGTACCTTGCTGCTGCTTGTACACTCATTTACCTGCGGTACGTCGCTGCTTGTACAGTCCTTTACCTGCGGTACGTCGCTGCTGCTTGTACAGTCCTTTACCTGCGGTACGTCGCTGCTTGTACAGTCCTTTACCTGCGGTACGTCGCTGCTTGTACAGTCCTTTACCTGCGGTACGTCGCTGCTTGTACAGTCCTTTACCTGCGGTACGTCGCTGGTGCTTGTACAGTCCTTTACCTGCGGTACGTCGCTCCTGCTTGTACAGTCATTTACCTGCGGTACGTCGCTGCTGCTTGTACAGTCCTTTACCTGCGGTATGTCGCTGCTACTTGGAGAGTCCTCTACCTGCGGTACTTTGCTGCTGCGTGTACAGTTATTTACCTCTGTTACGTTGCTGCTGCTTGGAGTCATTTACCTCTGGTAGGTTGGTACTGCTTGTACAGTCATTTATTTATTTGCGGTACATCGCTGTTACGTGTACAGTCATTTTCCTGCATTTCGTTGCTGCTACTTGCACAGTCATTTACCTCTGGTATGTTGTTGCTGCTTGTACAGTCATTTACCTGCAGTAAAATGCTGCTAATTGTACAGTTATTTACCTGCAGTAAGTTGCTGCTAATTGTACTGTAATTTACCTGCGGTACGTCGCTGCTACCTGTACAGCGGAACCAGCTTGCACACAGTCTACACATATCCGCCATGCATGGATTTGCTGACCATAAACCGTGCATTCCTCGCAAGGCACAATACCGTCCCTGTTGCACAGCGATGCTGATATGCAGGTTCCTGATTCGGTGTGGCAAGCATGGCCAAGTCGGCATTCGTTTTTCACAGGGTTTTTTTTTTCTTTCTTTGGACTTTTTCATACTTCACGATCCACGTAGACTCCTATTGGGAATGGTAAAGTGCGCAGAGCTCTGCAGTAGCGTATTGAGGCATCACGCCGGAAGCATTGTGAGCGAATCGTACATGCGGAGATATGTGTTACACTTATTGGGGATACCTGTTGACAAATGTGGACTATGACACCAAAAACCCATGAAAAACTCATGTTAACCATGTGTTTGGTTTTTCTATGTCGCCCTACTGCTTCTGCCGACCTTTTGGCAATAAAAAACATGTGGTGCAGATGCACACTCCATATTATTAATCAATCAATCAATCAATAACAGAGGTTCTTGGTATATCAATTGGCCAAGAAATATTTGCCCACCAACCAGCTTCACGGTAACCTCATTTCTGGTAGGTCCCTAATACTAAGTTTGGATCTGGGGCGCGGAACCCCAAAAAGACCAGCATAAGCAAGTCCCCCCAGGGCAGCACACAAGTGAAAAAACTAAACTAGAAGTGTGTTAATAAGAAAGTAGCAGAAGCTAGAGGTTAAAATGTGTAGTGCTAGAGAAAGTATAATATTAGTGAAAATTAAATAGAGCTAAATAAATGTTAGGGTGTGCCACCCCGAAAGCAACTCGGTTACACCAACCTGAGGGGAGCCGCGCCCCAAATCCATCCCCAAGACTAGCAATTAGTGTAAATTTTTAGGTCTTACCTTCATTGTGCCTTATGCTGGCCTTTTTGGGGTTCCGCGCCCCAGATCCAAACTTAGTATTAGGGACCCACCAGAAATGAGGTTACCGTGAAGCTGGTTGGTGGGCAAATATTTTTTGGCCAATTGATATACCAAGAACCTCTGTTATTGATTGATTAATAATATGGAGTGTGCATCTGCACCACATGTTTTTCTTTGCAGAACTACAAGTCCCAGCATGATAGCACCTCATGTATATTGGGTGTGCATTCTAAGACCCCCCCCGTAAGCTAAAATTTTGTACACCTGTACACCTGAAGGTTGGGACTCCTTCAACTTAGAGTAGCACCCCGCCCACCTGATCTGAATATTATTTCATCAGCTTGGTCCCTGGTAGCCACAGACTGCAAACTGTAGGCACAATGAAGGTAAGACCTAAAAATTTACACTAATTGCTAGTCTTGGGGATGGATTTGGGGCGCGGCTCCCCTCGGGTTGGTGTAACCGAGTTGCTTTCGGGGTGGCACACCCTAACATTTATTTAGCACTATTTAATTTTCACTAATATTATACTTTCTCTAGCACTACACATTTTAACCTCTAGCTTCTGCATTCATCCAGTATGCAGCAATGGGATACGGTCATTGGGTCGACAGGTCATTAGGTCGACACAAGCATTGGGTCGACAGGTCATTAGGTCGACACAAGCATTAGGTTGACAGCTAAAAGGTCGACATGGGGTTTTTCACTGTTTTTGAGCCAACATGTGCCGACAGGCGGTATTATATACCCTACCATCCACTAGGGTGTGGTGGGAGAATAAAATAGTGTGCTGAGCAAAGTGTTGCTTTGGAAACTGTGTCCATCTCGACTGTGTTGACATTCGGGTCAAAAAACACCCCCTGTCGACCTATTGCTTGTGTCGACCTAATGGTGTCGACTTAACACTTGTCAACCATCTAGCTGTAGACCAAACGATCCCAACCCGCAGCAACGTTAGGGATATTGCGGCTATAATTACATCGTCACTGGCACACGCCATGGCAAGGTAAGACAGGATAGGAGATAGAAAATACTCCTGGCATCAGCAAGTTACCACTATCTAATATGATGGGCAATAATTCCTGGTTCTGTGCCAGCAAATTTAGTTCCTGCTAAATTCCACAAACATTCAGTGCCTTTCGCTTACTCTGGACTTTGAATGATGAAATCATCAGTGATCGGTTAGCCATTAGTAACCCCTCGCTTGTTTTTGCCATGTAGTTGGTGATAGCAAGGAACAGCAGTCATACCTCTTACAGCAGTGCCTCATACCTCATCACCAGCCAGTTGCGGGCTGCCCAGGTATTCATGCCCCACATAGGACATCATTTGTGAATCCCAACAGGAAGATGGTCTCCGTAACAGCGATGTTGGTTGCCTGCGCCATGTACCTGCCCTGTCTGTACGGTGAGTCTCTTACCCAGGGGTGACTGAGGAAAGTGGGAGGGCAATAATAACGGGGGCCCTAAGTCACTGAAGCTGAATATATTCATATATAAACATTACCAGGTCATCAGTATTTCCTAATATCTCACCTGCCGAATATACAAATGTGCATGTGTTTTACTAATACATAGAGGATTGCTAGGGACCTGCAGAACATCGCTCTGTCCCATCTACACCCTGACAGATACATAGTGATATATTCTGCAGATTATTCCATTACTGACCCGTCTAGTGATCTGCAGCGCATTGCACTGTTCCATCTACCCCCTGACAGGTACATACTGAGGGGCCACAGGGCTAACAGTGGGTAGTGAGCGGTAGAGTGACCATTCTAGCACCAGAAAGGTTAAACTACTTTGCTGCTCCCAGTCAGCCAGGCTCCTCTACTCCTTGGCCTCCAGGCCAAGCTACTTCTACCCCGTTCTCATTGCCTAAAAAACCCGGGTATTTGGCAGGGCGAGCAGTAATTTCCCATGTGCGTCTCAGTGTGAACGCGTCTTTGTGAAATTTCCGGGTGTTATGTCCCAGGAATTACACACGGGTTTTTTGCAGGGTTTTTCCTGGGTAATACATGGGTGTACGTCAGTCTGAACAGCACAGACACGGGTTTTTCACACAAGATGCGAAGTAGCAAGCTGATTGGGGACTGTAATCAGGTGACATGTGACGTCCATTTAATGCTGCGTCGAGGAGAGCAGAAATGGCGCACTGGAGGGATGAGGAAGTGTTGGAGCTGCTTGCTGTGAGAGGAGAGGAGGAAATTAATAAGCAAGTGACCGGCACAGTGAAGGACTCCACAGTTTACTACAACGTTGCCAAAATCCTGTGTGCCCGTGGCATCATCAAAATGCAATGTGCTTGGGGAAAAAAGGCCTCTTTTAATGACATCATCTTCAACCAGCCAATAAAAGCTGCTTTCTAATACAGCCAATCACAGCTACTTTTTCAACAGCCAATCAAAGCTGCTATTATTTTCACACACTTGTTGGCAGGGGAAGCAATGTGAACGGGTCAGACACAGGAATTTCCCGGGTCTAAGGTGCAGTGAGAACGGGGTCTAAAAGTTGCGATGCTCTGTGCCCCGCCAAAAACCCGGGTTTTTGCAGGGGCGGCAATGAGAACATGGTATGAGTTTTTTGGTGCTGGGAGGAGCCAACATGCACCACAGCGAGGGGCTGCTTTATGCAGCCTTACTTTATAATTTTTACACTGGAAGTCAAGTGCTGGGGGTCTTACAGGCACCTGCGCTGCTGCCCCATCACCGGGCTTGGCAGCCTCACACCACTCCCGGGTGCATGACCGTGGCTGGCCCTGTGACTGGCCCGTGACTTGAGGGACCTCAGTTGCGACCAGGCACCGGGACCTCAGATGAAGGTAACATGCTCCCCGCTCGGAGGGCACGTGACTTGTCGACTGTTACAGCCCGGTGAGGGGGACTACTGGGCTGCACTAGCAACCGAGTCCAGACTGGTCCGCCTTCCGTTCTACTGGACCACCAGGGAGACGTGTGTGTGTGTGGGGCAGTGGCACCAGTAAGTCATGAGCCGCATGAGTCATCATTCCCTGTCGGTCATTTTTGTTAGCAGGGGAGTGGGCTCTCCTCAAACAGCCTCTCCCCTGGGACAGTAGGATGGGTATAACCACGTGGGTTCCCTCCACTGCTCTCTTCCTGGCTGCGTTCCTGTTGCACGTACAAGAGGGTCATGGAGAGTACTCAGCCATTCCGGGGTTCCACTCCTTCACTGCCGGGCCACTTGGGCAAGTCCCCCCTGTACCTCTCCTACATGGACACAGGTTACAGTATTTTATGCTCCAGCCAGCCATAGCTGCTTCAAGGAGCTCCGTGCCAGCTTTTATTTGCATTGGATGCCTTTGTCTGTATACTTTGTTTTCTGTACTGTTTAAACACTATCACTGCCTGTCAGAAGTATATTGTGTTAACTGTAGCAGTTTCAGCTGCCCCTTCCTGTACAATGTCATCCAGAAAAGGCAGCATTACTGACTCTGGGGCTCCCATATTGGAATCCTGTACACTTTGCAAAGCAGCCCTATCTCAGCTTGAATGCTCACTGAATAGCATTTAATACCAGATATAGCTCAATTGTCTGTACATTATTAATGCAGAAAAATCACCAGCAACCTTTTTTGATTTATGAGCTGGGTTATATGATTGCTCACTGAATAGCATTTAATACCAGATATAGCTCAACTGTCTGTATACAATTAAAAAACCATAATCTTTATAATTATATGGCCTTGGAGATAAATGCAAAGACAGAATTACAACACCTATAAATGCCTACCCAATACAGGAGCACGGAATAAAGAGGTTATCTACTATTCATTTACCTCTGTGCAGTTGATAAAAATCGAATCCTAAGAATTGCAATATACTATTACAATAGATATAATTTGTGGTTGTGTGAAATACTGCTAATAGAAATAAGACTACACATGCTATCAATATAATTTCTGACAGTTAACACGCAGCTTCAGTCAACCCACACGATACAATCCATTGAGACCGACAAATTAGAATACAGCTGCATTTAGAGATATATAATTAAACAACAGAGAAAAATAAACTGTACCTCTTTCTGCAAAAATATTTGACAGAATCTGTCTGCAGAGAATATAAAATGTCAGTTTAACTATACTGAGCGAATGTAACAAAATATATCTTAAAACATACACAATAATCTGAGAGACTCAGAGAAAACAAGATCTGATACATAAAGATCTAATACATAACTACAAATTTGCAACATCTAAGCACAAAATATCTCTTCCTGAAACTGAACAGGGAGAAAAGTGCTAATATAAAGCATATTAGAGGCATACAGGGACAAAAGAACCCTATAATAAAGTATTTTGGGGAGCAGGGGTCATTGATATTTTAAATATATTTCTTTCTTTATCTTTCTATATTTTAAATATTTCACCTTTTAATGAACAAAATAAAAGTTAATTCTTAAAAATAAACATTGTGATTGTCAGTGCACTTACAATATACTTACTTTTTCTTGTAAAAATGTTTATGCCAAAGGTGTCTCAATGCGCAGGCGCAGCCCACAGTTGCAGCTTCCTCTCAGGAGCCTGCTTAGGCTAAGTCCCTTACTCAGGTTATGTTGCAGTTAGTAGAGCAACTCTCAACTGCACTGTCCCTGCGGGATGCAGTTAAAATCCCGGCGGTCGGGATCCCGGCATTCAGAATCCTGACGCCGGAATCCCGACCGCCGAAATCCCGACACATTCTCCCTCCGTGGGTGTCCACGACACCCCTGGAGGGAGAATAAATTAGTATGCCCGCTGCGTGGCGAGCGCAGCGAGTTTGCAAGGGGGGGTGATCCACGTCCCCCCCTTGTCGGGATTTTGGCTGTCGGGATTCTGAATGCCGGGATTCAGTACTGAATCCGTCCCTGCAGCCAGTGAGGCCATCCACGTCTTCGGTGTTTGCCCGCCTTGCGATGTATCCTGCCTTTGCATATGCTTTAGCAGCCTCTGTCCAGGGCATCCAAACATTGTTACAGAGTAAGACTGGTAGCTGTACGGCTACGATCAGGGGGCCCCTTCCCTCAAACCACTCCTCCATCAGGACACTGATACGGACAGTGATGATGAGATGGGACAACTAGTTGATGACCGGGATGCATCGTCGATGTAAGGGCCTTGGTAACAGCAGTCAGGGAGGTTTTAAATTTACAGGACCCAACACAACCTCCCCGGACCTTCGGACCGACTTTTAAGCGTCCCAAAAGGACTCTGGCTGTCTTCCCTAATTCTAAAGACTATGGGGTCGATCCTATTATCGTATGAGTTGAAGTTCGTGTGGCATTTTAACGGTGAAAATAGCACCCAATTCAGCCCGATCTCACACCCTTTGCAGGGCCGAATTTGCTTAAAAGTGCTCGCACCCCTCTGGAGATGCTCTGGATGCAGCTACCCTTACCTCCTGCGTGTCTGCCTTGGCAGTGGCGGCACATCAATCTTTGTGACCAGGGCCGTTTCTACAGGCGGACAAGCCGTGCAGCAGCCCGGGGCGCCGCACGGCTTGTCCACCTGTTACACAGCCAGGGCGCCCGGCCGACAGCTGAGCTCTCAGCTCCCCACAGCCCACAACGCTGCTGCCGCCGCCGCCGCCGCCTCCAAGTCTCCCCCGCCGCCGCCTCCTCCAAGTCCCGTCTCGCCCCCCCCGCCCCCCCGCAACGAATAGGCGCACAGGTGAGCCCCAGGGGAGGAGAGCGCAGCGCGTCTCTCCTTCCCCTCGCTCACTGTGTCCTTGGGCTGGCAGCCAATCAGAGGACCTCGCAGGCTGGCAGCCAATCAGGAGCCAGCCCGCGAGGTATGAATGGCTGCCGGCTCAGGGACACATCGAAAGCAGCAGCATGCAGCGGCGGGGGACTGGAGGGGGAGACCCAGAGAGAGAGAAAGAGAGTGAGAAAGAGAGTGAGTAGTGCTGCTGGCACTTTGGGGGAATGTGTGGCACTTTGGGGGCATATATGTGGCACTTTGGGGGCATATATGTGGCCCTTTGGGGGCATATATGCATACCTCCCAACTGTCACGATTCCGTCGGGACAGTCCCGATTTTCGGGTCCTGTCCCGACGTCCCACCCGCGGCAGGCATTGTCCCGCTGCGGGGGGGTGGCAGTTGGGAGACCCCCCAATGTAGTAGAATAGACGCTGTGCGCATGCGCACAGTGTCTATTCTCGTATGAAAATGAGGTCGCGGCTAATTAGCATAAGCCGCGCCCTCATTTGCATACGCCACGCCCCCTTTTCGGGCTTTGCCGCGCGAGTGTCCCTACTTCTTCATATGAAAAGTTGGGAGGTATGTATATGTGGCACTTTGGGGGCATATCTGTGTCACTGTAGGGGCATATCTGGCACTGTGGGGGCATATGTGTGGCACTGGGGACATATCTGTGGCACTAGGGGCATATTTGGCACTGTGGGGGATATATATGAGGCATTGTGGGGGCATATCTGGCACTGTATGGGCATATGTGTGTCACTGTGGGGGCATATGTGTGTCACTGTGGGGGCATATGTGTGGCACTGGGGGGCATATCTGGCACTGGTGACATATCTGGCACTAGGGGCATATTTGGCACTATGGGGGCATATATATGTGGCACTGTGGGGGCATATGTGTGGCACTGTGGGGGCGTATGTGTGGCACTGTGGGGGCATATTAATAAACAGCATGAGTTGTGCGGCAGCGGCGTGTGGGGCATAATGTGTAATAGGCATTACGGTGTGGGGAGTATTGTGTAATTGCCATCACAGTGTGGGGTGTAACGGGCATCATAATGTGTAATTGTCATCATGGTGTGCGGCGTAATGTATAATTGTCATCACGGTGTGCGACATAATGTGTAATTGTCATCACGGTGTGCGACAATGTGTAATTGTCATCACGGTGTGCGGCGTCATGGATAAATAGTGTATAATGATTCAAGTAACCTATCATTGTTTGGCCTTGATCTGTGAGGCGTACTAGGTCACTGTGTGGGCCTTTATATTTTTATGTCACTGTGTGGCCTTCAGCCGGCCAACTAAAGTGCGGGAGTACAATGACAATTCCTGCGGTAACCAATGTCTGGACATGCAGGTTGCAAAGGTGAGTTGTAAGGTAATTGTTTTCCTGCTAGACCACGCCCTTATATTAAGCCACGCCCATTTGAAAAATAAACCACGCCCCCTATTTTGGCGCGCGCGCCTACGGCGCGCGCAATTTCTTCTATGCCGTGTTAACTTTTTATATTTGGGGGGGGGGGGCGCATTTTTATTCCTTTGCCCTGGGAGCTAAATTGTCTAGAAACGGCCCTGTTTGTGACTCTGCGCCTGGAAGGCAGATTCAGATTCTAACAAAACCCTAGAGACCCTTCCCTTTTGAGGGTTTGCTGTTATTTGGGTCAGAATTGTACAAAATCATGGCTACGGTGGCTGCTTCCAAGGCAGCTTTCCTGCTGTCCACTCCTACTCCACAGCCCCATGTTGCGTTCCATTCCTTTCACTCTCAGGGCAGGGTAGGGGACAGTCTTTCACAAGACCCCAGCCCGCAAAGTCCTCCAAGACTAAGGGTAAACATGCCTAGGCCACCAGGCACCCTGATTCTTAGCCAGATGACAAGCCCTCCGCATGAGGAGGCAGCACTCCTTTTGGTTGATCCCAGGGTTGGGGGGGGGGGGGTCGATTGCTGCAGTTTTCAGATGTCTGGCTGGAATCCACGACAGGTGCATGGGTTTGGGATGTGGTCTCCCAAGGCTACCCATAACCTTTCGCCGTCGTCCACCAAGTAGTTATTTTCAAAGTACTTGGAAAAGCGTAGAGCTCTGGAGCAGGCCATCCAGAAGCTGCTGTCATAGCTCTGGTTCGCCTGTCTCAGCAAAGCACAGGTGTCTATGCCAGTCTCTTCTGGGTTCGGAAGCCCATTCTGATCCATATTTAATTTAAAGCGGCTCAACAAATTTGTCAGGGTCCCAAAGTTCAGGATGGAAACCTTGAGGTCCATAGTTCTGGCCTTACAACCAGGGGACAACATGGCATCCCTGGACATCCAGGATGCGTATCTGCCTATCCCCAGCAAACAGGAACATCAACGGTTTCTGCGGTATGCACTGCAGGACCATCATTTCCAGCATTTTCCTTTCGGCCTATCCACAGCTCCCAGGGTATTTACGAAGGTCATTCCGGTAATGGGCAGCAGACTTGCAATCAGAGTATCCGGATACTTCCGTATCTGGACAACCTGTTGATCCTGGCACAGTCGCCAGAGGTGCTCCGGGCCCACTTGACCACAGTGGTGGAGGTCTTGGAACATCACGGCTGGATCATAAATTGTCCCAAGTCTACTATGCTTCCAGCTCATTCCATGATCCATTTGGGGGCCCAGTTAGACACAGATCATCAGTGTATCTACTTACCCGAAGTACACCACAGGATTCTTCAGTCCCGTGTTCGGCATCTCCTCTTCCTCAGGCGAGTAACAATCCATGCCTGTATGAGGGTCCTGGGCTTGATGGTATCAGCCTTCAACATGGCGGAGTATGCACAATCCCACTCACGCCCTCTCCAACAAGAGATCCTCAGCAAATGGTCTGGATCTTACACCAATCTTCGGTACCACCAGATTGTCCAAGCACCCTTAGTACAGATCTCCCTGTCCTGGTGGCTTTTGGACCAGAACCTCATGGAAGGGAGACCGTTTTGGATCCACCAGTGGATTCTTCTCACCACGGATGCCAGCCTCCGTGGTTGGGGAGTGGTTACGTGCCAAAGCTTTTTCCAGGGATTGTGGAATGCACAGGAATCCTTGCTATCGATCAATGACCTCGAACTGAGGGCCCTCCACCAGGCGGAACCTTGGCTCCGAGGTCACCCTGTGCAAGTCCAGTCGGACAACGCGACTATGGTGGAATATATCAACCACCTCCCGCATATTTCGATGGTCGGAGGGAAAGATCCCGGGTCTATTGGCAGGGGGTCCTCAATTGGGAAGCAGACTGTCAGACTCTGGATGCCAGCGAATGGACCCTCCATCCAGAGGTGTTCCAGATGTTGTTGAGCCATTGGGGCAGACCTGAGGTGGACTTGATGGCCTCACGCCACAATTACCAGGTCACCCTGTACAGGTCTCGCGACCTGGGGGCCTGCATGGTAGACGCCCTGTCAGCCCCGTGGCGTTTTGCTCTAATGTATGCCTTTCTCCCCTTCTTGCTCCTCCTCAGAGTCCCTTCGCAAGTTGGAACGTTGATCCTAGTGGCCCCACATTGGCCAGGAGGATTTGGTTCTCGGATCTGCAGGCCCTGTCTGTGGTCCCTCTGTTCCATCTACCTCTATGGCCAGACCTTCTCACTCAAGGACCGTGTCTAATTCTTTATTATTTTTCTTTGTTTTCTCTCTCCTTTCATACTTCATTATCATTTTTACATTTAGACATATATTATCATGACAATTGCAGTTACATTGTTATAGTTACATATTTTCGGAGAGCCAACATATGGAAGTGATTCATATTTAAATTAAGTTTCATATGCATATCTCTTTTCTTCTCATGGTATCAAAGAATATCATATATCATACATATTTTCCATAAATATCAGGAGATGCAATCATATTGGGTCGGATTAATTTACTAATTTCTGTTAAGTTATTTCGGTACGGGGTTAAAGTACACTATATTAACTCTTCTCCCCTTCCCTCCTCCCCCCCCCTCCTTCCTTTAATAATAGATTGTGTTTTTTACATTTGAAGTGTCTATAGTCGTGCCCCCCCCCCATTTCTCCCCTTTTTTCAAGGACTGTGTCTACATCTAAACCTGCAGCATCTGGTTTTAACAGAGCGGTTGTTGAGACCTCATTGTTGAGAGCCAAAGGCTTTAACTCAACAGAAGAAGCATTTAGTGAAACATGGGTCGACAGACAAACAATAGGCCTTTGTTCTCTTATGTCAACAATGTTATTATAACCTCAATTGAATGTTAGAACTCTCAGCTCATATGTAATAGTCCTAAAGGCCCCCATACATTAACCTGACTTGTCCTGGGGACAAGTCGGACCTGATTTTCCCCGGCAGCTCCCCGGGAGGGGATCACACGATTAGGCACTTGATCACCATGCGATTTATCATATGCAACTCCCGGAGAGCTGCAGTGGGGGATGCGGGCAGGGGGAGAGCCGGGCAAAGTCAGCGGCGGCAGATGCTGGGGACCTGCAGGGGGGGAGCCGGGCATGGTAAGCTGTCAAATAGGCAGCGGACGCTGGAGAGCTGGGCAGGGGACACAGAGGCAGCGCGCGGGGGTACGCCGGTGAACCGACGAGGGAGCTGGGCAGGAGGATCGGGAACTCACTCTGCAAGGGAGGAAAAATAAAAAACCATTACAAATGAATGGGAAGCCAGTGATTGGCTGAGAGTTCTCTCAGCCAATCAGCAATTGGCTGAGAGAGCTCTCAGCCAATCAGCAATTGGCTGAGAGAGCTCTCAGCCAATCACTGGCTGCCCATTCATTTGTATTGGTTTTTATCCTTGCAGCTGCAGAGTGAGTCCCCGATCCTCCTGCCCAGCTCCCTCGTCGGTTCACCAGCATACTCCCGCGCGCTGCTTCTGTGTCCCCTGCCCAGCTCTCCAGCGCCCTTCCCCCCGCCCGCTGCCTATTTGACAACTTACCATGCCCGGCTTCCCCCCCTCCCCCCTGCAGGTCCCCAGCATCTGCCGCCGCTGACTCTGTCCAGCTCTCCGGCGTCCCCCGCTCGCTGCTACTGCCTGCCTCTCTTACTGCCCCTGCCCGCTGACCCTGCTGCCCGGAGGCTGCACATAAGATTTGGGAAATCTTATGTGCAGCCGGTCCGACAGCCTGACTCTGATCCGATGCGCACGGGACCGTGCATTGGATCGGAGGGGATGTTTAAACATGCGATTTGGGCCAATTTCATGGCCTTAAGGGTAGCGGTACCCAATTCAGGGATACACTCCCGCAGGAGGGAGAGATTCCCAGACTGGTAATAGCAATTAGCCCTATCTTGTGAATTATCAATTATCCACCAACAAAAATAGATAGAGGCTCTGCTTTAAAGGTTATATATATATATATATATATATATCACCAACAATAGTGTCTTCAGAGCCTATAGTTATAGATGTCTTAAACCATAATTGATATATAAAATAAATGAATATAAAAACAATATAAACTTGAAGCTTCTTGTTTCTTGTGGAATACATTTTCTTTATTTTGTGAAAATAAAGAAAATTTATTCCACAAGAAACAAGAAGCTTCAAGTTTATATTGTTTTTATATTCATTTATTTTATATATCAATTATGGTTTAAGACATCTATAACTATAGGGCGCTGAAGACACTATTGTTGGTGTTTATGTGTAGTAGTAGTTCCTACTAGTGGGGAACTAAGTGTCTACAGCGACCGACTAGTTTCTCTATTTAGCGCATATTGGAGAACTTGTTCTATATATATATATATATATATATATATATATATATATATATATATATATATATATATATATATATATATATATATATATAACTAGGTGATTCATCGCGCCCTACGGGCGCTCTTCACACCGTCGTAAGGGGCTCTGCCCCATAACATGTGAACACCTTTATTGCGGGAAATATGGTGTGGGCTGGTGTGGTTGTTTAGCAGGTGGTGTAGTTGAAGTGTGTGTGTGTGTTGGGGGGGTGTTGCATGTGGGTGGTGTAGGTGTGTGAGGTGCTGGGGCGAGAAGGCTGTAGGTGGAAGAGTGGTGGTAGGAGTCGTGGGTGTTGGAGGGGTGGGGGATTTTGATGTGGCTTAGGGAAGGGGTTTGGTGTACTGTGGATGTGGTAAAGGTTGGTCTACTATTAGTGGTGAAGGGGTGGGTATGGGTGTACTGGGGGTGTGGGAGGTGCAGTTGCTGTGTTTGTGCAAGTGGATGCGCGGGTGGTGGAGGGGGGTTGCATGTGAGTGTGGTAGTGGTGGGAGGGTGGAAAGGGTGTTTGGGTGGCTTGTGTCAGGTGGGGGGATCCTGTGGGTGTGGTTGGTTAGGTGCGTGGGTGGACTGGTTACGAACGGGCAGTGGCATGGATGCTTTGGGTGTGTGAAGTGTGGGGGTGGTGGTGTGGGTGTGGGTGGGGGAAGGCTGGGTGCATATTCAGCGGTACCCCTGGTGCACTGACCACAAACCTGTGGTGTGTTCTGCCGCTCCGCTCCGCTGACCCATACAATCTTCACTGGCCAGCTCCCTGTGGCCTCTGATGTCCCCCCTGCCAAGCGCAGCGAGACCCCTGGTGAGCTGGCGGCTGTGTGCTCTGGTGCTCCGCTCTGCTCTGCTGACAGAGTAAGGAAACTGGCGGCACTGGCCAGCACTCCATGGCCTCTCATGTCCCCCTGCCGCTGCTGAGCGCAACGGGACCCCTGGTGAGCTGGCGGCTGTGTGCTCTGGTGCAGTGGCGTAAGTTTGTCCATGTCACCCGGAGGTAAGCTAATAGTTGGTGCCCCCATAGATAGATAGCTAGCTAGAGAGAATGATAAAAAAGGGGTAGCGAGCGAGAGCGAGAATCATGGAGAAGAGAGAAAGAAGGGTGTCAGCGACAAAGAAAGAATTGTCAGGGGATAAGGGAAAGTGAGGAAATTATAGGGGAGAGCGAGAGAGTGTCAGGAATAGAGAGAAGGGGGTGAGAGAGGATTTAAGGGTAAGAGAGAGAGGGGTCAGGTACAAAGAGAGAGGGGAGGTCATGCAGAGAGAAGGGGGGTTATGACCGAGAGAGTGAGAATGGGGTCAGGCAGAGCGAGGGATGTGGTGAGAGGGGGGTTAGGCAGAGAGGGAGAGAGGGTTACGCAGAGAGAAGGGGGTCAGGTAAAGAGAGATGGATTACAGAGGGGCCTGGCAGAGGGGGATTGGGTGGGTTAGGCAGAGAGAGAGAGGGGGGATTACATAAAGAGAGTGGGGGTTCATGCAAAGAGAGATGGGTGACAGTGGGGTCAGACAGAGAGAGAGAGGGGTCAAGCAAAGAGATGGGAGACAGTGAGGTCAGGCAGAGAGAGATGGGTGACAGTGGGGCCAGGAAGAGAGGGATTGGGTGGGAGGGGGGTCCAGGCAAAGAGATGAGTGACAGTGGGGTTAGGCAGAGAGAGAGGGGGGTCAGGCAAAGAGAGATGGTTGACAGTGGGGCCTGAGGGGGGGGGGGGGGAGAGGGAGAGAGAGAGAGGAGGAGAGAGGGGGAGAGAGGTGGGGAGAGAGAGAGAGAGAGAGAGAGAGAGAGAGAGAGAGAGAGAGAGAGAGAGAGAGAGAGAGAGAGAGAGAGAGAGAGAGAGAGAGAGAGAGAGAGAGAAATGGAAAGGTACCTTCTCCATTCTCCAGAAGGTGGTGCATGTTTCTGGGTTCAGCCCCCAGGGCCTCAATCAGTTCTGCTTAGATCTGGGCTGCTGTAGTGGCCTTGGCAGGCCCTGCGCAGCGGCTGAAGGGTGTCGCTCTTCTGCAGGGTGGCGCTTTTCCCGGAGGTGGCCGGTAGCACGGATAATATTTGCACAGCGGACATTGATGGGGGAAGGTGCACAGCGGACATTGATGGGGGAAGGTGCCATGGGAATGCTTCTCCCCGGGGAGCCCTTAATAGCGGCTGGTGACGGGAGGCGGGGCTGACACCCGGCAGAAGCTCACGCACACGCCGCTAGGTTACCGGACCTGTCTCTGCTGCTCAGTGCTGCGAGAAGCTGCTGCGCTCAGGCAAGGTCAGATTTATATTTCTTTGGAGAGGAGTGGGGGTGACGGGGGACGCCACCGCTGCATAGAAAAGGGTGTTTGTTTGCGCAAGGCAGATGATCCGTGCGGGTGGGTTGTTCCTTGGATGGGGTGTAGAGGCTGGGCTGAGTGCCTGGCATCAAGGGGCGGTGAGGGTGTCCGTCCGGAGAGCGAGGCTGTGGGGGGGGTGGCGCGGTGTGTAGGCGTGGGGCGGGGTTTGGGCATGGGGAGTGTTGGGAGGCTGTGTGTAGGAAGGGATGCGTTGGCCGTGGGGCGGGTTTTGGGCGGTCATGGGGAGTGGCGACTGAGGAGGGGGCGGATAGTGTGGGAGCTGCTGTGTAGAATAAAATAGTGTGTAGAACGGAAGTGGCCAGGTTTTGCAGTGTGGCTAACGGTGGACGGGCATGTCAATCACCCGTGGAAGCCCGCCCACCGTTACCTACACTGATTGTGAGTGACGGTTCTGGCTAAATATATGAGATGTCAATGAAATGCTGCTAAGTGCCCACTAGAGGTCAGCAGATCTCCATAATCACAGTAAAGGAACCAACTCCTTCAATCTAAAACAACATATTGAAAGACAGCAGACAGCATTTAAATGATATGCAGCTACTGATACAATTTAATACTGCAGACAGTGACCAAAACAGTAAAGATCTGAGCGACTCATTAAATATGCGCACATCTAATGAGCGGTTCCGCTAGTTCCCATTCGCGGCAGGGACTACGCAGATGAAATTACAATCTACTAAGAAACCCACTTCCCTCCACCGGTATTAAATGGGTAAAGCATCCTGGAGCTTTCCCACTGCAGCTCTACCCGTTTAAAAAGGCTAAAAAAAAACCGTTTATGAGCTGCAGTGGGAAAGGGGTATAAGCAATCTCCACAATAGGGAGAGACCTTACATGCCATGGTACCTGACTACCCGTAAGAACTGAATACATTGTGTATGTAAATTGTTACAAAATAAAAAGGAACAACAGTCTCTATAAGAGTGTATCAAATCATAAGAATAATACAACAGATTTTCTGGACAAACTGCTATCAACCTGAAACATTGTATTAATCAACCAACACACTGAGATTACAGAGGAAGCACCGTGCTATATTATAACTTGGAGCGACAGTAACAAGACTCTGAACTAAAGGCCTATTTTTTTAATCTATATACACACCTTTTCATCTTCCATAGGTGCATTAAAAGCACTTCACGTTATATGTGTGTTTGTCAATGTGTGTCTAACATTTTTAACCCTTTAAATATTTCACTAAAATAAGGAGGGACACTATCTGTGAACCTATAAGCTAAACGAACATAGATAGAACCTCCCCCTTATCTTTTAATTGAAGGTTAAAAGTTTTATTAAACAAAAATTCATCTTTCTCTAGGAGTGCATCCATAGTGCAAATCTTTATCTTCTCTCTATATAAGTTTCATGTCATCCAGGAGATTGTTGTCCCTGCCTTTCGGAGACTGGTTGCCTCTCCGGAGCAGCGTCCCCTGGATGTTGTCCGTGCTTTGCGCATCTATGTGCATCGCACTAAGGCTCTTAGGAAATCAGACTCTCTCTTTGTCCTCTATGGATTTCAAAAGAGGGGTTGGACTTCCACTAAGCAGACTATTGCCCTGGGCCGCCACTAGTAATGTTGGGGCCCGGGACTGACCTTCAGCCTGGGCCCCCAGCGGCGCGCCCCCCCCCCCCCCCCCTCACGCGCGCCGGCACTCCTCCCTCTGTATCCTAGGCTCGGCGCTCTGCAGGCTGCACTGTGTATTGTGCAAGCCTGACCGCCGGCGCCGGGTGGGGGCATTTGTGCGGGGGGGGGGGGGGGGTGCCGTGCCACTGTGGGCTGCTGCCCGGGTCCTTCCAGAGGCTGGGACCCGGGACAGTTGTACCCCTGGCACCCCCCTGTCAGCGGCCCTGCCTGTTGCTGAGATCTGTCATCAAGCAGGCTTACTTGGGCGCCTCCTTCCCGGTATCTGCGGGGGTCCAGGCTCATTCCACAAGGTCTGTGTGTGCGTCTTGAGCTGTTAGGGGTGGTGCAACAGCAGAGCATCTTTGCAAGGCGGCGACATGGTCGTCACTTTCGTACGCTTATATGTGTTTGATACAGTTGCCTCCCTGGACTCAGCATTTGGCCAGAGTGTACTGGCCACAGCACAGGTGTGTCCCCACCCTTATGAGACTGCATTAGGGTGTCCCACTGTTTGCCCTGTGGCCCCTGACCTCTCCTAAAGAATAAAACCAGATTTATGTCTTACCTGTTAAATCTCTTTCTTCAAGGTCGTCAGTGGCCACAGGGATCCCTCCCTGCCGCACCTGCTTCATTTGTATTAAAGTTCATAGTTCCTCCGTTGAGTGAACTTAGTTAATGGTTCCTCTGTTGAGGGTACTCACACATGTTACAATTATGGTTTCCTCTATTGAGGGACCTCACATATGTTTGAATGTGTTTATGTATGGTGTTTCTCATCCTTTTCCCTTGTAGAGATGGGTCTGTCGTGAGTGAAACAGTTCTTTTGACTGGTTCCTTTAAAAGAGTCAGTGAGTCGGTACTCGCTAAAATGGGAATGGTCATTCTTCAGTTCAGTTTCATTTTCATTTTCTGCATTTGCCTGAGCACAGCAGTGCCACACATGAAACATAGAAACATAGAATTTGACGGCAGATAAGAACCACTTGGCCCATCTAGTCTGTCCCTTTTTTAAACATGTTACCTCAAACCATATTTGATCCTTATTTTTTTGTAAGGATATCAACAGAGCCGGCCTTAGGCATAGGCAAACTAGGCAATTGCCTAGGGCATTTGGAATGCCTAGGGGCACCAGCAGCTTCTGCTGATTAAAATGATATGCAGCATGCCTATAATCTCTGTGTGAGTGAGGCTGTATCTGCATATGAAATAGTGTATTCATGGAAATCACTGTAACATATGCAGGTACAGCCACAGTCGCACACAGAATATATTCATGCCACATATCATTTTAATCATTGGAAGCTCCTTGTGTGTGCTGGTCATAACAATGCAAATAAGACGAATTTACAGCAAAAAAGGCACCCAACGTTAGAAGAACTGGCCAGGAGTTGCATGGCCTATTGATGCAAGATGTGTGAGGAAACATCCCCTTAAGTGACAGCAGCAGCTGCAGCTCTTCTCCTCTGCCCAGCACACACAGCTTTGTGCTGGGTTGCAGTGTGGCCATGGAGGTGCTTAAAATACTGTGAATAATGTGAGCAATAATGTACATAAGGTAAAGTGGTACTACTGTGTGATGTAACGTGAATAAGGGACACCATCGCATGATATGTGAATAAAGTTGCACTACTGTGTGGCATAATTTGAATTGGGGGTACTATTGTGTGGCCATGCCCCTTCCCAGCAAGAAAACACCCCTGTTTGGGCTGCGCACCAAATGTGGGCACTGTTTCTATTTAAAATATTGTGGGTAGGAGCACCAAAATGATGACTGCTTTGATGAGGGTTGATGGTGCTGGGAAAGGGGAGCAGGGTCAGAGGCGGAACTAGTGGCGGTGCTAGGGGGCACCAGCCAAAATCTTGCCTAGGGCGTCACTTAGGCTAGGGCCGGCTCTGGATATCAATATGCTTATCCCAAGCATGTTTAAATTGTACTACTGTATATGCGTCTACCACCTCTGTTGGGAGGCTATTCTACTTATTTACTACTCTTTCTGTGAAAAAATTCTTCCTCACATTTCCCCTGAATCTTCCTCCCTCTAGTTTCAGTGCATGTCCTCGTGTTCTGTTGCTCCTCTTCCTGTGAAGAATGTCTCCCACCTGTACCTTGTTAAGTATACATATTAAGATATTTTAGTCTTTCCTGGTACGTTTTGTGATATAGGCCATGCACCATTTTAGTTGCTCTTCTTTGTACAGTCTCTAATGTATTTATATCCTTCTGGAGATATGGCCTCCAGAACTGAACACAATACTCTAGGTGAGGTCGTACCAATGACCTATACAGTGGCATTATTACTTCTTTCTTTCTACTGCTGATACCTCTCCCTATGCAACCAAGCATCTGACTTGCCTTCTTCATTGCTTTGTTACATTGCCTACCTGCTTTTAAGTCCCCTGAAATAGTGACACCTAGATCCCTCTCTTCCTCAGTAGTTTCCATTATAGTGCCATTTATACTATATTGAGTCTTTGGATTTCTGAGACCCAAGTGCATGATTTTGCATTTTTTGGCATTAAACTGTAGTTGCCATTCTCTTGACCATTTCTCTAATCTGCCTAGATCCTCAATCATTTGTTTTACCCCTCCTGGTGTGTCTACCCTGTTGCATACCTTTGTGTCATCTGCAAAAAGGCACATTTTACCCTCCATTCCATTTGCAATATCACCAATAAAGATATTAAAAAGCACCAGTCCAAGTACAGATCCCTGGGGTACTCCACTTGTAACCTTTCCCTCCTTTGACTGTACTCCGTTTACTACAACTCTCTGTTTTCTGTCCTGCAACCACGCTCTTATCCATTCAACTATCTTAGAATCCAATCCCAAGCTTTCAAGTTTATTTAACAGTCTGCGATGTGGGACAGTGTCAAAAGCTTTACTAAAGTCTAGATAAGCTACATCTACAGCCCCACCTTGATCTATTACTTTAGTCACCCAGTCAAAAAAGTCAGTAAGATTTGTTTGACATGATCTTCCCCCAGTAAACCCATGCTGTTTTGGATCCTGTAAATTGCTGGTTTTGAGATATTCTACAACTCTTTGTTTTAAGAGTGTTTCCATCAATTTCCCTACTACTGATGTAAGGCTCTCTGGTCGATAGTTGCTTACCTCTTCCTTGCTTCCACTTTTGTGGGACTACATTCACTGCTTCCAGTCCTCTGGGATTACTCCAGTAGCTAGTGACTGGTTGAATAATTCTGTTATTGGTTTTATCAGCTCCCCTTTCAGCTCTTTTAGTATCCTTGGATGTATCCCATCTGGCCCCATTGATTTATCCACTTTCAGTTTTGAGAGTTCTGTGAGGAATTTCTCCTCTGTAAATGTACTTGTCTCTCCCTCAGTTTTCTGACTATACTTGCAACTTAACTGTGGCCCCTTCCCCTCTCTTTCAGCAGTGAATACTGAGCAGAAATAATTATTAATATTATCTGCTATTACATTGTCCCCCTCAAGAAAACTTCCACTCTCTGTCTTCAGTCTAATTATTCCACTTTTTGTTTTTCTCCTTTCACTTATATACCTAAAAAAAGTTTTCCCCCCTTTACCCACTGACTGGGCCATTTTCTCTTCAGCCTGTGCTTTTGCACATCTGATTACCTTCTTATCCTCCTTCTGTCTAACAAGATACACCTCTTTGTCCTCATTCTTCTGCATCTGCTTAAATTTCTTAAAGGCTAACTTTTTTGCTTTCACAATACTTGCTACTTCTTTTGCAAACCACAATGGCTTTCTTTTTCTTGTGTTTTTCCTAACTTTTGACACAAAGTTCTGTTGCTTTTAGAATTGCACTTTTTAATTTTTCCCACTTATCCTGCACTCCTTCCAAGTTCCTCCACTCTGCCAAAGAATCCCTTACAGAGTTTCCCATCTCTACAAAATCAGCCTTCCTAAAATCTAACACCTTTGTTTTTGTGTGCGATGAGTCAGTCTCTGTCTTTATTTTGAACCATACTGCTTGATGGTCACTGGATCCCAGATTTTCACCCACATTTATGTCAGATATTCTGTCACCATTTGTAAGTATTAAGTCTAATATTGCGTCCTTACGAGTGGGCTCTCTCACCAATTGCTGGAGGGATGCTCCTTGCAAGGAATTCAGCATGTCCCTACTTATGGTGGAACTTGCAACATGGTCGCTTAAAGGATCTGTACTGACTGACTCAGGGCTGTAGTCCATCCAGCTCCGCAGAGTGCAATCCACACCATGTTTGAGCCCAGCACTGCCACCTGTGGCAGCTGAGATGTACTAACTCCAGAAAGTATTGCACTGGAGCTGCTGAGTGCTGAATAACAGGGCTGCTGCGGAACTTGAAGCACCACAGGTCCCAGATTCATGAAATAAAGATCCAGTGAGCTGGGCTCTATCTGTCAGGTGCTCTACCTAACAGGTGTGTGCTACATCATTGCCTGGTATCAAACGTTCCCCCTTGTCTGGCTTGATTTACACACTTTAGGCTTGACGCTGTGGAGATAATCATTTTACCGGCTTTATCGGACAAGTGGGTCCGGTGGCATATGGGATCTTATCGGTGTTCAGCTGTTCTGCTGACTGTTGGTTACTAGCTGAATTGAAATATTCGGCTTACCAAATTAACATATTGGGGGAAATTTAATAAGACAAAAGTTGTATTTCAAATGGGATGGTTTTTTTTTTTCTTTTCAAAGTGAGTCAGTGAGCTGTCCAAAAGAACCTGTTCTTTTCACTGAGCGAACAATTGATCACCGCTTTCTTTAGTGAGTCACTTTGCCCATCTCTACTCTCTTGTCTCCTGCCCTGGCTTGTTAAAACTGAGTAGCTTGGCCTGGAGGCGGGGTAGAGGAGGGGAGGAGCCTGGATGACTGGGAGAAGCCAAGTAGTTTAACCTTTCTGGTGCTAGAATGGTCGCTCTCCCGCTCACTACCCACTGTTAGCCCTGTGGCCCCTGACGTCCTCGAAGAAAGACATTTAACAGGTAAGACATAAATCTCGTTATCCTGCAGATTACAGTATTACATTAATTAATGACATCTCTAATGATCTGCAAAACATCACTCTGCCCCATCTACCTCCTGACAGATACTTAGTGATATATTCTGCAGAGTATTACATTACTGACCTCTAGTGATCTGCAGAACATTGCTCTGTCCTGTCTGGCCCCTGACAGGTACATAGTGATATATTCTGCAGATTATTACATTACTGACCTCCCTAGTGTTCTGCAGAACATCGCTCTGTCCTATTGACCCCCTGACAGGTACATAGTAATATATTCTGCAGATTATTACATTACTGACCCCTCTAGTGATCTGCAGAACATTACTCTGTCCCATCTACCCTCTGACAGGTACATAGTGATATATTCTACATATTTTTATATAAGTAACTGCGTTATGTGGGTATTTGCAGTATTTGGTGTCACTATTAGTGATTATATGATTTTTGTGCTGTTCTGTGTAGGTTTGGACTGGATGGGTAATTACATGGACGGAATGAAAGAGCAAATCTCTGTGCATGGCCTACAGGTAATGTTAGGACTCACAGCTGTACCATACAGGGACTGTGATACATTCTGTACAGCTGTTCTGTACAGGGACTGTGACACCGGCCTTACAGCTGTACTGTACAGGGACTGTGACACAGGCCTTACAGCTGTTCTGTACAGGGACTGTGACACCGGCCTTACAGCTGTACTGCACAAGGACTGTGACACCGGCCTTACAGCTGTACTGCACAAGGACTGTGACACCGGCCTTACAGCTGTACCGTACAAGGACTGTGACACTGGCCTTATAGCTGTACCATACAGGGACTGTGACACCGGCCTTACAGCTGTATCGTACAGGGACTGTGACACCGGCCTTACAGCTGTACCGTACAGGGACTGTGACACCGGCCTTACAGCTGTACCGTACAGGGACTGTGACACTGGCCTTACAGCTGTATTGTACAGGGACTGTGACACTGGCCTTACAGCTGTACTGTACAGGGACTGTGACACTGGCCTTATAGCTGTACCGTACAGGGAATGTGACACCGGCCCTACAGCTGTAACGTACAGGGACTGCGACACCGGCCTTACAGCTGTACTGTACAGGGACTGCGACACCGGCCTTACAGCTGTACTGTACAGGGACTGCGACACTGGCCTTACAGCTGTACCGTACAGGGACTGTGACACCGACCTTACAGCTGTACCGTACAGGGACTGTGACACTGTCCTTACAGCTGTATTGTACAGGGACTGTGACACTGGCCTTACAGCTGTACTGTACAGGGACTGTGACACTGGCCTTACAGCTGTACTGTACAGGGACTGTGACACCGGCCTTACAGCTGTACCGTACAGGGAATTTGACACCGGCCCTACAGCTGTACCGTACAGGGACTGCGACACCGGCCTTACAGCTGTACTGTACAGGGACTGTGACACCGGCCTTACAGCTGTACTGTACAGGGACTGTGACACCGGCCTTACAGCCAAGGGCGTAACTACCATTGGTGCAGGGGGTGCAGCTGCTATGGGGCCCAGAGCTGAGAGGGCCCCTCTTGCCTGTCAAAGTATCATGTGCTATATACATTTTTCAGCATTAGTTGATGAATAGGGGCCCTTACAAACTTTTGCTATGGGGCCCACATGTATCTAGTTATGCCACTGCTTACAGCTCTTCTGTACAGGGACTGTGACACCGGCCTTACAGCTGTACTGCACAAGGACTGTGACACTGGCCTTACAGCTGTACTGCACAAGGACTGTGACACTGGCCTTACAGCTGTACCGTACAGGGACTGTGACACCGGCCTTACAGCTGTACCATACAGGGACTGTGACACCGGCCTTACAGCTGTACCATACAGGGACTGCGACACCGGCCTTACAGCTGTATTGTACAGGGGCTGTGACACCGGCCTCACAGCTGTACTGTACAGGGACTGTGACACCGGCCTTACAGCTGTACTGTACAGGGACTGTGACACTGGCCTTACAGCTGTATTGTACAGGGACTGTGACACCGGCCTTACAGCTGTACTGTACAGGGACTGCGACACCGGCCTTACAGCTGTACTTACAGGGACTGCGACACCGGCCTTACAGCTCTTCTGTACAGGGACTGTGACACCGGCCTTACAGCTGTACCGTACAAGGACTGTGACACCGGCCTTACAGCTGTACCGTACAGGGACTGTGACACCGGCCTTACAGCTGTACCGTACAGGGACTGTGACACCGGCCTTACAGCTGTATTGTACAGGGACTGTGACACCGGCCTTACAGCTGTACCATACAGGGACTGTACACCGGCCTTACAGCTGTATTGTACAGGGGCTGTGACACCGGCCTCACAGCTGTACTGTACAGGGACTGTGACACCGGCCTTACAGCTGTACTGTACAGGGACTGTGACACTGGCCTTACAGCTGTATTGTACAGGGACTGTGACACTGGCCTTACAGCTGTACTGTACAGGGACTGTGACACCGGCCTTACAGCTGTACTGTACAGGGACTGTGACACCGGCCTTACAGCTGTACTGTACAGGGACTGTGACACCGGCCTTACAGCTCTTCTGTACAGGGACTGTGACACCGGCCTTACAGCTGTACCGTACAGGGACTGTGACACCGGCCTTACAGCTGTACCGTACAGGGACTGTGACACCGGCCTTACAGCTGTACCGTACAGGGACTGTGACACCGGCCTTACAGCTGTACCGTACAGGGACTGTGACACCGGCCTTACAGCTGTACCGTACAGGGACTGTGACACCGGCCTTACAGCTGTACCGTACAGGGACTGTGACACCGGCCTTACAGCTGTACCGTACAGGGACTGTGACACCGGCCTTACAGCTGTACCGTACAGGGACTGTGACACCGGCCTTACAGCTGTATTGTACAGGGACTGTGACACCGGCCTTACAGCTGTACCGTACAGGGACTGTGACACCGGCCTTACAGCTGTATTGTACAGGGACTGTGACACCGGCCTTACAGCTGTACTGTACAGGGACTGTGACACCGGCCTCACAGCTGTACTGTACAGTGACTGTGACACTGGCCTTACAGCTGTACCGTACAGGGACTGCGACACCGGCCTTACAGCTGTATTGTACAGGGACTGTGACACCGGCCTTATAGCTGTACTGTACAGGGACTGTGACACCGGCCTTACAGCTGTATTGTACAGGGACTGTGACACCGGCCTTACAGCTGTACCGTACAGGGGCTGTGACACCGGCCTCACAGCTGTACTGTACAGGGACTGTGACACCGGCCTCACAGCTGTACTGTACAGGGACTGTGACACCGGCCTTACAGCTGTACTATACAGGGACTGTGTTTCTATCAGAGTTTAAGCAGGGAACACAGAGAGGACTCTAGTCAGGATGTGGTTTTCTGCAGGTTTACCACATCCCCGCTATTCAGCACAGGGCTAACGGAGATGATGAGACCTTGCTCTAACATTCAAAGCACTGTAGTCTGCAAGCATAGAAATATTACAGATAAAAGGTAACCGTATATAATATTATGCCAGAATGGCGTTATATGAATAAAATCCTTAAATTACACAAAAACCTTCAGGGACAGAGGAGGAATTTCCCATCAGTCCCTGCAGGTCCTGAATCCTCTCCCCCACAGTAATGCGTGGTGAGAGTCCACCCATCTCCTGACTCCCAAAATGTATTCAATTTTATTATTATATATTTCCCAGCAATTCCCTGTACAGTCCAGAGGGCTATTTGCAGCTGCCAGAGATTACACCTGTCCGGATATGTCCCCATCTGATGAGATACCCACGTCAGGTCAGTGGCTGTTCTCTGCCTTGTGATTGGGTCCAGCGCTTCTGCTTTTCCCACATTCCCGGCAAATGAGGCTGCGTCAACACATTGCGTTTTAGCAGGATATAGTCGAACAGGAGCTATTTAGCAGAATGCTTACTCAAGAGGATATATACACAAGCCTGCTGCATCCTGCTAAACAGGATCCTGTTCAACTGCATCCTGATAAAAGGCAATGTGTAGACGCAGCTTAGTAACTATCGTCTTCCTAGAACACATAACCAGTCACTGACTAATCCCTATCTCTCCCTTGTCTCCGATAGCTGACCGTGTAAGACCGGCGGATGTGAAGATTGTGGCTGCTCTTGGGGACTCTCTAACGGTATGTGGACAAACACCATTAAGGGGACTCATGCGGGTTAGTGCTGGGTTTTGTGGGTGTTCTGATTAGTTTTCCTGTTATTTAAAGACAGCAATTGGTGCAAATGCTTCACACGTACTAGAGATCCCGACGGAATATCGACAGTTCTCCTGGAGGTGAGTGTGAGGGGCTCATTCTGGAGGGTAATCCCACGAGCAGGGCCCTCTGTGTCGTTCTGTTATTACTGTTTATCAGATGTACCATGTAACGGAATACGCTGGCACTATAAGTAGCTGTTATATACTCTGCATGGTATATATATAATTGATCTGTATCCCATATCTGAAGCATCCCATCACTCATCATTATACTGAGTGTCTGTCTTTTCTCCTCAGCATTGGGGGATACGGGAACCTGTCTGATGTTATCACGTTACCCAGTGAGTCCTTTATTCACCTTATCTCCTTGTTACATCACACACAGTAACGGTTTGTCTGTAGGGTATTGAAAAGGTAGACATTGTCTAGGCCAGCGCTTCTCAAACTGTGGGTCCTGACCCCAAAGTGGGTCCCGACCTTCTCAGCATGGGGTCACGACTCCATGTTGCTGACCATCAGGCTGATTACTTCTAATCTCAGTCAGTGATTGAAGGAGGCTGATAAATCTGTTGAATTGTCTGTTATGTTAGACTCCTCCCATCATGTTGTGTCTGCACAATGCTGCCATGTATGTGCTGTCTGCTGACTACACATGTGATGTGATTGGTTATGGTATATTAGACTCCTCCCATCATGTTGTGTCTGCACAATGCTGCCATGTATGTGCTGTCTGCTGACTACACATGTGATGTGATTGGTTATGGTATATTAGACTCCTCCCATCATGTTGTGTCTGCACAATGCTGCCATGTATGTGCTGTCTGCTGACTACACATGTGATGTGATTGGTTATGGTATATTAGACTCCTCCCATCATGTTGTGTCTGCACAATGCTGCCATGTATGTGCTGTCTGCTGACTACACATGTGATGTGATGACCTTCTGCTGTAACTTGCTGGGGTCATGTCATTATTTTTATTGTCTGATGGGGTCCCAGAGCAAAATAGTTTGAGGACCCCTGGTCTAGGCCAACAAGCACAAGGTCAAAATTGTCAAAATGTCTACATAAGCAAAATTTTGTCAACAAGTCGACACATGAAAAGGTCAACATGAGTTTTTGAGGATTTTTTAAATTGTTCGGAACTGTTGCATATTTTATCATCCACGTGGACTGATTGGGAATGGTAAAGTGTTGCTGGGTTAAGCGTTAGCACAGGATTCAACACTGACAAACAAAAAAACATGAAAAACTCATGTCGACCTTTTGGTGTTGACCACACACCTCCTGTCCTGACAGCAAAAGACCTGATTAGACGAGGGGTCCAATGGGGTTGTTATATTCACGGCATCATCTCTGTGTTTCCATGTCACAAGATGACTGAGCAAAATGTCTTTATA
Source organism: Crinia signifera (assembly GCF_055691185.1). Classification (NCBI taxonomy): domain Eukaryota; kingdom Metazoa; phylum Chordata; class Amphibia; order Anura; family Myobatrachidae; genus Crinia; species Crinia signifera. The sequence continues at coordinate 55,176,262 of NC_139228.1, forward strand.
ATATGAAGCCAGGTGTAGAGCACTAAGGAGAGAGATAAAGTACCAGCCAGTCTGCTCCTAACCATCATTTGTTAACCACAGCCTGTAACATGACAGTCAGGAGATGATTGGCTGGTACATTATCTCTCCCCCGAGTATAGTGTAGTGACATCATAGCCATGTGACCACTGCCCCCATGTGTAATCCCCTCTGCCTCCTGTCTCTAGTATTCCTGACAGTCACTGGACTCTCTGCCGTCTGTCTCTAGTATTCCTGACAGTCACTGGACTCTCTGCCGCCTGTCTCTAGTATTCCTGACAGTCATTGGACTCTCTGCCGCCTGTCTCTGGTATTCCTGACAGTCACCGGACTCTTTGTCACCTGTCTTTGATGTTCCTGACAGTCACTGGACTCTTTGCTGCCTGTCTCTGATATAATTGACAGTCACTGGACTCTCTGCCACCTGTCTCTGATATTCCTGACAGTCACTCACTGGACTCTCTGCCACCTGTCTCTGATATTACTGACAGTCACTGGACTCTTTGCTGCATGTCTCTGGTATTTCTGACAGTCACTAGACTCTCTGCCTCCTGTCTCTGGTATTCCTGACAGTCACTGGACTCTTTGCTGCCTGTCTCTGGTATTTCTGACAGTCACTGGACTCTCTGCCTCCTGTCTCTTATATTCCTGACAGTCACTGGACTCTCTGCCGCCTGTCTCTGATATTCCTGACAGTAACTGGACTCTCTGCCGCCTGTCTCTGATATTCCTGACAGTCACTGGACTATTTGCTGCCTGTCTCTGGTATTCCTGACAGTCACTGGACTCTCTGCCGCCTGTCTCTGATATTCCTGACAGTCACTGGACTCTCTGCCGCCTGTCTCTGATATTCCTGACAGTCACTGGACTCTCTGCCGCCTGTCTCTGATATTCCTGACAGTCACTGGACTCTCTGCCGCCTGTCTCTGATATTCCTGACAGTCACTGGACTCTCTGCCGCCTGTCTCTGATATTCCTGACAGTCACTGGACTATATTGCTGCCTGTCTCTGATATTCCTGACAGTCACTGGACTATTTGCTGCCTGTCTCTGGTATTCCTGACAGTCACTGGACTCTCTGCCGCCTGTCTCTGATATTCCTGACAGTCACTGGACTCTCTGCCGCCTGTCTCTGATATTCCTGACAGTCACTGGACTCTCTGCCGCCTGTCTCTGATATTCCTGACAGTCACTGGACTCTTTGCTGCCTGTCTCTGGTATTCCTGACAGTCACTGGACTCTCTGCCGCCTGTCTCTAATATACCTGACAGTCACTGGACTCTTTGCCACCTGTCTCTGATATTCCTGACAGTCACTGGACTATTTGCTGCCTGTCTCTGGTATTCCTGACAGTCACTGGACTCTCTGCCGCCTGTCTCTGATATTCCTGACAGTCACTGGACTCTCTGCCGCCTGTCTCTGATATTCCTGACAGTCACTGGACTCTCTGCCGCCTGTCTCTGATATTCCTGACAGTCACTGGACTCTCTGCCGCCTGTCTCTGATATTCCTGACAGTCACTGGACTATTTGCTGCCTGTCTCTGATATTCCTGACAGTCACTGGACTATTTGCTGCCTGTCTCTGGTATTCCTGACAGTCACTGGACTCTCTGCCGCCTGTCTCTGATATTCCTGACAGTCACTGGACTCTCTGCCGCCTGTCTCTGATATTCCTGACAGTCACTGGACTCTCTGCCGCCTGTCTCTGATATTCCTGACAGTCACTGGACTCTTTGCTGCCTGTCTCTGGTATTCCTGACAGTCACTGGACTCTCTGCCGCCTGTCTCTAATATACCTGACAGTCACTGGACTCTTTGCCACCTGTCTCTGATATTCCTGACAGTCACTGGACTCTCTGCCGCCTGTCTCTGATATACTTGATTGTCACTGGACTCTCTGCCGCCTGTCTCTGATATTCTTGACTGTCACTGGACTCTCTGCCGCCTATCTCTGGTATTCCTGACAGTCACTGGACTCTCTGCCGCCTGTCTCTGATATTCCTGACAGTCACTGGACTCTCTGCCACCTGTCTCTGGTATTCCTGACCGTCACTGGACTCTCTGCCGCCTGTCTCTGATATAATTGACAGTCACTGGACTCTCTGCCGCCTGTCTCTGATATTCCTGACAGTCACTGGACTCTCTGTCGCCTGTCTCTGATATTCCTGACAGTCACTGGACTCTCTGCCGCCTGTCTCTGATATTCCTGACAGTCACTGGACTCTCTGCCGCCTGTCTCTGATATTCCTGACCATCACTGGACTCTCTGCCGCCTGTCTCTGATATTCCTGACAGTCACTGGACTCTCTGCCGCTTGTCTCTGGTATTCCTGACAGTCACTGGACTCTCTGCCACCTGTCTCTGGTATTCCTGACCGTCACTGGACTCTCTGCCGCCTGTCTCTGATATAATTGACAGTCACTGGACTCTCTGCCGCCTGTCTCTGATATTCCTGACAGTCACTGGACTCTTTGCTGCCTGTCTCTGATATAATTGACAGTCACTGGACTCTTTGCTGCCTGTCTCTGATATAATTGACAGTCACTGGACTCTCTGCCGCTTGTCTCTGGTATTCCTGATAGTCACTGGACTCTCTGCCGCCTGTCTCTGATATTCCTGACAGTCACTGAACTCTCTGCCGCCTGTCTCTGATGTTCCTGACAGTCACTGGACTCTTTGCTGCCTGTCTCTGATATAATTGACAGTCACTGGACTCTCTGCCACCTGTCTCTGATATTCCTGACAGTCACTCACTGGACTCTCTGCCACCTGTCTCTGATATTACTGACAGTCACTGGACTCTTTGCTGCCTGTCTCTGGTATTTCTGACAGTCACTAGACTCTCTGCCTCCTGTCTCTGGTATTCCTGACAGTCACTGGACTCTTTGCTGCCTGTCTCTGGTATTTCTGACAGTCACTAGACTCTCTGCCTCCTGTCTCTTATATTCCTGACAGTCACTGGACTCTCTGCCGCCTGTCTCTGATATTCCTGACAGTCACTGGACTCTCTGCCGCCTGTCTCTGATATTCCTGACAGTCACTGGACTATTTGCTGCCTGTCTCTGGTATTCCTGACAGTCACTGGACTCTCTGCCGCCTGTCTCTGATATTCCTGACAGTCACTGGACTCTCTGCCGCCTGTCTCTGATATTCCTGACAGTCACTGGACTCTCTGCCACCTGTCTCTGATATTCCTGACAGTCACTGGACTCTCTGCCGCCTGTCTCTGATATTCCTGACAGTCACTGGACTCTCTGCCGCCTGTCTCTGATATTCCTGACAGTCACTGGACTCTCTGCCGCCTGTCTCTGATATTCCTGACAGTCACTGGACTATTTGCTGCCTGTCTCTGATATTCCTGACAGTCACTGGACTATTTGCTGCCTGTCTCTGGTATTCCTGACAGTCACTGGACTCTCTGCCGCCTGTCTCTGATATTCCTGACAGTCACTGGACTCTCTGCCGCCTGTCTCTGATATTCCTGACAGTCACTGGACTCTCTGCCGCCTGTCTCTGATATTCCTGACAGTCACTGGACTCTCTGCCGCCTATCTCTGGTATTCCTGACAGTCACTGGACTCTCTGCCGCCTGTCTCTGATATTCCTGACAGTCACTGGACTCTCTGCCACCTGTCTCTGGTATTCCTGACCATCACTGGACTCTCTGCCGCCTGTCTCTGATATAATTGACAGTCACTGGACTCTCTGCCGCCTGTCTCTGATATTCCTGACAGTCACTGGACTCTCTGTCGCCTGTCTCTGATATTCCTGACAGTCACTGGACTCTCTGCCGCTTGTCTCTGGTATTCCTGACAGTCACTGGACTCTCTGCCACCTGTCTCTGGTATTCCTGACCGTCACTGGACTCTCTGCCGCCTGTCTCTGATATAATTGACAGTCACTGGACTCTCTGCCGCCTGTCTCTGATATTCCTGACAGTCACTGGACTCTTTGCTGCCTGTCTCTGATATAATTGACAGTCACTGGACTCTTTGCTGCCTGTCTCTGATATAATTGACAGTCACTGGACTCTCTGCCGCTTGTCTCTGGTATTCCTGATAGTCACTGGACTCTCTGCCGCCTGTCTCTGATATTCCTGACAGTCACTGAACTCTCTGCCGCCTGTCTCTGATGTTCCTGACAGTCACTGGACTCTTTGCTGCCTGTCTCTGATATAATTGACAGTCACTGGACTCTCTGCCGCCTGTCTCTGATATTCCTGACAGTCACTGGACTCTCTGCCGCCTGTCTCTGATATTCCTGACAGTCACTGGACTCTTTGCTGCCTGTCTCTGGTATTCCTGACAGTCACTGGACTCTCTGCCGCCTGTCTCTAATATACCTGACAGTCACTGGACTCTCTGCCGCCTGTCTCTGATATATTTGATTGTCACTGGACTCTCTGCCGCCTGTCTCTGATATTCTTGACTGTCACTGGACTCTCTGCCGCCTATCTCTGGTATTCCTGACAGTCACTGGACTCTCTGCCGCCTGTCTCTGATATTCCTGACAGTCACTGGACTATTTGCCACCTGTCTCTGGTATTCCTGACCGTCACTGGACTCTCTGCCGCCTGTCTCTGATATAATTGACAGTCACTGGACTCTCTGCCGCCTGTCTCTGATATTCCTGACAGTCACTGGACTCTCTGCCGCCTGTCTCTGATATTCCTGACAGTCACTGGACTCTTTGCTGCCTGTCTCTGGTATTCCTGACAGTCACTGGACTCTTTGCCACCTGTCTCTGATATTCCTGACAGTCACTGGACTCTCTGCCGCCTGTCTCTGATATATTTGATTGTCACTGGACTCTCTGCCGCCTGTCTCTGATATTCTTGACTGTCACTGGACTCTCTGCCGCCTATCTCTGGTATTCCTGACAGTCACTGGACTCTCTGCCGCCTGTCTCTGATATTCCTGACAGTCACTGGACTATTTGCCACCTGTCTCTGGTATTCCTGACCGTCACTGGACTCTCTGCCGCCTGTCTCTGATATAATTGACAGTCACTGGACTCTCTGCCGCCTGTCTCTGATATTCCTGACAGTCACTGGACTCTCTGTCGCCTGTCTCTGATATTCCTGACAGTCACTGGACTCTCTGCCGCCTGTCTCTGATATTCCTGACAGTCACTGGACTCTCTGCCGCCTGTCTCTGATATTCCTGACCATCACTGGACTCTCTGCCGCCTGTCTCTGATATTCCTGACAGTCACTGGACTCTCTGCCGCTTGTCTCTGGTATTCCTGACAGTCACTGGACTCTCTGCCACCTGTCTCTGGTATTCCTGACCGTCACTGGACTCTCTGCCGCCTGTCTCTGATATAATTGACAGTCACTGGACTCTCTGCCGCCTGTCTCTGATATTCCTGACAGTCACTGGACTCTTTGCTGCCTGTCTCTGATATAATTGACAGTCACTGGACTCTTTGCTGCCTGTCTCTGATATAATTGACAGTCACTGGACTCTCTGCCGCTTGTCTCTGGTATTCCTGATAGTCACTGGACTCTCTGCCGCCTGTCTCTGATATTCCTGACAGTCACTGAACTCTCTGCCGCCTGTCTCTGATGTTCCTGACAGTCACTGGACTCTTTGCTGCCTGTCTCTGATATAATTGACAGTCACTGGACTCTCTGCCACCTGTCTCTGATATTCCTGACAGTCACTCACTGGACTCTCTGCCACCTGTCTCTGATATTACTGACAGTCACTGGACTCTTTGCTGCCTGTCTCTGGTATTTCTGACAGTCACTAGACTCTCTGCCTCCTGTCTCTGGTATTCCTGACAGTCACTGGACTCTTTGCTGCCTGTCTCTGGTATTTCTGACAGTCACTAGACTCTCTGCCTCCTGTCTCTTATATTCCTGACAGTCACTGGACTCTCTGCCGCCTGTCTCTGATATTCCTGACAGTCACTGGACTCTCTGCCGCCTGTCTCTGATATTCCTGACAGTCACTGGACTATTTGCTGCCTGTCTCTGGTATTCCTGACAGTCACTGGACTCTCTGCCGCCTGTCTCTGATATTCCTGACAGTCACTGGACTCTCTGCCGCCTGTCTCTGATATTCCTGACAGTCACTGGACTCTCTGCCGCCTGTCTCTGATATTCCTGACAGTCACTGGACTCTCTGTCGCCTGTCTCTGATATTCCTGACAGTCACTGGACTATTTGCTGCCTGTCTCTGATATTCCTGACAGTCACTGGACTATTTGCTGCCTGTCTCTGGTATTCCTGACAGTCACTGGACTCTCTGCCGCCTGTCTCTGATATTCCTGACAGTCACTGGACTCTCTGCCGCCTGTCTCTGATATTCCTGACAGTCACTGGACTCTCTGCCGCCTGTCTCTGATATTCCTGACCGTCACTGGACTCTCTGCCGCCTATCTCTGGTATTCCTGACAGTCACTGGACTCTCTGCCGCCTGTCTCTGATATTCCTGACAGTCACTGGACTCTCTGCCACCTGTCTCTGGTATTCCTGACCGTCACTGGACTCTCTGCCGCCTGTCTCTGATATAATTGACAGTCACTGGACTCTCTGCCGCCTGTCTCTGATATTCCTGACAGTCACTGGACTCTCTGTCGCCTGTCTCTGATATTCCTGACAGTCACTGGACTCTCTGCCGCTTGTCTCTGGTATTCCTGACAGTCACTGGACTCTCTGCCACCTGTCTCTGGTATTCCTGACCGTCACTGGACTCTCTGCCGCCTGTCTCTGATATAATTGACAGTCACTGGACTCTCTGCCGCCTGTCTCTGATATTCCTGACAGTCACTGGACTCTTTGCTGCCTGTCTCTGATATAATTGACAGTCACTGGACTCTTTGCTGCCTGTCTCTGATATAATTGACAGTCACTGGACTCTCTGCCGCTTGTCTCTGGTATTCCTGATAGTCACTGGACTCTCTGCCGCCTGTCTCTGATATTCCTGACAGTCACTGAACTCTCTGCCGCCTGTCTCTGATGTTCCTGACAGTCACTGGACTCTTTGCTGCCTGTCTCTGATATAATTGACAGTCACTGGACTCTCTGCCGCCTGTCTCTGGTATTCCTGACAGTCACTGGACTCTTTGTTACCTATCTCTAGATATTTTGAAGACATTTAATCCCAGACTTGTTGGCTTTGCGAAGAGGAGCACACTGAGTTACAGACCGGCCCCTCTGGAGGACACGGGGCTCAATCTGGCCGTCACCGGAACCAACACCTTGTAAGAGACTCGGCACTGTATAAGGCGTAGTACATTAATGTATTTATATAGCATCAGCAAACTGTGAGCAGCTCAGCTGTGGGGGGAGATGCACAGATGGTTACATATTAAATTATATGACAGAACTTTGAGGGCTTTGGGGCCCATTTATCAATTGTGATTGCAATGCACTCGCAGGGACAGGGGCTCTGAGAGGGGCGGAGTGTGCGCTTGGGTTTTCTGTACACATGCGGTCATAGCGGCAGCCGTTCACAAGGGCCATTTCTAGCAGAGGGTGCCTGGGGAATCTGCTGTGATCCCTTCTTCTGCTTACATTGCAGAGTTACCTAATTATATGCTGTTTTTATAGTATATACAGCAAGTCAGTGCATAATATCAAATACATATAGGCCCTTATTCAGATCTGATCTCAGTACAAATTTGTTCTCAAAATGGGCAAAACCATGTGCACTTGCAGGTGGGGCAGATGTAACATGTATAGAGAGAGTTAGATGTGTGTGAGTTATTTTGTTTCTGTGCAGGGTAAATACTGGCTGCATTATTTTTACACTGCAATTTTTAGATTTCAGTTTCAACATACCCCACCCAAATCTAACTCTCTCTGCACATGTTACCTCTGCCCCACCTGCAGTGCACATGGTTTTGCCCATTTAGAGAACAAATTTGTACTGCGATCATATCGGAATAAGGGCTAAGGTCAAGAGGTTCAGTTATTGATCAGACCAAACACCAGAATGGGGAAGGATAGTGATCTATGTAACTTTGACCATTGAATAAGTGTTGATGCCAGACAGTGTGGTTGGGGCATCTCAGAAATGACTGATCTCCTGGGATTCTCAACACTACATTCTTCAGAGTTTGCACAGATTGGTGTTTAATATAAGAATGAACCAGTGGGCGTCAGCTCTGTGGGAAAACCCCTGTTAATGAGAGGTCAGATATATAATTCTGTGTCTTGGGATGAACCAGGGTTAGTACGTCAGTAATGTGTCTAGAGCAGCAGTTGTCAAAATGTGGGTCCTGGCCACAAAGTGGGTCCCGACCTTCTCAGCATGGGGCTGCGACTCCATGTTGCTGACCATCAGGCTGATGACTTCTCTAATCTCAGTCAGTGATTCAAGGAGTCTGATAAGTCTGTTGAATTGTGTTATGTTAGACTCCTCCAATAATTTTGTGCCTCCACGTTGCTGCCATGCACAGTGCTGTCTGCTGACCACACGTGTGACGTGATGACTTTCTGCAGTCACTTGCTGGGGTCATGTCATTAATGTCTGATGGGGTCCCAGAGCAATATAGTTTGAGGACAGCTGGTCTAGAGCACAGGTCTTCAACCTGTGGCCCTGCAGATGTTGTGGAACTACATTTCCCAGCATGCCCTGACAGTTTTGGTATTCTCTTATAGGAAAAAATGTGGCAATGCATGTTGAAACATGTAGTTTCACAGCATCTGGAGGGCCATAGGTTGAAGACCCATGGTGAGCGTTAAGCAGGCCTTATATCCCAGAATAACTGACCATGGTTTCGTTTCAGCAAATTCCCGGAGCAGGTCAGACACCTGATTGATACTCTGAAGACGCTTCCGGTAATTATCTTACTCACCAATATCTTCTCTGGAGCTTGGAGTAACGCTCCCAGTATCATTAATGGTTTCTGTGTCTCTCCTCAGGGGGTAAACTATGAAGATGACTGGAAGGTGGTCACAATATTCGTCGGTGCCAATGACTTATGTGATTACTGCAAAAATAAGGTGACAGCAGCCTCTGTCTATCTCCATCTATCCTTCTTCCCTAGCAGTGGACTGCCGTCCTCCGCCTCCTGTCAGTAACCGTACGGTCACATGTCCGCCACACTAGTCCTGCACCTACATGACCTGAGCACTTATTCAGATTGAGTCGCGAGTCAGCCACCTGCCCCACCCACGGCGATATTACTCACAGACATTCGAATGGGTGATTTGCATAATCATCCATTCGTAGTCTTGCGTTCGGACACAAAATCATTCGATGGTCACGGACCATCAAATGATTTTTCAAGCGTTTGCAAATCTAAGACACCTCTTTGGTGTCTTACATCTGCGAGTGCCTGTATGGGAAGCGGGGGGCAGATGATATCCGCTGACATCAGATGCCCGCCCCCCGCACCTGCTTCATCGGGGAATTACCATGAGAATGCCCAGCGTTTTCATGGGAACGCCCATAGAGCACTGGGTGTTCCCATGGGTGAATTCCCCGTCCCGCAAACCCACGCCCCCTGTCAGCACTGATGTGCGAGCGCCAGCGAATAATTTGTTTGCACACAGCGGCTGCACATGTGCAGTCACAAAACATTGCTCCCTGCGCAAACACGCAGTGGAGTGAATCAACCTGAATAAGAGCCTATATGTACAGTCATCAACCTATATGTACAGTCATCATAACTCTGACAAATCCCACAAGGGCTAGTGGCTTGATAGGCTGGCCCAGAGGTTTGAAGGCTTGACCTAGTAATTTTGTGTGTCAACGCTCTGCTCGGTCAGTACGGTCAGATGTAGGGTGCCAAAAGGGATGAGATGTGTGGCCACTAACATCCCCCTCCCACAGCCTAACACGTGGCCTAAACCTCCCTCCCCAGTGTCTAACCTCCCCTCCCCCGGCCTAAGCATAACCCTTTGCTTCCATAGCCTAACCATAACCCTCCCCTGCCACAACCTCACCCTAACCTTCCCCTCCCAGCAACCTAACCAAAGGCTTAACTACCATTGGTGCAAGGGGTGCAACTGCTAAGGGGCCCAGAGCTGAAGGGGGCCCATCTTTACAGTCTAAGGTATATGTGCTATATTCATTTATTACCAACAGTTGCTAAATAGGGGGCCCATACAAACTTTTGCTATGGGGCCTATGAATGTCTAATTACGCCTCTGAACCCAACCATAACCTTCTCTTCTGTAGCTTAACCCTCCCCTCCCACACCCTCACCTTAACCTCTCCTCCCACAGCCTCACCTTAACCTCTCATCCCACAGCCTAATCCTAACCTCCCCTCCAGCAGCCTAATCCTAACCTTCCCTCCCACAGCCTAATCCTAACCTTCCCTCCCACAGCCTAATCCTAACCTACCCTCCCACAGCCTCACCTCAACCTCCCCTCCCACAGCTTCACCTTAACCTCCCGTCCTTCAGCCAAACCCTAACCTCCCCCCTTGCAGCCTAACGCCATCCTCCCATCTCCTCCTGCAGCCTAACGACAACCTCCCATCTCCTCCCACAGCCTAACGCCATCCTCCTGCAGCCTAATGCCATCCTCCCATCTCCTTCTGCAGCCTAATGCTCCCATCTCCCATCTCCTTCTGCATCCTCCCATCTCCTCCTGCAGTCTAACGCCATCCTCCTGCAGCCTAATGCCATCCTCCCATCTCCTTCTGCAGCCTAATGCTCCCATCTCCCACCTCCTTCTGCATCCTCCCATCTCCTTCTGCAGCCTAACGACAACCTCCCATCTCCCCCGCAGCCTAACGCCATCCTCCCATCTCCCCCCACAGCCTAACGCCATCCTCCCATCTCCCCCCACAGCCTAACGCCATACTCCCATCTCCCCCCGCAGCCTAATGCCATCCTGCCATCTCCTTCTGCAGCCTAATGCTCCCATCTCCCATCTCCTTCTGCATCCTCCCATCTCCTTCTGCAGCCTAACGACAACCTCCCATCTCCCCCGCAGCCTAATGCCATCCTCCCATCTCCTTCTGCAGCCTAATGCTCCCATCTCCTTCTGCATCCTCCCATCTCCTTCTGCAGCCTAACGACAACCTCCCATCTCCCCCGCAGCCTAACGCCATCCTCCCATCTCCCCCCACAGCCTAACGCCATCCTCCCATCTCCCCCCGCAGCCTAATGCCATCCTGCCATCTCCTCCTGCAGCCTAACGTCAACCTCCCATCACCTCCTGCAGCCTAATGCCAACCTCCCATCTCCCGCAGCCTAACGCCAACCTCCCATCTCTACCCACAGCCTGACGCCATCCTCCCATCTCCACCCGCCGCTGCCTAATGCCATCCTCCCATCTCCACCTGCAGCCTAACGCCATCCTCCCATCTCCTCCCGCAGCCTAACGCCATCCTCCTATCTCCTAATGCCATCCTCCCATCTCCACCTGCAGCCTAACGCCATCCTCCCATCTCCTCCCGCAGCCTAACGCCATCCTCCTATCTCCACCCGCAGCCTAACTCAAACCTCCCATCTCCTCCTGCAGCCTAACGCCATCCTCCCATCTCCTCCCGCAGCCTAACGCCATCCTCCCATCTCCCCCCGCAGCCTAACGCTATCCTCCCATCTCCCCCCACAGCCTAACGCCATCCTCCCATCTCTTCCCGCAGCCTAACGCCATCCTCCCATCTCTTCCCGCAGCCTAACGCCATCCTCCCATCTCCTCCCGCAGCCTAACACCAACCTCCCATCTCCTCCCGCAGCCTAACACCAACCTCCCATCTCCTCCCGCAGCCTAACGCCATCCTCCCATCTCCTCCCGCAGCCTAGCGCCATCCTCTGCTCATCCATCATTGTGCTAATGACTTGTTACCTTATTACACAGACCCTGTTCTCAGCTGAAAGTTTTATCTACAATATGACGGTGTCTCTGGATCTGCTAAAGGCAGAGGTACGTGGGTATCCCCCAAATTATCATCACTTCTCTGTACATTGGAGATGTAGGGGCTGACCACAGCTGTGGGTAGCCGGGGAAGCCTGATATTCTACCTTCTATATTGATGAGAGAATGCATAGGGCCAAGGCAGGTTTCTGTGCGTCCATTGATATTATGCCATCCGACTCAGATGTTGCCATTAGTATATGCGCCAGCACCACACTGGGTACAGGAGAGTCGTCACACCCACACACACTTCCCTTCACTGTACGCACAATTAAAAAAACAGACCCAGACATTTCCCCGGAACGGTAGGTGTTTTGTCCGGGGGGATACCTGTGATAACATGGGGAAGGGGAGATAACAGCCTCCCCGTGTGGTCTAGATTGTTCCATTTTTTGCTTTCTCCCTCTTCATTTCCCTGGTGACAGCTGTCATGCCATTGGTGCAGACGGCTGGGAAATCAGTCCTTTTACTCGTTTCTCCACCTTAATCGTTGGCGGCTTCCTCAGAAAGGTGTAACACCATGCTGTACTGCAGGAGGCAGATGTAACATGTGCAGAGAGTTAGATTTGGTTGGGGGGTGTTCAAACTGAAATCTCGGTTTTACTGTGGAAATGTCTGTCAGCTGTCTAACATATGTGGGCTACATTCAAAAGCAGACAGTATTTACCCCGCACGGAAACAATACAATGTATTTGCTTGCCTGCATTAAAACTTTATTTGGTACTTCCTCATCTTTGTGACCACTGCTTATGCTACAGAACTTACGTACTGTGTCCACGCCATCACCCTGGGTCCACGCCACCCTCCTGTGTCCACGCCACCCTTCTGTGTCCACGCCACCCTTCTGTGTCCACGCCACCATCTATTACCTTTAGTAAAGTTGTGGCTGCAAAGATGAGGAAGTACCCTTTATTTTGAATTATTTACATACATGAATCAGGTTAGGACACCCCAATAATTTTGCCACACTTCTATGCATGCCATTTTTGCAGTCCTATTGAGGAGAGGTCGAGTGGGGCACTTGCTCACCTCCAGATATTCTACAAAGTTGCCACCCATAACATTATACAGTATGTTTCCCATAGAACTCATTTAATCTTTTATGAAACTGAAATTAAAGGGGCCTTTAACCCCCCATATAACCCTATAAAAGTATAAGGAATTATTTGGGTTGGCACATGGGGATGAAAGCCTAATTTATTCCATGCTTGTTAGCGATCACCCGTTCCTATTTACTGTAGGGGGGGTTAAGCCTACACTCCTGCACTCTGCAGGAGACTCCCTAAAATAACAGCAATCTCCCTCTCTCCCTCATTAGTATACCAATTTCCCTCATTTCACCTAGCCCACATTACACTGTTACACCATAGTTACCTACACTTCTGCATTCTGCAGGAGACTCCCTGAAATAGCAGCAATCTCCCTCTCTCCCTCATTAGTCTAGCAATCTCCCTTATGTCACCTATCCCACATTACACTGTTACATTTTTTGGAGAAAAAAGGAAAGAGAGATAGATACATTTACATTGAATAGTCAGCACCATTTCCCAGCACTTTACCAAGTATAGTAGCTCTTACTAACTGCTTTGGGGCTCATCTACATTTGGATAGAATACAATGCAAAATTACACACCCATGCTTCTAGGTGCCAGGTTTACAATCTCTTTTCACAATCTCTCCATATCTGGAACTAGTAACGCCCTTTGGGTGGAGCATGACACACAGTAATACTGGCATTTCACAGTGGGGGCATGGCCACGATGATGCAATTGCATGGCCACGCCCCCAAATAGGGCTTATTAGGTTAGTGCCCCCTTCTTCTTCTAGCTGGCTGTCCTCTCCCGAAGAGGACAGCCCAAAAGTAGACAACCCTGCTTTAATCCTATATAATAAAAGGAAAAAACTGCTCCTCACCTCTATGGGTGGAATTCAAGTGTAGTACACGTTGACAGGCACTCGATGATGCCCGACAGAGCAATTCAAGTGTTCCTGGTTTGGGTGCGTACAGCTGCCGGCCCTGATATTACTACTATGTTGGGAAGTATTAGTAGAGGATCTGCAGTATTAGGCTCAGTTATAAAGCAGAGAAGGTGAATGTGGGGGATAGGCGGACGTTGTGATTGTGGGGTGTGGTTACCCTGACGGGTCGCCTGATATGTGAGCTTTTGTCCACAGCTGCCCAGATCCATCATCAATGTAGTTCAACTCCTGCACGTCCCACATCTCCGGCAGATCAATGACAACAGCGTTGGCTGTATACTACAAAGGTGAGGCCTGGCGTCTGTTGTGCGCTCAGTAATGTAGCATGTAGATCTCCTATCAGGGGGCTGGTACAGAGCTGATCATGAGGTTTATTAAACGAGGTTTATTAAACGATACAAAGACGATTCACCTTGCTCTCTGTGATTATTAGTATTCCACATTGGGTTCGCAATACTGCGCAAAGTGTACACATTAATACACTAGCCATAGCTGGGTATTCACTAGACGATGTCGCCTGATCCAGCGGATCGGACCAACACATTGTGCACATCCAAACTTTAACAAAAAAGCAATCGGGCGCAAAATACCTGATATATTTTTATATTTAAAATAACGAACGCTCCAATGATTAATTAATTATATCAACTGAATTCAATGAATTAATAATAAACTAATATGGGTTTAAAATGCTATTGGAGGCTGCTCCCAACAACAATCTGGCAATTGTTCAATTGGAAAATACTTGGATGGGAATATATACACAATTGGGATTTCAGTACTTGTGTATTATCACGGCGCCCCGGATTTCCATCGCATGGCATTGTACAACCACAAAATCGCGTTGCATCGCATGCGATGTGACGCGATTGTCCCCGATTTTTAATTGTACAGGCACCCAGATGCCTGATTCCTATGTTAAATGCCCCTCCAGACCCAATTTTAGATTGTACACCCACCCTGATGGGTTATGACTATGTACAATGCCCCCCCATTGTTAACACCACCCCACTATCAACGCCAAACGTGGCGAGCGCAGCGAGCCCGTGTGGGGCGGCGGCATGCGTCCTCCGACCTTTTCATACCCCCACTATCCACGTCGGCGTGGAGTTGATTTTATATAGTGTGGCGAGCGCAGCGAGACACCGAGCCCGAAGCGTGGCGAGCGGACACGTAATACTTGTAAAGTAATGCGCGTCCCCTCCCGGGGCTCGCTGCGCTTGCTACACTATATAAAATCAACTCCAGGATGACGTGGATAGTGGGGGTATGAAAAGGTCGGAGGACGCGTACCGCCGCCCCACACGGGCTCGCTGCGCTCGCCACGTTTGGCGTTGATAGTGGGGTGGTGTTAACAATGGGGGGGCATTTAACATAGTCATTACCCATCAGGGTGGGGATACAATTAAAAATCGGGTCTGTGGCATTTAACATGGAAATTGCTTCGCATTGCATGCCATTATAATGGCATGCGATGCGACGCGATATTAAAATTGTACACTCATCCCGGGGAAAGGCTCAAATCGGGTCCCATCGCATACCTTAATACCTGGTATAATTATTCAGCATAATCGTTCCGAGATTACAATTGATTAGTAAGTATTCATAAAAGAATCAACTTTAATAAAAATGTCCTGTATTAAGAACAAGATATTATCTCACTCTATTTGGCTCTGGCAGGAGTCAATTAAGCCGGTGACACTCAGTAAGAATTGTAAGTTTGCACTTATAGAGGATAAAACAGAGGAACCCAAAATGGGTACTTAATTGTATTGGACCCTCAGGTCTGCTCCGGAGGACTTGTATACTTGTCTGGCAGTGGTGGGAGTTGTGTAGAATTCTCACTAGTAGGTTGTCCGGCAGCAGCGGTGGCAGAAAAGTTCAGCGATGTTCGGAAGGTTCCAGCTCCGCCCCCGCCCAGCAGCCATCGCCTGTTGACGGACCTGCTATAGATGTATTCGGCAGTGAGCGAGCCGTCCCTCACCTGCTCAACAATGTAATCAGCCGGGGGTAAGCTTTCACCTGCTCAGGGATGGCCGGGCAGGTGCGTGTACAACGGCTGTGGTGCTGAATATATTGATGGCTAGCACTGCGGTTATAATTGCACAATTCACCAACAAGGGAAGAGTCCAGAACTCAAACAAGGGTGGTAGGTCCGATATGCTGGATAAAGGGGGTATGGGGTTCCTTATCCCTTCTTTGAGCTCTGGACTGCATCCCTGAGCAGAAGCTTACCCCGGTTGATTACATCGTTGAGCATTTATTTTATGTCTTTTAAATATTATATACAAATAAATTGACAAACTTTGTATTATTAGTTATCCAATCATGAGGCGATCTCTTTTATATACACTATCAATAGTAAATTAAAGGTACTTGTTTCCTAGCACGGCGCAAATTGTAGGTGATCGCATACCTTAACTTAAGGTATGAGATGGACGCGACCGACGCGATTTTAGGGCTATTTTTAGCCTTTTCCCCGACAATGAAAAAATCGCGTCCATCGCATGCCTTAAGTTAAGGCATGCGATGCGACCGATGCGATGGACCCGATTTTACATAGGGAACAATGTTAAATGGGCCAATGGACCCGATTTTTCATTGTATACCCACCCTTATGGGTATTTTACATGACAAATGCCCCCCCATTGTTAACGCCACCCCACGATGAACGCCAACCCGAAGCGTGGCGAGCGGCGGCGGTATGCGTCCTCCGACCTTTTCATACCCCCACTATCCACGTTGGCGTGGAGTTGACTTTCTATAGTGTGACGAGCACAGCGAGCCACCGAGCCCGAAGCGTGGCGAGCAGACACGTAATATCTGTGAATTAATGCGGGTCCGCTCGCCACACTATATAAAGTCAACTCCACGCCGACGTGGATAGTGGGGGTATGAAAAGGTCGGAGGATGCGTACCGCCGCCCCTCGCTGGGCGCGCTGCGCTCGCCACGCTTCGGGTTGGCGTTCATCGTTGGGTGGCGTTAACAATGGGGGGGCATTTGACCCATCAGGGTTGGGAAACAATGAAAATTGTGGTCTGGGGAGCATTTAACATTGGGGCCAATGTAAAATCAGGTCTCAGGGACCATTTTACATTGATTCCAATGTAAAAATCGCGTCGATTGCATCGCATGCGATTTGGTTGCATGCGATGCGATCAACGCGATTTTTGGGGTCCCGATGGATACAATTTTTATCGCTGGCGCCGTGCTAGGAAACAAGTACCAAATTAAATCCCAATTGTGTATATATTCACATTGTGTACATCGGCTGTGTGTGTGCACTACCGCATACCCCGAAGTGCCAATAACTGCTTACTTTATGCTACTGAATGCAGCCATGAATGATATAGCGCACATTTATTTATTTATTTATTAACAGTTTCTTATATAGCGCAGCATATTCCGTTGCGCACATTCAGTGTGTACGGCCGGCCATCATCTCATGCCATTAGCCGTGATCCTCAACCTGCTGCTCTACAGCTTTTGTCAAACTACAAGTCACAGCATGCCCTGACACCATACCTCCCAACTGTCCCGCTTATTGAGGAAAGTCGTTTCAAACCCCCCACCCCCTTCATCTGTGCATAGATTCATCTATTCCTGCAGCCAGAGGGGCTGGGGGCACAGCCAGCAAATCACAGAGCTGCTGAACATGCCCCCACAGCGGTGAAAATGGCGTGCACCGTATACCTCCTTGTAGGGATCAACTGTTGGGAGGTACTGTATGCTGACACAGTTTTGCTAAAAGTGTTGCAGGGCATGCTGGGATGTGTAGTTTCAAACCAGCTGGAGAACACACAGGTTGGCTGGGCCTGGACTAGTGTGTGTACTGCAATACAGGACATAAAGGCGCAGATTTATCACAGCTTGGAGAGAGATAAAGTGGAGGGAGATGTTAGCCAATCAGCTTTTAACTGTCTATTGTTACAGGCTGTGTTTTAGAAATTAGATATCCAAGGGTGGCAAGATAATATTGTCAGTATGGAAGGGTAAACAAGGGAAGAGGGCCCTGCTCTTGAGAGCTTATAACCTTTAGTACGTTCTAGTTTACCCATATATTTTAAATAGATCTTTTTCGCCCTTGCTCTCTTGATACCACAATACTGGGCCCATCAGGGAGAGTATTCCATTGGCTATTATTTTGACACTACCCTGGCCGTGAGTTTCTCATCCACCCCTCATCTTCTCAGGTTCTTCTGTTCATGTGTGGTGCAACCAAAAGACAATTCCTCTGAATTACTGGAAGTCCTGGACCAGAATAAGCAGTTCCAGGTAAAGCTTTCACCACATTCAGTGTAACCACATCATATATCCCTAGGCCGCCCTTACACTTAAGACTTTTCAACTGTTACAAATGGGATACGGTCACTAGGTCTACAGCATGTAAGTCAACACCACTAGGTCGACTTGCAGGAAGGTCGACATGGGTTAAGTCCACAGAGTCATTAGGTCGACACAATCATTAGGTCGACATGGGGAAGGTCAACAGTCAAAAGGTTGACATGGGGTTTTTCACTTTTGAGCTGACGTGCCGACAGGCGGTATTTCATGCCCTACAATCCACTGGGCCTGGTGGGAGAATAAAATAGTGTTCCTGAAGCATGGCCAGTGGACGCGGTGCTACATTTCAGTGTCCATGTCAACTGTGTCGAAATTCGGGACAAAAAAAAAGGTGAAAAACCCTATGTTGACCTTTTGACTGTTGACCGTCCCCATGTCGACCTAATGCTTGTGTCGACCTAACGACCCTGTTGACCTAACCCATGTCAACCTGCATGTCGATCTTGAGTTATATCGACCGTAGTGCATGTCGACCGAGTGGTGTTGACCTAAAGCTTGTCGACCGACATGCTGTCTACCCAATGATCCATACCTGTAATTCCTTATTTTTCTTTTGTTACCACAAGGAGACAATATGATGTCTGGGCAGGAATTAGTGATGGGTACAATGACGCGATGTCAGGATGCATTCACAGTTCCAATGTCCCACCTGAGATATTCTCAGAGACACTGCGATGGTGGGGACCAGCGGTAGTTGCAGAAGTGAGGCTGTAGTGCAGTCCAAGATTCAAATAGGATAGGAGCTGCACCAACTGCCTGTGAGTCCCGGCTGGAGAAGTTTCACAGCAGTTGGGGTGGCAATTGGTGACTCCTTACCTATTTGAACTTTGGAACGCGCTGCAGCCCCACCTCTGTATCCGCCACTGGTAGGGACAACTCAATCCACACCCACACAGATCTTTCAATCCATTGTTTTACCAATCTGGTTCACAAAACATTGCATCTCGCTACTTCCTCTAGATGTAATATGTGTATTTAATGTATACTACCACATTGCTCATCTTCCTGCAGGAAAAATTGGAGCATCTGATACACAGGTCTGGAAGATATGAAGGAAAGAGAGACTTTGCTGTCGTCCTCCAGCCATTTGTAGAGCATGCAGAACCACCCACTGATCAGGTGTGCCATACACATTCCCAGTATCATTGTTCAAGGGTGTACCAGTAGTACAGGTGGGTGAATGGGAGGTGTGCATGTGTATCGGGGTGAGGTTATACCAGTGTGAGTAGTGCAGGTGGGAGTAGGAGAGGTGTGAGGGTGTACCAGTGTGAGTAGTGCAGGTGGGAGTAGGGGAGGTGTACCAGTGTGAGTAGTACAGGAGGGAGTAGGGGAGATGTGAGGGTGTACCAGTGTGAGTAGTGCAGGTGGGAGTAGGGGAGATGTGAGGGTGTACCAGTGTGAGTAGTACAGGTGAGAGTAGGGGAGGTGTGAGGATGTACCAGTGTGAGTAGTACAGGTGGGAGTAGGGGAGCTGTGAGTGTGTACCAGTGTTGGTAGTACAGGTGAGAGTCGGGGAGGGGTGAGGGTGTACCAGTGCGAGCAGTACAGGTGGGAGTAAGGGAAGTGTGAGGGTGTACCAGCGTGAGTAGTACAGGTGGGTTTAAGTAGGGGAGGTGTGAGGGTTTACCAGTGTGAGTAGTACAGGAGGGAGTAGGGGAGGTCTGAGGTTGTACCAGTGTGAGTGGTACAGGCAGTGGCGGATTCAGGGGGGGGGCACCCGGGCACGTGCCCCCCCTGTCATTCAGTTTGTAGATGAGGACCAGAGCTTTCCAACGAGCCCAGCCCCGTGTCTCTAGCCCCCCGGGAACCGGAGATATCGCCTGGCAAAGCTGTAACATTTTTTCCCCATAGGATAATATGGGACCCGTCAATTCCGACCCCCACCCAGTCCTGACGGCTGCCAGTTCCCCCTGGCATCACAGGAGCTTGGGGTTGATGTCATTCAATTCCAAATCGCTGGGCCTTCAATATGATACCAGGATGGTCCATATCGGTTAATCGGTTCCAGAGATATAGCGTGTAAATCGATTTTGTTTTTCTTTTTGAAATGTAATTTTATGGCTGTTCATGTTCTTTGAGGGCAGATTACTCTGGAACCAAACGTTCCAGTTTCACTGGACCAAAATCATTCAAAGCCCACTCAGAAGTTCTTCAATATGATACTTGTCTCATGTAAATGGGTCAGTTAGTCGGCAGATATAGCCGGTTAAATGAGATAACTGGTTAAAGGGGGGGGGGGGGGAGGGGTGGTTTTCTCTCCCCCTCACACCAGAAAATGCAGGGACTAGGCTGGTGTAAAAGGGGCCAACCTGGGAATGCATTTTCTGGTGTGAAATGGGTATTATTTCAAATAGCTGGGACCTGCAGTGCTCGGAATACAGCCAGGCTCTGCCACTGTCAGTGGCTATCACTTCTGCCTGGCAGCGGCTGTCCCCCATTTACCACGAGCATGTATTCCCCGTTGGCAATGAGCATGTAATCCCACATGGCAACAAGCATGGAACCTCTGGCAATGAGCATGGAACCCTTGGCAATGAGCATGTAGATAAGCAGCACTTACTGTATGTAGCATAAGTTTTAATAGGCATTATGGTGTTTGGCATAATACATAATGGACATCATGCCGTGTAACTTAACGTGCAATGGACATTATGGTGTAAAACTACACATCCCAGCATGCTTTGCCACAGTTTTGCTATTAGAGAATGCTAAAACTATTGCAAAGCATGCTGGGATGTGTAGTTTCACAACATCTGGAGGGCCAAGGTTGGACATGCCTGGTGTAAATGTTTAATGCGCGCCTTTGGTGGACAATGTCCCTGTTTATGAAGAGTATTGTGAATTTTGTCTTAATCTGTGTGGCATTATGTGAATTCTGGCTCAATCCGTGTGGCATTATGTGAATTTTGTCTCAATCCATGTGGCATTATGTGAATTTTGGCTCAATCCCTGTGTTATTATGTGAATTTTGGCTCAATCCGTGTGTTATTATGTGAATTTTGGCTTAATCCGTGTGTTATTATGTGAATTTTGGCTCAATCCTTGTGGCATTATGTGAATTTTGGCTCAATCCGTGTGGCATTATGTGAATTTTGGCTCAATCCATGTGGCATTATGTGAATTTTGGCTCAATCCGTGTGGCATTATGTGAATTTTGGCTCTTTCCATTTGGCATCATGTGTAAGGGGCAAGTATAATGGGGTCTAGTATTTTGTTACATAATGTGTAGAAGTTGTATATGGTGTTGTACACTACACTCAAGGACATGCCCCCTGTTGAGTGGCCACACCCCCTTTTCCAGAGCGTGCCTTCGGTGCGCGCACAACTACATCCTTCACTTTTGTTGCCATGGTGGGCCTGCGTACTTTAAATGCCAGGGCCTATTTTTAATCCCATTGCCACCCTCTCTCTGCCGCTCTCTTAGCATGTACACTGGCACCACTAACACTGGCCCTCCCCCACCTAAACCCTCTTTTATCATGGTGCCCCCCCTGTCATTTTATCCTGGATCCGCCCCTGGGTACAGGTGTGAGGCTGTACCAGTGTGAGCAGTACAGGTGAGAGTAGGGGAGGGGTGAGGGTGTACCAGTGTGAGCAGTACAGGAGGGGGTAGGTTAGGTGTGAGGCTGTACCAGTGTGAGCAGTACAGGTGGAAGTAGGGGAGGTGTGATGGTGTAGCAGTGTGAGCAGTGCAGGTGGGAGTTAGGGAGATGTGAGGGTGTACCAATAGGAGTACTAGAGTTGGGGAGGTGTGGGGGTGTACCACTGTGGTGTAGTTCAGTTGGGAGGGAGTAGCACTGTGTGTAGGGGAGTTGGGGAGGTGTGAGGGTGTACCACTATGTGTATTAGTTGGGTAGGTGTGGGGGTGTACCACTGTGTGTAGAAGAGTTGGGTAGGTGTGAGGGTGTACCACTGTTTGTAGTGGAGTTGGGAAGAGCTGGGGGTGCACCACTTTGTGTAGTAGAGTTGGCGAGGTGTGGGGGTGCACCACTGTGTGTAGTGGAGTTGGGGAGGGGTGGGGTGCATCACTGCATGTAGTGGAGTTGGGGAGGGGTGGGGGTGCACCACTGCGTGTAGTGGAGTTGGGGAGGTGTGAGGGTGTACCACTGTGTGTTGGGGAGGTGTGAGGGTGTACCACTATGTGTAGTAGTTGGGTAGGTGTGAGGGGTGTACCACTGTGTGTAGAAGAGTTGGGTAGGCGTGAGGGTGTACCACTGTGTGTAGTAGAGTTGGGTAAGTGTGAGTGTGTACCACTGTGTGTAGTGGAGTTGGGAAGGGGTGGGTGTGCACCACTTTGTGTAGTAGAGTTGGCGAGGTGTGGGGGTGCACCACTATGTGTAGTAGTTGGGTAGGTGTGGGGGTGTACCACTGTGTGTAGAAGAGTTAGGTAGGTGTGAGGGGTGTACCACTGTGTGTAGAAGAGTTGGGTAGGTGTGAGTGTGTACCACTGTGTGTAGTGGAGTTGGGAAGGGGTGGGGGTGCACCACTTTGTGTAGTAGAGTTGGCGAGGTGTGGGGGTGCATCACTGTGTGTAGTGGAGTTGGGGAGGGGTGGGGTGCACCACTGCATGTAGTGGAGTTGGGGAGGGGTGGGGGTGCACCACTGCGTGTAGTGGAGTTGGGGAGGTGTGAGGGTGTACCACTGTGTGTTGGGGAGGTGTGAGGGTGTACCACTATGTGTAGTAGTTGGGTAGGTGTGAGGGGTGTACCACTGTGTGTAGAAGAGTTGGGTAGGCGTGAGGGTGTACCACTGTGTGTAGTAGAGTTGGGTAGGTGTGAGTGTGTACCACTGTGTGTAGTGGAGTTGGGAAGGGGTGGGGGTGCACCACTTTGTGTAGTAGAGTTGGCGAGGTGTGGGGGTGCACCACTATGTGTAGTAGTTGGGTAGGTGTGGGGGTGTACCACTGTGTGTAGAAGAGTTAGGTAGGTGTGAGGGGTGTACCACTGTGTGTAGAAGAGTTGGGTAGGTGTGAGTGTGTACCACTGTGTGTAGTGGAGTTGGGAAGGGGTGGGGGTGCACCACTTTGTGTAGTAGAGTTGGCGAGGTGTGGGGGTGCACCACTGTGTGTAGTGGAGTTGGGGAGGGGTGGGGTGCACCACTGCATGTAGTGGAGTTGGGGAGGGGTGGGGGTGCACCACTGCGTGTAGTGGAGTTGGGGAGGTGTGAGGGTGTACCACTGTGTGTTGGGGAGGTGTGAGGGTGTACCACTATGTGTAGTAGTTGGGTAGGTGTGATGGGTGTACCACTGTGTGTAGAAGAGTTGGGTAGGTGTGAGGGGTGTACCACTGTGTGTAGTAGAGTTGGGTAGGTGTGAGTATGTACCACTGTGTGTAGTGGAGTTGGGAAGGGGTGGGGGTGCACCACTTTGTGTAGTAGAGTTGGCGAGGTGTGGGGGTGCACCACTATGTGTAGTAGTTGGGTAGGTGTGGGGGTGTACCACTGTGTGTAGAAGAGTTGGGTAGGCGTGAGGGTGTACCACTGTGTGTAGTAGAGTTGGGTAGGTGTGAGTGTGTACCACTGTGTGTAGTGGAGTTGGGAAGGGGTGGGGGTGCACCACTTTGTGTAGTAGAGTTGGCGAGGTGTGGGGGTGCATCACTGTGTGTAGTGGAGTTGGGGAGGGGTGGGGTGCACCACTGCATGTAGTGGAGTTGGGGAGGGGTGGGGGTGCACCACTGCGTGTAGTGGAGTTGGGGAGGTGTGAGGGTGTACCACTGTGTGTTGGGGAGGTGTGAGGGTGTACCACTATGTGTAGTAGTTGGGTAGGTGTGAGGGGTGTACCACTGTGTGTAGAAGAGTTGGGTAGGCGTGAGGGTGTACCACTGTGTGTAGTAGAGTTGGGTAAGTGTGAGTGTGTACCACTGTGTGTAGTGGAGTTGGGAAGGGGTGGGGGTGCACCACTTTGTGTAGTAGAGTTGGCGAGGTGTGGGGGTGCACCACTATGTGTAGTAGTTGGGTAGGTGTGGGGGTGTACCACTGTGTGTAGAAGAGTTGGGTAGGCGTGAGGGTGTACCACTGTGTGTAGTAGAGTTGGGTAGGCGTGAGGGTGTACCACTGTGTGTAGTAGAGTTGGGAAGGGGTGGGGGTGCACCACTTTGTGTAGTAGAGTTGGCGAGGTGTGGGGGTGCACCACTGTGTGTAGTGAAGTTGGAGAGGGGTGGGGGTGCACCACTGCATGTAGTGGAGTTGGGGAGGGGTGGGGGTGCACCGCTGCGTATAGTGGAGTTGGGGAGGGGTGGGGGTGCACCACTGCATGTAGTGGAGTTGGGGAGGGGTGGGGGTGCACCACTGCGTGTAGTGGAGTTGGCGAGGTGTGGGGGTGCACCACTATGTGTAGTAGTTGGGTAGGTGTGGGGGTGTACCACTGTGTGTAGAAGAGTTGGGTAGGCGTGAGGGTGTACCACTGTGTGTAGTAGAGTTGGGTAGGCGTGAGGGTGTACCACTGTGTGTAGTAGAGTTGGGAAGGGGTGGGGGTGCACCACTTTGTGTAGTAGAGTTGGCGAGGTGTGGGGGTGCACCACTGTGTGTAGTGAAGTTGGAGAGGGGTGGGGGTGCACCACTGCATGTAGTGGAGTTGGGAAGGGGTGGGGGTGCACCGCTGCGTGTAGTGGAGTTGGGGAGGGGTGGGGGTGCACCACTGCATGTAGTGGAGTTGGGGAGGGGTGGGGGTGCACCACTGCGTGTAGTGGAGTTGGGGAGGTTTGGGGGTGCACCACTGTGTGTAGTGGAGTTGGGCCGTGTAACCATGCTATGCTTATTTTATCTTTAGAGGCTGGAAGTGTTACATTTGTTGCAAATACAACAGATTTAAGGGAAACTTAGAAGGATATGTCTCTACAAAGTTCATGGTGATACAATTGCCTTATATCAGGTTATTTAGTGTGTGTGGGGGGGGGGGGGGAGTAGGCCCTGTGCAGGCCCTCTGAGCGCTGTGTAATATTTGCTTCACTTTCATCCTGTACAGAATGGGCGCATCGATTATTCATTTTTTTCTCCAGACTGTTTCCATTTTACCATTAAAGGTCATGAGCTGATGGCAATAGGACTGTGGAACAACATGGTAATGTATATGCTGTATGATGCCTAATAATAAATATATCCTGATCCTACACAATCACCATCTATAGAAACCCATCACATAGACTATCATCTATAAATCCTTCACACAGACTCAGCATCATCAAAAGCCCCTCACACAGACTCACCATCCTCAGAAGTCCCTCACACAGACTCACCATCGTCAGAAGTCCCTCACACAGACTCACCATCCTCAGAAGTCCCTCACACAGACTCACCATCCTCAGAAGTCCCTCAAACAGACTCACCATCCTCAGAAGTCCCTCACACAGACTCACCATCCTCAGAAGTCCCTCACACAGACTCACCATCCTCAGAAGTCCCTCACACAGACTCACCATCCTCAGAAGTCCCTCACACAGACTCACCATCCTCAGAAGTCCCTTACACGCACACTCACCATCATTAGAAATCCTTCACACAGACTCTCCATCATCAGAAAGCCTTCACACACCCTCACTATCATCAGACATCCTTCACATGCACTCACTATCATCAGAGATCCTTCACACACACACACACACACACACACACTCACTCACTATCATCAGACATCCTTCACACGCCCTCACTATCATCAGACATCCTTCACACACACTCACTATCATCAAAAATGCTTCACACACCCTAACTATCATTAGAAGTCCTTCACACACACTCACCATCATCAGAAATCCTTCATACAAACTTCTGATCGTTAGCAGTCATTCCCACAGACTCCTCATCTTCAGACATCCTTCACACAGACTCACTATTATCAGACATCCTTCACACATACTCACTATCAACACATACCATGAAAGACGAGCACATTGCAGCATGAGTTTGCAGGATACAGTATGCGGTAAGATGTACAGTACAAAACTCATATAGCATCAGAAGTGAGTATCTGTACAGAGAGATATACAGTATACATAAGTCAGATGTGGGACGCGCAGGCCTGCAAATGAGTAACCGTGATACCTCATTATGAGGCATGGGCTGTCGAAGACACTACACATAGAGTCATAACCAGATTAGGAATGTTCTAAGCAAGTGTCCAGGTCAACATAGACAAAATGTCCACACAGGCAAAAGGTTGACATGGAAATAGTCGACACATGAAATGGACGACATGCTTCGGACAAGTGCCTTTGGGTGTAAAAGTTGGTACTTGTTTCCTAGCACGGCCACAATCGCGGGCATCGGGTGTAATTTTTAGTGGTCTGCGACGCGACCGACGCGATGCCCCCGATTTTCCCATTGAAATGCATTGAAAAAAGTCAAAATTGCGTCGGTCGCGTCGCAGGCGGCTAAAAAAGGCTTAAATGGTCCAGACGCGATGCCCCCGATTTCCCATAGGAAACAATGTTAAATGCCTCAATTTACCCGCGATGCCCCCAATTTCCCATAGGAAACAATGTTAAATGCCTCAATTTCACCAAATCATCATAGGGAACAATGGTAAATGGCCCAGAAAGCCCCAAAAACACCCCTGAACAGTGAAATGTCCCCCCAAAAGTAGTTATACGCCACCCCACGATCAACGTGAACCCGAAGCGTGGCGAGCGCAGCGGTACGCGTCCTCCGACCTTTTCATACCCCCACTATCCACGTCGGCGTGGAGTTGAAAATAGAATAGGCGCAGCGAGCCACCGAACCCGAAGCGTGGCGAGCGCAGCGGATACCTTCACAGGTAAACGCGTCCCTTCGCGGGCTTCACAGTTATCCGCGTCCCCTCGCCACGCTTCGGGCTCGGTGGCTCGCTGCGCTTGCCACACTATTCTATTCTCAACTCCACGCCGACGTGGATAGTGGGGGTATGAAAAGGTCGGAGGACGCGTACCGCCGCCCCTCGCGGGCTCACTGCGCTCGCCACGGGTTCACGTTGATCGTGGGGTGGCGTAAACTACATTTGAGGGGACATTTCACTGTTCAGGGGTGTTTTTGGGGGTTTCTGGGCCATTTACCATTGTTCCCTATGATGATTTGGTGAAATTGAGGCATTTAACATTGTTTCCTATGGGAAATCGGGGGCATCGCGGGTAAATTGAGGCATTTAACATTGTTCCCTATGGGAAATCGCGGGCATCGCGTCGGTACCATCGTACCCGATTTTTTAGTGCATGCGATGGCCGTTATGCCCCCGATTTTTACTAACTATGCCCACGATCATGATCGGTGTGGCCGTGCTAGGAAACAAGTACCGAAAAGTTAAACAAAAAACTCATGTTAACATTTCCCTGTGTCGTCCTGTCGGCACTCTACAAATTACTGCTTAAAGAAAGCCCTAACTACCCGAGATTTAATGAGGCCTACACAATACTGCTCCCCAAACCAAACAAAGACGTTGAAAAGGTAGAATCGTACCGACCAATTACCCTACTCAACCAAGACTTTAAACTGCTAGCAAAAATTATAGCCTCCAGACTCCAAAAGCTCATGCCATCATTACTAACAAAACACCAACTTGGATTTACACATGGTAGGCACTCTGTAATGGGGGTAAGATCGGCTCTAGCAGCCATTACCTCAACATCCACAAACAACCATAAACATGGCATGCTCTTAAGCCTCGACGCCGAAAAGGCATTTGATAAAATTACGTGGGAACATCTATACGGAGTATTAGATTATAGACAATTTGGTCCTCGTTTCATCAATATCATACGCCTCTTTTATTCCAACCCAACAACACGATTGATAGTTAATGACCTAATTGGCGAACCAGTCCATCTACACAGAGGAACCAGACAGGGGTGCCCCCTATCTCCCCTCTTATTTAATCTCTCACTAGATCCTTTACTACGCCTACTTGAAAACCTTGATATCTTCAGAGGAATCAATATAGGCAATAAATCATTAAAAATTCTGGCTTTCGCTGACGATCTCTTATTGCTTATCTCAAACCCAGAAGATAGCTTAAGTGAAGTCCTCTCAAAAATAGAACAGTTCGGCGCAGTATCCGGCTTCTCCATAAATGTCCAGAAATCCACAGCCTTATATCTCTCCACCCAAACCCAACCACCATGGGCTAGGTCATTCAACCTAACATGGGCAAATACTAGCATTACATATCTTGGCATTCAGCTTCCAAAAAATCCAACACTACTGTATAAACTAAACATCTCTAAAGTAATAAATAATGTTATAACAGAATTACAAGAATGGCAAAAACTCCAACTTTCATTTTTGGGAAGAGCACAGATCATAAAAATGATTTCCTTCCCAAAACTATTATACCCCCTCCAACTTTTACCCATTTTATTAACATCAAAAGACGAACAACACCTTAACACTGCATTCCGCAGATTTATCTGGGCAGGGAAAAAACCCAAAATTAGCCTTAAAATCTTACAAAAGAACCACAAAGAAGGAGGAATAAATTTCCCGCATATTTCCATGTATAATCAAGCAGCAATCTGCAGATATATAAAGGATTGGGTAACCTCTTCCAATAATTACGCAAATTATGAACTAGAACAACAATTAATCCCTAATATACACCTAACAGCCCTATTACATATGGACAAAAAAGATCTACCTCTATCAGCACAGAACAATCCACTCCTCACTACTACTAGAACAGTTTGGTTTAGGATACGCAACTCCTGGAACCTGAATCCAAAAATGTCATTATTTCTGCCCTTTTGGCGCAACCCAACATTCCAAGACGGTAATTGAAACCACCCTTTCCCACTGTGGATGAGATGGGGACTGTCATCTGTTAGGCATATTACTAACTTAGACACACGCAAACCCCTAACCGTCACACAGATAAACAGCAAATATACATTCACCAAAAACAACACACTAGCAACTTTCCAAGCGCAACATTACACAAATGCGGTCCTCAAGGAACTCAACAACAAAGACTGGGCAAATCCATTTGATACCTGCCTACTTCTACCAAGCGACACCCCAAAACTCATTTCTCTCTTTTATACAATTATTCATACCCCAGTGTTCTCCAATAACTTCAACACAGGTATACGCAAATGGCACGAAATCTTTCCTCACCTGAACACACAGGATATACTAAACTCTCTACTGTATTCACTACAAACAATGCCAAGCACATCCTACAGGGAAATGACCTACAAAATATTCTACCGTAGCTACATCTCTCCATCTAGAGCATCCCAGATAGGTATAACCTCATCCCCTTCATGCCCCAAATGCAACGGAACCCCGGCCTCTCTAAAACATTGCCTCTGGGACTGCCCTAACATACAACACTTTTGGAAATTAATTAGCAACTACGTCAATAACATACTAAATCTAACTTACACATTTGGACCGGAGTGGGCAATTTTGGGGCTGACTGACCCCGACTCCAATATCACATCAGCGGAAAAACACTTATTGTCCATAATAGCTGGAGTAGCAAAGAAAGCGATACTAAAGCAATGGATCTCTACGACTCCTCCCTCATTTCAATTCTTTGAAGACACCCTCTTCTTCTTTTTCAAAATGACATGGCTAGAGTCCCCTACACTCAACCAAAAGAAACACTCACAACTGCGAAAAATTTGGGAAAAGTACATTGTAACTCTACCTCCTAACATAACCAAACATCTAAAAATATGTTTAGACTGAACACCCCAACATTGGCTCGAAAGATTTTCTGGAAATGACGCAGGAACCACCCTCCCCCCCCTCTCCCCACTTCAGACTCACCGCTTCGTATCTCCTACAATACCCCTCTCTCCTTCCCTCCCCCTCCCTAACTATTCTCTCCTTCTCCACCCCCCTCCTCCCCCCCTACACTCTACTACTCAAAAAAAACGCAAAACCTCGGTGTTGAATCACTCAGGGAAAAGAATGATTAAATCTCTACACATGCCTTCGATTGTAACCATAACATGCTTGTAACCTGTTGTGTGAAATATTTGGCATCCCTGCTATTACTTTACGCTTGTATCAAGAATGTATTAATGACAAGATATTTGTAACGCTCTTTTCAACACTGAATAAAAATTTGATGGTTATAAAAAAAAAAAAACATTTCCCTGTGTCAACCGTTGCCACATCGGCCTTTTGATTATGTCAATTATATGATATCAACGGATTTACTGTCAACCTTGTAACTGTTGACCCATCCTCCAGATGCCCAAGCGCATACCTAGCTGCTCGCCAGAGATTCCAGGTCCTACCACACCTCTGGGGTCATCTTGTGATACATGAAACATTGATGGGAGACCGTAAGAAGGGCACAGACGTACTCGTATCGGTATCCAGACTCATGATAGAGTGATTTTAGGTTGAGAGTCATTAGGCCGACCACTAATGGTCATCCTATTGACTTTAAATGGTCGACATACTCAGGGTCAACATTGACAGATTGTCAACATAGACATGGTCGACTCAAGTTTTTCATGTTTTTGGGGGGTTTAGACTGACTTGGTTCATTCTTTACCATCCAAGTGTACCGTGAGGGGACACGGTACACCCAAAAAAAGTGAAAAACTCATGTCGACATTTTCAGTGCTGACCATGTCTATGTTGACCTTTTTTGCTTGATTCGATCTTCTGTCAATGTCGACTTTAAGTATGTCAACCATTTAAAGATGTTGACCTACCCACTGTCGACCATTAGTGGTCAACCTAATGACTGTCAACCTAGAGCCAATCTATTTCTACCATAACCACTCATATCTACTGAAACGTTCACAGCCAATTTCCCATGTTTGTGCAACGTTATACTCTGCATTGCTTCCTCCCAGATGAGGATATAAGGACAGCTCAGTGCTCATCCCCTCAATGTCTTCTCTGTTTCCTCACTGTAGCTTCAGCCATATGGAGAAAAAACCCAACTAACATCATTCTCCGAGGAGGTGAAGCTCTTGTGTCCCTCTGAGGTAACATTCTGGGCACATCATAACATGGTGTCTCTGTGCCAATTATAAAGTATGGGTGGCCACATATAAAAGACGTAAATATTTCAGGGCTGTCACAGAGCTGAGGCATCTACGTACTAATGCTGGGAGAGAGATAAAGTGGACAAAGATAAACTGCCAACCAGCTCATGAATGTAATTTTTCAAACCCAGCCTGTGACACGGCAATTAGGAGCTGGTTGGTACTTTATCTCCATCCACTTTATCTCTCTCCAAGGCTTAGTACATAGACCCCTAAATCTAAGGGGCACTTTTCTCTTTACATCCTTGATCTGCTTCCTGCTCAATACCATCGACCATCCTTTCCTCCATTGCACCCTCCATTTCATCGGCCTCTACCTCTGTCTTCGCTTGGTTCTCCTCTTGCTCTCCAAATGGTGCTTCTCAGGCTCCACCACTGTCCTCTCTTGGTTCTTCTTTTCCTCTCCAAACAATCCTTCTCAGCCTCCATCTCTGTCCTCTCTTGGTTCTCCTCTTCCTCCCCAACTTATGCTTCTCAGCCTTGTGTTCTCTTGGTTATCCTCTTCCCCTCCGACAGATCTTCTCAGCGTCTATCTTCTCAGCGTCTATACTAAGTGTACCTCACCTGCCACTCATTTCTTCTGGCTGCTGGTGACTCGTGGCATATTTTGTTATGCACCAGAATTTTATGTGTTAGTTTGTGTATAGAGGTTCAGCAGTCAGGACCCGGTTGTCATTGCTGTAACAAACTCCCACCACATCTGACGAGAGGGACAGTCTACTGCAATCCCTGACATGATTTCATAGTTGTGAAACCAACTTTTTCTTGCAGGCTCATCCGTATATTTACACCAGGACCCCGGTAAGCCCGTCTGCTGCATCGTGGACAGTCAGAGGATCCGCTCTGCTCACCGTCTTCCTCCTTCTTGCTGTGCTCCTCTATGCCAGCCCCTGAGCAAGATGCAGAAGGAACACTTGGCAGAGAGACATCTGACTATGTTGGATATTGTGTAGGTTACGAGTTGTTTGAACAGCGCTCTCTCCTGGCTGCCGCCACTTTGGGCTGATTGGGAGAGAACAGATGGAACATATACACAGGGAAAAATAAAAAAGAGCAAATTGTTATTTTTAAATAAGGGAAAGGACAGAGGAATTGATTGACTTTAATGGATTTTCAGAATCACCGGGGCTGGCGCAGTTGTACGCAAGCCGGACGTACTTACACCCACACTGCGTGCTAGGAGAGAATGTGGATTTTACATGGGGATGCGACTGAGTTCCAGATGACTGTGGAGCGTGAGCAATGATAAAGATGCTCCTGAACTGGGACTTTACGGCAGCTCTGGAACACAATGGACAAGCGCCTTGAAAGTGTAACACGCATACTAGTCTGTCCATGCACTGTAACGGGTGTGCAGCAATCCCATGTGTGCCATGGACTGTGCTGCCACTAACTTAATAAATGGTAATTATTAGAAAATACTATATGTGGAACACTAGTAATGTGTACCTGGAGCCATGGTACACAGAGGGCATGGTGTAGGGCTGGTGGCTGCAGTCACAGAGGTTGTGGAGCCTGCAGGTACAGAGGGAGCAGAGGGCTGGAGGCTGCAGTCACAGAGAGTGGTGCGGAGGCTGCATGCACAGAGAGGTTTGCGGAGGCTGCATGCACAGAGAGGTGTGCGGAGGCTGCAGGCACAGAGAGGTGTGCGGAGGCTGCAGGCACAGAGAGGTGTGCGGAGGCTGCAGGCACAGAGAGGTGTGCGGAGGCTGCAGGCACAGAGAGGTGTGCGGAGGCTGCAGGCACAGAGAGGTGTGAGGAGGCTGCAGGCACAGAGAGTTGTGCGGAGGCTGCAGGCACAGAGAGGTGTGCGGAGGCCTCAGGAACAGAGAGGTTTACGGAGGCTGCAGGGAAAGAGAGGTGTAGGGCTGGAGCCTGCAGGTACAGAGGGTGTGTAGGGCTGGAGGCTGCAGACACAGAGAGGTGTGCGGAGGCTGCAGGCACAGAGAGGTGTGCGGAGGCTGCAGGGACAGAGAGGTGTGCAGAGGCTGCAGGGACAGAGAGGTGTGCAGAGGCTGCAGGGACAGAGCGGTATAGGGCTGGAGGCTGCAGGCACAGAGGGTATGTAGGGCTGGAGGCTGCAGGCACATAGGGTGTGTAGGGCTGGAGGCACATAGGGTGTGTAGGGCTGGAGGCTGCCAGCACAGACAGGTGTGGAGGTTGCAGGCACAGAGGGGTGTAGGGCTGGAGGCTGCAGGCACAGAGAGGTGCGGAGGCTGCAGGTACAGAGGTGTGTAGAGCTGGAGGCTGCAGACAAAAAGGGTGTGTAGGGCTGGAGGCTGCAGGCAGAGGTGTGCGGAGGCTGCAGGTACAGAGGTGTGAGGAGGCTGCAGGCACAGTGGGTGTGTAGGGCTGGAGGCTGCAGGTACAGAGGTGTGCAGATGCTGCAGGCACAGAGGGTGTGTAGGGCTGGAGGCTGCAGGCAGAGTTGTGCGGAGGCTGCAGGCACAGTGGGAGTGTAGGGCTGGAGGCTGCAGGTAAAGAGGATGTGTAGGGCTGGAGTCTGTACTCACAGAGGGTGCAGAGGGCTTGAGACTCCAGGTACAGAGGGTGCGTGTCACACCGGTACACTGAGCTGACATGACTGAGCGGCCTCTGACCGCAATTTTCACCCTGCCCAGCAATCCTCCAGCCTCCTGCAGCCAAATACTTCACCTATAGCAGCTGTCTTTACAGGGCAAATTAGGTCCACCCTGTACTCAGATGCCCCAGGTCTTTCCGAAAGACAAAGTGGCTACTGGAGGCTGGGCAGAAGAAATTGTACACAGTGAGGCGTTTTCAGAAACCCAAAGTCGGAAACACAGCTGTTCAAACGGTGATTTAATTAAGATAACAGGGCTGAGTACAACAATGCAGTGGGTGTTCTCAGTAACTACACAAGAGACTGAATGTAAGTACAGATGCAACAATGCATAAGGTGTTATTAGCAACTAAACAAGAGACTGTTTGTAAGGACAGATGCAACAATGCATAAGGTGTTATTATCAACTAAACAAGAGACTGTAAAGACAGATGCAACAATACATAAGGTGTTATTAGCAACTAAACATGACTGTTTGTAAGGACAGATGCAACAATGCATAGGGTGTTATCAGTAACTAAACAAGAGACTGTAAGGACAGATGCAACAATGCATAAGGTGTTATCAGCAACTAAACAAGGGTCTATTTGTAAGGACAGATGCAATAATGCATAGAGTGTTATCAGCAACTAAACTAGAGACTGTAAGGACAGATGCAACAATGCATAAAGCAGGGGTCCCAAACTGTGTGCCGTAGGCACCCTGGGGTGCCTTGGAAAACTTGCAGGGGTGCCCTGGGTTGGTGGTCCAGGATCAATTCAAGTTATTTATGTCCAATATCATAGTAAATTGTGCACAAACAGAAGTGAATCCTGTCCATTACCACATTACTGATCCTAAGGATGAGATATAAACACAATATATTTAACTTAATATTTGTTTTTAACTTTCTCAATGAGAAATCAGTAGCCTAGGGGTGCTGCAAAATAACTCTGATGCTTCGGGGTGCCATGATTCCAAAAAGTTTGGGAACCCCTGGCATAAGGTGTTATCAGTCAATCCCCACCAAAAGAAAAAAAGGCACAAACAGTCATGCACAAGGCATGTGAGAAGCGCTTCATAAATTTAAACCAATGGAATGAATAATGAAAATATTTTACTATAATAAAAAACAGATATATAAACAGTATACAATAGATGCATAATACAATACACAATATTAAAATAAATGTTAAAATCACACCGCAGGAGAATGAATGGATTGTAGATTGGCCCAGGGGAACAAGGGGCAATGGGGTACAGTGGGTCACAGGTAAGTGCACTTTACCGGTATTTGGGTGACCTTTTTGATCCAGGGAAGCCCACTTTTGTAACAAACGATGTTTACCCTCACTATTGATCACGGTATTTTATAAGCCGTTTGGAGGTAGGAGTGAACCATAGGCTTCCGCTATTCTACTGGTAATCTGCCCTAGTGGACTATATTGGACTATAGCCACCAGGGTGGTCCAGGATGCGGTGTCCGCCAGGAGATGGAAAGTCACTGGAAGGGGCTTCTGCTCATAAGGTCATTCCCACTTGGTTGGCTAGATGGTGTTGGCCACCGGGGGACTTGTAGAGCAGTGTCCGCCACACGGTTGTAGGAAGTGACAATATACCGGTAAAGTGCACTTACCTGTGACCCACTGTACCCCATTGCCCCTTGTTGCCAATCTACAATCCATTCATTCTCCTGTGGTGTGATTTTAGCATTTATTTTTATATTGTGTATTGTACTGTGCATCTATTGTATGCTGTTTATATATCTGTTTTTTATTATAGTAAAATATTTTCATTATTCATTCCATTGGTTTAAATTTATTAAGCGCTGCTCACATGCCTTGTGCATGACTGTTTGTACAGAGGGTGCGGAGGCTGCAGGCACAGAGGGTGTGGAGGCTGCAGGTACAGAGGTGTGCGGAAAATGATAAAGCGAAAGCGGCCCCTCCCCAGGGGATAGGCCATACTTAAGGAGGGGGGAGGTTTGTGGCCAGCACACTCAGAAGTGACCACAGCAAGGATAGTTAGCCAAGTTACAGGATCCTGCATATACTTACCCAGCAGCATTTTCCTGATTCCAGAAGACAATGGACCGTCCTAAACGATCCAGGGAAGCCCCGGCACGGTACCGAGGACCAACACAGGAGCCAAGGGAGAAGAAGAGGCCAGACGCAAGAAGAGGCAGGAACACAAGGACACCAATGGTGACAGAACGGGAGGTGGAGGCGAGGGGAAGAGACATCCATGACAGTGAGACGGAGGACCGTGGCCAGTGATGACCAGGAGAAGCACTGAGCTCCGGCACTTCTATCATGAAGTGGGTAAGCACACACCATGTCTGCCCCATAGCCGGAGTTCCGACCATCACCGCCCTGCCCGACACCCAGCAGCAGCTTTCAGGAAGTTGCCTCTGTTGCCCACAGCACCAACCCCGACAGTCAGCCTGAGGCCCCACAGCAACCAGAGCTCCCGCCCACATCACCACACTCACAAGGCGCTGCATGGGGAAAATCAGAGCCGGATCAGCAGCAGCCCCCGGCACTCACCCAGGGCAGCCTCCAACAACCAGCAGCACACTATCCCTGTCAGGGATCGGCGCAGCTTACCCTCAGCCAGCAGTCCACCCGACCTATTCTCCTCTTGGGACCCAACTCCCCCACAACCCCCGCCTCACAGCAGCCGTAAGCCCAGCTCATGCAGCCTCTCCCCTGCCGCGGTTCACAGACTAGAACTGCGCTAGTTCAGTGCAGCGTGGCTTACCAGTCTTTTGAGGAAGCGCTCAAAATAGTGCGCAGCTGCGGGGAAGGGGCCCTGATGGGGAAGACAGATATTGAATCAGCATTTAGCCTCCTTTCTCCTCACCCACAGAGTCAAAAATTCATGGGCCTCAAATTCGAGGGCAATTATTTCATTGACCTATGCTTAGCAATGGGCTGCGCCATTTCATGCGCTTTCTTTTAAAAATTCATTACGTTCCTGCACTGGTGTGTGGAAACGGGAACATGCAGTAAAACAATGGCACACTACTTGGACGACTTTCTAATGGTCAGCCAGGCGAGTACTGATAGATGCGAGCAGCTGCTCTAATCCACCCAGGCGCTATTCCACACATTTGGGGTACCCAAAGCAACCCAAAAAAATGGGCCAACAACAAGGCTATCCTACCAAGGCATAGAAATAGACACCTCAGACAAGCTGTGCAGGTTACCAGAGGACAAGGTGTCCAACCTCCTGGGGCAGATTAGCGAGCACGCAAGGGCAAGAAAATTGACACTAACAATCATCAATCAGCTCCAATCATTGCTGGGGTCACTAAACTTTGCATGCAGGGTGATCCCCAGGGGAGAATCTTCTGTCGCAAAATGGAAAGGGTCACTGCTGGGGTGGAAAAGGCGCATCACTTAGTTAGGTTAACAGCAGAAATGAGAAAAGACATGTTCAAATGGGAAACCTTTTTGCAGAAATTTAATGGTGTACGGAACTGGCCGGCACACCTGTGCCCAAAATAGAGCTGCAACTATACAGGGGTGCAGCAGGGTCCTGGGGCTTTGGAGCTTACCTAGAGGGAGAATGGTGCGCGGCATTGTGGCCCCAGATCTGGGCAGGGGAGGGGTTGCAAAGAACTTGCTGCTACTGGAGCTGTTCCCAATAATAGTAGCAGTGGGGCAGCAGGTTAGCCAACAGGGAGATAACTTTCTGGTGTGACAACCTGGGAGAACATGAAACAGCGCTGCTTAGGGCGGCTTTTGCAATGGCCTTTCATGGGGCTTTTAGAGTGAGCGAGCTGGTGTCTGCATCAAAGAGATGCAAGGCATCGGGCATGTTAGCAAGCAACGTGTGGGTTAGCGAAAAAGTGGTGGCCTTCAAGATACACATGTCCAAGATGGACCAGCAAGGGAAAGGAAAATGGGTGATGCTGAAGGAGGGAAGCAACCCAGCAACATAGTGTAAAAAACAGGGTGACTGACTGCGCTTTGAGTAACAGTTTGGGACTAAGGTTGCTGCTGGGTGTCTAGGGTAAACTACAGATTACCCAAGGAATAAACAGTTGAAAAAAGAAAATGGGTAGACACTCCTGCGCACACCTTAACCGTACAATTCAGAGAATACACTAGACCTTCTAGGTATATAAAAGAGTATTTTATTGAGGAAAGAAATGACAAATAATCAATTCGTATATCTGATCAATATAGATCGCTTGAAAATGGGTAAGATATAGTGCATTTGTGAGATAAAAAGGGACCTTGTTGGGGTGTGGGTAACTCAGTCTCTTCCACAAAAAGTTCTGGGGCCATGTACAGGCAAGAGTGGGTGCGGTGAGTGGATGTATATCAGTGCCGTATTGCGCAAACGGCGTTGGCGGGATCTCCACAAACATCGACTAGTTTCGCCAGCAAGGCTTCCTCAGAATGGTGTGTGTGGTAGATGCCCCTGCAGGCTGGGGTTTAAGTACGATTTCTTTTGTCTTCTGATTGATTCAGGTGCCTGTGTAGCACGCCCCTGTGTGGGCATCCTGTAATGCAGTAGTGCTTCCGCCCTTACCTGGGCGTGTTGGTAAAGAGTGTTCTCCATAGGGAGTGTCTAGTGTGATGTCACATCCTCCCTCAGATTTCCGTTTGCCCAATACGACACTGACGAGTAAGTCTGCCGGCAGACCCCCTGTACCCTGGAAACAGGTACTCGTTTACTTCAAACCACTCCAACTATCCTAAAAGACTTTTCCCAACAGCTAATTAAGCTGCACCTGGTTTGCATTTGCATTGGACTCTTTTATGTTTGTCTTGTGACCGCCAGTCCTTATGTATATGTATACCGGTATTAGCTGTTACATTTATATAGCTTAATACTCTAGCATACTGCTAGCATACTATCCTATATAATACTTTTTATCTTAATAATTTTTATCTTATTATTATAAATACTATTTGCATTTAATATTATTATTGTTCAAATTGCAGACTATAATAAATATCCACTTTTATTTTCACTAAACCACTGTGTACGTAATATTTTTCAGATTGGAAGTATAGCGCAGGGTGTACACCCCCCTTGTTTCCCTATTACAAAAGAGGAAAGAAGGGGAGGAGACGGGACCTTGGGTTCAAAGTTTGTTAAGTGGTGAGGGACATCAGGCGCTCAGCAGTTTCTGGACTTTCCCTTTTCATTTATGATTGCAACACCTGTGGCGAAACGCCTTTCTTTCTTTTTTTTTTAAACTCTTTATTTTTACAGTAGCATACAACACAGTGTGAAAAATCAGATATCTGAACAGTACTATTATATACAGTCTGATGTGGATTACATAATATGATGCAGAAAAAAAAAACTGTCTTATCTACCACAGTTTTTTTTTTTTTACTACACAGTAATTCGTTGCAAATGGGGTATTTAGGAGAAGCAAAGGAAAGAGGAAGGAGAGAGAAGAACGAAACAGAAAGGGGAAGGAGGAGGGGGAGAGTCACCTAACCAAGCACGTATCGGTAGATGAGCAATGAGCAAGGTCCAGCGATCACACTCTACCAGGGAGTTGCCTCTGGAAGTGTGCATACCAGGGAGTCCAAGTTGACATTAATTTCCCTACCTTGTCATGTAACAGCGCAATGATATACTCCATGGACCCAGCAAACCACACTTTGTTGATTACAGACTGAATGGAAGGGGCAGCAATTTGTGTCCAGTTTGATGAAATGATCAATCTAGCGGAGTTAAGTATCTGGCCACTTAGCTTGCTTTTGGGGTTTAATGTCCCTTTGGGAGCCGGGAATCAAATATCTTGCCCAATAGAGAAACATTTTCATCCCAGTAGGAGCTAATCTGGGGCAATCCCACCACATATGTATGAATGTACCCTGTGATCTGCAGTTCCGCCAGCACTGACTGGAGCTAGAAGGGAAAATACAGTGTATTACTGTGGGAACCATGTACCATCTAGAGTAGACATTATAGGCATTTTCCTTAAAATTTAAGTTAATTGAAGATTTTGCTACTAGTGTTTTTATTTTTGCCCATTCTTCCTCCTCTAGAGTAACATTCAGATCTTTTTCCCATGCTAATTCAAATGGCTCTTTAGCCGGGGGTTTGTCTGCCAGAAGGGAGTATAACATTGAAATTGCTCCTCTGCGTTCTGGGTTGTACATGAAAACCATTCAAAGGAGAGCAGGGATCTGGGTTTAGTTGATTTGTAGAGGGAGTTTACAAAGCTGGATATCTGGAGGTAATCAAAATAT
The DNA here is from genome assembly GCF_055691185.1 of Crinia signifera. Taxonomy (NCBI): domain Eukaryota; kingdom Metazoa; phylum Chordata; class Amphibia; order Anura; family Myobatrachidae; genus Crinia; species Crinia signifera. The sequence goes on from NC_139228.1 coordinate 55,216,194, forward strand.
CAAAGACGCTGATTATCATATTTTTCACATAGTGCTACATAATTTTGAGGGGCGAATTCCCCTGAAATGTGTGAGAACTGGGTGACACCTACCGAAATCCAAGGTTGAGAATATGGTGACATACATCCTAAAGGAAAGTCTGGGTGTCGCCAAAGAGGGGTGAGTGGGGAGGGATATGGTGCCAGTTGATGTTTCCTATTTCTATAGTCCCATGTTTTTAACACTGAGTGGACACAAGGGGTATCTAGTACCGAGGCTGGTCTCAATTTCGACGGTAGCCAGGGGAGGAAGTAAACCGAGTGGTAGTCGATTAGTTCGCTCTCTAGAGCCACCCGCTTCTTGCCCCTCGCCTGTATATGCCATGCTACAACATGGCTTAGTTGTGTGGCCTGGTAGTAGCGTTCAAACATGGGGAGGCCTAACCTCCCCCCGTTTGTCGAGAACTTTGCTAGGCAGGTTCTATTTAGTCTAGGGGATTTGTTCGACCAAATGAATTTGCGGCATAAAGATTGAATGGAACGGAGGAAGGAAGTGGGATCTTTGTAATAGGTAGAGCAACCTGGGTAAAATGTTAATTTTAACCAAATTTGTCTGGCCTGTCCAGGATATGCACAAGGGGGTCCATGTCATTAGATCTTTCTTAATGAAGCTTAAAAGAGGTGCATAGTTAGCTTTAAATAATTGATCATGATGTTTTGTTATATGAATTCCCAGGTACTTAATAGATTGGGGGCGCCAAATGTAGTTGAAATTTAATTCTAAAAGTTCCTTGGTGGAGTTGGGTAGGTGAAAAGCTAGTGCTTCTGACTTTGAAGTATTTACTTTGTGACCTGTCAAATTACCATAGAGTGTAAGTTCAGCTTGAAAATTCGGAAGTGAGGTCAGTGGGGAGGACGATAGTAGAACATCATCGGCAAATAGCGATTCCTACTATTCTTATTGTTTTTCGTTCGTCCACCCACCTCCTTTTAGTCTGTTAACTCTTATGAGTAGGGCTCTCCTTCCTCACGTACTTAACCTACCCTCTTTACCTCACCTGTGCTCCTGCCCTGTTCTTCCCTTCCTCTACTTCATCTTCAGTCTCCTCGACAATTCGACACCTACTTCAGAATTTTATGCTGATTTTAGTTCTACCAGATTTAACCCCTACTTATGCTGTATTTTATCATCAAACCCTGTATGTTACCTTGTAATTTGTTTTTATGTTTGCTATGTACGGCGCTGAGGACACTTTGTGGCACCTTATAAATAAACAAACTATTACTACTAGCGATATTTTGTACTGGGAAAACCGGACATTAATCACCTGTATATCCTGTTTTTTTCTGATGTGAGCCGTGAAGGGTTCAATACTGAGGGCATACAGTAAAGGGGATAAAGGGCATCCTTGTCTGGTGCTATTTCCCAGGTTAAAGGGTTGGGAAGTGACTCCATTAGTGGAGACCACTGCTTTCAGGCCATGGTACAAGGCTTGTATGGCTGACAGAAAACTACCATCGAATCTGAAACATAAAAGGACAAGAGAGGCGGTCAAAGGCCTTCTCTGCGTCTAAGGAAAGCATGATTGCTGGGGTTTTATTTATATATTTTATTGATATATGAGATCAAGTTAATAGCTCGTTTCGTGTTGTCAACATGTAGGATCTTTGCCTGGTTTTGGCAATACAATGATTGCAGATTTCATGGATTCAGCATGAAACCTCTCCCCCATCATAATTTTATTAAATACCACAGATAGCTGTGGGATTAATAGTCCTGAAAATGTCTTGTAGTAGGACATAGGGAACCCGTCGAGACCCGGGGCCTTCGATGGCTTCTGTGTTTTCAGTGCCCTGGTTATTTCATCAGGGGAAACAGGAGAGTTCTGATAGCTGAGTTCGAGAGTGTAGGAGGGTGACACTTGTCTAGGTATTCCTGTGCTATAGCTGATGGCAAAGAAGGGCCGGTAGCCGGTTCCTTCAGATTGTAGAGGGACTTATAGTATTTAAAGGAGTCATTTATGTGGCCTGGGTCATAGCTAAGGGCGTGTTGATCATTATGTATTGCGGAAATAGTTTGGGAGGCTCTCTTAGCTTTAAGTTTAGCTGCCAGGAGGGAGTCAGGTTTATTATTCTTTTCATAAAATCTTTGGTTGAGGTACCGTAAGGATTTTTCTGTGTGTTCCGCTAAAATGTATTGCAGTTCCCCCCTAACCCCTTGGATCTGTGACAGTACGGTGGGGGAATGGGATTGTTTGTGTATATTCTCCAGTTGGGAGGGTTTAGATGTGAGAGAGGAGATCCTTTCATTTTGGATTTTTTTTCTATGTGTGGCATATTTAATCATAGCTCCTCTGATGTGCCTCCCATATTGTGGACGTGGGAACGTCTTCGGTGGACTGAAAGTAGTCTTGAATGTGGGTATTGATATGTTCTTTAAATTGGGGTATTCGAAGGAGTTTCATTCAGTCTCCATGTCTGGCGGCCTTTTGAGTACCTAGTGGATCTATAGTAGCTAGAACACTCAAATGGTCTGACCAAAAATTAGGAAGGATGTCCACTTTCAGCAGTGACTGCAGTATACTACTACATCCCAGAATCATGTCTATACGCAAATAAGTTCCATGGGGGATCGAAAAGAAAGTGTAGACTTTGGAGGATGGATGTTGAGCATGCCATGTGTCAAAGAGACCAACCTCGGTCATGTGTTTTCTAAGATTGCCCGGGGGGTGACTATGCTGATATGGGCACGTGGGCTTACTTTTGTCTAATCCTAGATAACTGAGTTAAAGTCGCCTCCTACCAAAAGAGCGCCTTTGCGGATAGTATGAATTTCTAGGAAACGTTTACAGAAAAAGGACCCCTGTCCGGAGTTTGGTGCATAAAGACTCACCAAAGTCATTAGTTGGTGGCCCACCTGGCAGACCAGAATAATATAGCGTCCCTCCCTATCTTTTTTTAGTGGTAATAATCTGGGGTTGTGGAGCGAATCATTATTGCTACACCACTCCTTTTGTGAGTATATCACCATGGGGAATCGTCTAGAAATTATCGAAGGGTGTGCATTTTTCTTAAAGTGTGTTTCTTGTATAAAAGCACTGTCGCCGTGCACTGAATTAAGCATACGGAATAAAAGAGATCTCTTGTGCTAAGTGTTTAACACCTTAACGTTTTGAGAGATCACGTTTATAGGGGGTGTGGATCGTTTTGTCTACAGTACTTTTTTTCCTCGGCACCCACACAATACTCACCCGGAGTTCACGGGAAGCTCTACGGCGCTGGGAAGCCGTTTCACCGGCACTTCTGCACCGCGGCCTACTCGTGAGTAGAAGGGCATACGGTCGTATTGTCGACCACACTTGGTCAACAGTCATTAGGTCGACACCGGTGTGTCGACGGGGGGAAGGTCGACAGGGTTCTAGGTCGACATGGGTGAGCCTCTAGCCATGCCCCCAGCCCCCTGGCTGCGGGAATAGACGCTGTGCGCATGCGCACAGCGTTTATTCCCCGCTGCTTAGCAGCTGACAGGGGGGACCGGACCAAATGACGCCTTGTCCCTGGCGCCGGAGACCCCCCTCTCCCCGCACAGTCCTTTCACCGCCACGGCTGCTGCCCTTCTCCTCCTCATCCCATGCTGCTGCTGTCACCAGTGACCCGCCGTCCGTCTCAGCCATGTGCGTCCTGCTGTGAATGGCCGGGCTGGGTCACGTGGGGCGGCGGCGGACAGCTGGGAGTGGCTGACCGCAGTCTGTGCAGCTGCCTGCTCTCCGGGCTTCCTCGCTCAGCCTGCTCTCCTCCTTTCACGCCGCAGCATGTGAGGCAAGAATGGTGAAGCCAATCAGCGTCCGGCAAGTCTTTTCGAAGTCATCAGCGCTTCCTGCAGCCGCGCTAGTAGGAGACGGACGGAGTCAAAGTAAGATGCCGCTACAGCGTCTACACCTGTCACCGGACCTCCGCTGGCTGTCCCCGGACCTCACAGCGCCCCCCACCTCCAGCGCCCGGTGCGCGTGACCCCCCAGCCCCCCCCCCCTAGTTACGGCCCTGACATGGTGTTGTCCATCTAAGAAGGATTTTGTCAGAGAGAGTGAACTAGAATAAGGCCCAGGGTGTGGAGGGCTGGAGACTGCAGTCACAGAGGGTGGGAAGCTGTAAGCTGAGTTATAATGAAAGTGAAAGTGCTGAGTCTCAGTATAAAGGAAACGCCCGATGTAGTTTTGTTCATTCTGTCTACTGTTACAGGACTGTTACTATGCTATAGAAGAATGACCCAGAGAGACACTCTGTCCCTGCCAGTCTGATAAAGGTAGGTGCTCCCCCTGCAGAATATCTCACCCACAGAGTGTTACTTCTCTCTGCAGAATATCTCTTCTTGCACTGCTAATATCCCAGGTCACTAATACCAAGCCACTTGCAGAACAGACTGAAGACATTGCATTCTGCCAGACCAAGCTATTAACCCTTTCAGGGATCTGCAGATTATTGCACTTATAGCAGCATTGTACTATGTGGGGGTAACACTGCCCCATGAATTGTGCGGTCATATACACCATGCAACACAGGAGACTGCATTCCCTCCCTTATTAGGGGCTCCGCTGGAGTCGTACAGGTCAGGAACCAAGTGTTTACTGGGGCTGCATCCAGTACAGAATAGTAAGGACGACTATCAGCATTTCTGGCATCGATTGTGGTGGTGCCATCGATGGTACAGTAGGTAACTCTTCTATATAGAACAAATAATGGTTTCACCATCAGTATATTGCACGCTTGCAGTAACACACCGTGGGCTGTGCAAGGTTGCATGGCTACCATCGATGGTGAGATACCTATCTTGGGCACAACCATCAATAGTTTAAACCCATTGCTCCTCCTTTCCTTGCAATATCACATGTATAGCACTGATATCTGTCGCTTTCGGTTTCCATAGCTGCAGGTATCATCGTCCTATCTCCACAGCAGGGATGGTGCTGCCCCTGGCTATGGCATTCCCTGGCTCCGGAGAGTGCAGGAGATATTGCATGAGTATCGAAATCCCGCACATGCCCAGGAGAGCCAGCCAGGCTGGCAGAGCCGGCCTTAGGCATAGGCAAACTAGGCAATTGCCTAGGGCATTTGGAATGCCTAGGGGCACCAGCAGCTTCTGCTGATTAAAATGATATGCAGCATGCCTATAATCTCTGTGTGAGTGAGGCTGTATCTGCATATGAAATAGTGTATTCATGGAAATCACTGTAACATATGCAGGTACAGCCACAGTCGCACACAGAATATATTCATGCCACATATCATTTTAATCATTGGAAGCTCCTTGTGTGTGCTGGTCATAACAATGCAAATAAGACGAATTTACAGCAAAAAAGGCACCCAACGTTAGAAGAACTGGCCAGGAGTTGCATGGCCTATTGATGCAAGATGTGTGAGGAAACATCCCCTTAAGTGACAGCAGCAGCTGCAGCTCTTCTCCTCTGCCCAGCACACACAGCTTTGTGCTGGGTTGCAGTGTGGCCATGGAGGTGCTTAAAATACTGTGAATAATGTGAGCAATAATGTACATAAGGTAAAGTGGTACTACTGTGTGATGTAACGTGAATAAGGGACACCATCGCATGATATGTGAATAAAGTTGCACTACTGTGTGGCATAATTTGAATTGGGGGTACTATTGTGTGGCCATGCCCCTTCCCAGCAAGAAAACACCCCTGTTTGGGCTGCGCACCAAATGTGGGCACTGTTTCTATTTAAAATATTGCGGGTAGGAGCACCAAAATGATGACTGCTTTGATGAGGGTTGATGGTGCTGGGAAAGGGGAGCAGGGTCAGAGGCGGAACTAGTGGCGGTGCTAGGGGGCACCAGCCAAAATCTTGCCTAGGGCGTCACTTAGGCTAGGGCCGGCTCTGCAGGCTGGTAGACACAGCAGGTGCTGCGGGGATCGCCAGATGGGGGAGTTTTCATGCACCCATCCTGTCCGTGTACCTCAATAGTGCCGCTATAATACATCTACCCCTGTAGCTGGTTGGTTGCTGCTTTATCTCCATTTACTTTATCTCTCTCCAAAGCTTAGTGCATAGTCCCCGTTATCTCTCTCCACTTTATCATTCTTTAAGGCTCAGTACATCTGGCCCTAAATGTCAACAAGTTCTCACAGTAATATCGATATGGACTATGACTTGTTGAAATGTCAACACCGTGCCCAGGGGCGAATTTAGGGGTCAGGCCGCCCCTAGGCACAAAATATTTGCCCCCCCCCCCCCTTTAATAAAAGGGATTCAAACAGTTAACTGTCTGCTCCGGACACATTCCTTTCCATGCAGCAGCGTGATGAGAGGAGGGAGGGCTTGGTAACCTGTGTGCACTGCAGGGAGAAAAGTTCCTTGTTGTAAGGAACATAAAACAATAGTAGGTGACTGTACAGCCTGTGTGGACGGACTCCGGAGCTCCCGGTGCAAGTGTGTGAGCAGACAGTAAATACTGCCTGTATGCACTGCTCGGAGGGAGGGGGGGATAAGACTAGCTTCAGGCTGCCCAGTGTGTAACATGTGCAGCAGCGCTGAGCGCACAGGCACAGTAGCCGGTAATTAAACGCCAGCTCTGTAAAAGTAACAGAGCTAGCTAGGAAGCCCGCTGAGCACCGCATCTCCCTCTTGGTGCCGGACTGAGGTGGCTGCCTGGCCAGCTGCCAATCAAAAATAAGAAGTGATGCTGCCCCTTCCCTACGCCGGAGGAGACTGATGTGAGGGAGGAGCATCCAGGAGGCAACGCTGCAGAGGTGCGCGAGCAGGCTGTGAGGGTTTAGCCGTTACCTTGGCTACTGCACACGCCAGCTGATCTAGCTAGGCTGATTGGCAGCAGGTGCCTGGCGGCTGCCGCCCATGACAGGTGCCGCCCCTAGGCCCATGCCTCACGGGCCTAGTGACAAATCCGGCCCTGACCGCGCCCTATTATACAGCACATTCCTGCATCCTGCAATCCATGGTGGTGTCTGTATAATGATGGCCGAAATGTTATGTTAAGTGAAATAGTTTTGGTCCATGCACTTTCATTGGTTTGTGACTTTAGAGCAGTGGTAGCCAACTCCAGTCCTCGAGAGCTACCAACAGTTCACATTTTCCAGACAACCTAGCTGCTGCACAGCTGCACTCATTAATCACTGACACATTTTAAAAGATACACAGATGGAGCTAATTAGCTCACTTGTGATTCTGTGAGGAGACCTGCAAAACATGCACTGTTGGTAGCTCACGAGGACTAGGTTGGCTACCCCAGCTTTAGAGACTCCAGGAAGGATCTTTGGTACTTGTGAGTTATCCGGACGCCCGATTTCAAAATCGGGTCGGATCGGGCACATCGCATCGCATCGCATGCGACCATCGGATGCGATGCGATGCGATGACCCGATTTTTCCATAGGAATCAATGTTAAAATGGACTGAGTCCATTTTAACATGGAATTCAATGGGAAAAAGGGGTCCTTTTCATACCCCTACTATCCAAGTGGGCATGGAGTTGGATATAAACCTGTGGCGAGCGTAGCGAGCCACCGAGCCCGAAGCGTGGCGAGGGGACACGGAATACCGTCCCCTCGCGGGGCTCGCTTCGCTCGCCACGCTTCGGGCTCGGTGGCTCGCTACGCTCGCCACAGGTTTATATCCAACTCCATGCCCACTTGGATAGTAGGGGTATGAAAAGGACCCCTTTTTCCATAGGAATCATTTTAACATTGATTCCTATGGAAAAATCGGGTCATCGCATCCGATGGTCGCATGCGATGCGATGCGATGCGATATCGCATCGCATCGTATCTGATTGTATGCCTTAACTTAAGGCATACAATCAAAAAATCGGGCGTCCAGATAACTCACAAGTACCGGATCTTTTAACCCCTTAGATAGTATACTATTTGCAACATAGTTACATAGCAAACAAAGGGGGTGGTAATAGGGTGGCCAATCCCAGCATCGGGATTGGCGGGATTCCGGGATATGGCCCCCAAAACACCGGGATTTCAATCCTGGGACTGGAGTTTCCAATCGGGATTAGTCTGCGCATGCGCGTCCTAATGCCGGGCAGCTTCTGAGCCGTCCCCGGCACTGCGACTCTGCGCAGCATGACTAGGTCAGAGGTCACGCTGCAAAGGCCGCACAGCCCACCTCCGTCCGCACTGGCTGCTCCATCCGCCTCCGTCCTGGACCCGCCCACCCGACCTGGCTGCTTCAGTCAGTCCACCACAGTCCTGGACCTGCCCTGGCTGCTTCATCCGCATCCGTCCTGGGCCCGCCTGGCTCCATCAGCCAGCCCGCTCAGCTCCCGGCCACCCATGCATGTAAGAATATGCGGGGCGGCCTGGATGTTTTTTTTTTTTAATTAGGGAAGCCAATCCTGGGAATCCCGGAATTGGGCATTTTTCAATCCCAAATTCCAGGATTGAAAAATTGGCCCGGGATTGGCATACCTAGGTGGGAAGAATGTGGTCAGGTGGCGCAAAACAATTATAAGTACATGTATAAAACGTGTATAAATCATAATATATTCCTTTTTAGTGAGGTTATGAATCCTGTGTTCCATAGGTTCCAAAACGCGGTCCTCAAGGCACCCCAACGGTACAGGTATTAAGTATATCCATGCTTGGCCACAGGTGACTTAATTAGTAACTCAGTCAGTCTGATTTAACCATCTGTGCTGAGCCATGGATATACCTAAAACCTGGACCGTTGGGGTGCCTTGGGGACCGCGTTTGGGAACCTCTGCTGTGGTCGAAGTTCTTTAGTCGGTGGGATGGATATCTGTGATAGGTATATCACTGCTGTTCCAGTGAAGCGATGATTTGCTCAATATATGTACAAAAACATAAATAACAATTGTGTAAAACTTTCAGTGTGGATAATTTCTTATTAGTGAATATGAATAAATCAATCAATGAAAATTTAATCGATGTTCTCAAGCAGTATACTTGCCTACTTCAGAAAACTAGTTTCAGGGAGATTATAGTTGGTAGTAGAATTTTACACAGCGCCCCATTGAGGGGGGGGGGGGGGTTCATGTCCCACCCAAAGGGCGTGTCTAGTTCCTTATATGGGTGTGTCTACTTCCATATATGGAGAGATTGTAAACGTGGCACATAGAAGCATGGGTGTGCACTGCTACATCTGAGAGGAATCTTTTGAAATTATTTATATCCAAATGTAGATGAGCCTCAAAGCAGTTGGTAAGAGCTACTATACTTGCTAAAGTGCTGGGAAATGGTGCTGTAAATGTATCTATCTCTCATTCCTTTTTTCCCCAACAATGTAAAGGCCCATACACATTAGAAGATTTTCATTTCAAAAGACTTTGCCAAAATCTCTGATAGATATATCTTTCCTGAAAGTAGTGCGTACCAATGAGCTATTTTCCCCAAGAGCAAGAGATTTTCAGGAGGCGAAAGACTAAGCTGAAAATCTTTCATATAAAAGGCTATTTACATAATGGGCGGGGTTTGAATTCTAAGGGTGGGAGCAGAGACCATTTTATTCAGTGCATTTCTGGTCTTGGTGCCAGATGAAAACTGATAGCTGGGCTGCATATATTCAGAGTCCAGAGATCAGGTACACGCCGCCCCACCCGGGGAAATCCTGCCCATGTGCACGGCCAGAGGCGGGCTGGGCTGGGGGGCAGAGTGCCATGTGCCATCCGGGCCACTCTGCTAACTAGTGTACAGGGCCAGCGGTTTTTACATCTGCGCCTGCTAACAGGCTGCAACGTCTGCAGCCTCAGGCTGGATACGGCCGCTTATGCGCAGCTGTCCACCATACAGGGAGGGCTACTTATCCCTGCTCCCCCACCCTATATGAAAGAACTACCCCCATCAAACCACAGATTGGATCTCTCTTATGGATCCGATCTGCAGTGGTGCGCACTGCGCGCCGCTGAGTGACAGCTGAGCCGGCGCCGAGCTCAGCTGTCCAATAGTGTGATAGCAGCAGCCTGCGGCTCCTATGACTGGCTGGGCACGCAGGCTGCGCAGGGAAGCAAAGCAAGAGGTGGGATTTTTTTGTCCGACTCCAGCCTGGTCCTGTCAGCATGCTGCTGCTAGCAGTGGCGGAACTACCGAGGGTGCAGGGGGTGCAGCTGCTATGGGGCCCGGCGGCTGGGGGGGCCCCATGGACAGCAAGCACTCCCCTGCACCCACTTACTATTTTGGGCGCCGCCTGCGGCCGCATGCATTACCGGGTGATTGAGGAGCCGGGCGGGGTATCGCACTATGCCGGGCAGGTGGGGGGATAAATTGCTGGCTTAATTGAGGAGCCTAGAGGAAGGGTCGCGCTTTGCTGCCGTGCAGGATGCGGTCACGTTGTGCCGCCTTGCAGGACGGGGTCGCGCTGTGCCAGGAGGGGGGGAGAAGAACAGCGCACAGAGCCATTTTATTCTTTTTTAATGGAGCCGCTGCCACCTGTGTGATGCGCGCCGCTGAGCTGCTCACAGGAGGTAAAGACAAAGTATACGTAAGGAGCCGAGCAGGAGAGAGACTGTCTGTCTGTCTGCTGCTGCAGTGCCAAGCTCTGGCACTATGACGGCAGTAGGACTGACAGCGCGGGTCGGCCGGGGGAGAAATCCTGACAGTGAAGATGGTGGTGGCTGTGTCCAGAGAGGCACAGCCGCTCACCGCGGCCACTACCTCCCCGAGCCTCTCGCCGGCTGCCGTCCTTACTCTCCCCGCTGCCTACACCCGCTGCGGTCCCCGGCAAATAGTGTTACCACCACTCCCACTCCTTATGCTCACTCTGCTCCCCACTAGTGACAAACTTCTAGAGACACTGAACGCAGCGGCATCTTTTATCTGCCGCTGTCTGTGAACTATCACAGCTCACAGATCGGCAGTCACTCCTAATTGGCTGCCGGTCTGTGAGCTGTGGTTTACTTCAGGATAGCGGCAAATTCAAAATTCCGCAGCGCTGCCACAATTCTGTCGTGCTTAGGTATTTGGGCCTGAGACACCAGTCCCATTTGTCCACCTGACAGTGGCCCTGCAGCAGCTTGCACACCTGCCCCCCCCCCCCCCCCCCACACACACACACTCCTGCTATTGTCACATTATTAAATGGGCCCCCATGCTCCTACATGTACTGCCCACCAGTAAGGTGATGGTGTACAGGCCTCTCGTACTCCCGCACATGTGACGCAGAGAGGAGCCGCGGTGCCTGAGGAGCAGCGTGGGACAGAAGATGAAAGAACATTGGTAAGTTTGTAACTTGCATAATATAATCGGCTTTGCAGTGTGTCGCATAATGTGTAATGTGCTTTGCGGTGTGTCACATAATGTGTAATGGGCTTTGCGGTGTGTCACATAATGTGTAATGGGCTTTGCGGTGTGTCACATAATGTGTAATGGGCTTTGCGGTGTGTCGCATCATGTGTAATGGGCTGTGTGGTGTGTCGCATAATGTGTAATGGGCTTTGCGGTGTGTCGCATAATGTGTAATGGGCATTGCGGTGTGTCGTATAATGTGTAATGGGCATTGCGGTGTGTCGTATAATGTGTAATGGGCATTGCGGTGTGTCGCATAATGTGTAATGGGCTGTGCGGTGTGTCGCATCATGTGTAATGGGCTGTGTGGTGTGTCGCATAATGTGTAATGGAATGTGCGGTGTGTCACATAATGTGTAATGGGCTGTGCGGTGTGTCACATAATGTGTAATGGGCTGTGCGGTGTGTCACATAATGTGTAATGGGCTGTGCGGTGTGTCACATAATGTGTAATGGGCTGTGCGGTGTGTTACATAATGTGTAATGGGCTTTGTGGTGTGTTACATAATGTGTAATGGGCTTTGTGGTGTGTTGCATCATGTGTAATGGGTTGTGTGGTGTGTCGCATAATGTGTAATGGGCTGTGCGGTGTGTCGCATAATGTGTAATGGGCTGTGCGGTGTGTCACAATGTGTAATGGGCTGTGCGGCATAGGCGTGCGCACATTGAGTGTTAAGGGTGCACAGGCACCCCCTAATGCGGTGCCCCAACCCCACACTTATTACTGCTAGTAATGCCAGCAATACCGTTTACCAAAGACTTTTGCTTTTTAGACCTGTATTCCATTAAAATAAGCGCCCATCAATCTATTATGTGTGTTTTGCATTATTAATTGTATCACACCATTGTCTTATCACTACATATCTGTGTCATCCAGATATGCTTTTCACTTTATTTGCATGTACTGCTACACAGAGTAATTAGAAGATTAAAACTGAAATAGGCAGGATATAATGGTGTGGCTGAGAGACGTTTTATATTGTAGTGAGTGCACGCCTGATTGGCGGTGTTAGACAGACCCAATGGCGGTGTTAGACATGCCCAATAGGTGGTGCTAGGCACACCGCTTTGAGAGTGCACCCCCTAATAAAATGTGCTTCGCACGCCTATGCTGTGCGGTGTGTCATATAATGTGTAATGGGCTGTGCGGTGTGTCACATAAGGCCACACACACCTTTTTTTATAATGTGTGCATTCTTTATTTTTAAAATATCTATTGGAGGGGCACATTTTCTACTGTTCCCACTAATGGTGGCCACAAACGGTGTGCACTGGTAGAGACCCGAGTTAGGGGGGCCCCATTATAAATTTTGCTATGGGGCCCACAAAGTTCTAGTTACGCCTCTGGCTGCTAGCCTGTAGCCTCGAGTCCTGCTTGGAGGGGAAGAAATGAGGATCTCAGTACTTTCGTGTGCAGTACAGTACTAAATCCTTGCTGCCACCCCCAAGTAAGGCATCCTGCTTCTGATTACATTGGAAGTTTAGCCTCTGTGTGATTATATATATCTATATATATATATATATATATATATATATATATATATAGATATATATATTCATGTGAATATAATATTTATGTGTGTGTGAATGGGGTGCATACAAATCACCGGCATTCAGCTGCCAGAAGTCAAAATACCTGCACTGGCAGGCACCCTCCCTCCCAACTGCCTAATCTTAACTCCCCCCCCATATATATCTGTGTATGTGTGTGTGTGTGTGTGTGTGTGTGTGTGTGTGTATATACACACACACACACACACACACACATACAGATGTAGCGAAGATCATTGTTGCTGTGCCAATCGCCATGTGTGAGTTCCGTGGCAACTGGCGCAAGCATGTCTCCATGCGCATCTAATCTAATTAACTCTCACGGCTCATAGAAATGCAGTGAGTGGTGATATCACAGAGTGGCTGGAGCAGTGATAACGTAGCTACATATTTTTATATATATATATACAGTATACATATAGATATATACAGTATATATATATAGATGTAGCTACGTTATCACTGCCATGATCCAGCAACTCTGTGATATCACCACTCACTGCATTTCTATGCCGGGCACACATCCCTGCATATATATATATATATATATATATATATATCAGGGTTGCCGACTTTAAGATTCTCCTCTCCGGGAGAAGCCCGGAGAGGAGAGTTTCAGCAGCCGCTCAGGGGGCGGGGCTTACGAATGACATCATAAGCCCCGCCCCCATGTTGTTAAAGCAGCGAATTAAGTGATCTCCGTGGAGGGGGCGGGGCTAAAATTACGCGAATTTGCCGTTTTAGCTCCGCCCCCTCCTCTGAGACCCGAGGATTGCGGCATTTTAATGCCGCAATCCAGGGGTCAGCGGGGGTCCCCCCTGAATCCGGGAGGGTTGCCCACCCTTCCGGGGGCCGGGAGGGGGTACCCGATTTTCGGGAGACTCCCGGAAATTCCGGGAGGGTCGGCAACCCTGATATATATATATATGCAGGGATGTGTGCCCGGCACTCAGGACTGGGGTGAATGCTACCTTGACTGGCTCCGGTGCCCTCACAGTGGAGGTGTGGCGACCTCCTTGTATATCGATAGGAAAGAAGCGGCACTCAGAGGCTTGTAAAAGGTAAAACAGGTGGGATTAACTTTAATCCATGTGCAGAAAAAGGTGAAGTTTCGATGCGCGGCGGCCCTGTCTTCAGACAAAGTAATGCACAGTATATATATATATATATATATATATATATATATATATATATATATATATATATATATTTGTGTGTGTAAGTGTGAATATTTATATTTAATTCAATTTTCTAGGGCCCCCTTATGTTTAGTACCCCGGGCTCCCCAGAGCCTTAATCTAGCTCTGGATACGGCCGTTTATGCGCAGCTGTATCACAGACTGCTGATAACGGTGGACGTTCAGGGCTAAAGCTCTAGGTCCACAGTAATTACCAGTCTGTGATAAGGCCGCTCTGCCGACCATAGGCGGACGGAGACTGCTTGTGTGCGGCTATGCTCAGCTCTGTGTGTCAGAGCTGTACTGACAGTTTGCACATTTAGGTGACTCAGAATATATTCATGACACGCACTAAAGCTAGTGGCCGCGTCACACAGGACCCGCTTAAATTGCTTATTACCTGATGGATTGATTTAGGATTTAAAAATGGGCTGCTTTTTGTGATTATCATGCCCAGATGTCCTCATTTCTAATCTGTTTGACACCGCCGTGTCCCATAAGTGATAGTGACACCGCCGTGTCCCGTAAGTGATAGTGACACCGCCGTGTGTTGTAAGTGATAGTGACACCGCCGTGTGCCACTTATTAATTACCTATATGTGGTAATTCATGATGTTATTTGTGTGACACCGTCATGTGTATTTTATTGTTATCAGAGACCTAATTATGCACCCTGGCTCCATGGGATTTGCCCTTTGGTTCCTTATTATCCTCACTGCTACGGTCTCTGGTGCTTAATTTCTGCATATTGATTTTACTGCACCTAGCACACCTAAATTGCTGATGTGCTTCCATAAACTCCCCATCAGGTATCCCCAGGTCCACACCTTTCCATCTCACCATAAACTTAACCTAAACCTTAACACTAACTTATCTAATAAAAAAGACACAGACACAAGTGCTGGCGTTTCAAAATGGATGTCAATTTATTTTGACAATTAAAGTAACTATATATATATAATGGTGGCGGCACCAAAGAACGGTCATTATAGGAAAGTGGGGTTAAAGATGTTACCATACACACCATCGCTGGTGATCGCTCTCCCCGGTCATCCACTCGTGCTAGTGGTGACCACCTCCCGGGCGGAAGCATGGCCGATGACCATCGATGTCAGGGGAGAGCGACACCCCACTATCTACACACACACATCAAGATCTTACAAGGATGACCGTTCTTTACCGCCGCCGAAGAGAAAAGAAATAGGGAAGGGTGGGCGGGGCTTTTTCAGACAGAGGAAGAACTTCCTGTGAGTATGTTCCTTTTCTTCCCTGTCTATACTCCTCCCACAGCTCTGATAGGCCTTGTGCCCATCCTATTAACATATCAGCTGACCTTCCAGCGTAACCTGGGGAACCATCAGGGGTTTATGCTCACTCAGTGCTTAATCAGCATTCGTGGTTCTTAAACTCCCCATCAGGTATCCCCAGGTCCACACCTTTCCATCTCACCATAAACTTAACCTAAACCTTAACACTAACTTATCTAATAAAAAAGACACAGACACAAGTGCTGGCGTTTCAAAATGAATGTCAATTTATTTTGACAATTAAAGTAACTATATATATAATGGTGGCGGCACCAAAGAACGGTCATTATAGGAAAGTGGGGTTAAAGATGTTACCATACACACCACCGCTGGTGATCGCTCTCCCCGGTCATCCACTCGTGCTAGTGGTGACCACCCCCCGGGCGGAAGCATGGCCGATGACCATCGATGTCAGGGGAGAGCGACACCCCACTATCTACACACACACATCAAGATCTTACAAGGATGACCGTTCTTTACCGCCAAAGCTAGGCCCTAAGCCGCAGCACCGCCACCAAGTAGGAAAAACGCTCAGCACTGTGTATCTAACCAACTAAAGACATCGCCCAAAAACAGAGCCACGCCCTCCGGGCTCAGATGAACGCCATCGCTCCTATACAGCGCACTCCGCTGAAAGCTGATGGCGTCATGGCGAATAACACCCCCGCCATTGGTCAGCAGAAACTTCTCAACTGCAGCGTTCACCGTCTTCCGTGAACGCTCTAGGCGGGGGCAGGACATCGCATTCCTCCACACTATCCTCGATATAATAGAGGACCACACCAACTTACATGCAGGCAAATACAAAGAAATAAAATAGAGGTCCCGCACAATCACTGAGCGTAGCTCGAGAGCGGTCACCCGCCCTAAATCATTGCCATCCAGGTGGAAAATAATGACCCTCGGGACCCCAAAATCTCTCAGGGCTCGAATCAGCCCGGCCTGTAGCCCTTTCCACAGCATACCTCTCTCACCCAGCCACCTAACCTCCCCAGCTCGACCAAACACGCGTACATCAGATGCTATGTTTGCCCTGGAAGCCCAATAGACAAAGGAATGTCCAATCATCCAAATGGACTTAACGTCCTGTCGACCTGAAATATTATAAAGAGGTTAGAAGGCTGTCGACAAGCTTGCATACCATGCATTCACCACACTTGTTAGAGAGAGGAATGAGAAAAACCGTGGCCGACCAGCTCTTGAGGCACAAAACACACCGTCTGGAGTAAACTAACAAGTACGCCATGCCAGATTGTAATTATAGCCGAATTGTGCCCCCAGACGGATGTGAAAACACACCTCAAGGCCCCCACTGGAAGTTGGCGAGCGCTTATGCGTCCAGTTGACCATGGTGGAAAGTGACAGATAAAGCTGGCCGAATGTACCTCCGGAATGCTGCCGAGCGCCATCGGCCCAGAGATTGAATCTCTGCGTCGGAGCGTCCCTCCGCAGCCGCCGAGGTAGCAGCCCCAATCCTAAAGGAATGAGACCCAAATTCCTTAGGATCGAGACCCGTGGCCTCCAGCGCCCGTCCCAAGACGTGACAAAATTGGTATTTGGTGAGCGGTGACCCATCCTCGTGCATCAACCATGCGCCTGGAAGGTCCGGGCGCACCTGGGCGAAGGCCGAGACCAACGTCACAGGGCACGCCTTTTCCACCGTGCACGGGAGCAAGGACAGCCACCGCCCCCTCCCAGCCTGGTCCGTCTTAGATCGTCGCAGGTGACATAGCACCGAGTCAGCTTGGACCACCAGGTCGTCCACAGCCAAAGGCGAGGGCGCTCGTTTTGACGGGGCCACCAGCTCCCCAATCCTGAAGGCCCCGTGGTATGCCATCACGTATGCCGTGCGGAACAAGAGTACCTCATAGTAAGGCCAGCATATGTCCCCCAGAGCGTCCAGCAGTGCTGGAAGTAACGACATATCAATGGGACGCCTACAGTCTGGGGAGGCAGGTGTAGCCCGCCGCCAACCACGCAGCGCCCTAGACACCAGAAAAGACCGGGACGGGTCCGCCCTACCCTGCAATGCGGAGAAAAACGACACCCCTGCCAAAACCCTGCGCACGGAGGCGACAGAGCGACCATTGGAGAACGCACTCCATACAAAAGCCACCATGGCCGCTTCAGGTGTCTTACCTGCTTGAGGAGCAGACAGTCTGAACTGCTCCCACTCCTGCTATCCTGCCTGATAGCAGTGGAGCGTCCGTGGTGCTATAGCCCGCATGGCTAGCCCCTCCATTCCGGCCTGATCATCTGCCAAATATAAGAGGGACAGCGTTCACCAACAATAGATGCATCAGGCGCCAGGGCCCGAAACTTCTCCCAGTCGGCCCTGGACAGCACGTCTGCCACGGAGTTCTCTACTCCGGGAACATGTTGAGCCACAAACTGTATGTTGAACAGCAGGCATCGCAGCACCAATCGCGCAAGCAGGCGAACTACAGGCATGGACGCTGAACCCTGCCTATTAATAGAGTGCACTACTCCCAAATTATCGCACCAAAATATGATGCTGGAGTCGCGAAGCCTGTCTGCCCATAGCTCCAGCGCCACTATAATGGGGAACAGCTCCAAGAGCAGTAAGTTTTTTGTAAGACCTTCCGCTACCCATTCCACAGGCCATGGCGCAGCGCACCATGAGCCGTGCAGGAAGGCTCCGAAACACACCCCGCACGCTGCGTCAGTATACAATTGTAACTGCGCATTGGTGCACGGGCTCGCAGGCCAAATCAAGACCCCGTTGAACTGCTCCAGGAAGGAGAGCCAAGTACGCAAAGCCCTCTTTATCTCTGCAGAGAGACGTACATAATGGAGGGGGTGCCTAACGCCCGCCATGGATCTCTCCAACTTTCTACAAAAAACTCTACCCATGGGTATGACCCTGCAAGCAAAATGCAGAAGTCCCAGTAGTGACTGAAGTTGTCGCAACTGTAGCTTGCCCGTGGCCAATGCCAGGCTGATGGCTCCGCGTAGCCGAGACAGCTTGTCCTGGGGGAGGCGGCAACAGGCCGCAACCGTGTCTATTTCTATCCCCAAAAAGGACAGGCACTGCACAGGGCCCTCCGTCTTGTCCTCCGCAATGGGGACCCCGAACTCCCTGAAAAGATCCTGCAGGTATGTCAGCAGAAGCTTGCAACGCTGGGAATCGGCGGGGCCCACACACAAGAAGTCATCCAAGTAGTGGGCCACCCCGGTCTCGCCTGAACCCGCCTCTACGCACCAATGCAAGAAACTGCTAAATCTCTCGAAATAGGCGCAAGAAATCGAGCAGCCCATCGGCAAGCACCTGTCCACGTAAAAACCCGTGGGAAGGCGAAAGCCCATGAACCGGAACGATTCCGGATGGAGGGGGAGAAGGCGGAAGGCGGACTCAATATCCACCTTGGCCAGCAAAGCCCCGTGACCGTGGCTGCGCACTATGTTGAGGGCCTGTTCAAACGACTGGTATCGCACGCGACACAAGTGTTCAGGGATGGCGTCATTAACAGAACTGCCCGGGGGGTGGGACAAGTGTTGGATAAGCCTAAACTTGCCGCTAGTCTTCTTGGGGACCACCCCCACCGGGGAGAGAACCAAGTTCTCTATAGGGGGGAATGGGAAAGGTCCCACCATCCTTCCCAAGCTCACCTCTTTGTCCACCTTCTCCAACACTATCCCGGGCATCTGCACTGCGGATTTTAAATTACGGGGGGCATGTGCTACTACCTCCCCCTGTATTGGCAGGCGGAAGCCCAGGAGGAATCCTTGCTCCAAAAATTTTGCCTCCTACCTACACGGGTACCGTCCCAGCCAGCCGGCCAGGCGGTCAACCCGTACAGGAGAAGGGGCCTTACTGAGGTGCACCCCCGGCTGTTGAAGCCTGGGAGGTGCCTCCCTGCTTTCCCTTCCTGCAATCTCTAAATGGGTGATTACCCCAGCATTTAGAGCATGCGTGCTTGAACTTACAGGACGCTCCCAGGGCGCAACCCGTTAAATGCAAAGCAACGCCCGGCGGAGGCTCCCCCCGCCCTACCGCGAAAGGGTTGTTGTTGCTTGCGAGGGGCGGGGCTGGGGGCTGTTGTAGCCGTAGGAGCAACCGCAGGAGCGGCCGCCGGCTTTGGCCCCATCCAAATTTCTACATCTTTGCATCCCAATGCCATAATGTCCAGCCCTGACTGCTTGCGACGGAAGCTCTCATCATATGAGCGCCATGAGGAGTCGGCTTCTGACAGGAACATCTGATGAATCATGTGCATGTAACGCACCATGTTCATGTGTTCCTGCGGTCTTGTTTCCAAGTAACAAGCCGCGAACATAAACATGCCCGCCTGCCACCGGTGATAGGTGCAGTAAGCCTCCTCCCCTATACCCCCTCGCTTCTTAGCCGCCCTATACTCTTTTTCAGCCTGCGCCGTCATGGTGAAAAAGCTGACGTATTTACCGTCCTTAATGCGTTCCTGGACGCTACGCCTAAGCCCCCTGAGCACTGCTGTGTTCTCGCACTGAACAACCTTCCCCCTAGGGAACAACGGGGACCCCGAGCTGCCACTGGAACTAGAGTGCCTACGGCGCCTGTGCCTGTGCCGCCTGCGGGATTTGTGGCCCCCATCCTCCTCCGACGACCCCCGAGCCGGATCCGCCGGAGGAAGAGGAGGTATGCGCAGCCCTATGCTTGCGCCGTTTGCGCCTGGACGCTGACCCACCTGAAGTACCCTCCACTGGTACGAGGCTCATCTGTGAGGGATCCTGAACCACACCCACTGGGGGAGTTCCAGAAGCAACGATATCCCTCGCGCTGAGGGGGGCCGTAGGTCTTGCCGTTGCCGAAGGGGAGGCCCTAACTGCCAGGGCCGGGGCAGGGATCACTGAGGAAGCCGCAGGGGCCTGACTGTGGTCCGGGGCAACAACCCCGGAAGCAGGGGACTGTCTCATGAAGTTGGAGAGTAGTGACAGGAACTGCTGTACCCCCCCATCTGCCTCAGACAATGTGGGGGTCGCGCTGGGAACCGGGGCAGCAGGCGCAGAGGCCTGAGCACTGCGCAGGGGAATCAATCTGGCCCTTCTAAGGAGCTGCCTCCTCGCCTTGTTACCCCAGGTGTCTCCATGGGGGCTGGTGGCACTATCTGTGCCCTAGGTGGCCCCTGACTCGCACCTCTGGCCCTCCCACGGCCCCTACCCGACCTGCTGGGTGTGGGGGGGGTTACCCCCGAAGGGAGACCCCTCTGTGGCACTCTAGAGGCCAGGATGGGGATGGATGAGGGGCGAGTATTCCCCTGGCGCCTACCTGCGCCTTGAGCCTGCGGGGGGGTGACTAGTGGGGCCTGTATCTGAGCGCCTCTGGCGCTGGATCGGGCAGAAGGCCGCGATCCAGGCCTTGTGGTGTTGCCAGGCGTGCGGGGGCCTAGCCCTCTCGCGCGAGTATTTGCTGCACGGGCGCTACCCCTGCCCGACCCCCCCTGGCCGCCGCGACCTCCGCCGCGCGTGCCGCGGCCTGTGCCTCTACTACGCGAGGACCATCGCGCTATGACGCGCGGGCGGCACAGGAGCCGCAGGACCCGCCGCGATCCCCTCCGGTCCCCACTGGAACCACCAGGGACCGCGCCGCTAGGCCCCGCAGCCTCCCAATCCGCCTCCCCAGCATCAGCAAGGCGGGCGGGCGGGTCGTCCTACGCGGCCGGTAGGCCATGGCTCCAATCAGTCAGAGAGGGACAGTTGAGAAGAGAGGGACAGATCTATGAAGAGGAGACAAAAGAGCAAGAGGAGAATGTAAAGATGAGAAAACGCTTGTACAGAAAAACAGAATTTGATTGCTGCAAAGCAGCGCTTGCCTGATCCAGCTGCAGCTTTTTCAGACAGAGGAAGAACTTCCTGTGAGTATGTTCCTTTTCTTCCCTGTCTATACTCCTCCCACAGCTCTGATAGGCCTTGTGCCCATCCTATTAACATATCAGCTGACCTTCCAGCGTAACCTGGGGAACCATCAGGGGTTTATGCTCACTCAGTGCTTAATCAGCATTCGTGGTTCTTTATCAGTTGTACACTGGGCTTTGGTCTATATAATATTCCAATATTGGAATATGATAAATTAAAGCCAGCCAATAAGACCCTGGTAAAATGTTGGGGGTGTGGCCTAATCGCAGGAGGCATGGTCACCTGATTAGGCCATGCCCCCAAAATGATTAGGAGGGGGGTGTGTGAAAAAACTCTAAAGTCGAGGGGGGAGTGTTATTGTCCCCTACCCTCAGCAGCAGCAGGAGCAGCAACAGCACATCTACAGCATGGCTCAGCATGAGCTCTCAAGCTGTCAGTGAGACACTCATTCTGGGCAGGGCCGGATTATAATGGAGGCACAAGGGGTCAGTGCCCCTGGGCCCCCCTCTAGCTAGGGGCCCCCTGTGTTGGCATGTATTTTAAAAAAAAAAAGGTTTTGTGCATGGGAGTGAGGGTAGTGCTGCAGCTTCACCTATCTGCCAATGTGACAATGATTAATGGTGCTGAGCATCAGGAGCCAAGGCACACTGATTGCACAAGTGTGCTGTGCATTACTGGGAGTTGACTAAGTCCCATGACACTTTGCACCAGAGGGCAGAGAGGTTTGTGCTGAACTGTGATTGGTGGAGCTCATTACATGCTTCTTAGGCCCATGGAGAACAGCAGCAGCAGCAGCAGCTTAGTCATGGGAGGGTTTTTAATCAGAGGCAGCACTAGGACTGTGAGGTCTCCTACAGAGTAAGGTGCAGAGGGACAAACACAGGCTTTTCATGTGGTAAGTATGTATGTGTATGTGTGTGTGTTTTATATATATATATATATATATATATATATATATATATATATATATATACACACACAGACGTGTCCACATACATCTTGGTTTTATTGTGCCATGTATGGCACAATTTGACACACTTTGGACTCTGCAAAAGTCACACTTTGGGATTTTTCTAAAAATTTCCACCTCTAATCTATTACTTTATACAAATTCTACTGCTGCAAACAATTTTCAGAATCCATCCACTTGTATATATATCCCCTGCAGTTACCCATTGACCAAGTTTATTCTGCCTTTACTCTGTGTTTTGACTGTGTAATACTCTCCCATGCAGTTTGCGGCCAGTAATGACTAGTGCAAGGGGGCCCCCCTATCTAAAGTACCCCGGGCCCCCCCAAGGCTTAATCTGGCACTAATTCTGGGCCAGATGTACTAAGCTTCAAACGTGATCAAATGGAGACTGATAAACAGCCAGCCAATCAGCTCCTACATGCCATGTTACAGGCTGTGTTTGAAAAATGTCAAACAGGAGCTGATTGGCTGGCTGTTTATCACTCTCCATCTTATCACTTTCAAAACTTAGTGCATCTGGCCCTCTGCTGTAGAGGTGTGTGCTGCTGCTGCTCGGGAGGGACGGAGGGGGAAGGGGGCGGAGGAGGGTCGGACCAGGTACCCGCTCCCCCCCCCCCCTCTCGGCAGCCCTGATTATGGGCCAGTGCTCTGACCTTGCCCCCCAGGCTAAAATGTGCCAGCCAGCCCCTGTGCATGGCTACGATTGTATTTGCAACCGTGCATGTAGGGAGAATTCCAATCACCTGCGCCAACAGTGTATACTCTACTGCCATAATAAAACTAGGGTTACCACCTTTGTTTTGAGAGATCCCTTACAGTCGCCCACCCAAAGACCACCTCTTTCCTGCCTTTTCATTTTTTTTTTTTTAATATTTGCTAATATTCTATTCTTGATTTAGCACACCGTAATGCCACTTACACATGCTGCCACACATCGTAATGCCCATTACATGTTATGCCACACACCGCGATGGCCATTGCACATTGTCACACACCGTGATGCCCACTAAGTTACATACCATAATGCCTATTACACATATTGCCACACACTGTGATGCCCATTAAATATTATGCAACACACCGTGATGGCCATTACATATTATAAGACACACCGCAATGGCTATTACATATTATGCCACATTAGTACCGCTTACCTGCATGTTAATTGCTAGGGGTTACTTGATCAATGCCAGCATCTTCATGCTTGATGCCGTGGGGTAGTAAAGTGCTTGTGACCAAGGGGGAGTTACGTGTATACATTACCGCCATAAAAAAGAATTTGGTGGCCAGTGGCGGCGGTAACGTATACTGGGGGTTATTCACGTTTCTTCGGTGGTGCTGCGCATGTACAGAAGTATGGTGTGTGCACCCACGGCTGCCTCATTACCATATGAGAATGCCCAGCATTCCATGGGCGTTCCCATGAGATCTCCCCCCGTTCTGTGCATTCCCATGAGACGCTGGGCGTTCTCATGGTAATGAGGCCGACACAAGAGCGGGGGCGGGCAGCTGACATCACCGGATGTCAGCTGCCCGCCCATATCCGTGCCAGCGTGCACGCATATGAAAGTGACTTAAAAGTCACTAATATGTGTGTACCTTCCACATCTTTCGATGGTCGCCGACCATCGAAAGATGTGGGCAGTTACCCTCAGCATACGAATGGATGTTTATGCTAAACATCCATTTGCAGCCTGTGCGGGCGAACCCGCACTTCGAGGGGGGCGCTGGTGGGCGTTAATTCGCCGCGCGGGGTTTGGTGGACTAGCAAGGCAGCCTTGCGAATCAACCAGAATAACCCCCACTGTACATTGCTGGCCTGCATGGCAATGTATACATTGCCGCCATAAAAATAATACATTGGTGGTGGTGCCAGTGTTATATACCGTATATATTACTGGATTATAAATATGCATTGGTGCTCAGTGGTGACAGTAATATATACATTGCTGGCATGTGCCAGCAATGTATATATTACTGGCTTATATATATACATTGGTGCCCAGTGGTACCAGTAATATATAGGTTGCTGGCATGTGCCAGCAATCTATATATTACTGCCTTAAAAAACACATTGGTGGCCAGTGGCTTATATAAACACATTGGTGGCCAGTGGCTTATATAAACACATTGGTGGCTTATATAAACACATTGGTGGCCAGTGGCGTTTATATGCTCCACAGTCACACTGTGGAGCAGCAGAGCAGTCAGCTGGGGGCGGGGCGTTCTGCCGGGGGCGGGGTGCTCCGCCGGGCTGCGTGTGTGTGACCTGGCCGGGGACTGGGAGACACAGAGCAGTGGCGTGGACACGGCAGCAGGTAAGTATGTGACAGGGGGCGACAGGGGTGCGATGATGGTCGGCGGTGGGGGCAATGGGGGCGAGGGTGATGGGGGGGGGGGGGGGCGGTAGCGGCCGGTCAGCTGGGCTGAAAGTCTCTGATCTTTCAGCCCGGCTGCCTTACACACCTGGCGATGATGGCTCAAATATGAGCCATCATCTCCAGACATGCTGGTAAAACCAGCAGATGGCCCACTTTGCTAGCGATGATGCGGGAGCGCGCATCATCGCTAGTCGGGCATCGGTGGCCTATACACACTTGGAGACTTTAAGCTGAAACTCGCTCAAAACGGCTGTTTTGAGCGAGTTTCAGCTTAAAGTCTCCAAGTGTGTATGGGCCTTAACAGTGTAATGTGGGCTAGGAGACCTGAGGGAGATTGCTAGACTAATGAGGGAGGGAGGGAGATTGCTGCTATGTCAGGGAGTCTCCTGCAGAATGCAGGAGGGGGGGGGGTAACTATGATGTAACAGTGTAATGTGGGCTAGGAGACATGAGGGAGATTGCTAGACTAATGAGGGAGAAAGGGAGATTGCTGCTATTTCAGGGAGTCTTCTGCAGCGTACCTCGCTCACCTCTAGAGGAGGTACGGGAGAACGCATAGAGGTATCTTTTTGATGAAACGGTGGAAAAAAAGGGAGGTGTACCTCATTTGCACTAGATGAGGCTGTACCCCCACATGTAATGGTTTCTTCACACCTGAATCATTGCTTTGGTAGTCTTTCTGGGCTTAGCTCGCTTACCTTTAAAGATGGATGAGAGGCTTCTGGACACTGGTCATATGTATGAAGGCTTTATAAAACTTTGTGCTATTTTTTTTTATTTGTTTTGAACTTCATTTTGGATTTTTGTATATACCTTTTATCATTTTGGATTACGTGTACTGTTGCAGGATGTTGTTCACCGAATGGACATGGTCCAATTCTACTTACCTTTGGCTGCAGGAATGCCCTTTTGTTAAGAAATAGTCTCAGAGTTTTTTTACTTGATTTGGAGGCAGTATAGAGTTTGTTTTGGCCTCCAGAGGGGAACCAAAGAAACCTTGATGACAGGTATTCAATGCTGTTTGCGAGTGGTGACAGCGAGCAGGTCTTCCTGCTCGCTGTCACCACTCACCCTGACAGCATTCAACACAGCTTCCGCATCCGCCAATTCCCCCTCGCTCCGTTTTTTGAGCGAGGGGGAATTGGCGGATGCGGCTCCAGAAGCAGCGAGACCCGCAGCTAAAAACTGCGAGTTTTCTGCAGCAGCCGCGGGTCTCGCTGTTTTGGGGAATTCTCGCCGTCCTGTGACGGTGAGGATTTCCCCAGAGCGTTGAATAGAGCGAGTGGCCGGCGCGGGGGTTAAACAGCGAGGATCGCTGATTTTCTGCAATCCTCGCTGTTTAACCCCCTCGCCGGCCGCTCGCTGCGGCATTGAATACCCCACAATGAGCTTCATGTTGTCACATATTGGCCCTTATTCAGATCTGATCGCAGTACAAATTTGTTCTCAAAATGAACAAAACCATGCTGCACTGCAGGTGGGGCAGATGTAATATGTGCAGGGAGAATTACATTTGGTGGAGTGTGTTGAAACTGAAATCTAAATTGCAGTGTGATAATAATGCAGCCAGTATTTACCCTGCACAGAAACAAAATAACTCACCCAAATGTAACTCTCTCTGCACATGTTACATCTGCCCCACCTGCAGTGCACATGGTTTTGCCCATTTTGAGAACAAATTTGTACTGCGATCAGAACTGAATAAGGGCCGTTGTGTGAGTAATGGTACGCAGCATTAACCCCTGAGTTGCACACTGGCTTTTTGCACAGCAGAAAAGGTTGAAATGATAGAAAGCAAAGAAAATGCTACGGGCAGGGGTTTAACTGCACGTATTGTGAGTGGGGTATGCCACACCTATTGTGCCTCTATACATGTATGATTAAATCAAAGAAACCATAAAAAAGTACGCCTCCCTTTTTTTTCCACCGTTTCATCAAAAAGATACCTCTATGCCAGTGGTTTTCAACCTCGGTCCCCAGGACCCCCCAACAGTTCAAGTTTTCCAGGTCTCCACACAGAATCACAGGTGACATAATTAGCTCCACCTGTGGATCTTTTAAAATGTGTCAGTCAGTAATGAATGCACCTGCCGGGTGCCCTGGAAAACGTGAACTGTTGGTAGGTCCTGAGGACCGAGGTTGAGAACCTCTGCTCTATGCATTCTCCCGTCCCTCCTCTAGCAGTGAGTGAGGTACGCTGCTAGAGAACATCGATTAAATTTTCAGCGATTGATTGATTTATTC
Organism: Crinia signifera; assembly: GCF_055691185.1. Classification (NCBI taxonomy): domain Eukaryota; kingdom Metazoa; phylum Chordata; class Amphibia; order Anura; family Myobatrachidae; genus Crinia; species Crinia signifera. The sequence goes on from NC_139228.1 coordinate 55,242,937, forward strand.
ATTTTCACTTCTAACAAGGTATCCACAATGAAAGTTTTACACAATTGTTATTTATGTTTTTCCACATATTTTGACTAAATCATCGCTTCACTGGAACAGTAAAAAGTCGTCCACTTGGATATAATGTACCTACCCACCGACTAAAGAACTTTGACCGCAGGATTCATAACCTTACTAAAGGAACATATTATGACCTTTTTTGAGTTTATACACATGTACTTATCATAAGTGATGTTAGGCCATAACTGACTGTAGGTCAGTCCCAGGCCCCAAAATTTCTAGTGGCGGCACTGTGGGTAGATAGTTCTCCAGGCAGCAGGGTTTGGTGGACTCGCAAGGCTGCAAATTCACAGCCTTGCGAATCATCCAGAATAACCACTGTCCACATTATGGGGGACATTTACCAAAATGGATTCGTAGAAAAAAGGTGTATTCGTAGGGAGAAATACACCTTTTTTTTTACGAATTTGTATTTTCGGGATTTACAATCCCAAAAATACAACAATTCGTAGTCCTAAAGATGGAACATTCGTATTTGTATTTACAAATATGAATGTCTACACCATCGATAGAATACGACAGAAATCACCATTCAAAAGAATGGTGGTTCCTGATGTACTAAGCAGCCGTACTGATAATACGGCTGCTAAGTGGTGTAAAACACCAACGCAAATACGACAGGAAAATACACCTTGCCTTCCCTGTCGTATTTGCTTTAAGCCTGCACGGATCAGTCAGATCCGTGCAGGCTTCAGTGTAAAAAAAATAGAAATATTAAATAAATAAATAAAAAAACCAGCGTGGGGTCCCCCCCACAGCCGTAACCAGCACCAGGCTGAAGGAGCCGGGGCCGGTAATTAAAAATCAGGGAACCCGACAAATAGGGGTTCCCCGATTTTTAACAACCAGCCCCAGGCTTCAGGTCCGGGGCTGGTTCCCAAAATACGGGGGACAAAATGACTAAGGGTCCCCCGTATCTTAAGAACCAGCCCCAGGCCAAACCAGCCAGCAGGGTAATGCCACAGCCGGGGGACACTTATGATATAAGGTCCCGCGGCCAAAACATTAACCCCCTGACCGGTCAGCCTGGCCATTTGCCCTGGGGGAGTGGGGACCCCCCCAAAGAAGGGGTCCCCCCCCCTCCAGGACTTACCTGACCAGGCTGAAGCCTGGTACTGTCCCCAATGCCCCTGGGCGGTGGGCATCGAGCTGATAGTGGTGTAAAAAAAAGATTAAACTATTGTTTTTTACTGTGGCACTACAAGTGCCAGCAAGCCTCCCCAGCAAGCTGGGACTTGGAGAACCACAAGTCCCAGCCTGCTGGGCATTAAAGGGCACGCTGGCACTTGTAGTTCCACAGTTAAAAAAATAGTACACAAAACACACTGACACACGTTTAAAATAAAACTTTAATACATACAAAGCCCACACATACTAATACTTACCTATCTTCTTTCCGTAGGTAGCCCTGGTCCTGTGTCGTCTTCTGCTCCTGTGTCGTCTTCTGCCTCCATGTCGACGTCGCTGTCCATATCGGCGATGGCGTCCCCGTCCGGATCCGACGAAATCCATGTGGAAGCTGTGGAAGAAAACCATACTCACCTGTCCCAGCGCGACGTAGTCCAGGTAAGGGTCTTGGCAAAAAAACAAACCGACACGCGAATCCAGCTGAACAGCAGGGAGCCGCACGGTGTTTGTGTACATCGTGCGGCTCCGCCTCCCGAATGCCGCTATTGGCCGCCTTGCGGCCTAGCGGCTCCTGATTGGCCGCAAGGCGGCCAATAGCGGCATTCGGGAGGCGGAGCCGCACGATGTACACAAACACCGTGCGGCTCCCTGCTGTCCGGCTGGATTCGCGTGTCGGTTTGTTTTTTTGCCAAGACCCTTACCTGGACTACGTCGCGCTGGGACAGGTGAGTATGGTTTCCTTCCACAGCTTCCACATGGATTTTGTCGGATCCGGATGGGGACGCCATCGCCGACATGGACAGCGACGTCGACATGGAGGCAGAAGACGACACAGGAGCAGAAGACGACACAGGACCAGGGCTACCTACGGAAAGAAGATAGGTAAGTATTAGTATGTGTGGGCTTTGTATGTATTAAAGTTTTATTTTAAACGTGTGTCAGTGTGTTTTGTGTACTATTTTTTTAACTGTGGAACTACAAGTGCCAGCGGGCCCTTTAATGCCCAGCAGGCTGGGACTTGTGGTTCTCCAAGTCCCAGCTTGCTGGGGAGGCTTGCTGGCACTTGTAGTGCCACAGTAAAAAACAATAGTTTAATCTATTTTTTACACCACTATCAGCCCGATGCCCACCGCCCAGGGGCATCGGGGACAGTACCAGGCTTCAGCCTGGTCAGGTAAGTCCTGGAGGGGGGGGACCCCTTCATTGGGGGGGTCCCCACTCCCCCAGGGCCCCTGGCCAGGCTGACTGGTCAGGGGGTTAATGTTTTGGCCGCGGGACCTTATATCATAAGTGTCCCCCGGCTGTGGCATTACCCTGCTGGCTGGTTTGGCCTGGGGCTGGTTCTTAAAATACGGGGGACCCCTAGTCATTTTGTCCCCCGTATTTTGGGAACCAGCCCCGGACCTGGGGCTGGTTGTTAAAAATCGGGGAACCCCTATTTGTCGGGTTCCCTGATTTTTAATTACCGGCCCCGGCTCCTTCAGCCTGGTGCTGGTTACAGCTGTGGGGGGGACCCCACGCTGTTTTTTTTATTTATTTATTTAATTTTTCTATTTTTTTTTTACACCTTGCAGCCTGCACGGATCTGACTGATCCGTGCAGACTGCCTGTACGAATTCGTATTAGCGGCCGTATATATGTGCCGCTAATACGAATCATTACACCATCGGAGGGTTACAAAGCAGTCCTATCTGACTGCTTTGTAATTTCCCCTCCGGAACACGACTTTGCATACGACTTAAACAGTCGTATGCAGTCGGAGGGGAAATACCAATATGAAAAACTAGGTTTTTCATATTGGTAAATTTCCCCCTATTTGTCAGTCTAAAATGGTGCCATTTTGAGTCAGAGTTTCTACACACCAGAAGAACCGTGATTGTGTAATAATTTCCTTGAAATCATATTGTGGGGTACATACCAGGACGATATGACCCAAAACGAGCCAATTGAGATACAATCTCGACCGATTGTATGTAAATCGTCCATGTTTTGGGCCATTTCGCTGCACTTTTGATGCGATTCCGATGCGCGGTCCCGCGGGTCGTTAGGTCTTTTCTGAGATCCTACCTACAGCAGATAGGATCTCAGAAACGACCATTGAAGTGGGTGCGGGTTGCAATCGGATCGCGATCACATCAGGGGCTTTTTCTGTGCCGGTCGGCGGCTCCATCAGCATCGTGCTGCTGTGTACCCAGCATATGATAGTTGCACAATCTGTTGGAGCACACGAACCGCAGATAATCTGTTCATGATTTGTACCCAATCCAATGTAGATGGACACATTTTTAGTGCAGCAGGTGAAATCTCCAAAGTGACCAAATGATGCGCATCGGATCACAATCCCATTGAAAACATGCCCAATTCATACATTGTTATATACAATCGGTCAAAATCACATCGAAATTGGGGGAATTGATCCCAAATCTTTCTGGTGTGTACCCAGCATTAGATTAGGGATTTTCAACCTTTTTTAACTCGCAGCGCACAGACAAGATTCTCAAATTGCCAAGGCACACCAAGTCCCCACAGGAAAACACACACACACAAAGGCCCTTATTCTGGTTTGTTTGCAGCGACCACTTGTTCGCACGGGACTGATGTTTTGCACATACGCAGCAGCATTGCTGCGCATGTGTATACGCTGGGTGCATGCGAACTCTGCAAAAAGTCTATTCGCCGGTTGCAGGCACCCAGACTTGTGAGCGGGGAGTGGAGAGGGGCGTGTGGTGACAGGCTGGGCCACTAGCATATGTTAGGCTTTCCCATGAAAACTCTGGGTGGGGAAAGTTCCCACTGGCATGCGAATGGAGGTTCATGTAAACATCCATTCGTGGCGCCGGCTAACCATTCGCAAGGCGGGGTTAGGGTGACTCGCAAGAATGCAAATTTACATCCGAGTGAGTCAACCAGAATAACGGACAAAATGCCAAGGCACACCATCAAGTCCCCACAGGAGAACACACACACACACACTAATTAAACAAGCACAATGACCCCCACTTTAGTTAATCAAAAACTGCCCTGCACAGTAACCCAAATACGATGGACTCCATTATATCTAAAGACCGTGCTCCTCTACAGAACATGGTAAGAAATAAGGCCCATATTGCACTGTGAGTAGAGGGCAGTACTAAGCAAGCGGGTAAGGGGGCAAGCGTGAGGGAGGGCAGGAGGGGGGCACACACACTGGGGGGCTATTTACTTGTGTTGAGATTTTTGTTACCGTAGACCATTTTTTAGGTGTCAACATCGACCATATAGTGGTAGACCTAATGACTATCGACCTAGACACTGTCGACCATTTATACCACACGTAACGACAAGGACACAATGACCCGCCAATCTAATATGGCATTAGCAGCTTTAAGCAGCAGAAGTGGCAATGTCCCTATGGCAAGAATGCTTTTGTACACCCGACCTCATCAGAGAAGCTTTGCCCACTTCAGGACACCCCCGGAGGGGTATAAAGAGTTAGAAATCATTATAAGGCTCAGTTTCAGCCCTGCCCCAATCCGCTGCCGTGACATGATTTGTGACATCATATAGCGGAGAGTGATGTCATGATGATATGAATCAGGGTGATGGTGGTGATTATGGTCGGGCACAACAATGCTCCAGCCCAATCTTACCCCTATAGGGACACCTATTGTATACTCATGTGAGCGGACTAAGGGCGAGAGAATGTGCGGACTACAACAGATAGCCGCCCCAGGTCACATGACTGGTATTATTGTATATACAGTATACAACACATTTCTCTTACATATACCCAAGCTTCAAATTAAAAGCCAACAAGGACAGATGTTACATGAGTCAGAGGTCTTGGACGGCAACCAGGCGCCAGCATGACTGGTATTTATGAATGTTTGTGGAAGAGGTTTCTTTCGGGGATGAATTCCACAACCCGGACAGTGGTTGTCCTTTATCTTGTACAATAAAAGGGCAACCATGCTGCTCCTTCACTCTAAGGGGGGTATTCAGGTGTTGTGTTTCCCTGCGGCCACTCGTTGGTACCCAACAAATCATTCCAAAAATTGCTCCGTACGGACGCGACAGCCGCCTGCCCTGACATTACTGTTACATGCTGGTAACTAGTATAAAATAATGATATGGAACTGAGGGGTAGATGTATGAAGCAGTGATAAGGGAGGGGAAGGGATAAAGTGCCTGGAACTTTATCACCGGCCAATCAGCTCCTAACTGTTCCTTTTAAAACCCAGCCTGTATCCTAACAGTCAGGAGATGATTAGCTGGTGATAAAGTTCCAGGCACATTATCACTTCTCCTCCCTTATCACTGCTTCATACATCTACCCCTCAGACGTGCCCGGCTCTCGTGTTGTCCTTTTGCAGGTTTGACTAACCGGGGATTCCAGGCCGGAGCGCTCGAGCCGCTCATTAGATATTCATATATTCACTGCATCCGATCATTACATATGCACGATCGGGTGCAGTGAATACTGGGTCCCCCGCTGGCTATAGGGGGGGGCAGCCTGTGCTGCCTGAGTCCCGGGGGGGCCCCCTACCCTCCACATATGTTCTGGGGCATCCAGGGAGACTTTAATCTCCCTGGATGCCACCGTCCCACGGCTCCCTGTCAGCTCCCTGCCGCGGACGCTCGTCCGCTGCAGGGGTTAAGACTCGCCGCGAGTGGCGGCGAGTCTTAAATACATTGAATAGTGGGAGCAGGAGGCTCCGGAACAGGGAGAGTGCATGGCGAGAGAAAAAATCTCTCGCCATGCACAGAGAATTTTCGTCATTGAATACTGCCCCAGGAGTGAAAGGTGTAAAGTGTCTAGGTAGCCAGTCAATGGGCCGACAACCCTTTTCAGGTTTCGAACCATTGCCTGTCTACCAATAGTGGTCGACCTATCAACCAGACCAAAGCTGGCCAGCTTTCGCCACCTGTGCTTGGTCCTCCAAAATAAAAATGTATCATAAAATTCATATCCAAAGATACAAGTTAAAAGAAAAAGGGAAAAGTAACAAAACAAATAAATATCATTATAAAAAAAATTCTAACATTAAACAAAAAAGTTTCCAAATATATTTTATGAAAGTAGAACACAAAACAAATTTACACTAATGAAAGAATACTGCAACAATCCTCTACTGCGCTGTACCCAGGCACATATACTACTGCTCTCTCCCAAACCAGGCACATATACTACCACTCTCTCCCGATGTAACCCAGGCACATATACTACTGCTCTCTCCCAACCCAGGCACATATACTACCACTCTCTCCTGGTGTAACTCAGGCACATATACTACCACTCTCTCCCAATGTAACCCAGGCACATATACTACTGCTCTCTCCCAACCCAGGCACATATACTACCACTCTCTACCGGTGTAACCCAGGCACATATACTACTGCTCTCTCCCGATGTAACCCAGGCACATATACTACTGCTCTCTCCCAACCCAGGCCCATATACTACCACTCTCTCCCGGTGTAACTCAGGCACATATACTACCACTCTCTCCCAATGTAACCCAGGCACATATACTACTGCTCTCTCCCAACCCAGGCACATATACTACCACTCTCTCCCGGTGTAACTCAGGCACATATACTACCACTCTCTCCCAATGTAACCCAGGCACATATACTACTGCTCTCTCCCAACCCAGGCACATATACTACCACTCTCTCCCGGTGTAACTCAGGCACATATACTACCACTCTCTCCCAATGTAACCCAGGCACATATACTACTGCTCTCTCCCAACCCAGGCACATATACTACCACTCTCTCCCGGTGTAACTCAGGCACATATATTACCACTCTTTCCCAACGTAAACCAGGCACATATACTACTGCTCTCTCCCAACCCAGGCGCATATACTACTGCTCTCTCCCAACCCAGACACATATACTACCATTCTCTCCTGGTGTAACCCAGGCACCTATACTACCGCTCTCTCCCGCTGTAACCCAGGCAGATATACTACTGCTCTCTCCTGCTGTAACCGAGGCACATATACTACTGCTCTCCCAACCCGGCACATATACTACTGCTCTCTCCCGGTGTAACCCAGGCACATATACTACCATTTTCTCCTGCTGTAACCCAGGCACATATTCTACTGCTCTCTCCCAACCCAGGTGCATATACTACTGCTCTCTCCCACTTTAACCCAAGCATATATACTACCACTCTCTCTCCTGCTGTAACCCAGGCACATATACTACCGCTCTCTCCTGCTGTAACCCAGGCACATATACTACCGCTCTCTCCCGGTGTAACCCAGGCACATATACTACCGCTTTCTCCCGCTGTAACCCCGGCACATATACTACTGCTCTCTCCCAAACCAGGAACATATACTACCACTCTCTCCCGGTGTAACTCAGGCACATATACTACCACTCTCTCCCGTTGTAACCCAGGCACATATACTACTGCTCTCTCGCAACCCAGGCACATATACTACTGCTCTCTCCCAACCCAGGCACATATACTACCACTCTCTCCCGGTGTAACTCAGGCACATATACTACCACTCTCTCCCAATGTAACCCAGGCACATATACTACTGCTCTCTCCCAACCCAGGCACATATACTACCACTCTCTCCCGGTGTAACTCAGGCACATATACTACCACTCTCTCCCGATGTAACCCAGGCACATATAGTACTGCTCTCTCCCAACCCAGGCACATATACTACCGTTCTCTCCTGGTGTAACCCAGGCACCTATACTACCGCTCTCTCCCGATGTAACCCAGGCAGATATACTACTGCTCTCTCCTGCTGTAACCAAGGCACATATACTACTGCTCTCCCAACCCGGCGCATATACTACTGCTCTCTCCCGGTGTAACCCAGGCACATATACTACCGTTCTCTCCTGCTGTAACCCAGGCACATATTCTACTGCTCTCTCCCAACCCAGGTGCATATACTACTGCTGTCTCCCACTTTAACCCAAGCATATATACTACCGCTCTCTCTCCTGCTGTAACCCAGGCACATATACTACCGCTTTCTCCCGCTGTAACCCAGGCACATATACTACTGCTCTCTCCCGCTGTAACCCAGGAGCAAATACTACTGCTCTCTCCTGGTGTAACCCAGGCGCATATACTACCGACGTTTCATGGTGTAACCCAGGCGCATATACTACTGCTCTCTCCCACTGTAACCCAGGCGCATATACTACCGCTCTCTCCCACTGTAACCCAGACACATATACTTATGCTCTCTCCTGCTGTAACCCAGGTGCATATACTACCACTCTATCCCACTGTAACCCACCCGCATATACTACCGCTCTCTCCTGCTGTAACCCAGGCACATATACTACCGCTCTCTCCCGGTGTAACCCAGGCACATATACTACTGCTCTCTCCCGATGTAACCCAGGCACATATACTACTGCTCTCTGCCAGTGTAACCCAGTCACATACTGTATACTACTGCTCTTTCCCAGTGTAATCCAGGCAATATTTTACCTCCTCATGGATGGACTATTTCAAAATTCAGGCGGGTGGGAGCATCAGGGCCACAAACCCCCACCCTTTGATCTTGGGAAGAGGAACCCATTAGTGCAGCTGTAACTCATAATCCATGAAAAAAAGACACATTAGAAATAGAGTAATGACAAAACACTGATATTTTTTTTTAGTCAGTTATTTGTGGACTGTAAATTGCCTTTCAGTAAGATATATCTTTCTCTGTTACTTGCAGTCATGGCTGAGGAACCACCGGTGTCTAAAAGCCTTGATAAGCCTCCTGAAAGTTCTGCACTAAACGACCTCTTCAAAAAGATTAAAGAAGCAGGTCTCGATCCACAAAAATGGCTGAAGGTCTTCAGCAACATTGGAGTGAAAAATGTTCACAGCTTGCAGTGCATGGGAGTTAAGGATTACAAAACAATCAAAAAACATGCAAATTGGCCTTGGGAAGAAGAAGCGCTCAGAAAACTGCTCAACTTACCAGATCCCCAGGATTCCTTGAAGAAGACAAACGAAGAACGAACCAATCAAAAATCAGAAAACCAAGTAAAAGCCATTAAAGATTTGCAAGAAACTAGAAAAAAGTTGATGGAGACCAAAATCTGCCTTGATAAGGAAGAAGAGTCCAAAGCAGAAGCCCTACAGAAATCCAAGAGTTTGTGCGATGGATCATCCTGGCCTTTGGAGCCTCTGCAGGGACAAATGGAAAAATTGCACAAGGGACTGATTGTGAAGGATTCCGAACATTCCAGTGTTACTAACTTGTCTGCTGAAAATATTCTTCTCAATGCCTCAGGAGGTCTTGCCTTGGAAGGAATATACTTGACAAAGTATCAGGAAGATATTCTAGAGAAACGTGAGCAGCTTCTCTCTGTCCCAAAGGATATATTACTCACCAACTCTAGACAGAGCCCTGTGCTTCAACAAAAAGACTTCTCATCTTCTGAAGCAGAGTTATCATTCCACACGTCAATGGACAAGTTGGGTTTTAGTTTTGCCACTGCAGCTGAAGGTGGTTTTGGAGGTTTTCACGCTGAAGCCAGTTTGGGCTACAGCACCAGTAACTTCTCAAAACAAAAGCAAAGGTCCCACACTGAGCGTACCTATATTTCCACTACCAAATACAATTATATTCCACAGGCCTCCTGCTACATTACAAAAGAACAGCTCCGTCTTTCCACTGCAGCTCTTAATGAGCTTAAGACCATTGAAGATCCTGAAGAACATTGTAATATGGCAGAAAAACCAAACATTTTACGGGAGCGATGTGAAAATTTCTTCCGTCGATATGGCTCACATGCCATTCAAGGACCACTTCAATTTGGTGGTATATTCTGGTGGACAGCTACTTCCCAGGGATTTAAACAAGAGATGTTTGAGGAAATTAAAAAAGAGAACTCAAAAGCATTGAATGCTGCAGTGGATATAAGTTACTCTGGTCTTTGGTCTGCCTCTGGTAGTGTAGATGTTTCAAAAACAGAGACAAAAGAATCATGTAAAAAAGAAAATAAGAAAACGTTTGAGACAGATATTCAACTCCATGTGACAAAAACTGGAGGTCCGCTGACTGTGGATTCCCTCGCGGAATGGAAATCAGGGCTTGATGCCAGCAATAAGACCTGGAATGTTATTGATCGAGGCTCTTGCCTTATTCCTGTGTGGGAAATAATACTTTTTGGCCACAAGGACAATTTTAAAAATGTTTACCAAGTAGCACAAAATCTAAAAGACATTTATGGTGCCATCACCAGTCAACAACTTAGCTTGACAATTGGGGAAAATGTCTCAACTGCCATTTATGAAGCCAATGTATTTCTTTCTGGATTACATTCTTGGGAGGTAGCCCAAGAAAAGCTAAGCAAATTAATTCAGTTTAGACAGTATCTTAATGAAAAGACTGGAAACTTCAATGTTTGGTTAAATGTTTGCCTTCCTCATAAGGAACTACAAGTTTTTTTAGAAAAAGTTATGGAATTTTACAAACATACCAAATCAGATCAATCTCTCATTGTTGGTCAATTGAAACTTCTTCTTCAAGATTTCACATACTCAAGTGAAAATGTAGATTCATATTTTCCTATATATAAGTTGTTGTATCCATCAAAGAAAGAGCAAGAAATCAATATATCTAATGTTTCAACCTTCATTAATTTTATATCCCAGGCACAACAGGATCTACTACAGCTTCGTACAACTCTTGACTCTGATGACGATGCTCTAAAAGCACAAGTCAAATTCACTGTCATCATTCAATCTTATGTTAGTTCTTTTTTGAAAACTTTGAGACACATGGAACAAAAAGAGGAAGAACTTCTGGTGCTTTGTGCTGCAAGCAGTGTGGGTTACACTGTGCAGGACAACTATTTCCGCTATCGTCTTGGTTGGGAGGAAGTCAACTTCATGGTGGAAGAGATTAATTCTTTATTTAAAGAGTATACGAAGCTCAGAGATCTCCAAGCCTATAAAGTCCAAGCTTTTATATTGGCAGCAGGATTGACATCAGGGGACAAGAGGTGGCCAATGTCCACTGATCAGAAGAAGGAACTTTTGCAGCTCATGTTAGAAAAGATGAAAGGTTCTCTTGAAGAGGAGATTCAGAATATTTTGGTAAATTACAGTGGATTTAGTGATTTACAGTCTTTGCTTAAGGATTTAAAAAGCTTAATATCAGGATACTATAAAATCAGCATTAAAGTAAATTCAGAAAACCTGGCAAAAGAAATAAAAGCTGTGTGTGAAGTAACCAACCCACCACCAACAAACGAATCTGAAGCCCAGGTGACCATCACCAGTGAAAGTGATGCAATGAGTTTGAACCAAGATGTTCTCAAACTGATGGTAAGACTAGGACTAGATCAGCACTTCCCTAAAGGTCTGAACAGGAGACACTTCCATGTGGTCCACACATCTTTACTAAATCAAACCGAAAAAGAGAGTGATCTCCCTCTGCAGTTTATGCAAATGTTGATGAGATTAGACTATCGCTTCAGATACCTGGTTTGCAAAACCGATAGTAACACCAGCCACTCTGAAGATCTATGTTCACCTGAGAATGAAACCAGCTCATTTGAAACCATAGAGGACTTGCTCAAGTATTGTTCTGAAACAGAGAGCAACACCGTTTCAACAACAAAGGAGACTATACACCCTGTGGACCTCTTGATGGCCATCTATCACTGTTCAGATGATTTCATGAGACAATACACTTTTACTAAGCTGTCTACATGCCAGTTTGCACTGCCCTTAATAGTACCAAGGCCTTATGACGCAGGAATAGAACTGCCGCTGTGGGCATTTAGACAGATTCAAAAAAGTATTTTAGACACTGAAACAAGAAGACATGAAGAAAAGCTTATCAGTCAAACTGATGTTCCAGTAGTCTGCTTCACCAGATTGGGGACTTCTCCATTCTCAAAGTCACAAATTCTGAACAACTTGTTGAGTAAGCACAGCCATGACATCTTCTTCCATAGGAACTGTGAAGGAAGCATAAAAACTCGTATACTGATGGATGGGATGGCTGAAATCTTCTGGTTTTGCCCTAGTGGAAAGGATACTGACCAATTTGAAAAGTGCACTGCTTTTGTCAATCTTCGGGGGGATGCCCGGGAACATAAGACACAAGCCGCCTTCTTACAAAACATTTCCTCATTAAATGTAATACTCCTCTCTCAATCAACTATGACTGACTTAAGCAAAGTGATGTTAACAAAAAAACCATTAATAATACTCCTGGCAGACAAAGAAACATCTGTAAATGTACACAATGAAAACAAGCAAGTGATAATTGGTCTAAAAAATCAGAACGAAGCAAAAGTTCTGGAGGAACTAACCAAATCTCTCAGACGTTTGCTGGCTTCATCTGCCAAATCATGCAGTCTTGAAGCCTGTGCAATGATAGGAAGACAATGTGGGTTCCTGGTGGATGAAGACAGCAAGGAGTGTGTAGAAGGCAAACATCATTCTCAGATAATGATGGCCCTTTTAAAACAAAATGACCTAATGAAATCCAAGAACGAGCTCTTGCCCCTTTCAGGACACCTTTTGCACTCCTGGTGCAAAAAAGACAAAGAGCTTACACGTCTTCAGAACAAGGTGAATCAAAGCATTGAGCAACACTGTAGTATGATCGAGAGAGAAAAAACGTCAATAAGGCAGATGCAATTAGAAAAGGCAGGCCAAAATCAATTCATAAAGGATTTCATTACTAAGCTTAAATCCCTTTCCAAGACTTCAAAACTGTTCTTTTTACAGTGGTTTAAAATATTCATTGATGACCTCTCCTGTTCCCATGTCCTGAAGCTGCGAGAAGAGTACAATAGTTTATGGACCCAACTTCAATCAGAGCAACTGGAAGACAAGGAACTAGTGAAAACTTTACCAGATAAACTTGAGGACCTCTCCGTACAGATGAATGCTTATATGTTTGGTCTTGAGCATGTCCTGAGAGAAGTTGGACAAATGTATGAAGCACTGCAGGATTTGCATCATACAGATGAATGTTACTATGAGCTTCCAAAAATTGCAGCTGATATGATGCTTTCTGGGTATCCTATAGAACTTATGGACGGGGATGCTTGCTATGTTCACTTAAAATGGATAAAAGCTGTGCTACAGGAATTAATTAAGATAATAGGAGACAAGAAGTTATTTGTCCTTTCTGTACTCGGAGTCCAGAGTTCAGGAAAATCAACTCTACTCAACACAATGTTTGGCTTGCAGTTTGCCGTAAGTGCTGGGAGATGTACCCGAGGAGCTTTTATGCAACTTATTGAAATTTGTGATGACTTAAAAATTGAACTTGGTTTTGACTACATTTTGGTTATTGATACTGAAGGCTTGAGAGCCATGGAGCTATCAAGTCAATTAACATTAAATCATGATAATGAATTGGCAACTTTTGTCATTGGGGTTGGCAACATGACCTTGATCAATGTTTTCGGAGAAAACCCTGCTGAGATCAAAGACATTCTCCAAATTGCTGTCCAGGCGTATCTAAGGATGAAGCAAGTGAAGCTGTCCTCCAGTTGCCTCTTCGTTCACCAAAATGTTGGGGATTTAACTGCTCTTGATAAGAATATGGATGGACGTAGAAAACTCCAGAAAGAACTGGACAAGATGACCGCTTTGGCAGCCGAACTAGAGCTGTGTAACATTCAGTATTTCAGTGAAGTCATCCGATTTGATCCAAAACATCACATTCAGTATTTTGCTCATTTATGGGAGGGGAACCCACCCATGGCCCCCCCTAATCCTCACTATAGTGAGGATACACAGAAGGTGAAATATTCTATACTTAAGGAAGTAGACCCTCACAGCATTCTCAGCATTTCCAAATTTATCATTCGTGTAGAGGACCTTTGGTCAGCATTGAGAAATGAGAACTTTGTTTTTAGTTTCAAAAACACCCTGGAAATTTCTGCTTATAGCAAAGTTGAAAACAAATACCGTCAGCTAACTTGGGATCTGAGGCGTCACTTCCTTGAGCTCCAGGCCAAACTGAACAACAGAATCAAGAAAGGTGAAGTGACCTCTCTTTGCCAGAAGGACATTGAGAAGGAGGTGAAAGAAAAGTTTGGCGCAGTCAAGGAGGAATTTGAAAGTTTTTTCAATGAAGACATAGACAAAGAGATACTAATTCAGTGGAAAGCCAACATTGAAATTAGGTTGAACAATCTCCAGAATGAGCTGATAGAAGAAACGAAAAGGCAAGGAGCAGAACACATAAGCTTACTAAAGAGTCAGAACCAAGTGAAGCAGAGACAAACTGGGTATGAAGAAGAATTGTTCAAAAAAAGCAAACAGCTAGCACTTGACATTAAAGATGAGGGTTTACAGGAATCTGAGCTGAGGGATCATTTCAATCTCCTATGGCAAGCATGGGTTGCAGAGATAACTAGAAATGCACCACATGCAGAAGAACCAAACATTATCGTAGATGCTGAGAATGTACTGTATCAGTATTTCAAACATGAGCCTAGTATAACTTCCAAACTCAGCAATTACAATACATGGAAGTCATTTTCTCTTGACTTATCAAAGCATGTTGCAGTACAAAAAAGTTTTTTTAAGTCCTATCAGCTGAATGAATCTGATTGGAAGGGTATTCAAAAAGTGTTTGATGACCTGGTTAGGGATATAATGGGGTATCTTAAGAAAAAGCAAAGAGAAAGGGTAGATTATAGCGAAGCATACTTTCATTCCATAATAAATGATGTGATTGATAAAATAAAAAATTCCTCAAAGATGTTCAAAAAGTTCACACTGACCACGTCGTTCAAGTTCGAAGTATCACTGTACCTCTTCAGCATGGCAGTGCCGATCTTTCAATCCATGCAACAGATTTTTCGGAAAGCAAACGATCCTGTGCTTAGTCTTGAGAGCAAACGGGAAGAGTTTTTTAATTGTTTCACAATTGCTTGTCAGGGGGCCGCCTCAATCAAAACATTTGCTGACCTTCTATGTTCAAAGATACTTGACGCAATACATCTGGCGCTGTATTCCAGAACAGCCTTGGCAATTGTGGATGAGATGACTTGCAATTATCCAGCCTTCAGTGGTAATCGTTCCAAGCTTGAAACCTACATTTTGATTGACCTGGCCGAACAGGAGGACTTTGAACAATACAGACAGTATCTTCATTTCCCAGAAAATTATTTCAAAACCTTTATTGAGAAATGTGTTGTGAATTACTGTTCTAATAAAGGGTCTCATAGGCTGAGGGACTTCTTACATATTACGCTAAATCGTTTTCAGCAAGTTGTACTTTCAAGTATAGAGAACTCTATTAGATTGTTCAAAAATAAGGGTGGCAGTATGTCCGAGTGGCTTGATGACTTCTACAACAGGATTGAAGATCTTGTGACATTTTCAAGAGCAGACCTGAAGGGTATTGAGCACCAAGAAATTCAAGATATTGAGTTTGTTCAGGAAGCTATGTGTACGGCTTGGGATATTGCCGTAGAAAGTTTCAAAAAGGATTTGGAAACCACCAATTTTGACTGTTTTGAGAAGAAGCCTCATGAAATATTGGTCGAACAGCTGTGTGGTTGCTGGGAGCAGTGTCCCTTCTGTGGGGCTATTTGTACCAACACCATACCTTGCCACGATGGCGACCACTCCGTACCTTTCCATCGTCCCCAGGCAATAACTGGCATCCCGTGGATCCATTCCAATGAATTTGTTCTTGATATATGTTCTAACCTTGTTAGCTCTATGGATTGTCTGGTTCTAGACAACAACATTCAAATCCTTTATAAACATTACAGACAAATTGGACCCAATTATGCCAACTGGAGCATCACCCCAGATGCCTCCTTTCAGCCCTACTGGAAGTGGTACGTGAGCCACTTTCGAAGTAACCTGGAAAATGACTATATGTTAAAATTTGAAAAGAGAGGGGAAATTCCAGCTGAGTGGGGGAAAATCACTAAACAGGAGGTGATCGCTAAGCTGAAAGAACAAGTTTGAATTAACTTCTAAAGGCGTGAATGTAAAACCAGAACTTGTCCAGGTTTATGTAGATCTGACTCTCTCATTGCCGTTAAACGCTGGAGAAATGTAATAGAATTTCTGACCCAAAAATAAATGAATTCACCTGTGCAGGATTGCAGTTGAGAACCCCTGATCTAGACTATGTGCCTAATTCAGATCTGATCGCAGGACAAAATTGTTCTCAAAATGGATAAAACTATGCTGCAATGCAGGTGGGGCAGATGTAACGTGCAGAGAGAAATGTTATTTCTGTGTAGAGTAAATACTGGCTGCTTTATTTTAACATTGCAATTAAGATTTCAGTTTGAACACACCCCACCCAAATCTAAAGGTGTCTACACACTGGCTGATATATCAATACACCATCGGTCAGTGTGTACAAGTGATATATCTGTGAACGTCGTCGTTCACAGATATATCGCGTCTGCTCTGCAACAACTGATGCCCGATATATCTAGAGATATATTGTTGCAACTTGCTGTGTGTGCGGGCCATCTACCTACTGCTTGCACAGCCACACCAGGGGTCGCCGGTGATTGAAAGCTTATTGGGCGAGCACGTGCAAATGCGCCCACCCACTTGTGATGACAGATCGGGCAGTGTGAATGGAGAACACTCTGCCCGATCTGTCTGTAGATATATCTATTAATGTGTACCCAGCTTTACTCTCTCTGCACATGTTTCATCTGCCCCACCTGCAGTGCAGCATGGTTTTGTCCATTTTAAGAACAAATATGTCCTGCGATCAAGTCTGAATTAGGCCCTTTGACCTATACTAAATGGGACCCCCCATCCCCGCAGCCTAACCCTAATCCCCCTTCTAATGTCTAAAGATAACCCCCTAACTTAGTAGCAATCTTCATGACTTCCTGGCATAGCAGCAATCTCCCTGACATGAGAGGTTAGGGTTTGGCACTAGGGGGAGGGATAGGCTGCAGGAGGGGAGGTTAGGGTAGAGCACCAGGGGGAGGGTTAGGCTGCAGGAGGGGAGGTTAGGGTAGAGCACTAGGGGGAGGGTTAGGCTGTGGGAGGGGAGGTTAGGGTAGAGCACTAGGGGGAGGGTTAGGCTGTGGGAGGGGAGGTTAGGGTAAAGCACTAGGGGACTGGTTAGGCTGTGGGAGGGGAGGTTAGGGTAGAGCACTAGGGGGAGGGTTAGGCTGCAGGAGGGGATGATTTGGCACTAAGGGGGAGGGTTAGGCTGCAGGAGGGGAGGTCAGGGTTAGGCACTATGGAGGGTTAGGCTGTGGGAGGGGAAGTTAGGGTTAGACATGAAGGGGAGAGTAAGGCTGCGGGAGGGGAGGTTAGGGAGGGAGAGAAGGTTGGGGTAGAGCACTAGGGGGAGGGGTTAGGTAAAGGATTAAAACAAAAATGTCAACCTTATGACCCTGTTGACCTAATCCATATGGACCAAAACCTTCCATCTTTGGTCCCACTTGACCTATGGACTGTTGACCGTATGGTGTGGACAGATTGACTATGTAGTCTAGCAACCCTTTAATCCACACCCAAATTTTCAAATAATGTTTGTAGGGGCCACTTAATATGTAACCACAAGTGAATAGAGACAATACATGAACAAGCCTTGTGCATTACCAGTAGGGTTACCACCTTTCCCCTTTAATTCCAGACACATATTAATTACACAGGTTCTGTGGCTGGCTGACTTCAAGACTCTATGGCCCTTATTCAGATCTGTGCGGCCGGAGCCGCACACGGTGCTCCGGCCGCACAAACCAATCCCCGCCCACGATACGGATCGCCACGGCCGTCCGTACACGGACGGCTGGCGATCCGCAAGAAAATGGTGGGGCGTACGCCTCCACCATGGTGGGAGCTGCCCCCTGCATTCGATGGTCGGCGACCATCGAAGGCAGGGCCGCACGCCCCACCAGGTCCCGCAAGCTGAGACCACACGGACAATCATCCGTGTGATAGCTTGTATGGGGGCTGAGAGCTGACATCCGGCGACGTCAGCTTCCCGCCCCCATCACTGGCGTCATACCCTCATTAGCATGCATACGCCCCGCGTTTGCATGGGAACGCCCATGAAACGCGGGGCGTATGCATAGGGAAATGAGGGTATGAAGCCCCTCACGCCCCTATACGCCCCCTTTGCGGCGGACGAACTACATCTGCGGCGAATTGGGCTGCACATGCGCAGATTGACCTCTGCGCATGTGCAGACTGAAAACATCGGCGGTACGGCCGCACGCGGGCCGTACCGCACGATTCAGAATAAGGGCCTATATCACCTGGTTTTAAACTTCCACAGAACCTGTGTAATTAATATGAGCCCGGAATTAAAGGGGGAAGGTGGTAACCCTAATTACCAGAGTATAGTCCAAGGGTTCCTGAACTTTTGTAAATCATGGCACACCTAGAGTATCAGATTTTTTTCATGGCTCACCTAGACTTATTTTTATTATTTTAAAATATAAAATGAAATAGATTATGTTTATCTGTTATCGCTAGGCTCAGTTGTGGTGAGGCATAGCACTTGCTTCTGTTTGTACACATATGTTATAATTGACAGCCACCAGCTCTGGTTTTGCCTATTACATTGAGCATAAATAATTTGAATTGGTCCACGATTAAAGGTGCCATCAGCCATACTGATATACTACTCTCCCCACATTTATGTTTATAAATTTTAACCCTTTGAGTGCATATGACAAAGTGAATTTGTCAAAATTGGTGTGAAAATTGCCAAGCAAACATTTTTATTAATCATAATGACCTGTAATGTTACCTTATATAATTTACACATATTTTTTTTGTTTGAATTTATATAGCAAATGTGGGCGATGCTGGTATTTTTAGCTGATATTTTGCACATCTCTCACAGAGCGCATTTTTTTAAGCGCATTTATATTGTGTATATATTTAATGTTGCATATGCTATCTTTACAAAGTTTATCATTGCATGCAAAAAAAGATTACATACTGTATGAGATTTTTATTTTACTGTGTTTTTTGCACCATGACAAAGGATCATTTACATATCTTGATGATATAAATAAATACTGTTTATTTTATACAGTGGTATTTTTTTTCTCCATCTGCTCATGACTATTCCTATTATCTATGCATTTACACAGACCCTCTGGCAGGTCTGTGTAAATGCAGCCTGACTCTTGTATTTTTTTCTGTGTGCAGTTTCACCTGTCTCATAATTAGGAAATTAGCACTCTGCCTTGTGTGTAAGCTGTTCACCTGCAGTGACTTTCCTGTTATAGGTGGAGCCTTATGCTGGCCACACATCAGACAGATATCGTTCCAACCAGCCAACTTTTGGCTGGTTGGAATGATAATCTTTCTAGTGTGTGGGAGCAAACGATTATCAGCCGTTTGCTCCCACATGGCCAAAAACGCTGCTAAACGGCCCTGAACGGTCGTTCCAACTTGCTGGGAAAAATCAAACCTGTTTGATTTTTCCCAGCTGATCGTGCAGATGTGTGGGGAAAGTTTCCCCAACTGCCCGATAAGTAGGCGGACACTGATCAGCAGTGTCCACCTACTTGTGTCACCAGTGGAGTCCAGTGCCAGCAGCAGGAGGAGAGGTGCCAGCGTCACACTGGCACCAGCACCCGCAATCAATACTGCCTGGCCCTCTGCCCCCCACCCACTGCAGATCGGATATCTATTTCTGATCTGCAGCACTACTCACACTAATTAGCGCATTACACTTATAGCCGGCGCTAAATACAGCACATAACCACTGTACTTAACAGATGGTTCTGGCGGCAGAAGGGGACAGCGGCTTTGTGAGGAGGGAGGATAGGGGATGCACTGCCAACACTCCGCTCTTATCCTGCGTCCAGGTCTCATCACTTTGCCGCCGCTGGTCCGCTACCTGCTTCTGCCGGGTGCCCTGTTCTCATCCCCGGCCCTGCTGGGCTCTCATAACTGCGCCGCCACTGGTCCTCTCCCTGCCGCTGCTGGGCACAAGACCCCATCGGTGTCCCTAAGGTGAGGGCTGCTGGCTGGGGTTTCTGCTATATTTCTCCCAAAAGGTAACTCCGGCATACATGCATTAACTACCTAACCCCCCCCCCCCCCCCTTCTCTCACCCCTCTCTGCCTGACTCCCCTCCCCCCCTTTCTCTCACCCCTCTCTGCCTGACTCCCCCCTTCTCTCACCCCTCTCTGCCTGACTCCCCCCTTCTCTCACCCCTCTCTGTCTGACTCCCCCCTTCTCTCACCCCTCTCTGTCTGACTTCCCCCTTCTCTCACCCCTCTCTGCCCGACTCCCCCGACTCCCCCTTCTCTCACCCCTCTCTGCCTGACTCCCCCCTTCTCTCACCCCTCTCTGTCTGACTCCCCCCCTTTCTCTCACCCCTCCCTGACGGACTTCCCCCGCTATCTGTATTTCTGCCTCACCCCCATCTCTGTATGTCTGACCCCTCGCTCTGTCTCACCCCCTCCTCTCTCTACCTGTCTGACCCCCCTCTGTTACCCCTCTCTCTCTCTCTGCATGACACCACTATCTCCCCTCTATCTCCTTGCCTAACCCCCCACTCTATCTTTCTCTTTGCCTGTCCCCCTCTCACCCCTCTCTCTCCCTAGCCCCCCTCTCTCTTTCTCTCTTTATACCCGCCCTGATCCCCAGACGTCTTCTCCTCCATCGGTATTCAGTTGCACCTGCCCATTTCCAATCCTCATCCCTTTACCAGCAGTCCCGCGACCAACAATTAGTGGCACCAGCACCCACCTTATTTGTATGTTTGTATATATATATATATATATATATATATATATATATATATATATCGCGCTCTCCTTGAGTGCCTTATTTCCGAATGCCACCATAACCACATATTCTAGATAGAGAGATATAGATCTATATGTGTGGTGTGTGTGGATGGATGGTGGCATTGGAAATAAGGCACTCAAGGTGAGAGCTATAATATATATATATATATATATATATATATATATATATATATACATACATACATACACACATACATACACACACATACACACACACAGAGGTGTTGGTGGCAGTGGCACTCTGGAGGCTGGATTCAAAGGTACAAGTTTATTTAACAAATAACCATCAACTCATACAGGCCAACGTTTTGGGGACAGTTGTACCCCATTTTCAAGGTGAGACACACCTGTACCCTAAAACGTCGGACTGTATGAGATGACGGTTATTTGTTAAATAAACTTGTTACACCTTTGAAACCAGCCTCCAGAGTGCTACTGCCACCAACACCTCTATTTCATCCACTGCGTAAGCCACCGGAGCAGCCGTTTAAAGTAAGAAGAGTGCCAGACCTCTTACAGATATCATATATATATGACCACCTACTCCACACATCTCCATTAGAAACTCTTTGGCTAACCTTTGCTCTGTAGGCAGGGCCGGTGCAAGGTTCCTCTGCACCCTAGGCAAACTGGCTGCCTACTCCCCCCACACACACTCACACACAAACATGTATGTATGTTCCAATTGTAAAATGCAATGGAATATGCTGCGCTATATAAGAAACTGTAAATAAAAAAAATGCGTGCGTGTGTGTGTGTGTGTGTGTGTGTGTGTGTGTGTGTATGTTAGTGTTCATTCTAGCAGGCACCATCTTTGAAAACCAATGCAGTTCCTGTTCCCTGCCTGGGGTGTCACTGTCTGCAGTGGTGATTCTTGCACATGTCTGGTTTACATATCAATGCTGATATACAGACCACACTGTGCTAGAAGCACTACAGCAGACAGCCTCACCCCAGACAGGGAAGAGGAACTGCATAGGTTTTCAAAGATGCCGCGTGCTAGAATGAACACTAACATACACACATACACAAACACACACACATGCATGCATACATTTTATTTATTTAGTTTCTTATAGAGTGCAGCATATTCTGTTGCGCTTTGCAATTGGAACATACATACATACATACATACATACATAATGTGGGTATTGTTGCGTAAGTTTACGGTTTACGCGGGAGGCTCCAGGGGTTAGGTTTAGGTAAGGGGCAGCTAGCATTGCGGGGGAGAAGCTTAGGGTTAGGCTGAGGTGTGTGTGTATGGTTAGGTTTATAGTCTGCAGTATGTGGTTAGGGTTATAGGTTGCTGGGGGGGGGGGATAGATAGGGTCATAGACTGCGGTTTGTATGCTTAGGGTTATAGGCTGCAGGGTGTGTATGGTTAGGGTATAGGGTGTGTGTGTGGTTAGGGTTATAGGCTGCGGGGTGTGTGTGATTAGGGTTTTAGGCTGGTGTGGGTGTGTGTGTGTGTGAGTATGGTTAGGGTTATAGGCTTTGGAGTATGTTGTGCGGTTAATGTTATAGGCTGTAGGGTGTGTGTATGGTTATAGGCTGTGGGGTGTCTATGCTTAGGGTTATGTTATATGCTGCGGTGTGTGTGTGGGTGACCCCAGTGGCAGACAGCTCCCCCGGTTTCTCCCCTCCGGATGTGTTGCAACAACAAAAAAACAAGAAAAATCTAAATAATGAATGTCTTTCAGCTGCAGTGAGATTCCAATTACCTTCCATTCACATAATTGCAACAATGTTTACACAAATGATACATAGTAAGTGCAGATTTTTCAACGTATCAACAATGTTCTCTTATAGTGGTGTTGAAGGCTGCAGAAAAAAAGAGCAGTCTTCCCTGATTCAGCATAAGTTTCTTTTTAAAATGATCATGCAGAATTCAGTTTATTGGGAATGGGCACAGGTGAATTCATGAATGCATAAAATTTCAAAACAGGCAGGCACTGCCCGCCTACTTATGTGACATCAGAAGTTGAGCAGAAGTTGGCTGGAAAAAAAAAAAAATACTGGTTGAAAGAAAAGTTGGTTAGATGTGTGGGGAACTGTTTTAGTTGACCCTCAAAACATCTGGTTATATCTGGACTTGCTATTTAAACAATATCAATTGAAAACATTTGAACTCTGTGGATATGATCATCTGAAATAACACCATTAACCTGGCTATTGAAATCCACATTATCAGTTTTCTCTGGAAAATAAATATTGGCAGAAATTGGCAAAGGGACACAGTCATTTTTTATATATTTTTATGTTTATTAAATTATCTGTGGGTTTAATGTACAATGTATTTTTTTATTAAATATAATATCTGTGTTTAAGGAAGCTTAAATAAAATAGTATTTTTATACAGTGATATTTTTCAGTGTCTCTTGCGCTCTCTCTATATATATAGATATATACTTGTTTATTTGGACTGTCAAGTTGGTTGGTTGGAGGTTTGAAGGGTTTTAAAAAAGTTGGTCAGAAGTTGGTCTGATGTGTGGCCAGCATAAGCCTGCATGAGGCTTTAAGGACTGCTGGGCAAGTGCAACAGTGCCACCTATGTTATCCAGACAAATGATAGATTGACTCTAGGTTGACAGGGTCCAAAGGTTGACCCAGTCCAAAGCTTGACAGCCAAAAGGTCGACATGGTCAAAAGGTTGAGAAAGGTCAGCATGCATATTTTTAAAAAAAATTTCAGCCGATATGTGCCAACAGGTCGTATTTCATATCCTACCATCCACTATGGCGCAGAGGAAGAATATAATAGTGTGCTGAGCCCGAAGCATGGCGAGTGTAGCGGTACACTTAAAGGTGTCCATGTCAACATAGACACCCAAAAAAACATGAAAAACTCATGTTGACCTTTCCATGTTGACTTTTGGACCCTGTCGACCATTAGTGGTTGACCATATGACTGTAGACATTGTAGATCTAAAATAAAATAACCCAACCTATACCACCTTGGTGGCATCCCTAACATATCCTAACCTATCACCCGCCTTATCCACCAGTTGATACAACCCGGAAAAAAATACATATACATTCTCTGTAATGTCGGTCTGTTGACTGTTTGGTCGATGTCCATCGACCATCTATTCAAAATGATTGATGGTTTATGGGCGATGTAGAATAGTTTTGCCATCGATGGGGAGGACCAGATGGTTTCCCACCATTGATGTCAAGCTTAAACGAATAGTTTAATTTTTCTTTTTTCCCCAAGGGGCCGGAACACAGAGTTAGCTCCACCCCAGCAGGGGCCACAGTCAATGATCTCACAGCTGGGCAGGCAGCAGATTGGTAAATTTGTACCCTTATTAAATCAACCGCTCTGATGCCAGATCTTGCAGTTGGCCGGTCCGGTGGCCTACTTTGTCGACAGATTTACAAAACATTTCATACACTGAGACACTCGGCAGTAAACAGGCTCACAAGGAATACACAAACAAGTTTCACCATTTCTCTACTGGTCTACCTGGTCATATCAAGCAAGAGGTATTGTGATAATAAATAATATAACAGTGCTCCAAATGCAATTCAACAGGAAACCACTAGGTGGCAGCCTAAAATAAGTGCTGAATCTGTAAGATTTATTAACAGTTTCTTATATAGCGCATACATATTCCGCAGCGCTTTACAGAGAATATTTGAACATTCACATCAGTCCCTGCCCCAGTGGAGCTTACAATCTATATCCCCTACTACATCTACATTCTAGGGTTAATTTGTTGGGAGCCAGTTAGCATACCAGTATATATTTTTTTGGATTTTGTGAGGAAATCGGAGTACCCGGAGTAAACCCACACAAGTACAGGGAGAATATACATACTCTGCACAGTTAGGGCCATGGTGGGAATCGAACCCATGACCTAAGTGCTGTGAGGCAGTAATGCTAACCACTACACCATCCGTGCTGCCCCAAGATTTAGCAGAGCAAATTCAGTACCCCTTGCAGATCTGCAAAAATTGTTTCACAACCGCAGTTTAATTAGTGATGGGGGTGGCGAAGGCATGAGGTGATGATGTGACATTTTGGGGTGCGGGCCACACTGGCTACATAATGTTACACAGCCACTGTGACCCAAAATGTGGCCGGTGTGCGCCTGGCTTTGCAGTTGGGGGCAGCCTATAATGTGCGATCACTTCACTGTGCAGCAAAGCGCTCACACAATTGTGTTGTACTCTACATGTCTCTTAACGGTTCAGCCATGCTGGATGCCTCTCACCACAATGTGGTATTGCGGCTACATGTATGTGTATATATCGGTGCATTATAGGCATCCGGTGTCAAGATGGACCGCCATGTTTGTCTGTGGAGGGGAAGTTAGTTTGTACGCAGTATAGCTGCGGCCTATGGTGGAATGGGCTGAGCAGACGCCATGACAGCAGCGCCGGGATCACAGGAGGCAGTCTGAGGAGATGGCATGCAGCGCAGATGGAAGCCGGGTCTAGAACGCTGACAGTCTAAGACATTTTGGAGGTAAATAAGTGCTTTATTATTATAACCCGGATTAAGATGTGCTTATGTGCATTACACTTATTTGTTTTGTAATAGTTACAGTGTTAAGGGGCAGCTGTATTAAGACTAATGAAGTGATAATCTAGAATGGATAATGATCTTGTGTTTCCTGCGCACCCCCTTGCTGCCTGGGTCAAAAACTTCCTGGTGTCTTCCCAAAAGGCACCAAAAAAGACTGGAGTAGGAGAGTAGGTGGAAGTGACCTTTGGCGCACTGGGTGTAGAGATGTCTTCTAATCAATAGTGGAGTGAGTTAATCCAAAATTTATTTATTATGACACAAAGTTGATAAAAGGCACGAAAAAATTACAATAACATCAGGGGCGAAATGTAATAGGGTGCGATTTTTGGACGAGTTCCAAACTCGCCAGAAATCGCACCTTTAAAAATCGCGTTTTTTGCCGCGAATTCGCATATGTAATGAGATGCGAATTAGCGGCAAAAAATGCGATTTGCCGCGATTTGCCGCGATTTTTAGTCATGAAAATGTGCGCCTTTTCAGTCATGAAAATGTGCGCATTTTCATAAATGCGATTTTGTGGAAAAAAAAAAAAGTAAAAAAAAAAACGGCATGGGGTCCCCCCTCCTAAGCATAACCAGCCCCGGGCTCATTGAGCCGGACCTGGTTCCAAAAATACGGGGGGACAAAAAGCATAGGGGTCCCCCGTATTTCTGAAACCAGCCCCGGACTCTTGGACCGGTCCTGGTTCCAAAAATACGGCGGACAAAAAATCTGGGGGTCCCCCGTATTTTGAAACCAGCACCAGGGCTCCAACAGCCCGCGGTGTCATGCCACAGCCGGGGGACACTTTTTATACAAGGTCCCCCGGCCAAAACATGAGCACCGTGGCTGGTCAGCCTTGGACGGGGTACCTGGAGGAGTGGGGACCCCCCCAATAAAGGGGTCCCCCCCCCAGGCTTCACCCGTCCAGGGCTGAAGCCCGGGGCTGTCACCGGCGTCCGTGGCCAGTGGACGCCGGCCTGATAGGGTTAAATCCATCATACATATCATTACATTGCTTTTTACCGGCGAACTACAAGTGCCAGCAGACCTCCCCCGCATGCTGGGACTTGGAGAACCACAAGTCCCAGCATGCGGGGCATTAATGGGCCCGCTGGGACTTGTAGTCCACCTGTAAAAAGAATGTTTATAAAAAACACACACACAGAGAAGTAAAAGTTTATTACACACACACACACCTCACTTTTACACCAGCGTTACTTACCATTCCTGGATCCAGCGCTGGTCTGGCTGCTTTACAGCCGGCTCCCCCCGAACTGACAGGCAGCGGGGAGAACCGGCTTTCTCCGTTGCTTCTAACAGCTTCTGTAGCGCTGTCCGAGTGCTACAGAGGCTGAGAGCGTGATTGGCTGAGCTACAGTATGCGTCTCCATGGAGACGCATAGCTCAGCCAATCAGGACTTGTATAAAAAGTGTCCCCCGGCTGTGGCATGACACCGCGGGCTGTTGGAGCCCGGTGCTGGTTTCAAAATACGGGGGACCCCCAGATTTTTTGTCCCCCGTATTTTTGGAACCAGGACCGGTCCAAGAGTCCGGGGCTGGTTTCAGAAATACGGGGGACCCCTATGCTTTTTGTCCCCCCGTATTTTTGGAACCAGGTCCGGCTCAATGAGCCCGGGGCTGGTTATGCTTAGGAGGGGGGACCCCACGCCGTTTTTTTTTATAAAAACACTTTTACACATTTTTATTAACAGAACCATGCACAGATCTCAATGATCTGTGCATGGTTCTGTCAAATTCGCCTGTCAGAACCTGGTCTATTTTTTTTGCGATTTTTGGTAACATTTACCAAAAATCGCACCCTATTACATTTGCGAGTTGTATACTTTATAATGGGAAAACATCTGGATGCGAATTGAAATGTGACTAAAAATCGCACTTCTAAAAGTGCGATTTCGCGGTAAAAAGTGCGATTTTTTACCGCGATTTTCAACCTATTAAATGTGCGATTTTCGGAAAATGTGCGATTTCGGCCGTTTTTGACCAAAAATCGCACATGTCTAAAAAATCGCACCCTATTACATTTCGCCCCAGAAATCCTTCCTCACCCAGCTAGAGAGGTGGAGCCAAGGATGGTGTTGACAGAGTGCTCCAAAGGGTACACCCTGTAGGCTCCACAAACTTTAGACTGGGTAGTACTGGGTACAGATTAAAACATCAAATGTAATGGATACAATATTAAAGTCCTTCTCACCCAGCTGAGGAAATGGAGCCAGGATGGTAGGTTGACAGGGGGTCCAAACAATGAGGGCTCACCCTGTCGGCTCCACAAACTTAAGCTGGGCAAATGGTCCTCCGTGGTAGGCTGCAATCCTGTTGGGCCCGGCATTAGTGCACAGACAAATGGCTGTACACCGAGGTAGGGATGATACCAGCGTTAGCACACAGATGCATGGCTGTACACCAGGGTAAGGCTGATACCGGCATTAGCGCACAGACGCAGGGCTGTACACAGGGGGGTAGGGCTGATACTGGCATTAGCGCACAGATGCATGGCTGTACACCAGGGGTAGGGCTGATGCCAGCATTAGCACACCGATGCATAGCTGTACACCAGGGGTAGGGCTGATGCCAGCATTAGCACACAGATGCATGGCTGTACACTGGGGGAAGGGCTGATGCCAGCATTAGCGCACAGATGCATGGCTGTACACTGGGGGAAGGGCTGATGCCAGCATTAGCGCACAGATGCATGGCTGTATGCCAGGTATAGGACTGATGTTGGCATTAGGTCACCATCACAGATGCATGGCTGTATACCGGGGTAGGGCTGATACCGGCATCAGCATAAAGTTGTGGATGCAGCTATGCCGAGAGGCGATGAAGTGGTCAGGGCAGTGTGCGACTCTTCCCCCTTGTGTTGTTATTATGAATGAACATTTAAAAAATCTATACATATATCTATTGCTTATAACACATATGTCAGTGATTTGTAAAATCGTCCTCATATTTTACAAATTAAATGCGTAGCTTCCATGTAATTATTGTATACACAAAAGTATCACAGCTTTATCCATCAGCGCGGTGGAACCGATCTGAAATTTATTGAAGAGTTTTAGCAAAAGTAAAATAAAAATAGAATAACTCTGATTAAATACATTTACAAAAAGAAACAACCGTACAATATAATTAGCGTGACTTTATACCATTATAATCTGGCTACTCTGCAAAGGGATATATATATATATATACATATACATACAGGGCCGGTGCTACCACTAGGCAGCTTTAGGCAGCTGCCTAGGGTGCAGGCCACTGGAAGGTGCACCATTTCAGCCCAACATTTAAATGAATTCTATTTATGTGTGGCAGCAGGTCCCTTGAGCCACCGCTACAGTTTCCAGGGGTGGGATAAGCGCCTCAGCGATAGCGCTGTCTGCACTATGGAGCCGCCGGCAGCAGCAAGATCACTAACCAGCGCTTCAGCGAGCAGCGGATGCACACACTAGTTAGGTGCCACCAACACTATGCACTGTGTGTGTGTCTCACCTCTCACCTGCTGCTGTGCGGTGCAGTGTATGCCATTGCCCGGGACTGCTGCTGATGCGGGTACGTCGGCCATGCTGCTTCCTGTCTCCCCAGCACCCGGCCACTCGTCCTGCTGCTGGCTGCTGCCCGTACTGCGTTGCTCCAGTGTGGACTTGCCGGGGTGCTCCATGCCGCCTGTCACTGTTTCCCAGTCATAGCCAGCTAGGGGATCCCAGCAGCCCCTCTCTGGTGCTACAGCCGCACCCCGGCCGCTCTGTCATCTGGCCCAACACCAGCAGCACACACAGTGTGGGCTGGGGGCTGAAATCAGTGTGTGCTGCTGGCTGTGTAGCGGCGGGGAGCAGGTGGAGAGAGAGCTGGACCGGCATGCGGCGGCTGCTGCTCGCTGAAGTGCTGGTAAGTGATCTTGCTGCTGCCGGCGGCTCCATAGTGCAGGCAGCGCTATCGCTGAGGCTAACTGCTGAGAGCACCCACAAACATCCCCCCCTTTTGCCTGGGGCGCACAAATACCTTGCACCGGCCCTGTATATATATAAACAAAAGCTTCAAAAGCTAGTCTGCTACCTTCTGTGTTTGTGCATGTGTGAGAAACAGATGTAGTTTCACTCTCTGCCAGCAGATGGCAGTGTTTCGGAGACTCACGGCACTAGATATATATATATAAAGAGAGAGAGAGAGAGAGAATATCTCGATTAGCCCTTTCTCCTGCAAAAATTCCCATATTCTCCAGTAAAAGAAATTTCCACCCTTTCATAAATTACCCCCTTTTTCTGTTTTTAGGCTGGACCACTGTACCCAGACCACAACCCTACTGTATATTACAGGGAATAATGGGAGAGCAGGTCACTATTATAGTCACCTTATCTGACATAATTGCACCAATCCAGACGTTACATGTTATATATGGCAGCACTAGCAGAGTTCCGGCTGTTCATTTTGGGTATGGGTGAAAACCGGATCAGGACAAAACCGCCGGACCAGACAACAAACACTGCATTTTGGAGCTTGTAGCCTCCGGTCCGGAAGGGGTGTCCTGTCCGGGGGGCTGCCTGTCACACCTGTCACCAAGTAGAGGAGGAGGGGTAGAATAAAGCCTCAATGTATGGTCCGGGCAAGTAGCAAAAACCGGACGGTCCGGACCACACGGGGAGGCTGTAATCTCCCCTCCACCATGTCCCTGGTGATAGCTATAACAAGGACCCCCCCGGAAAAGACACCCCCCGGACCGGACACCCCCCGGACCGGACCCTACAAGCTCCGGACTGCAGATTTTGATGTCCTGTCCGGCGGTCCGGAGTGTAGTCCGGGTCTGGTTTTTACATAGTCCCATTCATTTTGGTTTATATTGTAAACCTACAATAAGTTATTTTACTTAATGCTGTCTTACTAGTAAGTTTAATTTATATAGCGCACTTTCTCCAACAGGACTCAAGGTGCTTATTACACTAGTTACACCACATTGCACAATACTGGCAGCTAAGGGTTAATGCACCAGCTCTGCTGTCAAGATTTTACAAAGCAGCCAATAGGAAGGAACTTTGAGGAAGTGGGTGGAACCTACATGTTCCTGTCTTCTCCCTGGCACTGG
This sequence comes from Crinia signifera, assembly GCF_055691185.1. Lineage (NCBI taxonomy): Eukaryota > Metazoa > Chordata > Amphibia > Anura > Myobatrachidae > Crinia > Crinia signifera. Next base: position 55,273,464 of record NC_139228.1, read on the forward strand.
AAGCACAGCTGAGTCTGGATCTGCAGCTCTCTGCTCCTGTCCCCCTGGATCTCCCACCACCTGCACTACCCCTGGATCTGCATCCCCCTGATCTGCAGCTTTCCTCTCTTGTCCCCCTGGATCTCCCACCACCCCACACTACCCCTGGATCTGCTGCCCCTGGCTCTCCTACCACCCCGCACTATCCCTGAATCTGCAGCTCTCTGCTCCTGTCCCCCTGGATCTCCCACCACCTGCACTATCCTCTTATCTGCTTCCCCTGGATCTGATACCACCCTGCACCCCCTCATCTGCCACCCCCGGATCTGGCACCACCCTGCAACCCATCATATGATGCTCCTGGATCTGATACCACCCTGCACCCCCAGATCTGCTTCTCCTGGATCTGATACCACCCTGCACCCCCTCATCTGTTGCCCCTGGATCTGATACCACCCTGCACCCCCATATCTGCTGCCCCTGGATCCCAGTTTGCGGCTGCTGTGAGGAGTGTCACACTTATGCACAAGGCCAGGTACAAGCAGCATGTGTGTAATTCATGGCACCTGGCTGTATTCTGTTACTTGCTCCCCAAATCCTAGTGTGCACCACTGCTCTGTAATCCTGTGTGTCTGTTACCACCTACAACTGTGCCCATGAGAAAGGGGCAGTACTGTGCATTAGTCCCCTCTCTGCATGCCCATGGGCTGGGATCCTCAATCTGCCTAAAATATCATTAACAGTCCACGTGAAGTGTAAGGAGCCTATAAACTACAGTATATGGGATAATGCCCTGCCTACTGTATAGTATAGTACAAGAGGAGTTCTGTAACCTGTATACAGTATATGAGAGAATGCCCTGCCTACTGTATAGTATAGTACAAGAGCAGTTCTGTAATCAGTATACAGTATATGGGAGAATGCCCTGCCTGCTGTATAGTATAGTACAAGAGGAGTTCTGTAACCAGTATATGGGAGAATGCCCTGCCTACTGTATAGTATAGGACAAGAGGAGTTCTGTAACCAGTATACAGTCATTAGGTAAAAAAAATAAAAACTGCAAAAAAATCCATGTCGACATTTTATCTGTTGACCTAGCCCATGACAACCTAATGCCATTGTCGACCTAAGCAAATGTCGAACTAAGGCCATGTCAACCTTCAGTGGTCCACACAATGCATGTCGACCTTAGGTGTGTGGACAATATGACCCATACCCTCTTTAACCATATATTGGCATGTGTACAGGTCGAAGAACACCAAGGTGACTTGTAATATCTGTTATGTTATTGAGTCTTTCCTTATAGTGCATACTTTTCCTAGTGATGACATCAGACTAGTGATGACATCACTCTTATATGGTTTATAGATATAGTATCGCTACTTGGTTAGTATAGTACAAGTATGTATAGTGCAGTGGATGACTGTACGCAGCAGCGAGGGCCTTATTCCCAGGACAGCTCAGTTCTCCAGTGACCTTAGTTTAGGGACCCCGATCTGGGCAGAGAATGGAGATTGGTTACAGCATAGAGAAGATCTTCCATGGGAATAGAACTCCTCATCTGGCCAAAGTGTAGCACAGAGGTGTGTTAGGGCTTCTAAATCTCTAGTGCGACCTGTGACTGTGCCACCTATAAGTAACCTGTACATCTCAGCTACCTGTATATCTCAGTAACCTGTGCATCTCAGCTACCTGTATATCTCAGCAATCTGTACCTCACAGCGACCTGTACATCTACATGTCCTTCTCATCGGCCTGTCCTTCTCAGCGGCCTGTCCATCTCAGCGGCCTGTCCATCTCAGCGACATGTCCATCTCAGCGACATGTCCATCTCAGCGACATGTCCATCTCAGCGACATGTCCACCTCAGCGACATGTCCACCTCAGCTACCTGTACATCTCAGCAATCTGTCCTTCTAGGCGACCTGTCCATCTCTGCAACCTGTCCATCTCTGCTACCTGTCCAATTCTGCGACCTATATAACCTTTGCAACCTATGTCTCAACAGTCCATACTTTTCTCATAACAATCTATATCTCAGTAACCCATACTTTTCAGCGACCTGACTCTGTGACCTGTCTGTCTTAGCGACCTGACTCTGTGACCTGTCTGTCTTAGCGACCTGACTCTGTGACCTGTCTGTCTAAGCGACCTGACTCTGTGACCTGTCTGTCTCAGCGACCTGACTCTGTGACCTGTGTCTCAGCGACCTGTCCCTGTGACCTGTCTGTCTCAGCGACATGTCTCTGTGACCTGTGTCTCAGCGACATGTCTCTGTGACCTGTCTGTCTCAGCGACATGTCTCTGTGACCTATGTCTCAGCGACCTGTCCCTGTGACCTGTCTGTCTCAGCAACATGTCTCTGTGACCTGTCTGTCTCATTGACCTGACTCGGTGACCTGTCTGTCTTAGCGACCTGACTCTGTGACCTGTCTGTCTAAGCGACCTGACTCTGTGACCTGTCTGTCTCAGCGACCTGACTCTGTGACCTGTGTCTCAGCGACCTGTCCCTGTGACCTGTCTGTCTCAGCGACATGTCTCTGTGACCTGTGTCTCAGCGACATGTCTCTGTGACCTGTCTGTCTCAGCGACATGTCTCTGTGACCTATGTCTCAGCGACCTGTCCCTGTGACCTGTCTGTCTCAGCGACCTGACTCTGTGACCTGTCCCTGTGACCTGTCTGTCTCAGCGACATGTCTCTGTGACCTGTGTCTCAGCAACATGTCTCTGTAACCTGTCTGTCTCAGCGACCTGACTCTGTGACCTGTGTCTCAGCGACATGTCTCTGTGACCTGTCTGTCTCAGCGACATGTCTCTGTGACCTATGTCTCAGCGACCTGTCCCTGTGACCTGTCTGTCTCATTGACCTGACTCGGTGACCTGTACTCTCCACAACCTGTAGGTCTCCATTATTTGTAAATGTCAGATAGTCCTTCCCACTGATCCTTACATTGTGCAGCATCCAACATAATACTGCACCAAATATGGCAGAAAATTATAAAACCCGCCAAGGCCCCAACCACTTCCCTGATATTACACTTTCATTCTCTCAGACATTTCCTCCCAGCCGCTAAATCTCTCATGTACTACTGTGGGTATATATCACCATCTCATAATGATAGTCATCCATGTATGGGGTATATTGTACTGTATATGGCTGTACAGGAGCAGTGTTATGTATTGGTGCTGGACGGGAACCCGACAGTCGGGATCCCGACAGGCATTTACCCGAGGTCGGGATCCCGACTGTCAAAACACCGACAGCTGGGTTCCCAACGGCCGTCGGCCATTTTCCTTCGTGGGGGTCCACGACCCCCATAGAGGGAGAATAGAATAGGTGGCTCGCTTAGCGAGCCACCGTGCTCGCAGCGTGGCGAGCACAGCGAGTCTGCAAGGGGCTTAGTTGCGCTCACCATGCTGTCTGGGTCCGGACAGTCGGGATCCCGACTGTCGGGATCCCGACTGTCGGACCCCTGTACCACATCCGTTATGTATTACTGCAGCAGCTGACTATATTATACTGTATGTAGGACTGGCTCCTTCTACTCAGGGCCTAATTCCTGCTTGTACGCAACTGCGATTCTCTAGGCTACGGAGCTGCTAGGGTTAGCGAGTAACGCTGCCACTGAGGAATGAACATGGACTCCCCCCGGAGCCATCGCAACCTCATTTTTGAGGTCCATTACGATGCTCGCCATTGTTTAATACTGTGTTTTTTTAAGCTGGAGTTCCCTGTTAATGCTCCAGTGATAATGTGCTGCATTCCGATGTATGTAATTAAGGGTGAGATCTGACAGCTGTTTATAAATTGTATCTGTGGCTTCTGAATGTGGAGTGGCAACCAATATTCAGCCAATCAATGCACAGAGAAAAGCGGCGCAGAGTTCCTATAGGCTGCAATCTCTGGGTGTCTATTAATGAGAGGGTGAAATGCTCCATCTTTACTATCTTACTGTATATAAGGCAATGCACTGCTGTTGCCTGTGGGAAATAAGTCTCCCGCGCTCTTGCCACTGTGGCAATATTTGTAATGCAAAATTCTCAGCAACTTGTGCAAAGAGGTGTTAGGGGTTTAACAATGGCCTAAGGCAGGGGCGAATGGCATGGGCCTGGGGGTTTACATGAGAAGGGGAAGAGCTATGGCCATGGCTGTGGGGGCATCTTCAGTACTGCATGGGTGATCAGTGTGGTGCTGGTGTGACCAGTACTACATAGGTGTAACCAGTGCTATGTGGGTGTGGCCAGTACTGCATGGGAATGACTAGTGTGATGTGGGCATGGTCAGTACTGCATGGGAGTGACCGGTTCTGTGTGGGGGTGACCGGAGCCATGTGGGCGTGTACATCTGCACTATCAGCCTTACTTTCTCCCTAAATACATAAGATCCTCCATGTTCCAACTTTCTCCTCTGGTGCGGTGCGGCACACGTGCAGTCTGAAGTTTGCTTTTGTCCGGCACATGCAGCCTGGCGACAGGTGCAAGATGCATGCACTCTTACGGTGAGTTCGATTTCACTCATAGGGCATCATAAATTGTGTGAAAAGTGTCAAATCGCATGTGCTTTACTTCTGATCCAATGCATGAACCCCGTGCAGATCGGATCCGGAGATCATTGTGTCTGCCACAAGGATTTGTTGTATCCCGTATTGCTGAATGGGAGCTCATGCTATACATTGTATCCAAAAGGACCGCATAAGATGTAACTCATGCCATCCAGCCACCAGGGAGCAGCCGGGTCAGTTACACTTGCAAGGGTCGCTGGCACTATTACGTGCAATTTCTGCCAGCAGTGAGTAGGTTAATGATGCCACCTTAGATTCCGCCCTGGAGCTCAGAAGAACTTTCCAATTAGAGCTGGGATGAAAGATGTTTGGATTTCCGAGGTCGGATTGCCGGAGTCCAACAGGCTCCATGGAAACGGATTTTCCTATAACTGAGAAGAGATACAGATCGGTTTGTTAGAATCCTGTGCATCGGACGCTTAGAGAGAAAACAGAACATAATGTATCTGGCAGTAGCCTGTAGCGCCAGCTGCACTGCTGTATGGTCCATGGGCGGAGGGAACACTTACGATGTCTGTCCATATCTCATCCTCCCATCAATGTGCAGCACACAGGACCACGTACATCCAAGAACAGTCCCTTCTGCGACAGGTATTTGGCAGCTCAGCTGCCCGTAACGCCTGACAATGCAAATACAGAGCCAGCCATGAAGAACTGCATGCATCAATGGGCCGCACATGTGTACTGCCAGGCCTATAATCTCCTTCAGAAAAAGTGGTTTGCATTATATTCTGGGTCCTCATATAGTCAGCTGGAACTCATAACTAGAGATAGTACAAATCTGGCGCCAGCAGTCTCCAAGGAAGCAGATGATGTATCTTGGAACGCCACCCCACATGTATTGGGCTTTAAACTTATCTTAACCAAGGTCATTGTGGGAGGAAATCGGAGTACCCAAAGGAAATCTACGCAAAGCACAGGGAAAATACCAGAGTATCAGGAGGAAAGCTAAGCAAGCACGGGGAGAATATCAAAAAACCCGGAGGAAACCCAAGCATGGGGAGAATATCAAAGTACCCGGAGGAAACCCAAGCAAGCACAGGGAGAATACCAAATTACCCAGAGGAAACCCATGCAAGCAATGGTAGAATACCTTGAGTACCCGGAGGAAACCCAAGCACAGGGAGAATACCAAATTACCCACAGGAAACCCATGCAAGCAATGGGAGAATACCGGAGTACCGGGAGGTAACTTAAGCAAGCACAGGGAGAATAACGAAGTACCCAGAGGAAACCCAAGCAAGCACAGGGACAATACCGAAGTACCCAGAGGAAACTCAAGCAAGCTAGGGATGGCCATCGACCATCGATGATTCAAAATCATCGATGGTTCATGGCCGATGTTGAATACTTTTGCCATCCATGGGAGAGAACCAGATGGTTTCCCTCCATCGATGGAACAGCAAAACGATGTTTTTCTTTCAAAGTGCCGGGACACGGAGCATAGCTCCGCCCCCTGACACCTGAGAAGCCCCGTCCCCGTGTTTTGATTGGCCCACAGGCCAATCAATCAAACACAATGGATGACCATCGATATGTAAAAATATTGATGGTCATCCATTGCATAGTTTAGCACTATCGATGGCCTGTTGCAGAATTGCCATCAATGGCAACCATCGATGGCAATGGCAACGATGGCCATCCCTAAAGCAAGCACAGGGACAATACCGAAGTACCCAGAGGAAACCCAAACAAGTACAGGGAGAATACCGCAATACATGGAGGAAACCCAACCAAGCAATAGAATACCGGAGTACCCAGAGGAAACCCACACAAGTACAGGAAGAATAACAGAATAAGTTTAGGAAATGCAACCAAGCAATAGGAGAATACTGGAGTACCCAGAGGAAACCCATGCAAGCATGAGGGGAATATACCAACTACACACTGTGGTAGAATTGAACCCATGACCTCAGTGCTGTCAGGTGGTTATGCTAACCATTACACCACCTGCACATCATAACCATAATGTCAGCGCCAGCGGCTGTGCGCGCCCGAAGAGAGTAACTCTTGAATTGCTCAGTGAGGCGCCATCTAGTGGCCGCTGGCAAACAAAACACTTGAATCCCCCCCCCCCCCCCATACAGGTGAGGAGCAGCATTAGCCTTTTATTATATAGGATAAGGGTACTTATGTAATATCTGGGCTCCCGTTTTTCTTATGAGACCGCGTCCCAGGATAAGTAATAATAATTTGATTTATATAGCGCTCTTTCTCCAATAGGACTCAGGGAACTTAACAGATAGCATTAATGTAATACAGTACAGGAACAATGAAATGCAGAAAAGCTTTTCATAAGCTATGCTTAAAGGAATTACGGAAATGCTTGAATAAACAAGAAAGTCTTGAGTCTGTTTTGTACAATCTCCTAAGCGATGCATTGTGATAAATACACCACCAGCATCTCCCAGACACAGCTATAACCTTATTCTGTACAACAATATAATATCTACAAAGATCTTATTGTGCTTAATATAACTCATTAATGAGTGTAATTTGACAGGCAGGTCATTCATTCATTAATGCAAGGAAGTCCTGAGGCTGGATTCTAGGGGATTTATAAAGTAATTACAGTAATTTGTGCCCCTACCAGGGAATTTCCTATAGTAATACAGTGTGAGATGGGGGATAATAGCGCTGTCTGCATGTGATGTGGTAGTGTACAGCAGCGTATGAGATGGAGTTGGAGCCTGTTCCGCTGTCTCCTGCTCACCCACACACACATCACACCCCCATATCTCCCATCTATTGCTATCACTGACAGAAACTCATATCTCCAGCCATGCAATCAGGCAGCGTCGTGCCCAGGCGAGGACACTCTGATATGATGTCTTGCTACAAAGACACAAAAGGGCATTTAAACAGAGAATGTGTTGCCCTCTCTGTCTCACCACCCTGAGCTATTTATTCACAGTAATACCTGTATTACTATAGCAGTGTTATATACATGTGTATATGAATGAGATGAACTAAGGACTTATACACCTGTACAACCAAACCCAATCTCATAACAGAGCGCACCATTTACTGCTCACAGTGACCCTGACAGGTACATGGTGATATATCCTGCAGATTATTACATTACTGACCTCTCTAATGATCTGCAGAGCATCGCTCTGTCCCATCTAACCCCTGACAGGTACATGGTGATATATCCTGCAGATTATTACATTACTGACCTCTCTAATGATCTGCAGAGCATCGCTCTGTCCCATCTAACCCCTGACAGGTACATGGTGATATGTCCTGCAGATTATTACATTACTGACCTCTCTAATGATCTGCAGAGCATCGCTCTGTCCCATCTAACCCCTGACAGGTATATGGTGATATATCCTGCAGATTATTACATTACTGATTTCTCTGGTGACCTGCAGAACATCGCTCTGTCCCATCTAACCCCTGACAGGTATATGGTTATATATCCTGCAGATTATTACATTACTGACCTCTCTGGTGACCTGCAGAACATTGCTCTGTTCCATCTACCCCCTGACAGGTACATAGTGATATATCCTGCAGATTATTACATTACTGACCTCTCTAATGATCTGCAGAGCATCGCTCTGTCCCATCTAACCCCTGACAGGTATATGGTGATATATCCTGCAGATTATTACATTACTGATTTCTCTGGTGACCTGCAGAACATCGCTCTGTCCCATCTAACCCCTGACAGGTATATGGTTATATATCCTGCAGATTATTACATTACTGACCTCTCTGGTGACCTGCAGAACATTGCTCTGTTCCATCTACCCCCTGACAGGTACATAGTGATATGTCCTGCAGATTATTACATCACTGGCCTCTCTAGTGATCTGCAGAACATCGCTCTGTCCCATCTACCCCCTGCCAGATACATAGTGATCAGTGGTGTAGCTAGGTGCCACGGCGCCCGGAGCAAGCATTTTACATCTGCCCCCCTGCAGTGCACATGGTTTTGCCCATCTAAGAAGGAATTTGTCAGAAAGAGTGAACGAGAATAAGGCCCCCTCTGTTCCAAAAGTGTAAGCCAGTTTGTCTCCACTTTACCGGCAAATTTTTTTTTTTAAATTTCAGCAAATGATTTTCTGTTGGTGTGATATGTGACATATTAGCAATTTATACAGGTATATATACATAATTGGTTATATACATAGTGAGAGGTGTTTCTTAGTGTTCTGCTGACCCAGGGAAACTTTCAGAGAGCAGACATCATGGTTGGCCGCGTCTCGTACACTTGTAGCAGTCAGCACTGGCGCTTTCAGTTCTGTTACACAATTGAGACCACAGAGAGACGACATCGGAGACTGGACGCACACAAAGGCAATGTGACTCCGTGCAGGGTTACCTCAGTTCTCCAGCCGGCACAGTATCTCCTGACCCTGCGTGTGAACATTTCATAATATTGGCGCTACCTGAGTGATGACAGCACAACATTCCCTTCCAGCTGGACACAGGACGCTGGCTCCTGCTCGCTGACCCTCAGTGAGGACAGAACACAGTGTCCTGGTGGTCGATGTGGGGAGATCGGAATGGTGTTATTACAGCAGTCACTTTCAGGTTAGAAACGTGGCTATGTCAAGGAACAGGTTTTAAAAGGGACACCATGTGTCAGTGTGTCATTGTACTTGGACACCATGTGTCAGTGTGTCATTGTAATGGGACCCCAGGTGTCAGTGTGTTATTGTTCTGAGACCCCAGGTGTCAGTGTGTCATTGTACTGGGACACCATGTGTCAGTGTGTCATTGTACTGGGACACCATGTGTCAGTGTGTCATTGTAATGGGACCCCAGGTGTCTGTGTGTTATTGTTCTGAGACCCCAGGTGTCAGTGTGTCATTGTGCTGGAACCCCAGGTGTCAGTGTGTCATTGTTATGAGACCCCAGGTGTCAATGTGTCATTGTCCAGGGACCCCAGGTGTAAGTGTTTCTTTGTACTGGGACACCATGTGTCAATGTGTCATTGACTAGGACCCCAGTTGTCAGTGTGTCATTGTTATGAGACCCCAGATGTCAGTGTGTCATTGAACTAGGACCCCAGGTGTCAGTGTGTCATTGTACTAGGACCCCAGGTGTCAGTGTGTCATTGTACGGGATACGGTCATTAGGTCTACAGCAACTAGGGTGTAGGTCGACAGGCAACAAGGTCTAGGTTGGGTTTAGGTTGACATGTGTCTAGGTCGACAGGTCATTAGATCGACACAAGCATTAGGTCAACATGGGCAAGGTCAAAAGGACGACATGGGGTTTTTCACTGTTTTTTTGAGCCAACATGTGCCGACAGGCGGTATTTCATGCCCTACCATCCACTAGGGCGTGGTGGGAGAATGAAATAGTGTGCCGAGCATAGCGAAGCACCGTGCCCGATGCATCGCAAGCAAAGTGAGAGGATGCCGTGCACTTCAAACTGTGTCCATGTCAACTGTGTTGACATTCGGGTAAGAAAACAGTGAAAAACCTTTTAACTGTCGACCTTGCTCATGTCGACCTAATGTCCTGTCGACCTGGACCCATGTCGACCTTGACCCATGTCAACCTTGCTGCCTGTCGACCTCGTGGTGTTGACCCAAAGGCGTGTAAGCGGCAGGCTACAATGGGCTATTGCCAACATCTGGAGGGCTTCCCCAGAGACCTATGGAGAATGGGAGAGATTGCTGCAGGTATCCCACAATACCCCATCCACACCAAACTCCCGGGTCTGACCCGGGTTATGCAGAATCAGATGCCATATATCCTACATTGTGCCTGAATCATGCAAATCTGTAAGTGAATTGTGACAATATCACTATCCTGTCGCACATCCATCAAATGATTTCCCGTTTGTGCAAATGTGAGTAACTCCTTCCGCAACTTGACAGAATCTGCAACAGAATCCGGCTGAGCAAGGCTGGCGCTGATGTCACAGACCCTTCCTGAAAACACCTGGGCACGACGGCGTTTCATTTTTGGACAATGGCCGGTTGCCAACCCCAAACGCGGCTTTCTGTTAGTCACATTGCGATTAGATGATTTCGTTCTTTCTGTTGCTATTTGGGCTCGCTCGTGAGCTCTATGGTCCATACACATGCGTGGTCATTCCATAATCAATCAGATTCGAACAACATCGATCAGCTCTGAATCAGGCCGATTCTGCTCATACACACAAATATTGGAAATGAGGGGCTGAGAGAACTGGGCACTACCGAGCGGGAGCTGCTGCGTGCGCATTCTACATCTGCTGGCACTGGGATGGATCACTGGGCCAGAGACACCTCGGATCCCCACAGACAGGCCCTGACACTAATTAGAGTAATAGCGGGAAGGCTCGGACAGCTCTGAGTGTTTATCGCTGACTGGTGTCTGGGTGTTATTACGCTCTCCAAGGGGAACGTTACTGGAATCAATATAAACTGCTAGGAGCCGCGAATGGGTTTAAGGAGATCCAGCATTTATTGATCTTCGCTGCGCTCTCTAACACCACCCACCACTAATACTACATAATATATCACCTTCTGACGCCATCATCTGACCATCCAGCAGCATTATGGGGGTGATTCATGTAAGTTTGCAAAAACAAACTCAACTCCTTCTTTAATGGACAAAACCATGCTGCACTGCAGGTGGGGCAGATGTAACAGGTGCAGAGAGAGTTAGTATTGGGTGGGGTGTGTTCAAACTGAAATCGGTACTGTTTACCTAGAACGGCAGGCATCGCATGTACATCGCATGCTATTATAATGGCATGCGATGCGACCGATGCGATGCCCGCGATTTTACATAGAAATGCATGTTAAAATGTAAATCACGTCGGTCGCATCGCTTGTGGCCAAAAAACCGCATGCGATGCGACCGACGCGATTAGCGTGATTTACATAGGGAACAATGTTAAATGGCCCAATTGATCCGATTTTACATAGGGAACAATGTTAAATGGCCCACAGACCCCAAATAGCCACCCTGAAGTGTGAAATGCCCCCCCCCCCCAATTGTTAACACCACCCCACGATCAACGTCAACCCGAAGCGTGGCGAGTGCAGCGAGGCCGCGAGGGGCGGCGGTACGCGTCCTCCGACCGTTTCATACCGCCACTATCCACGTCGGCGTGGAGTTGAGAACAGAAAGTGTGGCATGCGCAGCGAGCCACCGAGGCCGAAGCGTGGCGAGGGGACGCGGATACCTGTGAAGCCCGCGAGGGGACGCGGATACCTGTGAAGGTATCCACGTCCCCTCGCGGGGCTCGCTGCGCTCGCCACGCTTCGGGCTCGGTGGCTCGCTACGCTCGCCACACTTTCTATTCTCAACTCCGCGCCGACGTGGATAGTGGGGGTATGAAAAGGTCGGAGGACGCGTACTGCCGCCCCTCGCGGGCTCGCTGCGCTCGCCACGCTTCAGGTTGACGTTGATCGTGGGGTGGCGTTAACAATTGTGGGGGCCATTTCACACTTCAGGGTTGCTATTTGGGGTCTGTGGGCCATTTAACATTGTTCCCTATGTAAAATCACGGTAATCGCGTCGGTCGCATCGCATGCGATTTTTTTGGCCGCATGCGATGCGACCGACGAGATTTTTTACCTTGCGATGCCTAAGATCAAAATCGTGGGTGCCGTTCTAGGTAAACAAGTACCCTGAAATCTAAATTGCAGTGTAAGAATAAATCAGCCAGTATTTACCCTGCACAGAAACAAAATAACTTGCCCAAATCTAACTCTCTCTGCACCTGTTACATCTGCCCCACCTGCAGTGCAGCACGGTTTTGTCCATTAAAGAACGAGTTTGCTTTTGCAAACCAACCAGAATCAGGCCTTATATCCGATATTTCATTATCTACAGAAGCTGGGCGTCTCAATCCTTGCACCTGTGTAGGCATCAGAATACAGTAGCAGCATTGGCCTAAGGTTGCAGCCGCGCACACGGTTGTCCGACTTAGAATCAAATTACTGTTGTTTCATTGGTTTGTTTATTATGTGTTTGCTTATTCTTATTATTATTAACACTCGTCAATGTTTGGTTCATTTTAATTTTACTTTCCCCCACTTGCCAGCTTCCACCGTCTTGCCATGAACCTGGATACAAGATGAGAGAATGACGTCACTGACTGGAATCGTTGCCACCCAGAAATCCCAGTGGGTCTCTTTTAATGATGATCTTGAATTGCAAGGTACAGAGACAATGAGAGATTTATGTGATATTCTTGTACATGGCGATGTCGCTCCGCAGACTTGCGGCTTTTAGTTCTGCCTGCACTAATCCTTGGGAGGATAAAGTGGAGAGAGCTAAAGTACCAGTCAATCAGCCTGAACTGCCATGTGACAGGATGGTACCAGGATCCTGGCAATTGGATGCTGGCAGTCAGAGGGTCTGATGGTCAGGATCCCGACACCTTGTAGGTATGTATGCTAACCCTTCCCTCCTACAGTACATCCCTAACCCTCTCTACCTGAAGCCTAATCCTATACCTCCCACTTGTGAAGGACGGGGAACCTTCGGCCCTCCAGTTGTTGTTGAGCTACACATCCAAGCATGTCCTGCGACAGTTTTAGCATGGCCAAATAGCAAAGCTGTAGCAGGGCATGCTGGGATGTGTAGTTCAACAACAGCTGAAGGGCCAAAGGTTCCCCCCCATCCCTGCTCCAGAGCCTAACCTACCCCTCTACCCCTCTTGCAGCCTAACCGCATCCAGCATACGTACAATTGTGATTCCGACAGTCGGGATTCCAACTGCCAGCATCCCAACCGCCGTTATGCTGACCTGATCTCCAGGTCACAGGCTGTGTTTGAGAAATGACAGTTAAGGGGCTGGTTGGCTGGTACTTTATCTCCCTCCAAGGCTAATGGAGCCCACACAAGCACCGATCCCGGCGTGCGTTGTGGGCTTAACTAGCACACATAGCATCACATTGTATGCCTTGTGCATACGATGTGCATTCGATGCGATGCTATGCTAGAAAAAGCTAGTACAAAAAGTATGTGCAGCACATACTTTTTGTACTGTACGATGAGGTGCGGCGGGAGCGCGCACCCCATCGTACAGCATCGCACCGCCGGCAACGGTGCGTTTGTGGGCTCCATTGTGATGGTGATGCAGAAGAAATAGAACTGAAAATGAAAATGAAATATATAAAGTTTGCCTAATGGATCGCCCTAGAAGTTGCGCCAGTGTATATCGGCTTCTACGGGTAATAAGAAGGGTCTGTCATGTAACCACAGTCCCCGATAAGACCCTGCACTGGGCTATCTATGCACAGGGCCTGCAGGGAATGTTATTGGAGGCCATAGAGGGTAAAAAGGTTGACGTGACCGGGTCGACGCAAGTTTCTAGGGCAGATCTTGTATATTCCATGACAATCATCAGTAGAACCTTGATTATTGGCTTGCTAGTCACAAGTTACTGGCCCCAACAGATGTCCACCTGGACAGTAAATCAAGCTATAATTTGTACCTGTTGACCGTATGTTGTTGATTTTTTGGCTGTCGACTAATGAAATGTGGATCCATCATCGGGAACCCGTCTTTTGCCGTTATGCTCACAGGACGGATCACGTTCATGGTTACATAGTCTATGACCTCTGCCTGCTGTGTCCATACTGTAGGTGCGGATAAGGAGGAGGAACAGAGCGGACCCCCAGGACCGCCCACCACACATGGGACATTCCAGGCAAAGCAGCGCAAACCCACCAAGGCTGAAGGTCTCGGCCCCCCTAACGTGGATGACATAAGGACAGACCACGTGGATGTGCCACCAATTCCCCTGAAATCCGACGCCGTCACCTGGGTTCAGTTTGAAGAGACTCCATCTGCAATTCCCCTAGCCGCAGGTACAACAGGTAGTGATGCCTTTTACTGATTGCCACCATTATAGTGCAGATACTGTAGTTATACAGCGTTTGCGCATGTTTATGCCTCGCCATCCAATCAGATCCTAACCCATCTTATCCAAATGATCACTTGGGTTCTGTGACCCTTCATCCTCTCCCGGCCTTCTCTCTGGTGGTCTACTCCATGGGTTCTCAAACTCTGTCCTTTGGACCCCACACAGTTCATGTTTTCCAGGTCACATGGCAGGTGCACAGGTGCATTCATTACTCACTGACACAAGATCCACAGGTGGATTATTTCACTTACGATTCTGTCAAGAGACCTGCAAATCATGCTGAGGACCAAGTCTAGCCCATGTATATGTCCTGCTCACTACTGTTACGGTATACCGCCTCTCCTGACATACTGATATACATATATAATCTCCAGTATCACCTGTATGCAGACAAGACCCAGACAAGTCACCCCCTCTGTATTGCAGGAAATCTCACACCGTCTCCCAGACACAGATAACCGACATCTCAAAGGCTCCAACAGGAGTTCATCAAACTGGATTGCTCATAGGTAATCCAATTCACAAGTAGAATAGATACTGTATCAAGATATTGTAAAAAAGGCTCTTTGATAGGATTGTGCTAACACCAAGCAGCAGTTTAGGAAGAATGGGAAGTCACTCCCAATCATCGTTGCCTGCATTCTGCAGGAGACTCATTGAAATAGCAGCAATCTCCCTCTCTCCCTCATTAGTCTAGCAATCTCCCTCATTTCACCTAGCCCACATTACACTGTTACATTTTTGGGGTAAAAAGGAATGAGAGACAGATACATTTACATTGAATCATCAGCACCATTTCCCAGCCCTTTACTTTACAAGTATAGTATCTCTTACTAACTGCTTTGAGGCTCATCTACATTTGGATATGTCATTATAAAATATTCCTCTCAGATGTAGCAGTGCACACCCACGCTTCTAGGTACCACGTTCACTATCTCTTTTCACAATCTATCCATATATGGAACTAGACACGCCCTTTTAGGTGGAGCATGACATGCCCCCTCAATGGGGCACTGTGTAAAATTCTACTACCAACTATAATCTCCCTGAAACTAGTTTTCAAAAGTAGGCAAGTATGCTCCCAATATAGAAAAAGTTGTATAGGAAGAGTTAAAACTGCGCTAAAGGTTTGTCAGGCATGTGACAGTTAAAATAAATCGGGTTTCAGGTTTGGTAGAGGGGGTCAGAGGGAGCGCTGGCGGTGTCCATCGGAGTAGTGTAGCGCTGTGGAGGAGCGCCAGGATCGGGGAGAGGGGCCAGAGGGAGTATTGGCGACGTCCATCGGAGTAGTGTAGCACTGTGGAGGAGCACTAGTGGGATCGGGGAGAGGGGGCCAGAAGGAATGCTGGCGACATCCATCAGAGTAGTGTAGCGCTGTGGAGGTGCACTAGCGGGCGGCGGGATCGGGGAGAGGGGGCCGAAAGGAGTGTTGGCGACGTCCATCGGAGTAGTGTAGCGCTGTGGAGGTGCACTAGCGGGCGGCGGGATCGGGCAGAGGGGGCCGGAAGGAGTGTTGGCGACGTCCATTGGAGTAGTGTAGCACTGTGGAGGAGCGCTAGCGGGCGGTGGGATCGGGGAGAGGGGGCCGGAGGGAGTGCTGGTGGTGGAGTAGCATAGTGCTGTGAAGGAGTGGGGGAGGGGGGGGGGTGCAATAACATCTTCAGATAACATTAGCTGTGGGATAGTTTCATTGTAAAAGTGCAATTTACATCTGAGTTTTGGACATGTCCTTCCCAAATCCAGCTCTCGCTGTACATGTTACATCTGTCCCCTCTCCCCACCTGCAATACAGCATGATCTTACCTAGGGGCAAAGTTGCTGGCTCTTTTTTTTTTTTTACTCCCAACTCTAAATCATCTCTAAACGTGACTTTATGTTACATCTGTCTGAGTGTTCATATCGTGGTGACCCCCATTGGCATTTGTGTGGCATTATTGTTATGGAAGAGGAATCGGCCCTTGTTCTTTTGCACATGAAAGCTCAGGCATTGGGCCAAAGTATTTTCTGATCTCATAGAGGTTTTGTGTTGTTATTTGCGGCACGTTGGTGTCTGATCTTATTTCACTCCAGGCCACGTTCCGCTGTCTGAGATGAAGTCAGGAAATTACATTGTAGAGGAAGGTACCTTTGTGGACTGATGCAGAGATGCTCATATACTGATGGAGATGAGATACGGTGCAATGTTACTGCTTGTTATTGCATTCAGATAAATTACAGTGGAGCTTAGAAATTGCTCCAAAATCAGCAAATATATAAGGCCAGGGGCGGAATGGGATGGCAAACCAGACCAGGAAATTTCTGGAAACAGCCCTCATGGAGGTGGGGTCTGTTGAGGGGGCGGGGTCTGTTGAAGAGCTTCCTCATAAGGCCTGATTCTCAGTTGAACACAGTTGCAGCCGTCATTGGGGCAGATGTTTTAAGCCTTAACAAGATATAAATGCAAGGGTGATAAAGAGAGATAAGTGTCCAGCCAATCAGCTCCTTACTGCCATGTTACAGGCTGTGTTTGAAAAAAGTCAGTAAGGAGCTGATTGGCTGGATGTTTATCTCTCTTTGGCCCTTATTCTGATCGGTGCGGCCCGATCAGAAATATGCGGTGATGTCCGTCTTGGCGAATCCCCGCCTTCCATACGGATCGCCACCTCCGTCCGTATGCGGATATGTGGCGGTCCGCATGAATGTGGACGGGGATACGCCTCCTCCATGGTGGGAGCAGCCCCTGCATTCGATGGTCGCCGAACATCGAATGCAGGGCCGCACGCTCCACCAGGTTCCGCAACACAAGACCACACGGACACTTGTCCGTGTGAAATCTTGTATGGGGGCGGGCAGCTGACATCCGGCGATGTCAGATGCCCGCCCCGTACCCACGCGTCACGGCCTCATTACCATGCATACGCCCCGCGTTTGCATGGGAACGCCCATGAAACGCGGGGCGTATGCATAGGGTAATGAGGATAAGTAGCCCCTCACGCCCCTCTACGCCCCCTGTGCGGCGTATAAAGAATCCATGCGGCGAAATCGCCTGCACATGCGCAGAGTGACCTCTGCACATGCGCAGACGATAAACATCGGCGGCCCGTACGCAAGCGGGAATATCCGCACCGATCAGAATAAGGGCCTTTATCACTCTTGCATTTATCTCTTGTTAAGGCTTAATACATCAGACCCCTTGTGTCTTATCCTACCTCTCACCACAGCCCCACCAACATGCCACCATCTACCCCATAACATACCTACATGACCAGTGTGTCACCCTGATCCTCTCCCAGCCACAGGCAACACCATAGGTGCACCGGCCCACCAGGGATGTTCCATATAGCACCTGTAACTGGGACAGGGAAGGTGGCCTCTCTCAGCTCTGGGCCGCATTGTAGCTGCACCCCCTGCACCTGTGGTAGTTACACCCATGTATATAACACATGTAACTGTGACAGGGAAGGTGGTCCCTCTCAGCTCTGGGCCCCATAGCAGCTGCGCCCCCTGCACCTATGGTAGCTACACCCTGTATATAACACATGTAACTGTGACAGGGAAGGTGGCCCCTCTCAGCTCTGAGCCCATAGCAACTGCACACCCTGCACCTATGGTAGCTACACCCTGTATATAACACATGTAACTGTGACAGGAAGGTGGCCCCTCTCAGCTCTGGGCCCCATAGCAGCTGCACTCCCTGCACCTATGGTAGCTACACCATGTATATAACACATGTATTAACTGTGACAGGAAGATGGCCCCTCTCTGCTCTGCGCCATAGTATCTGTACCAACTGCACTTATGGTAGCTACACCCTGTATATAACACATGTAACTGTGACAGGGAAGGTGGCCCCTCTCTGCTCTGGGCCCCATAGCAGCTGCACCCCCTGCACCTATGGTAGATACACCCCTGTATATAACACATGTAACAGTGACAGGGAAGGTGGCCCCTCTCAGCTCCGGACCCCATAGCAGCTGCACTCCCTGCACCTATGGTAGCTACACCCTGTATATAACACATGTAACTGTGACAGGGAAGGTGGCCCCTATCAGCTCTGGGCCCCATAGCAGCTGCACTCCCTGCACCTATGGTAGCTACAATATGTATATAACACATGTAACTGTGACAGGAAGATGGCCCCTCTCCGCTCTGCGCCATAGCATCTGTACCAACTGCACTTATGGTAGCTACACCCTGTATGTAACTGTGACAGGGAAGGTGGCCCCTCTCTGCTCTGGGCCCCATAGCAGCTGCACCCCCTGCACCTATGGTAGATACACCCCTGTATATAACACATGTGACTGTGACAGGGAAGGTGGCCCCTCTGAGCTCTGGCCCCATAGCAGCTGCACCCCCTGCCCCTATGGTAGATACACCCCTGTATATAACACATGCATACCTCCCAACTGTCACGATTACAGCGGGACAGTCCCGATTTTCGGGTCCTGTCCCGCTGTCCCACCCGCGGTAGGCATTGTCCCGCTGCGGGGGGTGGCAGTTGGGAGACCCCCCAATCTAATAGAATAGACACTGTGCGCATGCGCACAGCATCTATTCTCGTATGAAAATGAGGTCGCGGCTGATTAGCATAAGCTGTGCCCTCATTTGCATATGCCCCCGCCCCCTTTCCGGACAGCTGCACGAGTGTTCCTATTTCAACAGCACAGAAGTTGGGAGATATGCACATGTAACTGTGACAGGGAAGGTGGCTCCTCTCAGCTCTGGGCCCCATAGCAGCTGCACTCCCTGCACCTATGGTAGCTACGCCCCTGTATATAACACATGTAACTGTGACAGGGAAGGTGGCCCCTCTCGGCTCTGGGCCCCACAGCAGCTGCACTCCCTGCTCCTATGGTAGCTACGCCCTTGTTTGTGCTGCAGAACTGATATTTTGTTCTTTGTAAATGACCTCCATATGTTCTGAACAGAGTAAAATACACTCTGTGGCCTAATTTGTATTTGTTAAAGGGTTAAGGCATCCTTCCCCTACATCATTGTGCCCATCCCAGCCTCTGTTTAACTGCTCAGCGTCTGGGCTGTGTATGTTTGCAAATCTCTGTAAGTATTTCATAGGTCAGTGGTATTTTTCCTTGGAAACCTCATGTTGACTCCTATATGTAAGGAAGCCTGCAAACATGCAGGGTTGTACATCTCCCGTACTCCTCATAGCTGCAGAAGGGAAGCAGAGGTCAGGGAGGAGAGAATCATTTACAGGAAAAACATTGTTTCTTTGTTTGCGCGGTGTAAAGCGTCTCTCACCCTATATATTGTTTATGCCATTGTCACTATATAATGTTACTATCTAAGGATGAATGTTTAAAAATATTCATCATTTATGACTTAGGCCCTCGTTCTGATTGATTCGGTCCCTGGCGAATTCGCACCGGGGACCGATGTTTACGCACTGCGCATATTTGCATGTGCAGGGCATCTTTGCCGGTGCTTTCAGCGATTTGCATATTCACGGTGGCGTTCACAGAGGGGGCAGGATAGAGACGGGCGTTTCCTGGGCATACCTATAATAAACGGTGGATGCGTCCAAGAACATGCAAAGCGTCCCCATGCTAACGCTGGTGGGCCCCTGCCTTCCGGGAGCGGATGGCGGATGTCACAGGGCGTCAACCGCCCACCCTGTTCTCGTGCCCGGACGACGCAAGTCTAGGTCAGTCAAGATTTGCGAACAGGGTAAAAATGATTCAGCGGTCAGCAACCATCGAATTATTTTGGCCCCTCACGCTGCCCTGTGAATGGCTGTACTGTATAAGCAAAACATCCATTCGTAAAGCTGCAACTGTGGCTGGTAAATCCGGTCGGACGTTGACCTCAGCTGACCGCATTACTGGTCCTATATATCTGGCTGATCGATACGTCAGCTTTGAGGCAATTGGACATATTTTTTGAAAGCGGCAAATATTAACAAGGCAAAACCAACTTGGTTTTGCATTGCAAATGATTGTTGCTTTGAAAATACGTCCATTCTTAGACAAATGGGGTTACTCAGTCTTGATTGCTTCTGTGCGAATCACATGGCGACTGATTATTGGAAGACTGCGCATGTGTACAGATCGTACGGCCAAACAGCGTCAGAAATCAGCTGTTTGCAAGTTGATTGACAGGAAGCCGCCAATTGTGGGTGTCACCCGGCTGTTTCCTAGGAGTGTCAGAGAAAATGCAGGCGACACCCCATGGACTCAAACTGGGCAGCAAGTACTGCAAAGCCTTGCATTCAAGCCTGGGAAGGGGACAACGGAACACATTTGTTGTTTTCAGGGACCCTATAGATTAACATGGGTCTTCAAACTGTGGCCCTCCAGATGTTGTGAAACTACAAATTCCAGCATGCCTTGCCACAGTTTTAACACTCACTTATAGCAAAACTGTGGCAAGGCATGCTGGGATTTGTAGTTTCACAACATCTGGAGGGCCCATGAAGACCCATGCTATAGAACCATATCTGTTATGTGACATATTTTTAGATATTCTTATTAGTCTTCTATTCAACAGCTTCAGACTGGAGACCCCCGACGCACAGCTCGGCCAGATGCCTCCGCCTCAGCCAGATACCCCAACAGGGCAGCTTAGAGGCTCATTATGAAGACAGCAGCACAAGCGTTGGCCCCTCCATCGCCCACACTGAGGATGGCGCCAGTGAGAACACCTCTGGGACGGGGTCTGCAGGTAACTTCATTGCCTGGCTATTAAATTTATAGTCTCAAAATTGTTTGTGGGGTTAAATTTTCATATTGCAACTGGGACAATCCAATCCAAGGCCGCGGTACGCGCTCTGTCGCTTTTTCTATGGTGAAACTACAATTCCTGTGGCGGTATCTGCATACAAATGCTATGTTACAGTGTTTTCCTGGAAAACAGTGTAACATTCCATTTCCTATGCACTCACACACAGAATATAGGCTTGCTGCATATCATTTTAATCAACAGAAGCTGCTTGTGCATCCTATTTTCTACATTTGGTTATAAGGTGTATTTTAAAAGTGGCAAAAACAGACCCCTGGCTACAGACTCATACAACACTGATGTGTTATGTATAATGTGATTTGTCACATAGAGGATACATGTTTGTGGACACATCTGTGGTAGTTCTTAGCCTGCACTTGTATATGTGGATCTGATCACCGTTATACCTGCCGATATATGAGGCATTGGGTGTGTTGCAGTGCCGATACGATATGTCTGGGAATTGACGTAGTACACAGTCATCGATGGCGCATACCCACGGATCTGGAAACGATATATTGTCCAGTGTATACCCAGCTATACCTAGTGGACACGCGATGTTTCGCAGGACAGGTGCTGACACGTTGTTACACTGTGATGATGAACACACTGAGCTGTGTTACAGTCACCACTGCGTTCACAGGCAGCCAGACCCCCCTCCCCCCACCTGTCTGCTCTACAGCCTCTGAGTACTCTATTGTGACCCTGTGTTTGTCCTTTGATGAGGGGTCTCTGATGTCCCTAGGACCACCCAGCTGTGGACACATGTATGATATAGATGGGCTGGACAGGGTCTCCAGGGTTACAGCACAGTGGCCACAAGTAATGTGTTGTGTCAGGACAGCAAATAAAGAGTCCTCTGGCTGGGTCCTGCTGTTCTGGTGTCTGGTCACTGCCAAGTTACTGGGCCTGAGAACACACGTATCAGAGGGTCTGAGTAATACAGCACATGTATTAGGGGGCCCAGCACACGTATATCAGGTGTTCTGAGCATACATGTATCAGGAGGCCCAGCACACGTATATCAGGGGGTCTGAGCATACATGTATCAGGGGGCCCAGCCCACGTATATCAGGGGGTCTGAGCATACATGTATCAGGGGGCCTAGCACACGTATATCAGGGTGTCTGAGCATACATGTATCAGGGTGCCCGGCACACGTATATCAGTGGGTCTGAGCATACATGTGTCATGGAGCCTGGCACACGGATTTCAGGGGGTCTGAGCATACATGTATCGGGGGCCCCGGCACACGAATTTCAGGGGGTCTGAGCATACATGTATCAGGGGGCCCAGCACACGTATATCAGTGGGTCTGAGCATACATGTGTCATGGAGCCTGGCACATGGATTTCAGGGGGTCTGAGCATACATGTATCGTGTGATATACGTGTGATATACGCAACACATGTATATCAGAGGGTCTGAGCATACATGTATCAGGGGGCCCGGCACACGTATATCAGGGGGTCTGAGCATACATGTATCAGGGGGTCTGAGCATACATGTATCAGGGGGTCTGAGCATACATGTATCATGGAGCCTGGCACACATGTAGCAGGGGTCAGTGGACATGCACACATGAAGGAGTCTGAGCACATGTGTATCAGGGGGCCTGAGCACACAGAAAACATAGGTCTTGAGCACACATGTACAACAAACATCAGAGCTGGATCATGTGTTTGTGTTACACGTTGTAAGTATGTGTGTGAGTCCGTTCATGTGTGTGTTACAAGCTGTGAGTGTGTGTGAGTCCAGTAATGTGAGTGTTACATACTGTACTGTGAGTTTCTGTGAGTACGGTCATGTGTGTATTATATGCTGTGAGTGTGTGTGACCCCAGTCATGTGAATGTTACATACTGTGAGTTTCTGTGAGTCCGGTCATGTGTGTATTATATGCTGTGAGTGTGTGTGATCCCAGTCATGTGAATGTTACATACTGTGAGTGTCTGTAAATCCGGTCATGTGTGTATTACATGATGTAAATATGGAAGAGTAGTTTCACATGTGTGTTACATGCTGTGGGTGCACAGGGCCACGTGTGCTGTGACACTAAGTGATACTCCAGCTGTGTGCGGCACACAATGCAGCTGGCAGGGGGGAATGCAGTAACAGGTGTGGGTGGAGGGGGGCCGCTCTGTGAATCATCACACAGGAGGCAGTGGGGGCGGGAGCTGGGAGTTTCTGGTGTTTTCATTTGGGATATGGGTGAGGGGGCTGTTTATTCTATGGGTGGGGGTGGGAGCGACATCAATGGTCTAATCTCATGTGAATAGTCTCTGGCTCTCATAAGCGGCAGCTCAGAGGAAACATGAGGATACTACCAGGTAACTCTCCTGCACTCTTATAATACACAAGTGCAGTTTATAAGATATATATCCTGCTGTACAGTATGTAGCATGTGTATAATTGGTGACTGATATATGCCGCGGCGTGTCAGTGCGATATACGAGTATAGTACCACGAGATTGGCTAGGGGAAAAATTAACGGGTCAAAGTTGGTGGAACCCTCTGATGTTTGGATGTGACACTTACTATATTGTCACTAATAGGTTTCTAGTTGACGAGTTACTTGAACTGACATAAATCTCCATACAGGGGACGATATATCACAGCTTGGAGAAAGATAATGTGGAGAGAGATAAAGTACCAGCCAATCAGCTCCTAACTGTCTTTTTTTAAACAGATGTGTTTATTTTTGCTGGAGTTGCGCCAGGTCAGCCCCTCTGAGCGCGCCGGGTGGCGTGAGACTCTGCTAGTGTTGGGCGTATTTATGAGCAGGGCGCCCCAGGAGTCCTTGCTCCATTATGCCTGACATTAGAGCTGCGCGGGACCTGGCGCCTCACTCTCACCAGGCATAGCGTCATCCGTGACGCACTGAGGATGTATGAGGACACATCTGTAACATGACAGAAACTGACTGATTGGGGTTTTATCTCTCTTCAAGCTTTGATACACCTCTCCCATAGTCTTCAGTTCCCTAGGCTGCTGTATATAGTGATGGGTATCTGTGTGCGAGAAAACACCGAGTGTAGGTATACAGTGGGATATACCGAGTGCAGGCATACAGGGGAATATACCGAGTGCAGGCATACAGGGGAATATACCGAGTGCAGGGATACAGGGGGATATACCGAGTGCAGGGATACAGGGGGATATGTGCAGGGATACAGTGGGATATAACGAGTGCGGGGAAGCAGTGTATTATACCCAGTGCAGGAATACAGTGTGATATACCCGGTGCAGGGATGCCGTGTGATGTACCCGGTGCAGGGATGCAGTGTGATATACCCAGTGCAGGAATACAGTGTGATATACGCAGTGCAGGGATGCAGTGTGATATACGCAGTGTAGGGATGCAGTGTGATAAACCCGGTGCAGGGATGCAGTATGATGTACTCGTGCAGTGTGATATACCCGGTGCAGGGATGCAGTGTGATATACCCAGTGCAGGGATACAGTGCGATATATGCAGTGCAGTGATACAGTGGGATATACCCGGTGCAGGGATGCAGTGTGATATACCCAGTGCAGGGATGCCGTGTGATATACCCGGTGCAGGGATGCAGTGTGATATACCCGGTGCATGGATGCAGTGTAATATACCCAGTGCAGGGATACAGTGTGATATACCCGGTGCAGGGATACAGTGTGATATACCCGGGACAGGGATGCAGTGTGATATACCCGGTGCAGGGATGCAGTGTGATAGACGCAGTGCAGGGATATATGCTGTGTAGGGATGCCATGTGATATATGCAGTGCAGGGATGCAGTGTAAGGATGCAGTGTGATATACCCAGTGCAGGGATGCAGTGTGATATACCCAGTGCAGGAGTACAGTGGGATATAACGAGTGCAGGGATGCCGTGTGATATACGCAGTGCAGTAATACAGTGTGATATACGCAGTGCAGGGATGCCGTGTGATATACGCAGTGCAGGTATGCAGTGTGATATACGCAGTACAGGGATACAGTGTGATACTGTATGCGCAGTGCAGGTATGCAGTGTGATATAACCGGTGCAGTAATGCAGTGTGATATACGCAGTGCAGGGATGCCATGTGATATATGCAGTGCAGGGATGCCATGTGTTACATGCAGTGCAGGGATGCAGTGTGATATATGCAGTGTAGGGATGCAGTGTGATATACCCAGTGCAGGGATGCAGTGTGATATACCCAGTGCAGGGATGCAGTGTGATATACCCAGTGCAGGGATGCAGTGTGATATACCCAGTGCAGAGATGCAGTGTGATATACCCAGTGCAGGGATGCAATGTGATATACCCAGTGCAGGGATGCAGTGTGATATACCCAGTGCAGGGATGCAGTGCGATATACCCAGTGCAGGGATGCAGTGCGATATACCCAGTGCAGGGATGCAGTGCGATATACCCAGTGCAGGGATGCAGTGCGATATACCCAGTGCAGGGATGCAGTGCGATATACCCAGTGCAGGGATGCAGTGCGATATACCCAGTGCAGGGATGCAGTGCGATATACCCAGTGCAGGGATGCAGTGTGATATACCCAGTGCAGGGATGCAGTGCGATATACCCAGTGCAGGGATGCAGTGCGATATACCCAGTTCAGGGATACAGTGTGATATACCCAGTTCAGGGATGCAGTGTGATCTACCCAGTGCAGGGATGCAGTGTGATCTACCCAGTGCAGGGATGCAGTGTGATCTACCCAGTGCAGGGATACAGTGTGATCTACCCAGTGCAGGGATACAGTGTGATCTACCCAGTGCAGGGATACAGTGTGATCTACCCAGTGCAGGGATACAGTGTGATCTACCCAGTGCAGGGATGCAGTGTGATCTACCCAGTGTAGGGGTACAGTGTGATATACACAGTGCAGGGATGCAGTGTGATATACCCAGTGTAGGGGTACAGTGTGATATACACAGTGCAGGGATGCAGTGTGATATACCCAGTGCAGGGATGCAGTGTGATCACTGATGAAGCCCTGGCTTAGCACTTTGATTCTGCATGTATAATCCTCAGTACTGCATGCCAGGACATGTATGTTACATCTGCACACAGCCTGGAGATCAAACATTCCGGCTGTAACAATGCAATACAGAATGTCTGGCTGAGGGGACGTGATGGGACTTGTAGTTCCACAGGTTGAAATGAGATTGGTGAATTACACATGATTAATTACAAATCTACAACAATGGGGGCAGAAACATGTGCGGTGTGACATGTTACACGCCAGTCTGGTCATAACAGCTGTGTTCTGCTGTCAGTTAGCTAGGACTAGTAGTTCTTTTGTATCACTACTAGCTACTTTACCACTACCACCCCACACAGCAGAGGGGCAGCCTTTTCCCTCATGTCAGTGTGTCAGCACCTTCTTGATCGGCATTGTTCTTGAGGCATTCTAAACGTCGCCTGAAACTCTGACCTTTAGGGCTGGTGAGTTTGTACTCCCAGTAATAAGGATACATTCCCATCATGTCATTTACTGGCTGACAGATGGATGGTAAATCTGAACAGGCAGAGCGGTTAGTCGTCTGGAAGTGGTGGCATTATTATTATTATTATAATTTTATTTATAAGGCGCCACAAGTGTTTCGCAGCGCCGTACAAAGGAACAGTACAGAGAGACAAAACTTGGCATAACATTGAATAAATAACAAAAATACAGTACAAATAAAGAGCGCCACAGATCAATACACATTACAGCTTAAATATAAGTAGTGAGGACTCAATCATACAACTAGAGGCTTGATGTCAATGATGGAGATGAGTATGCGGACGAAGATGGTCACTGAGTGTTTGAGTATAGGAGAGCTGTGAGTGAAATGGGAAGAGAAGAGGGCTTTGACAACAGGAGGGAAGAGGGCCCTGCTCGGAGGAGCTTACAATCCAGACATTCTGTCTGCCTGTACTGTACTGTCTGGGGGGGATGCAGTGTAAATCCCGGCGGTCGGGATCCCGGCGTTCAGAATCCCGACGCTGGAATCCCGATCGCCGAAATCCCGACACTTTCATCCTCCGGGGGTGTCCACGACACCCCTGGAGGGAGAATAAATTAGTGTGCCGAACGTAGCGAGGCACCAGGCCCGCTGCGTGGCGAGCGCAGCGAGCCCGCAAGGGGGGGCGATCCACGTCCCCCCCTTGTTGGGATTTCGGCAAACGGGATTCCAGCGTCGGGATTCTGAACGCCGGGATCCCGACCGCCAGGATTTAATACTGAATCCGTCTGGGGGACCTACATACAGCCCCGGTGTCCCCCCAGGTACTGTCTGTCTGTACTCAGGTGTCTGGGGGGGACCTACATATGCACGGGATGTGACAAATACCCCCCCTGCAGCATGTGCGGTCAATTTCATGACAACTTTCCCAACTTTAAAACTTTTCAAATGGGCAAAACCATGCTGCATTGCAGGTGGGGCAGATGTAACATGTAAAGAGCGAGTTAGATTTGGGAGAGTTGTATTGTTACTGTGCAGGGTAAGGTACTCTTTACTTAGAAGGGCGCCCACGATTTTGATCGTGGGCATCGTTAGTAAAAAATCTCGGGCATTGAATGCACTAAAAAATCGGGTGCGATCAACCGACGAGATGCCCGAGATTTCCCATAGGGAACAATGTTAAATGTCTCAATTGACCCAATTTTCCTGTTCAATGCCTCAATTGACCCGATTTTTCCATAGGAAACAATGTTAAATGGGCCACAGAGGCCAAATAGGCACCCTGAAGTGTATAATGGGCACCCAAATTGTTAACGCCACCCCACGATCAACGTCAACCCGATGCGTGGCGAGCGCAGCGAGGGGCGGCGGTACGCGTCCTACGACCTTTTCATACCCCCACTATCCACGTCGGCGTGGAGTTGAGAATAGAAAGTGTGGCGAGCCACCGAGCCCGAAGCGTGGCGAGGGTACGCGGACAGCTGTGAAGCCCGCGAGGGGACGCGGATACCTGTGAAGGTATCCGCGTCCGCTCGCCACGCTTCGGGCTCGGTGGCTCGCTGCGCTCGCCACACTTTCTATTCTCAACTCCACGCCGACGTGGATAGTGGGGGTATGAAAAGGTCGTAGGACGCGTACCGCCGCCCCTCGCGGGCTCGCTGCGCTCGCCACGCTTCGGGTTGACGTTGATCGTGGGGTGGCGTTAACAATTCGGGTGGCCATTATTCACTTCAGGGTGCCTATTTGGCCTCTGTGGCCCATTTAACATTGTTTCCTATGGAAAAATTGGGTCAATTGAGGCATTGAACAGGAAAATCGGGTCAATTGAGACATTTAACATTGTTCCCTATGGGAAATCTCGGGCATCTCGTCTGTCGCATCGCACCTGATTTTTTAGTGCATTCAATGCCCGAGATGGCCGAGATGGGCGCCCTTCTAAGTAAAGAGTACCCAGGGTAATTACTGACTGCTTTATTTTTACATTGCAATTTAGATTTAAATTTGAACTTACCTCCCTTAAATCTAACTCTCTTTCTACACCTGTTACATCTGCCCCACATGCAGTACATATGGTTGTGGCCATTTGAGAAAAGATTTTGCTTTTGCGACCAACTCTGAATTGTTAGGGTATTAGGACCAGGGATAGGGTATTAAGGTTAATAATGTGTAGATTGACGAATAATTTAGGGTTCTAAGGAGAGGGTTAGAGTAGGAATGCTCTATGTCCCGGGTTTGGTGGGCTTGTACCGCACTCGGGCTATGTGTCCCAGCTTCCAGGAATAGTGGTGCAGAGAGGGTGGTTAGATGTCCGGCGGTCAGCGGGTGCATGGAGCAGAGCCCCGGCATACAGCAGGGCAGGATCAGGAAGAGTGTGAGGCAGAAGCTCACTGCGAGGCCACCGTGGTCCAGCGGGGAGAGTATCCAGCATGGAGTACAGGAGCTGGAGGGGGAAGGCTGAAAACAATCAGAGGTTTAATCTCCTTGCACCATCCAAGCAGGGAGCCCCGCAGGTAGTGCCCAACAGCACCAGAACCCAGAGTCCTGGTGCCTTTGGGGGGGGTAATGGTATTAGTAAAGGAAGGAAAAGCACAGAAGGGAAGAAGAGCTTACACTCTAATGTACAGAAGCAGTGCAAAGAATGTGACCTACTATAGTTCCCATAAAGCACTTGACTTATTCCGTGGCACCCTATATTGGGGAAGGACTTACAAGCTAACGTAAATGGTAGGGAAATGCCCAAGAGCTTGCAATCTATATACTATGCGAGTCAGTGCGGAGATGCATACTGTAGATAGATCTTTCCCCCCACTCCCTCTCGCATTATTGTCTGCAGTCTCTGCCCTTCCCACACACACACATGAAAGTGAGTAAATCCTCCCCTGAATGACAGGCTCCTTGCTGAAGCTTGCACAGTGCATAGCTCACCCCACAGAGCAGAGCTCGGAGGAGGCAGACACACTATGGGGTGAGTGCAGCTGCCCTTCCCTGGTGACTTACAGGAGATGTGTCTTTGGGGGGCTGTGATGTGGGGGTGCTGCTGGCGGGGGAGATTTAGGGGTGATGATTGTGGGGAGTTGTGGAGTTCTATGAGAGCAGAAGCTGTAACCCATGTGAGCACATGTCCCTCTGGGTGACTCTTCTGAAAGCCATGGGCATTAACCTCTTACTGCCCAGGCTCCAGGGCAACAGTTGTATCCTCCATCAGACTCTGAGGAATGTTTTCTGTTACAGGTTTCATTTATTGATGTGGCACAAGTTATGTGCATGTGTCAGTCCCAGGTCCTGCATGTCTGTTGTACACCATCCGTGTGTGAGCGCAGAGTGTGTCACATGTGTATGGGCATTAGATGGCTAGCTTTTGGGGACAGGGATCTGTACTTCTTCTGCAATTGCAGCGGCGTATGTTGTTAGTGTATATGGATAGTGTTCATTCTAGCACCCGCCAACTTTGAAAACCCATGCAGTTCCTCTTAACTGCCTGGAGTGTCGCTGTCTGCTGTAGTGCTTCTAGCACAGTGTGGTCTGTATATTAGCACTGATATGCAAACCAGACCTGTGCTAGAAACACCACAGCAGACAGTGACACCCCAGGCAGGGAAGAGGAACTGCATGGGTTTTTAAAGTTGGCGGGTGCTAGAATGAACACTATATGGAAGTATATATAAATCGCTATCCATCTGCTGTCATCCCACAGGCGTCAGGTGTTATACCGACACTCTGCGCCTTGTTGACTCACGCCAGGGAGAGAATCTAAGGGGAACATTTACTAAAGCTTCTAAAAATGAAGCTTCTAATAGCAATCAATCAGATTCCGCCTATAATTTCTCTGTTGCAGCCTAAAAAATCTAAGACCGAATCTGATTGGTTGCTTTGGGCAACATCAACGCTTTTTATATTCTAGAAGCTTTTGTAAATTTATGCACAAGTATCTCGCTGCTCAGATAGATTGTAAGCTCTTCAGCCCATCAGTGCATCTCCTCTATCGTACATGCAAGTAGGGGACATCCGCTGGAAGGTGAATATGACTGCAGATAAGGATTTGAATGCGCTGTATGGAAGTCACCCAGCACTCTCATGGTACGTCTCTGTGGAATATGTCGCTGCTTATAACCAAACATCATCTGAATAATAGGAGAAGAGCTCAATTGTGTAGATTGAGGCCGGCTGGACTTGTATATCCTGAGGCCACATTACTCCGCTGTTGGTGCGTAAGACAGAGATTGAGCTCCGGAGGGTCTGGGTGTCAGATTGTAGTTTCTATGGCAAGGAGCCGCACACCAGAAAAACCTGTTTTCTTTGTTTCTTGAAGGATAACTGCGAATACTTTAAAGGGGAATTACACCAGAAGTTGTATGTTCGGAGTAACTTTTACATAGTAGGTTCATCATCTGCTGAGCTGTATTCTTCATAATTACTGATAAATCATAGCTGTCATGCTGCCTATACATTCACTAGGAACCAGTGACATTATGGGGAGAGAGCAGCCTATCCAATCACTAGGAACCAGTGACATCACTGAGAATGCAGCCTATCCTGTCACTAGGACCCAGTGACATCACTGAGATTGCAGCCTATCCAGTTACTAGGACCCAGTGACATCATGTGGAGAGAGCAGCCTATCCAGTCACCTAGGACCCAATGACATCACTGAGAGTGCAGCCTATCCAGTCACTAGGGCCCAGTGCCATCATGTGGAGAGAGCAGCCTATCCAGTCACCTAGGACCCAGTGACATCCCTGAGAGTGGAGTCTATCCAGTCACTAGGAACCAGTGATGTCTCTGAGCCATGAGGCATAAACTTATCATGATATAGTCTCAGCTCACACACTGTCTGCCTCCACCGTGTAGGCGACAAGTGCGCTTTAATGCAACAGGTTGTAGCTTACCTCACAGCAGACCCGGACTGTTTGTATGAGCAGGAGAGTAATAGACACAATATTCTATTACCTGTGCAGATTACGTGACTAGTTCTGCTGCACTGCACCAGGGGTATATCACCTAGTATGCAGCTCTTTTCTGTTATTCAGTTGCAGTTCTTCCATACCGAAAAGAATGGTGATTTAACTGCCCATTATTTTTTCATTTCTAATCCAAACTGAGACATGTAACCACAGCACATAGTAGGTGAGGCTGAATAAAGACTTGCGTCCATCTAGTTCAACCTATGCTTATAATAGTTTATCCCTTGTTGTATAGTATGTTCCGATATTTTAAAGACAGATTATGTTACTTATTTGTTTATCCAACCTTATTTAAACGTATTTATAGTGTCTGCCGACACCACTTCTCCAGGAAGAGAGTTCCAAAGTTTGACTGCTCTGATTGTAAAGAATTTTTTTCTTCTAGATGAACAAAATCTTTTTTCTTCTAATCTAAACTCGTGCCCTCTCGTCCTAGATTCCTGTCTAGCAGAAAAAAGGGTGCTTGACAGTTCCTTATATTGGCCTCTGATATATTTGTACATGTTGAGCATGTCCCCCCCTTAAACGTCTCTTTAGTGTAAATAGTCCCAAATTGCTTAATCTTTCCTCGTAGCTTAAATTCTCCATTCCCATAATAAGCTTTGTTGCTCTTCTTTGGATTTTTTCTAATTCTATGATGTCCTTTTTATGGTGCGGGGCCCAGAATTGTACTCCGTATTCGAGGTGTGATCTAACCAATGATTTGTACAGAGGCATAATTACTTTTGAGTCCCTAGTTTGCCATCTTTGCCATATCTGCCACCAATAGTAGCCACCTCCAGGGGCTGCCTTCTGTAGATGAACAGGGCCCGGTGGCTGCTGAGATTCTTTAGATCTGCCCCAAGTGCATTAAAGACTTATCCAGATTCTCTCCTACATCGCGTGTACAAATGACACCTTTAGTAAACTGCACAACACCCAGAGTCCAGGTTCCTGCATACATCCCAGCCATTGTGGAATGAGGGTGGGGACAGTAGTGTTATTGTTTGTATATAGCACGTGATCTAACACCCACGACTGAAGCTGGATACACGTCAGACAGATAAGTTGAAAGATACACTTTTCTTTCCCTCTGAAATGACCCTACGGATGTACACAGGGTGATTCTGGGGGAGGGGGGGGGGGTGCATATGCAGTGTGATAATAATGTATTTAAGAACTAAGGGGTTTATTCTGGTTCACTCCTTCTGGCAAATTCCTTCATAAATTGACAAAGCCACGTGCACTGCAGGGGGGCAGACATTGTAGCAAATGAACGCGGAATCTAGTGCGTCGAGAGGGTCTGTTTGGCGTGATGCAGCAATGATGTATCTGTAAATGTTATCTGGTTTCCAAGATCCCTGACTTGTATCTAAGTCAGAATATGGGAACGTTGAGAATAATTGTCACATCTATGCCAGATATATTCGTGCACTTGGCCACAGTGTAGGTGGAATAATGAGAGGAATCCGCAGTCCTCACACAAGATGCGAAATCACTACTTCCATGCAAATTGTCTTACAATGAATTCAGTGCTGTCACATTTACAGACAAATAGGCTGATATTTTGTTGTCATTCTTCCCTATGGAATCTCCATGAATCTCATGTTAGGGAAACTCCGCCACTAATATACATCCCACAAATGGCTTTCCTGATCGCATCCTCCTCTCAGGTTGTGATTGGCTGGCTTTACATAAACACCAGATCATGTGTAGAGTGCACTCAGCACAGAGCCAGTTGTTATGTCTGGGCTGAGTGTGCCCCAGTCGCCCTGTCTGTAGCATGTTCTGTCTTGTCTCTGACGACACCTCACCCCAGCATCAGGCCAGGTTTTGCAGGAGGGGGGGAGAGTGGGAGTCATGGGACAGGTTGGCTTCCAGGTGCTTCATATGCAGGAGATAATTACAGTACAGTGTAGGGGAGAACTCGGCTCTTATATAGTATGCTGGGAAGTTATGCACAATATCCAATGTGTGTCCAAGGACCGTGATCATTGTAGATTAGCACCCCCTCCGCCAGACACTCCCCCTCCTTGAGGGTCTGTCTATTGTAAGCTGACCTTGTAGGAGAGACTCTGGGTTGCTCTGGGCTGTGTACAAAGTAAATATTAAAGATTCCTCCCTGCTGTTAGCTAATATGGGAACTACTGTACATAAGGACCTGATAAAGCAGGTAGAGGCTGTAATGTGGAGCACAGTCCAGTGATGTGTCCAGTGGATAGTGTGGTCGGCCAGTTGGTGCGGTCACTGTACACCTCAGAGAAACCTAGATCTCAGGCATAGTTGCAGTCCTCTAGCCAATGGAGTCTTCGGGGTCCTCCAGCACCAAGACCTCCAGGATAGATTCAGCTCTTAACATCAGTCCTCCAGACCATGAGATCTCTAGGGTAATGCCATTCCTCCAGACCATGAGATCTCTAGAGTAATGCCAGTCCTCCAGACCATGACATCTTTAGGGTAACTCCAGTCCTACAGACCATGAAATCTCTAGGGTAACGCTAGTCTTACAGACCATTAGATCTCTAGGGTAACGCCAGTCTTCAGGCCATGACATCTCTAGGATAACACCAGTCTTACAGACCATGAAAGTTCTCATGATAATGAGGCGGTGTCGCGGGTGCGGGGGGCTGGCAGCTGACATCACCGGATGTCAGCTGCCCGCCCATATCTGTCCCAGTGTACTCGCATATGGAAGTGACTTCAAAGTGACTTTTATATGCGTGCACCTTCCACATATTTCAATGTGTGAGGTTACCCACGGCATACGAATGGATGTTTATGCTAAACATCAATTCGCAGCCTGTGCGGGCAAACCTGCACTGCGAGGGGGGGGTTTGGTGGACTCGAAAGGCTTGCGAATTCGCAGCCTTGGGAATCAACCAGAATAACCCACAGCACAGTTGTGCCATTTATGAGCACCTTTAGGAAGGTGAGAATTGGCACAATCAGATACCTCCCATCACTTTAGATGGGTGCCCAAAAACAAATTAAACCCCTCCTCTTCCTTGAGCCCTCCAGGTAGTTCCAATCCTCAGGTCCACATGGAAGCTCCTCTACTCCAGCACTGCAAATGCTCCATGCTGAGAAAAAAACATGGCTGGTGAACCTTATCAGGTGCTGATCTGGGGTCGGGCGGACAACACTTACCAAGAAGAAAGCTATTATATCACAACGGACAATGGGGCAGATGTATTAAGCTTTAACAAGAGATAAATCCAAGGGTGATAAGGAGAGATAAACGTCCAGACAATCACCTGCTAACTGCCATGTTACAGCCTCTGTTTGAAAAAAGTCAGTAAGGAGCTGATTGGCTGGACATTTATCTCTCCTTATCACCCTTGCATTTATCTCTTGTTAAGGCTTAATACATCTGCCCCAATGGGCTTGATTTTGATTCACTCGCAAAAGCAAATTCTCTCTCTAATGGACAAAACCATGTGTACTGCAGGTGGGGCAGATGTAACATGTGCAGAGGGAGTTACATTTAGCTGGAATGTGTACTTCAAACTGATATCTATATTGCAGTGTAAAGGGGTGTACACACTGAGAACTTTTAACAGGAGATTTTGACTAGATAGTCAAAATCTCCTAGAAGGTCAGCCAAAATCTCCCTATTTTTCTCCTGCTTAGTCAATATTGTCTAGCAGAAATTGATTAGCATAGATTTACTGTGCAGACAAGGCAATTTTGACTAGATCATAGACTATCATTGCTTAGTAAAAATCCCTTAGTCAAAATCTCCAGTGCATCTAGCCAAAATCTCTCACAAAATTACTTAGTCAAAATTGTCCATTAGTCAAAATCTCCCTGTGTGTACACCCCTTTAGAATAAAGCAGCCAGTATTTACTCTGCATAGAAACAAAATAACTCACCCAAATGTAACTCTCTGCACATGTTACATCTGCCCCACCTGGAAAGTGCCCTACGATGGGAGCAGAGAAACACTTGGTCGGACGCTGATCGGTCGGCTGCTTGGAGTCCGAGGCTGCACTGTGCCCCCGGGGAAACTCGGGGTTGCCGAACATGCACAGGTGATCCCAAAATCACCATGCACTAGTAATCACTAGCACTGCGCACTTCCCTCTAGGTTAGCGCTTCACGTCCTTACCTCGTCCTTTTGGATGGGGTAGGACAATTTTTCACACCCCCCACCCCGGCCTTCTGGCTGAGGTATCTTTATTATTTATTTCTCTTCTTCTTCACGTTCGTGCACTTTTTCACGTTTTCTGTAGTTTGTCACATTTTTTTGGGTAGTGTGGTCGACCCTTACGGGCCTTCCATTTCCCCAATGTGCCAAAGCTCTCGCCTTTTTGGGGAGAGCTTTGGACCCCTCGAGGACGACCCCGAGCCGCAAGGCGGAGGGAAGTCTAATGCGGGTCTCTCCAAACCTTCGGGTGCGGAGAACCCACCGTCCTAACCCTTCCGGGGGTTGAGGAATGAGGGTCTCTCAAAGCTTCGGCGAAGAGGACCCACCGATCCCTATTTTCCCCTCTTCGGCCTTATGGTTGAGAGGGGTTAGGGGAAAAATGGGGCCCTTCTCCTTCGGGAGAAAGCCCACTTCGATCGCATGGCCCCCTTTGCACGTGTTTAGGCACAGCACTGGTGGTAGGGAGCACACCTCGGGCTCCTGAGTTTCTTCAAACTCATCTGCCCCACCTGCAGTGCAGCATGGTTTTATCCATTTAGAGAGAGAATTAGCTTTGGAGAGTGAACCAGAATCAGGCACAATCTCTTTTATTTTGCAAAGTACTAGTTACAGCTCAGGAGCAATAAGTTATATTTCTCTAACAATTAATGACAGGATCCTTTTGCAGCTGACTGTGGGACTCGGGTGGTACCGGTGGCTGCTTGCCAGTAATGACTTACTGACTGATGTCACTTGTTCGATGGTAATACCGCCATTTGGCATCCAGTGAAGCTGGTGACATCATAGATGAAACCATGATGTCACTCTACGGGCGAGGATATACTTGCAGCTGTGTGTCTGTACTTTGAACTTGCTAGAGGCCTTAAGTGGAAGCTCTGCCCAGATGGTTGGGGTGGGGCCCGTTAACCCTATAACTGCCAGGCTAGAAATATATTACTTATAACAGTGCTGCCATAGAACCTCAATAACCAGAAGGAGGCGCCGGTCGTGTGGAGGGGCCCCTCAGCCGGAGAAGATGAAGCATATAAGTAAATAAATCTCAGTGAGGTTAATGATTACATGGAACAGGGTGCGGGCTGATAATGCTACCAGAGGGCATTGTCTATAGCAGCCAGGGAACTGTTTGCTGTCGCCTGTACAATAAATGTAATAAATGTGTTCAAGGTCTCGTCACCAAACGGACTTGGGGCCATAAGAGTGGAAAACTGCGCCCACTTAACGCATTTATATTTCCGCATGTGGGCTGTAAAGAGTTAAACCACTTGCATCCTGCCTGATATTGGCGTACCTATTGTCCGTACGATATATAGCGTATTTAGTCTGGAGACCGATGTTTATCGGCG
Source organism: Crinia signifera (assembly GCF_055691185.1). Taxonomy (NCBI): domain Eukaryota; kingdom Metazoa; phylum Chordata; class Amphibia; order Anura; family Myobatrachidae; genus Crinia; species Crinia signifera. Next base: position 55,310,414 of record NC_139228.1, read on the forward strand.
AATATGCGCATGTTCAGACCCGATGTGCGAATGCCTTCGTCGACTATCACAGTCGCTGAGGTGTTTGAATACGGGCAGGGGGCTGGCGCATGGCAACACTGGGTGTGGTGAAGCCTGCACGGGGTGGGGGCAGCTGACGTCACATGACCATTTCCTTCCTCAGATCAGACTGACTTTTATCTGTGAGCGGGCAAAAAAATCATTCGATGGTCGGCGACTATCGAATGATTTTTCACCTGTACACCCGCATGGGAATGGATGTGTCAGAGTACACATCCAATCGCAAACTCGGGAGGGGGGGGAGCGTTTGCTCTCCCGGCAGGCGCTGTTTACCCGCTCGCTCGCTAGCGAGATGGTCTGAATCAGGACCATTGTTCTGTTTTCTATTTACCCACTGATTGCGTCAGGCTTATTTACTAACGCCTCTATTTGGCATGCCGCGGACAATAGCTACACGCCAGACGGTTTTGTAGCAAATTTGCATCATGTACTCTGGGCACTGGCGCTATCGCTGCCCGCAGTTGCATGTGGCTGGGGTGATCACCTGGGGAAAAAGGCAAAAGACTGTTCTGCCATGCCATGCATGGTGCCACACAGTGTAATGTACCAGTCTCTGCCCCCGCACATTCTGGACGCAGCTACGATGTGACACCGGTGCTACAGGAACTGGCACATCTGATATATTTATCAGAGGCCTTTATTAAGCATTGCATACATGTCAGGTCCCTGTATGCTGCACTCACCCAATCGTGCACCCTGTGCCCACGTCTTGGATAAGCCTGGCTCCAATTCCCATGCTCCACAAGGGAACAGAAAAGGTTCCTCCGCTGCTATAGCAACAGGTCTCGGATTCCTGTGCGATTCTTTGTATTTCTATTGTATCAGGGAACTCCAAGATGGGGGCTGGGGGGGGGGGGGGGGAGCGGCGGTAGGATGAATGGAGGAATGTTTACATCAACACACCACAGACCCTTCTCCCCAGCAATCCACTCTCCCTCCGCCCGCAGGGAGAGGAAGAATTCCTCTGTGTTTGCCCAGACTCCTCTAAACTTTATTCCGCAGCAGATCGGCGGAGAACTTTCCGGATAAATTTCCAGAACAGGTGGGGTTCTCGTCATTTTCAGATTAGGAAACGCTAATGTTTGTTCAGGCCCTGAGAGCCTCCCTATTAGGTCCCAAATAAGGTTCCATTAAGGAGGAGCCTGGTCTGATTTATGGAACAATCAGAAGTCTAATGGGGCCTACATACGTATCGATATCAGGCCATGTTCTGAGCGATGTTACTGCAACGCGCAGAAAATGCCCCTACATAAGGGCATGTGTAGGGGCATAGCGATAGCGATGTGTGCCTTCACCCCGAGTTGGAAAAATCAGCGCGCTGGATAAATCAAATGAATAGCCGTGGTCAGGGCCACTGTTCTGTGCAGACCGCTCAGTGGCACATGGCTGGCACATCGCTGTGTGCTGAGGGATCTATCGCCCAGCAGGGTCGTTACATGTGTAAGAGTACATAAGAGTACTTGGAAGCCTACAAAGCTTGATCATCTATATGTAACCTAGGGCCCAGAGTAACAGATAGTTCAATATAGTGCATAGAATAGTTATTGGTACTTGTTTCCTAGCACGGCGCCCAGATTTTCTACGTACGCTAACGTAGTGAAATCGCATTGCATCGTATGGGCCATTTTAGTGCCATGCGGTGCGATTTTTTTTCATGTAATTTATTCACTGCTCTGTGTGCCCCAGAGGATCGGATCATATCGCACCTACCGCAAAATCGCATGCGGTTTTATAGGGTGTGCGATGCCATTACATTAGCTATACAATAATATCATTGTATGACATACAATGATGTTTTACGCCCCCCCCCACTATCCATGCCACCCCGAAGCGTGGAGAGTGCAGCGGAACGCGTCCTCCGACATTTTCATACCCCCACTATCCACGTCGGTGTGGAGTTTATGTATATAGTGTGGCGAGCCCATATAGCCACCGAACCCAAAGCGTGGCGAGCGCACGCGGATTACTTTACATGTATTCCGCGTTCCCTCGCCACACTTCGGGCTCGGTGGCGTGCTGTGCTCACCACACTATATGAAATAAACTCCACACCGACGTGGATAGTGGGGGTATGAAAACGTCGGAGGACGTGTTCCGCCGCTGCTAAACAGTCTCCTGAGTGCCGTCATTTCGTCCGTGTCGACCATTGGATTTCTATGGTATTATTCCGCTCTGGCACCAGGAGCAAGCTGTCCAGATGACCTATTGAGTGCCGGCAGTGCTTGGAACTGTGTATATATATATATATATATATATATATATATATATATATATATATATATATATATATATATTATACATATATACATATATACAAATTTGTTGGTGAGTTTTGCCCATAGGATTTAAAAGGTCACTAACATTAAATACACAACTATATGTTTTTTTGCCTTTTTAAATCCCGCAGCAGTAAATAAATGTAAGTAAATATACCCGTAAGGGTCCGAATTATTAGAAAAATGGCTAAAACAGGTCCAGATGGTTCCGATAATAGTCACCAGGCTCCTCCAGTCATAAAGTATAAATAGTAATAATAATGCCTGGAGCAGAGTATTTACGGGGCTGCAAACAATGGTTTTATGTTCAGTGTATTGATTCTTTTTATTTTGGTGAGGTTCTGCATTTGCCAGTGATTTATCTTTTCCTGTACAAGCGTAGCGGCCGGGAACTGCATAGCGTAGCATGCGCAACTAGGCTACACAATGGCTAATTCAGGGCAAATCCACCTGCAATGCCTGCAGCTTAGAATTGCTAGATAAGTTCCAGGTGGGCACATGCTGTAGTGCCAACAGTGCGCCAAGTGTTAAGCTCCAGTACTGCCCGCTCTGCCAACTACACGAGGTTACGTAGGGAGAAAGCGGCACTGAAGTAGTTAATGAGCAATGCTTTGTGGCTGTGCAATGATTCAGAACGTGACAGAGCCAAGTTCACCCCTCCTGAGTTACACAGAGCCCTGCATACGTGAGGACGCCAAAAGGGAAAATTATTGTTTCAGGATTTCAGTCCCCAGTGTTACATGTGATATCCTGTGTAATCAGAAAATCACCTCTCAAGCTTAATGTGACCGCCGCAGCTGCATCTAAGCTCCTCATATATCACTGCATGACAGCACCACTTACATCACAGCACCACCTACATGACATTACTTTACACCAGAGCACCCTGCATTACAGTACCTACTGCATCACAGCGCCACCTACATGACCATACTTTACACCACAGCACCCTACAGCACCACAGTACCTTACACCACAGCACCCTACATCACAGTACCCACTGCCTCACAGCACCACCTACGTGACAGTACCTTACACCACAGCACCCTACATCACAGCACCACCTATGTGACATCACTTTACACCACTGCACCCTACATCACAGTACCCATTGCATCACAGCACCACCTACGTGACATCACTTTACCCTACATCACAGTATCCACTGCATCACAGCACCACTTACACATCAACACTTTACATCACAGCACCCACTGCATCACAGCACCACCTACGTGACATCACTTCACACCACAGCACCCTACATGCCTGCTCTAAACACTGGAGGCATGGTCACCTCCTGTGATTAGGCCACGCCCCCAAAATGTTTAAGGTGGGTGAAAAAACACTCTGACGTAGTCCCTCAAACGCCACACACACACCTCAGCAGCAGCACACACCTACAGCATGTGCTGTGCTGACAGCAGGCTCAGCATGAGCTCTCACGCTGTCAGTGAGATGCTCATGCTAGGCCTGCTGTCAGCACAGCACATGCTATAGGTGTGTGCTGATGTTGCCCGGGAGGGACATAGGGGGAAGGTATGGGGGGGAGGAAGGGTCGGACCAGGGCCCCTCCAGCAAGCCTGGGAAATTAGTAACCACCTCCCTCTCGGCGGCCTGATCACAGTACCCACTGCATCACATCACCACTCACATAACATCACTTTACACGACAGCACCCTACATCACTGTACCCACGGCATCACAGCACCACCTACGTGACATCACTTTGCACCACAGCAGCATACCCCACAGGGACTCCTACATCACAGCTCCCACTGCATGACATCACTCTACGCCACAGCACTCCCCTAAATCTCAGCACCATCTACATCATTGCACCTCCTACATCACAGCACAACCTACATTACAGCACCCACTACATGACATAATTCTACACCACAACACCCTACATCACAGCACCTCCTGCATGACATCACTGTACATCACCAAACTCCCCTACATCTCAGCACCCCCAACAGCACAGCACCTCATAAATCACAGCACATCACTCCATACATCACAGCACACCTACACTGCATCACCCTGTACATCACAGCACACTTACATCACAACATCCATACATCACAAACTCTACACCACAACATCCATACATCACAACACTCTACACCACAACATCCATACATCACGACACTCTACATCACGGCACCCCTACATCACAACAAGTTACATCACAGCATCCATACATTATAACACTCTACATCACAGCACCCCTACATCATAGCCATAGTTGCGTACCGTCCTGCATTCTACAGGAGACTCCCTGAAATAGCAGCAATCTCCCTCTCTCCCAGATTAGTCTAGCAATCTCCCTCATTTCACCTAGCCTACATTACACTGTTACATTTTTGGGGTAAAAAGGGGAAAAAAAGAAATGAGAGAAAAATACATTTACAGTGAATCATCAGCACCATTTCCTAGCACTATACCAAGTATAGTAGCTCTTACTAACTGCTCTGGGGCTCATCTACATTTGGATATAAGTCATTTTCCAAGATTCCTCCCAGATGTAGAAGTACACACCAACGATTCTAGGTGCCACGTTCACAATCTGTTTTCACAATTTCTCCATATATGGAACTAGACACGCCCTTTAAGCGGAGCATGACACACCCTTTCAATGGGGCCCTGCGCAAAATTCTGCTACCAACTATAATCTCCCTGAAACTAGCTTTCAAAAGTAGGCAAGTATAATCATAGCTTCCATACATCACAACAGTCTACATCACAGAACCCCTACATCCAGATAATTCAGGACTGCGCCCAGGAATTACAGACAGAGAGTAACAGCAGTGTGTCGGGGACATGGATTACCAGAGCAGATGTCCCACATTTGTGACCAATGCTGTTACTTCTAAGGTCACATCCAGATCCACCTCACATAGCACAGAACTGGGGACCCTCCCTGATTATCTCACACTGGTGTTCCATATGTACATCGCCCTGTGTCTGTGTGCCCCAGGAGCCCACTCAGCGCCAGGCTCCGTCTCTATAAATGTATTACTAACCCTCACAAGAGACCAGTGTGTGCTGTGGTCCTTCTGTATGACGGCTTGTGTACAGACATGGGCCCAGCACATGCCCTGTTTTGCTGGGGAACAGGACTTTCAATCTCCCACCCTTCAATATTCCAGCCCAGCACAGAGTGGAATAACAGGCCCCAGATGGGGCGGTGCTGGTTGCAGATATAATTATATATAATATTAAGACAACAGGAAACCTCATTCCTGGAAAAGGATTGGTGGGATTCTTGCCACAGAGAGATTTATAGTTCTGTGGCTGCTAAGACTTTATCATTGCAAACGATGAAGATAAGTTTCTGTGTATCCAGCACTTGTCTAATATAACACACTAGGGGGCTGATTCAGAGGTGGTGCTTTGCAGAGGTTTGCAAGTGATTTTGTTTTGTATTGCGCATGACATTAACATTGAGGATTTGGACGCAGAGTGATTGTCATTCAGCGAGCATTTTGTGGGAGGTAAAAAGCAAAACTCGGAAGTGATACGACGAGAGGCAGCTCCAGAATAGGGGCTGCAGCATATTTCAATATTCAAACAGGGGAGCCACACCAACTGCCATTCCAGCCGGACTCGCTGGCTGTTGTTGGGGCAACCCAATTTGAATTCGAACTTTGCTACCTCACCTCCCCTGGATCCGCCACTGGTTGCGGCAGTTACAATGGCTCTGGCTGTTACAGATGTGCCCTTATACCGTATAGCTGTGAACTGTTGTAGTTTAACTATTGTCTAATGTACCTTTATTGTATATCTATCCCAACACCCTTCTATTCAGACGGTAATTCAGTTAGAAGACTGGTGTAAAGACTTGGCGCCAGGTGCTGTTTAGTCCATTACTTAGTGGAAACAATGGAAAGTTAGTCAGCATCTGTACCCCGCAGGCCACCCTGCCCTATTACTAATCCTCTAACTTGTTAGGACTGGGGTTCTCCTGACACACACACACACGTACACCCCCAGGGCTAAATCTCTGCATCAAGGTTTCCCGCTTCACGTGCTGGATGCTTATACAGAGAGGTAAATAATCCCCATATACTGTAACATCCACTTCTTGTTATTATTATTATTATTATTATTATTATTAGGATGTACCGGAGAGTTTGGCACAGGCAGAATGGACGGGTGACGGGGATCCCCATTAAGTCATCTCCCTAAATTGCTTTACAAAGTTTATTTTATTGATGTGTCTGTTGCCTAATCACACCGATATATGTGATATATAGTTATTGAATGATGTCTCTATATGTATCATGTCCTGGAGGTTAGGCACTAAATGGGCATACACATGCAAAGATTTGTGCTAATAAGCTTTTGCTTATAGATAGTGGGATTCTGTAGAGAGAGTGGGAGAGAGGTGAATGATTAGCAAGATAACATCCTTATTGGATATTGCTTCACACCCACTCCAGAATATTTGACGGAACTGTGTAGCTCTTTCAGTGATAGGTTGCTTCACCCTCGATGCTCAACAGAGAGATACCGCAGGTCTTTTCTTCCTGCTGCGATTAGAATGTACAACTCTCATGGTCTGTAGTAGACCTACATGTTCTTAAGGGGTGTACACACTGAGAACTTTTATCAGGAGATTTTGAGTAGATAGTCAAAATCTCCTAGAAGGTTAGCCAAAATCTCCCTATTTTTCTCCTGCTTAGTCAGTACTGTCTAGCAGAGATTGCTTAGCATAGAGTGACTGTGCAGACAAGGCAATTTTGACTAGATCATAGGCTATCATTGCCAAAATCTCTCCCAAAATTGCTTAGTCAAAATCTCCCCGTGTGTACACCCCTTTAGATTCTAGATTTATATTGTTTGGACTTATTATCCTGTGTGTTCTTATTATGCTATTTTACTCTTATCTGTACTTTTAACCTTGCTGTAAAAATTGCAAATTTCTCTATTGTAGGACAAATAATGGAATTCTATCAATCTACCGATTAAGCAAACAAAGGCTGGGTAGTGGTTCAGAATGAGAGATTGCGATCAGTAGCTCTCATTCTGTACACAAGAGAGATTTGCAGTCACTTGCTAAGCAATTTGACTAGATTTTGAAAGCATGCACTGACTTAGCAGGAGATAATTAATCACTCGGGGCATACACACAGAGAGATCTGTGCTTACTTTTTAAGCAATCTAATCAGATTGCTTAGAAAATACCACAAAATCGCTCCGTGTGTATGCCCCTTAAGAAGGGGGTTTAGGCCGTGGGGTGGGTAGGTTGGGCACTAGCGGGGAGGATTTGGGTTAGCTAGGCTGCGGGGGGGGGGGGGGGGGTAGGCTGCAGGAAGGTTAGGGATGGGGGGGAGATACTTATTGGAGGGTATGGGTGAATACCCTACCCAGACAAGACCCCGGAATGCCATAATGGACATTAAACTGCACTCCGGATCTTGTAGTGTCCGGTCCAGGGGTGTCCTTGTCCGGAGGGGCTGCCTGTGACAGCTGTCACCAGACAGAAGAAGAGGTGGTCCGAGCATGTAGCAAAATCCTATTATTTCAAAAACCTATTTATTCCTATGTCACTGTTACAAGTGTGGGTATACTGCAGGCAGAGACGTGCGGGGGACCCTTTGCTTTCTGCCCCTCCGATTATGGGCATTGTGTAATTATAACCGTTCTGGGAGCTTCATTGTTGGTCCTGAGAACGCTTGGTCCAAAAATATCCGGAATAGACAAATGAGCCCTGGAGTGCGGAAAATCTCCACTTCATTTGTTAAGCCTGTAACGTGGACGTGGGACTCAGAGAGCTCTTTGTGTACTGAGCCTTTGGGCATCAGGGAACCTTCTTACAATGACGGGCAAAATATAGGATGTAAGAGAAGTTCTATAGTAATGACTCCGCGCCTTGCTGCACTCAATGCCTCCGACAGTAAATGCATCTCAGTCATTGTTGCTGGTCTGAGGGGTTTCCGTCTCATCACACTACCTGACCTCATTGTGCCGCTCGTATGGAAAGGGAGGGGGATCTACGAAGATCCGGACTCACCTCCCCAACACATCCCTTCCCCAGCACCTTGTGGAGCTCTTGGAACTGAGGGGTGAATTTATGAAGCTTGGAGAAGTGTTATCTATCCCCATAAAGAACGTTATGAGCAAGGTGATAATGGTTCAGCCAATCAGCTCTTACCTGTCAATTTACATACTGTAGCTGATTGGCTGAACCATTATCACCTTGCTCATAACGTTCTTTATGGGGATAGATAACACTTCTCAAAGCTTCATAAATTCACCCCTAAGAACAAAGTGACTTTTGATAACTTACACCCAGACTGTGTGACACAGGCAGACTCGGGTAAGGGTGAAGTGTAATACCCCTTTTCCACTAGCCTAAATATCCCGGGTTTTTGCACGGGAGCGGGCAAAACCCGGGATTTTAGGAAGGTGGAAACGCTCCCTGTGAGACCCGGCATTTCTACCCAGGTAGCGACCAGGGTTGAACACGGGTTCATCCAGGGTCACTGTGTAGTGTAACCGGGGTCGATGCGACCTGGGTCCTGTTCACTATAGTGCAAAAGCCGGTGCTGGGAGATGCTTTCATCTCCCAGCGCCTCCCCGACCCCACCTCCCGATGACGTCACCCGCCCGGCATTATGCCGGGTGGGGACTCTAGTGTGAATGGGTTTGCAAGCTGGGTCACACCTAGGCTGTAGCCGGGTACAAAATCCTGGGTGCGACCCGGCTTGCAGATGGAAAAGGGGTATAAACGAGGGTCAGACCTGATGGGCCAAGTGCTTATCTGCCCTTACAAACCATGTCCTCACAGTTAGGGCCTTGGTAGGAATCAACCCACCAGCGCTGTGAGGCAGTAATGCTAACCATTACACCGTCCGTGCTATAATAACAGTGGTGAGTATAACACACACAAAGCTTTGTTATTCCCCTAAAGGCACTGACCCTATATAATAGTAATGACAATGATCATAGTGCTGCCGCTGTGTCCCCATATCCTGCTAATGGCAGTCAGTGACAGCGAGGGCTCTGGCGAGTCCATGTGTCACAGTGTGAGGCATTTCCTGACGTTTGGCCGGAATCCATGCTGACATCTGCAGGACAGGATGGGGGTGACATGTCAGGGAGAGGTTACATACTGGATGGGAGATCGGGCCCATAGTGAGAGCCGCTGCTGATTATCTCCGCACACAGGAGGCCTCTGTGGATGGAAGCAGCCGGTTACACCAGAAATGTGTCATTAACCACCAAGTTCCCAGGAGTCAGCTCCCGGTGCCAGCTCTCATCTAATCTGGATCTCGCTGTGAAACCACATTGATTAGCAAATAGAGAGGCAGCCACAGCATGTTCTATCTATTGGCCGTGTATAATGCACGTTCTATCTGGATGCCACGTATGGTGCATGTTCCATCTGATTGCCACGTATGATGCATGTTCCATCTGATTGCTACGTATGATGCATGTCCCATCTGTTGGCCACATATTATGCATGTTCCATATTTTGGTCATGTATGAAACATGTTCCATCTCTGTCCAGATATGATGCCTGTTTCATCTATTAAACACGTACTGTATGATGCATATTCCATCCAGTGACCGTGTATGATGCATGTTCTATCTGCTGGCCACATACGATGCGTGCACCAACTAGTAAGCATGCTGGTTGTTGCATCTGATGACCACGTATTATGCATGTTCTATCTAGTAACCACATATGAGGCATGTGGCATCTTGCAACCATGTATGATGCATGTTTTATCTGGTGGTCACATGTGATGCATGTTCCTTCTGGTGACCACGTCATGTTACATATGACCACGATGCATAATACTTGATATATCTGTATAACACGTATGTTGTGTGTTACATGTTAGCGCCACATACTGTATAATGCATATTACTTCTAGTCATCTTGTTGTACGTAGTGTGCGCTAGTCACATCATCGTCTCAATTAGGTCCCTTCAATGGATGGTGTATCCATTGAAGGGGCCTATTTCAGACCTAATCCAGGACTGCAAATTCACAGACGATTATCGATAGACTGCGCATTTGTACGACCCGTAGTAAGTGTGTGCAAGGCCGACCTGTGATAAAGTCCTGATACTTTTTTATTGCTGGCCTACACAAGGTCACTGACAGGAAGCCGGCATTTGTGGGTGGTAATTTTCACAAGTCGTGCTAAGATGTTCCCAGCCCTGCATGGGGCGGGATATCTCTCTGACAGGGTGGCGTATACTTGATCGCCCGGTCTGGTCCTAATTAGGCCTATGGTCCCAACTGCGTCCTTGCAGCGCTGCAGGTGTAACTTCAGACACATGCAGGGAGGCGTGCAGTGAGCGTGTTGTGGGCAGTGAGCGTGTTGTGGGCAGTGCTGCTACTAAACTGATGGATATACTGATGCTGTGGCCCTGGCACAGGTCACATCGCCTCTTATGATGCCAAGTTCTATAAACCTTTAACCTGCAACCTATTAATAGCAAGACGGGCAGGAACTGATCAGGAGGAAGGTTCATAAACAGGAGCAGCTGTCCCAGCACTCTGTCATCCCCTCTGCTGTGTGTCCTCCCCTCTGTCCTCTGCTCGTAAACAGACGCAGGCGAGCTCCAGTCCAAGCGGTGATGCTTTGTTTTATACCGGGAAGATTCTATTATTTGCTAAAGGGCAACTGGGAGATGCAACAAGTGTCCCCTTGGAGGTTCAGGGCATGAACTGTTCTTGGTGTGCACTGAGGTCCTGGTTCAGAGGTGGACACGGAAGCTTCTTTTGGCACAGCTGCTGTATGAAAATATGCAAATAGCGCAGGAGGCGTCCTGTGTAAACAGACTCCTCCTTCCAGCTTCTCTGATCCGCTGCTGTGTCCAAAGACACATTGTCGGATCATGCTCCGTGTCACAGCATCTTGTTTAAAAAATAAAAAACAAAATTGGTTATGCCGTGCCATCGATGGGGGAACGTATTCTACATTGGCCATATACCATCGATAAATATGAATACTCAATAGTCGATGGCCGTCCTAGTTAAATTATTTTTTTGCACACCCCTCCAAACACAAAAACAAGGCGCAGCGGGGGTTACACCCTACTTTCCAAGCAGTACAGGTACTTGAAATCACATAAGTAGAACAGTACAAATATTTTAGGAGACAGACGAAGCTGAACGTGCACTTCTGCCCTGGGTCACAAGCCACAAAAGGTAGCATTGTATATTGTTCTCACTATTTGAAACACAAGTGGGGTCCAATAAGGGCGTGACCACATCTTACAGATGCAAAGAGACTGATCACAAGTTTATTAAAGACTACAAGAGTTTTCTATCACACAGGGTCATCCTGCTCAGGTTAATGTAACAGATGAGGAATAGGGTCTGTAATTGAATGAATTGAACAGGTCTAACTGAGTTCAGCCCTTGGTACTTGCTCAAGCGTCACAAGCGTCACATAAGAAACAGTTGAAACGTCCCTGTATCCATGACTCAGACTAGCACAGAACTCACACTACACGCCCGCGACCAGATAGAACAGTTCTGGGCAATCGCATTGTCACTGACAATTCTCTCCCCAAAACGCACATTTCATGCAAAGACAAAACCGGCAAGGATGCACTCGGCTCAAGAAAGGACGGAGTTATGTAGCAATGCATAAATCCTTGCATGCGCTGTATTGCATGCGCTCGCTAACTGCGTCAGGGCGTAGAAAATGCTTCTGACGCCGCTGGCCTGTGGTAACAGTACAGCATGATAAAGCAGAATGGGGACCAGCTCCGATGTATGTACTGGGTGGGCGGACAGATAACAGTATTTGTGCTAAAAATACGAACAGCACCTCGTCTTATACGGTCTGTAAAGCATCTGTGTATCACAGAAGAGTTATTCTCTATGGAAACCGAAGCAGAGTCAACAGAAAATCCACTTTTTCTCTAATATCCCCAAAGTATTGTTTATTTTACTACTCTCATAAGACCTGGCTCTTTTACCAAGTCATCCAACTAGGAATGTACCACCTGTCATTGGAAGGAGGGGGGGCAAAAAGAAAGACCAGGCCCTTGCTCAGGCAGCCTGTTTATAGGAAATTCATATTTTTAAAGGCCGTTTTCTACTTAGGTCTTCAATACGGACATATACACTGCTCAAAACAATAAAGGGAACACTAACGTAACACATCCTAGATCTGAAGAAATGAAATATTCTTATTAAATACTTTGTTCTTTACATAGTTGAGTGTGCTGACAACAAAATCACACAAAAATTATCATTGGAATTCAAATTTATTAACCCATGGAGGTCTGGATTTGGAGTCACCCTCAAAATTAAAGTGGAAAAACACATGACAGGCTGATCCAACTTTGATGTAATGTCCTTTAAAACAAGTCAAAATGAGGCTCAGTAGTGATGAGGTGGCGGATGGTCTCCTGAGGGATCTCCTCCCAGACCTGGATTAAAGCATCCGCCAACTCCTGGACAGTCTGTGGTACAAAGTGGCGATGGTGGATGGAGCGAGACATGATGTCTGCTAGCCACATGAGGTCTAGCATTGTCTTGCATTAGGAGGAACCCAGGGCCATCTGCACCAGCATATGGTCTCACGAGGGGTCTGAGGATCTCATCTCGGTACCTAATGGCAGTTAGTCTACCTTTGGGGAGCACATGGAGGGCTGTGCGGCCCCCCAAAGAAATGCCACCCCACACCATTACTGACCCACTGCCAAACCGGTCATGCTGGAGGATGTTGCAGGAAGCAGAACGTTCTCCTTGGCATCTCCAGACTCTGTCACATCTGTCACGTGCTCAGTGTGAACCTGCTTTCATCTGTGCACAGGGCGCCAGTGGCAAATTTGCCAATCTTGGTGTTCTCTGGTAAATGCCAAACATCCTGCACGGTGTTTGGCTGTAAGCACAACCCCCACCTGTGGACGTCTGGCCCTCATACCACCTTCATGGAGTCTGTTTCTGACCGTTTGAGTAGACACATGCACATTTGTGGCCTGCTGGAGGTCATTTTGCAGGGCTCTGGCAGTGCTCCTCCTGTTCCTCCTTGCACAAAAGGTGGAGGTAGCAGTCCTGCTGCTGGGTTGTTGCCCTACTACGGCCTCCTCAAAATCTCCTGATGTACTGGCCTGTCTCCTGGTAGCACCTCCATTCTCTCGACGCTGACAGACACAGCAAAACTTCTTGCCACAGCTCGCAATGATGTGCCATCCTGGATGAGCTGCACTACCTGAGCCACTTGGTTTGGGATCTTTTGGTCTACAGCAGGCATGTCCAACCTGCGGCCCTCCAGCTGTTGCAAAACTACACATCCCAGAAGGCCTTGCCACAGTTTTGATATTAGGGAATGCTAAAACTATGGCAAGGCATGCTGGGATGTGTAGTTTCACAACAGCTGGAGGGCCGCAGGTTGGACATGCCTGGTCTACAGCATTATTGTCGACAGTCATTGGGTCAACACCATTAGGGCGACATGGTTCTAAGTCGACAGGTCGTAAGTTCTACATTGTCTAGGTCGACAGTCAAAAGGTCGACAAGGGGTTTTTCACGGTTTTTTTACCTACATGTCAACACAGTCGACATGGACACAGCTTAAAGTGCACTGCATCACTCGCTGCACTCGCAATGCGTCAGGCACGGTGCCTCGCTACGCTCGGCACACTATTTTATTCTCCCACCATGCCCTAATGGATGGTAGGGCATGAAATACCACCTGTTGACACATGGCGGCTAAAAAAACTGTGAAAACCCCATGTCGACCTTTTGACTATCGACCTAGACAATGTCGAACTAATGACCTGTTGACCTTTTCCCATGTCGACCTTTTCCCATGTCGACCTAATGGTGTCGACCATAATGCTGTCGACCAAATGACCGCATCCCAGCCACTTGTGTGGGTTGTAGACTCCGTCTCATGCTGCCACTAGAGTGAAAGCACCGCCAGCTTTCAAAAGCGAGCAAAACATCAGCCATAAAGCATAGGATCTGAGAAGTGATCTGTGGTCACCACCTGCAGAACAACTCCTTTATTGGCGGTGTCTTGCTAATTGCCTATAATTTCCACCTGTTGTGTATTCGTTTGGCACAACAGCATGCGAAATTGATTGTCAATCATTGTTGCTTCCTAAGTGGACAGTTTGATTTTACAGAAGTGTGATTGACTTGGAGTTACATTGTGTTTAAGTGTTCCCTTTTTATTTTTTTTTGAGCAGTGTATAATAAACTAGGTGATTCTTCGCGCCCTGTGGGCGCTCTTCACACCGTCATAAGGGGGTGCGCCCCCTTAATTTGTGAACGTTTGCATTGTGAGAAATATGGTTAGAATTGTATGAAAGATGCCTGTATTGCAACTTGAGTTATAGGTGAAATTTGTTAAATAGAGAGCATATGATGTGGAAGGGGGTGTGTATTGTTTTGTTTAATTAAAAAGTGGTTGTTTAGGTGTGTGTGTGTGTGTGCGCAATAGTATAGTAGGGTGTTTTTGGGTCAGCGGCTCCCCACTGGCGGAGGTCACGACACAGGAAAACAGGAGGCTGGGTAGTGATAGGGGTGTGTGGGCATAAGGGGGACTAAAGAGGAGGGTGGGGGACACTGTGCAGCTTTTGCCAGTGGGTGAGGGTCCAGCGTGGCAGCACAGGAGTACAGGACGGTGACCCTGAGTCAGTGGGCAGTATTCAATGAGGCTGATTCGCCATGTTTTATGGCGATTTTGTGCTATTTTCGTGCTGTACGGCGATTTTTTGACTAAAACGGTGAATCAGCCTGTCATCAACCCTGCTCAACAAAACAGCCACTGATCCCCTCTCCCAGCTGGGGGCTGCCCAGCTGCTCAGGTAGTGCTGGGTACTCCCCCAAAATGACAACGTAATGTTGCACGGCAATGCCCCTCTGCCCCATCCCGTTGTGGCCACAACTCTGTGGTGTGGCAAGTCCCGCTTTGGAACCTATACAAGTTGGGAAGTATGCTGAGGTTTGATAGAGGTGAGAGTGAAGTCACCTGAGTTGCAGGTAAGGTAGTCTTTCTGGAAGTGTCACATTGGCAGATCTTGCCATTGTTATCAGTTTTGCTATGAGTGTCACAGCGTGGAAAGTGGAACCCCAGCATATGCAGACCCTGTTTCCACAATACCTTTGTTTCTTCACTTGTATATAAATGGTTAGGAAAGCTGGACTGAGACCCAGAGCCAGCAATGCGCCTTCCTCTTCCTGGACCTGACGTCTCTCAGCAGCACAGCTGAGTGTCCTGCGAGTCTGCTCTTCCTCTATCTCTTATCTCTGCATGCATTCCCAGCTCCTGTCACAGTCTCTTCCTGAATCCGGCCCCTGTGATGGGAGAGGTCACAGCTCCTGAACTTCACACAGAGACTCTGGAACTCTGCCGGCCTAATAGTGTCCTGTTTACACAATGTGCACTGTGGAGTGTTGATGAAGTAACACTGCCTTGTTTTTATCTACAGTGTTTCATAAATTCCTGAGAAATGTTGTTTTTCAGACAAGTTGAGTGACAACTGCATATTAATTGTGTTGTTTATTCTCCTCACAGATAACTCCTCTTTCCAGGATGATGAGGCGCTAGATATGGAGCCCTCTACTTGGCCAGCCAACAGCTGCACAGTCAACGGTCACACAGGAACGGCCACAAGGTCTCGATTCCCAAGCTGGGTCACTTTCGAAGATGAAACTACTGCACCTTGTCCAAAGGAATCCACCTGGAACCCAACAGACAGTACAAAATCACCTTCTACACCTGAGAGAACCTGCAATGCCACTGGTTCCTTAAGAAAGAGAGAACGACCCAAGAGCTCGCTGGTTGACCTTTCCAGGGCTCAAAGACTTGACTTCTCCTCATTACATAGACAGCTTTCATTAAATTCCACTCCTACAAAGGCCCCCAATCCATTCCTAGATGAGGCCTTAAAAGATGTCCAGCCATCCCCAATCAATCCATTCAGCACCTTCTTTGAGGAGCAGGAGAGACGTTCTCAACGCTCCTCAGTATCTAGTGGGGCAGACTCATGCCAAAGAAATTCCATCTCCATCCTCGCTGAAGAACTTGATACCGAACAGTTTGAAGACTACAGGAAAAAGGCTTTGCAGGCGGACGCCGTTGAACAACTGAAGCAGATTCAAATTGAAGACCCAGATTCCCCTTGCAGCCCTGACTTACCTGACGATCCTCTGAAATTTGATGAGCCTCTTGGCCCATGTCTAACTTTTACTAAGCCTCAACCAAAGGATGGCTGGCCAATGATGCTGAGGATTCCAGAGAAGAAAAATATTATGTCGTCGAGACACTGGGGTCCCATCTATGTTAAAGTCACAGAGACTGGGTTTTTGCAGATGTTTTACGAAAAGGGTTTGGAAAAGCCATTCAGGGAATTTCATCTGGAGGTCAACCATGAGATTTCTGATCCTAAACTTCAAAACTATGATGATAACGGGAGGATTCATACAGTCCGCATCGACCGGGTGGTGTATAAGGAGAAACGAAAGTACCAGCCGATGCCTCTTATCACTCACACGGGAGAGAAAGAACAGGTTGTTAAGTTGGGAACAACAGACTATTCAGATTTTATAAGTATCATCTCCTCCATCCAAGATGTTCTGTTCCACCGAGTTGCCACAGTAGACCTCAGCACTGTTCACCAAAATTACAATGAAGAAGAGATCACTTTGGATGTCAGAGATGAATTTCGGGGAATCCTGGGCAAAGGAGACAACCAGATTCTCCAACACTCTGTGCTCACACACATTCATGTGCTCAGTTTCATCTCAGGAATGGCGGACTGCACGATAGGGCTCAACGATGTTCTCATTAAAGGCAACGAAGTTGTCTCCAGACATGACATCATGCCAACTACCACCACAAAGTGGGTGAGACTCCACGACTGCCAGTTCCATGCCTCAGCAGACGAAGAAGCATTCCACAGCTCCAGGATGGTAGTGTTCACTCCAATGGACGCCTGCAGATTTGAACTAATGAGGTTTAGGACCGTGTTTTCAGAAAAGACCTTGCCCTTCACACTCAGAACCCAGGCATGTGTTCGTGGGGCTGAGGTTGAGCTACAAAGCTGGTTAGTCATGTCCACAGGCTTCTCCACCAACCGAGACAGTCTTTCACAGGTTCCCTGCGAAAATGTCACTATTCGACACCCAGTTCCCCAGGAGTGGGTAAATTATTTCCGGAGAGACAGTGTATTAGGGGAGAGGTCTCTGAAGGCCAAAGTCAACAGGGAAGCTAGTTTTGGCTCTCCCAGCCTGTCTGGTTCAGAACCGGCCATGAGAGTTACACTGGGAACCGCTAAATACGAGCATGCCTACAACGCCATCGTGTGGCGAATTAGCAGACTGCCTGATAAAAACTCAGGTAAGACAAACTGTATACCTTAACTCTTTACACCTCCAGCGTATCTTGTGGTCTATGCAACTAGTTATTTTGAAGTGAGCAAAAGCTTGAAGAGTGGAGGCCTGACACAGAGGTGGGCGCTGCGGTGACTGAGTATTGTGCCGCATTGCGTCTGTGTCTTTATGCTAATGCTACATCTGATTTTTGGAGGAACTCTCCTTGCTGTGTGAAGACAATGCATTTCCGTCATTGGCTAACTGCGTGCATACTGCCAGTGCAGGCCCTCGATCACTGTTAGTCCACATATTACAAGCGCAGTTATCAGAAAAATAAACATTTGATCTGTCCTCTTTAGCCAGTGCCAATTGTTACATGACAGTGTAAGGGCGGAGGACCAGTTGAATAGCCCCGATGACATAACTGGGATACTGGCATTTAATGCTGACAGCTGCACCAAATGCAGTTACTGCATTTATTTACATATCTGTACCAGTAAGGAAAACAGTGTGGATTTTCACCCTCCTCCGCCCATTGAACCGGTCCTGGTTTTAGAAATTCAGGGCGACAATAAACAGGGTTCTCCAGGATTTCTAAAACCAGCACCAGTCCCAAACAGCCAGCAGGGTAATGCCACAGCCGGAGAGAACTTTTTATACAAGTTCAACCAGCCAAAGCATTAACCCTTTGACTGGTCAGCCCAAGCAGGGACCATCACTCCAGAATAACCCCTGGGGCTGTCCCCGATGCCCCTGGGTGGTGGGCATTGGGCTGATATTTTGGTGTAAAAATAGAACAATAAACTTTTGGGTTTTGTTGTGGAACTACAAGTCCCAGCAAGCATCCCCCGCATGCAGGGACTTGGAGAACCACAAGTCCCAGCATGCGGGGCATTAAAGGGCCCCCTGGTTCTACAACAAAACCAATAGTGAAATAAAACACACACACACACGCACATAAGAAAAATAAAACTTTCATTCATACTACAGTCACTCATAAATACTTACCTATGGATTCCACCGTGGGCCCATCCTCTTGTCCAGTAGAATCCAGTCGGGTTCCTAAGGAAAGAAATTATACTCACCAACTAAGCCAGAATAGATCACGTCCTTTTCTTTCTATGTAGGCATCCAGGGGTTAAAACCAAATATCTTGCTTACCATCAGAGAAGCCTGAAGTGTATAATTACACTTGGGGCTTCTCCCCCGAATGGCCGGTGATGTCAGACACTGGGTCCTCTCCCAGCAGTGGGCACCGGGGGAGTTGCGGCTTAATAGGAATCCCATGTTATAGTTTAACATGGGCTTCTATGGGCAGTTCCCATCATAGACACCTATGTTAAATATTTAACATATATATTAAGTTTATATTGTACCTAACTTAACTCTCTGCACATTAAATCTGCCCCCCTGCAGTGCAGGATCGTGTTGCCCAGTTGCTTGCTGTTTTGCCTCATGGGGGTGCACACCGGGCACTGCAGATACGCTGGGAGTTGCATTGCACAGGCAATTGGTGGTGCAAATTCACCATGATACCAGCTCTGAGAACCCTACTCACTCCTGACTGACCCCTAACTATCTATGTGTCACATAATAGCCAATACCCCAATATATATGGGGGAGAACAATTTGTCCAGTGCTTGTGTAAATCAGTTTATCCCTTTTATTTACCACAGGATCAGGTCACCCTCACTGCTTCTACTGCCACCTGGAGCTGGGCTCAGACCGGGAGGTGCCCCAGAGCTTTGCCCGCCATGTGGAGGTAGAGTTTGACATGCCCTCAGCCTCGGCTTCCAAGATAGCCTTGCGCTCTCTGTCGGTGGAGGACAGGACGGAAATCAAGAAGTGGGTTAACTATTCTGCCCATTACTTCTACAAGGTGAGACCCCGGTATCAGCTGGGATATTATAGTACTGTAGTGCTGGAAAGATCACGGGGATATTACAGTACAGCAGTGCTGGCGGGATCACAGGGATATGACAGCACTACAGTGCTGGCGTGATCAGAGGAATGATAAAGTAGTGCAGTGCTGGCAGGATCACAGGGATATGACAGCACTACAGTGCTGGCGTGATCAGAGGAATGATAAAGTAGTGCAGTGCTGGCAGGATCACAGGGATATGACAGTACTGCAGTGCTTGTGTGATCACAGGGATATGACAGTACTGCAGTGATTGCGTGATCACAGAGATATTACAGTACTGCAGTGCTGGAGTGATCACAGGGATATTACAGTACTGCAGTGCTGGAGGGATCACAGGGATATTACAGTACTGCAGTGCTGGAGGGATCACAGGGATGGCTGCCTGTAATATCTCTCAGAGCCCCTGTGTGTGCTAGAGTATGCTCTGCAGAGAATGCTCTATGCCTCATGCCTCTCTACTGCCTAACTCCACTCCTCCATGCACGCTGTTATCCCTCCATGCTGCCCCACGTTGTTGATGTTTTTTCAATATCAGACAGGTCTTGGAAAGTGATTGGGCTTTCTTGGGGGGTGTGGTGGGGGGCTAGAAACATGTCCTGTTCAGTGATGGAACAACACTGCATACACAACCACATGCCTGGGAGGCCATAAGCAGACAGAGAAATTGCCCCTGTCATGGGGCAGTTACTAGTGCCGACAGTGTCACCAACCGTGGGGTATAAGTATGCACCAATCTGTATTACAGCATGCCACGAGTGCTGACATTGGTTGTTTCAGTCTTGCAACTTCCCTGAATCAGCATCTGTATAGAGTCACAGACAGGTTACAGGAACTGTGTGCCACTCAGGATATGGTCCTTTGTGTGTTTAGTGTACCATGTACTAAAAATGACTTCCAAAGCCTCCCATATACCCCCTATAACTGCCTGTGAGAATGTGGTGGTCTGCTTCTTACTTTCTTCTCTTCTCATCAGGTGGAAATTGAGCAGAAGAAGACTCTGAACCCAGACATGGAGGGTGAAGCTGCAGATAATCCCGCCAAATGTGTCACACAATAGTTTCCAAGGGAAGCCAGTAGACCATTATTAAGACGGGCACACAGGTGCAATCGGCACTAGACCCACAGGGTGATAAGGTGCCCGGGGTACTGCACCAGTGTGTCACAAGTTCAGTGACAAGTAATCATTTGTAGGATTGAAGCTCCAACGTCATGTTGGCTAGAGGTAGTGACACTAGATGGTTTCCATGTGCGTTAGAGGAGGAAGCGTAGGGCGTACAGAAAATACCACGGAGAGAACTGAGGATTGAGAAGACACAGCGACCGGTACTGTGGGAGAACTCCTGAGATGTGAGACCGCCCACTGCATGACCTTTAGCCAATAACCTGAGGAGGGAGGTGCTCCGAGCGGCGTCTCCACAACCCGGTAATAAAACGAACGTGGAATAATGTAGAGAAGATTTTATTTCTGCTAATAGAAAAGCACAAACGTTACTGAGCGATGCATAAACAGAGGAAGATCCCAAACTGGACTTGAAGTTTGCCGGAAATAATTGTCATTGTGGAACTAATTAGCACAGGAGAGGAGCAATTTTTAGGGATTTCTGCGTAAAGGGCTAAATCGTCTCCTATGTATCTGACATTTTATAGGCTGAAAAGATCTTGCATTTGTGGTTTAGCATATCAATTGCGGAGCATTATTATGTGGCTGTTCCGCCACGTGCTCAATTCGCCCCCCCCTCCGAATATCACTTGACCTTTATTTGCTGGAGGTGGGGGGAGAGGCTCGGACTTTGCTCTGACTAATGTCCATCCACACAAAACACCAGGACATTGTGCAGATCTGTGCTGTGAATGGACCACTGTCTGACAACGCTCCGGAGTCATCTGTTCCAACAACACTGGATAGCAACACAATCCATTCAGGGGGGGATTCTGGGTAATTCGCAAAGCACATTTGGGGCCTGATTCTGGTTCACTTGCAAAAGCAAATTCTCTCTCTAATGGACACAACCATGCTGCACTGTAGGGGGCAGATGCAACAGGTGCAGAGAGAGTTACATTTGGGTGTTATTTTGTTTCAGTGCAGGGTAAATACTGGCTTCTTTATTTTTACACTGCAATATAGATTTCAATTTGAACACACCCCACCCAAATCTAATTCTCTCTGCACATTACATCTGCCCCACCTGCAGTGCAGCATGGTTTTGTCCATTAGCAAACCAAATGTGCTTTGTGAATGAAACTGAATCAGGCCGTCTGTCCCAAAGCCGTAATACTGGGAGCAGCCGGCATTGCTCCCCGGTTCCCTCCTCACTATTTATAGGTGATGCCATTTTCAGAGGCAGAATCACAGGAAGCCTCCACTGTCGGGAAGTTAGCATGGCCTGGGTCTCTGTACTAATTATCCTGATAAGCACAGATATTACCCGAGGTAACTGCAGAGGCCCAGGTTGTTTTTAGGTAGGTGCCCATAACTGTCCTGGTCTGTGGGCAGGAATGTTTTCTGGAATGTCAAGTTAGCACAATAGTCACCTCCAGGTGTACCACACACGGACATAGACCCAGAGCACAATGTACTGCAGCATATCTAGGGGGCGACCTGCAGGTTAAAAATAGAAACACCTAGGCCCCCATCTCTATCTGCAGCGGCCCAAAGGCTGCCTGCTGAATGTTTATAATCAATGTTTCACTGTGCACCGTTTTATGGGCTGGTGACTGTTTACAGCATTTATATTTCTGTTACTATCATCCTGCATCTATTGCCATAAGAAGATCATTTGTGCACCCAAGTCCTCTGTACCCTGCCTGCAGCAGACAGGATTCTGAGTTACCAGCATCATCCTGGAGCCTGCGGAGTGGCTCTCTGTGTGTGTGCACGCATTATATACTGCGCTATGCAGCATTGGCACACCTGCGTGCGTGCGTTTGTGTAGAAATGTGTGTAAGTAATCAGAGTTTTCGCTGCAAACTTTACCTGAATCTTTTAACTGCTGAGAGCTTAAATTTCACAAAAACCACTTGAGGTGGCCGAGGGGGCATGGAGTCAGCTTCAAGAAGCCAAAGGCTATACGCACTCTCCAAGAGATGCATTTACAGCATAGGTTATTTGTAGGATAGGGAAGCTGCAAATGTAAGCTCATGGAGTCATGGGCTGCATAGTGCAGCTCATTGTATGCCCCGTTCTGGTGCTGTGTAAAGCCTCAGAGGCAGCGTGAGCAAGAGGACCAATCGGAAGCTGTCCTCACAGAAATAGTACGTTTTGATTGGTTGTCTCGTTCATTCCTGCCTCTGCAAAGCCAGTTTAAAGCAGCCACCTTAAATGTTCTGTGTCTTTAGGTGTTACATATACAAACTGCAGTATCCGCTTCTATGCTCAAAAGACCGTCCCCAGTACAGTATACCTGCTGTGATTATAGCATTGAAAGAAGCGGCCTGTGCCCGTGATCACGCCAGTATGGCGGTTATAGGCATCTGTATGGTTCTGGGCCTCACAGCTGGACTCAGGTCTGTCTGTAGAGTAAGATATAAACATCTTTACGTTCTGCCCATGTGTACCAACCAAAATGTGGTTGTATTTAAACTTAACCATACCTTAAATCTCAGACTTAAGGGTGTGTGCCATGTAATTACCGCAGGGCAGGCTACAGGGAGATGTGACATCATCAGACACCTCTACATACCCTTCTTAGGAGGCAAGCCTTCTGTGGGTGCCCGGTATAGAGATACGCGGTGACGATGATGATGACAGCAGCAGCGTTATCTGATTGGTTGATAATACTTTATTCCTGATCTTACCTGTTACACTGTGTCAGGCTGCAGCTGCTTCTAACCCTCTGGACACTGCAGGAGAGAAGATCACCAATTCATTTAATGACAGTGTTTTGTATTTGATAACTTTTTGTATGAAACTTTCGTATTTATTAATAGAAGTTTGGACACTATTCTTTCTTATGCATATGACACTTCATTACATGAAACTGTATATAAATAGTCACAGTAACACTGTCAAAAGGCAAAGTATTTCTACGCTGTAGCTGGGTGTGCTGTGCGCAGATGTACGCCTTGTGAATAAGACTCAACCTACATTTCTTAGACCGCCATTTTCATGTAAACTCTAAGTGAGACCTTTTTCGCGTTTAAAAACACAGGCGTCGGATCTCTGCCCCATAGGTACAGCTGCCTCTTGGTGTATTAGCTAATAAAATGCCTACTGAAGATGGGCAGGCGGTATTTTATGAATCTACATTTCCATTTTATGGTTGGGGAACAACAACTGACCCCCCCCCCCCCCCCTGTAGCACTGGGGGATAACTGTTTTGCAGAATGTAGCAACAGCACAAACAGGTTTTTTTTTAATAAATCCATAACAGGGAAGAGGCATGTCAGACCCGGGGTACTCTAGAAAGAACTGTATTATATGTTACTGACTGAGTGGCTACAGAATGATAAAATAATGTTTGGATATTACAACGTCTGCAAGTTCCCTTTTATTGTAATTGCACTGGATTCACTACAGGAACCTGGCACAGGGCACTACAGGAACCTGGCACAGGGCACTGCAGGAACCTGGCACAACTGCTATACAGACAGTGTTGGACTGTATTACTGTACAATTTGGCAGGTATTACCCACTATCTCCCCCGTGTGGCAATATAGCAAATTGCAGGGCGCTTGGTGAAGCACGGACAATTCCTACAATGTACCCAGTGTCACAGTGTGGCATGACACAAAGTTCCAGCAGATTTACATTTTTCTTGTTTTTAGCATTTCCTTAAGGAAAAGAAACTACTGATTGCTCTCTGCTTTATGTATAGAAAGTCAAATAAAGCATTAACAAGGTGTCCGGCCTGGTTATTGTCAATGTGCGTGCGGTGCTGGTAAATCAATGGGGGACCAGAGGCGTGATGTTGGTTTACTCGCTATGTCTATTATGCGCGTGTGCAGCTCCCCTTTGTGAATGGGGTGGACGGTGGTGGGGACGACCAGCATTTTTATGGTCCTCGTGAAAACGCTAGGCAATCCCATGGGTACGCGGGTGGGACAATATCTGCCGGGGGCAGGTGGCTGATGTCACAGGACGTTAGCCACCTGCCCCGTCTTCATCCTGGTTCTTACTGACTTTTATGTGCAAAGCCAGGAGAAATCATTCGATGGTCGGTGAACATCGAATGATGTGGAACATGCACCCATATGTAAAGGTGCTCTGAGGAACCCTTACATATGCGTGCACGTTCAGAAGGAAGTGGGCGGGTAGCTGATATCCGTACGGCCTCATTAGCATGAGCACACCCAGCATTCTCATGGGAACGCCCATAAAACACTGGGCATTCACATATGCTAATATTGCTACCCGCTGCTCCCCGCCAGCTGTCCTGTGACCCATCGATACGACTATTCGCAGTGGGTGCATGCACACTCCGTATGCAGCAACAAAACATCGGTCCCCGTGCAAACGAACGCCCTTTACGAACAGGGAAGCTGACAATCGCCTAGTGTGTATGGGCCACCGATGGGTGACTTTGCTAGCGATGATGCGGGAGCGCGCATCATCGCTAGCAAAGTTTCCCATCTGCTGGTTTTACCAGCATGCCAGTGATGATGGATGAGTTATCATCGCTGTGTGTGTATGGCTGCCGGCAGGGGTTAAAGTGAAGGGGAACGGGGTGGAACAAATGGTGAGGTGGAACATTTTAACCTCCACATTGACCCTGCACAGTAATTCTCACAGAAAAGCATTCTAGTTTGCAGGGGGATGCCAAAACCCCTACCACTGGCCCTGTCTCTGCCTAATGGGGGATGGGGAGGGGCGGTAATTAGGTGGCATAGAGAAATGAGTTCCTCCACCTCTGCATGACCACTTTAAGCCCTGGCTGCCAGGCTGAAAGATGAGACACTTTCAGCCCAGCTGACCACGCGCTCCCTCCCATGCTCCCCGCCCCCTTCGGTGCATACTCACCCTGCCGATATGCCTACGCCGCTGCGCCACGGCCTGTGTGTCTCTGGGCCTTATTCTACTTCACTCTTTCTGACAAAATCCTTCTTATGGTGTGTACACACGGCAGATATGCCGTGCTATGCGAGTCCCGATGCGATCAGATCGTAATGGCACTCGCATAGCACGGCATGCTGCAGAGGCACAATTTTGACTATATAGTGCAGATCTGCACTATATAGTCTTGCCTGCCCTCTCTATTTGGCTGCCGATTTGCGCTCACACAGGAGAGCGCATCAGCAGCTTATCGGGCTCGCAAGCGATATGGCTTCTGATGTTCACTATATCGGCAACATCGGAAGCCATATCGGCCCATGTGTACACACCATTAGATGGACAATACCATGTGCACTGCAGGTGGGGCAGATGTAACTTGTGCAGAGAGAATTAAATTTAGGTGGGGTTTTACTTCAAGTAGTGGGTAGCACCCTCCAAACTAGTTTAGGGGAAGACTTGATCTCCCCTAACTTTGATAATAACTGGGGGAGGAGAATCCTTAAAAAAGGTACTGGTGCGGAAATTCCTTCTTTTTTTGGGGTTTTACTTCAAAATGAGATCTATATTGCAGTGTAAAAATAAAGCAGCCAGCATTTACCCTGCACAGAAACAAAATAACTCACCCAAATCTAATTCTCTCTGCACAAGTTACATCTGCCCCACCTGCAGTGCACATGGTTTTGTCCATCTAAAAAGGATTTTGTCAGAAAGAGTGAACTAGAATAAGGCCCTCTGTCTCCACACAGCTCGGTGAAAGGCCCGGCCCCCGGCACATTGCCCCGGCTGACTGCAATGCTCCACGGAGCATATACACGCCACTGGACACCAATGTGATTTTTAAGCCAGTAAACTGGCACATGCCAGCAATCTATATATTACCGGTGCCACTGGGCATCAATGTTATTTATAAGCCAGTAATATATACATAGCTGGCACATGCCAGCCATGTATACATTACCGCCACCACTGCCCACCAATGTATATTTTATTTAGGGTTACCACTCATCTGGGATTACTCAGGACATCCTGATAATTAAGCCCGGTGTCAGGAGCCCGGACGGGTGGCGTTCCCAGTTTATAGAATGTCCGGGAACAGGCAGAGTCCGGCAGCGGTGCCAACACTAATTACTCACTCTCTGCGGCAGCTGATGCGGAGTTGCGCTAAAAGTGAGACACTGTGTGCGCGCGCCGCCTGGTGAGATAGCGGGCCCGGCAAGCATGTCTGCAGCTATTTTGCTCCCTGCTGCACAATGCTCTCAACCCGGCTGCTGCTCTCACCGCTCTTAAACTCCCTCATGGCAACGAGCACTTTACTCCCCCATGGTATCAAGCAAGGCAGCGAGCATGAAGACGCTCTCATTGAGCAAGAAACCCCTAGCAATTAACATGTAGGTAAGCGGCACTAATGTGGCATAACATGTAATAGCCATTACGGTGTGTGGTATAATATGTAATGGGTATCACATTGTGTGGCATTATGTGTAATAGGCATTATGGTATGTGGCGTAGTGGGCATCGCAGTGTATGGCATAATGTGTAATAGCCATCGTAGTATGTGCCATAACATGTAATGGGCATTACAATGTGTGGCATAATGTGTAAGTGGCATTACGGTGTGCAAAATCAAGAATAGAATTCTAGCAAAGGTTACATTTTTTTTTAAAAGGCGAGTCAAGGGGTGGGCCGGGCCACTGTACGGGAATCTCTCAAAACAAAGGTGGTAATCCTAATTTTATTATGGCAGTATCGTATACATTGCTGGCGCAAGTGAATGGATTTCTCCCTACGTGAATGGTTGCAAATACAATTGTAGTTGTGCACATGGCAGGGATTTCACAAGGTGGGCGCAGCGTGTACTTGATCCCTGGGCTCTGAATATATGCAGTCCAGCGATCAGTTTTCAATCAAGCCCCAAGAACTGGAATGCACTGAATAAAATGGCCCCTGCTCCCACCCTTGGCATTCAATTCCCGACTATTATGTAAATAGCCTTATAATGAAAGATTTTAAGCAAAGTCTTTTGTCTCCTGAAAATCTCTTGCACTTTGGGGAAAATAGCTCAGTGTGTACGCACTACCTTTGTGAAAGATATATCTTTCAAAGATTTTAGCAAAAATCTTCTAGTGTGTATGGGCCTAAAGGTCCATACACACTGGGCGACTATGCCCAGCGTGTATGGACAGTGATGATAGCGTTCATCGTTGGGGGGAAAGCCGCTCAATGCGGGGCTTTCCCCCTGCCTGGCACCGACAGAGGGGAGAGGATGGCTTTGCATAGCACAGAGCTATGCAAAGCCGTCCTCAAAGCCGCTCATCGGCTAGTATTACCACCCGATGAGCGGCTTTCCCAGCGATGATCCAGGAGCACGCAGCAGCGCTCACCGTTCATCACTGGGGCATACACACTGGACGGCTTTGAGCTGAAAGCCGCTCAAACACGCGGCTTTCAGCTCAAAGTCGCCCAGTGTGTATGGGCCTTTGCTGTTACAAACTCGGGATCCAATGTTTGGATGTATGAGATAACAAAGTGATACTATATGGCAACATGGTTGCCAGTCAGCTTGTAACATGTACTGAATGCACACAACAATCTCTCACGAGACTTCCAGCATATGTACACAAATAAGCACCTAGAGTGCTTTATACTAGGAACAGCATGGAATAGGACAGTGCTGGGCAACACCGGCCCTCCAGATGTTGATGAACTACACATCCCAGCATGCCTTGCATCAGTTTCAGCATGGCCACATAGCAAAACTAATGCAAAGCATCCTGGGATGTGTAGTTCATTAACATCTGGAGGGCCGGTGTTGCCCAGCCCTGGAATAGGATATACTAACAAGAAGCTAACATACATAGATTCTTAGAATAAGAGAGTAGCGGTTCCCAGATTTTTCAATCATGGCACCCCTGAATATCAGAATTTTTTCACCGCACCCCTAGGGCAAACGTTTCTCATCGACACAATAATATAAAAATTACATAAATTGTGTTTCTCTCATCCTTTGTGTCAGTTATGTGTTAATAGACAGGATTCAATTATATTTGTCCACAATTTGCCTATTGCATTGCTCATAGGGAAGCCAATCCCAGGGCATTGTTTCAATCCAGGGATTCGGGATTGAAAAATGCTCAATCTCGGGATTGGTTTCCCTAATAAACACCCCCCCCCCCCCCCCCCCTTGCATATTTACCTACATGTGCTGGGTGGGTGTGGGCAGGTTGATTCTGCCAGGAGCCGGTTGGTGGGGGTCTCAGGGCCTTATTTTGGTTCATTCTTTCTGACAAAATCCTTCTTAGATGGACAAAACCATGTGCACTGCAGGTGGGGCAGATGTAACATGTGCAGAGAGAATTAGATTTGGGTGAGTAATTTTGTTTCTGTGCAGGGCAAATACTGACTGCTTTATTTTTACACTGCAATATAGATCTCACTTTGAAGTAAAACCCCACCCAAATCTAATTCTCTCTGCACATGTTACATCTGCCTCACCTGCAGTGCACATGGTTTTGCCCATCTAAGAAGGATTTTGTCAGAAAGAATGAACCAAAATAAGGCCCTCAGGGAGCCAGGCAGGAGCGCAGGACACAAGATAATGCTGCGGGCAGGCAGCCAGCATGTCCAGGATCAAAGTGGCTGAGGCTAGATGTGTGGCCTGGCCTGCACAGCATGACCTCTGACCTCATCGCGCGGCGCAGAGCCGCACTGCCGGGTATAGGAGAAGCCAGGGCAGCATTTGAGCGGGTGCTCAGATGCTGCCCGGCATTAGAGTGCGCTGTCTAATTCTGAAATCCCAGAGAGACGCATAGGTATACTGCCCCACCTTTACCTGCCTGTGCTCAGGGGCAAGTGAGAGGTGGAGCCTAAGAATGACCCCGTCCGCACGTACACCCAAAGGAAGCCATCCCTATTTTCTGCCCCCTCACCTCCTATGGATCCGGTTGGTAAATATACAGTGTAAATATATAGAGTCAATAGGTCTACCCCAGAAGGTCAAATTGCAATAGGTCAACAGGGTCAAAATGTTAACATGAAAAAGGTAGACACATGAAAAGGTAGACATAAGTTTTTCATGATTTTTTCTTTTTAAATTGGCTTGTTCTTAATTCAACATCCATGTCAACATAGAGGGAGAGTATAATAGTGAGCCGAGCATATTGAGGCACCGTACCTGAAGCATGGGGAGCGAAGCGAGCTATGGAGGATGTGCGCTACACTAATTGGGAGTCCATGTTGACATATTCCTACATCATACCTCCCAACATGACCCTCTCCAGGAGGGACACAATGCTCTGTTCCTGGACTTTCCTCTTAATGTATTGATTGCCATCACCTGTGGTGAAACCCCTTTCTGATCCATCCTGTTCAACACAGGTGCTGGCAATCATACATTAGAGGGAACAGAGCATTGTGTCCCTCCTGGAGAGGGTCATGTTGAGGGGTATGCTACATTGACAGTAAAAAAAATGTGACCTTGGCCTTTTCATGTGTTTACTTTTTTCGTGTCGCCATTTTGTCCGAGAACTTTTTGCATGTCAACCTTTTTGGGCTAGCCCTAGTGCCTACCTAGACAATGTTATATGTAATACTCACACCCCACCTCCTATAGCGGTATGGCGCTGTGCCGCTGGGGGCCCGGACTGTAAGTCAGTCCCGGGCACCAAAATTTCTAGTGGCCGCCCTGCAATGTGGTGATGGCAATCCTACATTACCAGGGAAGTCCAGGAACAGATAATTTTCTCCCTCATGGAGAGGGTCAGGTAGGCAACCATGCATAGCCTCCTCACCCTAGTACAGACTAATGGGACACGGCCAGGGATACACAGGGAACGTGCTGGGATCTCTGCACGTCCCGAGTCCGCCGCAACATGAGGTGTGGGACCTGACACCGCGCGACCGGGACCACACTCCCTCACGTGACCCGCCTCGGCCCGTGGCCTAGCCGTCTGGCACCTCAGGGGTTAACGGCCTCCATCCCTGCGCCGCACAGGCCCCGCCCCAGAGAACTACAGCTCCCGGCTCCCCCTGCGCCGGCCCGGCCGCTCCCCGGCTTGAGAACTACATCTCCCGACGCGCCCTCCGCCTGCCCCGCCTCCGGTGACGCCCGCTTCCCGCGAGGTTTCCCGCCCCCGTGACCTGGTAGCTGTGTCTCCGCGGCTCAGTCTCGGTATATAAAGGAGAGCGGTGGCCGAGAGCAGACGGCTGGCGGCGGCGGCCCCATCCCAGCGGCAGCACCAGCACGAGCAGCGCCGGAGCACAGCACTCAGCCCCATAGTCAGGGCATCCCCGGGGCAGAGGGTGAGGGGGGCAGTGCCTGCTGGAAATGGCGACTGCGGCTAACGCCAACCCCGTGGTAAGGACCCTGAGCGGGGCAGCGCCGCCATCTTCTCCCCAGTGGAGGCTATTGGGGTGCCGCCGGCTCCCTGACAGGGCTGAGGGGGGCAGCCCGGGGTACCCTGACCCCCCCGGGGTTTGCAGGGCGGGATGTGTGTGAGGCACAGGTATGTGAGGTACAGGTGTACGTGGGCCCCCCGCTGTGTGCGGTGTCCGGGGCCCCGACTGGCTGGGTACAGTCCCTGAGCTTCGGGCAGCCGCTCTCTATATATAGCCCTCAGCCGGGAGGGGGTGGGGACGACTCTGCTGACGTCACATCTCAGGGGGGGGGGGCAACTGGGAGGGGCCCTAGGTGTACCACCAACCTATGTCTCTAACTGGTACCTCATTATACCCTTAACAAACACTTACTCCCCCCAGGTGGTACCCACAATGTCTGGTCCCCTTACTTCCTGCTGTACCTCAAATATACAGCCTCCTACTGTTACCCCAGTGTACAGCCACCTAGTGGTACCCCAATGTATTGCAACGTACCCCACTACTATTACTCTAATATACAGTCCACATGGAGGTACCCCAGTGTGCAGCCTCTTACCTCATAGTGGTCAGCCACCCCCCCCACCCTGTGAGCCTCCCCTTAACTTCTATGGTACCTACTAATATACAGCCTCCTACTGTTATCCTAATGTACAGCCTCCTACACCCTAGTGGTACCCCAATGTACAGCCTTTTACATCCTAGTAATACCCCCGATATACCGCCTCTAAGTCCTACTGTCAAGGGGCGTACACCCGTAGAGATGTGTGCTAAGCTATTTAGGGTAGGCAATTTCCACCTGTCCAGATCTCCCATGGGGAGCACATACACTGCAGAGACTTGTGCTAAACGATTTTGCTTAAGCAAAAAAAGGCCGGGTAGTGGGTCAGAATGAGAGATCTCCATCACTATCTCTCATTCTGTACACACCTAGAGATTTGCAGTCACTTGCTAAGCAATTTGACACACTGAGAGATCTGTGCTTACTTTCTAAAGCCCCGTACACACGGGGGAGAAATATTGCTCAGTTTCTCCTTTTCAGACCAGAGATGGTCGCTGATGAAAGAGAACCTCTGCCGGCGGTGCCGCAGAGGTAATCCGCAAGCTCCTGCGACCAGCGATTAGAACGGGGCTGAAAACGGGAGCGCGCTCGCCGGGGCACACTCCCATCACTGGCAATATGGTCGCCTGCGATCATATTTCCAGCGATTTCAGCCCCAATCGCCCCCGTGTGTACACAGCTTAAGTGATCTAGTCATATTGCTTAGAAAATAGCACAAATTCGCTCTGTGTGTATGCCCCATTACAATGTGCAGCCTGCTACACCATAGTGGTACCCTAGTATACAGCCTATTAACATGAACCACCCCCCATGTAACCTCCTACTGTACCTCTAATATGCATTTTTGCAGCCTACTACTGTTAGCCCAGTGTACAGCCCCCTAGAGGTACCTTAATGTATAGCCACTTCCCCCACTACTATTGCTCTAATATACAGCCAACATGGTGGTAAACCCAGTGTACAGTCCCTTCTAGTAGTCCATTGTACAGCTTCTTACCCCCTAATTTTACCCCAATATACAGCCTCTTACCCCCTAGTTTTACCCAATAAACAGCCTCCTATAGTTACCCTAATGTACAGCCTTACACCGTAGGTGTTCTCCATGTACAGTTCCCTAATGTTACCCCAATACTGTAGCCCTAATACACAGCCCTCCTACTGGTACCATAATATACAGTCCCCTACTGTTTCCTCAATATACAGCCTCCTACTGTTACCACAATATACAGCCCACCTAGTGGTACTCCAGTATACAGCCCCTGACCCCCTACTATTTCCCGAATACCCAGCCCCTGACTGCTATCACATTATATAGCCTCCTACTGTTACCAAATATACACCTCAGCTGTTAAATAATGTACAGCCCCCCTTACCCGCTGCGGAACCTAATGTACAGCCCCTTAAACACTGCTGTGTAGGGATGACCATTGCCATCGATGGCAATAGAGCAACTGGCCATCGATAGTGGCATATATGCTATGCATTGGATGACATCAATATTTTTACCTATTGTTGGTCATCCACTTTCTTTGACTGATTGGCCTATGGGCCAATAAAAACTTGGGGGCAGGGCTTCATGGATGTTGGGTGGAGCTGTGCGGTGTCCCAGCCCCCTGGGAGGAAAAAAAGCCCAGAAAAACAAAGATTTGTTTATGCTTGCTATCGATGGAGAGAAACCATCTGGTTCTCCCCCATTGTTGGTGAAACGGATATACATCTGCTATGAACTATGAATGATTTCAAGCCATTGATGGCCATCCCTATTGCAGTGTCCCTAGTGTGCAGCCCCTTTCCTGCTGCAGTGTCCCTAGTGTGCAGCCCCTTTCCCGCTGCAGTGTCCCTAGTGTGCAGCCCCTTTCCCGCTGCAGTGTCCCTAGTGTGCAGCCCCTTTCCTGCTGCAGTGTCCCTAGTGTGCAGCCCCTTTCCTGCTGCAGTGTCCCTAGTGTGCAGCCCCTTTCCTGCTGCAGTGTCCCTAGTGTGCAGCCCCTTTCCTGCTGCAGTGTCCCTAGTGTGCAGCCCCTTTCCTGCTGCAGTGTCCCTAGTGTGCAGCCCCTTTCCTGCTGCAGTGTCCCTAGTGTGCAGCCCCTTTCCTGCTGCAGTGTCCCTAGTGTGCAGCCCCTTTCCTGCTGCAGTGTCCCTAGTGTGCAGCCCCTTTCCTGCTGCAGTGTCCCTAGTGTGCAGCCCCTTTCCTGCTGCAGTGTCCCTAGTGTGCAGCCCCTTTCCCGCTGCAGTGTCCCTAGTGTGCAGCCCCTTTCCCGCTGCAGTGTCCCTAGTGTGCAGCCCCTTTCCCCCTACTATTCCAGTATACAGCCAATTACCCCTCTCTTCTGTTTACTAAATATACACATACCTCAACACTGTTTCACCAGTATACAGCCAAGTACCTCCACACTTAACCTCAATATATAGCCGGATACGCTTCCCCCACACTGTTACTTTGATATACAGCCAAGCATCCCCTACACACAAACACTTGCTTCATTATACACCCAGATGGCACAATATACTTCAATATACTGCTACATTAAACAGCCAAGTAACCTCCCCCATATTTTCCCCAGTACACCACTTCTTAACCTGATCTCCAACTGTTACTCCAATATACAGCCTGCAACCCTACTGTGAAATGTCTCCTCACTGCAGCCAAATGCCCCCAATTTATCAAATATACAGGGTGCAGTCCAGGTATATCCACTCAATACATTAGGTTCTCAAACTCTGTCCTCATGACCACAAACAGTTCATGTTTTCCAGATCTCTTCACAGAATCACAAGTGACATAACGAACTCCACCTGTCTATCCTTTGTAATGTCAGTGGGTGATGCCCATACCGGAACATCTGCTGGGTGACCTGTGTGGGGTCCTCAGAGCAGAGTTTGAGAACCACGGCCCTCTGACTGATCTGTAATATGCAGCCTGGTTATTTCCCTCTATACAGTACATGGAGGGCCACGCAGTACACTAATTGGGTGTACACATGCTCAGGCGTTGCTGCCTTTTTCTCTGTGTTGACCTTTTTGGTGTGTTAAACATCTTCCCATGTTGACCTTTTGGTGTCAATCTTGACTCAGTTGATTCTGTGATTCCCACCCGCCTGGTTATGTTCACCCCAGTATACAGCCTGCAGTCATTTTATAAGGTCTTTACGGTACTTATGTAGTATCTGGGCTGCCGATTTTGTGATTGTATGCCTTACCTTAAGGCATACAATCAGATGCGATGCGATTTTGCATAGGATTCAATGTTAAGAAGGTCCTGTTCATTTCCCCACTATCCAAGTGGGCATAGAGTTGATTTTATATAGCGTGGCGAGCGCAGCGAGCCACCGAGCCCGAAGCGTGGCGAGCGGCCGCATATTTCTTAAAAAGTATTCTGTGTCCCCTCGCGGGGCTCGCTACGCTCGCCACAGGTTTATATCCAGCTCCATGCCCACTTGGATAGTGGGGAAAGGAAAATGACCCCTTTTTCCCATTGAATTCTATGTTAAAATGGACTCAGACCATTTTAACATTGAATCCTATGAAAAAATCTTGACCATCGCATCGCATACGATTTGGTCTCATGCAATGCTATCCGATTTCTAAATCGGACGCCCAGATACTACATAAGTACTGTCTTTACTTATTGTTGTAGCGCCCAAACACTCCCCATGGTTATCCCAAATTACAGCCACATACACCACACTGTTACCCCAATATATAGACCACAGCCCTGTTTTATTACCGCTATACTTGGCACAATGGGCAAATAGAATATTAGCCAAGAATACAGACGCACCTGCTGAGCCAGGTTACAGCGATGCGACATCCCCCCTCTTCTGCTGAACCAGATTAGTGTTGTCGCCCCCCCCCCCTCCTGTGCTGAACCAGTTTGCAGCGATGCTCTCCCCCCCCCCCCCCCATCTTTTCTGCTGAACCAGATTACATCTGACAACCTTGTTATATTCCCTCTATACTCTGTATAACAGCCAAATACTCACCACTGTTCTCCTCCGCTGGTTACTCCAATTTATATCCGAATACCATTCTGTTACCCCATAAAAAGCCTACAGCCCTGGTAAAGGGACATGTCTATACTTTGTGTTGGCGGTAATTGCCCTAAAAGTTACCCCAATATAAAAATACCCCATATTCTGTTATTCAAATATACTGGCAGGTACCTTCACACTTCCTCCAATATGCAGCCAAATGCTACCATATCTGGTTACCCCAGTATACACACAAATACCCCTGCAGTGTTACCCCAGTATGCAGCTTAATGCCTCATACCCTGTTACCCCAATGCATCCCTGTATTTTGTTCTATACTCTGACCACCTACCATACATCCCCCTTTTCACTAACCGCTACCTTACTATTCTTCCTAATGCCCCCCAATATCAGCTGCTCCAGTATGTTCTGTGTATACTCCATGCTGCCCCAACATACACCGGATATCCAACCTGCTGCACAGTTATGCAGCTAAATGTTCTCATCAGTGTGGTTGCCTGGCTGTTATACAATGTCCTGCATCTATTTGCACCCTCCTCTCTGATCTGGAACATAATTCTGCCCAGTAACTTTTCCTCATCTCTCCATGCTGCTTCTGGAACCCCTGGCCCTTAATGTGTTGTGCCATTGATTTTCTGGCCCCCGTGGTGTGGGGCCACTGGTTTACTGGAGCTTGGATTCCTAGACGAATGGCTGGTCTCGGCGGTCTATAAATTACATTAGGTATGATCTAGAGCAGGGGGTCTGCAGACGGGGTCCCCCCAGCTGCTGCGATGTATAGCTTATCAGCAGTAGGAAGGCCGCACTTTGCCCACCCCATCACTGTTTAAGTAAACCCATTAGTCTGAGCCCTCCTCTTTCACATTGCAGCCTAAACTGTACCGATCAGTCATTGAGGATGTCATTAATGATGTGCGGGAGCTCTTCCTGGACGAGGGTGTTGATGAGCAGGTTCTGATAGAGCTGAAGACGGTGAGTATGAGTTCACATTGAGGTGTTGCACACAACTCACACCAGCCCCACCTGCCTAACGGCCTCTCTCCTTTCTAGCTGTGGGAGAGCAAACTCATGCAATCAAAGGCAGTAGATGGCTTCCACTCCGAGGATCAACAGCTTCTACAACAGCATCAGCAACATCACCATGTCCAGCCTCACATGCAGCAGCAACAGGCCACGTCACACCCAGCTCCAACACAACAGGTCCTCATTCCCGCCACCCACCAAGGTCTGGTACCCTCATCATACCGCAGTGAGTGTGAGGTCTGTTGCTGGTAGCAACTAAGGTCTGAGCCACCTCTTCTGGTTCTGTGGCTGGTTTATATGTAACCCTGTTAAGTAGAATTAAATGTTTCCATGGTGCAAACGGCTGGCACTGCCCATGGAGGGCTGGGACGTCATTGACTACCACCTCCCTCATCCTGCATGTACAGATGAGGGAGGTCCTCAATAACGACAAACTACAGCATGGCCCCGCCCCCTCCCTTCCATCATCTGCAAGTGTATAGACACACCCCGGCTTACCGCCACTGATATACAGGGCTTTAAACTTTTACATAATGTAAAAACACGGGTTTGTTTACCGATGACACACATTTCTTGTTACGTTGTCTTATACAGGACTTGTTTGAGAACCGCTTGTATTTAGACGTTGTCTCAAACTTAAATATTAGGCACTCATCCTTCTGCAACACAAGTTCTACTGGGCACGTGTATAGAGATCATGGTTTTAGGTTGTTTATTTTATTTATTTTTTCCTTGATTTGGATTTGTAAATTACATTGTACAAGAATAACCATCTGTATGACAGACCACTGATCTATAGTAATAAGACTTAAGGAGCCCACACACGCACACGCGATGCTGTACGATGGGGTGCGCGCTCCTGTGGCACCTCATCGTACAGTACAAAAAGTATGTGCTGCACATACTTTTTGTACTAGCTTTTTCTAGCATAGCATCGTATGCACAAGGCATGCGATGCTATGTGTGCTAGTTAAGCCCACAACGCACGCCGGGATCGGTGCGTGTGTGGGCTGCATTTATGCTTTAATTGTGCTGACGTGACTTGGACGAGCCATACTTTCTTCATCAAGCTCTGTATAGATGCAGATCAGAAGGGAGTATGGGCCATAGGGTTAATGCATGAAATAGGTTGACATGGATTCATATATTTTTGTCTGTTGACCCAGGTGGACATGGACAACATACGGTATAAGTGTGCTTCGCACGCCATGCTTCAGGCACATTACCGCGAAATGCTCCATACACTATTATATTCTCCCACTATACCCACTTGGGTAGTAAAGTATGAAAAACCAGATTTTAAATAAAATAACATGTAAAACTCATGTTGACCTAGTGACTGCATCCGCTCCTGACCATAGACTATTGCTTAATCCCATTTTTAGAGAGTCTATGGTCTCTGTGGGTAATACCAGGGGGTATCTAGTACTTGTAGAAGGCTCATATCTCTGACTGGCACAAGTGTCTCTTCTAGACAGTAATGTTACTCCTATCTCTCCATTTGCAGCTTCTCAGCAGCAGGTGCTGATTCCAAGCAATGATTCCAAACTAATCCAGCACATGACGCCCCAAGGAATGGTATGATCTGGGTTCTACTGTCACACTGGTGTCTGATGGGCTGACGGGTTGGTGCTTGGCCTGTTATACTGGGGCTGGAGTGTGAACAATCGTTAATGTTCAGTGACTTTAATGTCTTTCAGAGTGCGGCAGCAACGGCGGCTACTCTGGCCCTGCCTGCTGGGGTGACCCCTGTCCAGCAGCTGATCACCAACTCTGGTAAGTGCGTGGAGGTCTGACACTGCTGGTCTGGGCATGGGAAGGTGACTGAAGTCGCTGTACATGTTTCAGGGGGTACTGTCAGGCATGGAGAACTTGGAGGATAGTCTCAGAAGCTGGTAGCAGACACGAGGACTCTATTGGTGGTTTGTAAGAAAGGGGCCTTGTTGGCTTCGCCATCCAGAACATAGTAGCAGCCGGTATTAAAACAGTTAAGTAATGAGTGAGTAGATGTAAGGGCGCTCTCAGTGGCTCTCCAAATACAGTACAAATGGCAGGCAGATTTAGGTAGCCTGTACGAAAGGTAGGAGTCGTGCTTTAGGGTCCTGTGTTAGAAAGTTGTTTTTGTTTTTTTGGCCAGCAGCAATTCCGATTGTAGCACCAGCCAGCGCTGACGGACCAGCAGCTAATCAGGAGCCGCTTTTGTAATATTCTGTATGATAGTTTCTTGCGTACACAAACTGCGTCTATTACTGTAATATTTATAAGGTTTCTTATATAGCGCACACATATTCTGCAGCGCTTTAGAGTATAGTTGACCATTCACATCAGTCCCTGTCCCAGTGGAGCTTACAATCTATATTCCCTACCACATGTACAAACACACACAGACATTCTAGGGTTAATTTTGTTGGCAGCCAATTAGCCCACCAGTATATTTTTGGATTGTGGTAGGAAACCGGACTACCCGGAGGAAACCCACGCAAGCACGGGGAGAATATACAAACTCCACACAGTTAGGGCCATGGTGGGAATCGAACCCATGACCTCAGCGCTGAGAGGCAGTAATGCTAACCATTGCACTGTCCATGGTGCCCAATATATAGGTAATATACCTCTGGTGTGGTTATGCACAAATTAATACCTTTTTAAATCAGTTTTTTGTGCCTAAGGCCACAATACAATAGTATATACAGTTGTATACAATCAACAAAGAAGATATAACCACAAATATAGTTAATTACAATACGACTATTTATAACAGATACTTATACCAATAGTTACAGCACATAAATACATATACTAAAAGTCAATAGCATTTCAGCAGATGAATAAAACATAGATGGGAATTACAACCAACATGTTCATACATACACTACTGAGGATCCAGGTTATCTGTCATCAAGCAGAAGACCTTGTAAAGTGTGTGCAGATACTTTTCTGATGTCTTATATTTATGTACTATATACAATAGAAAATAGTATACAATGTATGAATCTCCTTTCATTGGTCTGACACACACCTTTCAAGTCATCAATGGGCCATACACTGGCTTTGTTCAATATATATTTTCATGGTCCCACCTTACGACTCGGTTATAACCATCTACAGATCTACTTATAAACATTACTTTTTATAAAAAATTGTCCAAACATGGTGATATTTACATTAAGTAAACTACATATCTCTCTCCTATTACACAACATATATCGTGATGTGCATGCTCAGCAAAGTGTACTGTATTACGCCACTCAAAGCACATGCATACGTAAATTGTGTAGACATGCAATTGCTAAAAAATGCCATAATGTTTACATTTTTTTTTTTTTTTTGGGAATTTGACACTTTCAGTTACTACCCTGATTGGCTGCTGATTCACCAGCTCCGATTGGCTGAAGTGACATTTAAAAATCTGGTACTTGTTTCCTAGCACGGCGCCCATCGTAGGTGATCGCATACCTTAAGTTAAGGTATGCAATGGCCGCGACCGACGCGATGTTAGGGCTATTTTTAGCCTTTTCCTCGACTTGTCTATCGCATGCTATAAGTTAAGGCATGCGATACGATGGACGCAATTTTACATAGGGATCAATGTTAAATGGGCCAATGGACCCGATTGTATACCTACACTTATGGGTATTTTGCATGGCAAATGTCCGTCCCGTACCCCCCCATTGTTAATGCCACCCCACGATGAACGGCAACCCGTAGCGCGGCGAGCGCAGTGAGCCCATGAGGGGCGCCGGTACGCGTCCGACCTTTTCATACCCCTACTATCCACGTTGGCGTGGAGCTGATTTTATATAGTGTGGCGAGCCACCGAGCCCGCAGCGTGGCGAGCGCACTTGTAATACCTGTGAAGTAATGCGTGTCCCCTCGCGGGGCTCGCTGCGCTCGCCACACTATATGAAATCAACTCCACGCCGACGTGGATAGTGCGGGTATGAAAAGGTCAGAGGACGCGTACCGCCGCCCCTTGCGGGCTCGCTGCGATTGCCACTCTTCGGGTTGGTGTTGATCGTGGGGTGGCGTTAACAATGAGGGGGCATTTGACCCATCAGGGTTGGGGAAACAATAAAAATTGGGGTCTGGGAGCCATTTAACATTGGGGCCAATGTAAAATCAGGTCTCAGGGACCATTTTACATTGATTCCAATGTAAAAATCGCATCCATCACGTGATTTGGTTGCATGCGATCGACGCGATTTCGGGGGGTCCCGATGGATACAATTTTTATCGCTGGCGCAGTGCTAGGAAACAAGTACCAAAAATGCTACTGGCCTTGCCTGTCTCGATGGCTGTCCACCAGTCTCCTGTGCCACACAGTGTCTGAGCCAAGTGCTGCTAGTGCTCAGCACAACTGCACATTTGCAACCTAATCCCATAAACCCCAGAATCCAAATCCTGGCTTTTTGGGGTCAAACTCTGAATCCTGGGATTGGCCTCCCTACTTGGATACCTGTGCCAGGCTACAACCAGCTCAAGAGTTTGGAAGATCTGTTTCAACATCAATTTGTTTACATAGACTGTATCTTTAAGGTGACAAAAGCAAGGGATATTATGGCTATTTAGCCTTCTATG
Source organism: Crinia signifera (assembly GCF_055691185.1). Classification (NCBI taxonomy): domain Eukaryota; kingdom Metazoa; phylum Chordata; class Amphibia; order Anura; family Myobatrachidae; genus Crinia; species Crinia signifera. The sequence continues at coordinate 55,351,495 of NC_139228.1, forward strand.
TGGGTTACCTTGCAGTGTCTTGTAATATAGCTGCCTTGGGTCAGTTGTGTAGTGTGGACGCTACTTCTGTGCTTATTATACCTTTGTCCTATACTGTATGGTCTTCCTATCAACAGGCCAGCTCCTGCAGGTGGTGAGAGCAGCGAATGGCGCACAGTATATTATCCAGCCGCAGCAGCAAATGGTCTTGCAGCAGCAAGTAATTCCCCAGATGCAGCAAGGAGGGGTACAAGCCCCGGTCATACAACAGGTGAGGTTAGGGCTGCAGACTGGAGCTTATCTTCCTTCTAGCAAAATAATGAATGTTTCTCTTGCCAAGGCCTATAATTGTGAGCCGTTTTACATAGAGGACTGTGGTAATTTAAGGGCCCCAGAGTAGTCACTACACTATGGGTTCCATCCAATTAGGTGCGAGTTTATTTCACAAACTTGCAGACCCACTCCAGCGTTTCTAACTGGATTCGAAAATTCTGGTGAGCATTTGATTGAGGTGTCTGGCACATCCTATATACAATTAGTGTATGTAAAACCTTCCTTCGCGGGTATGGGTCGATCGCTGAAGGTTGACATTGGGCGAGGTCGACATGGGTTTTGCATGCTTTTTCTTGTCCCTAATGTCGACATGGACACAGAAAGTGCTGTGCTCGCCATGCTTCTGGCACTTTTCTAGTCTCCCTCTACGCCCTAGTGGATGGTAGGGCATGAAATACCGCCTGTCGGCCTTTTTACGGTCTACCTTATGCTTGTGGGCCTAGTGACCATATACCTCCTAATGGTGCACAGTCTATCAAACGGAGTTTTGTGGTTATTTGAGGGCATTTCTTAAACCACAATATTGGCCCAGTTAAGCTTATTGAAAACATCCAATGCATTGATTGTTCATTGGGGAGATTTTCAGGGAGTTTTGAAGCAAGTCCCAACACTTGTACCTTCTTTTTCACACCTTTGGGGTGGTGCGCACAGAAGAACACTGACAGAAGCTATGGAGTTGTCTTGCAGATGAAAATTGCAGAGAACACTGGCAGCTACTGTCATTAAACCATACAACACTTTGGGGACAGTCTCGTAGGACATGTCAGCCATGTGACACATTGCTGGCTGTCCGTTCTACAGCATTTACACACAATGTCTCTTCCAGGTCTTGGCTCCAATGCCCGGGGGCCTCTCCCAGCAGACCGGGGTGATCATACAACCTCAACAGATCCTGTTTACAGGAAACAAGACTCAAGTCATCCCAACCACTGTGTCCGCTCCACAAGCCCCAACGCAGGGGCAGCTCACTGTAGCAAACCAGCAACAACCCCAGCAAGGGCAGCAGCAAGCGCCTCTTGTCCTGCAGGTGGATGGGGCTGGGGACACGTCTTCTGAGGAGGATGAAGATGAGGACGAAGATTATGATGATGAAGAGGAGGAAGACAAAGAAAAGGATGGAGAAGATGGACAAGTAGAGGAGGTATTGGCTGTTTTTTTTTTTTTTATTGTGATCTTATACTACCATCTGATACATACTCCAGTGGAAGAACCACTTTAGGTTTGTCTCATGTTGGCATACCTGTTAAGTGGATTCCCCCAGTAGGTGTCGGAACCACTTCATTTGGGGTTTGTGGTGACCGCCAGGATTAAGCTTTTAACTGTAACCTTTCCGACTTTCCTCCACAGGAACCCCTGAACAGTGAGGACGACGTGAGCGATGAGGAAGGCCAGGAGCTGTTTGACACAGAGAATGTTGTAGTCTGTCAGTATGATAAGGTAGGTTGCATTGTACAGCGCAGGGCAGTGGTTCTATTGCCCAGATGAATTCTGTTTTCTACAGTTTCTAAACCTAGTTGCTTTTTCTTATTCATTCTTTTATTGGTGTCACTGTATCTAATGGAATTGTAGGTATAATTATAAATGGATTAAATACTTTTAATATGCACAGAACATGGCATTGGGTGTGTGGATAGATAAATGTTTAATAATCCTATACCGGCGTTTTGTTGCTGACGGCCACTGTGCTCATGATGTAATTCTTATTGCCTACACAGGTAGCCGATGGCTGACTCTTGCAGGGTTGTTTGAATCCATTGCAATAAAAATGACTTGGCCCATCTGCCTGTTAATACTATACAGCATGGGTCTTCAAACTGCCGCCCTCCAGATGTTGTGAAACTGCAAATCCCAGCATGCCTTGCCACAGCTTTAACACTCCCTTATAGCAAAACTGTGGCAAGGAATGCTGGGATTTGTAGTTTCACAACATCTGGAGGGCCGCAGTTTGAAGACCCACTTTCTGCTGCGGATTCCTCTCCCTATGCAACCACATATCTGACTTGCCTTCCTCTTTGCTTTTATTACATTGCTTACTTGTTAAGTCCCCCTAAAATAGTGACTCCTAGATCCTTTCCTCCTCTGTAGCTTGTTATTAGGGGGTGGGGGTTTATCCTGTTAGTAGCTGCAATTTACTTCTACTAATATCCCCTCTGGGGCCTTTACAGTTATTGCTGTTATGCGCTATCTGCAAATGTCGACTCATGGAGCTTGGATAATCCATGGATTCAAGTCTTCTGGTTCCTATATGTGTTCGTGCGGTAGCGGGTCCATAGTGTAATAGCGGTCTTTAATAGGATATCATTGTAAATCACGATATCAGGCTGTTATCATCTGAAAACAGATAGCGTTTAATCTGTAGTTGCTACGCTCTTGCCCATTTTTCTTTGCTGCTATAGTTTAGTCATATACTATTCTTTATTCAACCCTTAAGTCTTCAGAAGTGTTGTTAATTATGCATGCCAGCAGGTGGCGGCAGTGTACCAAGTTGAAAGTACGGTGAATTCTGTGGCAAATACAGCATTTTGCTGCGACTGTAGCTTTGAAATAGGGCAGATAATAGACTGGTAAATGCACCTTCCTACATGATCTGCTCAGTGTAACAAGGAAACCTCCCAACTCCGCAAAGCAAAAGCCAACCATGGGGTTATGGAGTAGACTGGTAAAACCGATTTTACAATGCTTGCTGTGAGAAAGCATCAAAATATCCGGTAAAAATGTGAATGATCACACAAGCAGCTTCTGCTGATTAAAACTATCTGCGGCATGGCTACATTCAGCAGAAGGTGCTTGTGCATCCTATTCACTCCCCATTGCAAATTACTACTTTTTTTTTTTCTGTTAAATAAAATATGTGCGGCGCTAGACACTCGTTTCTTTTAGACTGCCCATATTCACACAACAAAAGATATATCCTGAGACTTGTCATTGAAACTCTTCACTCTGTGGCTAAAGCCCTTGTTAGCCCCTTGTGGGACTCATAGTGGAGTCTGACTGCGCACACTAGCGCCGACTCAGTGGGCTTATGCTGTAAACTGCTGTCTTGGTTTTGTTTCAGATCCACAGGAGTAAAAACAAGTGGAAGTTTCATCTCAAAGATGGTATCATGAACCTGAATGGCCGTGACTTTGTTTTCTCCAAAGCCATCGGGGATGCCGAGTGGTGAGCCCACGCAACCCCCTCTACCCACGGCCCACCCTCGCCTCGGCCTGTAGGGGGCGACTGGCGTGAAAACAAACTGATTTTTTTTTTAATACCAAACCTGAAGTATGGGAACTGCCCCCTTCCCTGGCACCAATGTCAAAGACTAAAGCGGTGGAGCTGGGATGTTATGACTGCTGAACTGTCACATGACCGGTGGCACTGGTGACATGGCAGCTGGAGAATTGCCAGAAGTGGCCCTGATTTTACGTATGTATGTTGCTGGTTCTCCCCCTGCACCACACAAGCCCGTGAGGCTCTGGAATGTTTAATGGACAAATACGTTTATGGATGGTACTGTTGCTCCTCATATGTTCTAACCCCATCACCGCATTGGTTATTACTCCAGGTCTCCTCCACTTGATTTTGATCTTCCCGGTCACCTGCTGAACATTAGTGTGGTACAAGCTTTACAGGCTCCGCTGCCCCCCCATTTGTGTTCTATCCTTGTCTGCGTCAGGAACTTCCAAACTTCAGTCATCGAGTGCAGCCTTGGCCTCTACGCATCTATAGAACAGTCTTGCTAACTGACCTACTCTTTGGTGGCTTCTGGTGCCGGTGGAACTGTTCAGTGCAAGACTAACTTGAGCTCCGCAAGTGGTCGCAAGGGCTGAGGTTCCCCTCTGCACAGTAGGTGGCCTAGTAATACAGACTGCACCCATATCTATTGAGGCTGGATTGGAAGAGGGATCTTGTGTTTGTTTGGTCCCAGTACAATGTTGCTATAACTGAATGCTTGTCCGACGGTGACTGCCTTACCTCTGTAGTGCATTATCACTGCCTGTACTGTGTCTGTCACCAGGGGGTCTAGGAGAGGCGTCCTAAGTGGGGCAATGTTCTTACTGCCTTGTGACTAGTGCCTAAGACGATGGAAGCTGACCTTTTTAACTGTTCGTTTTTTCAGTTGTTTGACGCAGCGTTGATCACTCGCAGCAGGGGCCCTGATTTTATCAGGGGGTACCTGTGGACATTCTGCTGACGTGCTATGGGGCAAATAATGCGCTAGGTGTGAGTTCTTCCTGCCTTACACCGCACATGGAAATCAGAAGGCCCCCAGTCTCGTCCTGGTCCGTTAGGGCCGCCCTCTGCGCCTTGACTTTTGTGAACAGGGCAGCAGGTGGGCCAGGACAGAGCGTTGCAGACCTTTGTGTTTTAAATGTGAAATACTTTGTACGTCCGCCTGCTCCTGTGTGAATCGGGGGTTCTTAGATCTGATTTTTATATAAGGAACTGAGGGGTTTTTGTTTTTTTGAGCTACTAATGTCAACTGCTGTTGTACATACAGGAGTGCGGGGGTCAAAGCTATTTATTATGTATGTCTGTAAAATGCTGTACAATGGCAGATTGAGGTTGCTTTCTTGTCTTACTGAATATTTTCTGTTTTTAAATCCCTTGCTTTAGACTCTGATTAGACAACTTATTTGATTCAGTTTTTAATATTTTACCTTTGCAAATTACCTTTTAATTATTAAAGTTATTTTACAAAGCAAATTTTGGCTTTTATTTTTTTAAACACTTGAGAGGAAAGAGTGTATATGGTCATGTGCCTGGAAGATATGGAGCTGCAGGTATCTGGACCTGGTTCCGGTTGATGGTCCAGTGTCTTGGTCGATAACAAAAGCTTGACCTAATTTAATGTAAGCAAATTTAACATTGCAATGGTTGACGCACGGACAGGCAAATATGAGATTTTCACTCTTGGGGGGGGGGGGGGGGGGGGTGGTTTTCATGCTTAACGAGCCATGTGGACTTCAATTGGGAACGGTAAAATGCGCATCATGCTTGGAGAATGTGGCGCAAAGGGCTACACTAAAATGTTGACACAGGGCCAGGTGTGGTATAGCGCCCCCGACAGTCGGGATTCTGACTAAGTATACTGACATTGGAATCCTGACTGCTGGTACTCAAAGGCCCTTGTGGGCTTGCTGTGCTCACCACAGGTTCCATTCTCCCTCTACATGGACACCCACAAGGTAGAATAGCCCCTGTAAATCTGGGTCCTGACTGTTGTGCATTTGTCGGACGCGATTATGTTGTAGTGTTCACTCCTAGGATCCCTATCCCTTTTTTTTTTTTTTTTTTTTTTTTTAGGGCTGGATGCTGATTTAACAAGAAGGGCACATTTTATTTTCGAAATTTTGTGGTAGAAATAAAACATATATAACAAATTGCACATTGTACCAGGATTACGCCCAGTACCCATTATGGCGCACACCATGATGGCCAGTACACCTTACGGCACACACATGCTGCTTACCTACATGATTGTTGCCAGGGTTATTGTGTGTTGGCCGTGGTGGGGGGGGGGGGGGGGGGTGGTGCTGAGTCAGCATGGCAGCTGGAAGAGCTGGCATGGACTGCTACAGAGAAGGCAGGTCAGCATAGCAAGGATAGGGGTATACACAGTACTGCACACAAGGACAGGGTGAATGTACAAGTAAAAAAAAAAAATGGGAAAGGTGCGGCGCCCTGCAAAACAAGTTCAGAGTGAACACTATGTCTGTATACTGACCGTCAGAATGTCACCCGGCATCCCCTGGACTTGCATGTGGTGAAGGGATGGCAGAATGTGTAACTGTTCCCCGCGTTGGTGTTGTGTCTTGTTCAGTTTCATAGTGAGATCAGAAGAGGGTTCTGTATCATGGGGGAGTGCAGGGAGCAGAGGAGCCGTGAGGCTGGGAATGGTCTGTTAGCTCTGCCTTATTGCTGCACTTCAAGACGGTGGTTACCTGGCACCTTTTTTATGTAACAAAAGTCCTATGACACAGTTGTATCCTTGTGCATCCTTGTAGCTGAGCTCAAAGGCAAACACTCCGTTAGAAAGGGGTATCTTTATTTAAGCTATTGGGAGGAAGATCACATGTTTGTGTAACAAAGCTAAAACACTGTTCCACAATTGCAGACCACAAAATCAGCCTCTGTTTGGGGTGGCTGCTTATCCCTGGCATACATTGCAAAGTTCTCCCCAGCGCCATAGTACACGTGTCAATACTGAGTCCTGGTACCAAAGTGAACTCAGCAGCAGTCATGGTGCTACTAGGAGTTCCCAGGCGGTCCCTTTCATGGCCGCATGTCACCTGCGGCAAGATCATCTTTTTATGCGCTGGTTGGCACATAAGCTGTGAAGACAGGTTCATTTCGATTATCACTGTATGAGAGGAGAGTCCATGGTGTGTGGTTTTTTTTTTTTTTTTAATATCTAAGCACCCTGGCATGTATTCTAGTGATCCATGTTAGATAGGCTTCTCCATATAACAGCCGGTGCGCCATGTCCTCGTTCCAGTTAGCCCCCTCTCTGTAAATGCTTTCTCCCATTCTGTATTCGGTTCATCCTAATTGCTGATGAGCAGCATCTAACAATGAGCGGAGTGCTCGAAGTTCTGCCAGACTGGCGGCTATAGTGCCGCTCTGAGCTTTGCAGACCCGGCTATGAGAAACTCTCTGCTCTTTATACTCGGTCTCATGTGGACAAAGTTCTGATTGTGTTCCTCATCCTGTTCTAGAGGTTTAAATACAATCTATTATAGAGCGCATTCCCGTACCTGATTAACTCTTCCTGTTCTCTGCCGGTCTCTGGGTACAGGGTACTTTCGGGCAGTAAGGAACGGGTTCTCTACCAGTTACTGGGATAGCGATAGTGGGAAATGTTTTGGGGTATGGAATTGCCCCAATTTAGGTAGACCTGTATTGGGTCGACGACTGAAGGTAGACAGGCCTTAGGTCAACACCTGAAAGTTTGATGTGTATAAGGTCTTAAGGTTGACACAAGCATTATGTCAAAAGGTCAACATGAGTTTCTAACTTTTCTTTCCAGAATGTCGACCGTCAACATGGGCACCATGTACATGTAAGGTGTCCTATCACCATGCTTCAGGTACAGTGGCCTGCTGTGCTTGGCACACTATTTAACAAATACCCCCCCCACGCGCGCGCCCCCCCCCCCCCCCCCCCCCCCACGCGCGCGCCCCCCCCCCCCTCCCGCGATTCGCGGCAAAAACACCCGCTCCCCCGCGACCCCCCCTACCGCGATTCGCAGCAAAAACACCCCCGCGACCCCCCTCCCGCGATTCGCTGCAAAAAGAACCCCCCCACGACCCCTCCCGCAATTCGCGGCATAACCACCACCCCCCCCTCCCGCGAATCGCAGCAAACCCTCCCCCGTGACACCCCCCCCGATTCGCGGAAAAAACACTCCCCCCCGCGACCTCCCTCCCGCGATTCGCGGCAAAAAGAACCCCCCCGCGACCCCCCCTTGCACGATTGGCGGCGACCCCCCCTCCCGCGATTCACGGCACCCCCCCCCGCAATTCGCAGCAGCCCCAGGATTAAATGGCACATGCAAAACACTGACATGGCTATGGTCGACAATGAAAAAGGTTGACATGAGTTTTTGAAGAATTATTTTTAATTTTTTTAATTTTTTCATATTCATTGTCATGTGTCGACATGGACAGCAATGAAGTGGCACACTTATGTCAACATTTACATGTTATGACCTTTCTGTGTTGATTTTTTCTTGTGGCGATTCGCGTCACACCCCCCCGCAACCCCCCCCGCAATTCGCGGCACCCCCCGTGACCCCCCACCTCCCGCAATTCGCGGCAACCCCCCCACCGGAACCCCTGTGAACCCCGCCCTCCCGCGATTCGCGGCACCCACCCCCGGGACCCCCCCTCCCGCAATTCGCGGCAGCTCCAGAATTAAATTGCACATGGAAAACACTGACATGGCTATGGTCGACAATGAAAAAGGTTGACATGAGTTTTTGAAGTTTTTTTGTCATTTTTTGAATATTTTCATATTCATTCTCATGTGTCGACATGGACACCAATGAAGTGCCACACTTATGTCAACATTTACATGTGTTGACCTTTCTGTGTTGATTTTTTTCTTGTGGCGATTCGCGTCACAGCCCCCGCAACCCCCCCTCCGGCGATTCGCGGCGACCCCCCCCCCCCTCCCGCAATTCGCAGCAACCCCCCACCGGAACCCCCATGAACCCCGTGATTCGCGGCACCCACCCCCCGCAACCCCCCCCTCCCGCAACTCGCGGCACCCCCCGCGATTCGCGGCAGCCCCAGGATTAAATGGCACATGCAAAACACTGGCACGGCTATGGTCGACAATGAAAAAGGTTGACATGAGTTTTTGAAGATTTATTTCATTTTTTGAATGTTTTCATATTCATTGTCATGTGTCAACATGGACACCAATGAAGTGCCACACTTATGTCAACATTTACATGTGTTGACCTTTCTGTGTTGATTTTTTCTTGTGGTGATTCACGTCACACCCCCCCGCAACCCCCCCTCCCGCGATTCGCGGCACCCCCCGTGACCCCCCACCTCCCGCAATTCGCGGCAACCCCCCACCGGAACCCCTGTGAACCCCGCCCTCCTGCGATTCGCGGCACCCAACCCCGCGACCCCCCCCCCTCCCGCAATTCGCGGCACCCCCCGTGATTCGCGGCAGCTCCAGAATTAAATTGCACATGGAAAACACTGACCTGGCTATGGTCGACAATGAAAAAGGTTGACATGAGTTTTTGAAGTTTTTTTTTTTCATTTTTTGAATATTTTCATATTCATTCTCATGTGTCGACATGGACACCAATGAAGTGCCACACTTATGTCAACATTTACATGTGTTGACCTTTCTGTGTTGATTTTTATTTTGGTACTCTTTACCTAGAACGGCGCCCACGATTGGCATCGCGGGTAAATCGCGGGTACATCAAAATCGGGTACCCGCGATTACCGCGATTTTCCCATAGAGAACAATGTTAAAAAGCCTGATTGACCGCGATTTTAGCGTTAAATGCCTCAATGCCCGCGATTTTCCCATAGGAATCAATGTTAAATGGGCTACAGAGCCCAAATAGCCCCAATTAACCCTTAAATGTCCCCCCAATTTTTGTACGCCACCCCACGATCCACGCCAACCCGAAGCGTGGCGAGCGCAGCGAGCCCGCGAGGGGCGGCGGTACGCGTCCTACGACCTTTTCATGCCCTACTATCCACGTCGGCGTGGAGTTGAGAATAGAATAGTGTGGCGAGCGCAGCGAGCCACCGAGCCCGAAGCGTGGCGAGCGCAGCGTGCCCCGCGAGGGGACGCGGATACCTTCACAGGTAGACGCGTCCCCTCGCGGGCTTCACAGGTGTCCGGGTCGCCACGGACACCTGTGAAGCCCGCGAGGGGACGCGCTTACCTGTGAAGGTATCCGCGTCCCCTCGCGGGGCTCGCTGCGCTCGCCACGCTTCGGGCTCGGTGGCTCGCTGCGCTCGCCACACTATTCTATTCTCAACTCCACACCGACGTGGATAGTAGGGCATGAAAAGGTCGTAGGACGCGTACCGCCGCCGCTCGCCACGCTTCGGGTTGGCGTGGATCGTGGGGTGGCGTACAAAAATTGGGGGGACATTTAAGGGTTAATGGGCTCTGTGGCCCATTTAACATTGATTTCTATGGCCAAATCGGGTGGATTGAGGCATTTAACACTAAAATCGGGTCCATCGCGGCTTTTAACATTGCTTCCTATGGGAAATCGGGAGCATCGCGTCGCGGGCATCGCGGGTACGTTTATGGCCGGCCGCGACGCGACCGACGCGATTTTTCAGGTTTAACATGGTTTTCAATGGGAAAATCGCGGGCATCGCGTCGGTCGCGTCGCGGGCAGGCATAAATGTACCCGCGATGCCCGCGACGGGCGCCGTTCTAGGTAAAGAGTACCTTTATTTTTGTGGCGATTTGCGTCACACACCCCCCCCCCACCCCCACAACCCCCACTCCCGCGATTCACGGCACACACACACACACACACACACACACACACCTCCCCCGCGATTCTAGGCAACCCACCCCGTGACCCCCCCTCCCGTGATTCACGGCACACCCTCGCGACCCCCCCTCCCATGATTCGCCGCAACCCCCGCCCCGTAACCCCCCTTCCCGCGATTCGCGGCACCCACCCCCGCGACCCCCCCTCCCGCAATTCGCGGCACCCCCCCGCGATTCGCGGCAGCTCCAGAATTAAATTGCACATGGAAAACACTGACATGGCTATGGTCGACAATGAAAAAGGTTGACATGAGTTTTTGAAGTTTTTTTTTCATTTTTTCAATGTTTTCATATTCATTCTCATGTGTGTCGACATGGACACCAATGAAGTGCCACACTTATGTTAACATTTACATGTGTTGACCTTTCTGTGTTGATTTTTTCTTGTGGCGATTCGCGTCACACCCCCCCCCGCAACCCCCACTCCCGCGATTCACGGCACACACACACACCCCCGCGATTCTTGGCACCCCACCCCGTGACCCCCCCTCCCGTGATTCACGGCACACCCCCCGCGACCCCCGCTACCATGATTCGCCGCAACCCCCGCCCCCGTAACCCCCCTCCCGCGATTTGCGGCAACCCACCCCGCTACCCCCCTCCCGCGATTCTCTGCAATCCCTCCCCTCCCGCGATTCGCAGCATCCACCCCCCACAACCCCCCCTCCTGCAATTCGCGGCACCCCCCGCGTCCCCCCTCCTGCAATTCGCGGCACCCTCCGCGACCCCCCCTCCCGCGATTCGCGGACACCTAAGTTGCAATACAGGGCATCTTTCATACAATTCTAACCATATTTCTCATATACAAACGTTCACAAATTAAGGGGGCGCAGCCCCTTACGACGGTGTGAAGAGCGCCCGTAGGGCGCGATGAATCACCTAGTGTATATATATATATATATATATTGTTCTAGCAATCCGCGGATGACCATCAACGACTCGCTCTTTTACATCCACATATATTCTATGGATCTAAGCTTGAACTAGCCTGTTGGATTGTTGCTAGTACCCAATAATTTGTTACATTAGTTGTCCTGAACCTGTGCACCATTCTACAGATAAGCAAATTAATATAGATCGCAAATATTACTTTCAAAATGTCTGTTTATAAAGTTATAAACCACCCGTGGTGATGTTTTGGGTCAATTAGATGCTCGCGATGTGTTCTTGGAAACAATGGAACACCTTTTTATCAGTGTTCTATTCTGTAGTGAGATAACTTTTTGTTTTGTTTTTATAATTTTTCAATAAGATAAACCCAGATGAAATCTGTCTGAGAAGAAACGCGTAGGGTCAAGAATGCTGTAAGATGGACTCTGAGGATTTCTAATAGAAAACTCGTTCCCTAGTTATAGGGAATAAAAGGTTCTGGCCTCAGTGACGACATTGAAGCAGTGTGTGACCTTCTGCGCCATAAACTCAGTCTCTGATACATATGTGTCCTTAAACAGTATATTTATCTCCCCCTGGGGCACACATTGTTAACTATATAGTGCCTACACATGAGACGATATGCATGATATAGCATTAACAATATATTATATAGTGTGTATGCACCTTTTGCTTCTGGCTCACTATTGTAACAGCTGCATAATCTCCATGTTTTAAACATGTGCCCTCTGCAGAGTCCAGTATTCCCATCATGCACTTGCACAACCGTAACAAAGTACTGTACACTTCTAATGTTCTAGAGCAGGGATGGGGAATCTTTGGCTCTACATCTGTTTTTGAGTTACACATCCCAACATGCCTTGCTACAGCTTTGCTATTTGGCCATGCTAAAGCAGGGCATGCTGGGATGTGTAGTTCAACAACAGCTGGAGGGCCAAAGGTTCCCATTGTAGGTTGATATATGGGTTTGCTCTATTATTGCAGAGTGAGCACATGCTGTCAATATACATATCAGACACTGCTGAGCTGAGGTTGTGGCACTCAAACATATATCGGTATTAACAGTCTGTACTGGCACCTGGACATTATTTCTTCGCCCTGGGAGCTAAATTGTCTAGAAAAGGCCCTGGTCTTACTTGACACCTCTAACCCTGAGAAGGATCTGCACCCTGCTATTTCTACCGATGTAGGGACATCTCTGATATAAATGAGACGTTCGTAGTCCAGGCTTTTCTTGTACTTAAGCTCTGATCTTATTAATGTTCCATTTCGTCATGTTTTGTGTAAACTGAAAGGTCATTAAACAGTAATTGAAAACATTTTCTCCTATCGGTTCCATTACGCTGCTCCAATATAGAGATCTGTGGCGACTGTTATCTGCCCTTAAAGGCACTCGCCGCTGATTCATATGGTTAACATATATATAGTACAAAACATTGGGGAATGCATAGTCTGAGCAATATTCCTACAGTGTATATATGTGACATCTGTGACGTGTACCGGTAATATCCCTACATTATGTGTACTTGGGTCAATGTCAGACTGGGGCCTAGAGGGCCATTGGGAAATGCAGTGGGATGGGCTAATCCTTGGGGCATACTTGCCTACTTTTGAAAACTAGATTCAGCGATGATGATTTAATGTAAATGTGCATGTATCTCATTCCTTGTTTCCCAAAAAAATGTAATTGGGCTAGGTGACCTGAGGGAGATTGCTAGACTAATGAGGGACAGTGGGAGATTGCTGCTATTTCAGGGAGTCTCCTGCAGGAGGGTAGGCAACTGTGCCTTGGGGGTGTGGTCAGTCTCCAGAGGGGGTGTTGGCTTGGCTAACCATAAGGCATAAGGGAGTGCATTTTCTGGGCACTTTGAGAGATAGTTAGATATATCTATCTATCTATCATCACAATGCACTGTAGAAAATACACAATAGTCATGTGCAATATATTGTAATCTATATAATTCAAGTGCTCGGTCTGGAACCTGATGCCTAGAGGAGGATCTGGACCCTTGGACAGCAGTTTCCCCTGTCCTCCTACTGGCCAGTCCAACTCTGACTTGGGTATTGGGATAATCTCTACACATTGATATTGCAGATGACATATTAAGTGAGGGCTAATACAAGTCTTCTAATTGATCAGATCTGTATTGTGGTATGGCTGCTGGTGGACAGTGTGCTGGTATGTCCCATTCGCAGCTGCTGCCGCAGTGCCCAGCGTGTGCAGGATTGTAATTTGTAGCATCATTTAAAATATACAATTGATAATTCCCTCAGTTTATATCAGATTTTTCTGATATTACCAAACTAGCAACAAAAAAGTGATCGGGTTCTTCTACCGATTTCAACCCGTGTGGAATGTGAAAAGGAAATGTTGGGTAGTCTACGATGTCCAAGGTTTCCACTAGATTAATATGTGTACAGTAGCTGTAGAAAAAATCCCCCACGTTATTTATCAAGAGAAGTTATTAATTATATGAACCATAATCTCTGTTCCCACTGAATTATATCCTTGTTTTCTGTTTTTTTGTATGAACCAATAGACATGTATAGTAAACATCCTGAGGCGGCATTTATAATTAGTCCTCTTGAAGTATTTATAGCATATGTCCGGTTCTTTATATAGATCTTGCACATGAAAGCATGACGTATGCTGGCTGCCAGTAGGTGGCGGTAGTGTGGCCCATATTTCCCTCTGATTGAACTCTGCGCAGACAATGGTTTGGTGTTAAAGAGCGCTTGGGCTGAGATTCTACTACCATGGTCAAGTTAAACTTCCGTATAGCACAAATAGCGTAACTTAGAAAAACGCGTGCGTTCTGCAACAATACAGCACATTATAAAGCCAAATTGCCTTTGAGCCAATTCAGAGTTGCACATAATGGCGATGTTCACGGGTAACCGCCAAAAGACTCGTGTGAGAGGGTCAGGAACCCACCTAGCTGAGACGAGATCACAGGGGGAAGTTTTTTGTTCCATGCTCGCCACTTACCCTGTCTGCCAGGCCGGCCATGCAGACATTATAACGGGAAACAGAACTTTACCATTCCACGTCGAACTTCGCAACTTAGGCCGAGATCTGGAAGCATTTTATATGTTTTTACACTTGTTATTAGTAGTTTTTATTTATAAAAAAAAAAAAAAGAGGCAAGTATTAAGAGGAAGCAGATGTTCGTTATACACCGGGCATGGCTGCGGTGGTCACAGGGGACGGTTTAGTTTGCGAAGAGGTTAACTACAGACCTGGACGGCTGAGTGATCCTGTGTTTGCAGAACAACGTTCGCTGCTCCCCGGGTGACGTCTCCCAGACTCTTACACCTCACTAACCCATAACAGTGGCAGGGCTAATCACAACAAGGCCTCTCTCTTACATAGGAGCTTGCGTTATAAGGCAGCCTGACGCACAGCGGGTACCCCGCAGTACACCAACCAGGAATCCATCTAACTAGTCAGGAATGTCTTTTGCGCTCTGGGTGATGGCGTGTCACCACGGAGACTATTTATAAACTGTTATATTTTTGTTCCTGCTCCAGTCTATATTAATGCCAGATTATTATTTTTTTAACAGGCAATTAATTGAAATCACAATACTGGCTGCTACGTTAATAGGACTCTTAATATGTAAACTGGTCTTTCTGGCTGTAATCGGCTGCTAGAAACTGAAAAACACACTGTTGCTGCTGTTTAAAACTTTGGGCCTAATTCATGTTTGCATGCCAGTGTGGTTTTAAGGCTATGGAGCTATCGCAAATTAATTTGTAAGTTGGTCTACGGCAGGGCTGGGCAACACCGGCCCTCCCGATATTGATGAACTACACATCCCAGCATGCCTTGCATCAGTTTCAGCATGGCCACATAGCAAAACTAATGCAAAGCATCCTGGGATGAGTAGTTCACTAACATCTGGAGGGCCGGTGTTGCCCAGCCCTGGTCTACGGACACAGCAGTAGCGACTGCACCGTGTTTTTGCATGTATGTGCTCGCAGGCGGCCATGACACATTTGAGTTTTCATCCAAGGGGTCACTTTGTGTTAAAATTCTCATTGTGAGCAGGATGCGGAAATAGACAACACATGAAAAGGCCGTGGAGGGTTAGGGAGTTTCCCAAAGGATTTTGCGCTTTTTGTTTGAGCAGCCCAGTAGGTGGAAACGTATATTGTGGAGTCTTGCTGAAAGCAAAGAAATACTAGGCGCTTGTATAATGGGGAGGGTTGGAGAGGGTGCAGTATAGCAGTGAGGGTAGAGGAACCGATAGAAATAGAATAAATGAAAGATACTTAGAAATATGAATAAAATAAAAATAAACTTATTACAAAATAAAAAGTAATAAATAAAAAAAAAGTAACTAAAATAAATTAAACCGTGCATAAACTGTTTACACTCCGTTTGAAAGATTCTGGGAGGGCAACAGTCCAATGTAAGCAATAATGCTAGCTCAACCTAACTCTGACCTGCTTACAGGAGAAGACGGCAGCGCCTTCTTTGTGCGGCGTGTGCCTTGGGGTGACGTCAGCCGATTCTCCGGCTTCTGCTCGCAACTTGCGGCATTCAGCTGTGGCGGGTGGCAGCGTCTCCCCTTGATGTCCTGATGTCCCTCTTAGGAATTTTATTTTTTATTACTTTTTATTTTAATTTATTTTTTATTTTGTAATATGTTTATTTTTATTTTATTCTATTTCTATCGGTACCTCTACCCTCACCACTATACTGCATCCTTTCCAACCCTTTCCATTATACAAGCGCCTAGTATTTTTTTTTGCTTTCAGCAAAACTCCACATGAAAATGCCAACCTTGTCGACGTTTGCATGTCAACCTATTGCTTGTGACGACCTTTTGATCATATATTGTCCACCTGCTGACCAAGACATTTAGGGGATATTCGATTTTGGCCGATATTTCGAACAAGCAGAAATATAGGCCATCTTTATTCAATTCCAGATGTTTTTGGACGAGATTCGTCTGTGCAGATTTTACTTTGTTTAAAGACCGCAGACATTTTTGACTACCGGCAGTTGTTTTTGCCGATCCACGATAGTCATATGGGCCCTTATTCTAGTTGATGTAGACGGATGTGTATTATGGACAGGAACCGAGTGCTCTTAGCCCCGCCTACCGTATGGATCGCTCACACCATCCGAATGCGGTAAGACGCTGAATGAACGAACTATGAGTAGATATTTCATGTGAACACCTCCTCCATCTGTGGTAACCTCCGATGGTCGCCGACCATCGAATGATGGTCCAAGCGGTCAGGCAGCAGCGATTGCTCCAGACCACTCATACATTTCTCCGTATGAAAGCAGGGATATGGGCGGGCAGCTGACATCAGGCTATGTCAGCTGTCCGCCCCCCACACGGCTGCATTACCAAACGTACGCCCAGTGTTTTCATGTAAAAGCCCATGAAACACAAGGTGTACGCATATGGTAATGAGCCCACACAGCCCTTCACGCCCCTCTCCACCCCCTGCTCGGATGGTTCCGTACGATCGTTTTCTGCACGGAACTCGCTCCGTGTCCGGACATGCGAGGAATTCGCTCATGCACAGATACGCCTCTGCACAGGCGCAAACACCAAACATCGGCCGTCCTAATGCGCACGGAGCCATCCGACTCAATCAAATAAGGGCCAAAGTCTGTGGAGCGGCAAAAACGGATCCGTCATTAAATTAGCCAAATTTAATTCAACCTAATCTTGTCGGAAACGGATGATATTTCCACTTGTCAGAATTGTCGTCTGGGATTGTATATCCCAGTATACACGCCCCCCCCCCCCCCCCCCCCCCTAATGTCTCTCAGGCACCGTATACCAAACGGCGTAATTGCAGCAAGATTGTTGTGAAATTTAAAGTGGCAATCCCATATAATGCTGAGCCAGCATATGTAAGCGACTGCCATTTTTTTTTTATGTATTGCCGATTCCTCTTGGTTCTGTAATATCAGAGCTTATTACATAACTACATTACATTAAATGGGTGCTGTAGGGTAAATAGGTGACAAAAAAGTTAAAAAAATCAGATTGAATTTTTATTAGTCAAATTAAAATTTGAAAATAATTACAAGAGTTCTAGATACATTGAGGTTTATTCAGACCTGATCGCACAGCTGCAAATTAGCAGAGCAAGCAATTATCGATAGACTGCGCATGCATACGGATCATAGCACGCATGCACAAAGTGATAAAGTACTGCTACCCATTTATTGCTGGCTGTACACAAGGTGATTGACAGAAAGCCAGTGTTTGGGTGTGGTTACCAACCATTTTCTGGGAGTGTCAGGGAAAAGGCAGGTGCACCCAGGCGTTTGTGGGGAGGGTCTGTAATGTCAGCTCCGCCCCCGATCAGCCTGTTTCTATCGCTGCCACTGAGTAAGTCCCGGGCTACACACAGACTGCGCACAGTGGATGGTGGATCGGTGCCGCTCATTTTCCCAAGCCGCACTAAGCAATTTGAAGGCTTGTACTGGTGGCCTTTTAGTCAGACTGGGCAACAGCTATCTAGTCGTAGGGCGCTGCTAGATCACACTGCGGTAATAAGATCTGAATAACCCTCATAGTCAGATGCAGATGTCTGAATCCTTGGGGAAGGCAGTGGGGAAATGTCACTCTGACGTTCACGGGCCAGTCGGTGGAAAAACGTATAAATGTCTCATACGCGACACTGAAAACAGAAAAGCTGTGTCTAGTAGAACTAGAACTGTTTTTGATAGATTTTCATAAAAAATAATATATATCTTTATGCTGACAGTTATTACGTGGTCAGTCGTGCAACATGATAATGGTCTACACCTCATGTGGTCGACATGAGTTTTTAATGTTTTTTCATCCAATTTTTAAATCTTTTTCATACTTTGGGGCCCATTTATCATTCATTAGTTGTGGCTAATTTGGGGGTTAGCTGCAAATATTAATTATCTCTGGAATGCGAGTATAAGGGACCGCAGCATGTATCGGAGGTCACTCCAGTTCTGCACCCAGCCCTATCCCCCATAGGATTCTATGGGGGATGCGATGCTGTACCAGTATCCGGAATGAGAATGCGACCTAATAACTGCCGCTCCTATGATTGAAGCTCCATAAAAAGTAACACCGGCTCTTAATTTGAATTTGAGGGCAATTATCAAGGAGAACTTTCCTTCACAAGTGATGGAGGACTTGGCTTCTCCCGTATGTGACAATTATATGTCGTGATAAGGTGTTGGGTATAATGGAGACTTTTATTTTGGTCCAATCAGTGGGGATGTTATAGGAACGTTGTGGGTGTATCAGTGAAAGTGGCTGCGTACCCAGACCTTTGCCGTGCAAATTGCTCTGCACAGGCAATGTGAAATATTAATGGCAGAATAAAAAACAAGAATACCTGGCAATCGATTTGTTTAAAAATATGAATGTTTAATATTAGGTAGTTTCATGGTAAAACCAGAATCCTGTGAAAAAAAAAATGAGGTGTACTTTGTTGTCAGAAATCACAGTGATGTGAGCAGAGAGACCTCGGAACTCCCCTCTGGGCTCTATCTGCACTGTAAAATCTCCCCCTTCATCACTCTACACTTTGTGATCACATGACGTACTGAGACCCTGCATCTGCGAAGGGAAGCCATACTTTTTTACCTTCTAGAGAGATTTAGAAAAGGAGATGATTTGCACCTGTAAAAGTTAACTTGCTGTTTCAAAGGGAACAACCCCCCTCCCCAAAACCTATGAGTTCTGGCTGCATTACACTGTCACCTGCACACAGTGAAAGCAGGACTGCATGTGTGTAAACCTTCCTGAGCACCTCTATCACTTTATTCTTGCCTTCTGTAATTTTTAAGTGTCTCCTCTATCTAGCGCAGGGTCCTCCAGCTTTTAAACTACACATCCCAGCATGCCCTGCTACAGTTTTGCTGTTTGGCCATTGTAAAACTGTTGCATTGCATGCTGGTATGCATAGTTCAAAAACAGCTGGAGGGCAAAAGGTTACCCATCTTTGACCTACTGTAGTGATTGTCACATCGGGGGAACTTTACTAAAATGGGAGTAATATGTTACATGGGATGTTGCTATGTGTAACCAGTCAGATACTATCTATTATCTTCGAGACGGTGCTAATTAAATAAGAAGTACATTCTGATTGGTTGCCCATAGCAACAGCCCATGTGAAATAGAACTCCCATCTTAGTAAATTTCCCCCAGTGAGAGAATGGATCGAACTCTGCTCCCAACTACAGTCCTCACACCCTGCTATTCTGGTGGGATCCGGATGATAGGTTAATAGGTTGACACAATATGGCCGACATGCATAAGGTTGACAAACAAAAGGTCGCCATGGCTATTGTCGACACATGAAATGGTTGACATGAGTTGTTGGGGTTTTTTTTTTTCCTGTATTTTTCTTTTTTTCCCCTACTTTAACTATCACACGGACTCCGATTGGGAACCTTTTCATATGTTGACCTTTTCTGCCTCGACCTTTTGCTTCTGTCTTTTTTCAGTGTCAATCCTGTGCATGTCAACCTTTTGGTGTCGACTGAAACACTATTGACTTAATTACTGTTAAACCCACGATCCACACCCATTCTGGGCCACACAGTCAATGAAGACCTGTATTACCATAGAGTGGAATCTACTCAGCGTCTGGTCTTCTTCAGGGACCTGTCGAGTGGATCACACAACATTATTTTATATATATATATATATATATATATATATATATATATATATATATATATATATATATATATATATATATATATATATATATATATATATATATATCCTCGGCGGCGGCGGCACTCAGAGACTCCAAACGCTTGTACTTAGTGAAAACTTTTAATCTACGTTTCGGAGGTATAGCCCCCTTCGTCAGGATACAACAAGTGGATACACAACAAGTGGATACACTGCACGCATTAAATACACTTACCCCATGCGTCTCTTCCCCCGTCCTCCGTGGCTGGCATCCTGCCCAGCGTGCTCCGGCCCCGACTTCCTCTACGGCGCGTCACTTCCGGCGGCTACGTCAGAGCTGGCACCCGGCTGTTGCCATGGCTACCACGGGCTTCAGGAACGCACCTGGGGACAACCTGTGAATATAGAACGGTACTCTTTACCTAGCACGGCGCCCACGATTTTGATCGTGGGCATCGCAGGTAAAAAAATCGCGGGCATTGAATGCACTAAAAATCAGGTGCGATGCGACCGACGCGATGACCACGAGTTCCCATAGGGAACAATGTTAAATTTCTCAATTGACCCGATTTTACTGTTCAATGCCTCAATTGACACGATTTTTCCATAGGAAACAATGTTAAATGACCCACAGAGGCCAAATAGCCACCCTGAAGTCTGAAATGGCCCCCACAATTGTTTACGCCACCCCACGATCAACGTCAACCCGAAGCGTGGCGAGCGCAGCGATACGCGTCCTACGACCTTTTCATACCCCCACTATCCACGTCGGCGTGGAGTTGAGAATAGAATAGTGTGGCGAGCCCCCGAGCCCGAAGCGTGGCGAGCGCAGCCGGATACCTTCACAGGTAAACGCGTCCCTTCGCGGGCTTCACAGGTATCCGCGTCCCCTCGCGGGGCTCGCTGCGCTCGCCACACTATTCTATTCTCAACTCCACGCCGACGTGGATAGTGGGGGTATAAAAAGGTCGTAGGACGCGTATCGCCGCCCCTCGCAGGCTCGCTGCGCTCGCCATGCTTCGGGTTCACGTTGATCTTGGGGTGGCGTTAACAATTGTGGGGGCCATTTCACACTTCAGGGTGCCTATTTGGCCTCTGTGGGCCATTTAACATTGTTTCCTATGGAAAAATCGTGTCAATTGAGGCATTGAACAGTAAAATCGGGTCAATTGAGAAATTTAACATTGTTCCCTATGGGAAATCGCGGGCATCGCGTCGGTCGCGTCGCACCCAATTTTTAAGTGCATTCAATGACCGCGATGGGCGCCGTGCTAGGTAAAGAGTACCTATAGAACATATAAATATAAAAAAACGCTATTGCGTGCATTAAACATATTCAGACCGCTAAAATGGTTATCACAAACATGGTGCATTTCAAAACTTCGTGACTGGATGACTGTGCCTATATGCACAGAATTATACTTTACTTAAAGTGACAGTGCTTTCTAAAAAAACGTGAAAAATACCTTTTGCATATTGGCATAGAGCCAAGCAAAAGGCTATAAAAATACATTGAAAACACATAAACACCCACATCTCAATAGACATGGGCTTAGACAGACTAACACTTGCAACCAGTATACTCAAATAGATGGCTTTAAATATTAGGTCCGAGAAATATCTTGGGACTATATGCAAAAATGAGAGAAATATACGGATCACTGTTAAAAAAACGGGGTTTCTAGAAGTTGTTGTGTTGTCCCCACTGTCCTATGCTCTGGAGGGAGCTGCTCTGCCCATGTGGCACCTATGCTGCTATTATACTAAGTTAGGCTTTAATGGTTATTTTCATATATCCCCATTTTACAGTAATAAATATTATGTATATCACCAACACTGAGATCCTTCAAACACTGACATGCTGCCCATCTCTACAGAAAATGGATTAGCCCCAGGGAGTCATTTAACCCTCTGGGGTGTATTGTGTCTAGGCGGAATATCCACCGAGACTCCGTTTGCAGTAGTTTCTTCGCCCTGTTGCCCCCTCTGATGTTCACCGGGACCTGATCGACAATTTTATATTGTAATGTGGCCATCCCATGCTTCTTTTCTGCAAAATGGCGTGTGACTGGTTGGTCACTCTTGCCAGATTGTATTGCTGTCCTGTGCTGCGCCATGCGGGTCTTAAACTGGCACTCAGTTTTGCCAACATAATATAACCCGCATGGGCAGATGATGACATAGACCACATATTTCGATGAGCAGGTCAACGGCCATTTAATTGGTATGCGCTTGCCAGAGTGTGGATGCAAGATCGTGTCTCCTATAGCCATGTAGTTACACGTTACGCATCCTAAGCAGCGGAAGCACCGACCGGAACACGTTGTTAAGCCACGACAGTTTCCACCCCATAGCCACCGTCAAGGGATTACCATACTCCCAGTTTATCAGAGTGTGCAGGGCTACTAGTGAGGTAGAGGAGAGAGAACGTCAGTTGGAACTAATGGTTACAAAATTCCTGCAAAGAGGGTATCCCCACAAGGAACTTATGTGTGCCAAAGCTAGGGCACAGGCACAAAACAGAAAAGATCTATTAGGGGGACGACAGGAGGATCGAAACACCAAAATGATACCTTGGGTGCAGGAATACAATACCAAAAGTAACCGGGTCAAGCAGTGAGCTAAGATCCTATGGCCCATTCTTACCACTGACAAGGAGTTGCCTTTTACTCAGACCCGATTGGTCCCCAGTTACACCAGAAGCACCAATATCAAAGATCTAGTGGTGAAAATGGATATAAGCAGATTTAAAAATCCCCAGGCACAACACTTTCTAAGTAGAAAGAATGGGTGCTTCCGCTGCTTAGGATGCGTAACGTGTAACTACATGGCTATAGGAGACACGATCTTGCATCCACACTCTGGCAAGGGCATACCAATTAAATGGCCATTGACCTGCTCGTCGAAATATGTTGTCTATGTCATCATCTGCCCATGCGGGTTATATTATGTTGGCAAAACTGAGTGCCAGTTTAAGACCCGCATTGCGCAGCACAGGACAGCAATACGGGCAGCAATACAATCTGGCAAGAGTGACCAACCAGTCGCACGCCATTTTGCAGAAAAGAAGCATGGGATGGCCACATTACAATATAAAATTGTCGATCAGGTCCCGGTGAACATCAGAGGGGGCAACAGAGCGAAGAAACTACTGCAAACGGAGTCTCGGTGGATATTCCGCCTAGACACAATACACCCCAGAGGGTTAAATGACTCCCTGGGGCTAATCCATTTTCTGTAGAGATGGGCAGCATGTCAGTGTTTGAAGGATCTCAGTGTTGGTTATATACATAATATTTATTACTGTTAAATGGGGATATATGAAAATAACCATTAAAGCCTGACTTAGTATAATAGCAGCATAGGTGCCACATGGGCAGAGCAGCTCCCTCCAGAGCATAGGACAGTGGGGACAACACAACAACTTCTAGAAACCCCTGTTTTTTAACAGTGATCCGTATATTTCTCTCTTTTTTGCATATAGTCCCGAGATATTTCTCGGACCTAATATTTAAAGCCATCTATTTGAGTATACTGGTTGCAAGTGTTAGTCTGTCTAAGCCCATGTCTATTGAGATGTGGGTGTTTATGTTTTTTCAATGTATTTTTATAGCCTTTTGCTTGGCTCTATGCCAATATGCAAAAGGTATTTTTCACGTTTTTTTAGAAAGCATTGTCACTTTAAGTAAAGTATAATTCTGTGCATATAGGCACAGTCATCCAGTCACGAAGTTTTGAAATGCACCATGTTTGTGATAACCTCATAAAACAATATTTTAGCGGTCTGAATATGTTTAATGCACGCAATAGCGTTTTTTTATATTTATATGTTCTATATTCAAAGGTTCTCCCCAGGTGCGTTCCTGAAGCCCGTGGTAGCCATGACAACAGCCGGGTGCCGGCTCTGACGTAGCCGCCGGAAGTGACGCGCCGTAGAGGAAGTCGGGGCCGGAGCACGCTGGGCAGGATGCCAGCCACGGAGGACGGGGGAGGAGACGCATGGGGTAAGTGTATTTAATGTGTGCAGTGTATCCACTTGTTGTATCCTGACGAAGGGGGCTAGACGTCCGAAACGTAGATTAAAAGTTTGTACTAAGTACAATCGTTTGGAGTCCCTGAGTGCCGCCGCCGCCGAGGAGGTTATACAAGTGGAGATTCCACCACGGAGGGCACCAGGGCAGGACACCCCAAGTGAGGGGCAACAGAGTGCCGGGAGTGAGACTGTGTGTGTGTGTGTGTGTGTGTGTATATATATATATATGTATATCAGTCCAGACGGCGGCACTCAGCAGAAATAAGGTAAATTCAACCAGGTAGATAATCAATCAACGTTTCGAACTTTAACTGCCAGAAGATTGCAGCAGAGCAATGTGGTTAAGTCGGATGTCGCTTTGCTGCAATCTTCTGGCAGTGAACAGTTTTTGGGTACACGTCCAGGCTGCTTTAAATGCCTTAATTGTGTAACCTGTAGATCTCTGATCACAGGTGACTCATTTTGTCACCCGTCCAGTGGCAAACGTTATTTCATTAGGCATCGCTTGACTTGCACGACACGATACATTGTGTATTTGATCTCTTGCCCCTGCTCCATGTACTATATTGGAAAAACTGACAGAACCCTTAGAGAACGCATGGCCTCTCATCGTTATTCTATTAAATTAGCACTCGAGAAAGGTGCCAGCGACCAACCGGTGGCCAGGCACTTTCTCGAGGCGCGTCACACTATGCCAGCACTTCGTTATATGATCATTGATCACATTCCGGCTTCTGATCGTAGAGGCAACCGCTCGCTTCAATTGCTGAAATGCGAGGCACAATGGATTCAACGCCTCAACACTATTGCTCCCCGTGGCCTCAATGAGTTCAGGGGTTTGCACTGTTTTCTGTGAAATTTATGGTACCACACATTAGACCTATTTATGATATGCCATGACATTAGCATCTTCCACATTGATAGCGTTGATACTTGCTTCTATATAGCTATTGATTTCTTTGTTATTTTCTTGTCATTTATTTGCGACTGGTAATAGGTAGTTTTCTCTCAGCTTAGCTCTATTGATGCTACCTTTAATAAAATTATGATAAATTATGATATATCATAATGCTAAGGCTTTGCTATGCCATATACAGTCGACTCTGTCTATTTACCGCTGTTTTTAAAAAATTTCTATCTTTATGGTGTATTTTTTCACTTAATGTATTGTTTTTCACTTATCATGTAACTATAGCGATGCTTAAACAACATACTTTTCTTATGTATTATATACTTAAGTTACCATTGCCGTATGTATACGTCTTTGGCTGTGAATTGCATCATGTAGCTATGGTAACATTAGCCTCCCAGGCAGCCCATACGGGACACGCCGGCTGACACATTGTATGTGCGCCAGTGACGTAGGCGTGGCTGTGTGTCCGGCGGCGCCGTGATGGGAGGTGAGAACGAGGTGTCCATTATCTGGTGTGGTGTATAAATGTAAGTTTGTTTTTTATGTCTTGTTATATCCTGATGAAGAACTGATTAAAGTTCGAAACGTTGATTGATTATCTACCTGGTTGAATTTACCTTATTTCTGCTGAGTGCCGCCGTCTGGACTGCTGTATGTACCCCGTGGGGTTTTGGAAGGCACCGAAACAAGTACATTACTTGTCAAGGTAGTGCTGCTCCACTTCTGGACTATAATATATATATATATATATATATATATATATATATATATATGCACACATAGCTGCTTTGTTGATTTAAATACCATTCCTTGAAGATTTTCCCTGTGTTTTAAGTTTCCATTGCAGTAGAACCTTATTCCTTAGAGTGGATGGTTCTGCTGTCTGTTGCAGGTTCCCTAGTAGAGAGGTGGCGGGCTGGGATATAACCTCTTTGAAGATGTCTGGAAGAAGACTTACTACTTTTTATTATTCTAAAGAAAAAAACAAGTTGTGTAGCTGAAATTCTATATCCTTAATGCATCCTCAGCTCTTGACTTGTCAAGCTGCCTTTTCATAGAACAATGCTGTTAAAATTGGGGGAAAAAGTCTTAACAAGTGTAAAACAAATGGAATAAGTTTATTTTTAGTAAGCCGGTTTCGGTAAGCTCATAATTGATGTTTAGAAGGCGGTATCATGTCCTCAGTTTCTACCTCTCAGCATAATTTGAGGCTATAACGTTTCGTCTTTCTATAGAATATTAAAAGACTGGACTGTCGACAAAGAGTCTCTTTTCCAAAATTAGCAGTGGAGCCCTTTCATACGTTCCAACACTACTGGTGTGTTACAGTCAAACCTGTATCATTAGGAATGCCCCTACAGAAGTAAGAATACAGTTAAGAAAAAGTTTAATTGCTAAGTGCAACCTCTGAAAGCCCATTGCTCATGTAAGGTCCACCAGTACAGAGGCCGCTAAGCCATCAGTAATACCTAGTGGTCACAAACTAGCACCAGGAATTTCCCGTTGTTGTCGCTAAGCCCGTTGGTCAATCAGCACCAGTCGGCAGTCTGCGTTGAGTTGGTCAGCCGGCAGTCATCCAGTAGGGCAATTTGTGTTCCCGCCACAGGCTGGTTTTCTTTAAGGACATCAGGAATGTTTGCCATTGTCTGACCGGTTCCCCGGCTACTTCTTTGACTGTACGATCCACTGCTGTTCTTAGGAGACACTGCCTGCCCGCGATACACCTGCGCCTGGTGTTCACAGACACCAAACTTACTAAGAAGAATGAAGACATCTCTGCGGAAAGCCTTGGTGAAAATAGCATACAGGAAAGGGTTGGCGCAGGAATTAAGTGGGTAGAACAGCACCAGCAAAATCTTGGAGTTAGACACCGTGATAAGGGGTTTGTTCATAATGGCGGACAATGCGTAGAAGGAAATTGGCGCCATGCAGAGGAAGTCGGTGAAGATCAGGACTGCCATACGCTTAGCGATCTTGGTGTCTTTGTCTCCAGATTTGTAGTGAGGATTTCTGACCGTAACATAGATCTTAATGTAGCATGCGCAGATTATAATAAACGCGATGATGTTGAGCATCAAAACCAAGATGATGTATGCCTGGGAGAGCGTCGTTTCTGTGTCCATCGGTAGGCAAATGCTGACTTTGATGTAGCTGCTTATTCCAACCAGCGGCAAAAGAGCGAGAAAAAAGCAAAAGACCCAACCACCCAACATGATGAACGAGGCGTGCCTGAGACGGATTTTGCGGTCCAGGCGCATGGCGAATGTAATGGCGTACCAGCGCTCTAGAGTTATGATAGTCAGGGTATACACCGACAGTTCGCTGGCGAACACGGTGAAGAATCCTGCTGTGTTGCACCCCGGCCCTGTCTGCCAGTTAATGGCGTAGTTGTAGTACTCGGAGCGGGTGTGGAGGTCCTCGGAGGCTATGAGGAGAAGGTAGATGCCCATACAGAAATCGGCAAAGGCTAAGTTGCACATGAGGAAACGAGGCACTGTGAGTTTGTAATGGCTGGTGATGAGGATGAACAGGACAAAAGCGTTCCCCAGTATGGACAAGAGGTTGACGAACCACACCACAATGCGCAGGAAGTTGTAGCCCATGATGTCCTCACAAGGGTTGAACTCATCAGGCTCCGGCGTGCAAACCAGTTTCTCGCTGACGCCGCAGAGGACATAGTCGTAGTAGCTGTCAAAGGCGGGGGTGTATTGTTCCTGCACGTTCTTTATCTCCCGCCCGAAGCCCACTTCTTCGTCACCCTGTTCCTCAAAGAAAACGGAAAAGTGGCTGCTGCTGAGAAAGTCGGTGGACTTGGAATTCTCCGCCTCGGGATCTCCGTCCATGTAATCCTGGTAGTAGGGTCCTATCCCTACAACGGTTCTCAGAGAGCGCTTCTTGTGGGAGTTCTGTATATAGGACTGATTGCACATGATAGGTTCCAGATCGCTGTGGGGGGGGGGGGAGATTGAACAGAAAATGAATTAAATTGCACAGCAATAGGGACAGCACAAATGCAAAGCAGTATCATGATTCAGTGACGTGCTGGGGATTATACTGGGCAAAAGTGCACTCAGAAGACATGGGGCCTGATTCAGAGTTGATCGTAAAAGCAAAATCTTTCTCACTGGGCAAAAACCATGTTTAACTGCAAAAGGCCAGCGCTAATTCACATGGGTGTCCATTAAAACAGGTGCCCCTCTGGATTTTTAGAAGGTCAGTATTGACCCCCACTGCAAACTAATCTACAATGCCATAGCTGCCTTCTCTGGTGGTTATGAAAAGTTTGGTCAAACTTTACATACTCCTTGTGTTTATTGTCATTGCCGGAGTTCAATCTATGGAAATGTTTTTGGCATGTGTCAGTCGGTGCCGGTGGTTACTGACCTTTTCTTTTTGGTCCAGTTTGTGAAGGCACAGCAGTGGCTGGGGTAAGACAGTTCCGCCATCTCCAGGTGGACGAAGGTGTTTAAAGGGGGCAGTTTCTTCAGGTACCATGTGCTTCGGGCCTGAAGA
The DNA here is from genome assembly GCF_055691185.1 of Crinia signifera. Classification (NCBI taxonomy): domain Eukaryota; kingdom Metazoa; phylum Chordata; class Amphibia; order Anura; family Myobatrachidae; genus Crinia; species Crinia signifera. The sequence continues at coordinate 55,379,858 of NC_139228.1, forward strand.
TGCTTCAGGTATTCCAGGCCTTTGGTGGGAAGGGAAGCCACTGCTGTCTTTGAGATGTCCCTGAGGAAACATGATGACATTGTTATGCCCCGTACATCAGGAATGACTACGATCTACAAGTTAAACCATGGGGCAGATGTATTAAGCCTTAACAAGAGATAAATGCAAGGGTGACCAAGAGAGATAAACGTCCAGCCAATCACCTCCTTACTGACTTTTTTCAAACACAGCCTGGAACATGGCAGTTAGGATGTGATTGGCTGGATGTTTATCTCCCTTTATCTCCTTGCATTTAATACAACTGCCCCCATGGGTGGTAGATGTATCACAAGATGAGACGTTGCCACTAGCACCCAATCAGTTCCTATCATTTTATAGAATGTGCTAGACAAATGAAAGCTGCAAGCTGATTTGTCACAATCTCATTTCATTACAGAATCTAAATCCGTAATTAAGGAAGTAAATGGGTGAACACCCAGGACTTGCTCTCAGATTGTAATGCAATTTTACAACGAAGGAAATGCAGACAATGCATTTAAATAACCAAATGTATTTTCTATTGACTCATGCTTGCCCTTAGACACTAACAATACATACACAGTAGTCATTTAAATCAGTGGTCCACGGCAATGTTTGAGGGAGCAAAGGCCCTTTCCTTCAGCATTGCCGTGCACCAATGTTCCATCTGCTGCAGATTTCATCTGAAGACACTTACAATGTGGTGGGGCCACTAAGAACACCAAAAAACACTTCTTCGTGGAGGCCGGCCAGACGCTCGTTGTTGTGTAAGTCCCTGAGAGAGGGAGAGAGAAGAGAAAACATTTGTTTCTTGGATCTGAGGACTTGTTGTGGTTAAAGCACTAACTCCGCAGCGGGGGGATGTACTTAGAAACCAAGCAGGGTGTTACCACTGGCTGTCTTCTCCTTAAACTCGTTAAAACCTATGCAGGCATGTAGCATTAGGATACAGGTCACGTGTTACAGACTTAATTGGTGCAAAAAAAAAAAAAAACCACAACCAGATTCTGCCAAGTTCTCCAAGTTCCCTCTGCTGCGTGATACATAGTACCAGCCTGGCGTGGAAGAGGTTACCCGGATTTGCAGACAGAAGAGAATTGCTTTAGCGTGGGAAGAAGGAAACTTAAAAAAAACAAAACCCCATCAGCCTGGCAAGTGCACGCCTCGATCAATTCCCTGCCTTTAACAAGCCACCTACACCCTCGCTCCTTCCTGGGTTTGACTCTCAAAGATTTGGAGTCTGCAGAAAAATCCAAATGTTCTCAGGCTGAGAAAACAGAACAGAGATTTTGGGGTCTCGTCGACACTATTATTATAATTCCCGGTATAGCTGGCGGGTTTGGTTGCTGTTTGCACAACCTAAAATAGTAAAAAAGTTTTTTGGGTTGATACACAGGGACGTATCTGTGCAGAACAGAAAAGGTCAGGAGTTCCCTGGAGCTCGGGCCGTACTCGAATGTCTGACAGGCAATGTCTAGGTATATGTTGACACCATATGGTCAACATATCTGTTGAAAAGGTTGCCAACTGTCAAGGCTTGAAAGGTCGACATGAGGTTTTGGGGGAATTTTTTTTCATACTTCACCATCCATATGGATTGGGCCTGCGTCTGGATCATGTATGAAACGGTCTACCGGGGTTGACCATCCCAGGTCCTTGAACTTGCTCGCTAAGCTTTTCTTGTGACTTAAAACCAGGATTGACAATCCGGATTAGGGGCCTAATTCAGCCTGGATTGCTAATTCGAAAATTTGCAAATTAAAGCGTACCATACAAATGTGCGAGGGGAATTAGCGGCTGAAAATGTTTATGGATCGTAAAAGCAATGTGGCCCAGACTTTGACTGACAGGAAGCTGGCGTTATTGGGGAGGGTGTGTGATGTCAGCAATAATCACGCCTACACTGTCTCGGTCGCAGATTAGTGGCAGCCTCAGACTTACTCACAATTGCAGAGACAGTAAGAACTCTTCAGTGTTCCGGGAATTGTGCATGGATTTGCATTCGCAGTTCTCTCGCAATTTAACAAGGAGTGTCTGCTCTTTTTGTATCGGTGTCATATTTCCCTTCGCAGTCTACTGCAAAGTCTCACATTAACGATCCATGCTGAATTAGACCCTAGGTCTTAAAGGTGCAACCTGTGTCTTAATGACCTGCGTCGCTTCGAAGAAAGAAATTGATTGGCCGGTGGCAGTAGCACCTTTTTTTTTTTTTTTCAGCCGACATGTGCCAACAGGCGTTTTTTTCATGCCCTGCCATCCAATAGCAATAGGGCGTGGGGGGAGAATTAAACAGTGCCCAAAGCATGGCGAGAACCCCCTTACAGAGTTTTTTTACGGGGTTATTACTCCTGTGTGTGGATGCGCGGAGAAGGGCGGAGGGCCCTGTGTCTTACAGGGCTATCTAATAACGCTCTATGTTGCTGCAGATGCCTGTTGGCCTGTAATCTCTCTCACACATTTTAAGCAGAGATCAAAAAGACAACCTGGCTCACTCTAATGGGGTGAGGAGGCGCAGTAGGGGAAAAGACTGTTCTGCCTATACCGCCTCCTCCCTGATGTCTTACAAGAGGGGGTTGGCTGGGCCTTGTGGTTCCACAGCAGCTAGCATGCTGCAAGTTCCCTGCTAGTTTGGAACAAGAACATAATCAGGCAGCAACAGCAGCTCCGGTCTTGTAAGGAGCAGTGTCTAACTGGGCATTTTAGAGATGGATGCTTAAGGCCAGTTTTCCAGCCTGTGTGATCAGCGTCTGTTTGTTCAGTGCTGCGCGGCGTGCAGCGGGGGTCAGTACAGGCATTAACTGCAGACAGGGAACGTGCAATAAACGAAAACAAGATCTAATCCCGGTAATCTCTCCATTACCTGCTTCTGCACACACGCAGATTAGGGGGAATCCGAGGAGCAGGCGCTTCCATAAACACTGCGAATCCACGCAGCAATTACACGGGCGCAGAATAACAGCCATGTTTATTTGCCCCGCGTGAGGACAAGTGTTTGGTTTCTGTTATTACAGAGTCTTGTTCTCACACTCATCTGCTTTAGAATCTTCGCTGCATCGGATCTGACGAGTCAGGATGGAACGTTGGCGGGCACCCATGGCACAGTGGCCAAACGGGCTCATGTCTAGGCACTGTCCCAGGTCACTGGGATAGGACCCTGGGGTCATTGTTAGTGACTTACAAATACTTTTATTACATTTATCAATTGATGAAAAGCCTTATTCTGTTTTCTGTGCAGGGTAAATACTGGTTACTTTTGCATGTAGCCCATGAACGTTAAACCGCTGTATTTTTAGGCTGCAATTTAGATTTCAGTTTGAACACAGCCCATCCAAATCTAACTCTCTGCACATCCATTGCGGCTGCCCCGTCTGCAGTGCAGCATGGTCTTATAACCAGACGCCGCCCTGCGAATACCAATACGCACCCCCCTCGCACGTTGTGTACGTTTGCAGGGGATTCATTCGCAGACCATCGAATGATGTGGAAGGCCCAGGCACATCTAAGGTTACTCTGAGGTAACCTTAGATCTGCATGGACATTTGGAAGGAAGTGGGCGGGCAGCTGACATCCGGTGCCCACGTTACCGGGAGATTTCCATGGGAACGCCCTGCATTTTCATGGGAATGCCCATTCGAATGATGTGGGTGTTCCTATGGGTGTGACTATCTGCCGCCCCCCCCCCCCCCCCATCCGACAATCTGTTCGTGTGGCCATAGGCACGTGGCGTATGTACATATGCCGAACATCGGCCCCATGCAATTGAGCAGCCGCTATGAATGGACCTAAATAAAGTCCTATGTGTACTCTCACTTATTACTTACAAATCAGAATCAGGAGCATTGTGTGGGCTGGGGTTACATAGTATATGATATGCTGGACGTCAGAATACCGGTGGTTAAAAAACAACGTCGGCATTCTGTTACGGAGAATCCCAACAGGGGCTCCATATGTACCCTAACACTCTCTCCCTAACCCCCTTGCAGAAGCCTAATACCCCTCCTCCCAGCAGCCTAACCTTTACTGACCCTTCTGGTGCCTGATCCTAACACCCGTACCCGCCACCTAAACCCCACAGCCTAACCCTAATTCCACCTTCTAAGATCCCAAACCTACCCCCCCCCCCCTCCCGCAGCCTAACCCAGCCACCTAAAGTTGGGGAGACTCTTGACCCTTAGTGTTCTGCAGTTAGCATGTCTGGCAGTCCTCGTTGCTGTACCGAGGAAAATCTATTAGGACTTTTGTATTTTCCAATAAATGCTGAAGCACAAATTGCGCCAAGTCTTGGCAACATTTCTCAAACAAAACTGCAAAACTTCCAGCAAGTCCAACAGCGATACACAAGGGTTATATTGTCTCGCTATGCCAAGGATTCAATATAAAAGTTAACCTTTGTATTTGCCATTTTAAGACTACTTAGAAGAGTTTTAATACAGTCCTGGAGCGCAGCAGCCTAGAAGCAGCCCTGTCAGCCAAACGTGTGGCCCCTGGTTCTCCTGTTGGACGACATTCATTTGTAATAGTTTTCAGACCGCAAACACAGTTATGTCAGAAATGCTCCCCTCTTTGAATAGATTTGGAAAGAGCTATTAGAGATGTCTGCAAGGCTCATGCTTGTAGCTCCGAGTTCTAAAGGACTTTATAGTCAGTGTAAGCACGGTAGAAAGGCGTGCCCACAGGGTACATTGTACGGCTGAAACGTGGCACCTTAGCCAGAACAGAAGTATCCGTTCCACTGAGGGCCTGATGCAGGGACTGGGTATGGGAAGACTGAGCATCCCAATGCTGAGGATCGCAACACCTCGTAGGTAAGTATCATAACCCTACCCCCCGAACCCTCCATCCTTAGAGCCTAAACCATACCCCTCCCTCTGTAGTGCCTAACCTAAACCATACCCCCATAGCGCCCAACCCAAACCATGCCTCCGTAGTGCCTAACTCAAACCATACCTCATTAGTGCCTATCCCGAACCATGCCTTATTAGTGCCTCCGTAGTGCCTAACCCAAACTGTGCCTCCATAGTGCCTAAACCATAACCCTCATTTCATAACCCTCATTTCATAGTGCCCAACCCAATCCATGCCTCCATAGTGCCTAACCCAACCATGCCCCCTTAGTGCCTAACCCAAACCATGCCGTCTTCATGACTAACCCAAACCGTGACCCCATAGTGCCAAACCCAACGCCTCCTTAGTGCCCAACCCAAACCATGCCCCCTTAGTGCCTAACCCAAACCAAGCCCCCTTAGAGCCTAACCCAAACCATGCCCCCTTAGTGCCTAACCCAAACTATGCCCCCTTAGTGCCTAACCCAAACCATGCCCCCTTAGTGCCTAACCCAAACCATCCCCCATTACAGCCTAAACCATAACCCTCCCTCCATAGTGCCCAACCCAAACCATGCCCCCTTAGTGCCTAACACAAACCATGCCTCCTTAGTGCCTAACCCTAACCATGTCCCCTTAGTGCCTAACCCAAACTATGCCCCTTAGGGCCTAACCCAAACCATGCCCCCTTAGTGCCAAACCCAACGCCTCCTTAGTGCCCAACCCAAACCATGCCCCCTTAGTGCCTAACCCAAACCAAGCCCCCTTACAGCCTAACCTAAACCATGCCCCCTTAGTGCCTAACCCAAACCATGCCCCCTTAGTGCCTAACCCAAACCATGCCCCATTACAGCCTAAACCATAACCCTCCCTCCATAGTGCCCAACCCAAACCATGCCCCCTTAGTGCCTAACCCAAACCATGCCCCCCTTAGCGCCTAACCCAAACCATGCCCCCTTAGTGACTAACCCAAACCATGCCCCCTTAGTGCCTAACCCAAACCATCCCCCATTACAGCCTAAACCATAACCCTCCCTCCATAGTGCCCAACCCAAACCATGCCCCCTTAGTGCCTAACCCAAACTATGCCCCTTAGTGCCTAACCCAAACCATGCCCCCTTAGTGCCAAACCCAACGCCTCCTTAGTGCCCAACCCAAACCATGCCCCCTTAGTGCCTAACCCAAACTATGCCCCTTAGTGCCTAACCCAAACCATGCCCCCTTAGTGCCAAACCCAACGCCTCCTTAGTGCCCAACCCAAACCATGCCCCCTTAGTGCCTAACCCAAACCAAGCCCCCTTAGAGCCTAACCCAAACCATGCCCCCTTAGTGCCTAACCCAAACCATGCCCCCTTAGTGCCTAACCCAAACCATGCCCCCTTAGTGCCTAACCCAAACCATCCCCCATTACAGCCTAAACCATAACCCTCCCTCCATAGTGCCCAACCCAAACCATGCCCCCTTAGTGCCTAACCCAAACCATGCCCCCCTTAGTGCCTAACCCAAACCATGCCCCCTTAGTGCCTAACCCAAACCATGCCCCCTTAGTGCCTAACCCAAACCATCCCCCATTACAGCCTAAACCATAACCCTCCCTCCATAGTGCCCAACCCAAACCATGCCCCCTTAGTGCCTAACCCAAACCAAGCCCCCTTAGAGCCTAACCCAAACCATGCCCCCTTAGTGCCTAACCCAAACCATGCCCCCTTAGTGCCTAACCCAAACCATCCCCCATTACAGCCTAAACCATAACCCTCCCTCCATAGTGCCCAACCCAAACCATGCCCCCTTAGTGCCTAACCCAAACCATGCCCCCCTTAGTGCCTAACCCAAACCATGCCCCCTTAGTGCCTAACCCAAACCATGCCCCCTTAGTGCCTTACCCAAACCATCCCCCATTACAGCCTAAACCATAACCCTCCCTCCATAGTGCACAACCCAAACCATGCCCCCTTAGTGCCTAACACAAACCATGCCTCCTTAGTGCCTAACCCTAACCATGTCCCCTTAGTGCCTAACCCAAACTATGCCCCTTAGTGCCTAACCCAAACCATGCCCCCTTAGTGCCTAACCCAAACCATCCCCCATTACAGCCTAAACCATAACCCTCCCTACATAGTGCCCAACCCAACCCATGCCCCCGTACAGCCTAAACTATAACCCTCCCTCCATAGAGCCTAACCAAAACCATGCCCCCTTAGTGCCTAACCCAAACCATGCCCCCTTAGTGCCTAACCCAAACCATGCCCCCTTAGTGCCTAACCCAAACCATGCCCCCTTAGTGCCTTACCCAAACCATCCCCCATTACAGCCTAAACCATAACCCTCCCTCCATAGTGCACAACCCAAACCATGCCCCCTTAGTGCCTAACACAAACCATGCCTCCTTAGTGCCTAACCCTAACCATGTCCCCTTAGTGCCTAACCCAAACTATGCCCCTTAGTGCCTAACCCAAACCATGCCCCCTTAGTGCCTAACCCAAACCATCCCCCATTACAGCCTAAACCATAACCCTCCCTACATAGTGCCCAACCCAACCCATGCCCCCGTACAGCCTAAACTATAACCCTCCCTCCATAGTGCCTAACCCAAACCATGCCCCCTTAGTGCCTAACCCAAACCATGCCCCCTTAGTGCCTTACCCAAACCATCCCCCATTACAGCCTAAACCATAACCCTCCCTCCATAGTGCACAACCCAAACCATGCCCCCTTAGTGCCTAACACAAACCATGCCTCCTTAGTGCCTAACCCTAACCATGTCCCCTTAGTGCCTAACCCAAACCATGCCCCCTTAGTGACTAACCCAAACCATGCCCCCTTAGTGCCTAACCCAAACCATCCCCCATTACAGCCTAAACCATAACCCTCCCTCCATAGTGCCCAACCCAAACCATGCCCCCTTAGTGCCTAACCCAAACTATGCCCCTTAGTGCCTAACCCAAACCATGCCCCCTTAGTGCCAAACCCAACGCCTCCTTAGTGCCCAACCCAAACCATGCCCCCTTAGTGCCTAACCCAAACTATGCCCCTTAGTGCCTAACCCAAACCATGCCCCCTTAGTGCCAAACCCAACGCCTCCTTAGTGCCCAACCCAAACCATGCCCCCTTAGTGCCTAACCCAAACCAAGCCCCCTTAGAGCCTAACCCAAACCATGCCCCCTTAGTGCCTAACCCAAACCATGCCCCCTTAGTGCCTAACCCAAACCATGCCCCCTTAGTGCCTAACCCAAACCATCCCCCATTACAGCCTAAACCATAACCCTCCCTCCATAGTGCCCAACCCAAACCATGCCCCCTTAGTGCCTAACCCAAACCATGCCCCCCTTAGTGCCTAACCCAAACCATGCCCCCTTAGTGCCTAACCCAAACCATGCCCCCTTAGTGCCTAACCCAAACCATCCCCCATTACAGCCTAAACCATAACCCTCCCTCCATAGTGCCCAACCCAAACCATGCCCCCTTAGTGCCTAACCCAAACCAAGCCCCCTTAGAGCCTAACCCAAACCATGCCCCCTTAGTGCCTAACCCAAACCATGCCCCCTTAGTGCCTAACCCAAACCATCCCCCATTACAGCCTAAACCATAACCCTCCCTCCATAGTGCCCAACCCAAACCATGCCCCCTTAGTGCCTAACCCAAACCATGCCCCCCTTAGTGCCTAACCCAAACCATGCCCCCTTAGTGCCTAACCCAAACCATGCCCCCTTAGTGCCTTACCCAAACCATCCCCCATTACAGCCTAAACCATAACCCTCCCTCCATAGTGCACAACCCAAACCATGCCCCCTTAGTGCCTAACACAAACCATGCCTCCTTAGTGCCTAACCCTAACCATGTCCCCTTAGTGCCTAACCCAAACTATGCCCCTTAGTGCCTAACCCAAACCATGCCCCCTTAGTGCCTAACCCAAACCATCCCCCATTACAGCCTAAACCATAACCCTCCCTACATAGTGCCCAACCCAACCCATGCCCCCGTACAGCCTAAACTATAACCCTCCCTCCATAGAGCCTAACCAAAACTATGCCCCCATTTTGCCTAACCCTAACCATGCCCCCTTAATGCCTAACCCTCCCTACCTGTATCCTAACCATGCCCACTTAGTTCCTAACCCTTACCACCCCCCTTAGTGTCTAACCCAAACCATGCCTCTGTAGTGCCTAAAATGTAACCTCCCACCGTCCCCTGCAACCTAACCCTCCCCCTTAGTGCCTAACCATCCCCTTGGTGCCTAACTATACCCCTTTAGAGCCTAACCCCCCCACTGCCTAACCTTAACACTCCCCCCTGCAGTCTAATACTTACCCTCCACCAACAGTTTAACCCTAACCCACCCTGTTGTGCCTTAACCTAACTTCACCCCCCACAGCCTAACCTGTTCAGGATGCCAACAGTCAGGATTCCGGTGGCAGCATTGTGAACAGTATCGGGATTACTGCATAGGTCTCCTGGCCAGTTCCATGATCCCGGTGGCAGTATTTCAAATACCAGCGCTGGGGTGTGGGGCAGGATAGGGCTGCGGCGGGGGCACAGGTAGGATTCCATTACTAGTGTATATAAATACTGTATACATACATACAGTATGTGAATGGGACACGTCAATCACTTACCACCAGGATGGACAGTAATGAATGCGTGTAATGCTGCCTTGCTCAGTAGATGGGAGTGATTTTCTGTAACATCTTGATGTATGTATTGGATTCTTATTGAGGATGACAGCAGGAGCAGTAGACAGCTGTTCTGTGGATGGGGTCTTATCCCCTTACCGACGCAGCCTGTTTTTGCCTTCCTGACGGAGGCCTTTTTTTCAAATCTGACATGTATCACTTTATGTGGGGATAACTTTTTATTGCTTTTACTTATCCCAGTGATTTTGAGATTGTTTTCTCGTGACACATTGTACTTTAAGTTAGTGGTAAATTTTGGTCGATACAGTCTGTTTTTTTTTTGTGAAAAATACCAAAATGTCGTAAAAAAATTGAACATTTTGCAATTTGCAAAATGTTAAATTTTCTGCTTGTGAGACAAATAATCATACCACTCAAAATAGTTAATAACTAACATAGACCATATGTATACTTTATTATTACATCATTATTTCAACCTGCTTTTCATTTTTTTGGACACTAGGGGGCAGCAGAGTCAAAATTATACACATAACACAGTAAACGCTGCTTTTGGCTGTTCACGTTTGAACAGCCAATCGCAGCGATCGCTGAGGGGGGGGGGGCATCGGTGCCCCCCCTGGGCAATGAGGGAAGATGTCTGCTGTCAAGGACAGCAGACATCGTCCCTCTGTCACCGCGTCTATAGACGCGGTGACAGTTTAAAAACATGACGTACATTTATGCCATGTGTCGGGAAGTACATCCCGACCATGACGTAAATGTACGTCAAATGTCGGGAAGGGGTTAATGGATTTTCAATAGAATATTCTGTCCCCACAGGGAAGTTATTATGCCACTGAATGTAGTTATAGAATGAATGTTCCCTCTCTGCTGCCCACAATTCATGGCTCCATATAAGATGTGATGGTCTGTCAGTGCTTTAAGTATGGTTCATTAACAGTGGCGTTTTTTACCTATGGGGTGCTACTGTAGTGAAGCCAGATGCAGTCTGTGAGACTGCATTGGCTTCACTGTGACTGGCAGTGACTTCCTATTGGAAGTCCAAACTGCCAGTCACCCAACTCAGTCCCATTGGGAGGTGTTCCCTCCCTCCGGGGCTGCCCCATTGGCGTCTATGGGCTGTAGCAGCAGCAGCTTATAGAACCAGGGGCATGTGCATGCTCAGTACCTAGGTTGGTACTGCACATGCGCCGATCCCAGTGCCTGTCATCTGTATTGTACAGGCGCCGGGATCGGGATTTAAGTGCAGAACAGCCCATAGAAGATCGGGGCCAGCGCATGCGCAGTACAGAGGTCAGTTCTGCGCATGCCCTGGTGCATGTGCATGTGCATGATAAAGTAGAGTAGCAGCATTAAATTGTGACTATCCCAACAATATGAAAATATTATTGTCATATAAACAAAACAGAATGTTAGCCAAGTGACCATAAAATATACAGGAGCTGAATCCACCAACAATTATAATGCGTAGTCATGGAAAGCACAAATATGGAATAATTCAAATATAACATAGTACGAGCATAGTAGATACAGAAATATTTACTTAGATTATAGTAGCACATAAAAAAAAAAACAGTCCGGCAAGCAGAGGATCCCTTGAGAAAGCAAAGTCAACTCAGATTAATCTGGCCAATATTCAGGACCGAGAAATGGCTTGACTGGGATAGGGATGGCATATCCAGGCACTCGGGGACACTCAGAAGTGTATCCAGGAAAATCAGAGTGTGAGATCCGAAAACGTGCAGCCGCAGCCAGGGAAAATGGAGGAATCCTTGAATAGAGCATAGCTTCAACTAAGCATGTAGATTTAGAATAACAGGAGCCCTCAGATCCAAATAGTACCCTCGCAGAGAGCCCAGCCAGGGCATGATCAAACGGAAACCCTGCAGGGGCCACAGACTCATAGCATAGTGGCAGATTCTTCTCATCCCCAGCAGTAGACTCATCCAGAGCAAAGGAGGTAGAGGGGGAGATCCCAGGCTGCACACCATCAAACTTATCATTTGTCGAGCACTTGAATAGGAAATACCACGGCATCTCAGATATAAATAGGTTTCTCTCAGAGCACACATCCAGGGTATGCAGAGACATAGAAACCGTGGGGGCTACAGCAATACGGCAGTCAGATATGGAGTCTTCAGACATCTCAACACAGTTCACACCGTTACAGTAGGGAGAAAGAATATCACTTTGCACATCCGCAAGCCTGCCGACAAGCCTGTCTGCAGTGGCATTAACTGGTAGAATCTGATATAGCTAGGCCTCCATATGTACTCGCGACACACACTCACTTGGCAGAGGGGGTCAGAGGTGCAGGAGTTTCAATAGAAGCTGACGACAGCTAGCACGTCACCAGCTGTGAAGGACAGACAGGTAGCTGCAATTCACCCCACACCACCTCCTCACAATGACAATCAGCAGGCCATGCTAAAAATACTGCTGAGACACATATAAGAGCCGATAGTCCCAGGGATCCTAGCGGCCCTCAGTAAGTAATACAGTCCAGACAAAGTTTAAGTAGGTCAAGATGACACTGGCTCCCCCCTGGCGGACCGCGGCAGCGAGTCTCTGCTGAGAACGCTTCCCACTCTCCCGCTATAAACTCAGGGAGATTACCAGCGCGCCTCACCCCGTTCAGCAGGAATAGGTCGCCACGCAGCAGGGTACCCCATATGATACGGAGAAGCAGGATAATCCATACACGTCCCTCCCGGGCATGCAGCAAGATGGCGCCCACCCAGGCCTTCAACTGACAACAGCGCGGCAGCTACCGCCGCAAATATCAGGATATCGCCTGCAACAGAATCACCACAAGTCACCCGAGGTGGTCTCAGTAGCTTCCTACACCTCTGTGCAAGGTTTGTGCAAGGCGAGCGCTCTCAGGATGGCAATACAGGATTTAGTTGTAAGGGAGCAACGGAGTTTAGCGGCCTCTACTTGTCCGTTGTAGCCACGCCCCCCCCAGGAGCCGCCACTGTTCATTAAATTGTGTATTTCCCCACAAATATCTGCTTCCGTGGGTTAGCTGCAATGTATGATTGACCGCGCCATATACCACGGGGGGGGTGAGCGCAATGAAGCTCCTTGTGGGCTTGGTGGCTGCGCACGCCACAGGATATATTCTCCCTCTGTGGGGGTTGTGGATGAGGGATAATAGCCCCGGTCAGTCAGGATCCCACTGTCAGGCATATAAACAGTCAGGATTCTGACGTTGGAGTACTGACTGTTGGAATACCTGCTGCCGGGTCGTCATCCGGTACCTGATTATTTAGGAGCCCCCATCCCTGTGGTATTTCATTGATACATGCCACCAACGTGATCACACCAAGATCTCATAGCAAATGCGATCAATGATAAATGGGCCTCTTACTGTGCTTCACCTAATGCTTAACGCCAGGTGGCAGTGCCAGCATTGGATGAGAGCAGGCGATAATACAGTAATAATGCCTGGAATGCCAGGTGCCAGCATTGAATGGAGCAGGAGCTGATAAGTAATAATGCCCAGAATGCCAAGTGGCAGTGCCAGCTTTGGATGGAGCAGGAGCTGATAAGTAATGCCCGGAATGCCAGGTGGCAGTGCCAGCATTGGAAGAGAGCATGAGAAAATTCAGTAATAATGCACAGAATGCCAGGTGGCAGTGCCAGCATTGGATGGAGCAGGAGCTGATACAGTAATAATGCCCGGGATGCCAGGTGATAGTGCCAGCATTGGATGAGAGCAGAATATAATACAGTAATAATGCCCGGGATGCCAGGTGATAGTGCCAGCATTGGATGAGAGCAGAATATAATACAGTAATAATGCACGGGATGCCAGGTGGCAGTGCCAGCATTGGATGAGAGCAGGTGATAATACAGTAATAATGCATGAGATGCCAGGTGGCAGTGCCAGCATTGGAAGAGAGCAGGAGCTGATACAGTAATAATGCATGAGATGCCAGGTGGCAGTGCCAGCATTGGAAGAGAGCAGGTGATAATACAGTAATAATGCCCAGGATGCCAGGTGGCAGTGCCAGCATTGGATGAGAGCCGGAGCTGATACAATAATAATGCCCAGAATGCCAGGTGGCAGTGCCAGCGTTGGATGGAGCAGGAGCTGATAAGTAATGCCCGGAATGCCAGGGGGCAGTGCCAGCATTGGAAGAGAGCATGAGAAAATTCAGTAATAATGCACGGGATGCCAGGTGGCAGTGCCAGCATTGGATGGAGCAGGTGCTGATACAGTAATAATGCCCAAGATGCCAGGTGGCAGTGCCAGCATTGGATGAGAGCAGGTGATAATACAGTAATAATGCATGAGATGCCAGGTGGCAGTGCCATCATTGGAAGAGAGCAGGAGCTGATACAGTAATAATGCACAGAATGCCAGGTGGTAGTGCCAGCATTGGATGGAGCAGGAGCTGATACAGTAATAATGCCCGGGATGCCAGGTGATAGTGCCAGCATTGGATGAGAGCAGAATATAATACAGTAATAATGCCCGGGATGCCAGGTGATAGTGCCAGCATTGGATGAGAGCAGAATATAATACAGTAATAATGCACGGGATGCCAGGTGGCAGTGCCAGCATTGGATGGAGCAGGAGCTGATACAGTAATAATGCCCGAGATGCCAGGTGGCAGTGCCAGCATTGGATGAGAGCAGGTGATAATTCAGTAATAATGCCCAGGATGCCAGGTGGCAGTGCCAGCATTGGATGAGAGCAGGAGCTGATACAGTAATAATGCCCGGAATACCTAGATGACGAAGACTGGGAAGAGATCCGCGATAACGCCGCCAAAAGTTCAATGTGCGTTCGGATCAAAGAAAACATATATAAACTCCTATTCCGCTGGTACTATGTGCCCTCACGACTGCATAAGATGTTCCCTGATTCTTCAGATAGATGCTGGAGAGGCTGCCCGCTAGAGGGTAGCTTCCTCCACATCTGGTGGACATGTCCGAGGCTAGCAATCATTTGGAAAGAAGTAGGAACCCTACTCTCAAAAATGTTCGGTATAGACGTCCCCTTAGATCCTAAATACTTTCTCCTCCCGCTAAACATCCCTACACTTTCAAGACACCAGAATAAGTTACTCCGACATGTCTCCTCAGCAATGACATGCCAAATTGCAGTAGACTGGAAAAACCCCAGCCCGGCCCCATTCCAGGCGATACTTTCCCGTGTCTGGTACGTCTATAAAATGGAATATATGACGGCACTAATACGCAATTCATTAAAATCCTTTCATAAGGTTTGGTCACCATGGCTAGATTCTCAAGACTCTCCCCCCCCCCCCCCCCCCCCGTATGAGCTATAAGCAAGATGGCCCGTCCGTCCCCCCTAACCCCCCCCTCCCCCCTTACTCCCCCCCCCCCACCCCCCGCCTCTTACTCTCCTTTCTTTCCTCTTCTGTCAGGGTCCCCTGACCCCTGTTATACCAAAAAGTTAAAAAGCACAATGATATAACAGAATCTCTTAGAAATCCGCATCATTTTATCATTCCATGTTTACAAAAGGTTCTCTGTTACTTCTACATGTCTCTATATGTGTTTTTCCCAATAAAGTGTGTTTTAAAAAAAAAAAAAAAAATGCCCGGAATACCAGGTGGCAGTGCCAGCAATGGATGAGAGCAGGAGCTGATACAGTAATAATGCCCGGGATGCCAGGTGGAAGTGCCAGCAGTGGATGAGAGCAGGAGCTGATACAGTAATAATGCCCGGGATGCCATTTGGCAGTGCCAGCAGTGGATGAGAGCAGGAGCTGATACAGTAATAATGCCCGGGATGGCAGTGCCAGCAGTGGATGAGAGCATGAGATAATACAGTAATAATGCCTGGGATGCCAGGTGGCAGTGCCAGCAGTGGATGAGAGCAGCAGCTGATACCTGTAATAATGCCCAGGATGCCAGGTGGCAGTGCCAGCATTGGATGGAGCAGGAGCTGATACAGTAATAATGCCCGAGATGCCAGGTGGCAGTGCCAGCATTGGATGAGAGCAGGTGATAATTCAGTAATAATGCCCAGGATGCCAGGTGGCAGTGCCAGCAATGGATGAGAGCAGGAGCTGATACAGTAATAATGCCTGGGATGCCAGGTGGAAGTGCCAGCAGTGGATGAGAGCAGGAGCTGATACAGTAATAATGCCCGGGATGGCAGTGCCAGCAGTGGATGAGAGCATGAGATAATACAGTAATAATGCCCAGGATGCCAGGTGGCAGTGCCAGCAGTGGATGAGAGCAGGAGCTGATATAGTAATAATGCCCGGGATGGCAGTGCCAGCAGTGGATGAGAGCATGAGATAATACAGTAATAATGCCTGGGATGCCAGGTGGCAGTGCCAGCAGTGGATGAGAGCAGCAGCTGATACCTGTAATAATGCCCAGGATGCCAGGTGGAAGTGCCAGCAGGATTGTGAGCATGAGCTGATACAGTAATAATGCCCGGGATGCCAGGTGGCAGTGCCAGCAGTGGATGAGAGCATGAGATAATACAGTTATAATGCCCGTGATGCCAGGTAGCAGTGCCAGCAGTGGATGACAGCATGAGATGATACAGTAATAATGCCCGGGATACCAGGTGGAAGTGCCAGCAGTGGATGAGAGCATGAGATACTACAGAAATAATGCCTGGGATGCCAGGTGGCAGTGCCAGCAGTGGATAAGAGCATGAGATAATACAGTAATAATGCACGGGATGCCAGGTGGCAGTACCAGCAGTGGATGAGAGCATGAGATAATACAGTAATAATGCCCGTGATGCCAGGTGGCAGTGCCAGCAGTGGATGAGAGCTGCAGCTGATACAGTAATAATGCCCGGGATGCCAGGTGGCAGTAGTGGACCCGGTCCCTTCCCCTACAGTAATGCAGATGACTGGACTTACACTGTAGTCAGGTGGGTACCATTGAATGCATAACCCTGGATCTCAGTGAAGCCATTGTTGTACAGTTTCCTGATGGGAGAGAGAAAGACAGAACTCTATGAGATTATATTTATCCTAGACTACTTATACAGAGCATTACATTATTACGTAGTTTGAGATGAAGAACCCACTTAGAGAAGAAGAATAATGTACTGATGTAACATTGCCACATCCTCCTCTGAGTTATGTTGGAAGGGATGCACCAGGTACAACGCATCTTGCCTGGTATCATACCCCAGAGATTTGCCAATAAATATGATTAGAATAATACATTGAAGATGTTCTGTGTGTATTGTGATCTCTTTTATGGTTAGATCTTCCCAACTCTGCAGAGATCCCTGGAACTTCAGCGTCTCATAGGATCAACCATCAATGATTTCAAATCATCTAGGATCTAAGGGCCTAATTCAGACCTGATCACTGAACAACTTTGTTCTCCAAATGGGTAAAACCATGCTGCACTGCAGGTGGTGCAGATGTAACAGGTACAGAGACAGTTAGATTTGGGGGAGTTAATTTGTTTCTGTGCAGAGTAAATACTGGCTGCTTTTTTTAGCACTGCAATATAGATTTCTATGTGATCACACCCCACCCAAATGTAACCCTGTCTGCACATGTTGCATCTGCTCCACCTGCAGTGCAGCATGGATTTGCCAATTTTGAGAACAAATTGGCCCTGTGATCAAATCTGAATTAGGCCCTATGACCAATGGGGAATCATTTTACCATCGATCGGGTAGACCCAAATGGTTTTCCTTCATCGATGGCACAAAGGTACAAACTGTTAGATATGCCCAATCCAATATACACACCCCCTTGCCCTGGGCCCCACATGTCATAAGTGCCCCGGACCCCCGTAATCCCTGGTTGTCCCAGCCTATCATGCAGACATCTCGCAGCAGGAAGCACTCACAGTGTCAGGAAATCGTTCCCCAGTCCTTGGAAGGCGTAGGCCGGCACTAAGGCCATGTTCGGGTTGTCAGCAATCTCACTGCATAGAGACAAGGCGATGGTTGTATGGCGGATCTGACAATATATCATTACTAAGCAGTACCAGTAACTATCTATATTGGGTTATTAACGGATTATAACATACAACACAGGCCACAGGCAGATAGTCACATGAAAATACAAATATTAGAGCCAGGTGATACAAAATCATGGCTTAAACACACAGAAATAACTTACAATACAGAAATACAGATGGAGCGTGGCCCATCTTTGCAGGGGATGGCGGAAGATTCGTCAGCCGCCATCCCCTGCCAGCCGCCGTAAGGGGATGCGCGCGCGTCCCCTTACAAAGGTGGTCCCCGCCGCCTCCCCGATGGTCGCCCCAGGTCCCCGCCGCCTTGCCGCACCCCCCCCCCCCCCCTAACCCTGTCCGTCTCCATGAAGCGGAGACGGACAGGGTTCCCGTCCCCCCGCCGACGGGAAACTGGGACGCACGTGTGTGTGAGACGCACGCGCGTCCCAGTCTCTATCGCCGGCGCTCATCAGTGCAAGGGATCTGCCGAGCGCCGGCCAAAGATGGGACACGCTCCATCTGTATGCATAGTGATGGTGGCAGCAGGCAATGCAAGGCAATAGCACAAATCCATTGACTGTAGCTCATTAATTATCATTGTAACACTGCATGGGTCATATGATTGATTACCACCATGGGTCAATCTGTGTGGAGTTTATATGTCCCCATGTTTGTCTAGGTTTCTACTAAATTCTCTGGTTTTCTCAGTTGACAAACATTATTGCATGGGAGGTAACATAGGGGCGCCTGTTGATCATTGATTGCAATTGCAGAATGCGATCACATCGCCGAAATAATCTGTCAGTCATGGCCATTTCCAGGGAGGGTTCTGTTGGCGGGAAATGCAAAGTGTAGACGACCATAGGTTACAATGTGATGGCGGTAGCTGAGGACACTACTCTCCGGAATGCGTCTCTTTACAGCACAGGTTCTCAAAGTCGGTCCTCACAGTGCATGATTTGCAGGTCTCCTCACAGAATCAAGTAATAACTAACTCTACCTATGGATCTTTTAAAATGTTTCAGTCAGCAATGTGTGCAGCTGTCGGGTGACCTGGAAAACGCGAACTGTGTGGGGTCCTGAGGACCGAGTTTGAGAACCACTGCATTACACACATTGGGAAACCTGGCCGCATCACACCAACTAACAAATGGAGATGAATGAAATAAAGATGGCGATGAAGCGAGAACCGCTTTATCGGAACTCACTGACTGTTTCTGGCTGTTGTTTCTGTTCTGCGCACATTTCTGCTGCGCTGAAAGTGTGTGACGCATCTGAGCATTTGTAACCGGAAACTAACTTTTGGCAGAGTATAGGAGGAGATCCCTCATGCTACTCTGAAGTCATGGGTTCTGTTCTAAATGTAAAAACATTTTAAAATATAGATTAATTTATAAATATAGTATAACTCAAAATATAGCAATGTACATTTATAGCACATACCATACCCAAGTGAGGCAGTGACTATAGAGGTAAAAATTCTCCCAAATAATTAAGATTAGTCGATCAACGAAATCTGAATAAAACCAGTTTATTGTAATCACAGGGGTATTGTGAGGGCAAAGCAACTACGGGGTTATTTAGACTTGATCGCTCTGCTAATTTGCAGAGCCCCGCTGTCAGTTAGCCGCCGCCCAGCCAGAACGAAACCCAGCCCTGTGCAAGGCTTATGAATAGTTACAAATCCATTCGCAACTCACTTGCCATCTAATGAGTTTCCCCGTAGGTGCAGTCTGTGCGTAACCCAGAACCTACTCGGCGGCTGCGATAGAAACCGGCTGACCGGGGCCAGAGCTAATGGGCCCCATACATCAGCAATCACAATTTATGGATTTTCAGATATTGGGATATTTTGGCCAGATAAATGGATTTTCAGATCTATCCGACTTTGCCCACACATTACAGTTTCTTTCAGTGATCGGCAGATTTTTCCATCTAAAGATTGCATCTTCATATCTGGAAATTGCCCCAATCGATTGTCATTTCAGCTGTTCATAATGTAAATAGATGAAGAAAACGAATTGGGAATGCCCACACATCTAAAAAAGATCTGCAGATAATACCAGATTATTAAACATGTTTAAAAACCTGATTAAGCAATCGATTGGCGATTGTGATTGGGATTGCCAAAAGGGGGAGCCCACACATCTAAAATTAATTGTGGCAATCATCTCCATATCTGAAAATTGTCACAATTAATTGCTGATGTATGGGGCCCTTAACGTCACATACCCTCTTAAAAATTCTTGGGCACGCCTGCATTTTCCCTGAAACTCACAGATATCGTCCGCTTACCACCCCCAACTGCCGGCTTCCTGTCAATCAACTTGTGAACGGCTTGCAATTAAAAAAGTCTTCTGATGAAACCGGTAATTTGCTATACCGGAGAAACGCATCAAGAGCCTCCTATTTAAACCACTGACACTTTGGGGCACCTTTATACCTGCTTTTGAAGCCACCACCAGCTGCTCCCTAGTCTGATTGCACCCAATTAATTGCTTGCTACCACAACCCTGCAAACCGTCTGATCCAGATTGCCGGGTGATACGAGCGGGTGCTGAGGCACATCAAGCTCTGCTCCACAACATTCTGAGCCAGAGCTCCGGGAGTACAAGCTGAGGTAAGGTTACCTGCGGATGGCAGGTTACAGCCCATACACACTGCTATGAGGGCGTGCTTTCCGTGCTGTACTAGCACGGATCACATTGCATTGCATGTGCATCCGTTGTGCATGCAATGCGATGCAATGTGATGAAACCTAAGTACAAAAAGTATGTGCTTGCACATACTTTTTGTACTTAGGTTTCTTCACATTGCATTGCATTGCATGCACAACGGATGCACATGCAATGCAATGTGATCCGTGCTAGTACAGCACGCCCACAGAGCAGCGTGTATGGGCTGCTTTAGCCTCCAGCTCCTGTACAGCCCCTCTCCCTCAGCAACTGTCCCCTTCTCCCCTCTTGGCCATTGCCGCCCCAAGGACACTGGGGGAACGTAACTATACCAGCGGCATTGCACATCAATACTGTGGACCTACAAATTGGGAAATCTCCTGGTGTGTGTGCACATCAGACCTTGGAGGCAATTTTATCGCACATTGGATTAGTTGTGTTGCTTTGCACCAATTTGAACAGGACATTAACCTACAAGGGATATCTGAAACCGTGGTTATTACTGGTGAGAATTGGCTTCATTATTGACACTAAGGAGGAAATTTACCAAAATGGATTCGTAAAAAATAGGTGTATTCGTAGGCAGAAATACACCTATTTTTTACACATTTGTATTTTCGGGATTTACAATCCCGAAAATACAACATTTCGTATTCCTAATGAATGCGCTCGCCACGCTTCGGGCTCGGTGGCTCGCTGCGCTCGCCACACTATTCTATTCTCAACTCCACGCCGACGTGGATAGTGGGGGTATGAAAAGGACGTAGGACGCGTACCGCCGACCCTCGCGGGCTCGCTGCGCTCGCCACGCTTCGGGTTCACGTTGATCGTGGGGTGGCGTTAACAATTGTGGGGGCCATTTCACACTTCAGGGTGCCTATTTGGCCTCTGTGGGCCATTTAACATTGTTTCCTATGGAAAAATCGGGTCAATTGAGACATTGAAAAGGAAAATCGGGTCAATTGAGACATTTAACATTGTTCCCTATGGGAAATCGCGGGCATCGCGTCGGTCGCGTCGCACCTGATTTTTTAGTGCATTCAATGCCCGCGATGGGCGCCGTGATAAGTAAAGAGTACCAAACTTTAATACATCCAAAGCCCATATATACTGATACTTACCTATCTTCATCTCGTAGGTAGCCCTGGTCCTGATGTCCTGGTCTTCTGGTCCTGTGTCGTCTTCTGGCTCCATGTCGATCGTCGCCATTGCCGTCCGGGTCTGACGAAATCCATGGAGGAAGCTGTGGAAGGAAACTATACTCACCTGTCCCAGGACGACGGCTCCTGATTGGCCGCTGGGCGGCCAATAACGGCATTCGGGGGCGGAGCCGTACGATGTACACACAGTACCGTGCGGCTCAGCTGTTCGTCTGGTTCGGCTTCTCGGTTTGTTTTTTTGCCAAGACCCCCTGGACTACGTCGCCCTGGGACAGGTGAGTATAGTTTCCTTCCACAGCTTCCTCCATGGATTTCGTCGGACCCGGACGGCAACGGCGACAGCGACGGTCGACATGGAGCCAGAAGACGACACAGGACCAGAAGACCAGGACATCAGGACCAGGGCTACCTACGGGATGAAGATAGGTAAGTATCAGTATATATGGGCTTTGGATGTATTAAAGTTTGGTACTCTTTACTTATCACGGCGCCCATCGCGGGCATTGAATGCACTAAAAAATCGGGTGCGACGCGACGTCGTAGGCAGTCATAGGGGAAATACTAATACGAAAAACTAGGTTTTTCATATTGGTAAATTTCCCCCTAAGTTTCTAAAAGCAACATATGAAATATTATCTCCAATGCTTTTTTGATCAATGTGCCCAACAGATGTCAGTGTTGATTAATATGATATATTTTATAGAGATTATATCTATGTGTTGTTATTAATAAATGTTATACCTTATTATAGTGTGACAACTGCGCTCTCTTTTGTTTAAAATTAAAAAAGACACCCCCGGATTTTATGCTTATGGGTCCTGAGCATGCAGACTACAAAAATGCAATAGCAATCAACTACAGAACCCTTTTAGGAAGGAATATGACATTTTTCTGCTATCCCATAATGTAACAAACTAAGAAGTATTTTGGCAGCAATGTGCCATGTACCACAGACTGATGGGTTTACTCACACAAAGACATTAACTGCCAGAGAGTGCACTCGGCTTAGATCCGGGAAAATGGACAGTCCCGTGTTTAGTATCAATCTGTAACAAAGAAATGAGAGAAGCGAATCATCATCACCATCAGCACAATGCTGCACCCATATGGTAGATTGTGCCCTCGGCAGCCAGACAGTATCAGTGGGGGATGGAATGAGATACCGTATCATGTTCTCTTGATACATTCACTCCTGAAATTGATAAAGCTGCCTGAGCGCAGCGAAATGCGTCTTTAAGGAGCCCAGAGAGGAGGATCAGCAGTTGAGGACCTGTAGGGCGCTACACCGATACCATCAGCCCGCCGCCTGACTGATATTTATCTGCGGCATTCAGGTCCCCACTGCATACACAGACAACCGGCTGGGAAGTGAGTCCAGCAGCCGCTGTCTGCACCAGTAGCTTGTGGTACTTATGCCAGCTGATTGATAGTGATTTGCGGCATTCAAGCCTATACTGTGCACGCAGGCAGCCGGCGGGGAAGCAAGTGTGTCAGCCGCTGTGTGCACTGGATATCTACGCTGTCCACACCAGCACACAGAAAGGCTGGGCTGGCTACTAATTCAGTGGAGCACAGAGTCCAGAGTCGGGCCACTGGCTACTGCAGCACTCGGACCAAAAGGGTGTTAAAATATATCAGGCACCTACTTGATACATCCATCGGGCAAATTTGCACCTGCCCGGGTGAGTGGAGGAGACAATACCAAGTACCATCAAGGAATCCCTGTGATATATACGGTGTGGGTCCGTCCTGAAAGCCCCAATTCCACCTGGAAATATCTATAAAATCTTGCTTACAACAAATCTGTGCGAGACTGTAACACCTGCCCACACCTGGCAATTTTTCCATCCAATCAGGAACTGGTAATTATCAATACCTCTCATGCTAATGCAGTGAAATGGCTTTTTAGAATTATTTTATTGAATTGTTGCATGCATGCAAATTACTGTTTTTTATTGTAATTGTATTTACTGTGTTTTTTGTGTGTTTTTTTGGTTTAATAAATTGATTTAGCGTACAGAAGGCGCCCACTGGTCCTTTGTTCTCTTTGTCTACCTTAAGTGAGGGCGGCATCCCTCTACCAGAAGGCAGCCATCTGTACGCAGCACAGTACACCTGTCCCTAGCGCTCAAATTTTTCTCTGGTACTTTCATGTTCTCTTGATACCCTGCTGAGAATTGTTGCGTTCTGCATCTATTGTTGCTCTAATACATAGAGAGAGATGAGAATGGCCTTGGTGACATCTACTCACAAGTAATCCAACATCGGGAGGTCATCAAAGGCTTCCGCTTCTATACAATTCAAGCTCATGAGACTGCGGATTTCTCTGCAACGGAAATAAAACAACATCATGTACAGAAGTGTCGGGGATTCAGCAGTCAATGCGGTTCTTTCGGTATATCTGCCCTCAGTATTAAGAAGGCAGATATACAGTATAAGACACACAGGTAGGCACGTGGCACCAGACAGACGTTCAGCCCTTACCGCAGTATGGACCAGATGCACTTCAAACAGCGATAAAATGGAGAGTAATAAACAGCCAGCCAGCCAATCAGCTCCTAGGTGTCATGTTACAGGCTGGGTTTGAAAAATGTCAGGTTGGTCGTTTATCACTCTCCACTTTATCACTTTTGGAGCTTGATCCATCTGGCCCCCTGTCACCTGGTGCACACACTCCCTCAAGGGAAACACTGAGTATTAAGTGGGTTATACACTATATGGTGTATTGGACCAACATATGAGGCACATCATCTAGTGCAGTGGTGGGCAACAGGCGGCCCGCAAAATGCTCATGACTGGCCCGCCGCTCAAACCTGTAGCACAATGACAAGTGGCCCGACGGGCTGAGCCACTTGTCATTGCGCCTAATCTGTGCTGCCGTGGCCGCCCGCTGATGAGGGAAATTTCATCCCTCCCCCTGTGAAACGCGCTGCGACCTTGAGATGCTAGGCGGCGGGCGGGGCCGAGCCAAAGAGCTAGTCTCCTGACTCCATATGAGACGCTGTTCGGCTTGCGGGGCGGTGCTGTGTGGCTTTGCTTGACGGTTTTGTGCTGGCTCTGCCCCAACCCCCCACATTGTGCAGCACACAGGGAAGATGAACAACAACCACCATTCCTGGACGGTTGTCCCTGGCTAACTTTTCCTCAGCGGTGGAGCACCTAGAAGACCAGGTCAAGAAGTGCGTATACTACTGTACAGTATATGCAGGTAATTAATTGCATATTGTGTAGTGGGGATCGAGGGCAGTTGTGTTAATGTAGAATTGCTGCTTCGTCCTGGGGGAGAGGGAATGTAAAATGGAGGTAGTTTTGCATCCCCTCTCACCCAGGATCCAGCAGCAATTTTACATTAACACATCTACTCCCGACCCCCACAGCACAAGAGGCAATTTACTGCATGTTGCCCACCCCTGATATTAAGACTAGGATTTGTACTTCCAATGGTGTAGTTCTGCTTTGAGACAGGCACTCATGCACCTCAGTGCTTCCAATTTATTAATTGAAGAAATATAGTTTCCTGCTGTAAAGTGTGAAATAATTCTTCATTTTTTAAAAGCAGAAGTATTGCTTTTGAAAAGGCTTTTCATAAGCACATTGGTTACACTGTGACTTACATTTATACAATTATTTCAGCTCAGTAGGAGGCACAGTATTGGCAAGAAATTACATTTTCAAATTCAGCTTCTGTCAGTTTGTTTTTTTTCAATAACCCACTCATGATTATTTTACTAGTGTCGGTACTAAGAAACATTCTACTTTTATTAGAAATTAGGCAAAATTCACCTATTATAGACCTGATCTATAGTTCAGATTGGATACATCACCCACATCATAACTAACAATATTTTAGCACATAATGATGCATGTTCCATCTGTTCCATCTATTCATTGCTTTGTAAATTACCTTATGTTGGGAATCACTGCATCGCCGACGGACGCCTCCCCCATAGGTTTCTATGGGAGATGTGAAGCTGCCTTATGTATCAACACCGAGCAGCCTGGCTTCACATCCCTGGGCTATCGCGATTCTGATATGGCGACAGCCCATTGTAGCCTATGGGATCGCACTGCTGCTGGGGCAGTGCAGTCACCAGGATCGGCGAGGGAGCAGTGTTAACTGAGCATGCGCAGACCCCCTGGCTTCCGGCTGAGTGCATCGCAGGGATGGGTTTCTTTCGGAGCCCTGTCCCTGCTCCTCAGGGATGATGAATCCCAGCGCTAGGATCGCATTTTACAATGTGATCCTGGGCAGTAATATTCCGCAATATTCTGCAGGGGGGGTTAGGGTTAGGCTGCAGAGTGGGAGGTCTAGGTTTTGGTAGATTGATACACGGGTTAGGGTCAGGCTGCAGGGGGGGATTAGGGTTAGGCACTTAATATGGGGGGGTTAGGTTCAGGCTGCAGGTGGGGTTAGGTTCAGACTGCAGAGTGGGGGTTTAGGTAACAGGATACAGGGGTTAGGCACTAGCAGGCAGGGTTTGGATGAGGCTGCAGGGGGTGAGGGTTAAGCACTTACAATGGGGGGCTAGGGTTAGGCTGCAGAGTGGGGGGTCTAGGTAGCAGGATACAGAGTTTAGGCACTAGCAGGCAGGTTAGGGTCAGGGGGGGGGGGGGGTAGGCTGCTTAAAGGGAGGGTTAGCTTGTGTCACAACATTCAAGTATTTCAGTGTTACCTGCTTGTAAAATCCTGCTGGTTTCAGACAGCTCTGTGTAGTTTGACACACAGACAGGAGCTGCCAGAGTATATGTTCACACCAGCTCCAGCGTTCCTGTGTCTTGTCCTTTACTAGACTCCTGATTATTGTGTTTGACCTTGGCTTGTTCCTGACCACTCTTTTACGTTAACTCCTTGTGTACCGCCACCATGTTCCCTGTGTATGACCTGGCCTGACTCTGACCATTCTCCTTCTTGATCCTTGGTACCTGACCTGTGTTATCCGGTGTTTGATCTCAGCTTGTCCAGTGACCATTCTGCAGCTTCATCCCAGTGTACTGTGAACTGTGCCTTCCTGTGTATGACCCAGCCTGAACTTGGACTTCCTTTGCCTTATCCTTTGGTACCTGCCTTGTCCATCTGATCTCGACCCGGCCAGCCGACCACGCTTCCATATTCCACAAGCTACCACCACTCATACGGGGAACCTGACCAGGGGGCCGCGACCGACGTGTCGGGTGCCGCCGAAGCCCATATGCCACTTGGAGGGGTCACTGGCAGAAAACCCCCGGCACGGTTAGACTCCGCGCCCCCTGTGTCAGGTCTAGCCAATCCCTGAGTGGTAGTGCACCCAAGTTTGTGACAGCTTGGTAACTCAGCCCATGTCAGGATTCCCTGTATCGGGATGCCGGTAACCCCACAGAAGACATATTTGTATGTATGCTGTGAACCAGTGACATCACTGAGAGTGCAGCTTATCAAGTCACTAGGAGCCAGTGACATCATTGATATTGCAGCTTATCAGGTCACTAGGAACCAGTGACATCACTGAGAGTGCAGCTTATCCAATTACGACAAACCAGTGACATCACTGAAAGTGCAGCCTATCCAATCACTAGGAGACAGTGACATGACTGAGATTGCAGTTTACCAGGTCACTAGGAGCCAGTGACATCATTGAGCGCAGCCTATCAAGTCACTAGGAGCCAGTGACATCAATGAGCGCGGCCTATCCAATCACTAGGAGCCAGTGACATCATTGATATTGCAGCTTATCGGGTCACTAGGAACCAGTGACATCACTGAGATTACAGTCTATCCAGTCACTAGAAACCAGTAACATAAGTTTCATTCTCTGGTTCCTAGTGAATTGAATGGATGAATATTGCTTCCTGTGACACAATGCTGCCATCCCCTCCTTTAGAGGTGATGGGACACTTACTGGCTTCTCCAAATACAGTATGTATTTGCTTAAACCTACGCTATTACACAACTCACCATAACTATACAAACACAGGGTTAATCAAGGATCAAACCACCACCATGCACCGCACATAACCCACTCCATATGTGTGCGGTATCTAATTCCTATCAGTATGATGTCACTAGGCGTAGCACAATACAGGATTTGGCTGACCCTCAGCTCAGACTGAAAGTGGCAGCAGGTTTAGGGCTGGACACACAACAATGTAAGATGAGCGTAAGTCTAGGTCTGGAGATGTCTCAGCTTTCGCCATGTACGGAACTCTTTTGGTATCTCATGTCTGTCCTGGGAGGGTCCCTAGAGACGGACATGCTAAGACTCAGGGGCATACATCTGTAACTATCTCCACAGACCAATCAATGCTCAGATGTCACATTGGTGAATTTCCAGACAGTCTGAACCAGAGCAGGTGCGTCGCATGAGAATAAGTGCAGGACAATGGTAATATGTTACATAATAAATAACATATCCAAGAACTACGGGCCTGGTTCAGAGGTGGATCATTTTGTGCATGTGCGAAAACTCCAGAAAGCCGCTAGGGTGCATATGTTCCTCCAGCTGTTCTAGAAGGTGCTAAATACAGTAAATAAGAAGTAGAATCTGATTGGTTGCTATGGGCAACTGTCATGGGTGAGGGACTGGGTGGTTTCGTGTGGAGCTCAGGAACCACTCTAGGACTCGCAGATGTGGGGTTGAAACGAGCTGGTTTAATAACCGATGGTTTCATAAATGATACAAATAAGATAACGTCTCTTTATAAGGAGGAAAGACACTCAAGTACTTCTTTGAGCCAGTGATTACTAAAGTCTTTAACAAAAATGAAAAAGTCCACCGGACCGGGGTTATCCCCTTGGGAGGTGGAGGCCAGGAATAATGGGATGGAGTGAAAGAGCTGAGGCGATGAGAAAGTCCAAGCTAGGATACAGCAAGTTACTCCAGGAGGCTGTGAAGGGGAGGACTGCGGTGACTCAACGGCTGTACAACCGAACCGGAATCTGACCCAAACAAGCAGGATAGCCACGGAGAATCGGTGGTACAAACGTGACGCTTGTAAAGTGGGCACGCCGGGAGGTCAGGGCCGGCGAGGCGGACTGAGGCTGGAGTTCCCGGACTGGAAGATTGCAATGCAGGACGCACGGAGCCAGACAAGTCAGAAGTCTAAAGCTGTGACGACTCTTTGTACTGACGCTGGTCTGCACTGGACAGCCTCCCTAAATCCTCAGGGAGTTGCTGCCATTGGCTGGACCAGCCCAGAGGGGCGGAATGCTGTACACTGGCGAAAAGGGCTATTTGCCCTGAACCAAGATGGCGGCACCGGCCTCCCGCCGGCACCGGAGTAGATCCTGCTGCGGAAGCCCCCGGCCTCTCCCGAGTCTCCTGCCGCCGACCGCATGCTGCCCATCACCCGCCGCCACACAGCAGAGCCGCCGGCGGGCACAGAGGGGTGAGTACTGCACCCGCTGTGTCCCGTCGCGGCTGCTGCTGACAGCAACATCACATCTTCAATAAAACTCCCATCTTAGTAATTTTAACCCTCCAAGTGAGCAGCCAGGTGTCACAAACTGAAGTCCTGTTACTACCAACTCTGGAATTGGCTCGACCTGACACAGGGATGCGGAGACACGTCGGTCGCGGCCCCCTGGTCAGGTTTTCCTTGTGAGTTGGAAGTAGCTTGTGGAATATGGAGCATAGTCGTCAAGCCAGGTCGGTAACAGGTGAGCAGATACGGTACCAAGGGATGCAGCAACGAATGGTCAGAGTCAGGCCGGGTCATACACAGGAAGGCACAGTTCACAGTACACTGGGATGAGACTGAAGAAGGGTCACTGGACAAGCTGAGATCAAACACCGGATAACACAGGTCAGGTACCGAAGGATAAAGCAGGAGAATGGTCAGGAACAAGCCAAGGTCAAATACGATAGTCAGGAATCTAGTAATGGACAAGGCACAGGAACACTGAAGCTGGTGTGAAAATATACTCTGGCAAAGTCTGTCTGCCAGAGGCTGCCTTTTATAGGAAGCACAATTAGCTGGATACTCACAGGTGCCTCAATCAATGAGGGCTGAGCATGGTCAGCTTACACAGAACTTCCTTGCAGCAGAGATTCACCCAGGTGCTGCAATTAATTAGCAGAGCTCAGATCACACAGAACTTTTTTGCAGCATGGAGCAGAGCTGAACTGACAGGAGAAGTCACAAACCAGGTAAGCACCAAACAATAACTGAATGTTGTGACACCAGGTCTGCGAGGTGGGGAGGGGGGTGACGTAGGGAAAGGGGGTTGGACTGGGCTGTGGTGGCCGCAATCGCATTGCTTTACCCATGCCCTGAGTTTCTATAATGACGCAATTCAGCCGGAATCGCATCATCGGCGCTGAGAACATCCATTTTACTTGTGGCAGCTGGGCAGGGGGGCCCTGAAAAATGGGTATACTTACCTGTCTTTCTAGTGGGAGGGAGGGTACCCCGATTTGTTAGAAGACTTCCGGCCATTCTAGGAAAGTAGTATTATTTGGAGACCGCCTGCAATAAAGCTGGTGGCGCACAACCAAGGTCGCGCCTGGGTGTCACAGGGAGGTGTTGTGACTGTTTGCACACTGAGGCCAAGTCATGAGCGTGTTACGGGAGTGTCAGGGGTGCAGGAGCGTGTCAGCAAGCTCATTGCCGACAGTGTGTATCAGATGTGACCTGCAGAGCTCACACTTCCGTGTCCGGGCACGCGCTGAGCCGGTAAGCAGTGTGTAATGTATCAGATGTGACCTGCAGAGCTTACACTTTATAGATGTATGTACAGAGAACTCGTCTGTTGTGGCCTTCTCTATAGAGCAGAAACCTCGCTTACTGCCAGATTTGCCTGAGCTCATTCCAAGCTGGAAGCTGAGAAGTGTTTGGAACTTCTGGTTTTCTATAATTGCCCCACACGCCGCCAGGTTAGTGCCTGATACACATAACCCCTCTGCCGCAGATTTATTTTCATCGTCTTCTCTTACACAAAGTTTTCACAGCCCAGCAGCTTGGAATAACATAGTCTGGCAATTAAGTGAAACGACTGGGAGTGCACCGAGCCTCTGGTCTGCCGAGATTTCTGTGTGTGAAGAACTTTAGGGCGGCTGTTCCGGGCTCAGACATCTGCTGTAGGACTACAAATAACAGCATTACCTACTGGCCTCTGATATAGGATTAGCAGTGCTAGGTGTGTACTTTAGGGCTATGCAGTTAGTTCAGATCTGGGTTTTCATCTGTATATTTGTACAGGATCTATCTGGTATATTACGGATGGTGTAATGGTTAGCATTACTGCCTCACAGCACTAAGGTCATGGGTTCGATTACCACCATGGCCCTAACTGTGTGGAGTTTGTATATTCTCCCCATAATTGCGTGGGTTTCCTCCTGGTACCCCGATTTCTTACCACAATCCAAAAAATATACTGGTAGGTTAATTGGCTCCCAACAAAATGAACCCTAGAATGTCTGTGTGCGTGTACATGTGGTAGGGAATATAGATTATGAGCTCCACTGGGGCAGGGACTCAGGTGTATATTCTCTGGAAAGCGCTGTGGAATATGTGTGAGCTATATAAGAAACTGACAATAAATAAATATTTTCGGTGTACTGTTGGTCTGTGTACTGGGCAGAATCCCCCACATGGAGCGCCACCATCTGTATTAATGCACCTTTATAAGTCCAGGTCAGGCGTTAACTTAATGCCTTTAGGTGTTATTTTCCTCCTCAATTCTCTACCTCTTGTTTGATCACTATCTGACCTTTCCCATATGAAAGGATTATATATTTGAATTGTTTAAAACTGGGGTTGCTAATCATTTCTAATATCCTTTGCATGTATGTTTTATATCTGATTCAGTGCTTTTATATATTGTGCTTTAATAAACTGTTTTTTTGCATGTATTGCCCCCTTTCTGGTGCCTACCCTAACCTCCTCATTCTGTTGGTTGTACTGTTTGCTCCCTGCCCTGACCTCCTCATTATGTTACTTATACTGTTCGCTGCCTGTCCTTCCCTCCTCATGCTATTGGTTATACTGTTTGCTCCCTGCCCTGACCTCCTAATTCTGTTGGTTATACTGTTTGCTCCCTGCCCTGACCTCCTCATTCTGTTGGTTATACTGTTTGCTCCCTGCCTTGCCCTGACCTCCTCCTTCTGTTGGTTATACTGTTTTCTCCCTACCCTGACCTCCTCCTTCTGTTGGTTATACTGTTTGCTCCCTGTCCTGACCTCCTTATTCTGTTACTAATACTGTTCGCTGCCTGCCCGACCTCCTCATTCTGTTGGTTATACTGTTTGCTCCCTGCCCTGACCTCCTCATTCTGTTGGTTATACTGTTTGCTCCCTGCCCTGACCTCCTCATTCTGTTGGTTATACTGTTTGCTGCCTGTCCTTCCCTCCTCATTCTGTTGGTTATACTGTTTTCTCCCTGCCCTGACCTCCTCCTTCTGTTGGTTATACTGTTTGCTCCCTGCCCTGACCTCCTTATTCTGTTACTAATACTGTTCGCTGCCTGCCCGACCTCCTCATTCTGTTGGTTATACTGTTTGCTCCCTGCCCTGACCTCCTTATTCTGTTACTAATACTGTTCGCTGCCTGCCCGACCTCCTCATTCTGTTGGTTATACTGTTTGCTGCCTGTCCTTCCCTCCTCATTCTGTTGGTTATACTGTTTGCTCGCTGCCCTGATCTCCTCGTTCTGTTGTAAACAAGAGAAGAAATGTACACTCTCTTTTTGGGGGCACAACTTTTACTGAATATTTATTCAAACTTAACTCTTAATTATATAGAAATAAAGCATAAAAATGACATACAAAGACATACCAACATACACACATAGAACAAATGGGTGACACTTATAAGATGTCACAAATACCCTCACTCAAAGTTGGAGGCGTGTGTTGTTAGTTTTATAGATTTTTAGAAAAACATCACTTTTAATTTTTGTACATTCAAAACATGGACACCAATAAGCATAAAACGTACACAGTGATCGTGCATAGTGTATCTTGAATTAATTGTATCATTACTCCAGTGTACAGAGGTTATCCAATGGTGCCATATTTTTTCGTATTTCATTATTGTGTTCCTACTTAAGTATACATATTTTTCAGGTCTAACAGTATAGTTAACCGAGGCCTTCCAGCTTTTAATATCCGGGCACTTGCTTGACATCTGTCACGATCCGGTTATCACAACAAACTTATTTACCGTCCAGATGCCTGAGAAGACTGGCGCTGTGCTCCAGACATGGTTTCCACTTGCGCCATGTCCGCGCTGCCCGAACTGTACAGCATCTGCAATTACCCGGTGTCGTGGTCTCAGCGATTGCGCTTCAATCCCTGCCTATCACTCCCGATGTTCAGCTTCAGCCTCCTGCGGCTTCCATGCCACCGCCATTACAGTAGCTCAGACCATGTGTCAAACAAACAAAGCCATGTCTTTCCTGTCACATGTTCCAGTTCCAGCCAATCCTGGCCATCTCTCAGTCTGGCTCAGTGCCCCACCTTACCACTTCCACTGCTCCCTATAAATAGGCTGGGTGAAGTCAGATCAGGGCCAGTGCTACTGATCTCATCCTGTTGGTGTGTTCTGTCTCCAAGCTGTGTTGCAGGTTCCAGTCCCTGAGGATTTCACTTCTTCCAGGTTGTGACATCTGCTGCAAGCAGCTGCCTGGCTTCAACATCAGTGCTCTGTCATCGTTCATCTCCAACATCGATGCTCTGACATCGTTCATCATCGTTCCTCTGCAACATCGGTGCTCTGTCATCGTTCCTCTGCAACATCGGTGCTCTGTCATCGTTCCTCTGCAACATCGGTGCTCTGACATCGTTCCTCTGCAACATTGGTGCGCTGTCATCGTTCCTTCTCATCATCGGTGTGCTGTCATCGTTCTTTCTCATCATTGGTGCTCCGTCATCGATTCCTTCTCATCATCGGTGCTGCCTCATCCTTTCCTTCTCACCATCGGTTCTCCGTCATCGAAACACCAAGTTCATCATTTGGGCTCTTCATCCTTCCACGTCACCATTGCTGTCATCCCATCACAGCTGATCACACAGGGACTTTCTACATCGATATCCATCACCATCGATAAATCACATCAATTGCTGCCATCATCGATGTTGTATCATTGACTCTCTGTGCTTTTCCGTGACTGTCCAAGAAGTGCCCATTACCTTCAATACCTTCATCCCGTGACCATCCTCCTTGGTATCCAGCTTCTCACAGTGGTCAGTATCCTTTACCATTTGCATTGCATACTATACTGTGGACTCCATCTGTGTTGTTACACAGCTCCTCATATACAATATGTCCTGGACTTCATTAGTGCGTTCAGCACTGCATCAGTTTCCTTCCATCTACATTATGTTATTGGACTTCATCAGTGCATACACACTGCAGCTAAATACCAATCTCACTATTGTCATTTATGCTATGCTTCTGCCTGTGATCTTCTGTGATACCATTCCTCAAACTTACCAGTTGTTTATTTGCTATAGTCAATAAATACTTTTGCTTTTATCCCAAGTGGTCACGTCTGCTACTGTCTGAGGGTCCCTGGCATGCACCACACCCTCATCAAGGCTCCTAGGTTCTCGTATCAGCCAAGCCCTACACCTGTGGATACTTCCAGCCGAGAGCTAACCACAGGCGTGACAACATCCATGTTCTGGCCACGATGACCTTGGCCAGCGAGCACATATTTATAACCTACAATTTATCCTCCGCTTTAAACCTACTGTCTCCCACTATTCCAAGGATGCAGCATTTTAAGGTCAGTTCTTCTTTAGCTATACCTGTGTCTATCATTATCTGTATAATTTCCCCACAAAATTCGGCCACCACCACCCGGGTCGTTGTTACATTTAGGGCATATATTTGATGTTCTACCAGCGAACTTTACCATCCTCGTCATAGACAGATATGACCTATGAAATATAAACAATTGCACTTGTTTAGTACGTAGGGAGTTTGTAGCATTTAATATATATGACCTAGCTGTATCCCAGTCAGGGTGTGGTATAGGGTGCCGACAGTCGGGATCCCGACTGGCCGGACCCAGACAGCATGGTGAGCGCAACAAAGCCCCTTGAGGGCTCGCTATACTCGCCACCTATTCTATTCTCCCTCTATGGGGGTCGTGGACCCCCACGAGGGAGAATAGCCCGTGGCTGTCGGCCCCCGTGTATTGGGGTTTTGACTGTCGGGATCCCGACGTCAGGTAAATGACTGTCGGGACCCTGTCCGGCACCCCCCAGTCATCCTCCCCCTATTGTTTGCATATTTAGTGCAATAGCATTGTGCGCTGGTATCTCCCCATTTCCCTACCCTCTTATACAACCCTCCTCATTCTGTTGGTACTATTTGCTGCCTTCCCTGACATCCACGTTATGTTGGTTATAGTGTTTGCTCCCTGCCCTGACCTCCTCATTCTGTTGGTACTATTTGCTGCCTTCCCTGACATCCACGTTATGTTGCTTATACTGCTTGCTCCCTACCCTGACCTCATTCTGTTGGTTATACTGTTTGCTCCCTGCCCTGACCTCCTCATTCTGTTGGTACTATTTGCTGCCTTCCCTGACATCCACGTTATGTTGGTTATATTGCTTGCTCCCTGCCCTGACCTCATTCTGGTGGTTATACTGTTTGCTCCCTGCCCTGCCCTGACCTCATTCTGTTGGTTATACTGTTTGCTGCCAGCCCTGACCACTTGCCTGACCACAGATTTCTCCTCAGTCTGACCCTAGTATGCTTAGTGAAACGGCAAATCTCATATACTGCTGCCAATGTCCTGCCTTTCCAACCAACCATATGCCATTCCTTACCCAAGGTGCCGCCATGGTGGGGTGCCATCAGGGAAGTTCAAAATTTCTTACAACGATTTCTGGGGAACTCCTGACACCATTTCCACCACGTGACATTTTGCGGTTTGCCGCACTCTTGCATGCCTCCGGATTTTGCTTTGTGCAGGTGGTGTGTTCATATATGTAGTACCCCTTTTCCACCAAAACCCAGCTCAGACCCCATTTACACCACATTTGACCCAAATGGCAGAGGCATGACAAAAATTATAATTGTTTTTTTAATTCTAATTAGTAATGTTTAAATAGTACACCTGCATTCTTTCTGTGTGTGGCACTAAAAGTCTCAGCAGTGTAGTACCTCTCATTACATGTAGTAGTTAGGGTGTGCAGCCTGGGGCCCTCCCTTTTATATCTTGTTGCATGTTTACGCCAGACCTACAAAGTATAAATGCAATCCCAGCTTCCTCTGCTCCACTATGACTAAACTGAAGGAGCGTTTGTCTGGGTTTATGGGCCCCGGCATCCGGGAACTGGATCGCACAATGCCTCGTCTCCCATACAAGAGCCCTTGAGAAGCTCGTGTTTGTAGCGCTCAACAACAGGACGTCTCCCCGATAAACAAATGAGGGGTTGTTTGTTTGAGAATGAAGAACCAGATGGGGAGGCTGCTGCGTGATCTGAACGTATCTGTCTCAGGTGCTTCTTCTTATACATCCCGTAATTCCCTTACTGACCTATATTCCCGTGCATTATCCTTCCGGCAGACAAGATACAAGTTCGTGACACTGCAGCCAATTATAGATACTACGTTATTAATGAGGCACAGGCACAGCTTGAGGAAAAAAAAGTCTGTTTTATCCGAGATACAATGCTCTGCTCATTGGTTTTGCGGTGTCTTAATAATCTGCGGTATAATATAAGCCATGGGTCTTCATACTGTGGCCCTCCAGATGTTGTGAAACTACAGTTTTAACACTCCCTTATAGCAAAACTGTGGCAAGGCTTGCTGGGATTTGTAGTTTCACAACATCTGGAGGGCCACAGTTTTAAGACCCATGATATAAGCCTTCTCAACTACAGTAGGTGTGCTCTGTGTGGGGTAAATTTTTTAATTTACTTAAATGAGAGTTCTTTTGCAGATGTGATCAGATTCTTACTATTATCTTTAAAAAGTTATCTGCTTTCTTCTGGGGTTGTGTGTCTCTGTTCTGCAGTGTCTGTGTGTCTCTGTTCTGCAGTGTCTGTGTGTCTCTGTTCTGCAGTGTCTGTGTGTCTCTGTTCTGCAGTGTCTGTGTGTCTCTGTTCTGCAGTGTCTGTGTGTCTCTGTTCTGCAGTGTCTGTGTGTCTCTGTTCTGCAGGGCCTGGGTGCAGGGGCGTAACTATAGCACCGCAGCCCCCGCCACCGCGGGGGGGGGGGCGCTGTGCATGTGGGGGCGCCGGGGGCTGCGGTGCTATAGTTACCCCCCCAATCCCCCGCAGACTTACGTATCTCGCTGGTCCCGGCGGCTCCGTTCTTCTGATGAGGACCACCACTGTCTGCTGTATGGGGGCGGCCATTTTGTGGTGGTCCTCAGCAGAAGAACGGAGCCGCCGGGACCAGCGCAGCGCGATAGGTAAGACTGCGGGGGAGGGGGTTAGCATAGGCGGCGGGGCGGCCGGGGGGGGGGGGTATGGGCGCCCCCCCCCCTAACGGCGGGGGGGCGCCCAAAACGTAGCTACGCCACTGCCTGGGTGTCTCTGTTCTGCAGTGTCTGTGTGTCTCTGTTCTGCAGGGCCTGGGTGTCTCTGTTCTGCGGCGTCTGGGTGTCTCTGTTCTGCAGTGTCTGTGTGTCTCTGTTCTGCAGGGCCTGGGTGTCTCTGTTCTGCGGTGTCTGGGTGTCTCTGTTCTGCAGTGTCTGGGTGTCTCTGTTCTGCAGTGTCTGTGTGTCTCTGTTCTGCAGGGCCTGGGTGTCTCTGTTCTGCAGGGCCTGGGTGTCTCTGTTCTGCGGTGTCTGGGTGTCTCTGTTCTGCAGTGTCTGGGTGTCTCTGTTCTGCAGTGTCTGTGTGTCTCTGTTCTGCAGGGCCTGGGTGTCTCTGTTCTGCGGTGTCTGGGTGCATAGGCGTGCGCAGCACATTTTATTAGGGGGTGCACCGTCAAAGGATTGTGCCTAACACCGCCAATCAGGAATGTCTTCCATCATCTATTTTATTGGCACTCGCTACGATATAAAAAGTCTCTCAGCCACACCAAAATCTCCTGCATATTTCAGTTTTAATCTTCTTACAGTCATAAACATATATGGATGATCTAGATATGTAGTGATATGACAATGGTCTAGTTCAATTAACAATGCAAACACACATATAATTGATTAATGGGCGCTTCTTCAAATGAAATACAGTTCAAAAAAGCAAAAGTCTTTGGTTAAGGGTATTCTTAAGGGTGGGGCACAGCATTAGGGGGTGCCTGTGCACCTCTAACACTCAAGGTGCGCATACCTATGTCTGTCTGTATCTGCTGTCCTGGGTCTGGGTGCCTCTGTTGTGCAGGGTCTGGGTGCCTCTGTTGTGCAGGGTCTGGGTGCCTCTGTTGTGCAGGGTCTGGGTGCCTCTGTTGTGCAGGGTCTGGGTGTTTCTGTTGTGCAGGGTCTGGGTGCCTCTGTTGTGCAGGGTCTGGGTGTTTCTGTTGTGCAGGGTCTGAGTGTTTCTGTTGTGACGGGTCTGGGTGCCTCTGTTGTGCAGGGTCTGGGTGCCTCTGTTGTGCAGGGTCTGGGTGCCTCTGTTGTGCAGGGTCTGGGTGCCTCTGTTGTGCAGGGTCTGGATGTTTCTGTTGTGCAGGGTCTGAGTGTTTCTGTTCTGCTGAAACTGATTGTCTCTGCTGTCCCGGATCTATGTGTTTCTGTTCTGCTGGGTCTGTGTATCTAAGCCCATTTTGGATTCTCTGTATCAGGATGCTGGAGTTGGTATTTTGACATTTGGTATTGGAGGTATAGTACAGGAATGTAGGGATCTCTTCAGGTATCAGCTATATCTGCTACAGTCCCTTCTTCATACATACCGGCGTTACCTGATACCATATTTGCAGCTCACCCCCCCCCCCCCCCCCCCAAAATGGGTGTTTTGGGGGAAATAGTTGCAAATACGGCTTGATAAATGGACCTCTTATCTGTCTGAAAAATGGACTTGCTAGCAAATCTGAATGGAGGCTTATAAGAGTACTTCCCACTAGGGGGAGCTTCAATCAGCGAAAAAGAAGGCGAGAAATGGTCTGCAACAGTAACGTACAATATGGTGCGATTTGGCACAGATAACAATACTGTACAATAGGGTTGGTGTACTAGGGTTAGGGTATAGGAGTTGGGGTATTAGGGTTAGGGTATAAGAGTTGGGGTACTAGGGTTAGGGTATAAAGGTTGGTGTACTAGGGTTAGGGTATAAGAGTTGGGGTACTAGGGTTAGGGTATTAGGGTTAGGGTATTAGGGTTGGGGTACTATGTTTACGGTATCAGGTTGGGGTATTAGGGTTAGGGTATAAGAGTTGGGGTACTAGGGTTAGGGTATAAAGGTTGGTGTACTAGGGTTAGGGTATAAGAGTTGGGGTACTAGGGTTAGGGTATAAAGGTTGGTGTACTAGGCTTAGGGTATTGCGGTTAGGGTATTAGGGTTGGGGTACTATGTTTACGGTATCAGGTTGGGGTATTAAGGTTGGAGTACTAGGATTAGGGTTCGTGTACTAGGATTACGGTTGGGGTACTAGGGTTAGGGTACCAGGGTAGGGTATTTGGGTTAGGGTACTAGGGTTGGAGTATTAGGGTTGGAGTACCTGGGTAGGGTATTTGGTTTGGAGTACTAGGGTTAAGGTATTAGGGTTGGGGTACTAGGGTTAGGGTACTATGTTAGGGTATTTGGGTTGGAGTACTAGAGCTAGGGTATTAGGGTTGGGGTATTACGGTTGGAGTACTAGGGTAGGGTATTTGGGTTGGGGTAGTTGGGTTAGGGTATTAGGGTTAGGTACTAGGGTTAGGGTATTTGGGTTGGAGTACTAGGGTAGGGTATTTGGGTTGGAGTACTAGGGTTAGGGTATTAGGGTTGGGGTACTAGGATTAGAGTTGGGGTACTAGGGTTAGGGTATTTGGGTTGGAGTACTAGGGTAGGGTATTTAGGTTGGAGTACTAGGGTTAGGGTATTTGGGTTGGGGTACTAGGGTTAGGGTACCAGGATTAACGTTGGGGTAGGATTAGCGTTACTTACATTTGGCTGATCATATGGAGTCCCTGAAAGGCTCCAGCTTCCAGCTTCTGAAGCTCAGTGTCTAATGTTATGAATCTATAGAGAAGAGACAAGCAGGAACATCACTATGTGTATATACAGTATATGTATGTATATATATATATATATATATATATATATATATATATATATATATATACAAAAAGAATCAGGGTGCGCTAAGGTAAATCATACAACTGATAGTAATTCAAAAGTACAAATAGTTAATAAAAATGCCACAAGAATGGCTAAAAATAGATAACATGCAAAGTTACACCATTATATCACACAATATGTTTACAATCTGAAGATAGGACCAACGCGTTTCGTCAACCACGTGACTTCATCAGGGGCGTTTGATATGTTGATTGAAAACTCGTGCGAAAGCACTTCTTAGAGCGGCAAATGTTAGAATATCCCAAACAAGCGGCAATTGTCAGAACATCCCAAACATGAATTGTACAGATGTATATATATCGCCAAAACACTCAAAGTGTTGGTGGAAATAGACAAAAAACAGGTAACTCCCCAGATATTCTGTATCTCCACACCTTTGTAAACTGGTGTTAACATCAAGGATCAACCAGAAAATAGGGCAGGATGACCAAGGTGCTCACTCTAGTGTATCCAAATTCAGCATTATATCCATTATCCATTCAGCATTTGGATACACTAGAGTGAGCACCTTGGTCATCCTGCCCTATTTTCTGGTTGATCCTTGATGTTAACACCAGTTTACAAAGGTGTGGAGATACAGAATATCTGGGGAGTTACCTGTTTTTTGTCTATTTCCACCAACACTTTGAGTGTTTTGGCGATATATATACATCTGTACAATTCATGTTTGGGATGTTCTGACAATTGCCGCTTGTTTGGGATATTCTAACATTTGCCGCTCTAAGAAGTGCTTTCGCACGAGTTTTCAATCAACATATCAAACGCCCCTGATGAAGTCACGTGGTTGACGAAACGCGTTGGGCCTATCTTCAGATTGTAAACATATTGTGTGATATAATGGTGTAACTTTGCATGTTATCTATTTTTAGCCATTCTTGTGGCATTTTTATTAAATATTTGTACTTTTGAATTACTATCAGTTGTATGATTTACCTTAGCGCACCCTGATTCTTTTTGTATTTCTATCTGTCCTGGGTTCCAGCTAACAGAGGACCTTCAGAGGTGCTGCTTTGGGCTATTAGGGCGCGGTGTTAGGTACCTTTTGTCTTTTCATATATATATATATATATATATATATATATATATATATATATATATATATATATATATATATATATATATATGTTCGGTACAAGTGAGCCGGCACTCCAACTTGTGAGCAACTGCCCCGGGTGCCTACAGTGAATAGTGGATACTGTAGAAATAACTGAGTCACTCCAGGGGACTTAGAATAATAATGAATAAGTATTTTATGCAATGCAAGTACTCATATGCAAAAAGGTCGACGTTTCAATACATTAAGTATTTTCCTCAAGACAGCATATGGGTAATAACCCGCACGGCGGCGGGAGTACAATATAATAAAGCGCACGGAGGCGCACAGTCATATATATACATACCAGCGTTTTCTTTAGACACCTAATCTGCTGTCGTTGTTTTATTTGTCACGCCCATTTATTCCCCTCTTTTAATCTCACGCCCATTTTACCCCTTTTTTTATATCACGGATTGCATATATTTTATTTGCGTGCCATTTTATTATTCCCTATTTTGTTCCACCTGTTTTTACCCTGCCCTCTGCCGTCATACAAGTTTGTCTCCATTATAAGAGCGCCCCTCACCCCGTTAAGCAGACGCCATTTAATTCGCACTGCTCTCGCCCAACTACACCCTGATGTGTCCTGTACTGTGATTCTGAAGGATGCCAGGGGGGGTCCCGACAGTCATTTACCCGACGTCGGGATGTTAAAACACTGACAGACTGGTTTCCACGGCCACTGGCTATTCTCCCTTGTGGGGGTCCACGACCCCCATAGAGGGAGAATAGAATAGGTGGCGAGCACAGCCAGCCCGCAAGGGGCTTTGTTGCGCTCGCCATGCTGTCTGAGTCCAGCCAGTCGGGATCCCGATGTCGGACTAATGACTGTCGGGATCCCGACTGTCAGAACCCTATACCACACCCGATTCTGAAAAGCAGATGTGCGAGCAGGCGGATGCCACATTCAGGGAGCTGCTTGAGAAGACAAAGAGCAGAGGATGTGTGCTGCAGCCTGCCGCCCACTCGAGAGAAGATGAACCGCTGTGCTGTGCATGGAGCCGGAGCCTGCTGCCCACAGGAGAGACGACGAGCTGCTGGGCTGTGCTGGGAGCCGGAGCCTACCGCCCACAGGAGCGAAGAGAAGCCGCTGCGCTGTGTATGGAGCCGGAGCCTACCGCCCACAGGAGCGAAGAGAAGCCGCTGCCCTATGCATGGAGCCGGAGCCTACCGCCCACAGGAGCGAAGAGAAGCCGCTGCGCTGTGTATGGAGCCGGAGCCTACCACCCACAGGAGCGAAGAGAAGCCGCTGCCCTGTGCATGGAGCCGGAGCCTACCGCCCACAGGAGAGAAGAGGAGCCGCTGCATTGTGCAGGGAGCCGGCAGCCGCTGACCTACCAGGGTGATCCGTCTGTCTCACACACACTTGGGAGACTTGTGTGTGAAGGAGTTGGGGGGGGGGGGTTTGCCTGTATACAGTCATTAGGTCGACACTATTAAGTTTGACATTCATTAAGGGCTTAGGTCAACATGGAAAAGGTCGACACAAGCATTAGGTCGACAGTGGGAAGGTCAATAGTTAAAGTGTTGACACGGTTTTTCTGAGCCGACTTGTGCTGACGGGTGGTATTTCATGCCCTACCTTCCACTAGGGCGTGGAGGGAGAATATAATAGTGTGCTGAGTGCAGCAAGGCACCGAGCCTGAAGCATGGCGAGCACACGCAGGGCACTTTTTGAGGGTCCATGTCGACTATTGTATGTCAACACTAGGGGCAAAGAAAGTCAAAAGGTCAACCTTCCCATTGTTGACCTAATGCATGTGTCGACCTTTTGACCCTGACAACCTTAACCATGTTGACCTTTTCCAAGTGTCGACCTAAGCCCTGTTGAACTTCAGTGGTCGACCCAATGACCCATACGCGTTTTGCCGGTGTGCTTACATTCTATGGGCAGTATTCAATGGGGATAATTCGCCCTGTTTCACGGCAAATTTGTGCTATTTTCTCGTTGGAAGGTGATTTTTTGGGTCAGAAAAGCGAATCACCATATTCAACGTGCACTTCTCGCCGTCTTTCTAAGTGATTTTCGCCGTGTGTCGCCGTGTAGCAAATCGCCATCTTTTCATGGTGAAGTGGAAAGTGAACTTTTAAAATAAAGTTGTTGTTGTTTTACATTTGGTGTAAAAAAAACAGGAATTTTATTCTGTGAAGGGGCATGCTATTTTTATTCATGTGCTTATAGCACATGAATATATATTTAATTAAAAAAAATATATATTTTTTTACACAGAACAGCCAGCAGGGGGCCGGGAGCCGATAGCCGCTCATTAGATATTCATATATTCACTGCACCCGATTATTACATATGCACAATCGGGTGCAGTGAATACCTGGTCCCCTGCTGGCACTCCCGGGGGGCAGCCTGTGCTGCCTGGCTCCCAGGGAGCCCACCTCCCCCGCACATACATTCTGGGGCAGGCAGGGAGACTTCCATCTCCCTGCCTGCCACCGTCCTCAGGCTCACCGCA
The DNA here is from genome assembly GCF_055691185.1 of Crinia signifera. Taxonomy (NCBI): domain Eukaryota; kingdom Metazoa; phylum Chordata; class Amphibia; order Anura; family Myobatrachidae; genus Crinia; species Crinia signifera. The sequence goes on from NC_139228.1 coordinate 55,422,810, forward strand.
GGGGTTCACACTTGCCGTCAGGGGCAGCGAGCCCCTGCGACGTTGAATTGGGGGGACAGCGAGGCTCCGGAACACGGCGGGCAGTGGCGACTGTGCAGCGAATCCTAAACACCTGCACGCCGTGAATATTCTCATTGAATACGGCCCTATGTGGGAGGTGTGCCTATACTCTATTACACAAGTTCTCAAACTCGGTCCTCAGGACCCCTCACAGTGCATGTTTTTCAGGTCTCCTCACAGAATAACAAGTAAGATAATTAGCTCCACCTGTGGATCTTTTAAAATGTGTCAGTGAGTACTGAGTGCACCTGTGCACCTGCCAGGTGACCTGGAAAACGTGAGTTGTGCGGGGTCCTGGGGACCGAGTTTGAGAACCCCTGCTCTAATGCATTTTATTATTTTTAAAGTTTATCCTTTTATTTATTTCATTAAATAAGCCATTCATTAAAAAAAAAAAAATCACTACCCGACACCCAGGTGAATAAAATGACAAGAAATTTACCAATTTTACATGACTATTAAAAGGCGTGAAACTTATCACCAAACATTTGAATACGAAGACCATTGAAAATCACTGTGAAGTAAAAGATGTTTAAAAAATGTCAACTTTTAAAAGACAGGGAAGAATTGAATAGCAAACTAATATCACGACATATAAAAGTTGTGAAAAAAAGGGAGAATAGGCGTGAAAAAAAAGAACAGACCAACATTTGAATACCCTCCTACATATGCAATAATCAGGCAATAATGCCCTGCTGTAATTACTGCACATGCATGCTACATGCATGAACAAATGCAGGAGTACAAATTGTGTTATTTATTAAACCTTATTTATTTTATAAGGGAATCTGCTGATCCTATTTATGAACATGAGGTAAAGTACCAGCCAATTTGCTCCTAACTGCCATGTTTCAGGCTAATAGGGACAAATGAAAAATGGGTACATCTACCTGGGTAGTATATACAGTCAGGGGCGGATCCAGGATAAAATGACAGGGGGGGCACCATGATAAAAAAGGGTTTGGGTGGGGGAGGGGCGTGTAAGTAGTGCCAGTGTACATGCTAAGAGAGCAGCAGGAGAGAGTGGGAATGGAATTAAAAATAGGTCCTGGCATTTAAAGTACGCAGGCCCACCATTGCGACAAAAGTGAAGGATGTAGTTGTGCGCGCGCCGAAGGCGCGCTCCAGAAAAGGGGGTGTGGCCGCTCAACAGGGGGCATGTCCTTGAGTGTAGTGTACAACACCATATACAACTTCTACACATTATGCAACAAAATACTAGACCCTATTATACTTGCCCCTTACACATGATGCCAAATGGAATGAGCAAAAATTGACATAATGCCACATGGATTGAGCCAAAATTCAAATAATGCCACATGGATTGAGCCAAAATTTACATAATAACACACACGGATTGAGCCAAAATTCACATAATGCCAAATGGATTGTGTCAAAATTTACATAATGCTACACGGATTGGAAAAAATTCACATAATGCCACACGGATTGAGCCAAATGCATAAAATGCCATACGGATTGAGCCAAAATTCACATAATGCCACATGGATTGAGCCAAAATTTACATAATGCTACACGGATTGGAAAAAATTCACATAATGCCACACGGATTGAGCCAAAATTCTCATAATGCCACATGGATTGAGCCAAAATTCACATAATGCCACACGGATTGAGACAAAATTCACATAATGCCACATGGATTGAGCCAGAATTCACATAATGCCACACAGATTAAGCCAAAATTCACAATACACTTCATAAACAGGGATATTGTCCACCAAAGGCGCGCATTAAACATTTACACCATAATGTCCATTACACGTTAAGTTACACGCCATTATGTCCATTATGTGTTATGCCAAACACCATAATGCCTATTAAAAATTATGCTACATAAGTGCTGCTTCTCTACATGCTCATTGCCAAGGGTTCCATGCTCATTGCCAGAGGTTCCATGCTCGTTGCCATGTGGGATTACATGCTCATTGCCAAGGGGGAATACATGCTCGTGGTAAATGGGGGACAGCCGCCGCCAGGCAGAAGTGATAGCCACTGACAGTGGCAGAGCCTGGCTGTATTCAGAGCACTGCAGGTCCCGGCTATTTGAAATAATACCCCTTTCACACCAGAAAATGCATTCCCAGGTTGGCCCCTTTTACACCAGCCTAGTCCCTGCATTTTCTGGTGTGAGGGGGAGAGAAAACCACCCCTCCCCCCTTTAACCAGTTATCTCATTTAACCGGCTATATCTTCGGAACCAACTGACCCATTTACATGAGACAAGTATTATATTGAAGAACTTTTGAGTGGGCTTTAAATGATTTTGGTCCAGTGAAACTGGAACGTTTGGTTCCAGAGTAATCTGCCCTCAAAATCATGAACAGCCATGAAATTACATTTCAAAAATAAAAAAATCGGTTTACACGCAATATCTCTAGAGCCGATTGACCGATTTGGACCAGTCTGGTATCATATTGAAGGCGCGGCGATTTGGAATTGAATGATATCAACCTCAAGCTTCTGTAATGCCAGGGCGAGAACTGGCAGCCGTCGGAACCGGGTGGGGGTCGGAATTGACGGGTCCCATATTATCCTATGGGGAAAAAACGTTACAGGTTTGCAAGGCGATATCTCCGGTTCCCGGGGGGCTAGAGACACGGGGCTGGGCTCGTTGGAAAGCCCTGGTCCTCAGCTACAAAATATATGACAGGGGGGGCATGTGCCCGGGTGCCCCCCCCCCCCCTGAATCCGCCACTGTATACAGTATTTGGGTAATTTTAGGGTATTTTAAAAAAGTGCAACCAGACCGATTACACCCACCTGAAAGTCTAAACACACTTATCCCTGTCTTTAGCACCCCAATATATCTGTCCCATATACCTTGTACCCCACTTTCCGGCATTTTGCCCTCTTTCACCCCAAAACATTATTGGCCAAATGATTGAAAACATCTAAGTGTCTAATTCGTCTTTCGGATCAGCGTGATGTTCATTGATGGCGGTGCTGATGTCAACCTATTTCATGTGTCGACTTAAGCAATGCCGACCTGCAGTGGTCGACACAATGTATGTCGAACTAATGACCATATCCCGTCAGAAGAGTATTTCTCTGTAAACATCACTAAATATATTAAGCTGATCCAAATGGAATTAATTTAGTTCATCAAGCCAGGGCATAAAAGCAGGGTTTCTGCTAAAAGGCTTCATATAGCAATTGATTTGCAGCTCCTGCGTCTGCACACAGCTCCCGGATCACTAATGACAGGAGACAATGTATCAGTAATCTAAAGCAAATCAAGCGTCTTCCCAGGCCGGGATCTGAATGCGGCGCTCTGCTAAAAGGCTCCATACATTATTCCACAAATAACAATTTATCTGCCGAGTCCACGGAGCTCTTTGGTTTATCAATAAATAGATAATCTCTGTTATATGCAACTAACTGAAACATCTATTGCAATAAGCCGCGTTTCTTTATGCCGAATTTCTTACGGCTCAGTCGGCTCCGGATCCCATAAATAGCATATTGTACTAAAAAGCAGATCCTGGACATTCTCAGCTGTTATTTTTATTTTCTTTCAGATACAGAATAATTCATGCGCTCCTCTGAAATGTATACACAGCAGTACAGTGAGGACAGTTAGCAGCTCCGTAACCTAGAGAATTACAATTGCATAGAAGCATGAATTAGACCCTTCGTACACAGGCGCTGTGTTAAAATACAGATGGGTCCACTTGCATCTAGCCTCCCTGCGCATGAAACGACTCTTCTAGGGCCTTATTCTACTTCACTCTTTCTGACAAAATCCTTCTTAGATGGACAAAACCATGTGCACTGCAGGGGAGCATATGCAAAATGTGCAGAGAGAGTTAGATTTGGGTGGGGTTTTACTGCAAAGTGAGATCTATATTGAAGTGTAAAAATAAAGCAGCCAGTATTTTCCCTGCACAGAAACAAAATTACTCACCCAAATCTAATTCTCTCTGCACATGTTACATCTGCCCCCCTGCAGTGCACATGGTTTTGTCCATCTAAGAAGTATTTTGTCAGAAAGAGTGAACCAAAATAAGGCCCATAATCACGACTCCGTAGCACTGAGCGTCTTTTTTGTGTGACTTTACCATTAAGCTGCGGATTATTTGCGTAATACTGAGAATAGGACGCACAAGCAGCTTTTGTTGATTGAAATGATATGCAGCTGTGTGCAACGGTGGCTGTATCTGCTACATGCAATAAAGCTGCGGTCTGCATGCGCGATTGCAAGTGTGCATTGGTTCGGACCCAGGGACATACATGCTGCACGTATGATCTTCATGTCGGACCGCCTCCCGATGGCAGGGAGCGGCGATCACATGCATCCTGCCACCTCGTATCACAGTTACTCCTGCCTAGGGAGTCATAGTCAGTATATTGGTACTCATTCTGATTGATTCGTTCGGTTACACATTCGCACATAGCCGTGCGGACGGACTGCACATGGACACGGGCAACGTAGGCACGCCCATAACACTGTCGAACCCGTTCGTTCGAATATATACACAAAGGGTATGGCGTGTTAACGCGTTTACACGGATCCTAGCCTGTCCGTTCGGACATCCAGCGGGCGGGCGAGCAGGCGGCCAAGCAAACAGGCTCTACGGGTGTTTCACACACCACAGCACATATTCGCTCGGAAGTCATTTTCAACCCATTAACCAATTAGTCTCAAATAATGCTGTTTATTGGATTCCATTAACTAATTGCCTTCCCCAATTCCACTACATGCATCTTTCTTGTGTTCTGAATGTGCCACTTTCCTATAGGTGCCCATACACGCTGCGATTATCGCATGCGTTTTGTACTTTTAAAGTACAAAACGCATTGCATGTGCGATAATCGCACCATGTACCTTCAGGGATGCGATGCGCGTCCCGGCAGGTACAATATTGTAAAGCACAAAAAGTATCTGCAGGCAGTACTGTTCGTGCTTCATTGCATCGCATCACATCAGTACAGGAGTACATGCGATGCGATGTCCATTAGTACCTATGAACTTTTAAAAAAATGGCTAAAATCGCATCGCACCCGCAAAATACAGTACATCACATCGCATCCTCCTACAAGTGCCAAAATCGCACGGCACAAGTACAAAACGCACAGCACACATATCGGTGCGTGTATGGGCACCTTAAGTACTTGTGTTTACTATTATCCCAACATGACATGCACACTTGTGTGTTAAGGTTGCAGATTTTGAAATGGCACATGAGAGCAGTTAATAATGCTGGTGCAATTGTGGGTAAAAACAATAAAATATATAAGAGACATGAATGCAGAGAAGTGTAAATGGTTAAACTGGAAAAGTGCTTTCCATGTGGCTGCCACATAGTTAGTTAATTGATTAATGAGAGAAACTTGTACACTGCATGGGTGTGTATTGTGTGCAGGTAAATGTAGTTTATCAATTGTGCATGTTGATCGCCCGCGTGAGACTTTTTTTACGGAGCAAATGATTTTGAACTTGATCAGTCCGAGCGCTCGCACAGTGGAGCCACCACCCCAGTATACGCCCTGGTTACCGCCCAGTTTGGCCCAGTTTTGTGGCCATGCCCATCAATACGCCCACATTACGCCTACTCTGCAAGAGTTCGTTCACTAGCCCATTTCTACTCGTAAGGTCACGAGCATGCACGGCTGGCCAAACCTGCACGTGCGCCTTGCGAGTGGTACTCATGCGCAGTGAGCTAAGAAACGCTCTGCGTACGAATGTGTGCGATTATGTAAAGATTACTTACATTCGGGATATGTTGGGAAGACTTGAGAATGCCGCTTTGGGAATGACGAGGATCCTGGTCTCCACGAGCTTCCTGAGAACACAACATGACATTAGTCAGCACGGTTGTCTATAGGGAATTATAACTCTCAGCATGTTACTGATGGAGACATCTTGTTGCGGTACTGCGCTGTGTAAGACATAACGCATGCACTGTACATTTCACAATTCATTGGACATGCACAGCTGGCAAATATCACTCCGCTGGGGTTGTGGGGACGGTGTAGTGGTTAGCGTTGCTGATTCCTAGCACTGAGGTCATGAGTTTGATTCCCACTATGGCCCTATATGTGTGGAGTTTGTATATTCTCCCCGTGCTTGTGTGGGTTTGCTCTGGGTACTCCGGTTTTCTCCCACACTGGTAGGTTATCTATACATATGTGTTTAAGGCAGGTTAGGTGTGCCAAGTGGTTCTTATCCATCAAACATGGACATCGTTATAGAGTGCCTCCTTGTGTCCAGCCACGTACATTTGTAGTGGTGAATCCGGTGGATCATGTGGAAGGGCAGTACAGAAAGGGCTCTATGTTCAGCTAAATAATCTGTGTATAGGATGGTCAGCCAATGATGACTGAGGTTTCTCTGCTCCAGTCGACACCAGGGGTGAGATTTAATAGGATGAGATATTCAGAAAGTGAGAGATTTGGGAAGAAATCTCCAGTTTTTTAAAGTGGAAATCATTTACACTGCAAAACCAGTTTGATTTTGAAGTGTAGATGATTGCCGCTTTAAAAAAACTTTCTTCCAAAATCTCTCACTTTCTGAATATCTCATCCTATTAAATCTCACCCCAGTATCCCAACTGCCATCAGAACACCGGCGCTGGACATTCGAAAGATATCAAAATGCAGATGGCAAATAATCGACAGCCCCATAATGATACAAAGTCAAACATGAAGAGACCAGTGGTAGCTTGTGCTTGGTGGACATGTAAAGGGCCACCAGCTACGTGGATCAGCCTTGCAGATTCCACCAGGGAAACATCACCTAATTGAAGCAGTTATACAAACCCTCCGAGTTCTAGCTTCAGGAAAAGAAAGCTGAGAACCAGGATAAACACAGCCCAGGAAATTCCAGCTGCATTACCACACAGATCCCAATTCAGCTGATGTAAATAAGGAAGGTATGGACATAAATGCTTCAAGGTGGCTAGCAATATGTGGCAAAGCAGCACCTGTATTGTCTGCCAGGCACTGACCAGATGGTGAGACCAAGATGTGAGAATGGGAGCCAAAAACAGGCACAGACGCTAGAACGCTCACAGACATCTTGTCCTGGGACCCCAAGTGTCAGGTGTCAATGTGACATTGTACTTGGACCACAGGTGTCAGTGTGACATTGTACTGGGACCCTGAGTGTTAGTGTGTCATTGTTCTGGGAGCCAGAGTGTCAGTGTGTCATTGTTCTGGGACCCCGAGTGTCAGTGTGTCATTGTTCTGGGACCCCGAGTGTCAGTGTGTCATTGTTCTGGGACCCCGAGTGTCAGTGTATCATTGTTCTGGGACCCCAGGTGTCAGTGTATCATTGTACTGGGACCCCAGGTGTCAGTGTGTCATTGTTCTGGGACCCCGAGTGTCAGTATATCATTGTTCTGGGACCCAGAGTGTCAGTGTGTCATTGTTCTGGGACCCAGAGTGTCAGTGTGTCATTGTTCTGGGACCCCGAGTGTCAATATATCATTGTACTGGGACCCCAGGTGTCAATGTGACATTGTACTGGGACTCCGAGTGTCAGTGTGTCATTGTTCTGGAACCCCGAGTGTCAGTGTGTCATTGTTCTGAGACACCAGGTGTCAGTATGTCACTGTGCTGGGACCCCAAGTGTCAGTGTGTCATTGTACTGGGACCCCAGGTGTCAGTATATCATTGTTCTGGGACCCCAGGTGTCAGTGTGTCATTGTTCTGGGACCCCAGGTGTCAGTGTGTAATTGTTCTGGGACCCCGAGTGTCAGTGTGTCATTGTTCTGGGACACCAGGTGTCAGTGTGTCACTGTGCTGGGACCCCAAGTGTCAGAGTGTCATTGTACTGGTGCCCCGAGTGTCAGTGTGTCATTGTTCTGGGACCCCGAGTGTCAGTGTGTCATTGTACTGGGACCCCAGGAGTCAGTGTATCATTGTCTTGGGACCCCGGGTGTTTGTGTGTCATTGTTCTGGGACCCCAGGTGTCAGTTTGTCAATGTGCTGGGACCCCAGGTGTCAGCATTTCATTGTGCTTAGACCCCAGAGGTCAGTGTATCATTGTTCTGGGACCCCAGAGGTCAGTGTGTCATTGTGCTGGGACCTCAGAGGTCAGTGTATCATTGTTCTGGGACCCCAGGTGTCAGTGTGTCATTGTTCTGAGACACCAGGTGTCAGTGTGTCACTGTGCTGGGACCCCAAGTGTCAGTGTGTCATTGTTATGGGACACCAGGTGTCAGTATTTCATTGTTCTGGGACCCCAGCTGTCAGTGTGTCATTGTACTGAGACCCCAGGTGTCAGTGTGTCATTGTTCTGGGACCCCAGGTGTCAGTGTGTCATTGTTCTGGGACCCCAGGTGTCAGTGTGTCATTGTTCTGAGACACCAGGTGTCAGTGTATCACTGTGCTGGGACCTCAAGTGTCAGTGTGTCATTGTTATGGGACCCCAGGTGTCAGTGTGTCATTGTTCTGGGACCCCAGAGGTCAGTATATCATTGTTCTGGGACCCCAGGTGTCAGTGTGTTATTGTTCTGGGACCCCAGGTGTCAGTGTGTCATTGTTCTGGGGGTATGGATCATTAGGTCACCAACATTATGGTAGACAAGCATTAGGTTGACACCCTTGGGTCGACATGCACTTAGGTCGACATGAGTTAAGGTCGACATGAGTTAAGGTCGACATGGGTAAGGTCGACAGGGTCATTAGGTTGACATGGGTAAGGTCGACATTAAAAAAGTTGTCTTTTTTTTAACCGGACTGTCAACACAGTTAACATAAACACTAAAACGTAGCACTGCGTCATCGCGTCTACGAAATACTGCCTGTCGGCACATTTTTGCTCAAAAAACCCCATGTCGACCTAATGACCTTGTCGACCTTACCTATGTCGACCTAATGACCCTGTTGACCTAATGACCCTGTTGACCTAACCCATGTTGACCTTAAGTCATGTCGACCTAAATGCATGTCGACCTAATGGTGTCAACCTAATGCTTGTCTACCATAATTGCTGGTGACCCAATGAACGGATCCCGTCCTGGGAACCCAGGTGTCAGTGTATCATTGTTCTGGGAACCCAGGTGTCAGTGTGTCATTGTTATGGGACCCCAGGTGTCAGTGTGTCATTGTTCTGGGAACCCAGGTGTCAGTGTGTCATTGTTCTGGGAACCCAGGTGTCAGTGTGTCATTGTTATGGGAACCCAGGGGTCAGTGTATCATTGTCCTGGGAACCCAGGTGTCAGTGTGTCATTGTACTGGGACCGCAAGTGTGGCCCCCCACAAGGGAAAATAGCGTGTTTAAGTTGACTCCGACTGTGAGGTTCCTGACAGTCAAGGTTCCGATGTCAGAGAAACGAACGCCGGAATCCTAACTGACAATAAATCATCCAGCACCCCCCATCGTGCCCATAATCAGCAAATGTCCCACTGTATGAATGTGATCGCCGTTATGTAACAGGGACGGAGAATAAAAAAATGTGATGTGTCCAAACCTTCAACGCTTATTCTAAATTTTGGGGGGGACATTTCAGAACATTTTCTGCAATAATTCAACATATGGAACATTTCTCTCTAACATTTAGAAGTTGCTTGTACTCTCTCTGTCCCAATATTTGAGGCTGAGCAACACATTTTTCCCAACAGTCCAGAATGAAAATTGCTTTCTACTGACACATTCTGTTTTCTAGAACATTCCAGAGTTTCCAAAAAAGCTCCATATCCCGACATTGAAGGATAAAACATAGAAAGGTCCCTGTTTGGCAGTTCACGAGTTAACTTCATCTTTCCTCGCAGTAGACACTCAGAAAAGTAAACACTCCACTAATAGCTGCAGAAGCACTTACTGCCAACCGCTTAGAAAACGCCAGTTTTGTTGCGGGAGAGAGAGAGAGAGAGAGAAAAAAAAAGAAGCTTTTGAAAATTTCTTTTTGCTTTCCGCCAGGACTCCAGCTACAAAAACAGAGCAATGGGTCCAGGTATAAAATGCAGCAGCGCTGCCAATATGGCCAGTAAAGAAGAACAACACAGAACCACTCAGTGCAAGAACACAGGCAGCTCCCAAATATCGGCAAGGATAAAGGAGCAGGAATGTGTCTCAATGAGAGTCCTAGGTGCTTAGCGGGAGAACACTAAGCACCACAGTGGCGACGTAGAAAAGGTCTATGAACCATATACTCTGGTAAAGAAAGGAAAACAACAGAAGCATTTAAAATAAAATAAAACAGGGTGAAACAAAAATCCCAAACGACTGTAGGAAGGGATCAGCTTGTGATCTATGTCTAGGGCAGGATGTCTGTATATATAGTGCGGGTGTTCCACCATGACAATGGTCTTATTCAGGGCTCGGGGCCTGCCGAGGTACAATGAGCAGCCAGCCATGCAGTCCAATCAGGGCAACTCTGACAAAGTTAAATAAACACCTCATAGACGAAGTAAGAATCTCCGGGAAAGGGAAATTTCAGCAGCCACAGATATTTCCCTCCACTTACAATAATCAGGCAGATAGAATATACAAATATACTGTAATGTGCTAAACATCATAGAGGGGTATATAGAAGGGACTGGGCATAAGAGGGATATATAGCAGGGACTGGGCATAGAAGGGACATACAGCAGGGACTGGGAATGAGCGGGACATACAGCAGGGACTGGGCATGAGAGAGACATAGAGCAGGGACTGGGCATGAGAGGGCCTTATCGCAGGGACTGGGCATGAGAGGGACATATAGAAGGGACTGGGCATAAGAGGGATATATAGCAGGCACTGGGCATAGAAGGAACATAGAGCAGCAGTGACTGGGCATGAGTGGGACATACAGCAGGGACTGGGCATGAGAGGGATATAGAGAAGGGACTGGGCATGAGAGGGCCATGTTGCAGGGACTGGGCATGAGAGAGACATAGAGCAGGGACTGGGCAAAATAGGGACATAGGCCAAGAGCATGGATCAGGCATTAGCGGGACATATAGCAGGGACTCGGTATGAGAGGACCATAGAGCAGGGACTGGGCGTGAGAGGGACATAGTGCAGGGACTGCGTGTGAGCGGGACATATAACAGGGACTCGGCATGAGTGGGACATAGAGCAAGGACTGGGCATGAGCGGGACATATAACAGGGACTGGGCATGAGCGGGACATAACTGGGACTGGGCATGAGCGGGACATATGACAGGGACTCGGCATGAGTGGGACATAGAGCAGGGACTGGGCATGAGCGGGACATATAACAGGGACTTGGCATGAGTGGGACATAGAGCGGGGACTGGGCATGAGCGGGACATATAACAGGGATTGGGCATGAGAGGGACATAGAGCAGGGATTGGGCATGAGTGGGACATAGAGCAGGGACTGGGCATGAGAGGGACATATAACAGGGACTCGGCATGAGTGGGACATAGAGCAGGGACTGGGCATGAGCGGGACATATAACAGGGACTTGGCATGAGTGGGACATAGAGCGGGGACTGGGCATGAGCGGGACATATAACAGGGATTGGGCATGAGAGGGACATAGAGCAGGGATTGGGCATGAGTGGGACATAGAGCAGGGACTGGGCATGAGTGGGACATAGAGCGGGGACTGGGCATGAGCGGGACATATAACAGGGATTGGGCATGAGAGGGACATAGAGCAGGGATTGGGCATGAGTGGGACATAGAGCAGGGACTGGGCATGAGAGGGATATTGAGCAGGGACTGGGCATGAGAGAGACATAGAACAGGGACTGGGCATTGGTGGGACATAGAGCAGGGACTGGGCATTGGTGGGACATAGAGCAAGGAGTGGATATGAGAGGTACATAGAGCAGGGATTTGGGCATGAGCGGGACATATAACAGGGACTCGGTATGAGAGGAACATAGAGCAGGGACTGGCATGAGAGGGACATAGAGCAGGGACTGGCATGAGAGGGACATAGAGCAGGGACTGGCATGAGCGGGACATATAACAGGGACTGGGCATGAGAGGGACATAGAGCAGGGACTGGCATGAGAGGGACATAGACCAGGGACTGGCCAATATGATTTATTTACAGTCTCTTATATAGAGCAGCAGATTCCGTTGCACTTTAGAATTATAAACAGAGATAAAACAAACTGGGTAACAACAGACAGACATGGAGGTTGGAGGGCCCTGCTGCAAGCTTACGACATAGGAGGGAAACACAAGGGCAGGCACCAGTAATAGCATAGATTGAAGGTCCAGAAGGGAAGCTATATAATACATAAGTGCCTCAGAGGGTTATGCGTATGGAATTTAAATATGATAGGCTTGCCTGAAGATGTGCGTTTTCAGAGAACGCTTGAAAGTTTGGAGGCCAGTGAAGAGTGTTATTGTGCGTGGAAGGGCATTTTATAGGATGGGAGAAGCCCGATGAAAGTCCTGTAATAGTGAATGGGAGTTGGTGATCCGTGCAGAAGAGAGACGCAGATCTTGGGGGTTATTCTTGTTCATTTGGTCCTCCGTGTTATGCATTTACCTTCCACATCTTTCGATGGTCGGTTAAACATTCATTCGCAGCCTGTGCGGGCGAACCCGCGCTGCGAAGGGGGGGGGGCGGACGTGAGGTTTGGTGGACTTGCAAGGCTGCTAATTTGCAGCCTTGCGAATAAACCAGAATAACCCCCCTTGTGCAGAGCGAAGTGGTCAATATGGGAGATATTTTGTCATAAGTAAAGAGATATATGCTGGTGCAGTATGGTTAATATGCAAGTAGAAGTGTTTTATATTGAATACGGTAAAACACAGGTAACCAATGGAGGGACTGGCAGAGCGGATCAGCAGACGATGAGAGTCTTGCTAGGAAGATCAGCCTAGCAGCAGCATTTCAAATGGATTGCAGTGGCGAGTGTCTGTTCTTGGGAAGACCAGTAAGGAGACTATTGCAATAATCAATGCGGGATATAATGAGTGCATGGATAAGAGATTTAGTAGTGTCTTGTGTGAGATACTGTAGGGTCGTATTTTGGATATGTTTTTTAGATGCATGTAACATGATTTGGAGACAGATTGAATGTGGGGAACAAAGGACAGTTCAGAGTCGAGGATGACCCCTAGGCAACGAGCTTGTGGGGTAGGGTAGATTGTCGAGTTGTCACCAGTGATGGAGATCTCAGGATAGTAACTGTTCTTAGATGGTGGGAATATAAGTAATTCCGTTTTGGAAATATTGAGTTTGAGGTGGCGAGAAGACATCCAAGATGAGATGGCAGAGAGGCATTCAGAGACTAGGCCCAAAATCACTAGTGAAAACTCTGGGGTTAATAGATAGTTTGAGTATCATCCGCATATAAATTATACTGAAATCTGAAAGAGTTGATGAGTTTGCCAAGAGAAGAAGTATAGATTGAGAAAAGCAGAGGACCTAAGACTGAGCCTTGCGGAACTCCGACTGACAGAGGTACTGAAGAGGAAGTAGAGTCAGAGAAGCGAACACTGAAAGAGCGATCACATGTGAACCAGGAAAGGGCTGTATCATTAAGACCTAGGGAGTGCAGTGTTTGTATGAAAAGAGTATGATCAACAGTGTCAAATGTAGCAGAAAGAAAAAATAAGTAGTGAGTAATGGCCTTTAGACTTGGCAGTTACCATATCATTCATCACTTTAGTCAGTGCTGTGGAGTGTTGGGAACGAAAGCCTGACTGAAGTGGGTCTAATAGGGTGTGACAGTTAAGAAAGTGTGTGAGGCAAGAGTAGACAAGTCTCTCCAGTAGCTTGGAGAGGAATGGGAGCTGAGACATAGGACGGTAGTTAGAGAGAGTTAGGGTCATAATTATGTTTTTCAGAATGGGAGTAATCACTGTATGTTTGAGCAGAGAAGGAAAAGTACCAGTAGCAAGAGAGAGATTGCAGATTTTAGTTAAGGTTGGGACAAGCACAGGAGATAGAGTTTTAATGACTTGTGCAGGTATAGGATCAAGAGGAGAGGCATGAGAGGGACAAAGAGCAGGGACTAAGCATGAGAGGGACATAGAGCAGGGACACACAGCAGGGACTGGACATGAGATGGACATAGAGCAGGGACTGGGCATGAGAGGGACATATAGCAGGGACTGGACATGAGAGGGACGTAGAGCAGGGACTGGGCATGAGAGGGACTCAGCATGATCAGAACATACAGCAGGGATTAGGCATGAGAGGGACATAGAGCAGGGACTGGGCATGAGAGGGACATAGAGCAGGGACTGGGCATGAGAAGGACATAGAGCAGGGACTGGGCATGAGATGGACACAGAGCAGGGACTAGGCATGAGAGGGACACAGAGCAGGGACTGGGCATGAGAGGGACACAGAGCAGTGACTGGGCATGAGAGGGACATTTAGCAGGGACTGGGCATGAGAAGGACACAGAGCAGGGACTGGACATGGGAGGGACATAGACCAGGGACTGGACATTAGATGGAAATCGAGCAGGGACTGGCATGAGAGGGACATAGAGCAGGGACTGGGCATGAGAGGGACATAGAGCAGGGACTGGGCATCAGAGGGACATAGAGCAGGGACTGGCATGAGAGGGACATAGAGCAGTGACTGGGCATGAGAGGGACATATAGCGGGGACTGGCGTGAGAGGGACATATATCAGGAGCAGGCACTGGCATGAGAGGGACATATAGCAGGGACTGGGCATGAGAGGGACAGAGCAGGGTCTGGCATGAGAGGGACATAGAGCAGGGTCTGGCATGAGGGGGACATAGAGCAAGGACTGGCGAGGGAGGGACATATATCAGGAGCAGGCACTGGCATGAGAGGGACATATAACAGGAGTAGGCACTGGCATGAGAGGGACATAGAGCAGGCACTGGCATGAGAGGGACATATAGCAGGAGCTGGGACTGGCATAAGAGGGCTTCCAATGGATTGGTTGTGACTGCAGCTGTACATAATGGGTGCCACAGTCCCTGCACAGTCAGACGCGCGGCTGTGCACCAGGGAAAGGGCTGATGGTGGCATTAGTGTATTGTCGCAGGGACACCTATGGCAAATGAGTCTACAGTGGCCAGAGCAGCATGCAACTCAGAATAAGCGCCTAAAGCTGTATACACAAGGACAACCAGTAAATAGGCCGATGATTGGGACCCCGCACCATGCTAGATTGCCGGTATACACTAATTGATGTAATAAATGGTGGAACACTACTGTGGTGCATCCTCCATTATACCACACCAGGCCTGCACAGCCATTAGGAAGATGTCACATGTGTCCGGAAGCAGCACTGGATCATGGGACGAGCCAGATTAAGCCTTCAGGGGGCCCGGGGCACTTTAGAAACGGGGACCCCCTCCTACTTGTCATTACTGGCTGCAAACTGCATGGGAGAATATTACACTGTCAAAACACAGAGTAAAAGCAGTATAAACTTGGTCAATGGTCAACTGTAGGGGGAAGGGGATTAATATAAACACACATATATATATATATATATATATATATATATATATATATATATATATAAAAATACCACATGAAAAGCCTCTGTCTGTCCCTCTGTACCTTACTCCATTACTCAGTAGGAGCCCTGACAGGCTCAGCGCTGCCTCTGATTAAAAACCCTCCCATGACAAAGCAGCTGCTGCTGCTATCCTTCATGGGCCTGAGAAGCATATGATGAGCTCCACCAAGCAGAGCTCAGCACAAGCCTCTCAGCCTCTGACCTCTTGCGCAAAGTGTTATGGGACTTAGTCAACTGACAGTAATGCATTGCACACTTGTGCAGACAGTGTGCCTTGACTCCTGATGCTCAGCACCATTAATCATTGTCACATTGACAGATAGGTGAAGCTGCAGCACTACCCCACTCCCATGTACAAAACAAAACAAAATTATTATTTTTTTGAAAAATACACGCCAATCACAGGGGGCCCCTAGATAGACGGGGGCCCAGGGGTACTGACCCCCTGTGCCCCCATTATAATCTGGCCCTGATCATGGGTACACGTTAGACAGCCTGATTTGTTGCCCAGATCTGACCAATCATGCCGATATCACAGGGTTGCCTACCTGACCCTCTCCTTCAGGGAGAAAATGCTCTGTTCCTGGGGATTGGGATCATTGGGTCGACCTAAAGATGGTTGACAGTCATTGGGTTGACACCATTGGATCAACATACTGGAAGGTCGACAGGTGTCTAGGTCAACATGGCACAATGTTAACAGGTGTCAAGGTCGACATGGGACAAGGTCGAGAGGTGTCTAGGTCGACATGGGTTAGGGCGACAGTCAAAAGGTCGACATGGGTTTTTTCACTCTTTTTTTACCCGACTGTCGACACAGTCAACATGGACAGTTTTAAGTGCACCACATCCCCTTGCATGGCTCGCTATTTTATTCTCCCACCACACCCTAGTGGATGGTAGGGCATGAAATACCGCCTGTCGGCACATGTCAGTTTAAAAAACTGTGAAAAACCCCATGTCGACCTTTTGACTGTCAACCTAACCCATGTCGACCTAACACTTGTGTTAGACACCTGTCGACCTTGTCCCATGCCGACCCAGACACGTGTCGACCTTGTGCCATATCGAACTAGACACCTGTCGACCTTCAAGTATGTCGACCCAATGGTGTCGACCAAATGACTGTCGACAATTTGAAATCTCTCGTACTGAATCTCCCATTATGAATCTCTGGCACAAATCTCTCTGTGTGTAGGGCCCAAGTGTTTAATTGTCATGTGTGTTTCATAGACTTCTGAGCCCAAATAAAGTACTGCATAAATGAGTCAGTGGGCTTCGGTAAGCGACCACTTTGTAGAAAACACTATGGGGGAAATTTACTAATATGGATTCGTAGAAAAAAGGTGTATTCGTAGGGAGAAATATACCTTTTTTTACGAATTTGTATTTTCGGGATTTACTATCCCGAAAATACAACAATTCGTAGTCCTAAAGATGGAACATTCGTATTTGTATTTACAAATACGAATGTCTACACCATCGATAGGATACGACAGGAATCACCATTCAAAAGAATGGTGGTTCCTGATTTACTAAGCAGCCGTATAGAAAATACGGCTGCTTTTGTCCACGAAAATACGGCAGAAAAATAGAACATCATTTTCCTGTCGTATTCTCGTTTTAGCCTGCACGGATCAGTCAGATCCGTGCAGGCTGCGGTGTAAAAAAAAAATAACAATAAAAAAATTTAAAAAAAAACGGCGTGGGGTCCCCCCCCACAGCCGAAACCAGCACCAGGCTGACGGAGCCTGGAGCCGGTAATTAAAAATCAGGGAACCCGACAAATAGGGGTTCCCTGATTTTTAACAACCAGCCCCAGGCTCCTGCTCTGGGGCTGGTTCCCAAAATACGGGGGACAAAATGACTGGGGGTCCCCCGTATTTTAAGAACCAGCCCCAGGCAAAACCAGCCAGCAGGGTAATGCCACAGCCGGGGGGAGACTTTTTATGCAAGTCCCCCCGGCCAAAGCATTCATCCCTACCAACCAGTCAGCCTGGCCAGGGGCCCTGGGGGAGTGGGGACCCCCCCAATGAAGGGGTCCCCCCCTCCAGGACTTACCTGACCAGGCTGAAGCCTGGTACTGTCCCCGATGCCCCTGGGTGGTGGGCATCGGGCTGATTATGGTGTAAAAAAAAAAGATAAAACTATTGTTTTTTACTGTGGCACTACAAGTGCCAGCAAGCCTCCCCAGCAAGCTGGGACTTGGAGAACCACAAGTCCCAGCCTGCTGGGCATTAAAGGGCCCGCTGGCACTTGTAGTTCCACAGTTAAAAAAATAGTACACAAAACACACTGACACACATTTTAAATAAAAGTTTAATACACACATCACAAACACACTGATACTTACCTATCTTGATCCCATCGGTAGGTCGCTGGCTTCGGTGTCGGCGGCTCCGGTGTCGGCGGCTCCAGTGTCGGCAGCTCCGGGTCGGCGGCTCCGAGGTCGGCGTCCTGTCTGAAGAAAATCCATGTTGGACCTGTGGAAGTAAATCCTACTCACCAGGTCCTCCATGGATGGTCTTCTGTCTTCTCTCTTCTTTTCCAGGACTTATTTCTTTATCTTCTGTCTTCTGTCTTCTTCTTTCTTCACGCTGCCGCCGGGACTTTCAGAGTTGGAGAGATGTTGCCTCCTCGACGTCTGGACTAAGAATGAATTCTAGCCAATCAGGAGCCGACTTTACTGGCTCCTGATTGGCCACTAGGTGGCTCCTGATTGGCCGACACCGGAGCCAGCGACCTACCGACGGGATCAAGATAGGTAAGTATCAGTGTGTTTGTGATGTGTGTATTAAACTTTTATTTAAAATGTGTGTCAGTGTGTTTTGTGTACTATTTTTTTAACTGTGGAACTACAAGTGCCAGCGGGCCCTTTAATGCCCAGCAGGCTGGGACTTGTGGTTCTCCAAGTCCCAGCTTGCTGGGGAGGCTTGCTGGCACTTGTAGTGCCACAGTAAAAAACAATAGTTTTATTTTTTTTTTTTACACCATAATCAGCCCGATGCCCACCACCCAGGGGCATCGGGGACAGTACCAGGCTTCAGCCTGGTCAGGTAAGTCCTGGAGGGGGGGACCCCTTCATTGGGGGGGTCCCCACTCCCCCAGGGCCCCTGGCCAGGCTGACTGGTTGGTAGGGATGAATGCTTTGGCCGGGGGGACTTGCATAAAAAGTCTCCCCCCGGCTGTGGCATTACCCTGCTGGCTGGTTTTGCCTGGGGCTGGTTCTTAAAATACGGGGGACCCCCAGTCATTTTGTCCCCCGTATTTTGGGAACCAGCCCCAGAGCAGGAGCCTGGGGCTGGTTGTTAAAAATCAGGGAACCCCTATTTGTCGGGTTCCCTGATTTTTAATTACCGGCTCCAGGCTCCGTCAGCCTGGTGCTGGTTTCGGCTGTGGGGAGGGACCCCACGTCGTTTTTTTTTTCCATTTATTTATTTTTAAAAAAAATTTTTTACACCTTGCAGCCTGCACGGATCTGACTGATCTGTGCAGACTGCTACAAATAATTCGTATTAGCAGCCGTATATACGGCCGCTAATACGAATGGTTACACCATCGGAGGGTTACAAAGCAGTCGTATATGACTGCTTTGTAATTTCCCCTCCGGAACACGACTTTGCATACGACTGAAACAGTCGTATGCAGCCGTAGGGGAAATACCAATACGAAAAACTAGGTTTTTCATATTGGTAAATGTCCCCCTATATCCCCAGCTCTTGTTTACCATATAGATGTGTCACTGGTTCATGTATGAGATCATCAACTGACTGCTGCCATCTGATGGTAGCAAGAGGTATTGCTCGTAGTGCTGAATTCTGTATTGGATGGGTGTGCTTATAAAGATTGTATGTTGCCCGTAGCAACCAATGCATCTTTCCATCACTTAGGGAATAACCCCAAGTAGGTATCTTTTCTTCACACTGGAAATCTTCCTACAATTCACATTCTTGCCTTATATAGTCACACTGCGTCTGCAGGGAACATGTGAATTCCGAGTAGCAGAAGGCTGGGTTGGTGAAAAATCAAATTTGCTTAGGGGAGTCTTCAGTCAGCTCCAGGCCTCTAATAGTTGAGCTGCCAGCATTTATCATACTGTAGACTCCAGGGGACTACATACCGGTACTTAGGATGCCACCGGTCATAACACAGACAACAACATACTGATAGTGGAAACCTTGACAGGGGCTGTAACGGCACCCTAACCCTCTCTCCTATGCCCCTAACCCTCCCTTGTTTTAGCCTATTGCGTAAGATGATCTTAGTATACGGGAAGGAGGGAATGACAGAGGAAGAATTCCCAGAACTATAAAGAGGGCAGGCAGTGTGCATGGTGGGGAGGCCTGTAGAGAGTCTATTGAAGGGGAGAGGGGAAAGAGAAAGCTAGTAAAGAATTCAAATGGGTCCTGGGGTGAAACTAATCACAATATTAGAGCCATATCTAAAAATAAACATAAATTAAAATGCTTACTGGCTAATGCAAGATGCTTAGTGAGTAAAATCGGGGAGCTAGAAACGGTGATCAGTAGGGACGACTACGACATCATTAGTATTACAGAAACATGGTGTAATGAGTCGCATGACTGGGCATTAAACATGGAGGGATATACACTCTACAGGAAAGACAGGGAAAATAGAAGGGGCGGGGGTGTGTGCCTATATGTAAATAATAACTTAACATCATGTGAGAAAAATATGAGCACAGACCTGGAAGAAGACAACTCGGAGACAGTGTGGGCAGAGATAACCGACAATAATAAAAAAACAAAAAACAAATTTATAATAGGGGTATGCTATAGACCACCAAATATAAACGAAAGGGAAGAGTCTCTTCTTTTAAACCAAATCAAACAAGCATCAAATCAGGGTCAGGTATTAATTATGAGGGATTTTAATTTACCCGACATTGATTGGGAAAATGAAACAGGTAAATCAGCAAAAAGCAATGGGTTCTTAAGCTTACTTAAAGACCAGTTTATTACACAAACGGTAGAAACTCCAACTCGTGATGAGGCGCTCTTGGACTTAGTATTAACAAATAACACAGACTTAGTTTCAAACACAAAAGTAATTGAACAATTAGGGAACAGTGATCACAATATGGTTTCACTGGAAATCAACTTCAGTAAATTACATCAAAAAGGATCTGCAAAAATACTAAACTTCAGAAAAGCGAACTTTGAATTATTCAGGGAAGCCCTAACAGGAATTGGGTGGGAAATGGTTATGGAGGGAAAAAATGCAGAGGAAATGTGGGATACTCTAAAAAAGGTGCTTGATTCACTAACTATTGAATACATTCCTAAAGTAACTTATAGTGTGTACACACGGTTCGATATGGCTTCCGATGTTGACGATATCGTCAACATCGGAAGCCATATCGCATACATATCGCATACTGATTGTATGCATTGTAAGGGCTTCCTAGCCCGATGCGCGCTCCCGTTTAAGGAGAGATCGGAGGGGAGATAGAGTGGGCAGCACACTCTATCTAGCACAAATCGCAAGCATATCGCATGCATCGTATGTGCCTTGCGATATGCTTAAGATGCGATGTGCTATACGATTTCCAGGGCCCTGTCAGTCATCCTGTTGTTAAGTCAAAATCACTTAGTCAAAATCTTAAGCAAATCTTAAGGCACATAGGAAATCGTATAGTAAATCAAATAGGAAATCGCATAGCAAATTGTATGGTAAAAAGTCAAAATCTTAAGCATATCTTAAGGCATATCTTAAGGAGTAGAGAAAAAAAGGGAAAAGTAAAAATCGGACAAAACATCGAATCGTACATCGGATCGCACAGAACATCGAACCGTGTGTACACACTCTAAAGGTAAATTCAACAAAAAAAAGCCACCATGCTTGGACAAAGAAGTAAGGTCAGCTATCAACAATAAAACCAGAGCCTTTAAATTCTATAAAAATAACTTGAATGAGGAGGCGTTCGCAAAATACAAAGAATCAAACAAAACTTGTAAAGGGGTTATCAAAGCAGCTAAAATATTATATGAAGAGTGCATAGCCACTGAAAGCAAAACCAACCCAAAGAAGTTTTTTAATTACATAAATAGTAAACGTTTAATTAAGGAAAACATAGGCCCACTAACTGATACTAGTGGAAAAATTGTTACTGAGGACAAGGGAAAAGCAAAACTGTTAAATGAGTTCTTCTCATCAGTATTTACTAAGAGAGAGCAGACTGTGGAACGAACATTTACCACAAACGGGACAAATAAGCCAGATCTCATTGTGGAGTTCACGCCGAAGGAAATAATACTGAGGCTAAGCAAACTCAAAACAAATAAATCACCAGGGCCAGATGGGATTCATCCGAGGGTATTAATGGAATTAAGGGATGAACTAGCTATCTTTAGCAAGTCACTATTGTCAGGTATAGTACCAAAAGATTGGAGAATAGCAGAGGTAGTGCCAATATTCAAAAAAGGAAAAAAGGAAGATCCTGCTAATTACAGACCCGTTAGTTTAACATCAATTGTGGGTAAACTATTTGAAGGATTTTTAAGGGATGGTATCCAGGAATATTTAGATCATCACAGTCTACTCAGTGCTAACCAACATGGGTTCGTGAAAAATCATTCATGCCAAACTAATCTACTAGGGTTCTATGAAGAGGTTAGCAAAAACCTCGATAATGGAAATGCTGTAGATGTGATTTTTCTAGATTTCGCTAAAGCATATGATACTGTCCCACACAAGAGATTGATTAATAAAATGGAGAACCTAGGATTGGGTGAAAATATCTGCAGATGGGTAGGGAATTGGCTATGTAATAGAGAACAAAGAGTGGTTGTGAATGGTGCCGTATCAGATATGATACCGGTACTAAGTGGAGTGCCCCAGGGTTCGGTTTTGGGGCCCATTTTGTTTAACATTTTTATTAACGATATTGGGATAGGGTTACTCCGCAATGTATCCATCTTTGCGGATGATACAAAACTTAGAAAAGTCATCAAATCATCAGAAGATGCTTCAAAATGATCTTGCAATTCTAGATGAGTGGGCAAAAAAATGGAAGATGAGGTTCAATGTAGATAAATGTAAGGTTATGCACCTTGGGAGACACAACCAGTGTGCAAGTTACAACCTTAGCGGAGAGCAGTGACGTGCGGTGAGTTCAGTGGCTGGTGAGGCACTGGCTAGTATCCGAGCCAGAGTTTGCGGGGGTCATCTTGGACTTAAGCTCCATACACACTGGACGATTAGGGGGGTCTTTAAAGATGCACAGGAGCACACATTGTTATTGATATTGAGCGTACACACTAGACTTTAAAATATTGTTTTCAAAGATATAGCGTAGAGGGCGATACCTTCTGAGCAATATCTTTTAATTGTTTTGTCTAGGGTGTATGGGGTATTATAAGTAGATATTGGATCATTTTAACAACATATAGCCCAAGTGCATACCATGTTATAAATGTTACTTATACAGGCGTATCTATCTATCTCTCTCTCTATCTCTCTCTATATCTCTATATATCTCTCTATCTCTCTCTCTCTCTCTCTCCATCTCTCTATCTCTCTATCTCTATCTAGAATTTCAGAAAACAACCAAGGGGCTGAAACATATGCTGCAGAACAGAGAATGGTACCTCCTTTTACAAACAATTTAAGGAGAACTCTGTTTTGTACTGTAGCATGTTATATTCTCCAGTAGCTACAAATGGGTAGGACACAAGCAGTACAACCTAGGAGGATTAGCAGGGCAGCCACGACCAAGCTGATATTTGGCTATGAGTGGCGATTACCCCAGAAGTCCCAGAGGCCTGCTGGGGGAAGCTACTCCACTGTGCCCAGTGGCTGTTGAGGTGCCCAGGGCATTTAAGGCAGAGGCCATTATGCCAGCACCGCACCTCTGTCTGGGCCTATGCCACATGTGTAGGATATATATATATATATATATATATATATACACATCTATATATATATATATATATCTATATAGATATATATATATAGATATATATATCTATATAGATATATATATAGCTTTTCCCACTGCCACCTTTTAATAAAATATAATTAATGACCCCCTTCAATAAAATGACCTCTCCCTGCGGGAGCACAGTCAGGCAGCTTCACACCTGCCTCACACCTGCCTCCAGCACCTCGGCATCGCAGACACTGTCACCTGCTATCTCTCACCGGCGCCTGCAGCAGCAGCAGCACAGGAGCAAGCATCACTGTAGCCCGAGGGTACAGCCACAGGTGCATGCCCTCGGGACAAGACTACTTTTCTTCCTAAGCAGCGCTGCTTGCTCCTGTACTGCTGGTGATTACTAGAAGAAGATGCCGGTGCATCAAAGATCAAAGATAGTGATTGAGAAGGGGGGAGAGACAGGGAGTGTAATGGAGAGGAAGGAGGAGAGAGGGAGTGAGAGGTAGTGTTAGGAAGAGACAGGGAATGAGTGAGAGAGAGAGAGAGAGAGAGAGAGAGAGAGAAGGTTTCAGGTTGAGAGGGGAGGGGGTATAGAGGAAGGAAAAGAGAGTGGGTGAGTGAGTAGAGGGGAGGAAGGGTAGGGGGAATGTGGAGAGGCTGGAGATTAGTGGCTTGAATGGGTTGCGACAGGCATATTCCCCCCCCCACCCCCCCTCTCAACAGGTCCCCACCCTCCCTCTCACCGGCCATCAGCGCTGAGTCTCCCTGTTCAGCAGCACTTCGTTTTCACATTGACAGCTCATTCTCTCCCGTGCGCAGCTCCAGCAGCTTTTCCTAGCAGAGCGTCTCCTGTCCTGTCAGCATCACAGACAGCCCCCGCTCTTCATTGTGCAGCATCTCCTGCTAGAGGCACATGCAGCTCCGTCTTTTCCGGATGCTGCTCTACTGTGCCCCAGCTCTCCTGTGTGCTGGGAATCTTTCCAGCAGCGCAGCTTACCGCTCTCCTGTGCGCCGGGTCTCCACTGCTGAATGGAGACCCGGGACAGCGGCGCATTCATCGTCCGCACCACATAGTAAAAAATTTAGAAAATTTACGCCACTGCCTGCAGCCATGTCACTTTCTATGTGGCTGCGCCTGTTGTAATTGCCGGGTCGGTCCTGAGTGGAGGTCCGGCACACTAGCAGTAGTCGGGTGGCGGGGAAACTCAGCTGCCTGTCCTCCCGGGGAAGACGAAGGGGAGTGGGTAAGTGGCTGCAGATTGCTCATTGTGGTTGGATGCTGTAGGATCATCTGATGCCCAGTCACATTTGCCTCAGTGACAGGGGCGTCCTTTCATAAAGGCAAAAAGCACTTCCCTGTCATTGAGGCATTGGTATGGGTGCCGCTTTTACAGCTTTTTTAATGGGCTTTTACAGCCTGGTGCTCGGCCCTGCCCCCTCCCCGCCCCCTCACTCTGGACCTTTTACATTGAGAGCCGGAGGCATAGCTCTCGATGCCTCGGACACCAAAAGAAAAAAAAACATTATGTAGTAAAAATGATTAAAATAATATAAAGCAAATACTTATAACACAGAATATGTGTCATAAGTATTTTCTTTGTATTTTTTAGTTATTTTAACCATTTATGACAGGGGAGGCTCTGCCTCCCCTGCCTCCCCTGACTGCACGTCCCTGGCGGAGAGGAACTGGGTAATTCCATACTTGAAAAGGATCTAGGAGTCCAAATAGACAGCAAACTGGGATGTAGTGCCCATTGTAATGTAGCTACAAAAAAGGCCAACAAAAGTATGGCATGTATTAAGAGGGGAATGGAAACTAAGGACTCATGGGTAATTATGCCACTATATAAAGCATTGGTGAGACCTCACCTCGAGTACAGAGTACAGTTCTGGGCCCCACACTATAAAAAGGACATCATAAAATTAGAAAAAGTCCAAAGGCGAGCAACAAAGCTTATTAGGGGAATGGAGAATTTAAGCTACGGGGAGAGATTAAGCAATTTGGGACTATTTACATTAGAAAAGAGACATTTAAGGGGGGACATGCTCAACATGTACAAGTATATCAAGGGCCAATATAAGGAACTGTCACACACCCTCTTTTCTACTAGAAAGGAATCTAGGACACGAGGAAATGAGTATAGATTAGAAGAAAAAAGATTTCATTCAGCTAGTAGAAAGAATTTCTTTACGGTCAGAACAGTCAAACTCTGGAACTCTCTTCCCAGAGAGGTGGTAATGGCTGGCTCATTCAAGGCTGGTTCAAGGCAAAGTTGGACAAACATTTACTGGAGAAAAACATCCATGGGTACAAATAAGAAATATAATTTGTCTGTAAAATACCAGAACCTACCAAATCAGCAATGGATATCTATACCAGGTTAAACTAGATGGACGCAAGTCTTTTTTCAGCCTTACCTACTATGTAACTATGTATGTGTCGTATGCAGGACTACCAGTACAAGCAAGCCCTTAATATACAGGTATTTTGGAGCACTTCTACAGGTATTCATTCTACAGTATCTAGATAGTCAGTTAATAGGTGGACACGCAAAAGGTCAACAATGACAAAATGACGACATGCAAAAGCCCAGGGCTGACCTGACCTTTTATAGCATCAGTTAGCTGGTCATCTGATCTCCATGCTTCTCCAGGTGAGGAGAAAGGAAAAGCTATTAATAATTAGATGTTCCCCATCAGCACAGATAACACGTGTGGGTAGAACATGTTACCATTAATGTTTCTGTGTTATCACTACTAATGCATCCGTGTTACTAAGTGCAGCGCTCCATTAAGCAGCATCTGTCACCAGCGGAATACTGAGCCCCTTCTGATGCCATGCATTAGTATGAACACAGATGTGCTGCACGCAACATGCAACTCACCTCCAAGGTCACAGTATACAGTGCAGAGAGGGGACACAGTATACGGTGCAGAGATGGGAGAGGGGACAGTGCATAGGGTACTGAGATGGGAGAGAGGGCACAGCATACAGTGCAGAGATGGGAAAGGGGGGCACTGCATATGGTGCAGATATTGGAGAGGGGGACACTGCACACAGTGCAGAGATTGGAGAGGGGGCACTTCATATGGTGCAGAGATTGGAGAGGGGGACACTGCACACAGTGCAGAGATTGGAGAGGGGGCACTGCATATGGTGCAGATATTGGAGAGGGGGACACTGCATACAGTGCAGAGGTGGGAGAGGGGACACTGCATACAGTGCAGAGATGGGAGAGGGCACACTGCATATGGTGCAGAAAGGGGACACTGCATACAGTACAGAGATGGGAAAGGGGACACTATATACAGTGCACAGATGGGAGAGGGTACAGTTCAGAGATGGGAGAGGGAACACTGCATACAGTGCAGAGATGGGAGAGGGTACAGTTCAGAGATGGGAGAGGGAACACTGCATACAGTGCCGAGATGGGAGAGGGGACACTGTATACAGTGCAAAGATGGGAGAAGGGGGACGCTGCATACAGTGCAGAGATGGGAGAAGGGGGAGACTGCATATGGCACAGAGATGGGAGGGGACACTGCACACAGTGCAGAGATCAGAGAGGGGGCACTGTATACGGTGCGGAGATGGGCGAGGGGGCATCCCTTCCCTGGGCTGAATGCATACAGTGACAGTGAGGGGCGGCATTCCCTGTTGTGGGGCCCATAGATGGGATGTAAGATAATACAGTAAATATACATTCCTGGTGATCCCGCAGGGACTGGTGAACCGGGGCTTCCAAGTGCTAACTATGTGCATGCTGCAAGCTGCTGTGCTCCAGGGATACGAGCCAAATATTCTGACATGCCACAGACACCCATTACCTCACACTGCATCCACACTATGCCGAGTACAGTGTGGTGCAGTGCACTGTCACATGACCAGCACTACCATTAGGTGACGATTCACACATCCGCTCGCATGCTAGTGCGGGGATTCAATCGGCTGGCCGTTTACCTGCTGGCCGAATATACACATCTTATTGGTCACTTAGGGCCTTATTCTAGTTGAATCAGGCCCATTCGTCAGTTTATCAATGGAGTTACTGACAACGCCTCCTTCTTGTGTAAGTAACGAGGAGCCTGTGAGGCTTCTCAGTACTTTCTTCCCATGCCTTTATTTATTAACCAGCTCCCACACATTACTGCACTATACACTAATACTGCTGTAATGTGTATTCCCGAGGCCAGCGACATGCAGCACAGATGAGAGAGTGTGAACGTTATAGGTGGGTGTTACTGGAATCTTCTGAGGAAGGAAAAGAGGATTTCAAAGCATCTGTTAACGCTGTCAATGAGACAAGATCCATAGTGACTGCTTTATAAATTAAGACATCCGAAGAGAAATGTTAAAGTCTGCAGTGAATTCATTTGAGATCTGGCGCTGAGCAGAAAAAGACTGAATGAGCCTCAGCGCCAGATGATGTGTCCCAGGAATGCCACCAGGATTGGCTTCTAGTCACTTAGGGCCTTATTCTAGTTCACTCTTTGTGACAAAATCCTTCTTAGATGACAAAACATGTGCACTGCAGGGGGCAGATGTAAAATGTGCAGAGAGAGTATGATTGGGTTTTTTGGGAGTTATTTTGTTTCTGTGCAGGGTAATAGATCTCACTTTGAAGTAAAACCCCACCCAAATCTAATTCTCTCTGCACAAGTAACATCTGCCCCACCTGCAGTGCACATGGTTTTGTCCATCTAAGAAGGATTTTGTCAGAAATAGTAAACTAGAATTTATCAATATGCAGCGATTAAGTGTGATGATTTTTTTTTTGTATTACCGCCAATCAGAGTCATTTCATAGGTATACGCGTCCCCTCGCGGGCTTTACAGGTGTCCGCGTCCCCTCGCCACGCTTCGGGCTCGGTGGCTCGCTGCGCTCGCCACACTTTCTATTCTCAACTCCACGCCGACGTGGATAGTGGGGGTATGAAAAGGTCGTAGGACGCATACCGCCACCCCTCGCGGGCTCGCCACGCTTCGGGTTGACGTTGATCGTGGGGTGGCGTTAACAATTGGGGGGCCATTTCACACTTCAGGGTGCCTATTTGGCCTCTGTGGGCCATTTAACATTGTTCCCTATGGAAAATCGGGTCAATTGGGACATTTAACATTGTTCCCTATGGGAAATCGCGGTCATCGCGTCGGTCGCATCGCATGCGATTTTTTGGTCGCATGCGATGCGCAGGGGTGTGGGCTATTGTAGGGACCACTGGAGATTTCTGAAGAGTTTGTATTATGCTGTGACACCTGGATGCTGCAATGCTGTAACCGTCCTTGCCGATGTGTACCTGGTATGCGGTTTACCTACGATTCATGGTCACAATAACAAAGCATTTTTTCATCTGTAATCGCAATTGTGAGATTACAGATTTGCCGCGGTGCCTCAATGCTTGTTACATAGGTTTCCCGAATCCCAATGCAAGGCAGAAGCTAAAGAGGCTCGGTGCTGGCTCCAATTCCGTGACATGTAAGGGCAGGTGATGGTGGCGGCTGTACCCCTGGAAGTACAGCAACGTGAGTATTCCATACAATGTATTGTGCGGCTGCAGATACGCTGCTCTGAACTGGCAGTCACCAATATGCGTACAGCCAACATGCCTGCATTGGCCGCTGCTGCTGTCTCAGAGCTTTTTCACACGGCCAATGTTTTCTTTTTTTCCATGAAGCAGATTTTGCTTTTGCAAGTTAACAAAAACAAGGTTCTTCCTGTCATCTGGAATTAGATGTGTTTTGCAGTTATCATTTGTACACCGCCCATCACATGACATCTGCAGAAATGGTTGCAGAGCAGGTTCACATCACATCATGTCACATGCAATAATGATAACTATGGCCGAGATCCACCAAAATCCTCAATATGTTTATTATCATTATTATTCTTGTTATTAATATTATTGCACACAAGGCTCAGTCCTAGGCCCTCTGCTCTCTTCTATCAGTACCACAAGGTTCATTCCTGGGTCCTCTGCTCTGCTCTATCAGCACCACAAGGATCAGTTCTAGGCCCTCTGCTCTGCTCTATCAGTACCACAAGGCTCAGTCCTAAGTCCTCTACTCTCCTCTATCAGTACCACAAGGTTCAGTCCTGGATCCTCTGCTCTCCTCTATCAGTACCACAAGGCTCAGTCCTAGGTCCTCTGCTCTTCTCTATCAGTACCACAAGGCTCAGTCCTACTAGGTCCTCTGCTCTTCTCTATCAGTACCACAAGGTTCAGTCCTAGGCCCTCTGCTCTCTTCTATCAGTACCATAAGTATCAGTCCTAGGTCCTCTGCTCTCCTCTATCAGTACCACAAGGCTCAGTCCTCGGTCCTTAGCACTCCTCTATCAGTACCACAAGGTTCAGTCCTAGGCCCTCTGCTCTCTTCTATCAGTACCATAAGTATCAGTCCTAGGTCCTCTGCTCTTCTCTATCAGTACCACAAGGCTCAGTCCTCGGTCCTTAGCACTCCTCTATCAGTACCACAAGGCTCAGTCCTAGGTCCTCTGCTCTCCTCTATCACTACCACAAGGATCAGTCCTCGGTCCTCAGCACTACTTTATCAGTACCACAAGGCTCAGTCCTAGGTCCTCTGCTCTCCTCTATCACTACCACAAGGCTCAGTCCTAGGTCCTCTGCTCTCCTCTATCACTACCACAAGGCTCAGTCCTAGGTCCTCATTTCTCCTCTATCAGTACCACAAGGCTCAGTCCTAAGTCCTCTTCTCTGCTCTATCAGTACCACAAGGAAAAGTCCAAGGTCCTCTACTCTCCTCTATCAGTACCACAAGGCTCAGTCCTAGGTCCTCTCCTCTATCAGTAGCACAAGGCTCAGTCCTAGGTATTCTGCTCTCTCCTATCAGTACCATAAGGATCAGTCCTAGGTCCTTGTCACGGCCGCTGCTAAGACGCGCCGCTCACCTGTTCATCTATGGTGGCCTGGCCTGCGGGCCATCCGTCCGGGTGCAGGACGGGGAGCACCGCGTCTGGGTCTCCCGGCCGCGACCATCTTCCTGGGGCCTGTGGCATGTGCATCCAGCACGGGAACCAGCCAAGGTGGTTTGTCTCCAATCCGTGCGCCGCCATGTTGTTGTAGTCAGCCAATGGTCCGGGTCCCCAGTTCAGCTCCTCCAATCAGGATCTGCCCTGGGGGATAAAGCAGAGCCCTCTGGGGCATACAATCGCCAGTGCTTTGTTGTCAATCCCTTGGGAGGAAGCTTCAGCCTGAGCTCCTGCCCTTGCTCTGTGAAGTCCTTGATTCCAGTGTTCCTTGCCTGCAGTCCACACCTGTATCCTGTATTCGTTATCTTTCAATCCGCACCTGTTACCTGGATCCTTGCATTTGCATTCTGCCTCCAGTCCTCACAGTTCAACACCTTTTTCCTGGACTTTGCAATTGCATCCTGCTTCCAGCTCTCTCAGGTTTGCTTCAGTCGTCTCCACTCCTGCTGTCGACCAGCTGCACCTGCTGCCAGCCCTCCGTGCCTGTTGACACATCTCCACTCCTGCTGTTGACCAGCTGCACCTGCTGCCAGCCCTCCGTGCCTGTTGACACATCTCCACTCCTGCTGCCTGTTGGCACATCTCCACTCCTGCTGTTGACCAGCTGCACCTGCTGCCAGCCCTCCGTGCCTGTTGACACATCTCCACTCCTGCTGCCTGTTGGCACATCTCCACTCCTGCTGTTGACCAGCTGCACCTGCTGCCAGCCCTCCGTGCCTGTTGACACATCTCCACTCCTGCTGTCCACCAGCTGCACCTGCTGCCAGCCCTCCGTGCCTGTTGACACACCTCCACTCCTGCTGTCGACCAGCTGCACCCGCTGTCGTTCATCCGTGCCTGTTGACAAGTCTCCACCCCTGTTGTCGACCAGCTGCACCCGCTGTCGGTCATCCGTGCCTGCTGACACTTCTCCACTCCAGCTGTCGGCCATCTGCACCTGCTGCCAGTCTTCGGTGTCCGTTGACACTTAACCTCCGCTGCCATTTGCCGTCCGCACCTACGGTCAGCCTCAGTATCCATCTCAGTAATCTGTCAGAGACTCTTGGACATTCCCTGTTATTGTGGACTTTCCCTTGTTGCCCAGCTATTCCACTGGGTTCTTCCTACTGCAGTTTCCCTAAATGGTCTTGCCTTCCAGTGTTGGTGCTACAATAAAGAGTTATATTAAACCTGCTGTTCTCCAGTCTCCTTGAAGCCGTGAACCCCCGACCTCCAGGTCTCAGACAGATCCACAAGGTACCCCTAGAGTGACAGTCCTCTACTTTCCTCTATCAGTACCACAAGGCTCATCACTGCATCCTCTTCTCAACTCTATCATTACCACAAGGCTCAGTCCTAGGTCCTCCACATAGTCTCTTCTATTATTACCACAAGGCTCCTGGGAATCAGCATAATGCATTATATGCTTAAGCCCGCCCCCAGAGACCTATTGGCCCGCGGCAGGCTTAAGCGTATACTGCATTATGCTGATTCCCGGGGCGCAGGGAGGTGTTGGTGATAGGCGCTTGCAATCCCCAGCGATCACCCTGACAACCTCCCCTGCACTCCTCCAGGTGGGGCAGATGAAAGAAAAATTTATCAATAAGGGCTATAAAGAGGGAGATTTTGAGGTATTCCTAGAAAGAGTAAAAAAATGGATAGACAAAATCTTTTAAAGGGTAAAAGGGAAAATAGGGGAAAACGTGATTTCTCATGTTCGTTTGTCACAACCTTCAATGACAAACATAAAAGCATAGAAAAAGTAATAAAGAACCATTGGCAAATTCTTTTGTCGGATCCAATCCTGAAAAAAATCCTCCCTGAAAAACCAGTGATGATCTATAAAAAAGCAGCCAATCTCAGTAAACATTTAGTGAGCAGTGCGAGGGCACCAAAAAGCGCTAGTTCAAATATAAAATCGCAGGGATTTTATCGCTGCGGGCTGTGTGTAGCCTGCGGAAATTGCACTGGTAGAGAAGGTAGCAAGATTGAAACCTTCACTTCTTGTGTGACGAAAAGAGAATACAAGATCAAAAGCTTTGCCACGTGTAATAGTAAAAATTTAATATATTTGATGCAATGTAAATGTGACCGACAGTACATAGGTAAAACCAGTAGGGCTTTAAAAATAAGGTTGGGAGAACACTTCCGCAACATAAAAAATGGTGTGGAGAACCATTGTATGTCGGCACATTTTTTTTTTTTTTTCCAAACAATTTATTTTATTTTAAGCATAGTTTTGTTATGAACATACATTCAACACGCATTGGTACTTATACAATGTAAGTCGAGTATGGGAAAGTGATTTTGAACATCACGGCTTTAACAAACATTTTACAATGCATTTATATAATATTCAGATCAATTAACATTCTGGCAAAAACCTTGAAATAAACTAAAATATCCTAACCTCTGCCATGTCTCTGTTTTTATTTTATATCAGACCACATACTTGAACCTTCAATACAACTACAGTATGTTTCCTAATTGTTGCTTCCTTCCTTTTGGAATTTGAGAAACTGCGCGGACCTGAATGATTTGTCCAAACCTATTCTATTCCTACCCCCCTCCCCCTCCCCCCCCCCCAACAAAGAACTGTCAGCTCAGTGGGACACTTTATACCGTTAATGATCTATGTAGATACCATGTTGTACCTTCAAATACTCTGTAGATCTGCGTACGCACCGTCTCATCTACATACTCGATATAGGTACCCCATTTTTTATAAAATTTCACAACTCCCTTTTCTATATCTATAAGTGCAGCTTTCCGGTCCATGTACAGGAGCTGCATTAGTGTCGTCCTCACAGCCGCCAAGAATGGCGGAGCTGATGATGTCCAGCATCTCAGTATAATCTTTTTGGCGACCGTGACGACAACAGTTAGGAAAGGGGTCAACTCTGTTTTTCTACCCTCCATATTCCAATTTGTGAAATTCACCAGCAACATGGCCAGTGGGTCTTTCTGCAGTCGTAGATGACATACCTCATTGATCATATTCATCACCTTGTCCCAAAATTTTCGTATCCTCCCACAGTCCCACATATTATGGTAGAAAGATGAGCACGTACTTTTACACTTTAAACACAGCCCTAAGTCGCCTGGTACAAAGTATTTTCTTTGTGACTGTGAAATGTATGCCCTATGTATGGTTTTTAAATGCACCTCCTGGAGCATGGCTGAGTGGAGTGTTTTTAGTGTTTGCTCCAATTTTTTCGTTATGACTGCGTGGGAGTCCACCTGGGGAATGTCTACAGCCCACTTGGCGGCAATTGCTGTCCAAGTAGCATCAAATGTCACTGGCAACAGGTCAGGATATAGGTATCTGAGCCTATATGGCCCTGTGGCACTAAGTACAAATACCGAGTGAAGTGGGTCTGGTGTGGTCGATTGAGGCATTGGTGTATGCATGGATTGGGCATAATGCCGGGCCTGGAGGTACATGAAGAATCCCTTATGGGGCAGTGAATATTTCTCTACTAAGTTCTGGAACGTGAGCAGGTTCCCCCCTGGGTCGAATATGTTTCGGATCGCTACTATACCTTTTGCTTTCCATCTTACAAAGCCTGAATCAAGAATGCCTGGCTGAAATTTGGGATTACCCCAGAATGGGGCGTATTTTGTACTCCTATGGTTCCGTCCCAGTTTCTTGTTGATAGCCTGCCATGAAAGATATGTATCTGTGAATAACACATTCTCTAGCACCCCTGCCGGTAGATCCGACCGTGGAGCATGCAGCAGGGCCGCGGGCGAGTAGGGGGCAAAGACATCCTCCTCCAGAGCCCTGTGTGTATAAGATTCCGTGCCTTGGAACCAGTCTAGGATATATCTCATAAAAACTGAGTGTGTGAACGCCTGTATATTGGGTATTCCCAACCCTCCTTCTGCCCTCCTGGAATAGAGTTTGTTCCTAGCAATTCTGGGTTTTTTCCCCTGCCATAAAAATTTAAAAAACCCTTTTGTGATTTTATCGATGTCTGATTTTGATAGCCGTATAGGTAGCATTTGGATGCAGTACGACAGCTTTGGGAAGATAATGGACTGCAATACAGCTGCTCTTCCCAGCAACGATAGGGGTAAGGTTTTCCATGCCTCAAGCTGCGTCATTACTTTGTCAATTATGGGTGTGAAATTAAACGAGTATAGTTTTGTTAAGCTATATGGGATATAGACCCCTAAGTACTGTATTGATTGGGTTTTGACCTTAAATTGGCTCAGTATTGGAGATATATTGTGGGACAGCTGCCTCCCTGCAACCTGCAAAATTTCTGATTTTTGTATATTTATTTTGTACCCCGCAAAGGACCCAAATTTAGATATTTTGTCCATTATGACTGGTAGGGACGATTGTAGGTTTGCCACAAAGAGCAACATATCGTCCGCGAACAGACAGATTTTTAAAGTGGTAGAGCCTATTCTAATGCCCTGAAAGGAGTCCGTATTTCGCAACAGTATGGCCAATGGTTCCAACGCTATGGCAAACAGCAGGGGCGACAATGGGCACCCCTGCCTAGTGCCCTTCTGTATGGTAAATGGGTCCGAAATGTGACCATTGCACGCCACCTGCGTCACTGGGCTCGTGTACAGATTCCTCACTAGAGCCACAAACGGCTCCGGGAAGCCAAACTGCCCGAGAGACTCGAACAGGTGATCCCAGGTGACCAGGTCAAACGCCTTTTCAGCATCCATTGATATTATACCGTGGTCCCCTGGGATACCCCGCCTTTCAAGGTGTTGTAATGCTGCTAGGACTTTCCTGACATTTATGACCGAATGTCTGCCATGTATGAAACCCGTCTGGTCAGGGTCAACTATTTTGGGTAGTGCATATTTCATTCTATCCGCTAAGATTTTTGTAAGTAGCTTATAGTCTACATTAAGAAGCGAGATGGGCCGATACGACCCCGGGTCTTCTGGGTCCCGTCCAGTCTTGGGGAGGACCTTCACTACCGCTGAGTTGAAGTGGGGGGGCAATCCCGATCCCGTCATCAGCTGATTAAACATTGCTGTCAGCGTGTCACTTATTTTGTCAACCAAAATTCTATAAAATTCCCCTGAATACCCATCAGGTCCCGGGGCTTTCAGTGGTTTAAGCTTTGAAATAGCTGCTTTGACTTCCTCTACGTCTATAGGGGCCATTAGGCTGTCCACGGTGGAAGCCGGTAATTGGGGTAGAGCAACTTCAGACCAAAATTGGTTCTTGTTAGTTTCGTCAATTGCCCCTTGTGTATATAATTTGTGGTAAAAGTTTTGGAATAAGTTTATAATATCTTTGCCTTTCCGTAATTTGGTCCCATCTGGGGCGTTTAGAACCGGAACAAATGCCGATGGGCGGGATCCCCTTATCAGATTAGATAGCAATTTGCCATTTTTATTGCCGTGCCGGTAAAATTGAAAGTTTGTATTTGCAATATATTGGGTGGTTTGGTTGTCTAGCAGGGAGTCAAAGTGCGTTTTTGCTTGCATATATGCAATTTTGTTATTGGGAGAGGGGGTGTTCTTATATTTAGCGTAAGCTGATGTCAAAGCAGATTGTGCTAATAACACATTAGCTGATCTATCTTTTTTTAGTTTCTTGACATAGGACATGATCTCCCCCCTCAACACAGCCTTCGCCGTCTGCCATAGCAGAACAGGATCTTGTTCATGACCCTTGTTGTCATGGGTGAACTCAGCCCATCTCGCCTCCAATGCCCGCCTAAATTTCTGGGACGCAGCCAGATAAGACGGGAACCTCCACTGTCTGTGGGACCCCACGTCGACAGATGTCGACAACGTACACCACACCACTGAGTGGTCGGAAATGCAAATGGGCATTATCTGGGCATCAATTAATTTTGGGAAAAGGGTTTCGGACGGCAGCAGGTAATCTATACGGGAGAGGGTCCCGTGTGCTGCTGACAAGCAGGTGTAGTCCCTCTCCGTAGGATGCAGGACTCTCCAGCAATCAATAAGGCCTAGTTGGGATGTTATTTGGGATATGCCTATAGATGGTCTTGGTAGGGGTCTCTTAGGAACTGATGACCTATCCATTGAGGGAAGTGCCACGATATTAAAATCTCCTCCCATCAATAAGCCGGAGGTAGCAAATGGGTAAAGACGCGTCAACAGTCTCCCTATGAATTTCTGGGAGTAATTATTAGGGGCATAAACATTGCAAACAACATACGTTTCTTGAAGCACGGAAATTTTTGTAATAACATATCTCCCTCCCGGGTCTGCATATATCTGCTCCACTACCGGCGTCAGACTTCTCTTTACTAGTATCGCCACTCCCCTTGCTCTAGAATTGTAGGAGGCAGATGCTGCCACCACATATCCCATCTGACCCAGTTTTGCATGCTCCACCTCGGTCAAATGCGTCTCCTGAAGGAGGGCGATGTCTGCATTCTGTTTCTTAAGGTATAGTAGGATTTTTTTGCGCTTAATGGGGGAATTGATCCCGCCCACGTTCCAAGAACAGATCTTAACCTGCGCCATTACTTAAGTTAAACTGGCTACCAACATGTATGATGTCCCTGAGCTGACCTCCCTCCCCCCCCTCCTTCCCACCCCCCCAACACCCCCCCAACACAAACATAACAACACAAAAGGAAGGTAAAACCTCCCTCAGAGGAACTGTTCCCCTGAAGCAAAGTATCGCTCACTCTAACAACTTTCGTAGCATTAAACAGAACTGGATTCTAACTACAACCACCTGTGAGCTCTTCAGGCAGCGCATCCGGGCTGGCACCCCTATTACAATACAAACATATAAGTACTTATCACGGGCAGCAAGCAAATAGACTGTCGTTACTCCATTTCAGTATGAGAGTCTCTCCTGGCTTTCGAATGTCCCAACCTGGGGGGTACATCTGTATTTGTATTTGCAAATAATATCGATGAATTTCCCCATGGCAGCGGACCTTCCATCAATATATCCCCTCCTCCCCTCTCCCCCCCGGTCCAATCAATGACATTGGGCAAAAGGTTGGAAAAAAGAGGAACCCCCCAAAAAGGGAAAGGGGGGGGGGGTGGCGGAGCAGGCATCTCTGCGGGGAGACCCCCTGTAAAATAATTGCATATAGCCTTCCCATTTGGGAGTCCCGTCACAGTCAGTCACGATGCTTTAAACCTGCACCCAATTAAACATTCATAAGGCTTAAGACTGCCTTGATGGTGATCCCAAACTTTCCCGAAGATAGGCCTGTGCGTCTCCTGGGGTAGAGAAGTCTCTGACAGATTCCCCCTCAAATAAGCGCAGTCTGGCGGGATACATCAAGGCGAACTTTTTGTTGTCCGCAATCAGCTTGGCGCAAATGGGGGAAAATTCCTTCCTGGCTCTAGTGACCTCCGCTGAGTAATCCTGAAATATGTGTAACCTGTGTGATTCCCACTGCAGGTTTTTGAGCTTCCTAGAGGCATTCCATATCAGTTCCTTATGCAAGTAATTGAGGCATCTGAAAATGGTCACTCTGGGTCTTGCATTTTGGTCTTTGCGGTCTGGGCCTATGCGGTGGGCCCGCTCAACCACCATGTCTGAACAATCTGCGGTTATTTGTAAAAGATCAGGCAGGGTGTTCCTTATAAATTGGTGAAGAGCAGCACCCTTCACCTGTTCCGGCAGCCCCACCAGCCTCAAATTGTTTCGTCTGGATCTGTTTTCCAGATCATCCACTTTGTTAGTTAGCATATGTACTGATTTTTGCAATGCAGCATTGTCTGCCTGCAGTTCACTAACATCGTGGAATATGACCCCCACCCTGGATTCAGTCTGGGCCACCCTTGTATTGAGTTGAGAAAGATGATCTTTCAGTTCATTTATGGAGCTTTTAAAGGTGCTTGCCTGTTGCTGGAACAGCGGCTCCATAGTGTCTCTGATAGCCTGCACCATGACTTGGTATGAGACAGTGTCTTGTGAAGCCTGTGAAGGCTGTGAAGAACTTGCCAGGGGGTCAAGCGGGCTGTCGGTGAGTGATGTACTGACCTTGTTGGTTCCCGGCTGGGGGGACTGGAGGGCGCACACGGAGACTGGCGGCGGGACGGGCGCGGTCGCCATCTTGGATTTTAGCTGTGTTCTGGCCACAGTTCCCCTTCGTTTTGTCATGGAGAAATATCTCTCCATACATCGGCGGGGGGCTCCGGAGGACCAAGGGGGGCTGTCCAGCGAGCTAGACCGCGGTGCGGTGAGTCTGGGGTGCTGCCCGATTCACCTGCCACGGAGCTGCTCTAACTCGCGTCCTCTCCCATGGAAGGCGGAACCGGAAGTCCAGTATGTCGGCACATTTTAAGCAGGTCCACCAATGCTCTATAAATGATATAGTAAGCTTCAAAGCTATTGAGCAAGTGAGAGGAAACTGGCGCAAAAGGAACACCGAAGTGTCCCTAGCGCAAGCAGAGATGCGCTGGATACATGAACTTAAAACTCTGAGTCCCCAAGGACTTAATGGGGACTTTGAGTTAAAATGGTTCATGTAAAAGAAATGCAAAAAAATCAATTTTTGCTAAAGTGTCGACTTGCTCTACATCTTTTCAACATAATGAGGTGCAAAAATCCTGTTGAACATCTGATATTGCCCACATATGAATACATCTGGCATTCTTTGTAGTGGACAGGACATGGTCTGCAGATAGATTGGAGGGATTTTTTCTTGTATAGACTGAAAGATTCTATGCGGTTTTATAGAAGCA
The DNA here is from genome assembly GCF_055691185.1 of Crinia signifera. Classification (NCBI taxonomy): domain Eukaryota; kingdom Metazoa; phylum Chordata; class Amphibia; order Anura; family Myobatrachidae; genus Crinia; species Crinia signifera. The sequence goes on from NC_139228.1 coordinate 55,461,804, forward strand.
CACTGCCACTTTTAGAGAACCCTGCCGAGGGAGGGAGAGGGTTAGGAACATGAATTTTGGAATAAGGAGCGCTATAAAGGTGACCACGTGACCACCTCCACCTGAGCCTTGACAAAGATCTTTGAGCAGATCGAAACGCGTTGGGGGCAACAGGTGGACGTGGTCATCTACCAACTTTTTATCTTTTAATGTCTTTTGGAGCTATCGGCACCAACATCCAAGCGGGGATCTGGAGAGATTGCTTGCCCACCCCTCTCACGCTGAAAGAAATCTAGGAGTAAGTGGACTGTCCCGACACTGGAAGCCGGGTCCACTGCTGCAGTAGCATAAGACACCTCCTGCCTTACCCGGATATACGAGTGACCATCCAAAGCGTTTGAGAGAAAAAAACAGCAACGGGAGTAGAGGTACTTTTTTCATATATATCCCATATACCTACCCCGTCTTGAAACACTCTCTCTAAAACAGTGAGACACGCTTCCACGGGTTTCTGGTCAAATACCAACAAATGACAGAACCCGGTGATTTAATCTAGAGACGGGATTGTATACAATGAATAAAACCACCCCGTACTCTTAGAACAGCTTCTCTCTACCAGACTCTAACTTGGGTGTTGAATTCTACATTATCTGCCCAAATTTGAAGATTTGATATGGATATTTTGTCTTTTACTGTAAAGAAATTTTTTAAAGTGTGTTTGGATTTTTTTTTTATCTTGGGGCATATTGTATGCGGAAAATAAATATATTGTGATTTTTTTATGAAGATACAGCATTTGCACTTTTTCATCCACCTGAGCGCCCAGTATATAGATCATCTACCCCCTGTCTACATTGTTGTTTTGCACTGGCTGATTGAACCAGTAAGTTTGATCTAGATTTGTGGCTGCTGGGAAGGGTGCCTTTGAATAACCACACACCTTTTTTTGCAATTCCAATAGGAAGTCACTGCCAGTCACAGTGAAACCAGTGCAGACTGCATCTGGCTTCACTACAGTGCCGGATTTTACATGGGGGGCTGCAGCCCTGCAGCCCATAGGTAAAAACCGCCACTGGTCCTGGTGATGGTGTAAATGAACAGAGAAATGGTGTTCTAATCGCACATTTTTACTGATGTTTAAGTATTGGTACATACATATAGAGTATAACCAAATCAAGTTAAAATGAAAGCAATAACAATAAGAAAAGCAACGGAAAAAAAATGGGTTACATTTTAAATAAAAGTTAATGAGTTACTTCTTGACAGTGTTTAAATCAAAACACTGTGGAGAACCATCCAGTTATTTATACAGCACAAATATGCTGTGTTTGTGATCTGTGGGTTCCCTTGTCAACAAGTCTGAGAGGGAAGGAAGGAGGGGGGTAGTGAGTAAGTTTTTGACAGACCTTTGCCTTAGGTTGATAGGGGTCGAAAGGTCAACATACGCAATATGCCGGCATGGGAAATGTCAACATAGTAATTAAGGCTGAAAAAAGACGTTAGTCCATCGAGTTCAACCTATCTAACTTGTAACTACTGACTTGAATAAGTCATATCTATAGGATTCCCTTAGTGGCCAAAAATGCATCCAGTTTTGATTTAAATTCATTAACAGTAGTCACTGTAATCACCCCCACCGGCAATGAGTTCCAGAATGTTACTGCTCTAATGGTGAAGAATCCTCTTCTTTATTCAGTATGGAATTTCTTTTCCTCGAGCCTCAGTACATGCCCGTGTGTCCTAAGTATAGGCCTGTAAGTGACCAATCATCTCCCAGTTCCATATGATTCCCAATCCTGTATTTGAACATACTAATGATATCACCTCTCAACCTCCGTTTCTCCAGGGAAAACATATTCAGCCTGGTTAACCTATCTTTGTATTCTCGTGTTTCAAGACCTTTTACTGGCTTAGTCGCCCTTCTCTGTACCTGTTCCAATTCATTTATGTCCTTCCTAAGGTGCAGTGCTTAGAACTGAATACAGTATTCCAAGTGTGGTCTCACCAATGCCCTGTAAAGAGGCACTATCACATTGGCATCCCTTGAATCCATTCCCCGTTTAATGCATGCCCGTGTCCGGTTTGCTTTTGCTGCTGTACTTGAGCAGTGTGGACTATTACCCAATTTCTCATCTATGATGACCCCCAAGACCTTCTCTACAGCAGAATTTCCTATAATAACTCCACTTAGCCTATAAGTAGCTTGTTCATTTTTGTTCCCATAATGAATGACTTTATATTTATCAACGTTAAACTGCATTTTCCACCTTTCCAACTTATTTAAGTCACTTTGTAGTGTTTCCACATCCTCTCCTGAGTTAATTTCCTTTCCCAATTCCGTGTCATCAGCAAATATTGCAATTTTACTCACTATGTCACTTCCAATATGAATAAATATATTAAACAACATGAAAGTCTTGGCATACATTTTTCACAATTTTTGGTGTCTTTGTCGACATATGTCGGCATGGACACCGTATAAACGTCTCCTCTTGCTTCTGGACCCGGTGTCTCAATACGCTCAGCGCACTATTATGATCTAACTCTACGGACCTTATTCTGGTCCGTTTGCAGGCCCCCGTGGGGCATTCCAATGAGAATGATGGGCGTTCTCATGCTAATGCGGGCATGACAGACAGGCGGGGGATGGGCAGCTGAAATCACCCGATGTCAGCTGCCTGCCCACTTCCCCCTGCTCAGAGCAACCTTACATATGCGTGCACGCACCACATTTTTCGATGGTCGTCGACCATTGAAAGATGTGGGAGAGTCCCAGTGGCATGCGAATGGATGTTTATGTAAAACATCCATTTGCAGCCAGTGGGAACGTCCACGCCTTGCGAATGGTGGGCCGGCGTACCACTATTCACAAGGCAGGATCTGGGTCACTCGCAAGGATGCCAATTTGCAGCCGAGCGAATGAACCAGAATAACCGCCTATGTCCACTTGGAGAGTAAAGTATGAAAAACCACCTATTTTGAAAAAAAAAAGTGAAAAACCTCATATCAACCTTTTTATGTCAACCTTTCTTATGTCGACCTATTGCACGTGTGGACCTTTTTCACATGTTGACCAATAGTGGTTGACAGGCAGCGGTGTACTGAGCACCAGACCAGCCCCCAGCCCCGTACTTACAGTATGTCTGTGTTGCGTGGCAGCGTGGGCACGGTGGAGCAGTGGCTGCAGGTGACGATGTAACTTGGCTTGTCTTCACATTTGCAGCTATCTGGGCAGCTGTCTCCAGAGCGGCACAGCAGCAGAAGTAGGGGCAGGAGGCAGCGAGACAGGCTGTGCAGCATCTCCAAGCCCGGGACTGCAGGTGTCAGTACAATGACAGCAGAATCAATAGATCCAGCACGGTGCCTTGCTTCTGATTGCTCCTACCGGGATAAAGGCACAATGTTAGCTCTTCATGAACAATTACTGTCTCATGTCACGTGTATAATGTATTTTATTGTTTCATTGATCATTTTCACCATTTCTGATGCAGTGATAATGTCCATGATCTATGACAGCTTGGTAATTGTTCTCATGTTATTCATCTCTGGTATACTCTCCAACTTCCCTAACTTATCCTCCCTGCTCTCTAATCGCTGCCTCCTCCTCTCTCTGCCTCCACCTCTCCCTGCACCCAAAGCCATGCAGAACCTCTCCTCTCTGTCCTGCTCTAACTTATCCTCCGTGCTCTCTAATCATAATCACTGCCTCCTCCTCTCTCTGCCTCCACCTCTCCCCGCACCCACACCCAAAGCCATGCGGAACCTCTGCTCTCTGTCCTGCCCTAACTCATCCTCCCTACTCTCTAATCGTAATCGTTGCCTCCTCCTCTCTCTGCCTCCACCTCTCCCGGCACCCAAAGCCATGCAGAACCTCTCCTCTCTGTCCTGCTCTAACTTATCCTCCGTGCTCTCTAATCATAATCACTGCCTCCTCCTCTCTCTGCCTCCACCTCTCCCTGCACCCACACCCAAAGCCATGCGGAACCTCTGCTCTCTGTCCTGCCCTAACTCATCCTCCCTACTCTCTAATCGTAATCGTTGCCTCCTCCTCTCTCTGCCTCCACCTCTCCCTGCATCCAAAGCCATGCAGAACCTCTCCTCTCTGTCCTGCTCTAACTTATCCTCCGTGCTCTCTAATCATAATCGCTGCCTCCTCCTCTCCCTGCACCCACACCCAAAGCCATGCGGAACCTCTCCTCTCTGTCCTGCCCGAACTCATCCTCCCTGCTCTCTAATCGCAATCGTTGCCTCCTCCTCTCTCTGCCTCCACCTCTCCCTGCACCCACACCCAAAGCCATGCGGAACCTCTCCTCTCTGTCCTGCCCTAACTCATCCTCCCTGCTCTCTAATCGTAATCGTTGCCTCCTCCTCTCTCTGCCTCCACCTCTCCCTGCACCCACACCCAAAGCAATGCAGAACCTCTCCTCTCTGTCCTGCCTGAACTCATCCTCCCTGCTCTCTAATCGCAATCGTTGCCTCCTCCTCTCTCTGCCTCCACCTCTCCCTGCACCCACACCCAAAGCCATGCGGAACCTCTGCTCTCTGTCCTGCCCTAACTCATCCTCCCTGCTCTCTAATCGTAATCGTTGCCTCCTCCTCTCTCTGCCTCCACCTCTCCCTGCACCCACACCCAAAGCCATGCAGAACCTCTCCTCTCTGTCCTGCCCGAACTCATCCTCCCTGCTATCTAATCGCAATCATTGCCTCCTCCTCTCTCTGCCTCCACCTCTCCCTGCACCCACACCCAAAGCCATGCGGAACCTCTCCTCTCTGTCCTGCCCTAACTCATCCTCCCTGCTCTCTAATCGTAATCGTTGCCTCCTCCTCTCTCTGCCTCCACCTCTCCCTGCACCCACACCCAAAGCAATGCAGAACCTCTCCTCTCTGTCCTGCCCGAACTCATCCTCCCTGCTCTCTAATCGTAATCGTTGCCTCCTCCTCTCTCTGCCTCCACCTCTCCCTGCACCCACACCCAAAGCCATGCGGAACCTCTCCTCTCTGTCCTGACCTAACTCATCCTCCCTGCTCTCTAATAGCTGCCTCCTCCTCTCCCTGCACCCCTCTCCCACACCCGTACCCATAGCCATGCATCCTCTCTGTCCTGTCCTATCTCAGCTGTTTCCTTCTACAGTTCCATTGTCTCTGCAGAACTGACACTAATCTCTGTCTCTACCTGCAATGGTGCATCCTTTTTACTGTAGCCTCCTTTCCACCGTCAGCTCCCCTCTCAGCCTCCCCAGCCTCCAACCGCATTCCTCGCCCAAAGATTTGCATCTTATTTCAAAGAAAAAACAGATTCCACCAGTCATGGCATCTGCACCCTACATCTTCCAACATTGCAAAAGTTCACCCTTTCCTCTACTGGATGTCACCCAGAACCTTATCACTCCTCTCATGATTACAGCTCTTTCTCTGCGGTATGTCACTTAGGTCCATCCTGCAATCTGTCGTCAAGACAGCATCATAACTTATTTTTCTGTTTTATCATTTATCTTCTGCTGTGCCTCCTCTGGCCCTCCAGTCCCTTCAGAATCCCGTAAATGGTACTTACCCTCACCTATAAATCCCTCTAAAACACCTGCTGTTCCCACATCTCTGACCATGTCAAGAATGACTTGTCTACTCCCAAGAATTACTCATCTACTCCATGACCTTCAACAGAGTGGAGTTCAGCTAGAACAGGGGTGTCAAACTCAAATTCATCGGGGGCCGCATCAGCAGTTTGGTCACCCTCAAAGGGCCGGTTGTATCTGTAGGACTATGTGACCACTCTTTATTATCATAAATTATTGTCACTGCATTCAATTATTACTGTTTTTTTGTAATAATGTAAGTAATAACTAGCAGGGAGATTGGCTGGGGGCCTGGGACAGGGCACAGTGACGTCAGATCGCCCAGCAGGTGACCTGGGCCTCTGGGTTCGCAGGACTCTCACTAGAGTTCTGGACTGGTGGTGACAGTGGGACAGATAATGATAATGACCCTGGACACAGGCAGCCGCACTGCAGATTTGTGGGCTCAGGCTGCGGCTGTGTGCTGCTGGCCTGGCTCTCTGCCTGCCCGGCCACGGACTCTGGACTGGACAGACTGGTCTGGACAACAAGAGACAACACAACTGTGCCCACCCCACTGCCGAACTTACAGTAAATACAGTATACTGAACCAACTGATGCCACTGCTGCGCAGCGGGCACCACAGGCAGGAGGCAGCTCACCGCCGGGCCGGCGTCCAAGTCCGACAGGCAGCCGCAGCAGCATGCACGTCACGGTGTCACTGGCACTGCTGTCAGGCGGGCGTGTGTCACACATGGCAGCGCCGTAGCCGCTGCCCGCAGGAGGAGCCAGGGAGGAGTCGGGCACGTCACACAGTGACACTAACAAGTCTGTGTCCACTCTCCTGCCTCCCTCCTCCTCCCAGCGAGCGCTGCGGCGGAGTGACTGTGTCACCCGGCTTCCTCACGTTGTTAGGTATGTCTCTCAGTCTCGAGTCATCATGTGAGTGTCACTGAATGTGATGTGACACTCACACTGTGATGGCTTCCCGCAGTAATGTAATCGGCGTCAGGCGGGGGTGGGTGACGGCGGCTGCGCGGCCCACATGACGAGGTCTGGCGGGCCGGATTTGGCCCGCGGGCCTTGTGTTTGACACCCGTGAGCTAGAAGAAAATATTTCTTTACGGTCAGAGCAGTCAAACTCTGGAACTCTCTTCCCGGAGAGGTGGTGTCGGCTGGCTCAATAAATACGTTGAAAACAAGTTTGGCCAAACATTTACTGGATAAAAACATCCATGGTTACAAATAAGAAATATAATCTGTCTTTGAAATATCAGAACCTACCAAATCGGCAATGGATAATCTATTCCAGGTTGAACTAGATGGACGCAAGTGTTTATTCAACCTTACCTACTATGTAACTATGTAACCTTCAACTTTCTTCTGCAGAACTTCCCCCAAGCCTCCTTCATCATTGGAACTCCTTGTTCAGTCTGACCAAACTCTTCCTAATCTATAAATCTTTCAAGCACTCCCTTGAAATCCACCTCGTCACATTATCCTACCCTCCCACCCTAACTGAACTTTCTCCTCACTCCATTGGTCCCAAACAGGTATGTTTAATGAGCAGGGCGAACACCATCACACTGCACCGGGAAATAAATGCTTTTGACAACATCACTGCTAAATTACCAAGAGCCTTGCTACTTTTTTTTTTTCAGCAAGGTTCTGTGCCTGAAGAAATGGGCAGAAATGCGAAACGCTCAATACTTTAGACATTTTTATTGATCTATTTGAAGACAGCAGCTCTAAGTACTTATTTCTGTATAAATAAATATCTTTAGAAGACATCAACTTGACTTAATCTTCCAAACCATCAATACCACTGGAATACAGATATGTCCACATACATCTTGGCTATTTTCCTCAATTTGGCACAACATGCAAAACACGGCTTAGCTGTTTTTGCACATGTAGCAAGTAGATGGATTCTAGAATTTTTTTTGCAGCAGTAGAATTTGTAGAGGGTGCGGCAGAAATAACTCCCATATTTCAAAGGGGGATTGAAAAAAATGGTACATGGTATCACCAAAAACTTTTTATTTCCCAAAGTTTTTTCACTTGACGGCTGATATTTGGAGCCGTTCTTGCAAGTTTTCCATCACTGTCACTAGCATATCGGGCGAAATTCCTTCAATTTCTTCTTGAACGGCCTCCTTTAGTGGATTCAAGGACCGAGGATGATGTTTGAAGACCTCTGCCTTGAGGTACCCCCACAGAAAAAAAGTCTGTGAGCAGCTGCTTAGGCCCCTCCTGAGGCAAGGGCCCGGGACAGCTGTACCCAGGGTACCCCCCTGTCAGTGGCCCTGCTGGTAGGTACAATGAGAACAATAGGTGTGCAGTGGTAGTAACAGGGGCGCACTGGCTGGTACAGTGATAACAATAGGTGTGCAGTGCTAGTAGCAGTGGTGCACTGGCCAGTCAGTAATATCAATAGGTGTGCAGTGCTAGTAGCAGTGAGGCACTGACCAGTACAGTGATAACAATAGGTGTGCAGTGCTAGTAGCAGTGACACCCTGGCAGGTACAGTGATAACAATAGATGTGCAGTGCTAGTAGCAGTGAGGCACGGGTGGTACAGTGAGAACAATAACTGTGCAGTGCTAGTAGCAGTGACACACTGGTTGGTATAGGGATAACTAATGGTGTGCAGTGTTAGTAGCAGTGACACACTGGCTGATACATTGAGAACAATAGGTGTGCAGTGTTAGTAGCAGTGAGGCACTGGCTGGATCAGTGATAACAATAGGTGTCCAGTGCTAGTAGCAGTGACACACTGGCCAGGACAGTGATAACAGTAGGTGTGCACTGATAGTAGTACTGAGGCACGGGCTGTTACAGTGATAACAATAGCTGTGCAGTGATAGTAGCAGTGACACACTGGCTGGTACAGTGATAACAATAGGAGTGCAGTGCTAGTAGCAGGGGAGCACTGGCTGGTAAATGAGAACAATAGGTGTGTAGTGCTAATAGCGGTGGCGCACTGGCTGGTATTGTGATATCAATAGGTGTGCAGTGCTAATATTAGTGGCACATTGGCTGGTACCATTTATTTATTTACAGTTTCTTATATAGCGCAGCAGATTCCGTTGCACTTTACAATTGTAAACAGAGATAAAACAAACTGGGTAACAACCGACAGACTTGGAGGTAGGAGGGCCCTGCTGCAAGCTTACAATCTATAGGGATATAGGAGGGAAACACAAGGACAGGCACCAGTAATATCATAGCTTGTAGCTCCAGAAGGGAAGCTATATAATAGGGATGGGTAATCATATAATGTTTAATCCGTAACATCGGATTTATGCTTTCAATGTTCGAAGTTTAACCCTGCAATGTTAAGGATCCAATGTTTCCTCAACATCGCTAGATTTCTCCCCCGATGTTTTTCTCAACCAGGCTGCCGATTTTGTCCTTAAGTTTAGTTAACTTAAGGACATCCGACCGACGCGATGCCCGCAATTTACCCCCAAATCGCGGGCATCGCGTCGGTCGCGGCCGTTATAAGGGCCCGCAACGCGACCGACGCAATGTCCGCAATTTCCCATAGACAGTAATGTTAAAATTACTGGACCCGATTTCCCATGTTAAATGTATGACAGTAATGTTAAATGATGTGCAAAATAAAATGACAATGTGAAATGGGCCATATTGGATATGTTTTAAAAAAAAATGTTTCATGGCCCCCCACCACCGTTAACGACACCCCGCTATTGACGCCAACCCGAAGAGTGGCGAGCGCAGCGAGCCCGCGAGGGGCGGCGGTACACGTCCTCAGACCTTTTCATACCCCTACTATCCACGTCGGCGTGGAGTTGAGAATAGAAAGTGTGGCGAGCGCAGCGAGCCACCGAGCCCGACGCGGGCTTCACAGGTGTCCGCGTCCCCTCGCCATGCTTCAGGCTCGCTGCGCTCGCCACACTTTCTATTCTCAACTCCACGCCGAAGTGGATAGTAGGGGTATGAAAAGGTCGGAGGACACGTACCGCCGACCCTCACGGGCTCGCTGCGCTCGCCACGCTTCGGGTTGGCGTCAATAGCGGGGTGGCTTTAACGGGGCCATGAAACTTTTTTTTTAAAACATATCCAATGTGAAATGGCCATATTGGCCCATTTCACATTGTCATTTTTTTATTTTGCACATCATTTTACATTGCTGTAATAATTTTAACATTGCTGTCTATGGGAAATCGGGTCCATCGCGTCTTTTAACATTACTGTCTATGGGAAATCGCGGACCGACGCGATGCCCGCGATTTTTCGGGCGCGATGAAAAAATTGTCAGCCCGGATAACTCACAAGTACCTTTTTTTTTTTTTTGTGTGGGTCACTGTGTGGTGCTGTCACTGCTTTCAGCAGCAAGCTCACTCCTTGTTTTATATCCATTAACAACTTAAAAACACATACAAAACAGTAACACACACCGGCCAGATGCACTAAACTTCTAAAGTGATAAAATAGAGAGTGATAACCACCAGCCAATCAGCTCCTACCTGCCATGTCACAGACTGTGTTTAAAAAATTTGAGGCAGGAGCTGATTAGTTGGTGGTTTATCACTCTCCATTTTATCACTTTTGAAGCTTAGTGCATCTGTGTGGTGATGATACAGACTTTAGTTGAGAGAGGAGAAGAGAGAGAGAGAAAAAGATTAACTAAAGAGGAAGTGAGAACATTAAAGCTACTGTATAGTATATTCCTATATTGCTACAAATATTAAGGTACAGTATGTTCTATTTTGCACTGTATGGACAGTTTCTTGTTATTTTCTATGTTCAACTTAAGTTATTAGCCTGTTGCTACTGTTAAAAATCAAGTTAAAAATGTTACTTCCTCATCTTTGCGGCCACCGCTTACGCTATGGAACTTACATAGCATATAGCGAGCCGCGAGGGTTATTTTCAGGGTCCACTCCACCATCTATTACCTTTAGTAATGTTGTGGCAAGCAAAGCACAGTGAGCCACCTTGCCCGAAACATGGTGGAGCAATCGTGAGGGGACAATCACGATTCACGTATCGGCTAACGTAACTGGCGTAAGCAGTGGCCGTAAAGACGTGGAAGTGCCTTAAAAATATTTAAAAATAACAGATTGTGAGCTGCTGTGAGTTGTTGCAATAAAGTGTTGCTAGTTAATGCTTCATTTTTTTCCCCTTCGTAACAAATTTTAGTTACCACATAACATGAATAAAATATCCAATGTGTGTGTAAACTCTAAGCCACCAATAAGATAAACTTAATAGAAGGATTATTTATCATTTCATAAGCTTATTAGTGTATTATATGCTTGAGTAGGCAGTTTATTAGAAAATATATAGAAACATCGGTTAACATCGGATTCAGAGTACCAATGTTTAAGTATATATGATGTTTTGTAACCAATGTTGAAAAACATCATTCAACTGATGTTTTCTTTCAATGTCCCATCTCTACTATATAATACATAAGTGCCTCAGAGGGTTATGCAAATGGAATTTAAATATGATAGGCTTGCCTGAAGAGGTGAGTTTTCAGGGAACGCTTGAAAGTTTGGAGGCTAGTAGAGAGTCTTATTGTGCGTGGAAGGGCATAACATAGGGTGGGAGCAGTCCAATGAATGTCCTGTAATAGTGAATGGGAGCTAGTGATCCATACAGAAGAGAGACAAAGAGCTTGTGCAGAGCAGAGTGGTTGAGATGGGAGATAATTTGAGATAAGTAAATAGATATATAGTATGCTGGTGCAGAATGGTTAATAGCTTTATATGCTAGCAGAAGGGTTTTATATTGAATACGGTAAAACACAGGTAACCAATAGAGGGACTGGCAGAGTGGATCAGCAGACGATGAGCGTCTTGCAAGGAAGATCAGCCTAGCAGCAGCATTTCAAATGGATTGCAGTGGTGAGAGTCAGTTCTTGGGAAGAGATTTATGCTGCTTTCCCACTGCTGAAACGGGTCATTACCCGTTTTTTTAAACGGGTTTTTAAACGGCAAGAGCAATAAAGACCCTTTCCCACTGCAGCTTTTAAACAGTAAATTACTGTTTAAAAGCCGTTTTTGGCACATTCACACTGCCGTTTAAAAACTTGTTTAACCCATAAAAAATATGAGGGGGGAGAAAGTCGGCTCCTGATTGGCCAGAATTCATTCTGAGCAGAGACGCAGTGGAAGAAGGATCTCTGCGTCACTAGTATACAGCGGGTACCAGCAGCCGGGAGCAGCGCGTCTTGAAGTGAAGATGCCGGGGTGGACGCCAGAGGACAGGTGAGTAGGATTTCTTTCCCCAGGTACCCCTTTGGATTACTACGGATCCAGGACCCCGGACTCTTCAGCCCCGGAGCCAAGCCACCGGACCCTGGGACCTACCTACGGGATCAAGCTAGGTAAGTATCAGTGTGTTTGTGTAATGTATGTATTAAACTTTTATTTTTTTATAATGTGTCAGTGTGTATTTATTTATTTATTTTTTTACTGTGGAAGTACAAGACCCAGAGGGCCCTTTAATGCACCCCAGGCTGGGACTTGTGGTTCTTCAAGTCCCAGCTTGCGGGGGAGGCTTGCTGGGACTCATAGTTCCACAGTTTAAAACAATAGGTTTTTCATCTATTTTTTTACACAATGATCAGCCCGGTGGCCACCGCACAGGGCCACCGGGGACAGCACCAGGCTTCAGCCTGGTCAGGTAAGTCCTGGAGGGGGGGACCCCTTTATTGGGGGGGTCCCCACTTTCCCAGGACCCCTAGCCAGGATGACTGGTCAGTAGGGTTAATGCTTTGGCCGCGGGACCTTATATAATAAGTGTCCCCCGGCTGTGGCATTACCCTGCTGGCTGGTTGTGCCTGGGGCTGGTTCTTAAAATACGGGGGACCCTACTCATTTTGTCCACCCCTTGAGCCTGGGGCTGGTTTTAAAAAATCAGCGAAGCCCTATTTGTCGGGTTTCCTGATTTTTTAATGCCAGCCCCGGCTCTTTCAGCCTGGTGCTGGTTACGGCAGTGGGGGGGACCCCACGCCGATTTTTTTTTTAACTAAATACCGTTTCAGAGGCATTCCCACTGCCTCAAAAACGGTATTTAACCGTGTAGGACTCTGCTTTTAAAACGGGTTGAAATACCGGTTATCTTTAACCGGTATTTCAACTCTGGCACTTTCCCGCTGCAGCCTTAAACGGTAAATTGCGCTGAAAAATCGTCAATTTACCGTTTTAGACCTGCAGTGGGAAAGGGGCATTAGTAGTAACCTATGTGAGATAGGGTTGTATTTTGGATATGTTTTTTAGATGCATGTAACATGATTTGGTGACAGATTGAATGAGAACAATGCAGTAGGTGTGCAGTGCTAGTAGCACTGACGCAGTAGCTGATACAGTGCTAACAATAGGTGTGCAGTGCTAGTAGCAATGACGCACTAGCCGGTACAGTGCTAACAATAGCTGTGCAGTGCTAGTATCAGTGACGCAGTAGCTGGTACAGTGCTAACAATAGGTGTGCAGTGCTAGTAGCAGTGACGCACTAGCTGGTACAGTGCTAACAATAGCTGTGCAGTGCTAGTAGCAGTGATGCACTGGCTGGTAAATGAGAACAATAGGTGTGTAGTGCTAATAGCAGTAGCACACTGGCGGTGCAGTGCTAATAATAGGTGCGCAGTGCTAGTAGCAGTGATGCAGTTTCTGTTACAGTGATAACAATAGGTATGTATAGCTAGTAACAGTGATGCACTGGCTGGTGCAGTGATAACAATAGGTGTACAGAGCTAGTAGCAGTGACGCACTGGCTGGTACATTGATAACAATAGGTGTACAGAGCTAGTAGCAGTGACGCACTGGCTGGTACATTGATAACAATAGGTGTGCAGTGCTATTAGCAGTGATGCATTGGTTGGTACAGTGATAACAATAGGTGTGCAGTGCTAGTAACAGTGATGCACTGGCTGGTGCAGTGATAACAATAGGTGTACAGAGCTAGTAGCAGTGACGCACTGGCTGGTACATTGATAACAATAGGTGTACAGAGCTAGTAGCAGTGATGCACTTGCTGGTACAGTGATAACAATAGGTGTGCAGTGCTAGTAATAGTGATGCAATGGCTGGTACAATGAGAACCATAGGTGTGCAGTGTTCAAAGAAAGTTTGCACTGCGCTCCACCTGGGAGAGGGGGTGGAAATAGAGGCGGGTGGGGTGGGGAGTGAGGGGGTAGGTATGGGTGGCAGGGGGTGTATGAAAACAGGGGTAGGTGGGGGGTGGATGGAAAATTTGGGTTGGAAAATGAGGAGGTAGTGCCGCTGGTTCAAGGGTGGTCCACACCCTCAGTGGTATACTGTAGCTTTAGTAGGTGAATAGCGCACTGTACGATATGTGTATGGAGTCTGTATGTGTGGTACAGCTTGTAAGAATGAAAAGAAGAAAGGAGATTAAAGTAAACTGCAATGACATTTATTGGATTTCTATAATCATATAGTCAATATCAGTCAGGATCCAGTTAACTTCACTGGACCACTGTCTCAACAGGAGGGTCAGCACAGTGTTACACTGGGGGGACCTCGAAAGGTCTAAGTTGATCCTTTAGGGATCCCTTTTTCCCATAGTTTTTTCACCTGGAACATATGGTCCCCTCCTGGTAAATGCAGCTGACCTCGCTGCAGTGTGGGGGGAGTTATGTCCAGTAAGCAAGTTCTGCTGTGTCTCTTTGATCTTATGTATATATATATATATATTATATTAATAGTTGTGCAGTGCTAGTAGCAGTGGCACACTGGCCGGTACAATGAGAACACTAGGGGGAAATTTACTAAGATGTGTATTCTACTTCACATGTGATGTTGCTATGGGCAACCAATCAGAATCTACTTCTTATTTATTTAGCACCCTCTGAAGCTAGTAGACTGGATCTGATTGGTTCCCCATAGCAACATCACATGTGGAGTAGAATACACATCTTAGTATATTTCCCCAGGGTGTGCAGTGCTTGTAGCAGTGAGGCACTGGCCAATGCAGTGATAACAATAGCTATGCAGTGCTAGTAGCAGTGACGGTCTGCCTGGTACAGTGATAACAATAGCTGCGCAGTGCTAGTAGCAGTGACGGTCTGCCTGGTACAGTGATAACAATAGCTGCGCAGTGCTAGTAGCAGTGACGGGCTGCCTGGTACAGTGATAACAATAGCTGCGCAGTGCTAGTAGCAGTGACGGACTGCCTGGTAACAGTGATAACAATAGCTGCGAGTGCTAGTAGCAGTGACGGGCTGCCTGGTAACAGTGATAACAATAGCTGCGCAGTGCTAGTAGCAGTGACGGGCTGCCTGGTACAGTGATAACAATAGCTGCGCAGTGCTAGTAGCAGTGACGGGCTGCCTGGTACAGTGATAACAATAGCTGCGCAGTGCTAGTAGCAGTGACGGGCTGCCTGGTACAGTGATAACAATAGCTGAGCAGTGCTAGTAGCAGTGACGGGCTGCCTGGTAACAGTGATAACAATAGCTGCGAGTGCTAGTAGCAGTGACGGGCTGCCTGGTAACAGTGATAACAATAGCTGCGCAGTGCTAGTAGCAGTGACGGGCTGCCTGGTACAGTGATAACAATAGCTGCGCAGTGCTAGTAGCAGTGACGGGCTGCCTGGTACAGTGATAACAATAGCTGCGCAGTGCTAGTAGCAGTGACGGGCTGCCTGGTACAGTGATAACAATAGCTGAGCAGTGCTAGTAGCAGTGACGGGCTGCCTGGTAACAGTGATAACAATAGCTGCGAGTGCTAGTAGCAGTGACGGGCTGCCTGGTTACAGTGATAACAATAGCTGCGCAGTGCTAGTAGCAGTGACGGGCTGCCTGGTACAGTGATAACAATAGCTGCGCAGTGCTAGTAGCAGTGACGGGCTGCCTGGTACAGTGATAACAATAGCTGCGCAGTGCTAGTAGCAGTGACGGGCTGCCTGGTACAGTGATAACAATAGCTGAGCAGTGCTAGTAGCAGTGACGGGCTGCCTGGTACAGTGATAACAATAGCTGCACAGTGCTAGTAGCAGAGACGGGCTGCCTGGTACAGTGATAACAATAGCTGCGCAGTGCTAGTAGCAGTGACGGGCTGCCTGGTACAGTGATAACAATAGCTGCGCAGTGCTAGTAGCAGTGACGGGCTGCCTGGTACAGTGATAACATTAGCTGCGAGTGCTAGTAGCAGTGACGGGCTGCCTGGTACAGTGATAACAATAGCTGCGCAGTGCTAGTAGCAGTGACGGGCTGCCTGGTACAGTGATAACAATAGCTGCGCAGTGCTAGTAGCAGTGACGGGCTGCCTGGTACAGTGATAACAATAGCTGAGCAGTGCTAGTAGCAGTGACGGACTGCCTGGTACAGTGATAACAATAGCTGTGCAGTGCTAGTAGCAGAGACGGGCTGCCTGGTACAGTGATAACAATAGCTGAGCAGTGCTAGTAGCAGTGACGGGCTGCCTGGTACAGTGATAACAATAGCTGCGCAGTGCTAGTAGCAGTGACGCACTGTCTGGTACAGTGAGAACAATAGTAAAACAACAGCTACTAGTGTAGTTATCATTTGGGTACTTGTGTAATAGCACGGCGCCAGCCTATGCTACATTTTCAGCATAGGCTAAGCTATGTTGTCAGCATAGCCCAACTGCTGCCTAGCGTAGTCAGCATAGCGTAGTCAGCGTAGCGTAGTCAGCGTAGTGTCCCTGCGGCAGCGTAGTCACCGTACTGTCCCCACGAGCTGCAGCTCTGTCCCCGGCAGTGTCCCTGGCAAGCCTACAGAGCGCCTCTCACACAGCGCCGGTAACCGACAGATCCCCTGTGCTGGCGGACGCCAGCGGAGAGGGGATCATGCGGGTGCCGGTGGAGAGGCGCTCCATCTGTCTGACACACACAAGTGTGTCAGACACTTGGCCGTCTCAGTAATTCTCGCAGCAGGGTACGGCAACCCTGCCCGTGTCCGCTTCAGGGAGACGGGGTTAGGGGTTCGGTAGCGCGTGCGTATCGTGCACAAAGGGGGGTGCGGCCACAAGTGTGTTTCATGCACAATAAAGGAGGCATTTGCCAGTGCTCCATGTTACATACTGGCAAATGCCACTTTATAGAATCAACTCCACGCCGACGTGGATAGTGGGGGTATGAACAGGTTGGGAGAATGCGTGACGGGTCCCCATGCGGGGCTCGCTGCTCTCGCCACACTTCGGGCTGGCATGGATAGTGGGTGGACATATCAGAAGTATATACAGAGACACCCTCTGCCAGTGGGCTCCTGTCCTGCCCCATAGAGTAGGGACAGTACGGATGGTGTAATGGTTAGTATTACTGCCTCACAGCACTGAGGTCATGGGTTTGATTCCCACCATGGCTCTAACTGTGCGGAGTTTGTATATTCTCCCCGTGCTTGCATGGGTTTCCTCCGAGTATTCCTGTTTCCTCCCACATTCCAAAAATATACTGGTAGGTTAATTGGCTCCCAACAAATTAACCCTAGAATGTCTGTGTGTGCGTGTACATGTGGTAGGGAATATAAATTGTAAGCTCCACTGGGGCAGGGACTGATGTGAATGTTCAAATATACTGTAAGCGCTGCGGAATATGTATGCGCTATATAAGAAACTGTTAATAAATAATAAATAAATAGAGGGGGCCCAGTGCCACTGACTACAGGCAGAACTTTAGGGCCCCAGTTTACAGTAACATATCTGGATTGATTTCTATGGGGTAGAAGGAAAGTTGGGGAGAACTTAGTTGCAGCACAGTTTCCAGCTTAGCTCCAAATCAGGCTCCGGTATCAGGGAGAGTGGCCCCAGTAATGCAGAAGCCATCTGTCAGGTGCAGCGCAGTGTGTCCCGGGGATGGCTAGGAAGAGGAATTCTCATCTCCTGACACATTCTCTTCTTATAGCCCATGTCCAGCACCAGAAGCAGAGCACCCGTCACCCAGCACCAGCCACACAGCACCAGATGCAGAGCGCCCATCACCAGATGCAGAGCGCCCGTCACCCAGCACCAGATGCGGAGCACATGCCACCCAGCACCAGATGCGGAGCACCTGCCACCCAGCACCAGATGCGAAGCACCATCCACACAGCACCAGATGCGGAGCACCTGTCACCCAGCACCAGATGCAAAGCACCCAGCACCAGGTGTATAGTGCCCACCACACAGCACCATATACAGAGCACCCAGCACCAGATGCAGAGCACTCTTCACCAGATGCGGAGCACCTGCCACCCAGCACCAGATGCAGAGCGCCCGTCACCCAGCACCAGATGCGGAGCACCAGCCACCCAGCACCAGACGCAGAGCACCCAGCACCAGACGCAGAGCACCCAGCACCAGATGCAGAGCACCTAGTTCTCTAACATCATACACCAGTACCTGTGTCCTATGTCCGGTACCTGTGTCAGGAGTCTGTGCCAGTTCCCTGTTGCCCAGCGCTGCCAGTGGCACCAGTCTCTGCTCATGGACCAGGTCAGGGGTGATGAGATGGTCTGCTGGGAGCTCTGGGTTGATGATCTGCTGCCTCAGCCTTACTGCAGCTACTTCAGGTTTCATTGCAGCTATTCAAGTGCTGCTTCAAAACTCAAGTTGCGTCTCCACACAAACAATTCTTCCCCCTGTGCCTGTGTGTTTGGAAAGGAAGGGGGGGTCCCAGAACAGCCAAACCCGCATCACTGAGACCACAAGGACTACTGAGATAATCACCAGTAGGAGCAGGGTGCCCTCTGCTGGTCATAGTGCTAACTGTGCCTAACAAGTGCTCATTAGCTGCATGCTGTAAGGAGAGGAACTCTCTAACCCAGGGGTTCCCAATCTTTTTCGAATCGCGGCACCCTAGAGTATCAGAATTTTTCCACGGCACCCTTAGTCCTAAATATATGTATATATAAAACTAAGTAGATTGTGTTTATATGTAATTCTTAGGTGCAGTTATGTGTTAAAGGGCAGGATTTGCTTCTGATTATACACATATTTTATGATTGGCAGCCACCAGCACTGGTTTTGTCCATAAATAATTGATCATAAATAATTTGAATTGGTTCTTGATAACCAACCCGTGGCACCCCTGCAAGTGTCCCGAGGCACCCCAGGGAGCCACGGCACACAGTTTGGGAACCACAGCTCTAACCATTAGCTAATAATGCTCATTCTGCATTTCGTTAATAGGTCAACAGTCAATAGGTGAACACCAAAGGGTCGACATTTTATTCCTTGGACAAAGCAAGCCATGCGAGTGTACGCACTTCACTTATACCCCTCCATACCACCAATGGCAGGTCGCCCCTGGGATTAAGACACAGGTCCATTCCAGAAGCGACCCCGGCATTTGTGGTCTGCAACCTCCCTATGTGACCCGGCTTATTGTCACATGGTGGCGGGTTAGACCGCACCATAACCCCGGGAACAACCCTGGTAGCTACCAGGGTTGAAATGCCAGGGCATGGTTTCCGGGATTTTGGCCCAGGACCCATTCACACCAACACTACACCCATGTTGTTCCCAGGGCCAACCTAAGAAAAAAGGCTGGTGGGAATGGGGTATATTTGGGGGTCCATGTCGACTGGTGTCGACATTGACACATCAACAAACAAAAAAACCCGGCATGTCAGCATTTTTGCATGTCAACCTTTTTCATGTTGATCATTGTGCAGTATCCCGATGACAGTATCTCACCTTCACTTTGTATAGTGGAGGTATGACGTGTATGAGAAATAAGCTGAGATCTCACACTAGGGCCTGAGTCTCCTCTATTATGTACATGGAGATATTCACTAATATACTACACAGATCATATTTATCTCCACACAGGAGGTTCCTCATTGGGCTCTCAGCAATGTATACCTGCTGTTTATGGGGTGTGCCCCAGGCCAGCCTACTCCATTGCCTGTGGTCCTGTCCACTAGTCGGCAGATTTTGTGGGTGATTCTGGATGGCTCAGTGCCCATTCTGAAGTTGGGGGCAGCTTTCCAAGCACCAGAGATGCCATACCTCCCAACTCGTGGGAATGTCCCCTTTTTGGGACGTTCCCGCGTCCCTCCTGGGATCAGCAGTGTCCCGTGGCGGGGTGGGGGTGGAGGGCAGTTGGGAGTCCCTCCTGTCACCCTCCTGTCACTATCTCCCCAACTCCACAGGCTGCAGAATAGACGCTGTGCATATGCGCACAGCATCTATTCTGCAGCCTGGGGGGCTGGGGACATAGCCAGCAGCTCAGAGAGCCGCTAGCCATGCCCCCACAGCGGCAAAAACAGGGCATGGCCTCAAGAAATAGGCCACACCCCAGTATCGCTAGGCCACATCCCAAAAAGTTAAGGCCCCATGTACACTAGGCAATTCACATTGGGGGGGGGGGGGGGGGAGGGGAGAGTGGTAGGTGGTCAGGAGGGATGCGGGACCATTTGTCTACAACAAGAAGATAGACAGCCATTAGGTCGACACCATTAGTTCGACAACTCAATAGGTCGACATGCTTTTAGGTCGACATACCATTAGGTCGCCATACCATTAGGTCGACATGTCATTAGGTCAACATGCCATTAGGTCGACAGTGTCTAGGTCGACAGTCAAAAGGTCAACATGGTTTTTTCCACTGTTTTTTGACCCAAATGTCGACACAGTCGACATGGACACAGTTTGAAGTGAACCGCAGCCCCTCGCATCGCTCGCTTCGCTCGCAATGCTTCGGGCACGGTGCCTCGCTGCGCTCGGCACACTATTATACTCTAACTCCACGCCCTAGTGGAAGGTAGGGCATGAAATACCGCCTGTCGGCACATGTCGGCTCAAAAAACAGTGAAAAAAACCATGTCGACCTTTTGACTGTCGACCTAGACACTGTCGACCTAATGGCAGTGTCGACCTAATGGCATGTTGACCTAATGACATGTCGACCTAATGGTATGTCAACCTAAAAGCATGTCGACCTATTGAGTTGTCGAACTAATGGTGTTGACCTAATGGCTGTCTATCTTCTTGTTGTAGACAAATAGTCCGGATACCGGTCAGGAGGCATGGGGTTGAGGCCGGCTCCAGGAGATTTACCTGCCCTTCTGGGTGGCTGGGGAGTGTCACCCGATTTTCAAGAGCCTTCTGGCCGATCAGACATGTGCAGTGTGTTTTTGTTTTACGTACAAATATGAATCAGGCCCAATGTACAGTACATACAGTATAACTTGTATGCTGGTGAAGCAGTTACCATGGCAACATTACCTCCAGTCCCCCAATTGGAGGTAGAATGGACCAATGGCCTGATTCTGGTTGGTTTGCAAAGGTAAACTCCTCCTTTAACGGACAAAACCATGTGCACTGCAGGTGGGGTAGATGTAACATGTGCAGAGGGAGTTACATTTGGGTGGGGTGTGCTCAAACTGAATCTAAATTACAGTGTAAAAATAAAGCAGCCAGTATTTACCCTGCACAGAAACAAAACAACTCACACATATCTAACTCTCTCTGCACATATTACATCAGCCCCACCTGCAGTGCAGCATGGTTTTGTCCATTAAAAGAGTTTGCTTTTGCAAACTAACCAGAATCTCCTCCAACCATTTTGTCCTTGGCAGGTAATTATAATACAAATAACCATTTATTTGGTTTTTAAAAGAAGCAATAACAGCTTTAGTAATGATAACAAAGTCAGGTTTCGCCTAGATTGTGCGCTGTGTGACGCACCAATCCAGGTGCATCTATAAAGTCCTTGGACAAGCTGTGAAATATTGGCAGCGTTATCCTTATTTTACTCCAGATACAGATCTGCAATTGGTACAAAGTCACTTGGAAAACAATAACATCACTCTTATGCGGGGTACACACCAGGACGACCCGCTCACGATGCACATCGTGAGCGGGTCGTCAGTGTCTCGTCCGACCCGCTCACGATGACGCGGGAGGGCACGACCCGCTCACGATGTGCACCGTGAGCGGGTCCGATCCGATGGCGACCCGCACCCGGTTCTATGGTCGTCATTGAGATCCTACCTGCAGCAGGTAGGATCTCAATAACGACCGACCGACCCGCGGGACCGCGCATCGGATCGGAATCGCTCCACACCAGGTCAGAAAAGGGCCCAATCAGCACACAATCTACATCCGATTGATCGGAATTGGATCTAGATTGTGCTGATCGGGCCCTAGTCGTCCTGGTGTGTACCTAGCATTACACTTCTTAGAATATTGATAGATTTTTTTTTTCTGAATGCACCGAAGATGCAAATGATTGTGTGACTTTACTGTGAAATATGTATACTGGGTAATAAAGTATTGTTTCACATTATTCCTCTGTGCAGGAGTCCAGCAAAGTCAGTTGTTGTCTGCCACCTCTGTTGTTTTAGGCCTCTCTGGATATGATTACACATGGGGCTACACGCATGATGTCAGTCCACATCCCCAGTGATGTCACACATCCTATGCCTTGGATAGGACTGCTGTCTGATGATGTGCGTTGCCTGAATGAATCACCAGCACAGGAACTGTTCATTATAATCTTCATGGATAGGCCCAAGCAAACATCTTCAAGTGTCAGATCTCCAATGCCAAACGCTGGCTAGAGTGGTGTACAGCCGCCATTAGACTCTGGTGCAATGGAAACGTGTTATCAGGACTGATGAATCACACCTCACCATTTGCCTAATGGATGAATCTGGGTTTGGTGGATGACAGGAGGGTGTACCAGTTGTAAAGATGGGGGAGATGGCCAGTGGCCTTGAGAGGTTCTACTTGGTTTAGCTTGGGCTGGGCAAAGCTGCTTATGTATCATCATGGAGGAAATGATGCGTGCTGAGCTCTGTAATACCATGTACTAGGGAGATCGCCAGGTGTGTGGGCTGATGGCATGTTACAGGCCGGCAAAGTCATGTGATAGAGGGGCAGATGGAAGGTGTGGGATTAGGGGGGAAAGGGTTCAACTAATGACAATGGGAAGACATGTTGTAGGGGGGCTGATGGCATGTTACGGTCCGGGAAGTCATGTGATTGAGGGGCTGATGGCATGTCACTGGCCATGGAAGGTGTGTGATTGGGGGATTGAGGGTTGAAATCATGACAATGGGAAGGCATGTGATAGGGTGGATGAGAGGAGCATGTTATGATGACCCAGGGAAGACATATGATTGGCGGGCTGATGGCATGTTATGACCCAGGGAAGACATGTGATAGGGGGGCTGATGGCATGTTACAGTCTGGGGAAGACATGTGATAGGGGGTTTGATGGCATGTCACTGGCCATGGATGATGGATGGTGTGTAATGGGGGGTGCATGTCATGAACCCAGGAAGGCATGTGATAAAGGGATGAGTGGAGCATGTTATGACCCAGGGTAGACATGTGATGGGGAATGAGAGGGGAACTGATGCACTTCGCCATTTAGTGCCGTGTGTTGCCCCAGGGTGCACAGCCGTACACGATTCAGAGTTTTACACATCCATGCTCTAGAGGGTGCCAGACGACTCACCGACAGACAGGATTCCGACACTCATTACCCCGACGGCGGAATCCCGACTGCTCCCTCGTGGGGGAGCGTGGCGAGCGCATCGAGCCCGCAAGGGGCTTCGTTTCGCTCCCCTCACTGTGCAGTTGGGATTCTGACGTTGGGCTAATGACTGTCGGAATCCCGACTGTCGGTGTGTTATACTAAATCCGCTCTACAGCGCCTGCATCAATCCACCTGAGAACATAGAATTTCCATCTACATGCCCCCGATTCCATCTTGTTCCATCTACATCTAAATTATTTATGATTTATATGGTCACGCCACGCTCATCTCTGTCCCCCTCTCTGAGCACAGGCAGATGTCTCTGTGTGCATGCAGAATGAGAGGTACAGCACTCTGTCTTACTGCAGTAAAGAAATATCCCCATTATGCCAATAGATGAAGTGTTTTAGCTAATAAAGGAATAGGAATAGCATATTGTTTGGAAACGCATCTGACATTACAGCAATTGGAGGGCCCTTCACTGCTATGCAAAGTCCTGATCAATTAGGAGCAGTCCTCAAGCTGTGCATTACAAGAATTATAATGTCTCTTCCACAGGCTTTCAGGAGACGTGTGCGTACAGTATATATACAGTAATCTATATTGATCAGATAAACAGTGCCCCCAGTTACACGGAGACGCGGTCATAGTGTCTGTAACAATCACATGGCAGAGTAATAAGGAGATAAATGGACAGGATGATACAGATGATGTAGTGACAATGTATCTACAGTATTTAATAGTCGCCAACTCTTCCTCAAGGAGGCTCCCTGACTAGTAGCAATCTCCCTAACTCTGTGACATAGTAGCAATCTTACTAACTCCGTGACATAGTAGCAATCTCCCTAACTCCCTTGACATAGTAGCAATCTCCCTAACTGCCTGACATAGTAGAAATCTCCCTAGCTCCCTGACATAGTAGAAATCTCCTTAATGTAGGGTACACACCAGTACGACCCGCTCACGATGCACATCGTGAGCGGGTCGTCAGTGTCTCGTCCGACCCGCTCACGGTGACACGGGGGGGGAGGGGGGGCACGACCCGCTCACGATGTGCACCGTGAGCGGGTCCGATCCGATGGCGACCCGCACCCGGCTGTATGGTCGTCATTGAGATCCTACCTGCAGCAGGTAGGATCTCAATAACGACCGACCCGCGGGACCGCGCATCGGGTCGGTATCGGTCCACACCAGGTCAGAAAAGGGCCCAATCAGCACACAATCTACATCCAATTGATCGGAATTGGATCTAGATTGTGGGGATCGGGCCCTAGTCGTCCTGGTGTGTACCCAGCATTACTCTCTGACATAGTAGAAATCTCCATAACTCTGTGACATAGTAGCAATATCCCTAACATATTAGTAATCTCCCTACCTCCCTGACATAGTAGCAATCTCCCTAACTCCCTGACATAGTAGAAATCTCCATAACTCTGTGACATCATAAGGGATCTAATACTCTCACACCCTTTCATTTAGATCATTTGATCGATGTCGCCCATTTAGATCACGTGATCAATATCGCCCAGTGTGTACGATCCTTTAGTATCATGTAACCTCTCAAAAATAATGTGCTGGGTGGAACACTTTACCCTTTTTTTTAACCCCCTCAGGAGTCAAATTTAGGAAAATCCCTTTTAGTGTATGGCAGCAAATAACTGTCACAGGGGGTGGGGGGAAGTTTGGGTTAGCCATAAAAAAGCAAGGGTTGGACACTAAACAGGAGGATTAGACACTAAAGTGATGGGGATAGGGTTCAGGGAGGGGGGGAGGGGTAGGCTGCAGGTATATAGAGTTATGGTGGATAGGGTTAAGTACCTCCCAAACGCTGGCAATGCCCCCACAGCGGCAAAAACGAAGGCACCTCAAAAATTACAAGCACACTCTGCACTGTCCCGTTTCCCCATCAGCCAATGTTGGGAGGTATGGGGTTAGAATAATTCCCTAAAAGGTGACTGTATCCTGACCCCTGGGATGCCGCTGACGGTCTTCTGACTGGCGGCATCCTAAGTGCCGGGATCCTAGCACAATCCCATTAATATATAGGATTATTGTTGTACCTTCGGGATGCAGTTTAAATCCCGGCGGTTGGGATCCTGGCATTCAAAATCCCGAACGGCGAAATCCCGACACTTTCTCCCCCCGTGGGTGTCCACGACACCCTCAGAGGGAGAATAAATTAGTGTGCCGAGTGCAGCGAGCCCGCAAGGGGGGGGGCGATCCACTCCCCCCCTTGTCGGGATTTTGGCGTTCGGAATTCCGGCGTCGGGATTTTGAACGCCGGGATCCCGACCGCCGGCTTTTCATGCCGAATCCGTACCTTCCTATGGAAGCTTCCTCCTGTAACAATGAATATTTGATCACCCTGAATATTATCTGTTTCGGTTGCGCAGATTGCTGTTCTCTTGAGGCACAAACACTTATTTGGCAGAAGCAAATGATCTTTGCTTTGGAGTTTTAGTACCTTACAGAGCCTGAGGTATTTTCTGGACTGTTTAGTATAAGGGAAGCGCTGGAATCCTGGGCAAGGAAGAATGAGCTATTACTACATAAGAGTGTGGAATGTGCAGCCCCCTGCACACGTGTCCTGCGCTCTCCTGAAGAGGGCCATTCTGGAGAAGGTAATAGTATGTCTAGTGAGGGAATTCAGTATAAGAACAATACAGCCCCACAACAGGTGCTCTCAGAAAGGATAAGGAGAGAAGATGATAATCAAATAGTGACCTAGCTCCCTCCAGTGGTGACAGTGCAAACTAACTCAGACCATCAATGTGAGGATGGCCATCAGTGTAACTTATTTATTAACAGTTATTTATATAGTGCGCACATATTCCCCAGCGCTTTCCAGAAAATATTTGAACATTCACATTGGTCCCTGCCCCAGTGGAGCTTAGTTATATTTATATAGCGCACTTTCACCAACAGGACTCAAGGCACTTTACAGACATCAATGCACATAATACATAGGATTTGGGAAGCACAGCAATATATGTCACACAGACATAAAAGAAAACACAGCAGACACAATGCAGGAATAGTGCAGGCATTTTGGGTGATAACTTCCATGGGTTGTATTTCCACCCTAAGCAGGTACCTGGTGAGTCAGCCATATTGGGCATACTGCATGAATTACCCTGGGTGGAATAGCTTACCCCTAGAAGAAATTACACAAAATGAAGTGATAGTGTAGAGTAGGGTTCCAATAAGACAGTCAGGTCCATGTGATATTCATCCCATCCAGAAGTGTACCAGATGAGGCAGCCATGTTGGGCGCACTAAGAAGGTTACACTGTGGGGGGTGAGCCATACAAGGATCCAATGCAGATATGGGAGGGCAGATGCCTGAGTAGTATATGATATACAGGGGGTTATTCTGCCATATTCGCAAGGCTGCAAATTCGCAGCCTTGCGAGTCTACCAAACTCTGCCTTGCAAATGGTGGCCTGGCCGCCACCCATTCGCAGTCTGTGTTTGCACACACTGGCTGTGAATGGATGTTAACATAAACATCCATTAGCAGGCTGTGGGGCAATACCACATCTTTCAATGGTTTCACCTATCGATGGTCATCCCTTTTCTTTGGCTGACTGGACCATGGGCCAATCAAAACCTGGGGCAGGGCTTCATGGGTGCTATGCTCTGTGTCGCATCACCTTGGAGAAAATAATTACAAAACAAATCCGGTTATGCTGTACCATCGATGGAGGGAAACACTCTGGTTCACCCCCATCGATGGCAAAACAAATCTACATCGTCCATAAACCGTCAATGATTATGAATCATTGATGGTTGATGATTTTGAGTATTGTATAAAACAAGCTGGGCAAGATGGGAGGTCTATTGAATATGGGATGTTGCCCATAGCAACCAATCAGATTCTACTTATTTATTTAGTACTTTCTACTAGATAATAGAGTCCTAAAATGTTATTATTTACTAGACACAGGAGTATATTTACTAAAGCGGTACTTATATGTTAGTTGGGTGCCCACTAAGCTATTTGCTCAGTTTTCCTCGTCTCCTCGCCACACTATATAAAATCAACTCCATGCTGACATGGATAGTGGGGGTATGAGCGTAGTAACTATAGTGGACGCCCAACTAACATATAAGTACCACTAAAGCTTCTAAAAATGAAAAGGGTGATGTTGCCCATAGCAACCAATCAGAATTTGTGTATTAATTTCTAGAATGCAATAGTGAAATGATGGACAAAATCTGCGGCCACCATGGTGATGCTCTGCGCTCCTCCCAGTGACGTTATTGCTCTGCGCTCCTCCCAGTGACGTTATTGCTCTGCACTCCTCCCAGTGACACTGTTGCTCTGCACTCTTCGCAGTGATGCTGTCGCTCTGTGCTCCTCACGGTGATGCTGTAGCTTTGTGCTCTTCGCAGTGACACTGTCGCTCTTCATGCGTTATGGGGTATGGGGAAGTTGACGCTCTGCTCTCCTAGTCCTCACTGTGACACTGTCACTCAGCGCTCCTCACGGTGACAGTCACATAACTCTGATGTCAGGCTGATCCTCACCCTCTGACAGCGGGAATGAAAGGGTTACTCTTCCTCCATATAGGCGGGACTCTAAACCCTAGCCGCCAATCCTGCCGCCCATTCCGTAGTCCCCGCCTATTACTTTGTCCCGTGCAGCGATTGGCCGAGTTGGCGGGAAATGTAGTTCGTCTTCCGTCAAGCCTCTGCTGCTGATAGACGTGCACGGACTACATTTCCCGGCATCCCCCGCATGCGAGCTGTGGCCGGGGCGCATTCATTGCTCTTCCTGAGTTGGGCGGCAGGTTTAAGTTGCCATAGCTGCAGCATTAGTGACAGTTACAGGAGCATGGATACCCCGCAGGTGAGGCGGCTTCCCAGGGAGCCTGGGACCAGGGAACGGGGGCATTAGAGGTTACCACATAGAGGGACTGCTCTGAGGACAGGTGGGACTGAGATGGGGATACTAAGGAGAGGTGGGGGACACTGAGGAGAGGTGGAACTGAGCGAGGGGGACACTGAGGAGAGGTGGGACTGAGCGAGGGGGACACTGAGGAGATGTGGGGGCACTGAGGACAGGTGGGACTGAGTAAGGGGGACACTAAAAAGTATGTGTGGTGGGGGGTGACTAAAAGGGTTATTATGGAGATGTGGAGAATGGGAGCAGTAAAACTGTGCAGTGGTGGAAGTACAGGGAGCGGTGACCCTGTGCAATGGTGAGGGTACAGGGAGCGGTGACCCTGTGCAGTGGTCAGGGTACAGGGAGCGGTGACCCTGTGCAGTGGTGGGGGTACAGGGAGCGGTGACTCTGTGCAGTGGTGGGGGTACAGGGAGCGGTGACCGTGTGCAGTGGTGGGGGTACAGGGAGCGGTGACCCTGTGCAATGGTGAGGGTACAGGGAGCGGTGACCCTGTGCAATGGTGAGGGTACAGGGAACGGTGACCCTGTGCAATGGTGAGGGTACAGGGAGCGGTGACCCTGTGCAATGGTGAGGGTACAGGGAGCGGTGACCCTGTGCAGTGGTGGGGGTACAGGGAGCGGTGACCCTGTGCAGTGGTGGGGGTACAGGGAGCGGTGACCCTGTGCAGTGGTGGGGGTACAGGGAGCGGTGACCCTGTGCAGTGGTGGGGGTACAGGGAGCGGTGACCCTGTGCAGTGGTGGGGGTACAGGGAGCGGTGACCCTGTGCAGTGGTGGGGGTACAGGGAGCGGTGACCCTGTGCAGTGGTGGGGGTACAGGGAACGGTGACCCTGTGCAGTGGTGGGGTTACAGGGAGCGGTGACCCTGTGCAGTGGTGGGGGTACAGGGAGCGGTGACCCTGTGCAGTGGTGGGGGTACAGGAAACGGTGACCCTGTGCAGTGGTGGGGGTACAGGAAGCGGTGAACCTGTGCAGTGGTGGGGGTACAGGAAGCGTTGACCCTGTGCAGTGGTGGGGTTACACGGAGCGGTGACCCTGTGCAGTGGTGGGGGTGCAGGGAGCGGAGATCCTGTGTAGTGGTGGGTGTACGGGGAGCAGAGGATGGGTATTGAGAGGTACTATGTTGGGGCAGAGTATGCAGGATGAGTACTGAGAGGCACTATGGTCACAGGATGGGTACTGAGAGGCACTATGCTTGGTCACAGGATTGATAATGAGGCACTATGTTGGGGCACAGTACTCAGGATGGATACTGAGAGGCACTATGTTGGGGCACTGTACTCAGGATGGGTACTGAGAGGCACTATGTTTGGGCATAGGATGGGTACTGAGAGCCACTATGTTGGGGCACAGTACACAGGATGGGTACTGAGAGGCACTGTTGGGGGACAGGATGAGTACTGGAAGGCACTGTGTTATGGGACAGGATGGGTACTGAGAGGCACTATGTTGGGGGACAGGATGGAACAGAGGGGCACTATGTTGGGGCTCAATATGACCGCACACTGATAGGAGCCGCTGCTGTGGGAGATGATGGGTACAGAGGGGCACTGTGTTGGGGCTCAATATGACCGCAAACTGATAGGAGCTGCTGCTATGGGAGAGGATGGGAAGCTGTGATTTGTGCCAGGCTGTATACACAATGTTGGCTCAGTAATGACATGTCCAATCCATTTGCTGTATATGAAGGTGAATGGCAGCTTTTACTGGTGCACTGCGTTCTGCTGTGTGCCCAGGTGATGAAGCGCTTGTGGCTTTCTAGCAGTAAATGAGGAACTGGGGGTTTGCAGGGTGTGATGTATCTGGCGTGACAGTAACTGCACACAGAGGAAGGAAGTTCTGCTTCTTCAGCCATTGCAGCAGCAGCATCCTGTCACCGGATTATTATTCTTATATTATAGATTGGTAAATAACAACGTGCCAGACAGCAATGACGAACAGGATATACTTATAACAGGTACAGACAGTAAATGCACCTAGGAGACAAAGCAGCGTTACATTCTTAGTATGTTTATTGAGAATAGGCAGGTGCGTAGACAAACATCACTGTAACGCAAGTAAAAATGAACCATATGAGAATGGAGAAGCTTCTCTTCAGAGTCTCCAAGGCTATCTGCTTTCTTTTTATCCCAAATAAACCTGCAGCATAAGAATAGGGCTGAGGAAAGGATTCCAGGTGGAGGGGGTTCTGCTGGGAGGGTCATCAACAGATAAAGTAGACTTGAAAGAATGTAGAAATTTGTCAAAATGTGGCACCTACAGGGGTGAAAAGGGTTAACATTTTCAGCCCGGCAAACCTTTGCCCAGTTAAAGCCACTCACATCAGTCAGTAATCCTTTAACAGGGCTCTCTCTCCTCATATCAAACTTTGGCTTTCTGTGGTGCACATGCTCCCTGAATTATTAACGGCCCATACACACTATGCGATGCTGGTTGCTGCGGCTATTTATAATTAACAATATCGTCCGTAAGTATTTGTGTGAATCTCAGAGGCAAGAATATTTTGTACCTTTTATTATTCTATATTGATATTTCTCTTTCGTCCATCCTGGTGACACAGCTCAACCTGCTGCAGGTAGGATCTCAGAAACGACCATTGTAGTGGGTGGGGGTCGCGATCGGATCGTGATCACATTAGGTGCATCGTAGGCGCCGTCAGCTCATGAGCAGGTCATACGTTCCTGTGACGACTTGCTCACGAGCACCATCGTCCTGGTGTGTACCGGGCATAACAGAGGACAGGGAGGAAGAGAAAAGTTTCCAGCCAGTAAGGGGAAGGCACCCTGATCCCATTTCAGGGCCTTTGCCAAGAAAAACCCGTACAAAAGCGAGGATAAGTCCTCTGCATGATGGGGTGGAGGCTCCCCGTTCTGGGTTCAGAGTGGGGGGTCGCCTCCTGAAGTTTCGGAACCAGTGGAACACCTCCACCATGGATCCTTGGGTTCTTTCCATCATTTCACAAGGGTACAGAATAAATCTCAGCCCCCCCCCCCCCCCCCGAGGTTTCTTCCAACACCCTTACCGAGGGAGGCTCGCCTGCGGCAAGCTCTTTTTGGGGCGGCAACGTCCCTTCTCGAGAAGGGGGTGGTGGTCCCGGTGCCTCAGGAAGAAAGAAAGAGAGGTTTTTATTCCATTCTCTTTTTGGTCCCCAAACCAGACAGGTCCTTCAGACCCATTCTAAATTTGAAATCTTTAAATCTGCATCTATGGGTGGACCATTTTAGCATGGAGTCTCTTCGATCTGTGCTGTTAAGAATAGAGTCGGGGGAATTTCTAGCATCAGTGGACATCCAGGATGCTTATCTACATGTGCCTATCTTAAAGGAACATCAGTCCCTACTGAGATTCGCGATAGGAGAGACTCCTTTACAGTTCCAGGCTCTTCCTTTTGGCCTGGCCACAGCACCGAGGGTATTCACAAAAGTGATGGCTGTCTTTGCAGTGGCCCTCAGACTAATAGGGATAGTAATCATCCCGTAACTGGATGACCTCCTGTTCAGGGCGGAGTCAGCGGAGAAATTACAGGAACATCTGGACATTGCGACACGGTTCTTCCAAGACCATGGGTTGTTGTTGAATCTTCCAAAGTCACATTTGACACCCACACAGAGACTTCAGTTTCTGGGGGTGATTTTGGACACAAATCTACATCATGTGTTTCTCCCAGAATCCAAAGCAGTGGACATTCGTCATTTGGTTCTCTTGATCTTACAGTCCCCGAACCCAATGGTTTGCAGGGAGTAAAACCGCTAGGCAAGATGGTGGCAACCTTCGAGACACTGCAGTTTGCAAGGTTTCACCAGAACATTTCAGTGGAACAGTCTCTTATGTTGGTCAAGAAATTCAAAGACCATGAAGCAGGAAAGGCTGTTACTGTCTCGAGAGACAAGGGAGTCCTTAATCTGGTGAACAGATCTGGAGTTGCTGCAACTGGGGCATTCCCTCCGCTCGTGGGATTGGTTGGTTGTCACGACCGATGCCAGTCTCAAGGGCTGGGGGGTGGTAGTTCTGCACCTGAGGTTGCAGGGTCTGTGGTCCAAAGAAGAATCCAGACTGCCGATCAACATCTTGGCGCTCAGGGTGGTTTGGAACACCCTTCTGCAGGCACTGCGCCTGAAAAAAAACTTTAAGCTGCTCAATAATAGTGACAAATAAAAATAAATAGAATATGAACGCTAATATTGTTGGATGAGTTTAAATGAAGAGGGAGGGAAAAGCTAAGTGAAGGAAAGTCGAAAAAAGCCCATGAAAAATAAAAGTGGTTAACATGTGTTTACAGCTCTTTTGAGCCTTGTGAATGTCCGTGGGAAACTGTGCTCTCCCTACCTCTACTGAACAGAGCATGGCTGCGGATAGAGACTTGATGATGCGGCTGTAAGCAGTGCCGCTCGTCTCATGTCTTGTCCGGTCTGCACTAATGATTTCACTAGGTCCAGCGTTTGCGGAGTTCTCCAACTGTCACAATGGTGGTGCATTGTAAATGGCAGGTGGACATCTTACCACATACGAAAAAAGCAACCAATTACAATGCCAATATTTTTTGGCAAATCTAAGGAGCAAGGTCTTTCATTTAGTATGTTCTCTGCTCAGGTGTTGTGGAAATGTTGTTTGTTTTCTCACCTCACCTGTGCAGATTGTAGGACCAGTATTCAATGCTCTTGATTCACCTCTTTTTTTCGGTGAACTGGGCTGTTGTTCAGCGAAACTGTGAATTTTTACTCCAAAAATGATATTCGCTGCATTCAATGCTCACTGTTCGCCAAAAGGGAACAGTGAATGCCGGCCAGTTCTCGGTTTCATGCTCGCTGCAACTTGCTAGTGTATTTCAATGGAGTTTTGACGTTAATTCGACGAGTATATTCAATACTAGAATTGAGAACTTCTTTCACTGTGATTTTCG
The DNA here is from genome assembly GCF_055691185.1 of Crinia signifera. Lineage (NCBI taxonomy): Eukaryota > Metazoa > Chordata > Amphibia > Anura > Myobatrachidae > Crinia > Crinia signifera. Next base: position 55,494,565 of record NC_139228.1, read on the forward strand.
GCGAGTTTCATCATTTTGCATTCAACATCTTTTTTTAGGTGAACTGTAATGTGTTCTTTTAAAATAAAGGTTTTCTATTTTTTAGGGGGGGGGGGATTTTTTTTTCAATTATTTGAAGGGTCTAATTGTATTTAAAAACTTGCAGCACATGAATATATTTGTACATTTTTTTTTTTTTCTTTGTTGGTATGTTTCACTACGGCAGTTACATAGTCACCGTAGTGTCTCTGTCAGAATCAGCGTAGTGTTCCCGCTGGCAGCGTAGTAAGTGTCCCTGTCAATATCAGCGTTGTGTTCCTGTAGTCAGCGTCCCTGACTGTATAAGCCAGAGTGGTACTTGTTTCCTAGCATGGCGCCCACGATTTTTATCTTATGGATCTTATGCATCTTATGGATGCATGAGATCCATAAAATGGATCTTATTGATCTCATCGCATTGTATATCAAGTATATAAGATTTTGGTTGTATTTATCGTATGTACAATATCGCATCGCATCCGATATATCGGATGCGATGCGATCTTTTTTTTTTTTTTTAATTGTATAGGATTCATATAAGATTTTTTATTGTAAAAGTACCCTTATGGGTACTTAAAATGTAAAATGAGCCCCCAATAACCATCGTTAACGCCACCGGCACTATCCACGCCAACCCGAAGCGTGGCGAGCGGCGGCAGTACGCGTCCTCCGACCTTTTCATACCCCCACTATCCACGTCGGTGTGGAGTTGATTTTATACAGTGTGGCAAGCGCAGCGAGGCGAGCCCCACGAGGGGACGTGGACTACATGTGAAGTAGTCCGCGTCCCCTCGCGGGGCTCGCCACGCTTCAGGCTCTGTGGCTCGCTGCGCTCGCCACACTGTATAAAATCAACTCCACACCGATGTGGATAGTGGGGGTATGAAAAGGTCGGAGGATGCGTACCGCTGCGCTCGCCACGCTTCGGGTTGGTGTTGATAGTGCCGGTGGCGTTAGCAATGGTTATTGGGGGCTCACGATTTTTATCTTATGGCATCTTATGGATCTCATGGATCTTATGCATCTTATGGATGCATAAGATCCATAAGATGCGATATTGTACATACAATTAAAAATCTTTTCAATTGTATGTGATCGCATAAGATTGTATGTCTTAATTAAGGCATACAATCTTATGCGATGGGCGCCGTGCTAGGAAACAAGTACCGCCGGAGTTTATGTAGTTAGCAGCCAGCATAGTCAGTATGTTCGCAGCTAGCTGGAGCTTACATAGTTCGTGTAGTCAGTCAGCATTGTGTCAGTTATGGCTGCCGAACCATAAACCATCTTCAACCTACCGCAGACAGAGGAGGAGTCACAGTTTTTCCAATGCCTCCACTTGCTGCCAGAGACACAGACGCATCCTATGCGGCTCAATGTAAAGGAGCTTATGTGACGCTGTCACATAAGAAGCTGTGGGAAGGTCGGTCGGTCTCTGGGCCTCACAATGGGTTCGCGGATGTCACCTGACATTTCTCACCCTTCTGCGGTTCATATTTTCGTGGGCGGAGGAGCTGACCAGCATTCAATTTTGTGAGCGCCACCTTAAGATTTTGAACAAAACCCCCCGTGATATATAACAATCTTATGTGGGAGGCGTGTACCCTCGATCTGATGTCCCAGCCCCAACTCCGGATTGGCAGACCTGCCAAAATCGTTGAGGTGGACGAAAGTTTGTTTGTCCAGCGTAAGAGCCACGTTGGTGCGTCCTACCACAGCAGTGGCTCTTTGGTGGTATATCGCATCAGACCGGTGAATGCTTCATCACACCATTGGCCAGCCATGAGGCCAGAACCCTAATGTCTGCGATCCAGACACACATCGAGCCAGGTACCACCATCTACTCAGACTGTTGGCGTGTGTACACAATGCAAGAATTGGAGCAGGCGGGGTACCACCACATGCGCGTCAACCACCTTTACAACTTTGTGGAACCAGACACTGTGGTCCATACCCATAATATTGAGAGGATCTGAGGCTCCTGTAAGTGGAGGAATAAGAGGCAGAGGGGCACTGCACGCCAGTACCTGGACTTGCAGGAATTCATATGGTGCAAACCCTAGGGGCGGAGGATGCTTTCATGTGCATATTACATGCACTGACTCTTGTCCCAACTGCAGACAAAGCTACCAATGCTGAGGATGACGCAGCTGCTTCGACATCAGTTGCATCTGGAGGGGCTGCTGTGTGTTTTACACCTTTCTGGGACATGTTTTTCTACAGTATTATTTAACATTGCTCATTGTTTTTCTTATTCATTCTTTATGTCAGTAAAATCCAGTTGACAGTTAACATGTATCATCATTATTGTTTCAGATGGATGACATGACAGGTGTGAATGTGTTCCAGAAACACCCCCACTATCCACGCCAGCCTGAAGCGTGGCAAGTGGACGCGGTACGCATCCTCCCAACCTGTTCATACCCCCACTATCCACGTCGGCGTGGAGTTGAATTTCTAACGTGTGGCGAGTGCAGCGAGCCACCGAGCCCGAAGTGTTGTGTAAAATGAGCCCGAAGCGTGGTGAGCGGACGCAAAATACACGTCAAGTAATCTCATTGCGCTCGCCACGCTTCGTGCTCGTTTTACGCGTATCCTCACGGGGCTCGCCATGCTTCGAGCTCGGTGCGCTCGCCACACTTTATAAAATCAACTTCACGCCGACGTGGATAGTTGGAGGTCTGGAGGACGCGCACCGCATCCCCTTGTCACGCTTCGGGCTGGCGTTGGGCTCGCTGTGCTTTGGGCTGGGGTGGATAGTGGGGGTTTGAAATGGAAGCATTTGCCAGTATGTAACATGGAGCACTGTCAATCCATCCTTTATTGTGCATGAGACGCACTTGTGCACCGCACCCACCCGCCAATTTATCTGTCAAAATCTGATGTGCCTGATGCACGTTCCCATGTGCATTGGGTCTAACCAAGAGATTGATCCTCCTGCGCATAGGATAAATCTCAAGTCAATCAGGTCCAACTTGTCCCTCAGACAAGTTGGACAAGTGTAAGTCTGAGGCTTCCACGGGCTAGAAGCGTTCAGCGCTGACGTAGGAGACGCACCCTAAAAATGCATGGGCACACTTGAATTTTTTTCCTTCAACCACCCTCAGACAACGCCATGTTTCTGACCTCAAAAACCGGCTTCATGTAAGTCAACCTGCGACTGGACTGCAATAGCCAATTGTTTTTCCGGTTGCAGTTAGCCGATAATCCTCCGATTTTGTGTTTTCTCTAATTAGCGATTCATGCTGAATAAACCCAATTGTTTCCACCTATTTCTAGCCTCTTTCCCTGCCGCAGTACCCCGTTGGCCCATGTAGGGGGCAATGTAGGACTGTCTGGTACTCTCCAGTCTCTGTTTTGCTATTAAGCAATATAGTATAGGCTGACCGTGTACGCTCTGATCGTTATGATGCTAGTTCTTCAGCACTGAAAACACAACCTGCCATAGAGCTCTCCCAGCAGACCTAGAGTAGTGTGTTATTCCCAGTGCCTAGGCGTGTCGCCATGAGACCTGTTTAATCCTTGACATTACTCTCAGTATCATCCTTTATTGCCTTCTCCGCAGTGCAGATCGATAGAAGTGACTTTGAAGTGCTCTGTGTAATAATATTTATTGTATTTAGGTCCTATAATATAGGTGACCGTCCAAGTCAAATCCTGTTGTCTTGTTCTAGTGACAGAGGAGCAGGAGAGGAGGACGCGGCTGGATGCAGCACTAAGCGGATTATAGGTGACACTTTCATATAGAAATCACCAGTATTATGTGTTATCTGAGACATCTCTGGCAAAGCATTGGAGGCTGCCCTCCCTGTGCCGTACTGTATCGCCCCCTCCCTGTGCCATACTGTATCGCCCCCTCCATGTGCCTTATTGTACTGGTATTGTATTGAATGGGTGTCTGACACTACGGAGCATTGCATTCTGTGCCATGATTTCATGGTACTATCGCGATGTACCAAGGGATAAGGTTGCTAGATCGACATACATTAGGTAGACCACTAAAGGTGGACAGGGCCTAGGTCAATACATGAAATAGGTTGACGTGGCTAAGATCGGAAGGTCGACATGAGCATTAGATTGACAATAGGAAGGTCAGTATTACATACCCTACATCAACAAGGGTGTGGAGGGAGAATATAATAGTGTGCTGAGCGCAGTGAGCCACCGTGCCCGAAGCATGGCGCGCGCACGCGGTACTCTGATACACCTTGACCGAAGCATGTTGAGAGCACGTGGTACACTGATACACTATTTCCAAAGCATGGCAAGCGCACGCGGTACATTGATACACCGTGCCCGAACATGGCGAGCGCACGCGGTACACTGATACATCGTGCCCGAACATGGCAAGCGCACGCGGTACACTGATACACCGTGCCCGAAGCATGTTGAGAGCACATGGTACACTGATACACTATTCCCAAAGCATGGCAAGCGCACGCGGTACACTGATACACCGTGCCCGAACATGGCAAGCGCACGCGGTACACTGATACACCGTGCCCGAACATGGCGAGCGCACGCGGTACACTGATACATCGTGCCCGAACATGGCAAGCGCACGCGGTACACTGATACACTATTCCCAAAGCAGGGCAAGCGCACGCGGTACACTGATACACCGTGCCCGAACATGGCGAGCGCACGCGATACACTGTGCCCGAACATGGCAAGCGCACGCGGTACACTGATACACCGAGCCCGAACATGGCGAGCGCACGCGGTACACTGATACATCGTGCCCGAACATGGCAAGCGCACGCGGTACACTGATACACTATTCCCAAAGCAGGGCAAGCGCACGCGGTACACTGATACACCGTGCCCGAACATGGCGAGCGCACGCGGTACACTGATACACCTTGCCCGAAGCATGTTGAGAGCACGTGGTACACTGATACACTATTTCCAAAGCATGGCAAGCGCACGCGGTACATTGATACACCGTGCCCGAACATGGCGAGCGCACGCGGTACACTGATACATCGTGCCCGAACATGGCAAGCGCACGCGGTACACTGATACACCGTGCCCGAAGCATGTTGAGAGCACATGGTACACTGATACACTATTCCCAAAGCATGGCAAGCGCACACGGTACACTGATACACTGTGCCCGAACATGGCAAGCGCACGCGGTACACTGATACATCGTGCCCGAACATGGCGAGCGCACGCGGTACACTGATACATCGTGCCCGAACATGGCAAGCGCACGCGGTACACTGATACACCGTGCCCGAACATGGCAAGCGCACGCGGTACACTGATACACCGTGCCCGAACATGGCAAGCGCACGCGGTACACTGATACATTGTCCATGTCAAATTATGTTGAAATTTGGTACAAAAGAAGTGAAACAACTCATGTTGACCTTTTGACCCTGCCGACCTCTAGTGGTTAACCTAATGCAGTGGTAGCCAACCCTAGCCCTCGAGAGCTACCAACAGTGCACATTTTCCAGACAACCTAGCTGCTGCACAGCTGCACTCATTAATCACTGACACATTTTAAAAGATACACAGATGGAGCTAATTAGCTCACTTGTGATTCTGTGAGGAGACCTGCAAAACATGCACTGTTGGTAGCTCTCGAGGACCAGGGTTGGCTACCCCAGATCTAATGTATGTTGACCTTCATAGTGTTGTCCCTATGACCCATACCTTTGTGCCATAGGGGGTTCATGATGTTACCCAAAAACTTCTGACCAGGGGGTAAGTGTTTTCAAGGAAGAGCGTTCTATTGAAGATGGGATGGTGCAACCAATCAGATTCTATCTATTTGCTTCTAGAAGGTACTACATAAATAAGACGTAGAATCTGATTGGTTGCTGAATAGCACTTCAATCTTAGTCAATTTGCCCCAAGGAGTTTTATATAAATAACTGATGCTTCCCCCCCCCCCCCTTCATTGTGGTCTCCATGCAAAACACATTTCCCATCTGCATCTTGTCCCATAGAGCCGTGCTTCATAACCTCAGCTGTCGAGGCACATACGCAGTCCAGATTTTACCGGATATCCATGCTTGAGCACAGGTGATTTAATGCCTCAGTTTTTTCGATTTTACTTCAGTCCAGGTAAGCAGCAGATATCCTTAAAACCTGGACTGTTGGTGTGTCCTGAAGCATGAGTTTTTTTATGGGCACTGATATGGATTATGGAGGAATTTCTGGCTGTAATTTATACGGTATTCAGACTGATCATAGATTGACTCTAGGTTGACAACTCATAATGTCGACCACTATTGGTTGACAGGATCCATAGGTCGTTGGGGTCAACACTGTCAAGAGGTCAAAATTAAAAAAAAATTCAAAATTTTGAGCCGACATGTGCAGACAGGCGGTATTTCATGCCCTACCATCCACTACAGCGTGGAGGGGGAATATAATAGTGTGCCGACCGCAGTGAGCCATGGGAGGGGACGCGGTACACTTAGACAGTGTCCATGTCGACATATACACCCAAACAACATGAAAAACTCATGTCAACCTTTGGATCCTGTCGACCATATGACTGTAGACCTAGACATTGTAGTTCTAATATACCATAACCAATTTGTACGTACTTTAGTGTGGTGAATTTCGAAGCTATTTTTAAATGGATTTTTCATTCCAGGAACAGAACGCCATTTACAGCCCTGCGCAAGTCAGGAACCGGGGGAGGAGGATTCCAGACAACTGGACAGCAGAGGTAACTTCAGTGGAGCTTCATTAACCCTTTGAGTGCCATCACCTCTGTGGGAGATATTCCAAATCTCTGCTAAAAATACCAGCGTCGCTCACAATCGTTATATAAATTGAAATAAAAAAATGTGTTAAAAAAAAGTATATTTCGTATATATAAGGTAATCTTACTGGTCATTATGATAAATAAAAATGTTTGGCAATTTTCATATCTTTTTTGACAAATCCACTTGGCACTCAAAGGGTTAACTCTAAAATAAAGGTACTTGTTTCCTAGCACGGCCACTCCGATTTCCATCGGGGTAGTCGTGTTTGAAAAATCGCGTCGGTCGCATCGCATGCGACCAAATCGCATGCGATGCGACCGACCCGATTTTTAAATTGAATCAAATGTGAATAGGGTCCCTGAGACCCGATTTTACATGGGAATATTTTACATTGAATCCATAGACCCCCAATTTTACACCCTGAACCCCACGCCACGATTGACGCGAACCCGAAGCGTGGTGAGCGCAGCGTGCCTGCGAGGGGCGGCGGTGCGCGTCCTCCAACCTTTTCATTCCCCTACTATCCACGTCGGCGTGGAGTTGAGAATATAAAGTGTGGCGAGCGCAGCGAGCCACCGAGCCCGAAGCGTGGCGAGCGGACGCATATAACTTCACAGGTATACGCGTCCCATCGCGGGGCTCGCCACGCTTCGGGCTCGGTGGCTCGCTGCGCTCTCCACACTTTATATTCTCCACGCCGACGTGGATAGTAGGGGAATGAAAAGGTCGGAGGACGCGCACCGCCGCCCCTCGCGCGCTCGCCACATTTCGGGTTCGCGTCAATTGTGGGGTGACGACGGGGCCATATATAATGTGAAATGGGTCATATTGGCCCATTTCACATTGTTTCCTATGTGAGATGGACTTAATCAAGTTCATCTCCTCTTGTGCTATTATAATGGCACAAGACCGACGCGATGCTCCCGATTTCAATGTTAAAAATTATTTTAACATTGAAGCCTATGGAAAAATCGCGGGCATCGTGTCGGGGGCAATGTTAATGGTCGCGACCAACGCAATGCCCGCGATTTCGCCTTTGCCGGCAAAATGGACCTGATTTCAAAGGAAATCGGGTCCATCGCGGGCATCGTGTACCTTAACTTTGAGGTACGCGATGCCCGCGATTGTGGCCGTGCTAGGAAACAAGTACCAAAATAAACCCACTGCTTCTGCCTCTCGTTCATAATCCTAATTCTGGGATATTTTAAATAAGATAATTGACCTATGGAAGACCCTTTCCTGCCACTTTGTTCTCTCCTATCTTATTATACTGTTGTTGCCGGAGCACCAGCAGTCGGGATTCCGACATCGGGATACGGACCATCTGTATCCCCCTGTCGGGGCGCCATACCACACACCCCCTAATAGGACTTACTGCTAACCTAATAGAATGGGGTAGGGAGGTTTCAGAAGCAAGCGGGATGTACAGCTTGCACAGTGGCTAATGAGTGTAAATGGCAATTGTCATGTTAAAATACCGTGCTGAGCCCTGGTCTACGTGCCCCTAAGTGTAAGTTGGAAAAAGGAGAGGAATATTCACAATAGAGAGTTAGGTTAGGAAGTTTTATTAACCTAAATAAAAGTGTAAAAGTATAATCACAATCTAAATAAGGGATTGCGTGATTAAGGGCCCACCCCACTGGATAAATACGCACTTTGGATAAAATCGCACTTTGCTTTTTAGCCTTAATTGTTACACAACAACTGTAAAAATGTTGTGTATGTCAACCTGTTTTCACTTGTTTTTAAATGTAAAATACTAAAATAAAGACTGAATGAAAAAAAAAAAAAAAAAGGGGACTTGGTTAATGTTGGCCAATAGACTGTAATAAAAAATTGCCCCAAGCAGCCATGTTTGCTACTGGCAGCCTTTTCTTCTGCAGCTCTTAACATTTACTTACTTGCTGGTGTTCTGCAGTAGAACATCCAGATAAATGGTAGAACCCTCAGCATGAGGAGTCTGCTGAACACACCATTTAGTAATTGGTCGTTGTGCAGTATAAGGTTCTGAGCTAACTACTGGAGGGATACAAATAACATCTCAGCAGTCAGTATACAGACACCAGCATCCCAACTGCCCTCAGAACACTGGCAAATAGATCAGGATGTCAGTGCTGGAATACAACCAGCTTCCCAAGCTGTAAATATGTGGCCAGGGAAGGTGGGGTTAGGTTTAGGCACTAGAAGGGGAATGTTGAGGATAGGCGGCGGGGTGCAGGGGTTAGGCACTAGTAGAAGAAGGGGAATGTCGGGGTTAGGTGGCGGGGTGCAGGGGTTATGGTGTGTACACACGGTTACAATCTCCCTGCGATTCTGACTATATATTCAGAATCGCATCGGTATCGCACGCAGATCGCATGGGTTTTAACCCTTGCGATCCCAATGCACGCTCCCGTATCGCTCGGCAGAAAGTCTTGGCTGCCTTGACTATATAGTCAAAATTGTATGTACATTGCATGCATGCAGTGCGATGCGATCTGATCGCATCACACGGCACTTGGCACCGTGTGTACACACCATTAGGTACTAATAGGGGTAGGGGAATGTCGGGGTTAGGTGGCGGGGTGCAGGGGTTAGGCACTAGTAGGGGAAGGGGAATGTTGGGGTTAGGTGGCGGGGTGCAGGGGTTAGGCACTGTTAGGGGAAGGGGAATGAGGGGGTTAGGTGGCGGGGTGCAGGGGTTAGGCACTGGTAGAGGAAGGGGAATGTCTGGGTTAGGCACTAGTAGGGGAAGGGGAATGTCTGGGTTAGGCGGCGTGCAGGGCTTAGGCACTAGTAGGGGAAGGGGAATGTTGGGGTAAGGCGGCGGGGTGCAGGGGTTAGGCACTGGTAGAGGAAGGGGAATGTTGGTGTTAGGTGACAGGGTGCAGGAGTTAGGCACTGGTAGAGGAAGGGGAATGTTGGGGTCAGGTGGCAGGGTGCAGGGGTTAAGCACTGGTAGGGGAATGTTGGGGTTAGGAGGCTGGGTGCAGGGGTTAGGCACTGGTAGAGGAAGGGGAATGTTGGGGTTAGGCGGCGGGGTGTAGGGTTTAGGCACTGGTAGGGGAATGTTGGGGTTAGGAGGCGGGGTGCAGGGGTAAGGCACTGGTAGAGGAAGGGGAATGTTGGGGTTAGGAGGCTGGGTGCTGGGGTTAGGCAGTGGTAGAGGAAGGGGAATATTGGGGTTAGGAGGCGGGGTGCAGGGGTAAGGCACTGGTAGAGGAAGGGGAATGTTGGGGTTAGGAGGCGGGGTGCAGGGGTTAGGCACTGGTAGAGGAAGGTGAATGTTGGGGTTAGGCGGCGGGGTGTAGGGTTTAGGCACTGGTAGAGGAAGGGGAATGTTGGGGTTAGGAGGCGGGGTGCAGGGGTAAGGCACTGGTAGAGGAAGGGGAATGTTGGGGTTAGGAGGCGGGGTGCATGGGTAAGGCACTGGTAGAGGAAGGGGAATGTTGAGGTTAGGAGGCGGGGTGCAGGGGTTAGGCACTGGTAGAGGAAGGGGAATGTTGGGGTTAGGAGGCGGGGTGCAGGGGTAAGGCACTGGTAGAGGAAGGGGAATGTTGGGGTTAGGAGGCGGGGTGCAGGGGTTAGGCACTAGACACGAGAATCAGATTCAAGCTGCTGGTTAGGTTTAGTGTGCTAGAGGGGAGGGTTAACAGTACAGAGGGTGTTGGGATTCCCTTCACTGGGATGCCGTTTTCGGTTTTCTGTTCACTGGCATCCTGACTGCCTGTCATCCATATGTATCCCGTACTGACAGTCCAGGTTTTCTAAAAATTTTGAATACAATGTGGTTAACTGTTAAAAGTGAGGTTATCCTGACACTCTGTCCTTCTGCTCTTGGAGCCCTATAAAACCCAGTTTGATTCCTTACTGCCAGCTGCTGAATCAGGTATCAGACGAATGCTGGTGAGAGTGTTCTGTAGAGCGAAGGGCCAAGCGGGGTGTACGTGGGGGGAGCACTCAGGCGCTCATTTTATTGCTGTTTCTGCTAAACAGTAATTATCTGACACTTGGAAGCTTTACACTGACATGGCTGCAATTAGTCCCTCAATTAAGAGTCTTCACGTGGTCTGCACTCGGCCCGTTCTCTGCTGCCGCTGCCAGCCACCAGCGCTCGTTCTAAATCCAATCAGACGGAAATATTACTGCATGCTGGATGCCCAGAACAGTAGGACAACCGGTGAAAATGTCCCTGTAATGGTTATTCCAATCCTAAATGATCCCTTGTTAAATGTTCTTCGCCCCGGCCATCCTGGATAGGGCTGTGCTATCAAATAGGGGAACAGACCTGAAATATTTCTTAATTGTCCAGAAAATGCTGAGTTCTACAGCTGGGAACTCTCACGACTGTTGGGTCTTCTGGCAAGCGCCTTCTCTTACCTGTGTCACGCATCTGCCCTACACTAAGATACTCTGCTTTATCTACCCCTACCTCTCCCATCTCGCTACGTACTGGTGCAGATATGTGATGACTGGTATGCCGTGACTTTGACACATGTGGCTGGGGTTATGTGTAGCAAATACCAGCAAACTTTGGCAGACAGTCAAAATGCCGACATTCATTATGCTGAAATATTTGAAATGTTGACCTGCCATAAAGTCAACATGGTTTTTTTGGGGTGTCTATGTCGACATAGGTAAAACCGTGAAAATCTAACTCTATGCCCACCTGGATCATAAATATATATATTTTTTTTAAATGGTAATTTCACTGCATCCCTGTACTGTGTGTGTGTGTGTGTGTGTGTGTGTGTGTATGTATATGTATATATGTGTATGTATATGTATATGTATATGTGTGTGTATATATATATACTAGGTGATTCATCGCGCCCTACGGGCGCTCTTCACACCGTCGTAAGGGGCTGCGCCCCCTTAATTTGTGAACGTTTGTATATGAGAAATATGGTTAGAATTGTATGAAAGATGCCCTGTATTGCAACTTAGGTGTCCGCGAATCGCGGGAGGGGGGGTCGCGGAGGGTGCCGCGAACTGCAGGAGGGGGGGGTGCCGCGAATTGCAGGAGGGGGGGTTGTGGGGGGGTGGATGCTGCGAATCGCGGGAGGGGAGGGATTGCAGAGAATCGCGGGAGGGGGGTCGCGGGGTGGGTTGCCGCAAATCGCGGGAGGGGGGTTACGGGGGCGGGGGTTGCGGCGAATCATGGTAGGGGGGGTCGCGGGGGGTGTGCCGTGAATCACGGGAGGGGGGGTCACGGGGTGGGGTGCCGAGAATCGCGGGGGGGGTGTGTGTGTGCCGTGAATCGCGGGAGTGGGGGTTGCGGGGGGGGGGGGGGGGTGGGGGGGTGTGACGCGAATCGCCACAAGAAATAATCAACACAGAAAGGTCAACACATGTAAATGTTGACATAAGTGTGGCACTTCATTGGTGTCCATGTCGACACATGAGAATGAATATGAAAACATTCAAAAAATGAAAAAAAAAAACTTCAAAAACTCATGTCAACCTTTTTCATTGTCGACCATAGCCATGTCAGTGTTTTCCATGTGCAATTTAATTCTGGAGCTGCCGCGAATCGCGGGGGGGGGTGCCGCGAATTGCGGGAGGGGGGGTCGCGGGGGTGGGTGCCGCGAATCGCGGGAGGGGGGGTTACGGGGCGGGGGTTGCGGCGAATCATGGGAGGGGGGTCACGGGGTGGGGTGCCGAGAATCGCGGGGGAGGTGTGTGTGCCGTGAATCGCGGGAGTGGGGGTTGTGAGGGGGGGGGTGGGGGGGGTGTGACGCAAATCGCCACAAGAAAAAATCAACACAGATAGGTCAACACATGTAAATGTTGACATAAGTGTGGCACTTCATTGGTGTCCATGTCGACACATGAGAATGAATATGAAAATATTCAAAAAAGACAAAAAAATTTCAAAAACTCATGTCAACCTTTTTCATTGTCGACCATAGCCATGTCAGTGTTTTCCATGTGCAATTTAATTCTGGAGCTGCCGCGAATCACGGGGAGGTGCCGCGAATTGCGGGAGGGGGGGACGCGGGGGTGGGTGCCGCGAATCGCGGGAGGGCGGGGTTCACAGGGGTTCCGGTGGGGGGTTGCCGCGAATTGCGGGAGGTGGGGGGTCACGGGGGGTGCCGCGAATCGCGGGAGGGGGGGGTTGCGGGGGGGTGTGACGCGAATCGCCACAAGAAAAAATCAACACAGAAAGGTCAACACATGTAAATGTTGACATAAGTGTGGCACTTCATTGGTGTCCATGTCGACACATGACAATGAATATGAAAAAATTAAAAAAATTAAAAATAAATCTTCAAAAACTCATGTCAACCTTTTTCATTGTCGACCATAGCCATGTCAGTGTTTTGCATGTGCCATTTAATCCTGGGGCTGCTGCGAATTGCGGGGGGGTGCCGCGAATCGCGGGAGGGGGGTCGCAGGGGGTGTGCCGCCAATCGTGCAAGGGGGGGTTCTTTTTGCCGCGAATCGCGGGAGGGAGGTCGCGGGGGGGGGGTGTTTTTTCCGCGAATCGGGGGGGGTGTCACGGGGGAGGGTTTGCCGCGATTCGCGGGAGGGGGGGTCGCGGGGTGGTGGTTATGCCGCGAATTGCGGGAGGGGTCGTGGGGGGGTTCTTTTTGCAGCGAATCGCGGGAGGGGGGGTCGCGGGGGTGTTTTTGCTGCGAATCGCGGTAGGGGGGGGAGCGGGTGTTTTTGCCGCGAATCGCGGGAGGGGGGGGCGCGCGGGGGGGAGGTTTTGCCGCAAATCGCGGGAGGGGGGCGCTCACCTGGTGGCTGTGGAGTAGCAGTGCTGGGCAACATGGGAAGGCAGTGGGTGTCTGGCACTGTCTGTGGGCTCACTGGGCTGGTTCTCTGTCACATACCTCCCAACATGACCCTCTCCAGGAGGGACACAATGCTCTGTTTCTAGACTTCCCCTTAATGTATGATTGCCATCACCTGTTTTAAACAGGTTAATTTCTCAGAAAGGTGTTCAGCACAGATGAAGGCAATCACACATTAAGAGGAAAGTCCAGGAACAGAGCGTTATAGACACAGACACCCACTTTGAGTGACAGATGTAGCCAAATATATATATATATATATATATATATATATATATATATTATATATTTCTCTATTATTTGAGTCTTGATGATAATGAATCTGTCCATGGTACATAATACATTGTTCCTCTGTGCCTGATGCAGTAACCCTACTCGCCCATGGAAGAATCGTCCAGCGACTCAGACTACTACCTGAGGACCCGAGCACGCAGACGAGGTCCCCTCCGGGCTACCCACACTCATGACCGCGCACGAGGAGCTGGGGACGTATCTGAGAAGATTCATAAATTGGCAAATACACTGCAGGTACCTGACTCCCCCTCCCCCAGCCAGTGACGTCTCTTAATGTCACCTGGCAGCGCGCCTGTCACTGCGCTCTGCAGTCACAGATTGGACGACTGTAGTAAGATAATGAAATGCCACCAAATGAGCTAAGATCCTAAAATGACATTTACTTTAATGGAAGGCAGATAAAATACAGTTTCTACATTTCTGCTCAGAGAAAACACTCTCTTCGGCCAAATGACTGCACATATCGTTCTGTTTACTCACCTGAGCTGCTGGCGTTTATGGCCTCATTTGCATTTAAAAGGAGAAAGGTATTGCAATAAAATCCTTTAAACGGCTGTGTGGTTCTAAAATGGATTATTCTTCTCTTAAGGACACCAGTCATAACCTGAAGCAAGTCGATGAGATGCTTGGCCAGTACCGGGAGTATAACTCTGATCAGACAGACGCCATTTCAGCAGTAAGTTACCAGGTGTCGTGTCTGTATAATATCGGGCTGATCGCTACGTGTCAGCCACACTGCGCACATTATAACTTCAACTACATGAGCACTTGGTAAACTGTGATCCTATATGTCCAACACCCTTGTGCTCCCTCCTGCTTTGGGTATAAAAGTTACTAGGTCAACATTCATTCGGTCGACAGGCCTTAGGTTGACACCCTCAAAAGGTTGACATGGGTCTCTGTCGACATTGGAGAAGGTTTTGAGCTAACGTGTGCCGACAGGCATTATTTCATGCCCTACCATTCACTAGGGTGCGGTGGGAGAATAAAATACAGATGGGGGCGCTTTCCTTACGACGACCGTCATCTGTAGGAATGTGCCGTCCACCAGAATGGTTGAGACGCTTGCGCGCCCCATTCTTGGCAATGGACCTGCAAGGCGCTCGTTCCGTCCACTGGATCACCATCCACCACAAACCTGTGGATGGTGATCTGGCGGCAGTGATGAACGGCTCCAAGCGCATTTGGGCACCATGTCCGGTGTCAATGTCGACATTCAGGACAAAAAAAGTGAAAAACACATGTCGACCTTTTGACTGTTGACCTAATGACTCTGTCGACCTAGACCCATGTTGACATTTGAGGGTGTCGACCTTCAGTGGTCGACCTAATGAATGTCAACCTTTATGTGGTTGACCCAGTGATCACCCCCCCTTATTTTCACGCACTATTCTAGCCGTGTTAATAAGCATCTGGGAATAAAAGGGCAAAGCGGACGGTTTACATGCCCAATTCTTCATTTGCCTGCAGTGTACAGGTGCTGTGATGTCATCACTGTCCCGTGGGATAAGGAGGGATGCCTCGCTACTGTAGGCCATCGGGGAAGCCAGCACCCGGAATTAGTAATACAGTTCTAGTGCAGTGAGCACGTGTCCCCTCCAATGAGTTTCAGGCCAGCACTTTGATGGGGGCGTTCCCCCCGCTCCCCTGTATAGTCACCCTCGTGCGCTCTGGGGCCCCGTCTTGTCAGTATTTGGATGGCTTTCACAGGCCTGACCTCCCTAGAGTAATTAAAGGGACCAGATAAGTGGTGAAAAATAAGCTTCCAATCTAAGCGCACACTGTGTAATTAGCTGCGGTAATTAGCTGCGTAGGAAGTCGGCTCCTTGTCAGACGAGGTGGTAATATAGTGTGGGGAACGCCGGAGCAGCTCTCGTTGCACTTTGTTAAGGTGCAGCAAATTACACAACTTGTTTGGGGGGAGAAATAATGGCTGTGACCTTTTATTTGTTTAGCTCCATAATTAATGCCTGAAGTTGGCTGTGTTTTGCTTAAAGGGGAATTAATTCGTTTAATTCATGTTTCATTAGGATGTGAGTGCGTATCATTTCTCTGTATAAGGTAGATAAAGTGCGTGGCTGTTCAGGCACTGGGAGTTAAATAGAAACAGAATTTGACGGCAGATCAGAACGAATTGGCCCATCTAGTCTGCCCCCCTTTTTTTTTTTTTTTTTAAACATGTTACCTCAAACCATATTTTATCCTTATTTTTTTTGTAAGGATATCAATATGCCTATCCGAAGCATGTTTAAATTGTACTACTGTATTTGCCTCTACCACCTCTGATGGGAACCTATTCAACTTATCCACTACCCTTTCTGTGAAGTAAATCTTTCTCAAATTTCCCCTGAATCTTCCTCCCTCTAGTTTCAGTGTGTGTCCTCTTGTTCTGCTGCTCCTCTTCCTGTGAAGAATGTCTCCCACCTGTAACTTGTTAAAGCCCTTGATATATTTGAAAGTTTCTATCATGTCCCCCCTTTCCCTTCTCTGCTCCAAAGTATACATATTAAGATTTTTTAGTCTTTTTCTGGTACGTTTTGTGATGTAGGCCACCATTTTAGTTGCCATTCTTTGTACAGTCTCTAATGGTATTTATATTCTTCTGGAGATATGGCCTCCAGAACTGAACACCGTACTCTAGATGAGGTCGTACCAATGACCTAAACAGTGGCATTATTACTTCTTTATTTCTACTGCTGTAACCAAGCATCTGACTTGCGTTCTTCATTGCTTTGTTACATTGCCTACCTGCTTTTAAGTCCCCTGAAATAGTGACACCTAGATCCCTCTCTTCCTCAGTAGTTTCCATTATAGTGCCATTTATACTATATTTAGTCTTTGGATTTTAGACCCAAGTGCATGATTTTGCATTTTTTGGCATTAAACTGTAGTTGCCATGCTCTTGACCATTCCTCTAATCTATCTAGATCATGGGTCTTCAAACTGTGGCCCTCCATATGTTGTGAAACTACAGGTTCCAACATGCATTGCCACATTTTTTCCTATAAGAGCATGCCAAAACTGTCAGAGCATGCTGGGACATGTAGTTCCACAACATCTGGAGGGCCACAGTTTGAAGACCCATGACCTAGATCATCAATCATTTGTTTTACACCTCCTGGTGTGTCTACCCTGTTGCATACCTTTGTGTCATCTGCAAAAAGGCACATTTTACCCTCAATTCCATTTGCAATATCACCAATAAAGATATTAAAAAGCACTGGTCCAAGTACAGATCCACTGCCCTGCAACCACACTCTTATCCATTTAACTATCTTAAAATCCAATCCCAAGCTTTCAAGTTTATTTAACAGTCTGCGATGTGGGACAGTGTCAAAAGCCTTACTAAAGTCTAGATAAGCTACATCTACAGCCCCACCTTGATCTATTACTTTAGTCACCCAGTCAAAAAAGTCAATAAGATTTGTTTGACATGATCTTCCCCCAGTAAACCCATGCTGTTCCGGATCCTGTAAATTTCTGGTTTTGAGATATTCTACAACTTTGTTTTAAGAGTGTTTCCATCAATTTCCCTACTACTGATGTAAGGCTCACTGGTCGATAGTTGCTTACCTCTTCCTTTCTTCCACTTTTGTGCAGTGGGACTACATTCGCTGTTTTCCAGTCCTCTGGGATTACTCCAGTAGCTAGTGACTGGTTAAATAATTCGGTTATTGGTTTTACCAGCTCCCCTTTAAGCTCTTTTAGTATCCTTGGATGTATCCCATCTGGCCCCATTGATTTATCCACTTTCAGTTTTGAGAGTTCTGTGAGGACTTTCTCTTATGTAAATGTACTTGTTTCTCCCTCAGTTTTCTGACTATACTTGCAACTTAACTGTGGCCCTTCCCCTCTCTTTCAGCAGTGAATACTGAGCAGAAATAATTAATATGATCTGCTGTTACATTGTCCCCCTCAAAAAGACTTCCACTCTCTGTCTTTAGTCTTATTATTCCACTTTTTGTTTTTCTCCTTTCACTTATATAAATCAAGTCCCCTTTATCCACTGACTGGGCCATTTTCTCTTCAGCCTGTGCTTTTGCACATCTGATTACCTTCTTAGCCTCCTTCTGTCTAACAAGATACACCTTTGTCCTCATTATTCTGCGTCTGCTTAAATTTCTTAAAGGCCAACTTTTTTGCTTTCACAATACTTGCTACATCTTTCGCAAACCACAATGGCTTTCTTTTCCTTGTGTTTTTCCTAACTCTTTTGACACAAAGTTCTGTTGCTTTCAGTATTGCACTTTAAAATTTTTCCCACTTCTCCTGCACTCCTTCCAAGTTCCTCCACTCTGCCAAAGAATCCCTTACAGAGTTCCCCATCTCTTTTTGAACCATACTGCTTGATGGTCACTGGATCCCCGGTTTTCACCCACATTTAAATCCGATATTCTGTCACCATTTGTAAGAATTAAGTCTAATATTGCGTCATTACGAGTGGGCTCCCTCACCAATTGCTGGAGGGATGCTCCTTGCAAGGAATTCAGAATGTCCCTACTTCTGGTGGAACTTGCAACAGGCAGCTCCCAGTTTACATCAGGTAGATTAGTCTCCCATGATTATCACCTCTGTTTTTAATGCCATTTTATTGATGTCCTGCAATAAGCTCTTGTCTAGTTCCTCTTCCTGACCTGGTGGTCTGTAGATCACCCCTATACGAAGAATCGCCTTCTCCCCTGTTTCTATGGTCACCCAAAGGGCCTCAGTTTTTTTTTTCTTCGATACTTTGTATTAAGGTAGTCTTTATGCTTTTTTTCACATATATTGCAACCCCTCCTCTGATTCTTCCCATTCTGTCCTTCCTAAATAAAGTATATCCTGGTATAGCTATGTCCCAGTCATGATTTTCATTGCACCATGTCTCTGTCAATGTCAATTAGTTCTGGGATTTTATTTCTTAGCTCCTAGCATTTGCACACATAGCTCTTAAAGTTGTGTTTGTGCTTCTCCTGCTGCTAGCTATGTTCATCTTTCTGCCCATAGCTATTCGGTTTTGATGACCATTATCTTCTGTTGCAGTGGATAGACTTCCTGTTCCATTTGCCTGCAGAGACAATACCTCTAGGTTGGGGGAGCAGATTTCTTCATTCTTATTTGGTTCACTGTCCCCCTCTGTTAGTTTAAATAGTTGCTGATGAAGCTTCCAAACTTCTCACTTGATATTCTCGTTCCCCTTGAAGATGGGTGCAGGCCATCACTTTTATATTAGGATCTGTCTTGCCACGTTACGTGACTGTTGCCGTCTCTCATTAACGCTAGGAATGGCCTGTTTCTGTTTTCAGGTGTAATGATTTGTACGAGCAATGTTTATAGGTTTCCTATTCAATCCCCCCACTATAGTCTTCCCCTCTGTCCTGTAACAACCCCACTGCTCCAGTGAATCCACCAATGAGGCTGATCCAGTGTTGCATGCAAGTCTGTTTTGTGGACAGATCTTGCAGTTTTAAACACTGCACATGTTCTATGCCACAGCTGGCCAAGCCACTCCTCAAGATCTACCAACGGTTCAGGTTTCCCAGATCATCTAGCAGAAGCACAGGTGTAGTCATTACTAACAGACACATTTCCCAGAGCATCTAGCAGGAGCATACGTGCAGTCATTACTAACTGACACATTTCACAGAGATATATATATAAGTCTCTAGAATACTTAATTTGCCAACATAACCGTATTTGCCAATATAAACCTATTTCCCCAGCACTAATTTATCATTTCTTCCTTACTCCCCCATCATCATTGTAATTATTCCCACAATTGCATATAATATCTGCAGAAATGTCAGCAAACCAGGCATGTTACTATATTCCTATGCACATCGTGAACCCTTAGTATTTTGCAACAGGATACCCGTCATGACAGCTATACAGCCCATCCCTTCCCAATATCGCAATTATCGGGACCAAGTTAGCTGTGTGCACACCGCATTATGCCCTGATTACACGCATCTCCCTAGTTACTATTATACAAACATCAGACTAACCTGACGTTTGCTCTTTTGTTTCCAACAAGGTTGCGCACCAATACAATACTTACACGTCAGAAAAGCATGACGTTTCCTTTGTCCACGGGATCTACACTCCAGCAAGCCTATACAGCTGAGAGTTGCGTCCCTGGGCACCCTTTTGATTGGCTATTTTCCGCGTCAATCCAATCAAGCCTTTTCCGGTTGGCTGACATCTTTGTCATAAGAAGGGCATCCCCTCCCTGTCCTCTACGCGTCAGTGAACAAGCCTAACAGCGAAACACGTGTCCTCTGACGCGCAGGACACACCCCCCTCAGGATACCCACAGACTGTGTCCTTCACGGACACCTCGCTCCGGCGCCCGGCTATCTCCCGCCTGCCGTTCCCGCTGCCGTTCTCGCTGCACCTGGGCAGTTAGGTAAAGCAGGCTACGCCTGCAAGCAATTGTCTTTATATAAAAACATTTATACGCCTGACTTTGTCTCCATAGCCCAGCTCAGGGTATTACATGTCCTGTGTAGCAGCGCTACTTATGGTATCTATTCAACGGCAGTTTTCTTATACCGGAGCCCTCCTAGTATAATACTGTTATGCATTAAGTATTTACAAGTTTAAACAGCGCAGCCCTTACAGGATTACCTTAAACATCTTGCTCAATCTTCATATGGCTAAAGGTCTCACTGGTGACATCAATATACTAATCGTGCCGTTCTGTGCATAACTTATCCATTTATTGAAAGGATTAATTGAACCTCTTGGGTCTTTTGATGTATAGTGAGTCTTTTTGATCTATGGTGTGTATGTTGAGTATTTACAGACAAATATCACGTTGCAAATTGCACTGTTGATCTGGCTTACGGCCAGGACCGATCAGATCCAATCTACAATTCTGCCATTGCAAAACTCTGACCCCCAGATTGGACTTAATTTGACCAGGTCCAATCTAGGTATTTACAGACATTACTAAAAGTACTTAACTGCAGGTGGCATTTCATACTACATGTGATACTGACAGGAGTTTTTTTGTGCTATATTTTATTTTCTCCACGGTACACACCTGCCAATACCACAGCGACAAGAATCTGCCAATTTGGCTAAAATGTCAGAATCTGTCACTTTTTTCTGTGTTTACTAAACAGTACCCTAACAAACCCCGGGGTGAACTGGGTGATCAGACCTACCAAAATTCTGACACCTAGAACACTAGCCACATCTCTGGACTGAGGGTACATTCACCATTTCACTTTGCTCTCAGCGGATACCTTTCCGCTCTCTTTTTCAGATATCTGCTGATCTGTCACCAACCCTTACTCCCTATCTTGGGCAAATTTATTATCACCCTGCAAGGCCCGTTGGTAACAGGGAGAATTATTTTGGCTGCGGGACCAACAGCAGAAGCAAATTTGAGCTCATTTTCCGCCAGCTAGGCTCTCATGCTATAATTATACGGCCATACCTCACTGGACCGCCTGGTACCACCCGAACCCAGAAGCTAAGCAGTGAAGGGCCGGCCGAGTACCTGTTTGGGGAACTCACAGGGAATAGTCGGTGCCGTAATCTATCATAACAGCAGAGGCTAACAGCTGTGAGAGTGACGCTTTCTTTAAACCTCATGTCCTTATCCTGCTTTCCGTCTAACATATTATGACTTATACTCTCCCTTTTCTCCCCTCTCTCTTTTCGGGTACTCCATTTATTTAATTTCATTTGAAAACTGAGGGGTGGTGTGTCCTGCGCCATCAGCACTGCTATTTCATACGCTGATGACAATCGGATGTCATAAGCATTATCCAACACAATTGTCATATTAAGAAATAGCTATATGAGTGACTTATTTTCGCCAAGTTTACTTGTAGACAATTACCTGACAGAGTCAGTATTATTTTGAATTACTGCTCGGAGGAGGAGGAGTCAATTGTACAAGTCTGTAATTTTTCAGCAGATGTATAACCCCTCTCATGCTAAACCTGTATTTTAGTGTTTTTCAGAAATTAAAAGTTACGTTTTAATAATAGACAACATATCAAACATTCATTATCAGTTACAAGTGTGCCCCAAAAAACCTTGTCGGGTTCCCTCTAAGTCATCTCCAGACTTTCCTTTTACATTTCACAGAGCATCTAGCAGGACCATACGTGCAGTCATTACTAACTGACACATTTCACAGACCATCTATCAGGAGCACAGGTGCAGTCATTAGTAACTGACACATTTTCCAGAGCATCTAGCAGGAGTTACAGGTGCAGTCATTACTAACTGACACATTTTCAAACATGTGCTGCATTCATTCCTCACCGGCACCTAGTACAGATCCACAGGTGGCCTGGAAAACACGGACTGTTGTCAGATCTTGAGGATTGGTTTGGCCACCCATTCTTTATGCTATTCATAGGGGGATCTGTCTGACTTCAGGTTATGGGCTTCTGCAAGTGTGCACAGATAATGAGGAACACGTGGCTACGCTGTTAGATACATGTGTACACGCACATCTTGTTCTGTAACGTGACCTAATTCATACGTTCTAAACGGAACATCTCTTCTGTGTAGCTGAAAGATAACCTGGAGCAGTCTATTGATCACCTGAGGAGCCAGCGACTGTCTCGCCTATCCGGGTGCAGGAGTGCGTCTCTCTCCAGCTTGTGCGCTGGGGACCTGGACACCACGGCAGGTCAGTCTCAGGATAGAAGCAGTCAGCTGGTTGTACTGTGGACGGGCAGCAGGGGAATGTTCCCATGGGCAGGATTTGTTAGGAACTAAACTAATTTTCTGTCTCAGTTACCGGAAACCGGCGGCGGCGGCAGCCAACCTCCCCTCTGAAGGACTTTACCGATATTGGGACCCAGAGACGGCGCCGGTCTCGCTCCGCCAGTGTGAGATTTCTGGATGAGGCGGGGAATCCTGAACAGGTAGGGATTCGTGTGTTGGGGAGGCACAGAAGTGCTGCGTGTGGCGGGTGACGTGCTCAGGGGTTCTCCTTCTGTTCTACAGCTTCATACGCTTCATCAGTCGCTGAGAGACCTGAGTTCTGACCAGCTGCGCCTCAATGATGACCTGAGCAGGGAGCTCACCCGCAGGAACAGGTACTGTAACTCTTCTAGGTTCTTTACATTGTGTGACCCTGCACATATAGTGCTGTATAAGTAGGACCAGGACTGTCTGCAGCCTGTACTTCAAGGTGTAGTTTTCTGGTATTCCTCGTACAGCCTTATTTAATTTGCTAGGATACACAGATTAGCCCCTCATGTTTAGTATTAGAGCACAGGTGGAGCCGGTGTGAATTACAGACGTGTTCTTACTTACTGCTTGTCTGTACGCCACATGGTGGGTTACACCCCGAGACTAGCAGCGTACAATAGTTTTCTTTATATTTTGCTTATCAGCATTGTACAGTCTTCAGAAAGCTTCACAGTGTCGTATAGATGACTGAGACTGCACAGGAATTAGTGTTAGACACCTACAAAGTCACAGGTAAAGCGCAACGGAGCTTGGCGAGAGGCCTTTGTATTGTAGTATTCACTCAGAGCTAGACACACACTGATGTATAAATGTCTCGTATCACACTGAGAAGTGCAAACTAGCAGTGTCCTTTTGTCGCTCCAGTTGTTTTATTTATGTGACTAAGATGAACATTGAGTGAGTACACACTCGGCTCGGCCAAGTTGCAAGGGACTCTCGCGCCAAGTGGGGTCTGCTTACCATGGCTCAAGCAATACTGTAGCAAAGAAAGGAAACCTTTGTAAATGTACTATCTTAGATATTGAAGTCCCAAAATTGCAAATATTGTTTACAAAGACATTTTGTGATCAATGTGTAAAATATAATATACATTCCAGCATGAGACGGCACTACTGCCTTTGGAACATTCGTTCCGCTGAGCGAGAACAGACATCCATGCGAATGAAGCCATGATATGATGTCCTTACACTAATTAAAACATTACATAAAATCCTGACCATTTGTGAGCATTTTTTTGTGTGAAAGTTTTGTGTGTTGTCATTTCTGACTTGGTAAAAGCCGGGCGCTGTGTCTGCTTCACCTCACAGAACTGATGCGGAGACCAAGCAAGCTCTGAAGGAACTAACCGTCCGTTATGATGAGACCCAGCGCCAGGAAACGGTGAGCATCACGGCTCCCGCAGACCTCCGGTCTCCCCAGAGTTCTGGCTATACGTTTATATGCCGGGGAGGGGAGGGGGTGGGTACCACAAATGTCCACGATCGCAGCTCATTGTAAACTGTCACATTTGGACTATTCCTTGACAAGACCCAGACGTATGTGAGGCACGTGGTTAATGCGCCATGCCTTGGGCTGTGCTGGGGATCTGTGTCTGCCGTATTGTGCTGTTCTGCCTTGTGGTCTCGTGTGCACAACTTCGCTGTAACCAATGAGGACTTTTGAGACCTCACACGGCCGATTTTGTGCCTCAGCGCCTCTAATATAATTACAGTGTTCTAGAAGATGAACAGATCCTCTGTAAATAATAATGTTGTATATAAATCTAGAAGAACCATGATGTGGCTCTGATGGCCTGTCCCAGTGCTCCACCAATAGGGGGGGTCTGTATGTTTTGCAACCATCTGTTTATGGTTAGGCTGACAGAACAGACCGGTCCCCTACAGTCTACCTACAGAAAGTCCAGCTGTGTTCTCACAGAGAAAGCTAGGACAACCCCCCCCCCCCCCCAGATCGCTGACTATCTATTTAATAACTGCCTATGGTATCCTTACCCTGGGTCAGTCCAGCACTGATTTGAAGGTTTTCTGTATTCACTGTAAATATGGTTTACGGTGATCAGATGTTGGTTTTATATCCTTCCTTATTTATATGGGGACACAAGTGATCTGAAAGCATTGTCCTTTAATATTGCTACGTTCTGTTTCAGTTCTTCCTTCTTCCTAAAGCTGTGCCTATCGGGAAGCCGGATTAATTTCCATTCTTACCACTGGTGTCTGTGTAACTGTCTGAACCCTTTATTCTCTTGCTCTGGTTTGAAGGTTTCGGAGCGGGTGGAGCGGCGGCTGCAGCAACTGGAGCGAGAGATGAGGACGGAGAGACAGCAGGTGGAGAGGCGACAGGACCATGCGGGCCAGGTGTCCACACAGCTGCAGGAGGTGAGCCCAGGTGTAACCTGGTAAGCCAAGTAAGGGCGGGTCCGGCAGTGTTTGACACCATCTGTAATACAAAATCCAACCAGATGTGTGATTGCCGTTTGCTGTCAATGAAGTGCACGTTCCACACTGGGCCTAATTCAGAAATGGAGTAGCTGCATGTGTGATTTGCTGTTGCTTTCAAGGATGCTACATTGATCACATCAGTCATCTCATTGACCCTCCTCGGGTTGCTTAGGATGGCTAAGGACTGTTCTGGATTCCAGGACCAGTAAATTTGCATTGGAAAGCACAGGCCATGGCACCATCAGAAAATGGGGACGACACACCAAGGATCCCCACTTAAAATCATCATGGACAGGATGGGAGGGGTGCTAAACTAAGCTGAAGGGCGTCACATTCTTGTCTGAGTATTGGGAGACGAGCTGTGATGCTGGATACTTAGCACACACAGATTTAGTTAATATTTACAATAAAGAAATGACTGCCTCTTAAAGGTGCCCATACACTAGTGTGATCAGATTGCGACAGATCGTTCCGATAAATCTGATGAAAAGTGTCAAATCGCATGTGATTCGGCTCTGACTCAAATCCGATGCACAGTCCTATGCGCATCAAAACGAAACCGGAAATCGCACTGCCTGCTTTATAGGTATCCCAGTACAACTACCAAATCAGAGCATTGAAGAGACTGCAGAAAGGACTGGGGGTGTGATCGATCAGCAAACGCAGGGCTAGGATTGGTGGTCCTAGATGCAGATTAGTACTAACAGGGCGATGAAAATCAAGAATTAGGAAGAACACACATAGAAGGTGTGGAAATTGGAAGTGGCTGATTAAGATGACCCCCATATAAGGGGGGGGGGGGGGACGGAGCACACAGGAGTTAGAGGGATCGTCTTTTAGATGTAACAATGAAGATTTCCAGAACCAAGGATTGGAACCAGGGCACGATAGACCCTGAAGGGAAAGCTGGTAATGGGAAGAAAATGGCAATGAAAATAAATTCTCCTTTCAGTGTTTAGAAACAAAGCACTAATTATAGTACAAATACAAGAGGCGGATACTGAATATGGCCACTTCTGCTGTAATGCCCGGAGGGGACTGGCACGGTGGCCTCCCGCTGCCTAGCTGTCCCTATTAGAGAAGGATTAAGAAGCTCAGCCAGGCAGAGGAGCCTGTCCTCTCAGCGGCAGTGGGTTTGGGGTCACACTTGGAGAGGGACAATGTTATGGGGCTGCAATCGTTCTGAAAGATTTGGTGACGGTAGATTTCTGTTAGGAAAGCGACTTTTGGTTATATGTGGGAGGGTGGCACGGGGAATATTTTACTATACACCAGATAGTCGCTGCTAATGTCTTTGTAGGAGATTTTTTTAGGATGTTGAAAACTAAAAAAAATAAAGTCCCTTTTTATGCACAGGCGGTGGCAAGATTCGGCTTTTGTTTTGGTCACTCAGCACAAAGTGGGAACAAAGGAACGCCGTAATACAGCGTTCAGTCACAGAACGGGCGACACTTTTATCCTGCAATTTTTTCCCCCCCTTCTCCTTCTATCAAATCTTCTTTCATTTGTCAAAATCTCTCACGCTCCGCTCGCTCCCTCAGTCCGAACGTTTTAATATTCAGATCCACATCCAGGCTTTTCTAATGGAAATACGCACACTTAAAAGAGAAAAGAAAGAAAGAGATTGTTGTTATTAAAGGTTTAAAGATGCCCCGGGGTAACTCCATTACCGTTCAGACTGTTCCTCCTGATTTAAAAACAGTTTAGGGCAATCGGGATCCCAGAGTGGGCATGAGCGGAACGCGGCGGCTTGTGGGGGATTTGTAGAAAAGAGCAAAGCTTAGCCTCGCTGGAGAGTGGATGAGGAGCTCTGGGAGAGCGTGTGTGGGCCGTAGCGGTTACGGTGCCCTCGCCCTGTCTCGCTGTGCGGGTGACTCACCATTCATGGTGTCACTTTCCTGCTCCATCGATCTGTCCCACATATACCTATATATAGAGCAGCTAGTTTGTAGCTTGTCTATGCTAAGGCTGCTTCCCTTCTGCTGAATTGGAATGTACGATGTGATCCGGCGTAAAATCTAATTATTTCCCTACCTAATTATATATAAAAGTGTAATTTTGTTTTATATACATGCGGACTGAGATCCAGTCAATTTACACTTAAGAAAAGGTATGGTGCTATCTGACCCTACAGAGTGAGTTCTTGTGAGTGTCGCTTGCTTGATTTGGCGTCTGTGCGTTCTCACCCAGGTTCATTGGATTCTTGGTCACGTTTCCTGCTTGCTTACTATCTGCTCTGTGTGGGTATAGACGACGTTCCCTGGACTACCTGTGTCTATGAAGGGTCTACCCTCTTTGTAACTCCTGGGAACCAGTCGTTTCAGCCCCTCGCCCTCAGAAACCATGTACCACGTCTCTATGCTCCTGAGTAGCGTACAGGGTTATATTGGGCACTGGCAAACTTGTGACTGCAGAAGATTGGCCATTTCATGATAATCACCCACAAGTGTTGGATGGGGATACCTTAGGTATATGTATTGGGTATGTAACATTCTATTAAAACCCCAACCAACACCACTATATATATTTATTTATAAACACCACTATCTGATTTGTCATTTTCGCTTCTGTAGAAGTGGAGTTTGTTCCGTATTCCCATCATCTAACGGATTAGGTATTGTCTACACTGTGTACCCCTGATGACCCTGTTGTGCCCTGAGGGGAAATGGAACTATACAATGTCAGTGCCGTGGTTTTTCAGTTAGCCTGGCCAAGCCACAGTGCTCCGCAGAAGGAAGGGTAAAATCCTCAGCCATATGTACAGTTGGGAGGATGGGTATCCCAGCATAGCCCTATTTGCAGGATGAAGATGAGTGCTATGTTACATGGGTCACCTGTACAGGTGTGCCTCCACTTGCTGCTAGCACCCTCTCTGCCTCCAGTATGAGGGCAGTTGAACCTTGCTGGGGTTTGTCACTGCACAGAGCTAACTCTAACGTCTCATCACACAGGCATTGAAAAAACGGGAAACTAAATCCGACGAAGTAGAGACTTCACAGAAGGACAAGCTGGGGAGACTGGAGAGTGAGAAAGCCCAGGTTTGTTATTACAGGTGTAATACCCCTTTTTATTGGGGTAAATGGGGTGAACCCCTTACCAGTGACCTGCAATTATTGATTGATCTGATGATTGTTCAGGCTGTACCATCTATGTCGCCCACATTGGCTGCAGTATGGTATTTCTGGGAGATTCGCAATTGTACACGGTGATAGTCTGTGCAATGTTCTCTGTGCCAGACCGGGTGCGATATCAGTGATTATAAAACCACTCCCAGGATGTGCAGCACAGGGGGTAGGCAGGCTGGTCCTGGCTATCTTATTCTTGGGATTATCACTGAGTACACTGGGAAGGTATGTTTACTAACGCATCTAAAAAATTAAGAGGTAAATAAAAGATAGGATGTGATTGGTTGCTATGGGCAACAGCACACTTTTTTATGTTTAGAAGCCTTAGTAAATGTGCCCCTTGTAATGGGTAAGATGTGGCCTACAGACCTCATGTCTCATATGTGTCTGACTGACCGCCCTTCTCTGTTGTCTGTATGTAGCTGAGGGAGGAGCTGGAGAGATATCGGAGGCGGCTGGATCAGACTGAGGGGAGCCGGGACACACTGCTGTGCCAGGTACGGACTGCTTGGACGCACTCTCTTCCTCACAATGAGGATAACTACACGTGGTCTACATGACAAAAGGTCGACACAAGCAAAAGGTCAAAATGGCAATGGTCGACACCTGAAAAAGTCGACATGAGTTTTTCACAATTTTTTTGCTCCATGTTTTACGATCCACATGGACAACAGTTGGGAAGAGTAAAGTGTTCCACGCTCAAATGTAGCGGTACGAGACACCATTCCTGAAGCACAGAGAGCGACGCGAGCTACATTAATTATGGCTCATGTTGAAATTGACACCAAAATTTTTTTAAATACTCATGTCCACCTTTTGCTTTTATCGACATTTAGTTTTTCATGTCAACCTTTTACCTGTCGACATTCTGGGGTTGACTGTTGACCCTATAATCCACACCCATATATGACTGCTCAAGGCATTTTCATACATACATTATAGATTTAGGGGGGTATTCTATCCCGGGTCATGACTGTCAGGACGTCCCAACAGTCGTAACCTTGGCCACGATAAACTGAGGTGGATCGTTGAGATACGGCTGTGATCTTGGCAATCCGCAGCTGTATTTGGCAAAACGGGCTCCACTGCTTTTAAAGTCTGGAACGTTCAGCCGAGATGCCTCTTCAATGCCGTCGGGAAAGACAGCATTGCATAGGCACCTGCTGCTATTTCCCTCATCGGAAATAGCGGCTGAGGATTGAATACCCCCATAATGTCCTTTTTAAAGAATATATTTTTGTCTATCTGATCATTAATGGGGCAAAGAAATCTGTTCATTGAAACATAGGTGGAAGATATGCGGAGTCAGCTCCTGAAGTTAGAGGAGGATCGAGGACACCTGCAGCACCAGGTTTCCCAGATCTCTATGCAGAATCAGCATGAAGTCCGCGAGGAGGATAGGAGAATCCGGGCAGGTAACATAGTGGGAATCGGAGTACGGGAGAGAAAAGACTCCATACGCCGAGCATGTAACACTTTCCCTGGGATGCGGTCATTTGGTCTACTGCATTATGGTCGACAGTCATTAGGTCGAATCCATTAGGTCGACATGCTAAAAGGTCGACATGACTCTAGGTCGACATGGGAAAAGGTCGACATGATTCTAGTTCGAAAGGTCATTAGTTCGACAGGTCATTAGTTCGACAAGGTCATTAGTTCGACATTGTCTATGTCGACATTCACAAGGTCGACATGGAGTTTTTCACTGTTTTTTGAGCCAACATGTGCGGACAGGCGGTATTTCATGCCCTACCATCCACTAGGGCGTGGTGGGAGAATAAAATAGTGTGCCGAGCGTAGCGCGAGCGCAGCGAGCGATGCGAGGGGATGCAGTGCACTTTAAACTGTGTCCATGTCAACTGTGTTGACATTCAGGTAAAAAAAACAGTGAAAAACCCCATGTCGACATAGACAATGTCGAACTAATGACCTTGTCGAACTAATGACCTATCGAACTAATGACCTTTCGACCTAGAATCATGTCGACCTTTTCCCATGTTGACCTAGAGTCATGTCGACCTTTTAGCATGTCGACCTAATGGATTCGACCTAATGACTTTCGACCATAATGCAATAGACCAAATGATCCCAACCCCTTTCCCTGGTAGCGGGTCCCCACTGACTGGCGCCTCTGTCTCCTAGCTGTGGAACGGTCTGAGCAGGGGAAGCAGGAGCTGGAACGCCAAATTGCTGAGCTGCGCTCTCAGATGGACAGGAACGCCATCGTGTCTGAGATAGAGGAACTGAAACGAAGCATTGACCACAAAGACCGAGAGAAAGTTCAGCTGGCTGAACACCTAGAAGTGCGTATTTAACTGCGTTACTGTGGCCAAAATAAGATATGATTTGGGGAATTTCTGGTACAGTAAGGAAAGACTAACATGACATCATCGATAAAGTAGCCCCAAGAGAACACGTATTTGGAGATAAAAGCGGCACTCTTATCACACGTGTAGCTATTCTGTTTTACATGTATTCTAAGTTTGCAGAAAGCGGATCACCTGTTGTGTAGTGGTAGAAATAGCTCAGTATTTACTGTGTGAGCCGTTACATGACGGACTGTTTTTGCGGCATCCTATTTGGGTATCTGGAGACCACTTGCATTTGGTGGCTCTCCATCTTTACTTCCAGTAAAAACCCTTTAGGATAGTGGTTACTACCATGGAACTTAGGGCCTTATTCTAGTTCACTCTTTCTGACAAAATCCTTCTTAGATGGACAAAACCATGTGCACTGCAGGTGGGGCAGATGTAACTTGTGCAGAGAGAATTAGATTTGGGTGGGGTTTTACTTCAAAGTGAGATCTATATTGCAGTTTAAAAATAAAGCAGCCAGTATTTACCCTGCACAGAAACAAAATAACTCACCCAAATCTAATTCTCTCTGCACATGTTACATCTGCCCCCCCTGCAGTGCACATGGTTTTGTCCATTTAAGAAGATTTTTGTCAGAGTGAACTAGAATAAGGCCCTTAGTTAGCTGCGGATTCTGTGCTGCTCCAGCTTGCTGCACCATTGTGATCTGGACGATGGCAAAAGATAGCTAGAGCTCACCCTATTGCTTTGAAAGATGATTGGGGAATGCTGATGTGGTCTCCAGAACCAGGAGTTTGTATCCCTTATGTGAAGAAATCCCAAGATAGCCTGTAATGTTTTGGTACCAAGAAAATCAGGTGTTGCCTTTGCTGGGAAACACGACATCCACAGTGCTAGAGCCCCCCAGCTGTTTCAAGTAAGGGTACATACTGTAGTCTTCATTGTCCTCCAGTGGCGGAAGGTAAGGGTTGGTAGAGTCCCCGCCTCTTGTTAAAATCTTTGACCGCCTCAGCTATGCGCCAGTCGGTATTTCAGATATGACTTGATGCTAAGAGGAGCATTGGCCATCTCCTTGTGCTGCACTCTATCATATAACCTGGGTAAAATAATGTCTCTGCTTTGGCCGTCTCTCTGCACCGTGCTCTCTCAAAAATCTGAAAAGGTGAGACCAGAGGCTCTTGGGGGATTATTTGGGTTCACTCTTTCCGACAAATTCCTTCGTAGATGGACAAAACCATGTGCACTGCAGGGGGGCAGATGTAAAATGTGCAGAGAGAATTAGATTTGGGTGAGTTATTTTGTTTCTGTGCAGGGAAAATACTGGCTGCTTTATTTCTACACTGCAATATAGATCTCACTTTAAAGTAAAACCCAACCCAAATCTATCTCTCTCTGCACATGTTACATCTGCCCCCTGCAGTGCACATGGTTTTGTCCATCTGAGAAGGAATTTGCATCTATGAGTGAACTAGAATAAGGCCCATAGTTTTCTCCGTCTAAGAACGAATTTGTCAGAGTGAACCAAAATAACCCCCTTGGTGCAAATACGGTTTATTAGCAACCCAAACTACAACCAAACTTGTCCTTGCTAAACCTGGAAATAACAAGATACAATAAAAACATTAGGTGAAGTTCAAAGGCGCTACGCCAGTGGTAGCCAACCCAAGCCCTCGAGAGCTACCAACAGTTCACATTTTCCAGACAACCTAGCTGTTGCACAGCTGCACTCATTAATCACTGACACGTTTTAAAAGATCCACAGATGGAGCTAATTAGCTCACTTGTGATTCTGTGAGGAGACCTGCAAAACATGCACTGTTGGTAGCTCTCGAGGACTAGGGTTGGCTACCCCAGCGCTACGCCATACTCTTTATGGACATGAGAGACATAACTGTTTTAAGTATATTTCTCCAGAGATCAAGTCCAATCACTCCGCAGGGAACTCTTATCCTCAGTGGGGAATAGACCTAGGAAGGAAAGAGACACATTACTGTTTTTTCTTTCCTTCCATACGTCCTCCCTATACTGTTGAAACCCCTGGGAGAGACTCTCTCCCCTTTGGCGATGTCGCACACCAAGTGAATGACCCCCATCCCTTTCATGATGGGAGGCAGGACTAAGTATTGGTCCATTGAGTGCAGCACTAACTTGTTTCCTTTTCCTCAAGTTGCTCGTATTACTGCAGAGACTGATTAAATAAAGTTTTCCTGTTTCTTTGATGCCTTTTTTAAATGTAGGTTTTGTCTGGAGACATGGAGAAGAGAGAACAACAGCAGCTGAAGATGTTAGATCAACTTAAGGACATCCAGAGCCGTTACGAGACTTGTGAGAGGGAGAGGAGACAGTTAGAAAGTCATAACTCTGAGCTGATGCAACAACTGGAGGAGGTGACCCAAGAGGCTGAGAGATGTCTGGGAGAACTCCGGCAGGCAGAGGTCCTGCGCCTGGAGGCTGAGAAGAAGAGAGAAGATATGAAATCCAAAGCTCAGGAGACCGTCAAACACTGGAGGATGAAATGTAAAAAGTTGGAGCAGGAAGTGGAAAAGAAAGCGGAGGCAGTGGGACTGAACTCAGAGCGCTGCTCACAGGTCAGACCTACTGTCATTGCGTGGTACATACATGTCCTCATACCAGTCTGTCTTCACAATCCAATCTTAGATTCAGATTACTGAGAATTGTCTTTACAGTTGTTTCAAACTTCTCTTTACTGTTTATAGGCAGGATGTATTAATATGCATCGCCGCCCGCGCGCCGCAATGCCAGCGCATATGTACTAACATATGCGGCTGGCATCGCGGTGCGGTGACGGAGGCCCCCCGCGATACCTGTACTGTGGTGTGCGGGGGGGTCTCCGTCATCTCCCTGCCGTCTGCTTCTCCCCTCACGCCAAGGACCGCTAAGCAGGCTGTTCCCAGTGCCTCCTCCTTCCCCCTGCAGCCAGAAGGACGTCCGGCTGCCTTGCTAGGGGGGAGGAGGGTTTTACCTTCCGGGAATCCAGGAGGACCTTTCAGGAAGGGGGGAAGGGGAGGCGAGGCGGCGGGGTTACGTCGGAGGTGGCGAGCAGCGAAAAGAAGCCCATAGGCTTCTATAAGGTGGCGATACCCTACAATGCGGTATCGGTGTGGCCGGGTTTTAATGCATAGGAAAATGTGGTAAAACCGGGGTTCTACCGCATTTTCAGTTTAATACATCTCGCCCTAGATCTTTTAAGATTACGATGATTGAGAATTAATTTTACTGTTTAGATCTTTTAAGATTAAGATGACTGGGAATTTTCCTTTACCGTTTCAATCTTTTAAGATCATGATAACTGCGCATTCTCTTTACCATTATTTCACTTTTCTGAATCTAACATTTTCTGCCACACTGGAGTATTCTGTAAACAAAAATTATTTCAAATGTTCTAATAATGACTGGGAACATATTACACTAGAATCTATTACGCAACTTACTGACAATATAAAACAGCCTTTCAAATATTTTTTTTTTCATAAATATTATAAGAAACCTTCTAAGCATAGTTTCTTTGCCTCACTTGCTAAGGGAAAAACATTTTTATACTTCTCCTTTTGGCAGAAATGGGCTCGTTTCTTGCAGTAATTACTCTGCAGCTTTGATTGAGATGAGAAAAATATTTAATTAAGCATCTGTATGAAAGTGATCATTTCTTGTGGGGTTAATTAAAGCACATCCACTCTTTTCTTATCCATATAAGAAGCGGAAGCTGTGGAGAGAAGCATGGTATAACATTACAGGAGACGGACAATGAGGCTATGTTCCCATTCCCCTCCTCTTCTGTAGACCTTGCCCCGGAGACATGGGGTATGCTCTGGCCCATACGCAGTACTCGCAGTTGGAGTACAGTTGCCGGATAGGTGTTGTAGTCACAAGTACGCCAGTAATGTCCTGATGCATGCTATGTCCTCACAGGTGATGAAGGAGAAGGATGAAATGAAGTGTCAGCTCCAGGCCACAGCACAACAAGCGGAAAGTCTGCGCAAGGAGCTGGCGGAGGTCCTGGGTAGACTTGCGCAGCAGGAAGAAGAGTTACATCTGAGACAAGTGCGACTTACTGAGGTCCACGGCCAGCAGCTGGAACTGGAGAGAGAACTGCGCGAGTCGCAGGAATTGGTCGGGCGGCTGCAGGGTATGCTGTTTCCTGCGCTGTATGACTTATTTTCTGTAGCGGAGATACATGGTTCTTCAGTTAGCTAAGAGGAAAGCACAGCAGCGGTCGTGGGCAGATTGTTCCCCATTTTAATTACTTTGATGTCTATTAGCGTTTCTGTAAATTTGCAGATCTATATATAACAGATAGTTGGTGATGCTGAGCGCTCTATTTATAAAGCATCGGAGAACCAAAATGCACAGAGAAATGCTCCTTTTTGATGGTCAATTTAACAAAAGGGTTAATGCTGGAGAAATCTGCGGTCTTTCCCACCTTAA
The DNA here is from genome assembly GCF_055691185.1 of Crinia signifera. Taxonomy (NCBI): domain Eukaryota; kingdom Metazoa; phylum Chordata; class Amphibia; order Anura; family Myobatrachidae; genus Crinia; species Crinia signifera. The sequence goes on from NC_139228.1 coordinate 55,529,414, forward strand.
CCCATTTACCTGCATGTACATCTCCATAGACCTCTATAGGAATGGCCAAATCGGGCAGACAATGAAGCAAACTGACAACCATCAGTTTGCTTCAGTCAGGGTGGGAGAAGTCATGACCTACAGCGCCAGTGGTCATGTGGTATGGTGCCTATTGGTTATTGCCACCGCCGAATAAACAAATGCTGTAGTGTGGTTTACTGTAGTGTGGTTATTACATGTGTTCCGTTCTACATCCATATATAACAATATGGATCCACACCGGATATTCCTCGTTAGGAAATTAATGCTGCTGGTTGTGTTCATTGATATTCCGTGTTTTGGTTGAATTGTAGAGGAGCTGCAGAGACAGGTTGGTCTTCAGCAGCAGCTGCAGGAGGACCGCGAGAGGCTACAGGAAGACCTTCTATCCTCTGGCCGGGCCCAGGAGAAGTGCAATGAGAGGGTCCTGGAGCTGCAGGAATCTGTCCGAGATCTGAGTGCAGAGCGGGCCGAGCTGAGCAGCAAGTTGGCGCAGGAGGAGAAAGAGCTGCGCAAGAACCTGTGCGAGGCCCAGAAACAGGCAGAATTTGCCCGGGAGGAGCTGAATTCGGCTGGGAGGCAGCTGAAGATGGAGAGAGAGGTACACCAGCGGGAGCTGACTGACCTGCGCTCTGCCGCACAGACCGCCAAAAGCAAGCATGAACGCAACATCCAGGAGATGCTGACCCACTTCAGACAGGAGAGGGAGGAGCTAGAGGGCTACATCCGTACCCTGAAGGTGAACTTTATTTGCCGTGTGTATGGATAGAGGCAACTTGTGTATTCGGAACCGATGGCCAACCGTCTTAATTTAATATTGTGTGTTCCAGGCGGAGTTGATTGACAACAAATCCATTGTGAAGTCTGAACGGCATCGGGTGGAGAAGATGAAGGTAGAGTGTGATAAGCTATCAGAAGAGGTATTTCATGGAAGAGAGGACAGCGCCGCCTTAAGGTGCAAGTACCAACTGGCTGCACAGGACGCTGAAGAGAAGGTGAGAACCTGTACCAATCGTATATCTGATGTTACCTGTGACCTAATAGGGGTTTCCTTCTTGCTAGGGATATACATGTGGCTACAGTGGAACCAACATTAATAATAATATAGAGGAGACCCAAATACCTGCCCCATATCTGGCCCTGACTTATGTACCATATTATGCATACAATCAGCAGTTGTACATGGACGTGTAGTTCTCACACTGGCCACTTAGTGGCGCTTCAGCATTACTGAATCCCACAGCTTAACCAGGGAGTGCAGGATACTGTGGAGGTGGCCGTCATGCTGCTGCTAGATTCACAATGAGGAAAGGTTTCACAGTTTGTTGTCGGGATGGGAATATGATCTGTCAGTCCCTTGTGTGCAGTTGTGCTAAATGACATGGCACATAGTAGCATGTATGAGACAGGTCACAGTGCTGCTGTTAGCGCTGCACGGAACAGAGCGCAGGTGTTGCTTTGATCTGTTCCTCCCCGTATTGGGAGATGCTGGGAATCTCCATATCACAGGCGCTCCCCAGTCGATGATGGCAGGGAGTTCGGCGGGGGGTATTGTGTGTACCATGGCCTGGCTGCTAGGACAGGGAGAGGACATGCTCACAGATGCAGGGGGCGATTCATCAAACAGAGCACTATGTCACTTTATGCTGCCCTGTACCACTATGTGACTGTATGCTGCCCTATACCACTGTGTGCTACTCTGTGACTATATGCTGTCCTAAACCACTGTGTACATACAGTATGCTGCCCTGTTATACTGTATGCTGCTGTGTGCTGCCCTGTTATACTGTATGCTGCTGTGTGCTGCCCTGTTATACTGTATGCTGCTGTGTGCTGTCCTAATATACTGTTTGCTACTGTGTGCTGTCCTGTTATACTGTATGCTGCTGCTGTGTGCTGCCCTGTTATACTGTATGCTGCTGCTGTGTGCTGCCCTGTTATACTGTATGCTGCTGCTGTGTGCTGCCCTGTTATACTGTATGCTGCTGTGTGCTGCCCTGTTTTATACTGTATGCTGCTGTGTGCTGCCCTGTTATGCTGTGTGCTGCCCTGTTATACTGTATGCTGCTGTGTGCTGCCCTGTTATACTGTATGCTGCTGTGTGCTGCCCTGTTATACTGTATGCTGCTGTGTGATGCCCTGTTATACTGTATGCTGCTGTGTGCTGCCCTGTTATACTGTATGCTGCTGTGTGCTGCCCTGTTATACTGTATGCTGCGTGCTGCCCTGTTATACTGTGTGCCCCTGTTTGCTGTCCTGATATACTGTTTGCTACTGTGTGCTGTCCTGTTATACTGTTTGCTACTGTGTGCTGCCCTGTTATACTGTATGCTGCTGTGTGCTGCCCTGTTATACTGTATGCTGCTGTGTGCTGCCCTGTTATACTGTATGCTGCCCTGTTTTATACTGTATGCTGCTGTGTGCTGCCCTGTTTTATACTGTATGCTGCTGTGTGCTGCCCTGTTATACTGTATGCTGCTGTGTGCTGCCCTGTTATACTGTATGCTGCCCTGTTATACTGTATGCTGCTGTGTGCTGCCCTGTTATACTGTATGCTGATGTGTGCTGCCCTGTTATACTGTATGCTGCTCTGTTTTATACTGTATGCTGCTGTGTGCTGCCCTGTTATACTGTGTGCCCCTGTTTGCTGTCCTGATATACTGTTTGCTACTGTGTGCTGTCCTGTTATACTGTATGCTGCTGTGTGCTGCCCTGTTTTATACTGTATGCTGCTGTGTGCTGCCCTGTTATGCTGTGTGCTGCCCTGTTATACTGTATGCTGCTGTGTGCTGCCCTGTTATACTGTATGCTGCTGTGTGATGCCCTGTTATACTGTATGCTGCTGTGTGCTGCCCTGTTATACTGTATGCTGCTGTGTGCTGCCCTGTTATACTGTATGCTGCGTGCTGCCCTGTTATACTGTGTGCCCCTGTTTGCTGTCCTGATATACTGTTTGCTACTGTGTGCTGTCCTGTTATACTGTTTGCTACTGTGTGCTGCCCTGTTATACTGTATGCTGCTGTGTGCTGCCCTGTTATACTGTATGCTGCTGTGTGCTGCCCTGTTATACTGTATGCTGCCCTGTTTTATACTGTATGCTGCTGTGTGCTGCCCTGTTTTATACTGTATGCTGCTGTGTGCTGCCCTGTTATACTGTATGCTGCTGTGTGCTGCCCTGTTATACTGTATGCTGCCCTGTTATACTGTATGCTGCTGTGTGCTGCCCTGTTATACTGTATGCTGATGTGTGCTGCCCTGTTATACTGTATGCTGCTCTGTTTTATACTGTATGCTGCTGTGTGCTGCCCTGTTATACTGTGTGCCCCTGTTTGCTGTCCTGATATACTGTTTGCTACTGTGTGCTGTCCTGTTATACTGTATACTGTTATTGTGTGCTGCCCTGTTTTATACTGTATGCTGCTGTGTGCTGCCCTGTTATACTGTATGCTGCTGTGTACTGCCTTGTTATACTGTATGCTGCTGTTTGCTGCCCTGTTATACTGTATGCTGCTGTTTGCTGTCCTGTTTTATACTGTATGCTGCTGTGTGCTGTCCTGATATACTGTTTGCTACTGTGTGCTGTACTGTTATACTGTATACTGTTATTGTATGCTGCTGTGTGCTGCCCTGTCATACTGTATGCTGCTGACTTGTACTGCCCTGTCATACTGTATACTGTTACTATATGCTGCTGTGTGCTGCCCTGTCATACTGTATGCTGTTACTGTGTGGGCAGCCCTGTCATACTGTATGCTGCTCTGTAATATGATGGGTCTCCTATCACAGGACCAGCAGCTGAACTCCTTTGGGCAGAACATAAAGAAACTAGAAGACACCAATCAGATCCTGAAGGATAAGCTGAGCTCCCTGGAGACAGAGCAGGAAACCATCCTCTGTGCCATAGAGAGCGAGATCAACTCTGCCTGTCAGCTGCTATCCAGAACCGCCATGGAGAAACTCAAAGTACTTCCCAATATTCTGTCTCCCTGGCCTGTATCTGACAACACCCTAATGGCTGCTTGTTAGCAATGCACAGTTATTCTTTATACTGAGGCTGTTCTCTGTCATCTCCACCAGGCCGTGTCCACCATCACCCACCTGAAGAATGACCCTCACTATTGGCTGGCTGAGACCAAGGTAAGATGCTGGGGTGCTCCTCAGGGCCCAGCATGTGATGGGGAAATGTCCCACTAGGAGATCTGCCTACAACCAGCAGCTGTGTTGGCCACACATACAGCGGCAGCTGGGCGGGCTCACGCCAACATCCTCCCCTCCTATACCTGTCATTATCCCCCCTCCACCTAATACACAGCTCCCTTTCTCCTCCTCCTAATACACAGCCACCGATGGCTCTATCCTCTCCTCTCCTCCTAATACACAGATCCCCCTCCTCTCCTCCTAATACACAGATCCCCCTCCTCTCCTCCTAATACACAGATCCCCCTCCTCTCCTCCTAATACACAGATCCCCCTCCTCTCCGCCTAATACACAGATCCCCCTCCCCTCCTCCTAATACACAGATCCCCCTCCTCTCCTCCTAATACACAGACATCAGGTGACATACTGACCTCTCCTCTCCTCCTAATACACAGATCCCCCCCCCCTCTCCTCCTAATGCACAGGTATCGGGACACACGACGTCTCCCCTACTCCTAATACACTGACATCAGGACACACTGACCTCTCCCCTCCTCCTAATACACAGACATCAGGACACACTGACATCTCCCCTCCTCCTAATACACAGATCCTCCCCCTCCTCTCCTCCTAATACACAGGTATCAGGATACACTGACATCTCCCCTCCTCCTAATACACAGATCCTCTCCTCCTAATACACAGGTATCAGGACACACCGACTTCTCCCCTCCTCCTAATACACAGACATCAGGGGACACACTGATCTTTCCTCTCCTCCTAATATACAGATCCTCCTCCTTCTCCCCTCCTAATACACAGACATCCGGACACACTGACGTCTTCCCTCCTCCTAATACATAGACATCAGGACATCTGACCTCTCCCCTCCTCCTAATACACAGACTAGACATAAGGACCCTTCTACTCTTGGCTTGGCCTACACACCTAGATGTTAGAAGTAGTTGCACGCCTTGCAGCCAGATGGCTAGTTACCAGGAGTACAGGGTCTCTCTGTACTGTGTCCGGCCAGCAATTCCACTATTGTAACACTCTGGAACATTGTTACCTGCCAGAGAGTTAGAGCCAGAACAGAATCAGCACTTCTAATGGGGTCTGCAGCAGGGGCTGCATACAGCTGTCAGGAACTAAGTGATATTACCTGGGGGCCTGTATTCCAAGGTGGATGGAGGTCCAGCTCTGAGCAGACATGGGGATATGGCAGATTGTAGAGGAACCCATTACTCCTCGCTAATGGTGACCTGGCACCTAGTGTATACTGAGATTAGACAGTCCCAGATATGGGGGTATACCTTACCCAATATTTATGCCTGTGTCCATGTGATGTAGAGGAGGTAATAAGGGACTTCTGTGACCTCTTTGGACAGTGTCTGTTACTGCTGGTCTCATTCAGAGTTTCTCCCTCAGACAAAGCTGCACTGGCTGTGTGAGGAGGTGAAGGAGCGGGAAAGGAAGCTACGGAACCAGCACCAGCAGGTCCGGGAGCAGCTGAAGGAGCAGAAGGTGAAGGCCGAGACCCTATGTCAGCAGATCACAAAGCTGGAGCAGCAGGTAGACGATGGCCACAAGGAGAGGAAAGGTAGGTGTTCCAAGTCTGTTTGTCAGGGGGCGCTGCCTGGGGATGATATAAGGTCACATCGCTCTCTGTGGGCCGGTCATGTGAGGCGTTCCATTCGCCCCTCATAGTGATACTGGGAGCTCTCCTATAATAGTGCGGAGATGAATTGTTCTGCATCAGCAGATTTTGTTGTTGTATGATCTGTGTGAAACATGTGTTCCCTCTGGCCGCTGATAGAACGTGGATTGCTTAGTGAGCAGGAATAAAATTAATTTGCCTAATTCTTCCTATTTTTTTTTTTTGCATGGCTTTCAAGAAAATCGTAAATACTTTTTAATTTGACACTTATGGTAAACCGTTTTAATTAGAAACAGATCCCATTTATTTGGAGTGAATCAACTATTAGATTTACAGCGGGTGAGGATATGCACTGTTATTGTGACGCAGGAAAATAGTCTGCTTCAGGCCTTGGCAACAATAAGATCTGTGCTAAGGTGGAACCTAATGGAGTTTAGCTTTAAAAACACAAGTTTACATGGCAGTGATACCTACGGCATGTCACATGGGTCTTTAAGAGCCCGTGACATCACTGAGAGTGCAGCCTATCCAGTCACTAGGAACCAGTGATATTGCTGAGAGAGCAGCTTATCCAGCCACTAGGAGCCAGTGATGTCGCTGACCATGCAGCCTATCCAGTCATTAGGAACCAGTGATGTCGCTGAGAGAGCAGCTTATCCAGCCACTAGGAGCCAGTGACATCACTGAGAGTGCAGCCTATCCAGTCCCTAGGAACCAGTGACATCACTGAGAGTGCAGCCTATACAGTCCCTAGGGTACTTCTTTACTTTCACGGCGCCAGCATGGCGCCGCGCGTCAGAGTCCCCTTGCGGGGCTCGCTTCGCTCGCCCACGCTGCGGGCTCGGTGGCTCGCTACGCTCGCCACGCTAATTAAAATCAACTCCATGCCAACATGGATAGTGGAGGTATGAACTATCCATGTTGGCATGGCGTTAACTTCGTTTATTTTACTTAGTTTGTGGCGAGCGTAACGTGGAAGTAGCGCGGCGCCATGCTGGCGCCGTGAAAGTAAAGAAGTACCGTCCCTAGGAACCAGTGACATCACTGACATTGCATCCTATCCAGTCACTAGGAACCAGTGATATCGCTGAGAGAGCAGCCTATCCAGTCACTAGGAGCCAGTGACATCACTGAGAGAGCAGCCTATCCAGTCACTAGGAGCCAGTGACATCACTGAGAGCGCAGCCTATCCAGTCACTAGGAACCAGTGATATCGCTGAGAGAGCAGTTTATCCAATCACGACAAACAAGTGACATCACTGACCTTGCAGCCTATCCAGTCACTAGGAACCAGTAACATCACTGCGAGTGCAGCCTATCTAGTCACTACTGGCCAGTGACATCACTGATTACCAAGATGGCAGTTCTGCTGAAGATGAGATGTTGCCCATAGCAACCTATCAGATTATATTTATTATCTTCGAGAAGGTGTTAAATAAGGAAGAAGTAAAATGTGATCTTTAATAGAACTCCTATTGTCCCTCCACGCCCTAGTGGATGGTAGGGCATGAAATTCCACCTGTCCAAATGTTGACATTTTGACTGTCGACATAGCCAATGTTGACCTAATGCTTGCATCGACCTGAAGCCATGTCGACAATTTTTATGCATCGACCTAAGGCCTGTGGACCTTCAGTAGGCAACAGAGTGACCGTATCCCCCCCCGGTCTATGACTGTGTATTCCCTGTGTCATCCCCCGGTCTATGACTGTGTATTCCCTGTGTCATCCCCCCGGTCTATGACTGTATATTCCCTGTGTCATCCCCCTGGTCTATGACTGTGTATTCCCTGTGTCATCCCCCCGGTCTATGACTGTGTATTCCCTGTGTCATCCCCCCGGTCTATGACTGTGTATTCCCTGTGTCATCCCCCCGGTCTATGACTGTGTATTCCCTGTGTCATCCCCCCGGTCTATGACTGTGTATTCCCTGTGTCATCCCCCCGGTCTATGACTGTGTATTCCCTGTGTCATCCCCCCGGTCTATGACTGTGTATTCCCTGTGTCATCCCCCCGGTCTATGACTGTGTATTCCCTGTGTCATCCCCTCGGTCTATGACTGTGTATTCCCTGTGTCATCCCCCCGGTCTATGACTGTGTATTCCCTGTGTCATCCCCCCGGTCTATGACTGTGTATTCCCTGTGTCATCCCCCCGGTCTATGACTGTGTATTCCCTGTGTCATCCCCCCGGTCTATGACTGTGTATTTCCTGTGTCATCCCCCCGGTCTATGACTGTGTATTCCCTGTGTCATTCCAACAAACTTATTCAGCAACAACTTCCCGTACTTCTGCTCGATACTTCTGCCTAATGTCTTGTGTATCCGCTTGTGACTCTCTGCTGCTAATTTATCACATTATCCAATGGTAATGACCTAAGGCTGCTTTTTTGGTTTTAAGTAACGCATGGTCTGATAAAAGATGGATTGATCCGCATTATCCAGGTCACGATCATTTGCCATCTCCGCAGCAGCATTGATTGTACAATTAACCCTTTTGAGTGCCAACGTTGCTGTGAGAGATCCTCAAAATATCCGTTTAAAATGCCGGCGCCGCTCACAGCGACTGTTCTTTGTGTGGAAGCAATTTTTAACTAAACTTCAATTGATTGTCTTGGCTGTATGATATTTTGAGGATCGCTCACAGCAACGTTGGCACTCAAAGGGGTACTTGTGTATTATCTGGGCGCCCGATTTTTTTCATTGCACGTTAAAAAATTGTGTCGCATACAATCATATCGCATGCGTTGAGACGCGATTGGACCCGATTTTTAATCGTACAGGCACCCAGATGCCTGATTTCTATGTTAAATTTTTTTGATTGTACGCCCACCCTGATGGGTGATTACTATGTTAAATGGCCCCCCATTGTTAACGCCTCCCCACTATCAACGCCAACCCGAAGCGTGGTGACCTTTTCATACCCCCACTATCCACGTCGGTGTGGAGTTGATTTCATATAGTGTGGCGAGCCACCGAGCCCGAAGCGTGGCGAGCGGACGCGGAATACATGTGAAGTAATACGCGTCCCCTCGCGGGGCTCGTTGCGCTCGCCACACTATATAAAATCAACTCGACGTGGATAGTTGGGGTATGAAAAGGTCGGAGGACGCGTACCGCCGCCCCTCGCGGGCTCCCTGCACTCGCCACGCTTCGGGTTGGCGTTGATACTGGGGTGGCGTTAACAATGAGGGGGTGCATTTAACATTGTAATCAGACAATGTAATATCTGGTATAATCGCGTTGCATCGCATGCCACTAGTTAAGGCATGCGATGCGATATTAAAATTATACACTCCTCCAGGGAAAGGCTCAAAATCGGGTCGCATCGCATGCCTAAACTAGTGGCATGCGATGCGATATATCGGGCGCCCAGATAATACACAAGTACCCTCAAAGGATTGAAGATATTAAGAATTTATTTATCTCTATTGCTACTTTTTTGTTGTTGAATTTGTTAGGTTTGCACAACACCTTTTGGGAGCTGCTATATATTAGTGATAAATATTAAATTGCAATTGTTACTACTAATTACTTGTGGTGTAGAGTTTTTTATAATTACACTGTGGCTCTTTAGCTGGACTGGTTTTTTTTTTTAGTTTGTTTACTTCTTAACCCAAGATGCCCTGAAGCAATGGGTTTTATTACAAGATTGGACTGTAACCACCTCAAATATTTATATACAGTTTGAGTATCCCAAATCCTTATGACCACAAGCATTTTGGATAAGGGATTATTCTGTATTTCGGAATATCTTGTTTTTTTGTGCATACTCTTCCCCCTGGGGATCCACGGTGTCCCCTGGCATCAACAGCACCCATTGGATTAGTCTTCAGCAGCATCTCCCATCCCAAGGATGCATTGCAAATGTGCACGGACACCACCGGCGCAATGCATCCTTGATACCCGGGATGCGGCTGAAGACTGATCAGATGGCCGCCATGGACTCTGTGAGCTGGAACCAAGTGAGCTGGAAAACAAAATTTCGGTTTTGGAATATACGGATAAGGGATACTAAACTTGTACAAATAAAGGGAGTCTCTGCACCTGCTGGAGTACCACCCTTACACTAAATTAAACTGTTTAATATGGTTTCTCATATAAAATACTGAGGAGCAGATTTATTAAGCTCGGTGAAGTGATTAAGTGTCTGGTTTTTATCACCGGCAAATCAGCTCCTACCTGTCATTATTCAAACCAAGCCTGTAACTTTAACGGAGCTGATTGGCCGGTAATAAAAACCAGACCCTTATGTCGCTCAGTCAGATGACGGACAACCCATAGTGTTGTGCCTCAGTCCATGTACGGACTGTATGTCTGTAAGTAATGCCATTCACAGACCTACTGTACCGTCCCTGCAGCACGGCTGTGATGCCCATCTGTATAGAAACATAGAATTTGATGGCAGATAAGAACCACTTGGCCCATCTAGTCTGCCCCTTTTTTTAAACATGTTACCTCAAACCATATTTGATCCTTATTTTTATGTAAGTATATCAATATGCTTATCCCAAGCATGTATACCAACCTGTATACCAGCTGCAGTAACCGCCTACAATTACCTCAAAAGTGGGCCGACAAACTTAAATGCCCATCCAGTAGATCTATATAGGTATGTGTATGCGTAGCAGAATCAGCCGCTTGCTCGTCTAGCCTAAGCTCTCGGGTAAATGTCTCCATAATGGTTTTATCTGGAGTGGGCCGACTGGCAGGCAGTGAAGTATAAGAGACACTGCATTACAGTGCTAGATTTCACCAGTAGGTGTTTGTCTGCATTATACTCCTCTACTTAATGTAGTGTCAGTTCAGGTGAGGCTGGGTACACACCTGACCTATGTGCCAACCACGTGACGTGCCAACCTATCCAACAATTGAAGTGTTCTGCACACACGATAGGAGCATATGCACTTAGCGATCTACTGCCCACAGGATTGGATAGGGACGTCATTGGCGACGGTTCTTGTGATCAGTATATGGGTTAGTTGGTAGCCAATACAAGAAGACATCTGCCAGGCTGCACAGCTGACATGATCTATCTATGGACGGTGTTGACCTCAGATCTATCAGCAGTACACACCAGCCGCATCGTCACCTGTACGTGTGAAACATCGCATAGTGAGTACCCAGCCTTAATGTAAACCATGCAGTCTATATGCAATCAATACAATGACCATTTGGGATTCGTTGTCCTTTCACCCCCTTCGGGGTATTTTTTCATTCTATATAATGTAAGGTTCCTCATCTCTATGGGGGGGAATGCATAAGTTTTGTGCGCCGGCGGCCACTAGATTAGGGTCGACAGAGCAATTTAAGTTTTACTCCACTCAAGCGCAGACCTGCTAGCAATGCCATTACTGATGTGTTATTCCATCATTTTAGCAGGTCAGTATTGTTATATTTTGGGCTGTTTTGTCCTGTAGGTGGTAGAAGTATATATTTGTATAAATAAGTGTCGTTATTGGAGAATCCTCCCACTGTGGTTCTAACACACTTATTTATCAGATGATGTATATTCCGTCTTTATATACAGATGATATAAAGACGAACAAGCAGAAAAGATGGGTGTTATCATAGGGGCGATTCCGGGACTCCTCCTAGGGAATGCAGCGTGCTTGGGAACAGACCTCTTGTAACCTGTCAGCAGCTGATAGAGACTTCACTTGTCATCATCCGTTTTATTTATCTCCCAGCATTGAGTAATGTGGGGGCTGCAGATAATTCTATGTAAATCTGCTGTATATGTGACTTAAGTCATAAGTGCATAGCAGTGATCCAGGAGTAAGTCAGAGAGGCGGCCGCGGGGCCTGAGGTTATGTGCACGCAGAATGGTCTGCAGCCGGAACCAAGGTCGCAGCGTAATTGCACAAGTCCTCTGTCCCTGTCAGCGATCCGGAGCCTCCATTCTGCAGTCGGTAGCGATGGTTAGCTGTAAAACATGTCAGATCCTGTAATTATAATGCATTATCTAGCCCATACGGCAAATGTGGCCTCATAACACTCAATGTCATTTCCACCCCAGGGAGTCTGTAATGAAAAATCCAATTAGCCAAATAAAGAGCATAAAAGGGATAACTGGGCTAATGAGTGAGGGATCGGTACTTGTGTATTATAGCGGCGCCCATCACATCGCATGGGAAAAGGGATGCGATGGTATGCGATATTGTACAATGTCATACAATTTTTAAATTGTATGACATTGTATATGGCATACAATGCGATGCGATAAAAAATTGTATAAGCACCCTAATGGGTGCTTACAATGTTAAATGCACCCCCACGCCACCCCCCCCCACTATAAACGTGAACCCAAAGCGTGGCGAGCGGCGGCGGTACGCGTCCTCCGACCTTTTCATACCGCCGCCCCACGCGGGCTCGCTGCGCTCGCCACGCTTCGGGTTCACGTTTATAGTGGGGGGGGGGTGTGTCGTGGGGGTGCATTTAACATTGTAAGCACCCATTTGGGTGCTTAAAAGCTCCCTTTAGGGTGCTTATACAATGTTTCATCGCATAGGGGGCAAAAATCGCTTTGCATCGCATACCATCGGGTGCATGGCATGCGATGCGATAAAAACATTGCGCGATGAACATCGGGGGGCGCCGCTATAATACACAAGTACCGAGGGATCCACTCTGTCCACTCTCACTGCCTGACACCTGTACAAGGCGGAGAGGGATCTTGGGTCCGCTCTCACTGCCACCCCGTCACTGCTGAGTGTGGTGTGTGAAAATATCACATGACGCCTGTACAAGGCAGAGGTTACGGGTATTGGGTTTATAACAGGTCCTGGTATCCCGTGCTGATGACACCACTGTGTCAGTGATAATATAGCTCCCCCTGTGAGGTAACCTCACTGGTTCTGTACGCCGGGGCTTGGTGGGGTGTAAGACGACGTCAGGAAGCGTCACACAATGAATGCAGAACACAGGGCCTCTCCTGTCGGCATCTCAGGACTGTTCTCTTTATTCCCCTCTTGTTTGTTCCTTTTGTAAGTTCCCAATTAATGGCACATTGTACAGGAGGCCCTGGGGAGCTGTTGTGGGGTCATAAGAAATGGGGGGTTTGGGGAGAGAGGTCAGTTGCCCATCATGCACAGTGTTCCCATTATAACCTGCTCCTCTCCCTGGTTAGAAGCCGGAGGTCTGCCAGGACCAGATACATGTATTACAATGAGCAGATGTTCTCTGTAGGTGTACACTGCTCTATCTGGATCACAGGCCAAGCATTAGGCTGACATGGCAATGGTCAACATGATTTCTTTTCTTGTGTTTTTTTTTTTTTTTTTCCAGACAACTTGTTCATACATTATACTCCACCTGGACTACAATTAGGAACAGCAATCAATCTTTTCATGTGTCAACCTTTTCACTTTCGACCAATAGTGGTCAACCTACTTACTGTTGACCTAATAATGCACACCCGGTGTACAGTGCAATATCCGAATGATTGGCTGATCGTGTCTAGGTCGACGCAGGCAAAATGTTGACACACAGAAAGGTCAACATGAGGTTTTTTAGTAAAAAAATAAATATATATATATATATATATGTGCTATAATGTTTGTGGTATTAGCGCCAAACCCCATGAAAGTCTCCACCTCCTTTTCCCAAAAGTATTTCGGGTAATGTCACAACTTGGGAGTATTTTTGATACTCCACGTTCTTAATCATGCACTGTCCCTCCTCTCCAGGGTGGCTGCTCCTCTCCTGTGTGTTTACTATCCTGGAACACTTGAAAAATGATTCTGAAAAAAAGGGATGAGAGAGAGCGCCTCCTAGTGCAGTATCTTCTAAATGTGCGATACCCTTCACCGCATGTGAGATTTTCACCCCAACAAATGAAGGAGTACCGTAATAGGTGGTCCACCACCACTGTAATCTGAGCCTGTTTTACAATTCCCTCATGGACAGATGTTGTAGTCAGGGTTCCCAAAACTTCTAGGGGTTTTCTCCTCTATGAAACCTAGTACATCCCACCGTTTACTCCACAACGGTTTGATCTTTGTGTGCGTTCCAGCATGTGAAACGCGCACAAAGATCAAACCGTTGTGGAGTAAACGGTGGGATGTACTAGATTTCATAGAGGAGAAAACCCCTAGAAGTTTTGGGAACCCTGACTACAACATCTGTCCATGAGGACAGATTACAGTGGTGGTGGACCACCTATTACGGTACTCCTTCATTTGTTGGGGTGAAAATCTCACATGCGGTGAAGGGTATCACACATTTAGATAGAGATTCCACCGCGGAGGGCACCAGGGCAGGACACCCCAAGTGAGGGACAACAGAGTGCCGGGAGAATAAGTGTGTGTGTGTGTATATATGTGTATATGTATATATACATATATTTTATTGGGGGACTTTTTTGGAGTTTATCATCCACATGAATTCCAATTGGGAACTGTAAGAAACCTGAAGAATAGCGAGCCATGCAAGGGTAAGCGCTACACTATTTGGGGAGTCCCAATGCTTAGGTGTCCACATTGACCCCAACGAAATAGTGAAAACCTCATGTCCACCTTTTCATTGCCTCGTGTGACGTCTCTCCCTTCTGTGGCGTATACAGGCCCTCCAGTGGTGGCTCTCCCTGCTGTGGCGGTTGCAGGCCCTCTTGTGGCGGCTCTCCCCGCTGTGCCGGTTACAGGCCCTCTTGTAGCAGCTCTCCCCGCTGTGCCGGATACAGGGCCTTCTGTGGTGGCTCTCCCCGCTGTGCAGGTTGCAGGCCCTCCTCTGGCGGCTCTCTCCGCTGTGCCGGTTACAGGCCCTCCTCTGGCGGCTCTCTCTGCTGTGCCAGTTACAGGCCCTCCAGTGGTGGCTCTCCCCGCTGTGCCAGTTACAGGCCCTCCAGTGGCGGCTCTCTACGCTGTGCCAGTTACAGGCCCTCCAGTGGTGACTTTCTCCGCTGTGCCGGTTACAGGCCCTCTTGTGGCGGCTCTCCCCGCTGTGGCGGTTACAGGCCCTCTTGTGGCGGCTCTCCCCGCTGTGATGGTTATAGACCCTCCAGTGGTGGCTCTCCCCGCTGTGCTGGATACAGGCCCGGAGGCGGACCTCTCACTTTTCATCTTTCATATTAGACATTTTTGGACTATTAATACATTTTTGAATGGAACACAACTCTGTGACTGAGGCTGCACTAAATCTTCTGTGTTATTGGCCAAGTATTCTGCAGACCGTACATATTACCTGACTCATACATGGAACTACTCAAACCCAGGATTATTTCCTTCCCAAGTGCAGTATTTTATATCCATTCCTCAAGTACAGGGGAAATAAAATTATTTAATTTATGACCAGCAGCTTATTACAGTCATCAACATTTATATCGAGCCGGAACACTGCACAGAGCTAAGCTGGGAACACACACATTCGATCCTCGGCTGACCGGGTTAAATGCTCCTGATCACCCAAGCGGTCTGTATCCAGTCATGACCCCTGTTCAGTCAATGCTTCAGTGACGCAAGCGGCTCCTCCATGGGGACCGCGAGGTGACCTGTGTGACCTCCTGGTCCCGACTGTTGCAAGATCATTATTAGCAGCTATCCGCGAACGGTCCTGCATATACACATAGGCAGTGGCTCGGCCGCTCATCAGATATGGGGAGAACACGCTAAACATTGTATAGTTGTGCATCTAGCTCTACATCTATGTAAGTTATACAAATAAAAATGGGGGTCCTTTTACCAAAGGAAAAGGAAGGGCGCTAGTTGATTGGATGCTGTGCAAAAATCTGCCATCGCACAGGGAAGGTCAGTTCCCAAACACTATATAGCAAAAGAAAAAATTATTGTGGGGCGCTTAAAGGTTATTTATAAATAAAAAATCGATCAATTGGGTATTACAACATTTTATGTATTTATTTCATATTTACCTCATTTAGAAGAGAAAAAGAAGCATAAAATTGCTAGCATTAG
The DNA here is from genome assembly GCF_055691185.1 of Crinia signifera. NCBI lineage: Eukaryota > Metazoa > Chordata > Amphibia > Anura > Myobatrachidae > Crinia > Crinia signifera. The sequence continues at coordinate 55,545,132 of NC_139228.1, forward strand.
GTATATAAAAGAATTAATAAAAATAACACTTTTGTACATATGATCTATGTGTTACAAGGGACAAGGACAATATACTGTAGTATACTTCTGGTGGAATCCCGTTTGTTCCTATATGGCTCCCTTGAGATAGAAGGAGGTAATCCTCAATAATGTCCACAAGAGAAACAGGGAATGGAAGAAAAGGAAAAAATAAAGAGCAAGAAAAAGGGGAGAAGAAGGGAATCCAGAAGCGGCCCTCCCTTCCAACGGCCACTCTAGTTTATTCCGGGGCACTCCCGGAAACCGCTGGCGTGCCACCCACAAATGCCCGGTGCTTGTCACTCCACTTGCGCTGGCTCCGTTGCATGGACAGCAATGCACAAGCGGGGTTGTTCGATAATCGCTCAGGCTGAATATCGGAAACTGATGGGAAAAAAAGCAGCCAAAATCTATCTTTCTCTGCACATGTTCCATCTGCTCCCCTGCAGTGCAGCATCATTTTACCCAGGTCCAAATGTAGTCTTTTTTTAAATTGCTCCCAACTTTGACTCCGGACCAAAAAGTGTCACCTAAGAGATTCAGGCCTTCTCTAGCGTCTCTATGCGGCGGCGGTGGAGAGGATATGAGCTGTAAAGCCTGACACCCTGTCAGATCTGTATATGGGATTTCTGGCTCTAGAATGCTAATAGGCACAAGACGCAGAACAAAAAAAAAACTAACAAAACCCAATGATTTGAAATCTCAGCCCCGGGGCGTTCAGAAATCTGTTCATGACAAACTGCAATTTGCAGCTTCTCCATTTCCCAGCTGGCTACATTGGAAATTCTTAAACGCATTTAAAATGTTTGTCCTTTGTTTCCCCGCGTACTACACCCTCCTGCTCTGTTTTCCATGCAGTAATGAGGAGTTTTTTTGGACCCAGCTGCTCTGGGAAGGGCACGGCCCAGAGACCTCAATGCCAGGGCATGTCTGTCTTGCATTAAACATTGTAAGTACATCTGATCCCTGCAATTTCAGACGGCTGACAAGCTGAACCCATTGAGTGCCTGTAGGGCCAGCGGCCTGATGCTGGAACCCATTCCCAGCTTGCCCGGCAAGGAAGAGGTTAACGGCATTCAGTTGTGGAGAGAACTGCGGTTTCTGAAAACCCTTCGCACGTCTGTCCCCAGTTTTTTAAAGTTGAGGGGGGAAAAAAAGCTGTTTGAGGGTCCTGGCCTGACTTTGTCTGTGTGTCCTGCAATGATCTCTGGGACATGACCTGAGCCCAAGTGTCTTACGTTCCGTTGAGTGTGAACATTTTTGAGTTTCCAGCCGGGGTGACTTGGGGTATGGCGACTGCTGAGCCTTCCTCTAGATTGCCTCTTCCGTCTTGTCTGTGGTTAATGCCACAGCACTTGAGTTCCCGTTATTGTCTATCATTACTGATAGGTCTGTCCAGATAGATGAAGCGCTAGTCTCCCTCATCTACAAAGTGCCTGCAAGCTGCTTGTAGTATTCTGCACTCTGTCACCTGCAGGAACACTCGCACTGTGCGCAGTGATAACATCTATATATTCCTGTGTCACAGATTTCATTGCTAGGATTCATCTCCTATGGAAAAGTTCCCCCCGTGGGCACATTATAATGGATGGATTCGGCCTGAGGCTGGGGCAAACCACATGGCAACTTCTGCTCATTAATAAATACATGTTCCGAGAGTTCAGACTCTTGGCGTGGAACCGATCATAATTTATGTTCCTGCCTTTTGCTGATCTCTCTTATAAAATACCTTATGTAGAGTGAATTTCCCATTTTTTAAAAGCTCAAAAAAAACAAAGCTTGTATAAAAAAAAAAAAAAATTGTCGGGATGATCTCGACTTTTGTGTCATTGGGAGCTTTCCGATGTTATGTGACACAAATGTATATGGTTACCTCTGAGCTATACAAGTGCTCGGCTCCTGCTGACCGGCTGCAGATCTGTCATAGAAGCTGATTTCGCTATATATGCTACTGTTTAGCTTTGGAGACTCTCTGCCGACCTTTTGTGCGCATGATGTCACCTTATAATGCCTCAGTCCTGCCCTTGGCAGCCACATAGATGCCACAGCTGTGGGGTTGTCCGGTCACAACTAAGATGTTGGGAAACGCTGAACTTTTCGCTCAAGAAGGTGCCAGTGTTTGGGCTGTTGAGACGCGAGGGATAGAAAGTTGTCCAAAACCCAATCTGTCTCTGAAGGTAAAGTCTTTCCATGGTCTGTGAGAATACTGATGTCTGATGAGCTTGCGGCGAGAGTGTTGCTTGTAGACTTTTTAACCCATGTACTGCTCCAGCTGATGGAGACGCACGAGGTGGGATACTAGCCATGAGAATTCCAGCTTTCATCGCGCTGATTGGTTAGTAGCCACGATGTCTGCAAAGAAAGGGTTTCACGGAAGTATAACGCTTGTGTACGCCAGGAAAGATGAGGAGTTTGTGGGATGCTGTATTTTGTTGCTCATTACTCTGCTGTATCTCAGGGACAAATGGGAGAGTGTAATATTTCTTGCAGGGATTGCGGCACCAGTGCAATATTAATATTTTATCTTCACACAAGTCCACCATGGTCCAAAACGTTCTGAGTAATTCCCCCGACCCAATTCTGCGAGATCTTAAGCCCACCTTTAATATCTACCCAGACCATTAATATGACGAGAACTCGGCTGGAGGGATGTGTGCTTATTACGGGGAGCGGTATATTGGGGCTGGTTCAGCTTTATCTGTAATTTTGCGAGAATTAGCAAACTACAGCTGCTATCTGCAGCGTGTGGGGGGTGCCCAGCACAGGGCAAGACCGTCCTGCATACTGGTTTTCTCCCAGTAATTTGACTCCTAATGGCCCCTACACACGTAGCGATATGCACGCATTTTCTGAGTGATATTACTTAATGCTCCTACATCGCCGTGTGTGTAGGGGCCATAATAGGGGATAGTGATGTGCGTTCCCGCGAGCCGATATCGCCAGGCGATTTAATATCCTGCATACTGTATAAAATCTATTTAGATCGCCGTTCCGGGCCAGTGTTCTCACTGGAGAATACTGGCCCTGATACATCGCTGCGCTGTGGTGAGCGATCTACATTGCTCAGATCGTTCAGCACAGTCTCGCCATGTGTAGGCCCCATAAATTTTGCACTGCATCCCTAACATGCGAGCACTTTGCTATTTTTCACACTGTGACTGCAGTTTAATGGGGCGTGTCCCCCGTCATCCGTGCAGGCGCAGATTCGCAAACTTTGCCAAATAGGGATGTGTGTAAATCTGCATCCCATGCTGAATCAGACCCCTTGTGCTTTCTTCCTGTCACAAGGCTCTGAAAGGCTCTCGTTTCCCATACGTAGCATTATCCAGTCTCCTTAGAACAGATTAATCCTGACCAATATGTGAGGATTTAGCTTCTGGGAATGTTACACTCTCCGCTCATTACTAGCGCTGCTGCAGCAACCTGGGGGGTAAAAGACCCAAATCTGCCTCGTTGCTGGGATATTTCCTACACACAGCCATATCAGTTCTCTCACACCTACAGGGTTAACACGGTAAACTCTGCTTAGATGGCCGTGTACATTGTAATTACCATTCTGGCAGATATATATGACACTGGTGACTCTGATTTATGTATACAGTATTTCTGCTCCTCAAGGCCTGTCTTTATTTGGGGTATATCACCGTGCGGCTGTGAGGACGCGGGATCTGTCACTTATGATATGTGAGGATAATGTTTCTGCACTCTGTCTGCATGGCTGGCTGTTCCGATAGCAGTATAGATAATGCAATAAGGGGACCAGTGGTTTGTGAACAATAAGAGCACACAGGGACACCTCGGGTAATCCATCACCTGCACTTTATAGCTGAGTGAAGCTTTGCTGGGGAACGAGGAGCTGCAGCCCGGCGTATCTGTGCGCACCATAACGAACCATCCTTCACTTCAGGTGAAATGAAGGTTTAATCTCTGTCACGCAGAAGTGTAAAAGATCTTCTGATTACTCCGGATTGGATTTACCCAAGATCCATTAATTGTTTAATGCGCTGACTCTCTGCTCATTGCTTGGGATCAGTGCCGGACTTTGTGCCAGGGAAAAGGGTCTTACATAAAGACCTGTGATATCGTCAGAGTCACAGGACCTGGGAGGTTTATTAAACTGGTGCACAGATGAATGATACAGGTGCTGTAACCACTAGCACACACCTATGACTGGTACAGGTGCTGTAATCCGTAGCTAATAACTAATCACGCACAAATATCTGGTACAAGTGCTGTAATCCGTAGCTTATAACTAATCACTCACAAATATCTGGTACAGGTGCAGTAATCCGTAGCTAATAACTAATCACTCACAAAAATCTGGTACAGGTGCTGTAATCTGTAGCTAATAACGAACAACGCACTTATATCTGGTACAGGTGCAGTAATCCGTAGCTAATAACTAATCACTCACAAATATCTGGTACAGGTGCTGTAATCCATGGCTAATAACGAATCACACACTAATATCTTGTGCAGTAATCTGTAGCTAATAACGAATATCACACTAATATCTTGTACAGGTGCAGTAATCTGTAGCTAATAACTAATCATGCACAGGTATCTGGTACAGGTGCAGTAATTTATAGCTAATAACTAATCATGCACAGGTATCTGGTACAGGTGCTGTAATCCATGGCTAATAACGAATCACACACTAATATCTGGTACAGATGCAATAATCCGTAGCTAATAACGAATCACGCACAGAGATCTGATACAGTTGCTTTAACCACTAGCTAATAACTAATCCGGTACAGGTGCAGTATTCCGTAGCTAATGGCTAACCACACACAGATATGTCATACAGGTGTGGTAACCACTAGTAAATAACTAATCACGCACAAATGACATACAGGAGCTGTAATCAGTAGCTAAAAACCACGCACAGATATCCGGTACAGGTGCGGTAATCCGTAGCTAATAACTAACCACGCACAGATATCTGGATGCTGTAATCCATAGCAGTACTTGTTTCCTAGCACGGCGCCCCCGATTTTGATCGAAGTGCATCTTATACAATCGCATCGCATGCAATATAGCGGCATGCGATGCGATTTTCAATTGTACAAGCACCCTAATGGGTGCTTACAATGTTGAATGCACCCCCATTGTCAACGCCACCCCCACTATCAACGCAAACCCGAAGCATGGCGAGCGCAGCAGTACGCGTCCTCTGACCTTTTCATACCCCCACTATCCACGTCGGCGTGGAGTTGATTTTAGATAGTGTGGCTAGCCACCGAGCCCGAAGCGTGGCGAGCGGACACGGATTCCGCTTCGGGCTTGTATTCCGCGTCCCCTCGCCACACTTCGGGCTCGGTGGCTCACCACACTATCTAAAATCAACTCCACGCCGACGTGGATAGTGGGGGTATGAAAAGGTCGGAGGACGCGTACCGCCGCCGCTTGCCACGCTTCGGGTTGGCGTTGATAGTGGGGGTGGCGTTGACAATGGGCGTGCATTTAACATTGTAAGCACCCATCAGGGTGCTTGTACAATTAAAAATCGCATCGCATGCCATTTGCTGGCATGCAATGCTATGCAATATTTCATTTTACAAGCACTCCTGTTAATTTAATGGGAATATCGCATCGCATCGCACACCACCAAATACCGTATGCGATGGGCGCCGTGCTAGGAAACAAGTACCTCCATAGCTAACCACTGTTCTGTGGCACACTAGTGTGCCTTAGAGAGGTCCACACCAGATTATAGCCACCATCAGTTCTACTGTTCTTCACTGGTCTCTTCCTAATCTAGTCCTGTCTCTGTATCCTGGGCATATGAGACTGCCCATTTCTGATATCAGTGGGTCCAGATCTGGTTACTGGCATCTCATCCTCAGTCATTTGCTAATTCTTTGTACAAGATGGTGTAAACTGTTGCGCTGTCTAAAAAGGCAAGAGGGGTTATTTTATCCTCTTCTTGGTCAACCGTCAGTCACCCGAGAGTTTAGATCAAAACAAGACAGGGAGAGACATGTTAGAGAAAGGTAATTACAGAATGTCCATACATGGTGTCCGATCTGTGATACTGACCTCAGGGCCGGTGCTAGGGTGTCCGGCGCCCTCCTGCAAACCATAAATTTTGCGCCCTTTCAGCAACCATCGAAAGATGTGGTAGGTACAAACATATAAGTGACTTTTAAGTCACTTACATATGCGTGCACGCTGGCAGGAAATGGGCGGGCAGCTGACATCCGGTGATGTCAGCTGCCAGTCCCCTGCTCCCGTGCCACCACCTCAATACCATGAGAACGCTCAGCATTCTCATCGGAACGCCCATGGAATGCTGGGAGTTCCCATATGGTAATCTCCGCCCCCTGCACGCCATCATGGGTGTGTGTACCCGGCGAACTGAAAGTTTGCCGTGGGTGCACGCACCCTACGTCTGCACATGCGCAGGCGCGCACCAACGGTCCTCCGTGCGAATGCACAGAGGAACAAATGGACTAGAATATAACCCAGCCCATTATTTAAGTCATACTTGCCTACCTGACCCTCTCCATGCGGGAGAACATGCTCTGTTCCTGGACTTCCCTGGTAATGTAGGATTGCCATCACCTGTGGGAAGCTAGGTAATTGATAAGAAAGGTGTCACCACAGGTGATGGCAATCCTACATTACCAGGGAAGTCCAGGAGCAGAGCATTTTCAGGTAGACAAGTATGATTTAAGTACATAATTTATCCGTCTAAATGAATATTAAAAAAATGTTATAACATGTATTATAAAAGACTCACTGCTGTTTCAATCTTGTGCAGACCAGTCCCTCCTCTTCTATCTGCGCAGGCAGGACCAGGACGCCATTACACCCCTCTCGTGACTGAGGGGGAAAGGAGGGGAGAGAAGGAGGAGATAGAGGGGGCGGAGTGTAGACACTGGCCACTCCACACACAGACCCAGAAGGCTCTGCAGTGCTGCTCATTTGATTGACAGCCTGGGGAGCAATGGGTAGGGGGCGGGGCTGCAGGCATTGTGTCAGTGAGTGAGGGGAGCTACTGGTGCCGCTGGCTGCCTGTCATAATATTTGACAGGCTGCGGCAGCCAGTAGCTAACTAGCAGTCAGTCAGTAGTATTATTAGTAGCCATCATTATTATTAAAATAAACATACTGAAGCAGCCGAGCCCGAGCGAGCGCGACGCACGCGCAGGCTGTACTAGGACTGGTGCAGGGGGGAAAGCCGGGCACCGCCGTGACCGTGAGTGACGTCACGTCACATGACCGCTCTTTGCTGGGGTTACACATAGGAGGCGGACTTGGAGGGTTTGTGTGCGCACACAGCGGGGCGCACCCGGCGCAGGGAGCAGCATCCATTACTGCTGTGACTGTGTCTGTATACTCATGTCTCCATATTACTGCCGCCCGCCCGGCGCTGTCAGACAAGCGCTGCGTGCAGGCAGTGAAGGCGAGGGGCCGGCTGAGGCAGCTTTAGCAGCAGAGCAGGGAGAGTGCGCCTTTTCACCATGGCGCCTCCCTGCTTTGCAGGAGCTGCTGAGCGGCCAGCGCCGGCCCTGACTGACCTGTCACCCCTGCCCTATGTGCACGTAAAGGTATCTTTAAAGTTCTCAGCTGGTCCCACTTTCCCAAATGAATAGGGCTTACGTTTCAGCTATGCCCTATATGCACATATAGGTATCTTTGGTCATCAGGCGTGGGTCTTCCCATTTACAGGTACACAGATCAGGTACTCCAATGTAATCCACTGGAAAAAGTTTATTCATCACACATAGATCCAGGGTAAAAATTCCACAACAGGTACATAACAGGTACAGACTCCTACTCTTGTTGTCCTGGGACCCTTTGCCATTATTCCATTCTGAGGCAGACCCATCTCAAACTCGAACACCCGGGTGAGTTGAGGTGGTGTGTAGGTGATCCCCAGTGACATACTTTTATTTCTGTGAATTTTATGTACCTGTTGTGGAATTTTTATCCTGGATCTATGTGTGATGAATAAACTTTTTCCTGTGGATTACATTGAAGTACCTGATCTGTGTACCTGTAATTGGGAAGACCCACGCCTGATGACCATTGATACCTATATGTGCATATAGGGCATAGCTGAAAGGTTGGCCCCCGGGCCGGACTTTGGACATGCCTGGCATAGGACATGAATAATATTTAGAAAAGATGAGTCACAGGGAGCTCAGTGAGTTGTTTTTTTATGTGGGGACCAATGTGATATTTGTTTCATGTGAGGGCCAGTGTATATTATAATTTATTTGTATTACCTGTGTGGGGTCCAGTGTGATTGTTTTTTTTTTCTTTTCATATGGGTGCTAATGATGTTTTTTTTTTCTGTAAGGGGCAATGCGTTTTTACTGCGTTTAAACCACACCAAGAGATTTCCTGCAGTTCTCGGTTAAAACAGGCGGTACTTTGTTTCCTAGCACGGCGCCAGCGATAAAAATTGTATCCATCGGGACCCGAAAAATCGCGTCCATCGCATGCAACCAAATCGCATGTGATGCGATTGACGCGATTTTTCAATTGGAATCAATGTAAAATGGTCCCTGAGACCCGATTTTATATTGGCCCTAATGTTAAATGCCCCCCCGACCCCAATTTTTATTGTTTCCCAACCCTGATGGGTCAAATGCCCCCCCATTGTTAACGCCACCCCACGATGAACGCCAACCCGAAGCATGGCGAGCGCAGCGGCACGCGTCCTCCGACCTTTTCATACCCCCACTATCCACGCTGGCGTGGAGTTATGTCATATAGTGTGGCGAGCACAGCAAGCCCCGCGAGGGGACGTACATTACTTCACAGATATTACGCGTCCCCTCGTGGGGCTCGCCACGCTTCGGGCTCGCTGCGCTCGCCACACTATATAAAATCAACTCAATGCTGACGTGGATAGTGGGGGTATGAAAAGGACGGAGGACGCGTACCGCCGCCCCTCGCTTCGGGTTGGCATTCATCGTGGGGTGGCGTTAACAATGGGGGGGGGGGGGGCATTTGTCATGTAAAATACCCATAAGGGTGGGTATACGATGAAAAATCGGGTCCATTGGCCCATTTAACATTGTTCCCTATGTAAAATCGCGTCCATCGGTCGCATCGCATGCCTTAACTTAAGGCATGCGATGGACGCGATTTTTTCATTGTCGGGGAAAAGGCTAAAAATAGCCCTAAAAAGGCACCACTGCTTTTACATAGAAGCCAGAGGTGGTTCTCTGTTCTGGGAGGAACTTGCCCATAGCCTTAATTATTGCATCTAGTTACAGAAGTATTGGGGGCATCCTAGGTGCCTCCACAAACTGGATATCCTATAGATGTATATATCACAAGTATAGGGGAACGTTGTCCTATAGAAATATATGTATAGGGTTCCTTTCCCAGATCCCATCTAAGACTCTGCCCTTCCACCCTCCCGAGTGCATTCAGCAATGCCAACATTCTATGGAGCTTTTATGCTAAAATGTCAACAGTAACAACAAAAAACAACTATTTATTCAGGTGCAAAGACAAAACCCGAGTAATAAACCAAATTAAGTATACTAGTAACACTGAACTAGATTAATGCACTACATCTTATTACACTGGTAACCACGAGTCTCAGCTAATGTAGTCAATGAGCTAGCGCTTGGGCAAGCCTGATTTGCACAGTACACCCCAGGCAGCCATACTACACTCCACAGTCTACTGAGTTATTACTGCGCATTCAACTCACAGAGCAAAGGGGGACATGGTCAGCGGGAGTACATCACTGGTAAAGGGATAACCTGATTAGGAAGGGGGACATGGTCAGCGGGAGTACATCACTGGTATAGGGAGAACCTGATTAGGAAAGGGAACATGGTCAGCGGGAGTACATCACTGGTATAGGGAGAACCTGATTAGGAAGGGGAACATGGTCAGCGGGAGTACATCTCTGGTTTGGGGAGAACCTGATTAGGAAGGGGAACATGGTCAGCGGGAGTACATCTCTGGTTTAGGGAGAACCTGACTAGGAAGGGGTACATGGTCAGCGGGAGTACATCACTGGTATAGGGAGAACCTGACTAGGAAGGGGGACATGGTCAGCGGGAGTACATCACTGGTATAGGGAGAACCTGATTAGGAAGGGGAACATGGTCAGCGGGAGTACATCACTGGTATAGGGAGAACCTGACTAGGAAGATGGACATGGTCAGCGGGAGTACATCTCTGGTTTGGGGAGAACCTGACTAGAAAGATGGACATGGTCAGCGGGAGTACATCTCTGGTTTGGGGAGAACCTGACTAGGAAGGGGGGCATGGTCAGTGGGATTACATCTCTGGTGTGGGGAGAACCTGACTAGGAAGGGGGGCATGGTCAGCGGGAGTTCATCTTTTGTATGGGGAGAACCTGACTAGGAAAGGGACATCTGCTTAGTGAAGCAGCGTCTCTGTATCTCTGGCTAGTTAAGTGTAGATCCTGTTCATTTGTTATTACATAAAAGACCATTGTAAATCTGGGACTATACAGCACAGTGACCATATACAGACCACTGTCTAACACACACAGATGGGACATAATCTATTATTGAACAGCTCATATCCTGGAGTCAGCACTGTAACCCAGAGCTGGAGAGCTGGCCCTGTGTTTGCTTACTGGGCTGATACTCTCCCTTCATGATGAGTCAGTGACTCTGGCAGAGCTTTGTACCAGCCGACATCAAACATAGCAGGTTCCAATTGGGTTACTTGGCACCCTGTGCAGCCGTGGAAGACATAGCATGCTCACTGCAACAACTGGCAGCCGCTTTATGCTTTCATTATGTGTGGTTTTTTTTTTTTTTGTACATCTGCCTTCCAAATCATACAAAGCCTTTCATCAAGTGTCCTCCATCTGTGCTGGGCTGTGTGGTCATGGGAGATGCAGGTCTTGGCGAAGGTCCACTAGTGACTGAGCTATGGCCCTGTGCTTCATCTGTAGTGATGGAACACTTCTATATACACCCCAATAAACGACCCCAACTTCTCTTGTGGTGATGTCCTGACCCCTCCACTGTGTAATGCAACCCTGTGTAATCTCCTGTTATACCCTGTGGCTAGATTCTACTCCCACCTGTACTTCTCACATTGGTACATCCTCACACCTCCTCAACTCCCAGCTGTGCTACTCATACCTCCCCTACTCCCACCTTAACTACTCATTCTGGTACACCCTCACACCTCCCCTACTTCCCACCTGTACTACACATACTGGGACACCTTCACACTTCTTTTACTCCCACCTGAACTTCTCACACCTCCCCTACTCCCACCTGTACTACTCACACTGGTACACCCTCACACCTCCCCTACTCCCACCTGTACTACTCACACTGGTACACCCTCACACCTCTCCTACCTGTACTACTCACACTGGTACACCCTCACACCTCCCCTACTACCACCTGAACTTCTCACACTGGTACACCCTCACACCTCCCCTATTCCCTCCTGTACTACTCACACTGGTACACCCTCACACCTCCCCTATTCCCTCCTGTACTACTCACACTGGTACACCCTCACACCTCCCCTATTCCCTCCTGTACTACTCACATTGGTACATCCTCACACCTCCTCAACTCCCAGCTGTGCTACTCACATCTCCCCTACTCCCACCTTTTATTACTCATTTTGGTACACCCTCACACCTCCCCTACTTCCCACCTGTACTACTCATACTGGGACACCTTCACACTTCTCCTACTCCCACCTGAACTTCTCACACCTCCCCTACTCCCACCTGTACTACTCACACTGGTACACCCTCACACCTCCCCTAATCCCACCTGTACTACTCACACTGGTACACCCTTACACCTCTCCTACCTGTACTACTCACACTGGTACACCCTCACACCTCCCCTACTCCCACCTGAACTTCTCACACTGGTACACCCTCGCACCTCCCCTACTACCACCTGAACTTCTCACACTGGTACACCCTCACACCTCCCCTATTCCCTCCTGTACTACTCACACTGGTACACCCTCACACCTCCCCTATTCCCTCCTGTACTACTCACACTGGTACACCCTCACACCTCCCCTATTCCCTCCTGTACTACTCAACACTGGTACACCCTCACATCTCCCTTTCTCCCATCTATACTGCTCACACTGGTACACCCTCACACCTCTCCTACTCCCACCTGTACTACTCACACTGGTACACCCTCACACATCCCCTACTCCCACCTGTACTACTCACACTGGTACACCATTACACCTCCCCTACTCCCACCTGAACTTCACACCTCCCCTACTCCCACCTGAACTTCTCACACTGGTACACCCTCACACCTCCCCTACTCCCACCTGTACTACTCACACTGGTACACCCTCACACCTCCCCAACTCCCTCCCATCTGTGCTACTCACAACTGCCCTACTCCCACCTGTACTACTCACACTGGTAACCCTCACACCTTCCCTACTCACACTGGTACACCCTCATACCTCCACTACTCCCACCAGTACTACTCACACTGGTACACCCTCATACCTCCACTACTCCCACCAGTACTACTCACACTGGTATACCCTCATATCGCCACTACTCCCACCTGTACTACTCACACTGGTACACCCTCACACCTCCCCTACTCCCACCTGTACTACTCACTCTGGTACACCCTTACACCTACCCTTCTCTGCTATATACTACTAGTGTGTTCTCTATTCCTTATCCTGCTGGCCCGGGACCGTTCTTTTTGAGGCTGCGTTGGCAATCGTTGATGTTTGTGCTGTAAATAGATCACACACCTGTTAATACCCGGAAAGATTGTACTTTGCTGGCGATACTGATTCTATGAATGTCAGAGTCCTCTAGAAGAGCCACCAGCAGCAAGGGCAACAGAGCATGTCAAAGTAACACGTGTTCTGAGTGCTGTAGTGTGTGGTTGTGTGTGTTGGGGAGCATGGTTTCATGTACATTGTTGAAATGGATAATACAAGAGTTTGGCCTGTTGGGCTAGCGTTCTTTGTAACAGTGAAATTGTATGGGTGAACTGAGTGTCAGCTCTTGGGTCCCGTGTCTCAGTATGGCCATCCCCGCCACTGGTGCACTCCATGCAGTTGGGTTAGCATTCTGTGCAATAGTGATATTGTATGTGATGTCCAGTAAGCTGTTAGCTCTTGTGTCTCAGCTCGGCCATCCCTGCGGGTCACTGGTGCACTCCAGGCTGCTGCTGTCTCACAAGTGCCAGCCTTTAGCCTTTCTCTGACCTTTGATCACTGTTCCAGCTCCATAAACTGCAGCTGAGCTGCCAATGGACCGTGTGGCTTTTAACTGCATTAACCAATGAAATCCCTCTGCCCTGTTGTGAAAGGAAAGTTCATGTTTTCCCGAGGAGAACTCTGCTTTCAATAAGACGTGGCTGGGCCGAGGGGAAGGACCTGATGAGTGATACTGACTCATAATTTTCTACTATAAAAATAATTGCAGCCTGCATGAGCTATTTACTTGACCCCTTCACTTCATTCCCTGCCAGGGACGTGTTCGCATTAAAGGTGTTTTGGATGTTTTTATTGAGCAGTTTCAGTCTTTGCGATCATACTTTCTGTCCGGGCAGATTACATATTTGTGTTCTTTGCATAGCAAAGCTCTGATATCAGCCAGAACATTGTATCTGTACATCGCTGTCCCATGATAGCAGATCATCCTGGGAGATAATTGTTCCCACCAGATGGTCCTCTCATGGTGCTTTGTCCTCACCAGACTCTGGACCCTTCCGATTAAATCTATTAACTGTGAAAGTCTGATCCATAGAGCTGGTGCAGTTTTCCATTAGGCAACTGATGTTGGTGTAGGACGCACCAGTCGGCATGCAGGGGCGCTGAAAGTGGGTGTCTCCAGGGGGTACATACGATATCCTGGTGGTCAGGATGTGGCAGTCAAATGGCTGATCCCGGCATCCCAATACAGAGAATCCCAACAAGGGCTCTGTACGTACCCTAATCCTAACCCTCCCTTGAAGCAGCCTGAACCTAATCTACATACCCCTACACCTAAATCTAACCCCCCTTCTAAGTGCCGAAGGGGCCCATTTATCAAGTACGATTTGCGGCTAAATCTGGTGTTTTCGGGGGTTAACCGCAAATATTAAGTATCACTGAAATGTATTAAAGGGGGACCGCAGCAGGATTCTCTGATCCCTGCTGCGATCCCCCCTGCAGCGCCGCAGGCCGCATCCCCCATAGGTTTCTATGGGGGATGCGAAGCTGCTTGATGTATCAACATCGGGCAGCCCGGCTTCGCACCCCTGGGCTATCGCCATTCTGATATGGCGATAGACCATTGTAGCCTATGGCTACACATCGCACTGTCCGAGTGGCAGTGCGGTCAGCGAGGTCGCGGGGGTCAGCGCATAGCTGCGCATGCGCAGACCCCCCGGCTACCGGCTCCGGGCATCGCACAGCAGGTCATACATTACAGTTATATGATCGCATTTTACAGTGTGATCCTGGGCGGTAATATTCTGCCCAGATCGCATTGTAAATGCGATCTTGATAAATGGGCCCCTAAACCTTATCCCTGCATCCCACAGCTTAACCCTGTCAGCTGTCAGTATTTCGGTGTCGCCATCCTGGTGTTCTGATGACAGTTGGGAAGTCGGTGTTGGTACTGTATACTGAACGCCGGGATGTTGACTGCATCCGGTCTCTAGTCCTTGAACATGTTGGACTGCACAGACGCACGTGGCATTTGTGGGAAGTCACAGATATTCGGACCCTGCCACGTTTTTCATTTGCGTGGGGCAAAGGAAATATTTTGCCATTAGTTATAATAGTTTCTGGTCATACAATATAATGGGAAGTCAGAGGGAAGGAGAATAAACCATTGCAGTTCCTCTCCTGGCTTCCTAGAGGTGTAGGGTCCTTTCCCAGTGCAGTCAGTGGATTATGCAGTGAAGGGGTTAAATAAGCTGCACACAAACTCTTACAACCTCTCCTGTGACTAATCCCACAAGCGGGATCTTGGGCCATATCAGATTCGTTATCTTGTGTTTCTTTAACATTAGGGAACTCCCAGTTTATGCCAGGCACTGCCAACTGTACTGATGGGCATGCATTCAACTCCTGTCACGGGATCAAGCCCTTGCTGCCTGCCTTCAGGCTACCCGCCATCGTGAGTTATATTTGTAGGTTGCAGATGACGCACCCACTTGTTTTCCATTATGCACATAATTATTATAATTTTTTTTATTGAATCCTTGACAGAGAACAGGGATGAGGTTACTGTGATCGCTGTTCTCTTCCTAGTTTCCAAGTTTAATGGCGACAGCAGGTGCACCCTGGGGACGACCCTATGGGCGCTGCTGACAGCGAGTAACATCCGCCTCACATTCCGGCACAGATGTCACATAAATCAATACATACCATTTAGATTTCATAAAGAACAGGTTACAGTATTGCACGTCGGCAGTTATACCGCATGTTAGGCCTCCGATAGTGCAGGATGCATTGGCTTCACGTGCTGTTGTCATGACCACAATATGTGCACGTCGACTGTTATACCGCCGTTAGGGTTCCGATAGTGCAGGATGCTTTGGCTTCACGTGCTGTTGTCATGACCACAATATGTGCACGTCGACTGTTATACCGCCGTTAGGGTTCCGATAGTGCAGGATGCTTTGGCTTCATATGCCGTTTTCATGACTACAGTATGTGCATGTCAGCTGTTATGCCGCCTGTTAGGCCTCCGATGGTGCATGATGCTTTGGCTTCATATGCCGTTGTCCTGACTACAGTATGTGCATGTCCACTGTTATATCCGCTTGTTAGGCCTCCGATAGTGCAGGATGCTTTGGCTTCATATGCCGTTGTCATGACTACAGACGGAGTAACATCCGCCTCACATTCCGGCACAGATGTCACATAAATCAATACATACCATTTAGATTTCATAAAGAACAGGTTACAGTATTGCACGTCGGCAGTTATACCGCATGTTAGGCCTCCGATAGTGCAGGATGCTTTGGCTTCATATGCCGTTTTCATGACTACAGTATGTGCATGTCAGCTGTTATGCCGCCTGTTAGGCCTCCGATGGTGCATGATGCTTTGGCTTCATATGCCGTTGTCCTGACTACAGTATGTGCATGTCCACTGTTATATCCGCTTGTTAGGCCTCCGATAGTGCAGGATGCTTTGGCTTCATATGCCGTTGTCATGACTACAGACGGAGTAACATCCGCCTCACATTCCGGCACAGATGTCACATAAATCAATACATACCATTTAGATTTCATAAAGAACAGGTTACAGTATTGCACGTCGGCAGTTATACCGCATGTTAGGCCTCCGATAGTGCAGGATGCTTTGGCTTCACGTGCTGTTGTCATGACCACAATATGTGCACGTCGACTGTTATACCGCCGTTAGGGTTCCGATAGTGCAGGATGCTTTGGCTTCACGTGCTGTTGTCATGACCACAATATGTGCACGTCGACTGTTATACCGCCGTTAGGGTTCCGATAGTGCAGGATGCTTTGGCTTCATATGCCGTTTTCATGACTACAGTATGTGCATGTCAGCTGTTATGCCGCCTGTTAGGCCTCCGATGGTGCATGATGCTTTGGCTTCATATGCCGTTGTCCTGACTACAGTATGTGCATGTCATCTGTTATACCGCCTTATAGGCCCCTGATAGTGCAGGATGCTTTGGCTTCATATGCCGTTGGTCCTGGGTTCTGCTGCAGAAAGTGGTACTTGTGTAATATCTGGGCGCCCGATTTTTTTCATCGCATGCCACTAGTTAAGGCATGCGATGGGACCCGATTTTCAGGCTTTTTAGACGTTCTTTGTACAATGTAAAAATCGGTCGCATCGCATGCATTAGAATGGCATGCGATGCGACGCGACCGACCGACCCACCCGATTTTTACATTGTACCCAATGTTAAATGGCCCCCCAGACCTGATTTTTAATTGTATACCCACCATGATGGTTAATTATTAGGTAAAATGCCCCCCCTATTGTTAACGCAACGCCACGATAAAAGCAAATCCGAAGTGTGGCGAGCGCAGCGGTACACGTCCTCCAACCTTTTCATACCCCCACTATCCACGTCGGCGTGGAGTTTATTTTATATAGTGTGGCGAGCGCAGCGAGTGAACGCGGAATACATGTGAAGTATTGCACGTCCCCTCGCGGGGCTCGCTGCACTCGCCACGCTTCGGGCTCGCCACACTATATAAGATAAACTCCATGCCGACGTGGATAGTGGGGGTATGAAAAGGTCGGAGGACACGTACTGCTGCCCCTCGCGGGCTCGCCATGCTTCGGGTTGCCGTTGATCGTGGGGTGGCATTAACAATGGGGGAGGGGGCATTTGACGTGGGTGTACAATAAAAAATCGGGTCTCGGGGGGCATTTAGCATAGGAATTACACATCTGGGTGCCTGTACAATTAAAAATCGGGTCCAATCACATCGCATCGCATGCGATGCAGCCGATTTTTGGTTGTACAATGACATAAGATTAAAAAATCGGGCGCCCAGATAATACACAAGTACCCAGAAAGCCTACAGGCTTTTGATTTCGGCACTTGGGCCGAGAAATCGCGTGAAATCGGACCAAAATCGCATGTGTTTGACATTTGATCCGATTCGGACCGGATCAGGAGGTCGGATGTACAGCATGTACGATCACGTCCAACCTCCTGCAGCGGGCGGGCAGCGGCGGCTCTTGAATGAGTGAAGGGGGTACCCTAAGTACCCGTGAGGAAGCAGTGAAGCTGCGGCGGTGATCATCAGCGTGCTGTCACTGTGTGCAGCGGGCGGGCAGCAGCGGCAATTACAACTTTAAAATAAAGTGTTAAATGACTGCTCGGCTATTGATTGGCTGAGATAGAGCACTCTCAGCCAATCAGCGGCCTCCTTCCGCAGCCGCTGATTTGGCTGAGAGTGCTGCATCTCAGCCAATCAAGAGCCGGAGAGTCATTTTACACTTTTTTTTTTAAGTTGTAATTGCCGCTGCCCGCCCGCTGCGCTGCTGGACACACTGATCACCGCTGCACACTGACAGCCTCCCCCACTGTCTTACCACCGGCACCCCCGCCGGCCACTCATTTGAGAGCTGCCGTCGCCCGCCCTGCAGCTCCCCGGGTTTTTTTTTTTTTTAACATGTGATAAATCGCATGCGATTTATCACATGTAAAAAACTGCACATCAAGTCCTCAATTGTATGTGAGCCTCCCAGGGTGCTGCCGGGCGGCTCGGAGGAGAATTGGGTCCGACTTGTCCTTAGGACAAGTCACCCTAATGTATGGAGGCCTTAACTGTGCTAGTAATTCACAATACCGAACATGTTGGCATTTGCAGTGTGTCGGCATTTGAAACACTGACATCCTAGAGTCAGATTGTGGGAATAGAGGTTAGGCACTAGGCGGAGTATTAGTGTTAATCATAAGTAGTGCAGGAACTGTGAGAGTAATCCTGGCGTCACCGGACTGACCATACTAGGGAAGTCACTGCTAGAACACCAGAGATCCAACTGAAGGTGTTAACGTTTTAACAGTATCGACATGGTGAATGTTGGTGTTTATTAATGTTGACATGACTATCATGTTGACATTCTCTTTGGCAAAATATAGCGCAGTTCCCGTGGAAATCTATTTGACACACTGCAGTAATTTTAATAAGATGGGAGTTCTATTGAAGATGGGATGTTGCCCCCTAGCAACCAATCAGATTCTGCTACTTTATTTAGCATCTTCTAGAAGATAATAAACATTGAACATCTTGGTAAATTTACCCCACTGAGTGCAGGTTACAAGTGTGAATACACGGTAGATGTAGTCCCGGGTAAGAGAGACCAGTATATAATCCGTAGCGATGGCAGGCTGTTCTTAATGACCCCCATATACTGCGGTGACTCCTCCCCCTAGAAGAAGTCTCGCTCCCCTGAACCGTCCCAGGAGGCAGGATCACATTTGCTTCTTCTGCATGCGATATATCGCATGCAATCCCCGCCAAGCCAGCCCGGATCCGCAAGCAATCATGCAGACTGCTTCTCCTACCGGGGCGACTCAGGGTCTGGTACGATGAGCACGGGACCGCTGTCATTCACCTGCAATTTGGGCTTTTCCTGCGATTGATCACCACAATCGCAGGAAAAGATTCCAAATTGCACCTGAATGGCAATGTACAGTATGGGGGGGCCTTTATACCTCCGGTCCCAGCGAGTCTTGTGATACTGTTAATCTGTGTGATAAGATTTCTGTCTCCACAGGGTAAATGTATTTACTTTGCTCTACAAGGATAAAGGTGTGAGAGTGATTTACAGTTCCCCAGAGGGTATATTAGATGATAACGAAATCAATTAAGTGCCCTCGGGAAAGTCAAATAAAGGGTTTTACACAGAGACTTACCCAGAATACAAAGAAGGATCCACTTTCTGTCTGTACTTACAGGGAACCGGTGCCCTACAGTATACATTCCCATAGCCCCAACATGTAACAAGGGGGTGATTCAGAGTGCTGAAATGCCGCCACGCTGAATGCCCTTGGTACCATGTGAGGGGATGTGTTTGCCAACGCATGCGTTCGCTAGCAGGAGAAATCATTTGATGATTGCCTACCATCGAATGATTTCTCCTGCCTTCGGAAATAAGTCTCAACTGAATTTTATTGCCTTCAGTGTCTGCCAAAGAGGGCGCTGACGTCCTGTGATGTTAGCCACTTGCCCCCCCCAACAAGCATTGGCCCACCTGTGGTTTAATGGGGACGCCTATAAAATACTGGGCATTCCCATGGGTGAGCCCAGGCCCTCCCTCCCCGCAACAAATGCCCCTATGAGTGTGTAACTCAACAAAGCCATTTGTTGCCGGGGTCTGCACACCATCAGAATGGACCGAATTCCAAGAATTTGCCCCCAAAGTACAGCATGAACTCTGTTCTGCTATTCCACCGCGTAGATTTACACTGTGAGCCGGAGGTGGATGCTAATGGCAACTCCGCTGCCTACAAAAGTCCGCGGAAGGCACGCAGTGTAAGAAGCTGCCCACTGCCGGCTTCTCTAATCTGAGCCCTGAAGATGCAGCATCGGATTAACTGCGTGAACATCGATGGACCTCTGAACATTGGAGTGACCTGAATTGTTTGCAGATGTGTGTGTGTGTGTGTGTAGTGCCCATGCATGTTTGCAGGCACGCTAGTCGCAGCAAATTGATGCGCATATCTGTACCTGTTCTATTTATGGTGAAAGGCCTGCATCTACAGCTATGACATCTGTGATTGGCTAATGTGACATCACTAACTCCGCCCTTGTGTTTGAATACACAACCGCTTCTGCTGTGCAAGACTGCAAAGCTGACACTCATAAGCTGCCCGTGCAGTTACAGAAGGGCAGTATATGTTTAGTAATTAAACACAGACAAGTTAATTTGTATAAATTATTCTGCTCCAGCCTTTCTCTCTCTCTCTCTCTCTCTCTCTCTCTCTGAAAAGAAAAAACCTAATAGGACAAGATGGCGCCAGCTGTAAATCCCCAACGTCTGCCTGAATGTGTCAGGTGGCGCTCATCCAGGAGATGCCCTGCGTCCTCTCCCGCTAGCAGATTAGATCACTTGCAGAGTCGGAGAATAATCCTCTGTTTGTATTTAATATATCAAAAGACACAAAGAACCTGGTGTCACCTTTCTTCTCTTTCACAAATCTTTAAAATGATAACAAAAAAGGTGCATTGTTTTATCCAGAGGGTATCGGTGTGCCCTGAACATTGTGTGCCAAATCACTTTGTGCTATTGTGCAAATCCTGGCCGTGCTCCAGGTACGCAGCGCCCAGCCCAGGTGTACCCCGGAGCCCCTCCTTGTTCTGTACTGCTCTATCTCTTGACTTCTGTTCAGACAGCGTCCCCCCTCCTGCTCCATTACCCGGAGCTGCGATATGTGGGCACTGATGGGTAATAGGACAGTGTGGCCGCAGTTGTGTTTGCGGACAGGGCTGCCCTGAGTCTGTATCCTGGCTGTGACCGCAGCTGACTGCAACTATGGCGCCGCTTAGCACGATGTGAATGGGCCCCAGTTAAGGTCCACTCAGTTATTTACCCATGTTACTTACTTCTCTTTAATAGCCCGTCCTCTTCTTCGGAGGAGTTCAGTGACCTCTGATCTCTTATCCAGGTGGGTGGTAGAATCACCTTGCAGGATCCATGTTTGGGAACATTAGGAAGTACCATTTCGGGGGAATTCATTGATCCCTCAAACTATTCAATTAGCCCTGAATGCCGGCATTACAGGGGCTTTTTACTTGCTTGCAGGAAAGCAAAAAGAATCCCCCTCATAAATTATCCATTTCCACGGAGGCAGCTGCTAAAACGTGGATCCAGGAACTTATCTCGGATCCAATGTGTTTTCAGGGAAAATAAATGGGGCGTTATTGAATTGCCTGAGGAAAATATCAGGCAAAAAGTCTCGGTAAAGCCTTTTTTTTTCTCCGAAAATCTTTCAGACAAAGGGCAGTATTCAATGAGAAAAATTTGCCGTGTTTTATGGCGAGTTTGTGCTTTTCTCGCGTTGGAATGAGACTTTTGCTCTCAAAAAGCGAGCAACCCTATTCAACGTGCACTTCTCGCCGTCTTTCTGAGTGATTTTCGCCGTGTCTCTCCGTATAGCAATTCTCCATCTTTTCATGGAGAAGTGGAATGTGAACTTTTTAAATAAAAGGTTTTTTGTTTTAATTTTTGGTGTAAAAAAATCAGGAATTTTATTCTGTGAAAGGGGCATGCTATTTTTCTTCATGTGCTTATAGCACATGAATATATATTTTAATTTAAAAAAAAAAAAAATTTTACACAGAGCAGCCAGCAGGGGGCCGGGAGCCGAGCCGCTCATTAGATATTCATATATTCACTGCACCCGATCATTACATATGCACGATCGTGTGTAGTGAATATACCCGGTCCCCTGCTGGCTCTGGGGGGGGGGGCAGCTTGTGCTGCCTGGGTCCCGGGGAGCCCACCTCCCCCCCACATACGTTCTGGGGCAGGCAGGGAGACTTCAATCTCCCTGCCTGCCACCGTCCCACGGCTCCCTGCCGCGGACGCTCGTCCGCTGCAGGGTTTAAGATTCACCGCGAGGGGCTGCTCGCCCCTCCGACATTGAATACGGAGAAAGCGAGTGGCAGCCAGCCCTCCGGAACACAGCGAGTGTGCAGCGAATCCTAAACAGGATTCGCTGCACACGGCGATATTTCTCATTGAATACTGCCCAAACTGTCCTTTTCCCCTAAATTGATTAAGGCTTATTTATGTAACTGGCAGCATATACCGCAGTGCTCTACAGCCAGGAGCAAACGCAACTAATACTAATACTGCGCCAGTTACAGTCTATGGGGGGAATTCAATTAGGAGTCGGAAATATTTTTTAAAAAACCACAGTGGCGAAGGGTTCTCCCACAGCCGAAAGGTTTTGCTATTCAATTTAAAAAAAAAAAAAGATAATAAGACTTTTACTGAGTTCGTTATTCGTATAAAAAACTAAATAGAATTTCCTGGCGTCTATGCAGCACCCTCACTCCGCAAGGACTAATTAAGCAATTTGGAAGTTTTCAGTTATCTTAATTAGCCTGTAATTAGTCCCATTCTACAGCGCTGTCTTCCTGAAGCATCAGGATCTGTTCTCCTGCAGCAACGGTGAGTATGAGAGTATATGTGTTGTAAGTGTGAACTACATCTCCCAGCAGCCCCCTCTCCAGTACAAAGATGGAGATGAAGCTGTAGGGTTTTCAAAGCTGAAAACCCTGCATGCATTCTTTTCATTGGATACCGCTGGTATCTGGAGCTCACCTACCCGCTTATACAGTATGTGTAATACTTTAGTCAGGTGCTCTTTGTAACTTCAGTTATAAGACTACCATATAGATTTCAAAACACACATACAGTACAGTATATCAGGCATGTCCAAATGATGGCCCTCCAGCTGTTGTCAACTACAAGACCCATCATGCCTTGCCACAGTTTTGCTATTAGGGAATGCTAAAACTATCACAAGGCATGCTGGGTTGCGGAGGGCTACAGTTTGGGCATGTCTGTCTTATATTATCTGCTTAATTTACCTAATTAGGTGTTTAATTAGCCAGGTCTCCTTTTCAGAGGAGCCTTATACTATCTGATACGATTCCCTATTAATTGCACTGTGTGGATCAGGGGCAGGTACTGTAAGCATAATGCATGGTCTGCGCGGCCGATCCACCCCTATGAATCGGTGCGTGAGGGCCGCTGGTGGCCACATTCGCACCAGCCCCATCCTTGCTGTAAGCCATCGCTCACCTCTGAATAGGCTGCATTCAATCCATATTCCCATAGCAAACCTCTCAGTACCCCCACTGCCAACTGGTTGCTAACAGGCAGGAGGGTTCTGGGAATTCTGGGACACAGACCATAACAGTGGCTGCCTGAGTGGCCACAACTCCCACTTCGCAGTAAGCGGACAGGACGATGCTATAGGAAGAAAGAGCTCCATATACATAACATTATTATTATTATATCATGGCATGAAGACTGAAGCAGACCTTAATACTACTTTCAGACCGCAAATGCCGTGTCGCACACGGGATTAGGACACGGGTCCCATCCCCAGAGCAACACGGCAATGCGGTCTGAAAGTTCCGACACCGACACGGCATATTGCCGAGTCGGTGACGTCACATGGGGCGGTGCTGTGCGGCGGCGCGTCATCGGGTGCTCGGGAGGAGGCAGTACTTGGAGCTGACAGTGCTGCCTCCTCCATACTGTGAACGGGACACGGGTCGCTCGACCCAGGCACCCGTTCACACTGCACTTGACACGGGTCATAGCCGTGTTCATCCCTGGTCATTACCAGGGTTGAACACCTGTGTTGCTCGACCCGTGGTGGCCTTTTCAGACCGCACCGTGACCCGTGTCTGAAAGCGGTATAAGAGGCTGCGATAAATGTTGATGTGGGAAATTGGGGGGGGGGGGCCGCCTTTTAAATACTCGCTCCAGGCTTTCCCACTGTAAGTAGCCCCAATATTGCGGTTGTCCGGTACCTGATGACCCATTACTGTGGTGATCGGATACCTCATTCATTACCAGAGAACAGAACCCGTGTGGTGCAGAATCTGTCTATGTAATAGTAATATAGTAACCTGTCTCAGCTGCAGTGAGACCAGCACCATTTTGCATAAGTGCTGGACACCTCCACAGTATGGGTGACCTTCACAGTACGGTACCTCCTGGGTTTCTGTGAATATAATCCTGCTGATCTTTCCAGGATCCGTTATCCGTCACTCCTTTCCAATTACAGCATTTGCCCTTTGGACTTTTCTGGATTTGGGTGGCGGGACGGTGCTGTGTGTTCCCCTTACTGCTGCCAGCTGTGTGTAGGGATGTGATTCATGCTGCTGTGTTACACACCTGTGTAGTAAAGCTGGCCATATATCTACAGATTTGTTGTCTGATCTGACTGGTTGGAGCAAAAACCTGGTAATGGATGAGAGCAAATGACAGTTGACCATTTGCTTTTAAATGCTGGAAAACTGCCAAAAACAGTCAGATACAGTATTACCAGGTTTTTGTTCCATCCAGCCAGATCTGACAATCAATCTGTAGATGTATGGCCAGCTTTACCCACCGGTGTCCATGGGAGGGTAGTGCACCTGTGCCCTGGGGGGGAGCGCACCTGCACCCGGGGGTGTGTGTGTGTGTAACGCAACCTTTACTCTGGGGCAGTGGTGTCAAACTCATGGCCCTCCAGCTGTTGTGGAACTACACACCCCAGCATGCCCTGCCACAGATTTTATATAGTGGATTGCTAAAACTGTGGCAGGGCATGCTGGGACGTGCAGTTCCACAACAGCTGGAGGGCTATGTGTTGGACACCACTGCTCTGGGGAGTAAGCTAGCACAATCAGGGTTCCCTCTCCTCTTGTGCTTTTCCCTCTATCATTTATACCATCATCCCTTACGGTTGATAGGTTGGCAATGACTAGATAGACATGCACGAAGTTAACTGACAAAATGTCTACATAACTATAGTCGACACATGAAAAGGTTAACGTGAGTTTTTCCTACTTTTAACATCCACGTGGGCTCCATGGTAAAATGTGCCGCAGTGGTAGCTAGCATGGTGGGTGGGCTGCTTCTGATTGGCTGAGTGTGAATGGCAAAGCTAATAGAAGTTACTTTGTGCATATATTATATGATTTCAGGGGCATTTGTTAATTTTTCTTTTTGCCATTTCCAGTTGTAGTCGATGATGGTGCAGCATTTATAGAAGTTTTATCCGGATAAATCGTGTGATGTAGGTGCTGCGGCATGCGGGTGTAAATACTGTTTTAGCACAAGGCTTTTTAAAGCTTCATATTTGGATCCTTATACGTCACGCTGCGTCGGTGGTTATGTGACACAGCAGTTTGTCAGAGGATGAATCATTGGATAATAAGGAGGAACAGGTCAGATCCAATGTTTGCAGATGTCACCTGTCCTAAGCACTGTTGTGCGGTTTCCCGCAGCCAATCGCATCGTCTGCCTCCGTCGTTGGGGTTACCGGTGTTCCACGGTGGTCTATGGTAGCGTGGCCTTTAATATCACAGTTGATTTTCCTTTAAAGCCACCTTTCCTTTAAAGATTTCTATACCGTCCAATGGGATACTGGGTTATACTATGGGGATAGAGATCCTCCGCAGGAGAGACAGGCACATTGAAGCTTGCAGTGTGGGTGCACTGGCTCCTCCCCTCTATCTCCCTCCACTAGTCAGTTTAGTTTAGAAAAATGTGCCTCAGGAGAGGCAGTGCTTTCTGGATGCTCCAGACTTTTTTTATTTAGTTTATTAGTTATGACCAGGCAGCTGTCCTAGTTCGAGGGTGTCAGGGGTAGGGTCAGTCCCCGACCTCTTAAGGTGCAGAGCTGACCCTGCTGCAGGATAATCTGTCCTGAGTGGGGCCTGTCACCGCACAGCATTGCGCTGTAGCGAGCAGGCCCCCCAGCTGCCGCACACCCCCTGACTGGTCCGAAGACGTCTGTGGTGAGTACAGGTTGGGGGTCCCACAAGGGGACACCCCAAACCGTTCCGTGCGGCAAGATGGCGGCGACAGTAGTGGCGGCCCTCTCGCAGGGACCGCGCGACCCCCTCGCAGGGACCGCGCGACCCCCCCTCATCACACTGGCATAGGGTGATGCTGCTGGACCACCCAGGGCGTTTTTTAAGCATTTTTGTGTAAAAAAGCGCTTCTTATGCCAGTTTAAACATACTGGAAGCGCCAGCTCCTTGTAAAGAGGGCGGGGCTTCGCTCAGAGCAGGACCAGGCTCTGCTGGGCGCGCCCTGTCTCTGCTTCCTGCTTCTTCACGCATCCAGAGGTCACCATTACAGCTCCTCAGCGGCGTGGTGGATTTGATCCTGTGCAGCAGCGGCAGAGACAGCAAGTTATAACAGCGCAGCAGCGTTGCTTAGCTGTGTTATTTACACTGTGTATGACATATCACTGTGTGTTTTGTGCGTTACCAGCTCACTCAAATCTGTGAGTTAAGGTTTAGGGTGTACTGGTCTCCTCATATTGCTCTGAGTCTATCCCACTGGCTAGTTAACCACTTGTACACACACCATAGTCTCGAATGCAGAGGTGTATTACACTTATACTGTGTAGAGTTACAGTACATCAAGTGTGGGTGTTGTGTGTGCGCTGCTGGGGGTGTCCTGTTGCTTCATCATAGTGAAAAAGTTAACATGCATGGTGTGCAGCACAAAGTTTATTCCAGCTTCACAGTCACAGGTTACCTGTGAGCCGTGTATGCTGCCACAGCCCAGTGGTGCAACCACTCAGGTCAGTGGGGTGCCCCCACAACTTGTGGATGGGTCACAAGCTGATAGTCAAGAGCCTGCCTGGGCCAACAGCATGGACTCTGTTGCTTCCCAGCTCTCTGCAAATACGCAGCAGATGCAGAGGGTGCAAAGGGAATTAGCCATGTTGTCTTCCAGGGTTGATATTCTCACCCCTCCCCCTGCTCAGCCTCCAAAGCGGCCTGCTCCTGCAATGGCCCCTGACTCTGATGATGATGACATCCTTGAAGTGGGAGATGGGGCAAATGAACAGGATACTGTTCAGGAGCAGTCTTTAGTTCATGGTTCTGAGGCTTTAATTAAGGCCATTAGTGAAGTGTTAGAGCTTTCTATGGAGGAACCCTCTGAGGGAGATTCCTTTTTCATGACCCAGAGAAAACAGCCGGTGTATTTCCCAGAACAGGCTGAATTAGAAAGTGCGTTTAAAGGTGCTTGGCAGAACCCTGAAAAGAGGTTCCAGCTTTCAAAGAGGTTCACAAATGCGTATCCCTTTTATCCTATTGGTAGGAAGAAGTGGGAGGAACCACCAGCGGTGGATTCCTCTGTTTCCCGCCTTTCAAAGAAGGTGCTGTTACCAGTTCCTGGGGTATCTACACTCCAGGATGGTGCAGATAGGAGACTTGAAGCAACACTCAAGTCTATGTTCACGGCCAGTGAGGCTTCACAACGCCCGGTATTGGCCAGTTGCTGGATGGCTAAGGCCATTTATACTTTGTCCACGCAGATCCAAGAAGGTTTGTTGGGGGAAATGTCCGTGGCTCAGATAGGTGAAAACCTGCGTCACATTCAGGACACGACACGGGTGCTTTGTGAGGCACAAAAGGAATTGGGCGCTATAAACGCGCGGAATTCTGCAATGGCCGTGTCGGCTAGGCAGGCTCTGTGGTTGCACCAGTGGGTGGCTGATGTGGATTCCAAGAAGAGTGTGGAAAGCATACCTTTCACAGGGGAGAGGCTCTTTGATAGTGAGCTGGACGACTGGATTTCTAAGGCTACTGCAGGGAAATCCACGTTCCTCCCATCAGCACCCACTCCGGCAAAACGCCCTTTCACTGGTCCCTCCCAGCAGTCCTTTCGTGGGTCCAAGTTCCGTCCTAAGGCCAGAGGCGCCTCTAATGCTAGCAGAGGCACTAGAGGGAAATTCAGGAAGCCAAACCCCTCAGGTCATCAGGACCGTTCCACCGCCCCTGCCGCTGCCAAGCCGGCAGCATGACGGGGTGCACCTCGAGGTGGGGGCCCAGCTGTTACACTTCAGCAAGGTGTGGGACGCCTCGTGCCTAGATTCCTGGGCCATGAGTCTTATTTCACTAGGTTACAGGCTGGAGTTTGCCAGGCCCCCTCCTCGACGCTACTTCAAGTCGGCCCTCCCAGCCTCAGTGGAGGATCAGTTGCTCCTTCAGGGAGCAATTCACAAGCTCCTCCTGTCCAAAGTAATCCTACCTGTACCAATACAGGAGCAAGGCCAGGGTTACTATTCAAACCTGTTCCTTGTCCCCAAACCGGACGGTTCAGTAAGGCCCATTTTGAATCTGAAGTCGCTGAACCCCTTTCTGCAGGTGTTCAAATTCAAAATGGAGTCGCTCAGGTCGGTGATTGCCTCCCTGGAAAAAGGGGAATTTCTGGCCTCTGTAGACGTCAAGGACGCCTATTTACACGTCCCAATTTGGCCTCCCCATCAAGTCTTTCTAAGATTTGCGGTGGGAAACAGCCATTACCAGTTTCAGGCGCTACCCTTCGGGCTGTCCACTGCCCTGCGCGTCTTTACCAAGCTCATGGCAGAAATGATGGTCCTTCTCAGGCTCCAGCCCTACCTGGACAATCTGCTGATCAAGGCAGGATCGGAGGAGGCCCTGAGAAGTGCGTTAAATCTGACTATGCAGGTGCTGAGAGACCACGGGTGGATTTTAAACATACCAAAATCCTTGTTGCTCCCGAGCCGGAGAATGGTGTTCCTGGGTATGACTCTGGACACGATGGAGCAGAAGGTTTTCCTGCCGGCCGAAAAGGCTTCAGCTTTACAGGAATTGGTAAGAGAGGTCCTATCAAACCCTTGGGTCTCGGTGCACCTCTGCCTGAGGCTCTTGGGCAAGATGGTTGCTTCATTCGAAGCCATCCAGTATGCCAGGTTCCACTCCAGGACTTTTCAGCTGGATATCCTCACGAAATGGTCAGGATCCCCCCGGCAAATACACAGGAGGATTTGCTTGTCTGCGCAGACCAAACTCTCCCTGCAGTGGTGGCTAGATTCGCCAAATCTATTGGCGGGTCGCTGCTTCCAGATACAAGACTGGCTTCTGATTACCACGGATGCCAGTCTCAGAGGCTGGGGAGCCGTGATACAGGGAGTCCGCCTGCAAGGCCGTTGGTCTCCGATGGAATCCATGCTGCATATAAACAACCTCACACTGAGGGCTGTTCACTATGCCCTATTACAGGCGGAGCCTATGCTGCAGGGCAGGGCGGTACAAGTCCAGTCGGACAATGCAACTACGGTTTCCTACATCAACCGCCAAGGAGGGACAAGGAGCATGCCCTGTATGAGGGAAACCACCAGGATATTCTCCTGGGCGGAACGCCATGTAGAAGCCCTCTCGGCTATCTTTATACGAGGAGTCAACAACTGGGAGGCGGATTTCCTCAGTCGTCACGATCTCCACCCCGGGGGAGTGGGGACTTCACCCTCAGGTGTTCCAGGACCTGGTAGATCTTTGGGGGCTCCCTCAGATCGACCTTATGGCCTCACGGTTGAACCACAAGCTGGACAGGTACTGTGCCCAGACCAGGGATCCAGGGGTAACCGCAGTAGATGCCCTGACTTGGACGTGGGATTTTCAGCTGGTGTACCTGTTCCCACCGCTCCCATTGCTGGCACGGCTGCTAAAGAGGATTCGACACCAGAGAGTAGAAGCCATTCTAGTGGCTCCAGACTGGCCTCGAAGGGCCTGGTACGAGGACATTCAGGCCATGCAGGTAGAAGACCCGTGGCATCTTCCTCTAAGAAAAGATCTTCTCCTCCAGGGACCGTTTGTCTTTCAGGACTTACCGCGGCTGCGTTTAACGGCCTGGAGGTTGAGCGGCAGATATTAGGCCTCAAGGGACTACATCCCTCTGTAATAACAACCATGATGCGTGCCAGGAAGCCAGTCACGGCTTCTCACTACCATGTGATATGGAAGAAGTACATAGCCTGGTGTGAGAAAAATGCTTTGCCACCAGCGGTATTTCGTCTTAACAATCTGTTAAGATTCCTTCAAGCCGGTTTGGACTTGGGCCTCCGGTTGGGGTCCTTGAAGGTACCGATCTCGGCTCTTTCAGTATTTTTTCAGAAGAAACTGGCGCTGTTGCCGGAGGTCCACACCTTCCTGCAAGGGGTGCTGAGGATTCAGCCTCCCTTTGTACCACCCACCGCGCCTTGGGACTTGGATGTGGTCCTCACCTTCCTTAAGTCCTCTTGGTTCGTTCCTTTGGAACAATCGGAGTTGAAACATCTTACTTGGAAGACTGTTTTCCTGCTGGCCTTAGCCTCAGCCAGGCGGGTGTCTGAGCTTGGGGCATTGTCTTGTAAAAGCCCTTACCTGGTATTCCACGAGGATAGGGCAGAGCTCAGGACCAGGCTGCAGTTTCTGCCAAAGGTTGTGTCCGCATTCCACCTGAACCAACCTATTGTGGTTCCTTCCAGCACGGTACATCCTGATATACCTCTCTCTTTGGATGTGGTACATACCCTCAAGGCGTATGTTAAACGTACGGCTAGAATCCGGAAGTCGGATAGTTTGTTTGTATTGTATGATGCGCAAAAGAAGGGCTCTCCTGCATCTACAAAGACCATAGCCCGGTGGATTCGATGCACGATACAACAGTCCTATGCATCCATTCCACTAGATCTGTTGGGACTTCTTGGGCGGCTGCCCGAGGGGTTTCGGCTCTGCAGCTGTGCAGGGCCGCAACTTGGTCAGGGAATAACACGTTTGTCAAGTTTTACAGATTTGACACTCTGGCCAGGGAGGATTCTCAGTTCGGACAAGCGGTTCTACAGCAGACTCCGCACGTTCCCGCCCGTTCTGGTAGCTTTGGGACCTCCCCATAGTATAACCCAGTATCCCATTGGACGGTAGAGAAAATAGGATTTTGGGTACCTACCGGTAAATCCTTTTCTCGTAGTCCATATGGGATACTGGGAGCCCGCCTCTGTGCGGCTTTCTGCTGTAACGACACGGTTACTAACACGGTTAGGGCTTGTTGCCTTGTTGTCATATATTGACCTTCTTCAATGATTATGGTGAACTCAAAAGTTGTTAGGATTCACCTCTTTTGTTATTTTATGTTTATTATTTTGGTTTGGGTGTGCTGTGAGAATCTCACCACGTTATCGTTCACATACCTCCTCATATAGCTCTCCTTCGGCACAGTTTTTCATTAACTGACTAGTGGAGGGAGATAGAGGGGAGGAGCCAGTGCACCCACACTGAAAGCTTTAATGTGCCTGTCTCTCCTGCGGAGGATCTCTATCCCCATAGTATAACCCAGTATCCCATATGGACTACGAGAAAAGGATTTACCGGTAGGTACCCAAAATCCTATTTTTTAGGCAGAAGATTAATATGAATTAATATTAGAGTCATTCTGTCTGGTAAATAACCTTGAAGGTCCGTGACGACGCGGCACTCGCTGACCGAACGATAAACCTGTGCCTGTACTACAGGATGGCTGGTTACAAGCGGTATCGCTGTTTTTGTTCTGTGCCGGGAACAGCAGCTATAAATAGGATTAATGAGCAGCGTGAATCAGTCTATTTACGTTTCAGTGGCAGCATCACATGCGCAATTCCACATCCCGACCACGTGTTTTATGTGGTTGAGTCACTATCTCCCCTGGCCGTTTGCCATGACATATCCCCTTTGCCATAGATGGCAGGCGGCTTGCTCTGGGCCTATAGTAAGCAGATTTCTTGAAGCCATCTTCTTGTTATCATGAATGGATTAAAGACAGAAGGAACAAGTTTATGACCATTGCTGCGTTGTAAAGTTCTGGGAGCAGAACATTAATGATAGATGTTGTACAGATCTGTATTACAGACTGAGGATGTCCATTGGCAGGAACTCCATGTTTCTAGGTGTCGGAAACACAACACAGGGCTCCAGGTCACAGCAGCGAGATCTGCCTTGTATCAGGCTCTGCAAGCTGACTGTACACCTCTTTCCTCCTCTTCACCTCGGAGCACTGTGACCCGGCAACGGTCCTGTCACCTCCTGTAATAACAGCCCAGGGATCCGCTGACCACGTCGTGCTGTACTGTGTCTGGGTGCAGCAGTCCTATCAGACCACCATCAAGTACACTGGCCGATATATTGTCCATGATATGCAAGATACCGATATTGTTAACTATATTTTGCACATATTGTCTAGTGTGTATACTCAATATTGCTAACAGTGAACACTCCCGGGCATTGTTATCAACCCGTTGTCTGTACATGCAGCTCATTGTTGATTACTTCGTCAATGATGCATGTACGTAGCGGGCGGTGGGTGACGACACTGACCGATATCATGTATGATATTGATCAGTGTGTATGCTCTATATATTGTTCGTCTGTGGCACCGCTGATATTATTAACAATATCAATGGCACCCGATGTGTACCCAGCATTACAGATGGAGCGAGCTCTATCTTTGCAGGGGCGGTTGGCTACCGCCAGGGGCGCGCACGCACGAGACGCCTGTGCGCCCTTTTGCAAACTGAGCCTGCCACCACCCCCGCTGGTCCCCCTCGCTTCACCGACCCCCCCCCCCCAAACTGGGCAGAGTCTCCCTGAAGCGGAGACGGGCAGGGAGATGCTGCCCAGCCACCGTGATACTGGGACGCACGTGCATGTGAGACGCACGCGCGTCCCAGTCTCTATCGCCGGTGCTCGCCAGTGCAAGGGATCTGGCGAGTGCCGGCCAAGGATGATGCCCACTCCATCTGTATACCAAACTGGAGCTTGTGCCGCAGGGGAAAAGCTTGGTGGGGGTTCCATGTACCCCTAGGGCAGAGCAGGGGAATCATTTCCCAGGGCTAACAGAGGGCATTTAACACCACATGGGCCCATACAATAATACATATTCTACCGTTATTGTTACACTGAGAAGATGGCAGTGGGCACCATTTATAATGGGCTTTCCACTTGGCATGCACGCGGTGTGCCCGCAGAGACTCACAGCCATGGTGTTACGTGGTATAAATCATGGTGCACAAAGGGCAATTTAATGGTTTGCAAGGGCAATAAATAATGTCCCACAAAAACTGACCTTTCCAACTTAAACACATTAATTCCATCCCAGTGGCCTCAGTGGGCAGATATTGTGCTGACAATACACCATTTGGATTCTTTTAGTGTGAGGTTTGGAGGGGGGCGGGGGATGCGTAGGGAGGTGAGTGTTGGCATCGATGTGAAACCAAACAGAAGCCGCGCTTTGGTTTAATTTCCTGCTACTCTCTCACCACCTGTATAAACTTTCCCGCGGTTAATCCAAAAGACTTACAGTGTTCCCCTTGAAGTCCCAGCTTTCTCCATCTGAAGGGGCCTCAACGGCAAGGACAGGATTTACATTCCCCCCGCTGCCAGCAGGAACCGGACTGTGTGAGAATAATATAAGAGCCCAGTCACATGTGGGAACAAGGAGCCGAATTCCCAGACAGAGGGAGCAATTCCAGCTCTCCAAACCTCCGCCCTGGCCGGTGGATGAGATACAGATGGGTCACAGCAGTAACTTAGAATCAAGCCGCTGATCAAATTCTCGTGTCGGTGACGAGATTACGACCTCGTCCTGTGCAGGGTTCTAGACGCTTTGATTAAGGCAATAGTTTGAGCGATTTGCCATGTAGCACCATAGCCACCCCGCAGCATGACAGGCGTTACAGTTTGCACGCTGGAGAATCCGTCGCGGTCTATGATGTAACGCATGGAATTTTCCCACAGCTATTGTCCAACACTAAGCTGTTATCTATACCCTTTGGCCCAAATTCAAGAGTCTTCCACTATTTTTACAATTTAATTAAATGTTATTTATTTTACGAATAACTGAAACCGGGTGTATTATTGAAAGGGATTCTGTTTGGTGATGTAGCGGGTCAGGACCTCCCCGAAAGGTTTATCTTTTCTGCTCCATTAGTTTTGTAACGTCAACAGCGTCCATCCTGGAGGCCGGGATTATTGGAGAATGTGTTACTTCATGGGCGATCAAAGGACCCTATACCAGTACCCCTCATCTCCATGTATATTGTGTTACATACCTGTGCTCAGAAATGCGGGACTCCTGCAATGACGTTCTCACTGTAGTGTCTTTGTTCATATGTAATGTGATTGACCTGCACCAAAAGCCATGGCAGAGCGTGATGTGTGGTTCATGAATCCATGCAAAGTATATAGGAGGTATAAGAATCCCATCAGGAGGGAACCGGAGAGGCCCCGATTACAGTTACAATCGTGTCATTCTGTTACAGCAGCTTCTCTATCACCTGGTAGAGAAGTTGGTGCCCCTACCCCAGTCCCTGAGACTGCCACGTGCTTCTCAGATTAGTCTATATTACAGCTTTAAACACATTAAATGGTGACAGAGGGGGTGAGCGAAGGCCCAGGGCTGAGAGGGGCCACTTTCCCTGTCAGATTTAAATATGTTCTACACCGGAGTGTAGTTACCATAGGTCCAGATGCTATGGGACCCAGAGCTGAGAGAGGCCACCTTCCCTGTCACAGTTATGTGTCATATACAGGGGTGTAACTACCATAAGTGCAGAGGGTATGGGGGCCAGAGCTGAGAGGGGCCACATTCCCTGCCACAGTTACGTGTTTATTTTTATTTATGTATATAAATATATTGTAATATAACTCGCTATTGTGTAGTACATAGGGCCCCTTACAAATGCTTACCTTGTGGCCTACAATATAGTTATTACCCTACTTATGACCAGCTTCTTGTAATGTGGTATAAAATGAACTGCAGGAAATTATAATGTTACATAATATGAACTGGGGGCACTGTAATGTGGTACGGTAGGCAGGGGAGGCACTATATTATGGCATACAGTACATGCAGAATGAACTAGGGGCACTGTAATGCAGATTCCTGTTGCATGTATATAAACTGCACATCAAGCGTTTCAGCCAGTGACCGCAATAGGACATTAGGGTTTGCAGAGCAATGTTTGGCTTGCTGGCATCACAATTGATGCAGACAGAACTGAACCTTATGTGATATTCCTTTTGGCATGCTTGGAACGTTCTGTCCTGTGAATTACATCAAATGGCGCTACTGCCGCCTGTCCAACACTGTTGCAATCAAGGGAGCAGTCCCAAGCAAAAGGGAAATCGCACTGATGGTTGTACACGCAGCCAGTAAGTAGGTGAGTGCTATGCCAAGCCTCCCTCACTTGGCAGATAAAACATTCCCTGCCTGATATCTCGCTGTGACACTTGTGCCAAGCCTTGCAGTTTCTGCGCTTATTATTTTCCTGACAGCCACCCCGTATCTCGCCGCTTCCTGCGCTCCCAGCAAAGCTGCACAAACTCATTTTACTGGAGCCAATTTAATGCAGATAAATCTCCCCGAACAGCAGAAATAGGAGAGAGAATGTCCCCAAACAGGACTCCGATTAGGTCTGGATGGTGAAATCACAGCAGGCATAGGGGAGGGGTGGAAGGGACACACGGAGCTTTGTTGTGTGGTTTAAAATGTGCAAGGAAAGAATCTTTTAATTCTTTTCAAAGCTCTTTCACCCTTGCATTGCCTGCGGGGTAATGCACATCCATGTGGCACTACCGTGTGCTGAAACGGGGCTGCCATGCTGCAGTGCCCGCACATTGTAATAGGCTGTACAGCGACATTACCATCACCAGTTATCGCTACCAAAAGACTCCGCAGCACCAGGCAATCTGCAGATCCTTTTGTTTAAATGGCGTGAGCAGGTGGTGGCTGGTAACAAAAGCTTACAATCTACGTAATAGGAGTGTTCTTAGGGCAGTGGCCATGTCACGTGCAACTTTAGGGTGGCCCTGAACATCAGGCCTTATTTCTCCATTTATTAGGTGCACCCAATGTCTGAGTCCTGTAAGGTATCTACAGGTGGTCCACACTTTAATTGCCAACTTGCAAGCTCTGTGTTATCCTTAAGGTCCAGTCTTATCCATTGGCTTTGGTTACCAGTATGGAAACATGCCAGTCGTTACTACAGTTAGAAGCCCATTGACCTAGGCTAAATGCACACATAGAAGAACATGATACACACAAAAGGTGCAATGGTTGTCCACAGTACAGTATCTTCCAATACAGTTATGTGGGAAATGAGCCTGATCTATGTTCCGTCTATACACCCTCTCATTGAACCTCTGTGTATCACCCAATTATGCCCTAATAGCCACAAATGGAGAGGCCACCTAGTTACGCAGGACTCTTACTCACTCATATATGCCAGCTTATGGCTCCGGAGCATGCACAGTGCTAGTTACATGGGCATACAGGCAGCTCGGCCAGATCGCGTCACTCCCACATACAATGATGGACGGTTTGAAACATTTAAAAGGATATTGGATATGCATTTATTACTTTTCCTGCTATACAGGGACCAGAATAGAGAATGACTGCAATGGTCTTGTTACTGCCGGTATAAGTACACTATTAACGCTTTTCCTGTGGTTTGCAGATGCTCTGGAAAAGAACCGCAGACGGGACGAGGAAATGTGGCTTCTTCAGGTGAGTGATGTGCACCCCCTGCGGCGTCTTGTGAGAGTATCACTTCTTCACATATGACCTTTTACATAGTCGTGTACACGGTTATGGTGGATAGGGCATTAACGTCACCTCTAATGTCGGGAATGTTAGGCTTTGGGTGAGGAGGTTATACACTATGGGATGGTTCGATGCTAGGAGGAGGGTTAGGCTACAGGGAGGGAAGTGGGTACTTGTTTCCTAGCACAGCGCCCGTCGCATTGCATACCATAAGGCATATGATGATATGCAATGCGATGTTACGCGATGGCAGCCGATGTTATACAATTTTAAATTGTATACCATCGCATTGTATGGCATATACAATGGTACATGATTTTAAATTTTATAAGCACCCTAATGGGTGTTTTCAATGTTAAATGTGCCCCCTATAAGATAAATAATTGTATAAGCACCGTGAAGGGTGCTTACAATGTTAAAGCACCCCTACTATCAACGCCAACCTGAAGCGCAGCGAGCCCGTGAGCGGCGGTACGCGTCCTCCGACCTTTTCATACCCCCACTATCCACGTCGGCGTGGAGTTGATTTTATATAGTGTGGCGAGCCACCGAGCCCGAAGCATGGCGAGGGGACGCGGAATACATGTGAAGTAATGCGCGTCCGCTCGCCACACTATATAAAATCAACTCCACGCTGACGTGGATAGTGGGTGTATGAAAAGGTCGGAGGACGCGTACCGCTGCGCTCGCCACGCTTCGGGTTGGCGTTCATAGTGGGGGTGCATTTAACATTGTAAGCACCCACTTAGGGTGCTTATACAATTAAAAATCATATAGGGGCTTATACAATTTAAAATCGCATCGCATGCCATATGCCCGCATGCGATGCGATGACATGCCATACAACTTACTATCGTGGGCGCCGTGCTAGGAAACAAGTACCGGGAAGTGAGACATTAGTGGGAAGTTATACACTAGGGGATGGTTAGGCTACAGGGAGAGAAGTTAGACACTAGCGGGACAGTTAGACTGCGTGCGGAAGTTATACACTACGGGATGGTTGATGGTAGGAGGGGAGGGTTAGGCTACAGGGAGGGAAGTCAGACACTAGCGGGAGAGTTAGGGATAGGCAACAGATGGGAAGGGTAAGGCTAGGAGTGGGGCCGGTTAGACGGTAAGGGGAGAGTTAGGCTATGGGTGGAGAGAATGGATCCTAGGGAGGTAGAATATGGGTGGGGAGGTTAGACACTAGGGAGAGGATTAGGGCAAGAGTGTGCAGGTTTGACTTGAGGGGAAGGCTTAGATTAGCAGATTGATTTGCCTGGATCCATCATGAGGTCACAGCTGGAGCTAGACCACCCACGATGTTTCATGACAACATTTTATTAGACGCAAGTGTTGATGGGGTCAATGTTAACATGCCAAGCATATTGACATAGTGAATGTGGACAAAACATACCCCAACCTGTCAGGTCCATATGCTCACGACTTGTCTGCATTCAGCAGACTATGTTAAGTCTTCAGAACTCGGAATGTTTGTAGAATTAGATTTACTTTCTGCCTGGCAGAGGATGCTGCGACTTACTCCGTAAGAGATCAGAGTGTCCCAACTTCTACTTTAAGGGTTGCATTGACCTTCCGTGTTATAGTATCGAGGAAATGAGTATCCTGGAGTTATTTTAATGTCCTGTAATTTAGGTACAATTATTCCAGGCACTGAATACTGGCGGCTACATGAAAATAGCTGCTTATTATCATTTATTACAAGGGTTGTATTGTAGTCTTGTCTGAAGATCAGCGGGAGAGAAGGGGATCGTCTTGTGGCTTTGGTTTCTGTCCATGTCTATCGCTGCAGAACGACAATGGCCTAGAACGTAGGGAATTCTCATTGAGCTCTGCAGTCACGATGATACCTCTAGTGTTGCCAATGCTGTATTACTGGGAGCAGGGGCAGCAATAGCCTGGATTTCCTTGCTCGAAGAAACCAATCTGCCCTGTTCTAAAGTGTCTCTGTGTTTCTTTCACAGGACCGGATTGTGGATCTGGAGCGGGTAAGTAGTCTGGATATCATCTGAGTGCACAATACTTAATATGTAAGAACTTTCTCCCCTCCAATCAGGGGAAATGAATGGAACAAGTACATTACATGTGTGCCTGCATTTCCCCTGCGCGGAAAAGGCTACTCTGACACCGCAGAACATTTCTATATGAGCAGAAACTCTACACTGCTGTGAAAGAGCCTTCTGTAATCGATACCCTGCAATATACTACTTCCACCCCAGCACTTGTGCAAACGAATGAGGCTGGGACAGCGGCCAGACACTGCTCGCAGCCGCACGGATCACTGTGTTAACACAACACAGATCCAAGAGCTGTTGTGGTGCTGATGCTGGTTTATGGTCAAATTGGTTCCCTCTATATTTTACATAAGTGGGGAGATAAATATTTGCATACACATCATATATTAAGTAATACAATATAGTCCCCGATGACCGCCCATTGCTGCCGGCTTGTTATACCACGTGTTGCTGAGTAAGTTAACTCTTTGGAAGTAGCTGTGCAGTTGTGTGCATCGGGTACAGAGGTTCTAGGATCTGCAATATGTTTCGGTGTAATAATGTGCACTCAGAAAATAGATGGAACAAGGGTAGGAACGCAAATTAGTCCTGGTCAGTTGCACAATTCTATGATGTAAAGGTAGGGATCGGCAGAAGCTCAGATGTCGGAAGGCCCTGTCCTGCTTAATAGTGTAACACAAGTCCTATTACTTGTGAGAGTTCTATTCAGTATTTTACGGAATATTATATGGAGATTACACGGTTCCGTCAAAGGTTTGTCCCTGGGAAGCCATTGCACCCAATGGCATCTGAAGATGACTTCCTTATGTAACTGGCAAGGACTGGCTTAGACATTTCTTTTGGAATGTGTGAGTGTACTTACTGTATAGTCCTGTATATGGTGTATGCCAGGCATGTCCAACCTGCGGCCCTCCAGATGTTGTGAAATTACACATCCCAGCATGCCTTGCCATAGTATTGCTATTAGGGAATGCGAAAACTATAGCAAGGCATGCTGGGATGTGTAGTTTCACAACATCTGGAGGGCCACAGGTTGGACATGCCTGGTGTATGCGAATCTCCTTCAATGACAAAGAGCTCACATTTAAATTGCACCCAGGGTCTGTCTCGGTTCTCAGTGTCATAACAACATCAGGGCTGGGATGTAATGAGACACTGTGTTAGCAGCCCCCCAAAATTTTGCTCAGTCAGATACTAGAATGTCCGACTTTTTCTTTTCGTAATGTAATGGGGAAAAAAAACCAGAACAATTACATTTTCAGCTTTTTTTTTCTGTTGACTGCATCTAACTAGATGCACAAGCAGCTTTTGCCTATGTCCTGTATGTAATTGCGACTATATATGCATAAAAAATGTTCTGTTACAGTGTTTCCCAGCCAAACAGTGTAACATTATTTGGTATGCAGACAAATTACATACATCATATAGACAAGAAACTTAATGTTCTACTGTTTGGTTGGGAAACACTGTAACGGAACATTTTTTATTTATTATAATCATCATTATTATTATTATTAATATGACTCAACAAGGGTTCTGCAGCACCTGCCAATACTTCAAAATAATACAGTACAGTCACAATTACATACAAAATATAGGCATATGATTTTAATCAGCAAAAGCTGCCTGTGCGTATAGTTAGCTTCCTGATGTGCAAACATTGAATGCAATGGGCAGGGGAATGACATGGGGGGGAGATTCTGTAAACTAAAAATGCGGTAAAACCCCCATTATCAGAGTTTTTACCGCATTTTGGGCACCGGATTACCGCAGCGGGGGGCATCGCCAGAAAAATGTGGCGATGCCCCATAGAAGCATATGGGCTTCTGTTGCGACTCATCGCCGCCCGCACCAACCCCCCCCCCCCCCCCCCTCGCCCACCTGTGTTTGGGCAGCACAGAGTTGTGCTGCACAGACCTGTGAGAGTCAGCGGGTCCCATCGGCTCTCCCCTCCCTACTCGCTGCACCTGGAAGAGGATCGTAGACAGGGAGGAGGGAGGGGAGAGCCGAAGGGACCCGCTGACTCTCACCGCAAAGGACAGCTCTTAATGCAAGAGCTGTCATTTGCTATAATTATCGCATATGTTAGTGCATATGTGATAATTATGTATGTGAAGGGGGCGGAGCTGGGCTGCGGATGTAAGAACATCCCGCCCATGTACAGTACGTGAGCTCTTTTTTGATAAGTCCAAGTATATTTTGCATTTTTACAGTTAAATATTTTTTTCTCTTTAATTTAGTTCTTGGAAGTTAATTTAAGTATTGCTGACTTATAACGCCTCCACACACATCAGCTCGTCTATGACGCCAGATTCAGGGCCCAGTATTGGTGTACACGGAGGGAGGTCACAGGCAAAGCTTCTGCAGATTTCGGAAGTGTAGATGAGCTGCCCTACAGTATAATGGTGCCACTAGTGCACTATGGCCCCTGAACCCAACAGGGCACTGCTGACTGAAGTCCCGACCCCCTCCATGCATAGGCGTTCACAGTGGGTGTATAATGTCCGCTACCCTCTCACCTGCCGCCTGCACGTCCACCTAGCTGCCAGCGGGTGCTGCAGATGGCATCCAAAGGCGTGCACATGCTAGTATCATGCACCACCCCTCACAAACTATCAGCTTATGTAGCCAAACAATGCCCCAATGGTGACCGGTCAGGCATGTATTACTGACCAGGTTAAACATAGATGTGTCCTATGGGGAAAATGGGGTTCCTTTGAATCCCCGATATCTCCGGGTCTGGTGGTCTGATCCACATAAAACCTCTTATCATATGAAAGCGAGAGATCTTTTGCTGGCGCCCGACCCTGACATTTTAGGATCCCCATTCGAAAATGGGAACGAACCTCCACAACAGTAGTGTTGGACATGCCCATGGGTGGTGCTAGACAGTAGACACACCCCTCCAGCAGTACAATGTGCTGCACACGCCTATGCCTCCATGTAAGTCCCCTGCAGGTCGTGGGGCCCCATAGCAGCTACATCTCCTGCACCCTCTGTAGTTCCACCACTGTATAGATGGGCCAAGTGGTTCTTATCGGATGTCATACAGGTGTAGCCGCACTCATCGTTGACGCGTCAATTGCCATGTGGTGGCCGTATCGCGGCAACAATCAGAGCATCTATATCTGTATTCTATGCATTTACCAGCTTCTGACTCTCTCTGTCGTGGGAATGTGCCCCGCTCGGTGGGCACTACCCTGCCCTAAAAAAATCCTAGAGTGAACACTACGAATTTTACCTGCTGCTCATATTCGGAAACAAAAACCTCCTTTTTTGTGAACTTGGACGCTAATACAAATACACTGCCCGACTGTAAAATGTCCGATATTTGTGTAAAAGTTTAACATTTCCCACAATCAGGCATACCTCACTCAAGACCTGTCACATCCCAGCCCAGAACTCTTAACCACTGAGTAACACCTGTCAGGAGTGAGACACGAGCCCCATGTGATGTGGGCCCTCGTGCAGTGCAATATCCAAATGTTTCATATCCTTCCCCGGAGGTAATCTTTAGAACATTAGTCTTGGGCGTTCCATCCTGAACATTTATGATGGATAAAGGTTGGCCTGGTCTTCTGATGATCTGTTCCCCAAGTCGAAGGAAAGTTCTGCCTGTGTATGGAGACACCACGATTTCTGTCTCGCACATGCAATAAGGCAACAACGTCTTTTTAATTCCTTTGTTCCTTGGCAGACAGGAAGCGGCTGACAGATGAAGTGTTAAGTTGCTGCGACACTTTGTATCTACTGTAACAAACTGTCTGACAAAAATCTGATCTGCTGAAAGGACAGAAAGAGCAGGGAATTATTAAAGTCTCCGGGTGCGCTGGTGACAGCTCTGTGATTGGGCGCTTTATCTCCCATCGCAGCTCTGTGTACTTGTGGTCAGTGAGGGAGCGGCTCTGTTATCATGCAAGACTGCACACAGTGCTGCACCGACATAGGCTCCGGCGCGCAGTGCTGGGGCCGCCCTCTGCTGCATATTTTGCCATCGGGCAGGATAACAAAGAAGATCTTTTTAAAATATCATTTTTTTAAACTACAAATTCTTTTCTCTAAACCAGGTTAATTGGTCAACCTCCAGAATATAGGAACTAATTTAAAAAAAAAAAACAGGTTGAATGCCAGTTTATTCTGGATTTGACTGGTGAATCATGCATGAGGTGTAGCTACAGGGCTCATTGCTGCATTACACAACATGAAGTGTCCCCGTGGGGTCATGGGTGTGTGCTATCACACCCCCAAACTTCATGACAGTCTTGGGTAAATTAAATATAAGGGCGTAGATCGTAAAACCATGAAGATTATCTGAGGAGGGCTGATTGTACCTGTGTATGCAGAATGTACAAGTGGCAGACCCTATGCAAGGAGAACTCTATGGGGGCAATCCAATGGTCAGCCATGTGTTACCGGCATCTGAGCCTGCACATCACACATTGTGCTGTACACCTGGCTCGGGGGAAATGTACAATGTCAGAATGTCAGCACTTGGAGGCAAACAGCAGAGTCTCTAGTCCTTAGCAACTATGACTGCCAGGTTCAGACATTCTGACCGCTTCTCTGGTCCTTAGCAACTATGACTGCCAGGTTCAGACATTCTGACCGCTTCTCTGGTCCTTAGCAACTATGACTGCCAGGTTCAGACATTCTGACCGCTTCTCTGGTCCTTAGCAACTATGACTGCCAGGTTCAGACATTCTGTCCGCTTCTCTGGTCCTTAGCAACTATGACTGCCAGGTTCAGACATTCTGACCGCTTCTCTGGTCCTTAGCAACTATGACTGCCAGGTGCTGGCATTCTGACCGTTTCTCTGGTCCTTCGCGTCCATGACTGCCAGGTTCAGACATTCTGACCGCTTCTCTGGTCCTTCGCGTCCATGGCTGCCAGGTGCTGGCATTCTGACAGTGTCTCCTGTCCTGCAGACATTCTGACCGTTTCTCCTGTCCTTAGCGCCCATGACTGCCAGGTACTGTCATTCTGACCATTTATCCTGTCCTTGGCGCCCATGACTGCCAGGTGCTGTCATTCTGACGGTTTCTCCTGTCCTTAGTGCCCATGGCTGCCAGGTGCTGTCATTCTGACAGTTTCTCCTGTCCTTAGCGCCCATGACTGCCAGGTGCTGTCATTCTGACCATTTCTCCTGTCCTTGGCGCCCATGACTGCCAGGTGCTGTCATTCTGACCATTTCTCCTGTCCTTGGCGCCCATGACTGCCAGGTGCTGTCATTCTGACCATTTCTCCTGTCCTTAGAACCCATGGCTGCCAGGTGCTGTCATTCTGACCATTTCTCCTGTCCTTAGTGCCCATGGCTGCTAGGTGCTGTCATTCTGACCGTTTCTCCAGACG
The DNA here is from genome assembly GCF_055691185.1 of Crinia signifera. Classification (NCBI taxonomy): domain Eukaryota; kingdom Metazoa; phylum Chordata; class Amphibia; order Anura; family Myobatrachidae; genus Crinia; species Crinia signifera. Next base: position 55,589,054 of record NC_139228.1, read on the forward strand.
TTGCATCCTACCACACAGAACTCTGATCCGCAGCACGTATCACCTGTACAAAGTGCTCTCTAGGTTTCTACTTATTCCAAATGTTTTACGGGCGCGGAACAATCTTCTCGGATGCACCACAGGATAGATAAACCTTATTTTTATATATAATTGTCCCGACAATGCACCTTTTATGGAGCATTGCTGCTTAGATATCATTTACTTGCATTGCATTACCCAGGACATTTGCTGTAAATCCTATAGCGGATCTGTTTGAATTGCAGCATATTCAGTGAAATTGGATTTCCAATGAACTGCGGATCCTATAGGCCTGAGATAATTGGTAATTTAGCAACCTGCCGGCATCCCTGGCACAGATACAGGAACCTCCCTGCAGTGGCACCTACTATTACCCAGAGCTTCATATACCGGGTTACAGATGCTCTATCCAGCAGCTCATCTACACGAGTATTCCTCAGATTCTGTGGTCCAGCTACTGTATCTATAGGAAGGGGCAGTAATTATCCTAATCCACTGTTACATGCTCCCTTTGACCCCATTCCTTATCCGAAATCTTTGTTAGATCCTCCCTTCTACTCCATCCGTTCCTACTCCTTCAGAATGTAAGCACTCACGAGCAGGGCCCTCTCCCCTCATGTGCTTTTCCTCTATTGTACTGTAAGTGGTTGTTTTCTTGTCTTGCTCACTGATTTATGTACTGTTAGGCGCTGCAAAACCCTTGTGGCGCCGTACAAATAACAGATAATAATGCTGCTTTATGATCTGACAGAGTACACGGATGGCTCTGGATCACCTTGAGTCTGTTCCGGAGAAGCTCAGCCTGTTGGACGACATGAAGGATCTCAGTGTGAGTATATAAGGGATACATAGATATATGCATATTATACATATTATTTTGTTGCTCCTTTAAGGTGAAATGCAGTGTATAAAATGGTTGAACCAGGGGTGGGAGGGGCAACATGTCAGGTACAATCTCTGCCCACAAGTACATAGGTTATAAATATAACCAACTATCAAGTGTTCTAGAATGGCACCCCAACTATCAGGTGGAGCAGAATGGCACCCCACTCCCACTGGCGTCTTCAGGGCAGAGCACTGGGCACCTGTCAGCATAGCTTCCCAGTTACCACCCCCCCTGCTGGGACAGGGCCCACAAATTGCACCCGAACACCAGCCACATATCAGACTGCCCCAGAAACATAGAACACATTTTGGGCCTAATTCAGGTTGGTTTGCAAAAGCAAACTCCTTTAATGGACAAAATCATGCTGCGCTGCAGATGGGGCTGATGTAACCTTTGCAGAGAGTTAGATTTGGGTGAGGTGTATTCAAACTGAAATATAGATTGCAGTGTAAGAATAAAGCAGCCAGTATTTACCCTGCACAGAAACAAAATAACTCACCGAAATGTAACTCTCTCTGCACAAGTTACATCTGCCCCACCAGTAATGCAAACCAACCTAGTTACCCCCCTTTGTTATTAATTGTTTTTAAATGTCTCCTGCCCCTAAATTATTAGCGAGTAGAACCAGAGATGGATGCAGGCAGAGATTTTGTATGGGGAAGAGGGGGAGATGGCCATTACTAGCCACTAGTTTAACATAACAGGGACAGTGCAAAACAGAGGTCAGTATGTAAATGTGGCCTCGGCCCGTCGTACAGAAGACCCCCACACAGTAGTGACATCACCTCATCTGCAGCATGGGTGTGGTACAGGGGTCCGACAGTCAGGATCCCGACAGTCTCTAGCCCGTCGTCGGACTCAGGCAGCATGATGAGCGCAACTAAACCCCTTGCGAGCACGGACCTATTCTATTCTTCCTCTATGGGGGTCATGGACACCCCCCATGTACTCATTGAACGCAACATATAAAGAGCGATTGGAGGTAAATGACGGCTGCTGTAAGTCACTGGCATTATTGCACGTGGCACATCTGGGGCAGATATTATATGGCTATTAAGACTGTGGTCAGTATAATATCCTTTCTAATGGTATGTTCTAATAATCTGGGAGATCGTTTCCTGCATTCCTGTAATGAGTACATAGCGTACTGATGTGGGGGAAGCTGATACTGCTATGTATAATCCAGTACAGCTAAGCATCCCCTCCGTATGGGACATCCCTCTATTTACCAGCCGGATGAGCAATAAGAACAGCAGCAACCTGCAAAAGCCAATGAGCACCTAACCACAGAAGGGGCGCTCCGGCCTAATACCCTGTCAGGGCACATGAAGGCTTTGTCACGGCTAACAAATGTTTACTCTACATTGAGGGAACCCAAGAATGTGGGAGTGTTACCTTTAATCTCTGAGAAACGGCCAGGAATGCGCATTCATAATGAATAGCCCCCCCGACCTCTCTATTCACAGATGTAAGCAATATTCCAGGGTAAGGGAACACGGGGGGAAATACTGTACGGAGCAACCTTGAGAAAATGATCTGAATGGAGCTGGCATGAATGAGTCCCATTATTTAGCCCTCCGTGTCAGTGCTCGGCTATAGTGCGGCTCAGGCCTAGAGCCACAATTGGGTCCTGTGGAGACTGCTGGGAACGCACGGACACAGCTATGAGAAATGCATTGTTCCATTCACTCACGTCTGACACTTTTTTTTTCATGGAATTAGCTCGCTCCATTTTGACATTTCTTCCATATTTGCCAGGCGGAGCGTTCTACAGAGAGCCGAGTAATTCTATAGGGGAATATAAGGGGAGCCACTCTTACTGGGGCGCTGAGATCTAATGAACGCGCGGTTCGTATGGGCTCCGCATATTGATAAGAAGAGCCTTTCGGCCATGCTTATGTTCTCTGGTATTAGTATCCTACGTAGGATTTGTTTTATCGCTAAAAATAATGGGATGAATAAAAGGCCTTTGTCCCATATGTTGGTATGTGAGCCGAATGATGGAAATAGGAAACAGGTGTGGCGTCATGGTTACGCTGTGGATCACAAAAGATGGGGGAAGCTTTGGCCAGATTTAGCCGTGACTTTCAGGGGATCACGCTCCGGCCTATATGCAGAGAATCCTTTTAATCATCTGTTTTATCATTGCTCAAATACAGCGTTGCGCACCGGCTGTTATTTGTACGCCAATGCCAGAAAACATAAATTGTGACCTTCTGTTGAGCCTGGTGTAGTATATGGGTCTCTGTATCCAGATGGAACGTTCTAGGGAGTGAGGCGGCTGTAGGAAGGGGCATGAGGGTGGCTGGGCAGTCGTGACCATGCTACAGGTGGCTTGTCGTGTGCAGATGGCTCCAGGTATTAGAAGTCGGTGTCATGCTGAGAAATCCAGATTGCTGATGATGAGGGCAGATCATTGTGTGAAACGCGTCAGCCGTGTATATCACACATACTTGCTAATTACTAAGCAGTAATGCACACAAACATCTTATGGCACCAGCACCCAGTCCGAGCAGGGAAATTCTTTTTCGAGGGCAATATCTTACAAACAGGAAATGGGTCACTCACGGAGGTTAGTCTGAGCCAGCACTCCGCTGGTACATCTAGGTTAGAGCAGATGCATATGTGTGGTAATGGGGTGCTGACACATAAGCTAAGGGTAATGATGGCATGTAGATACCGATCTGGGTTATGCTGCGCTGTTCATATGTAGAGTTCCCTGTGACTCCAGACTTATACTGAGGATTGGGCTGGTACCAGTGATGCCGGCTAGAAATAGATATGGTACAGATGCATTTGTCGTATGATATGTAGTATGGTCGAATATCCCTAGCACAGATGTAATTGCAGCCGACTGGCTCAGCCGCCACAGTCTCACAGCCATGGTGAAGTATATGAATTGTGAGTCCTAGAGATCTGACGTGTCCTGTGTTCTGTACAGGACTCACATCTACAGCGAGAGGTGATGGAGGCAAGGTACGCACAATACCGGGAGATCGTCGGCTCGCTGCAGCAACAGCTGGAAGACTCCAAATGCAGAATCCAGGAGTACAGGGTAATGTACAAGTCCCCGTTATATTATAGATACTGAGCGTGCATAACCTACAGTGGTGGATCCAGGTGGTGGGGGTGGATTATTAGGTTGACCCTAAAAGGTCATCAGGCATATACAAAATTGTCAGCCATCTGGATACCAGAAATTACTGTGCAGTGATGGAAAATGTCAATGAAGGAATCAAACCACAAACACCTCCTGCGTCTCTGCCTCAGCCCAACACATTATAGGCCAGAGATGTATATTGATACCCTGATAATAATATTGTTATAAACTCTGTGTGCTCTGTTTCCTTCCCAATGTACAGTGCTGTGAGCACCTTGTAGCACCCTATGTGCAGAAGGTGATAAGACACCTGACTGACGAGTTTCACCATCTGAGCACATAGTTTCTTCAGAAGCATGTGTCCATAACATTATACTCAGACTAGTGTTCATTCTAGCACCCGCCAACTTTGAAAACCCATGCAGTTCCTCTTCCCTGCCTGGGGTGTCTCTGTCTGCTGCAGTGCTTCTACCACAGTGTGGTCTGTATATAAGCACTGCTATGCAAACCAGACCTGTGCTAGAAACCGCACAGCAGACAGCGACACCCCAGGGAGGGAAGAGGAACTGCATGGGTTTTCAAAGTTGGTGGGTGCTAGAATGAACACTAACTCAGACTATTGTATTCTGGACAGTTGTAATGATGTGAATTAGTTGTTTCATCAGTGTATCATGGTTATTCTGGCATTTCAATGGGTAAAATACAGCAGAAAAACAAAACCTGTACACTTTAATCACAGCTCCTCCCCTCAGTATTGTAGTTGATAAGTCTACTATTACCTATTGACAGTGTATTTAGCATACAACCTATTGTATCTAGAATATATATGTCGAGTGTCAGTGTGTCTCCAAAACACTGACATCTGTTGGCAGCAAGTGAAGCTACATCTTACTAGCTTTCACAGCATTTGCTTTGAGCGGACTTACCAGTATGTTAATAAGAGCATACTCTGCATGTTCTACAAAGAAGCGAGTTACATGCTTATCTATTTACAATTGCTACAAGACATCGGTACTTTATCCAGCTGTGTTACCGTCTGCTCCAGCAACTTCTGTGCTCCTATTGATTTAGTAATGAATGAATGGACGGTCATCTCATACAGATGTGGCTACTTCTATTATATCAAAGTTCAAGGAAAAGCGTTTTGGGGCGTAGGGTTAGGGGATGCAGTTGAAATCCCGTCACTTTGTCCCTCTGTGGGTGGGTGGGTGTGTGTGTGTGTGTGTGTGTGTGTGTGTGTGTGTGTGTGTGTGTGTGTGTGTGTGTGTGTGTGTGTGGCTCGGGATTCCAGCGTTGGCATTTTGACTGCCGAGATTTCAAAACAATCCCGGCGTTCGATCTAATGTAACTGACTGTGTATTGTGGTCTGTTATCTGCAGGCACTGGATAGTGTAGTCAGGGGTGGTTTGTGGCCCCAGTTCTTGTGGACATACCTGAGGTTTCTTCAGCCCCACCTAGCATGTTGAGGTTCAGTAGATGGTGACTCTGATTGTGATAATAAAGGAATCTGGTAATGACGTGCATGTGATATAGTCTGAATAAAATTACGTGTTTTACCCCTAGAAATAAAGGTCTTCCTCAATGATGCCCTAGGAGTTGGGACATGATAGGGATCATATCTCTGTGACACGTGTCCTGCTTTCCCATCTGGTTTCTCTCAGATGGATCATGTTGGTACCTGCACACAGTCTCCTTTCTGTCTACACATTACCTTCTTCGGGCCTGCATTCCACTCCTGTCTGCCTACCACCTCCCACATCCACACCACCCCCTGCCTGCACAAGAACTCCTTTCTGCCTGCCTACCACATCCACACCACCTTCTTCGGCCTGCATTCCACCCCTTTCTGCCTACCTCCCACATCCACACCACCCTATGCCTACACAAGACTTCCTTTCTGCCTGCCTACTACCTCCCACATCCACACCACCTTCTTTGGCCTGCATTCCACCCCTGTCTGCCTGGCTACCACCTCCCACATCCATACCACCCCCTGCCTGCACACCACCCTCTTCGGCCTACATTCCACCCCATTCTGCCTACCACATCCACACCACCTCCAGTCTGCACACCACCCTATGCCTGTAGACCTACACAAGACCTCCTTTCTTTCTGCCTGCCTACCACCTCCCAAATCCACACCACCTTCTTCGGCCTGCATTCCACCCCTTTCTGCCTACCTACCACCTCCCACATCCACGCCACCCTCTGCCTACACAAGACCTCCTTTCTGCCTGCCTACCACATCCACACCGCCTCCTGCCTACACATCACCTTCTTCGGCCTGCATTCCACCCTTGTCTGCCTACACACCACTTTCTTCAGCCTGCATTCCGCTCCTGTCTACCTACCACCTCCCATATCCACACCACCCTCTTCAGCCTACATTCCACCACTGTCTGCCTGGCTACCACCTCCCACATCCACACCACCTTCTGTCTGCACACCACCCCCTGCCTACACAAGACCTCCTTTCTGCCTGCCTACCACCTCCCACACCACCTTCATCGGCCTGCATTCCACCCCTGTCGGCCTGCCTACCACCTCCCACATCCACACCACCCACTTTGGCCTACATTCCACCCCTGTCCACCTACCCCCTCCCACATCCACACCACCAACTTCGGCCTACATTCCACCTCTGTCCGCCTACCACCTTCCACATCACCTTCTGTCTGCACACCACCCTCTGCCTACACAAGACCTCCTTTCTGCCTGTCTACCACCTTCCACACCACCTTCTTCAGCCTGCATTCCACTCCTGTCTGCCTACCACCTCCCACATCCACACCACCTCCTGTCTGCACACTACCCTCTGCCTGGCTACCACCTCCCACATCCACACCACTTCCTACATCCACACCAACTCCTGTCTGCACACCACCCTCTGCCTACACACCACCTTTTTCAGCCTGCATTCCACCCCTGTCTGCCTACCACCTCCCACATCCACACCACCCACTTCGGCCTACATTCCACCCCTGTCCGCCTACCACCTTCCACATCCACACCACATTCTGTCTGCACACCACCCTCTGCCTACACAAGACCTCCTTTCTGCCTGCCTACCACCTCCCACATCCACACCACCTTCATCGGCCTGCATTCCACCCCTGTCTGCCTACCACCCCCTGCCTACACAACACCTCTTGTCTACACAAGACTTCCTTTCTGCCTGCCTACCACCCCTGTCTGCATACCACCTCCGCCTGCACCCTACCCTCTGGTGTTAATGTCCTACAGGAATCAATTACACGTCCCAATCTCGTAGTTCTCGTAAAAATTGTAGTTTGCTTGACTGTATCTTATGGGGGGGAAATGTATCAAACTTAAGAGCCCTAAAGTGAAGTTGCCCCTAGCAAACAATTAACTCCTACCTAGCAGTCTATAAAATGACAACAGCTGATTGGTTGCTATTGGAAACTATTCCACAAAGATTAATAATATTTAAAAAAAAAATGAATAGAAAAATTATCTAAAATCGAACAGTGTGTATGGGGCTTTATACCAACTTGTCAGAAGCTGCAAAATCGGTAGGAATATTGTCCAATGTGTACAGACCTTGAGGCTCCTAAATCCAAGTAGTTGCTGTCTCTTAGTTCTTCTCTCGCTTGTTTGAACTTAACTATTCATTCATCAATCACAAGTAGGAATCTAGAAGAGTGAAGTAGTGTGTGACTGTAGCACATACGCAGCACCACACACAACGCAGGACGATCGCTCCTGGCTGCTATGAAATAATTAACAAGAGTCGTGTTCCAGCGTGAGAGGAAAACACAACTGTTTCACAGATTCTCGTTTGCTCCTAAAGGCAATATCGCTTTGATCCAATTAACCCAGTGTGTACCGGACAGGGCCGGTGTTGTGTAAGGCTGAGGGAGGGGGGGGGGGGGGGGGGGGGGTTCTGTAAATCTTACATGGAAGAATAGACTCTGGCAACAGATATGAACCAAATGTTCCATCAAGTTGGCCCGTTAGGGTTCAGGTACCGGCGTTGGGTTTTTAGGGTTTGGTTTAGGGCGATACAAACATAGGATTTGAAGTTTGTTCCCCATCACACCCCTCTGGAAAGTTACCTAGAGATGGGCCGTATGCTGAAGTGCCTGATGCGGAGTGTCAGCTGTAAGCCCTGGGCCGCATGTTGGCTGCCTGGGTTCTCCAGGTCTCTTATAGCGGCGTCACAATCGGCCCATATGGTCTACGGGGCACATTTCGTATTTTACCAAAGTGTAGTTTTGTCCTTTTTTTTTTAAATTTTCCACATATTTGTTTTTAAAGGAAGAAAAATTAAAAGCAGATGTCCAAAGCGCTCGGTTAACGGCGCTCTCCTCATCTCTCCGGGCGAACAGCGGCTTCCTGTCCAGCTCCCTGCGCTCAGATTCTGGCTGTAAGTATCCAGTAACTGCCACAGGGCCCATTACATGGCAATGTTCCAGGCCATGGTATGGTAACAATTCAGGGTGTATATTCACATGGTAGAATGATAGAACCACTGGCCACCTCCTGCGGCACAGCCACCATTATCCAATCACATAAGTGACTCAAATGACGTCTGTCCTTGTTCTCCTCACGGATTAGAAAGGGTTCCCTGGTCCTTGTTGATATCTATGCATGAGACCTGTGAGGCCATAGTACAGCATCGAGCTATGCTTTTCAGATGCGGCCTTCAAGGAATCCTGACCGTGCATGTTTTCCAGATCATCTAGCTGGAGCATAGGAGCGTTTAATACAATAGATTTGCACATGGAGCTAATTTTTCCTGACAATACCTTGAAAACACGCACTGCTAGGTTTCCATGAGAACAATGTCTGAGACTCACTGATGTAGCCTATTACGGTGGCAGCAGACCCCAGTCCCAGTGGCTGGTATACCGTCACCTAATAGGAATAGCCAGTGCACAGCTCCCGTCCTCAATGATCTGATCAATCCTCCAATGGCAGCCGGATCCATAGGTGGTAATAAATCCTACTGTGGCATTATCCCATTGTCCACTGTTCCCACTGAAGCACGGTGGCAGTACATCCTTTCGTGGCAAGAGATCTACTCTATGGCCTTCAGGTGCACACAAGAAAAAGACGTATCAATGTGCATACTAAGGTCACGGCCCTCTCTACAGCCTCACACTGTGGAAATGTCGCCCGGATAGGGTGTACTGGAATCATACCACTAAACATCACAAAATAGTTTGATGTCAACTAAAGTTAAATACCAATAAAATAAGGGTCCTTTCAATAATGCGAGTGTCTCTCTCCCCCCCCCCTCCCCTGTAGTTACAGCTGTGAGTGTAACTCTCCCAGCAGTATACATCTGGACGCTGCACTGATTGTTCTTTGTAATATTGCTGGAACGGTCATATTCAATCACTCCATAGATTCTGAAGGGGATTGGGGGCTGGCCACTCCGGGACATTGATCTGTGTCCAATGTCACTTTTTCTGTGAGCTCTGGATCATCGTCCTGCTGGAATATAAATCCTTTCCCAGGCCTGTGCTCTCCTGCAGATGGTGGAGGGTTTTCCTCTAAGACCTCTCTAGCTCCCACGCCTTCAGTTGTGTCATGTCTTCATGCAATGTCCGTTCTGCTAAGCAGAGCCCTGCGCCTAAACTCTACACCAGTGGTCAGGGAACTCGGTCCTCATTACCCCACGCAGTGCATGTTTTACAGGTCTCCTCACAGAATCACAAGTAAAATAATTAACTCCACCTGCGGACCTTATACAATGTGTCTGAGTAATTAGTACACCTGTGCACCTGCTGGGTTACCAGCAAAACATGCACTGTGTGGGGTAATGAGGACCGGGTTCCGTGACCACTGCTCTACACTCCACTGTGTAGTTTGGGAGGGAAAGGGGATTGGGAGACCATACTGCATTTTTATGTGGGATACTGGGGGGAGGGGGGGGGGCAAGAGATCTATCCGGTGTTTAATGATACCAATTTTTAGGGGGCAGAAGTAACATGTGCAGAGAGAGTTACATTCGGGTGGGGTGTGTTCAAACTGAAATCTAAATTGCATTGTAAAAATAAAGCAGCCAGTTTTTACCCTGCACAAAACCGAAATAACTCGCACAAATCCAACTCTCTCTTTCTGCACCCGTTACATCTGCCCCACCTGCAGTGCAGCATGTTCTTGTCCAGTTCCATTATAGGAGGAGTTTGCTTTTGCAAACCAACCGGAAACAGTTCCATTAGTACAGGCATGTCCAAACTATGGCCCTCCAGATGTTGTGAAACTACAAGTCCCATCATGCCTTGCCACAGTTTTGCTATTAGGGAATGCTAAAACGATTGCAAGGCATGCTGGGATGTGTAGTTTCACAACAGCTGGAGGGCCATAGTTTGGACATGCCTGCCTTACTACATAGTTTATAATACAACAGTTTTTATCCTTTGGAAAAATAGGTTAATCAATTAGACTTTTGGAATCACTGAGAATCTAGAACTCAGCCAGATCACCCCCTGATGTAATGCACCAAGGTGGGAACACTGAGAGCCGCTATGTTTTGAGTTTAAATAAAGCAAGTCAATGAACTATGTGTAAACCCCATCTCCCGTCATTGTCTCCACTGCTGTGGATGACTGGGGCAGATATCACAACTTCCTTTCTCCTCCTAGCAGCGAGGTGACCCAGTGAAAAGGTCTGAATGACCCTGGTTCCTTAGTGGAGTGCAGATAATGACGTGAGGCCGCATTCCTGGATCTCTTCCCAGTAGTAGCATTGTTATTGTGTGTGTGTTGGGGGTTTATGCAGACGCTGTAGGTGGGCTGCGCATGTTGACTCTCTACAGTCCCTGAGGTCTCTGAGATACAAATTACATTATAAAGAGATAGGACAGTCCTCCTTTATAGCGGGGCGAGTTTAATGTTCTCCACCAAGAACGGAAACTAAAATCTATACATTAGATGAGAGTATGTAGAACAGGGGGTTAAAGGGCTGGGCTTTTCATGCGGGGCAGCTTGGGGGTCTGACCCATAGATGAGGTCACCAGCTACTTGAAGAGGGAGAACACAAGGATTACACCCTTATTATATAATCCAAACAGTACCCAGAATTTCCCTGAATTCATCTGGGGGTCGAGCTTTCGACTTTGTTGCTCCAACTCTATGGAACGTTCTTCCTTGCAAAGTGCGAGAAGCCCCCACTGTAGAATCCTCTAAAGACTAAAGACTTATCTAGTTACTCAGCATTTCACTGACATCCACTGTAAAGTTTGTTTTGTATTTCGAGCTGTAAAGACAATGGTAAAGTACTTTGAGTCCTATTGGGAGAAAAGCGCTATATAAATATCATTATTATTATGGTATGCAGCGCCCAGTACATGCCATAGACAGGCCTTAAGTTCTTTACACCATCGATGCTTTATGTCTGATGTATCTGATCTGAGTGTGCTTGTCTCCAGCTCCTGTGAGAAGAGGACGGTCACCAAGCTACGAGGGACCAAGCATCAGGCTGAGCGAGGCTGCATCCTGATCGCACGTGCGCAGTACTACCGACAATCGCCTTATTCCCCGCACTGACTGCAAGCTCTGCTGTCCAGTACAAGGGCTTCTTATGCATCTCACCAGAATCTCCAACATCAATATTTTGTTTTTTTATTAACATTTTTATATGCAAGTTTCAAAATCCACTGTCCTGGTCCATCCACTGGCCTCTGGAAGCCTTGCCTTAAATCCTACATCTGCCGGATAGTTCTATTCTGCTCTGTGACGCATGATGCTCTGCAGTGTAAGCCAAAGTCAGTGAGACATCCCTCCTCCACCAACGTAATACAGAGGGGATGAAGGGACCATACCGGCCTGTGGCTGATGGCCTAACTCAATCCGTTCCTCTTCACAAGTGTTAAACTAATGTTCAAAAATGATGTTTGTGCTTCCACCATAGGACGGTGTCTGGAATAAGGTCTTCCGTGCTCAGTGGTGCATGTGCCACCGGCTCCCATACATGCCTCTGGATGCCAAAAAGCCAGTAAATTTGCACCATGGTAAGACCATGCTGCACTGCAGGGGGGCAGATGCAGCATGTGCACAGGCAGGGCTCAAACTGAAATCTAAGTTGTAGTGTAAGAATAAGGGTGCCCGGCAGGTGTGCAGCCAGTGCACACCCCTCGCAGTGCAGATTGTTCCTTACTGATGACCCTACAGTCCTGTATCATGTGCCCATTGCAGAATTACTGAGTCCATTTGCAATGCTGCTTATTTAAAATATGAAATGTTTAAATTGTGAACTTAATTCTTATGTATGTCTGTAAATTATTTTTTTAACATTTAGCAACAAATCATTTAAAAAACAATATATATATATTATTCAGAATCTTCTGTTTTACGTGTACAATGTATTGATGGGATACAGACTAGCATAAAAAGCCAGTTATTCTAGAATTAATTGGAAAAAGGGTACTTGTTTCCTAGCACGGCGCCCATCGCATTGTATACCATAAGACTAAATATGGTATGCGATGCTGCGCAATAAAAAATTGTATGCCATACAATGCGATGGTATATGATTTTTTATTGTACAACCACCCAGAAGGGTCCTTACAATATTAAATGCCCCCCCACTATCAACGCCAACCTGAAGCTTGGCGAGCGCAGCGGTATGTGTCCTCCGACCTTTTCATACCCCCACTAGCCACGTCTGTGCGGAGTTTAATTTATATAGTGTGGCGAGCGCAGCTAGGCGAGCGGACGCGGAATATATGTAAAGTAATATGCATCGGCTCTCTGCGCTCGCCACACTATCTAAAATCAACTCCACGCCGACGTGGATAGTGGGGGTATAAAAAGGTCGGAGGACGCGTACCGCTGCCCCTCGCCACGCTTCGGGTTCATAGTAGGGGTGCATTTAACATTGTAAGCACCCATTAGGGTGCTTATACAATAAAAAAAAAATCGCATGGCATGCATCGTATGCGGCTATATGGCATGCAATTCGATGGCATAAAATGAAAAAATTGGGCGCTGTGCTAGGAAACAAGTACCGGAAAAAGACCTCACACTTTACCCAATGTGACAGACAGGTAGTAACTAGGGGGGATGTGCCTTGTAGCGATGAAACCAAACCACTGGGGGTATTAATCCAAGTACCAATCACCTTCTAATCACCTTCTAACTGATCAAACACATCCTGTAACATGGCAGCAGCTGATTGGTTGGTACTTCTGTAACGTAGCACTTAATAAATAAATATGAACAGTTTCTAATACAGCGCAGCAGGTTCCATTGTGCTTTACAGTTAGAAATTGGGATAAAACTAACTAGGTAGTTACAGATAGTCAAATGGTAGGAGGGCCCTGCTCGCAAGCTTACAATCTGCAGATACAGGTGCGATTGTACATAGGCATGCCACATATCAAGGCCATAACTACGGTGGTGCCGAGCGTGCCGCTGCACACAGCGATGCAGGGTAGGGGGCACTATTGGTGGCTCTTGCCAATTATCTGTTTGAATTACTTTAACTTGTAGCTTCCCTCCTATTTGAGGTCTGACATTACCTGACCGTCCGTCTCCTTCCCCTGCCCTTTCCTGACCGCCCGTCTCCTTCCCCCGCCCCTTCCTAATAAGAAACCTTTCCCTGTCCCATACTATATAACCCAAACTCACAATATTGTGCATTTTTACCCCAAAAATGGACGTCATTATTGCCCATTTAAAAATAATGAAAAACTTTGAAGTGCCTAATTAATCAGCAGAATTTCCCAGGGGTTCTCAACCAAATTCTGATGATTTTACCTTACAGTACTGATTTTCCCTAAGCTTATCGGTTCTGGTATAAATCATAGACTCATCATGGACCGTCATATGGTCGACAGGGTCTAAAGGTCGACAGATAAAAGGTCAACATGGTTAAAAGGTAGATACTGTATGAAAAAGGTCGACCTGAGTTTTTTATGTTTTAAGGGTTTCTATGTCGACATGGACACTAAGTGCTTCGGGCTCGGCACGCTATTTTATTCTCCGTTTACGCCCTAGTGCTGAAATACTGCCTGTCGGCACAGGTCGACTGAAAATTTAGGAAAAATATGGGTACTTGTGTAATATCTGGGCGCCCGATTTTTTTCATTGCATGCAATATAGTGGCAAACAATTCATGCGATGCAATTTTTCATTGTAAAGGCCCAATTTTTAATTGTACAGTCACCCATGGGTGATTTCATACCCCCACTATCCAACTACGCATGGAGTTGATTTTATATAGTGATTTTATACACGCTTCGGGCTCGGTGGCTCGCCACACTATATATAATATCAACTCCATGCGTAGTTGGATAGTGGGGGTATGAAATCACCCATGGGTGACTGTACAATTAAAAATTGGGCCTTTACAATGAAAAATCGCATCGCATGCCTTAAGTAGTGGCATGCAATGATAAAATCGGGCGCGCAGATAATACACAAGTACCAAAATATGCATGTCGACCTATTGACTGTCAGCTTTTTCCATGTCGTCATTTAGACCCTGTCAACCTATTGTGTCGGCTTTTTGACCCTGTTGACCTTTTTACGGTCGACCATATGACTGTCTATGAGGAGTCAGTCTATGACCAGTCCGGATACCAAGCTTATCACCTACTTAGAGGTGTCGAAGGGACATTCACGGTGAACCAATAGACAATTATCGCGATCGTGAGAAAAGCCCAGAAAATGCGATACTGCGGCTAATTGATCCCCGCTCCGGTGAATAACGGTCATCGCCTCTATCTGATGTATTCCTGGCAGAGAAGGAAAGTGACTCCCAGGTGCTGCAGCTCCTGGGAAGAGCCTCCTATTTCCCACCGATTCTATAGAGGTCAGAGTTGATCTATCTCGTGTGAACTGGTCTGTTCCGAGGATTACCTCTCCTAGTACCATGCCGTGCTGGGGTGCAATAACCTGGCCCCAAGCTCTACTTCATGTCTATCGGCTCAACGGGGTCTAATTATCCAATTCAGAATCCCTAATCCCTAATGCTATTCGGCGCTGTGTCCCGCTGCAGGGGGGTCTCCGTGCTTGCAGATTAGTAAAGAGTTTAATTTAAAGACTTTAATGAAAATGAGAAGGAGAAAGCTGGACAGCCCCCATATAATACACAGCGCAGCACCGGCTCAGGTGCTGTGCGGTGCACAGAGGAGACACAGTACGTAAGGCTATGAATGAACTGGATCATTGTGGACGTTCTCCAGCACGCCCACATCACAAGCGTGGTCTTAAATCTCTGAAACCAGGATTTACTTGTAAAGCGAATCTCCTATAAATAATTATTAGTCCAGACCATTAAGGCGTTTTCTCATTATTGCCCAAGAATTCCTTTGGGGAAATTAGGGCTGATTAGTACTGTATGCTAATGTGTCTGATCACTAATGCGGGGGCTCATTGAAGTTACATCACCAGCCACAATTGTCCTCATTAGCTGCATGCACACTAGACAGACCCAGGCCTCACGTGAAGCAATAAATACACGCCCACGGCATTCCCACCAATCAGAGTGGTCATGTGCACTCACATGGTCACCTCCCAGTACCCGCCGCCAAATGCCCTATTTCATAGAGAGACAGATCGGACAAGCTGTGCCTGGTTCAGAATAGGACGGACATACACATGTACTGTATGGGCACAATCGCTACCCTGTTGGCGAACATCGATCCGAGCACCTGACAATCATCCCTATGGCTCAAATAGCAAAATCAAACAAATAACATTTTGCTAATATTAGCACAGAAATGCTGCAGATTACCAGCATTGCATCAGTCATAGCCCTTTTCCTCTAGACTAAATATCCCGGGTTTTTGCACGGGAGCGCCCAAAAACCGAGATTTTAGGCAGGTGGGAATGCTCCCTGTAGAGATAACCCAGGTCGTGAGACCCGGCATTTCTACCCAGGTAGCGACCAGGGTTGAACCTGGGTCACTGTGTAGTGTAAATGGGTAACCGGGGTCGATGCAACCTGGGTGCCGTTCACTACACTACAGCCGGCGCTGGGAGATGCTCTCATCTCCCAGCGCCACCTCCTAATGACGTCACCCACCCGACATTATGCCGGGTCGGGACTCTAGTGTGAATGGGTTTGCAAGCCAGGTCGCACCCAGGTTGTAGCCGGGTACTAAATCCCGGGTGCGACCCGGCTTACAGATGGAAAGGGATGCAGTGTAAATCCCGGCTGTCGGGATCCCGGCGTTCAGAATCCCGACGCTGGAATTCGGATCGCCGAAATCCCGACACTTTCTCCCTCCGTGGGTGTCCACGACACCCCTGGAGGGAGAATAAATTAGCGTGCTGAGTGTAGCGAGGCACCAGGCCCGCTGCGTGGCGAGCGCAGCGAGCCCGCAAGGGGGGGCGATCCTTGTCGGGATTCCGGCGTCGGGATTCTGAACGCCGGGAATTAATACTGAATCCGATGGAAAAGGGGTATTAGTGACCCCATAAATAGCAGCAAGCTGCTGCCCACTGCTCCCAGGAATGCCCAATGACACAGGCACTGACTCACTTTCAACCCTAATGCTTCGTTTAGTAAAATCTCACAACTCCCCTACACATAGTAAGTAAAACTGACGGGTAAACTTAGAGGTAATTGACCACAAAAGACAACGGATCCTGATGGGAGAGAAGCAGACTCAATAAGGTTTCCAGAAACTGCAGTTTGATGGTACAATAACTGCACCCAGGGCCAGATTAAGAGAGGGGGGAGGGTAGTACTTCTGGGGCCCCCGTGGTTGGCATGAATTTAAAAAATATATATTTTTTGTGCATGGTAGTGGGGTAGTGCATTACTGGGCTGGGAGATGACTCAAGTCCCATGAGACTGCACAAGAGGGCAGAGGCTGAAAGGCTTGTGCTGAGCTCTGATTGGTGGAGCTCATCACATGCTTCTCAGGCCCAAGGAGGACTTACAGTGAATTTACCACCTCTCAGGTGGCTCCGTGTACACATCAGACTGTGCAGGTTCTCCCCTCACCACTGAAAGAACATGAGGGCAAGCACACTAGCTTCTCAAGGTGAAGTTGGACCATGAAAATCTCGACAGTGGACAAGACAAACTAGGAAATTACTTTGTGGCAGTTGATGGTCAAATTAACATCCAATGAGAATTTATAAAGATCCCTCAAGAAAAGCTGTCTGGTTTAGAAGAATACCCGAATCAAAGCTGAACAGTGGTCTGTTTCTGAATTTGACAACATAGACCACGTTCATTTTCTTCAGGGTAATTTCCTAGTGCTGGGGATACCCAACTAAGCTCTTTATCTCCCTAAATGGCCATCTAAATGCGGTTCAGTCTCCCCAGTAAGACCTTATTAGCTCTTGGGTATTATAGTGTAGTACTGCTGACACTAATGGACCTAAAGGCTAGCAGGGGCATCACATGACATGCCTGCTCTCTTCTGGACTGGTTGTATCATGGATAAAAGTAATTGGCTGGGGGAGTCGGGAACAGGTTCCAAAAATAAAAGTAAATTATTTGGAAGGAAGCTGAAGACCAACATCCTGGCCAGCAGCTTAAGGAGTGAAGCCGAAGAAATTGAAATATCCCTCCCAAAATGTCCACCACCAGGCAAACAAATGGGATTAAATATCACTAACTATCACTTGTGAGGCTATTAGTGATTAGCCTAGGCTGAAGGATACATAGAAGTATATACAGTAAACATCCATGAAACTAATATATACATTTTTTTAACGATAAATAAATGTATTGTCCCAGTCATGGCAGTACAGATCCTCACTGGCGCCCCCTAGGCTAGCGGCGCGTCTGATACTAAGGTGTCCTGTTTATTAGCACTCAGACATCAGAACCTTCCAGCAATTACTATTCTATCACCTACTGTGTGACTTGTAACCTGGTTACTACGTTCTTACTGTATGATCTGTAAATCATTCACCGTGGCTGGCGATTGTTCATGTGTCAGATCATCATTTGCCAGATGGGGCAAATACACTTCCACTTCATTATCTTACTGAACGTTGGTTTATTGGAGTATAAAGGGAAAGGCGGCCAATGGTGACAGACACCAGCACAGGACTAGTACACAGTATATAGGGGCAGTGACAGGGGTCAGATCAATTATCAAAATAATGGGAGAATTAATCTAAGTTATTTATGGCAAAAAGTCAGAAGATACAGAGTTCCCCAAACACTAAATCATTAAAGCAGGGATGGGGAACCTTCGGCCCTCCAGCTGTAGTGGAACTACACATCCCAACATGCCCTGCAACAGTTTTAGGATTGCCAAATAGCAAAACTGTAGCAAGGCATGCTGGGATGTATAGTTTAACAATAGCTGGAAGGCCGAAGGTTCCCCATCCCTGCATTAAAGGAAGGTCTATAAAGCTGGGAAACAGATACGATACCGACCAGCTCCTAACTGCCATTATCCAAATGCAGCGGATCCCAGAGCTCACAACAGCGATCAGGTCTGATGACTCAGAGCTATATATTCATTCTACACCAGTATATACGAGGGATGTGGATCAGTTGTCACCAGCAGGTTGTTAGACAGTCATTAGGTCGACACGTGTCTAGGTTGGCAGGGTCATTAGGTCAATATGGGTAAGGTCTAACCCATGTTGGCCTAAAGTCTTGTCAACCTTACTGCATGTCGACCTAAACTCATTTTGACCTAAAATCATGTCGACCGAGTGTTGTCGACTTAATGCTTGTTGACCTACTTGGTGGTGACCCAATGACTGTATACCTATACCAGCTGCGTACTGTGGCGCCCACACAGAGTGCCACGACCTGCATGACAGGTGCAGCAACGCCCAAACCTCTCTGTGCAGATCCCTGGGGAAAACCACCTTTATGTTAGAGCTGAGTATTCGTCAATGCAGAAGTAATGATCAGCGTCCCTCATCTATCAGTGAATGATGGCACCGGTAACATGGCAGTTAGGAGCAGATTGGCTGGTACTTTATCTCTCCTCATATCATAGTTAAAAAAAAAACATTTCAGGCTGTGCTTGAAAACTGACAGTTAGGTGCGGATCACGTGGTATTTTTTCTCTTTCCAAGTAAGTTCCTCCTTGGGGGGGGGAAGGAATACAGGTAGACAGAATACTGACGCAATGACTTACAGCCACAATACATTTAGGCTGCCGGGTAGGTAAGTTAGGGTTAGCCGCTAGGGGGTAGGCTGGGGGAAGGGAGCATTAGGGTGCCAGCATTTATATTCTGACCTCTGGCATCCTGTCTGCCAGTCATCCATATGTTTTCCGGAAGACATACTAAGCCTTCCACAGCGAGCAAGTAACAACCAACCAGTTCCCGTCATTTCTCATACGCAGCCTGTAACATGACATCCATGAACTGATTGGCTGGTACATTATCTCTCTCCCCAATGCTTAGTACATATTCCCCATAGTTCTATGAGCAATATGATGGCACAACACATACACCTGAAATATCACCAATATGGTACAGTATGTCCCAGCCATGGCGGTACAGATCCTCACTGGCGCCCCCTAGGCTAGCGGCGCGTCTGATACTAATGTGTCTTGTTTATTAGCACTCAGACATCAGCACCTTCCAGCAATTACTATTCTATCACCTACTGTGCGACTTGTAACCTGGTTACTACGTTCTTACTGTATGATCTGTAAATCATTCACCGTGGCTGGCGATTGTTCATGTGTCAGATCATCATTTGCCAGATGGGGCAAATACACTTTCACTCCATTATCTTATTGAACGTTGGTTTATTGGAGTATAAAGGGAAAGGCGGCCAATGGTGACGGACACCAGCACAGGACTAGTGCACTGTATATAGGGGCAGTGACAGGGGTCAGATCAATTAGATCAGGGGTTCTCAAACTCTGTTCCCACAGTTCACATTTTCCAGGTCACTCGACCGGTACATTCATTACTGACTGACAATTTGGCACTTGTTTTGCATGTGATAAATCGCCGGGTAGCATAGGGGAAGCCTGAGAGAGCTCTCAGCCAATCACTGACTGTCCGGCTTCCCCCACGCTACAGGGCCTCTGGTACCCATCGCTGCGTTTACAGCCCGGACCACTGCCTCCCCTGCCCAGCTCCCTACTTGCGGCGATCACTGCCCAGGTCAGTGAGTCCACAGCCTCGGGTTGGGATCATTTGGTCTACAGCATTATGGTCGACAGTCATTAGGTCGACATGGGTCCAGGACAACATGGGAAAAGGTCGACATGGTTCTAGGTCAAAAGGTCATTAGTTCGACAGGTCATTAGTTCGACATTGTCTAGGTCGACAGTCAAAAGGTGTCAACACAGTCGACATGGACACAGTTTAACGTGCACCGCATCCGCTCGCAATGCATCGGGAACACTATTTTATTCTACCACCACGCCCTAGTGGATGGTAGGGCATGAAATACCACCTGTCGGCACATGTTGGCTCAAGAAACAGTGAAAAACTCCATGTCGACCTTTTGACTGTAGACCTAGACAATGTCGGACTAATGACCTGTCGATCTAATGACCTTTTGACCTAGAACCAAGTCGACCTTTTCCCATGTCGACCTAATGCTGTAGACCAAATGACCGCATCCACACGGCCTCATCAGCCCGCCCCGCTTAGCTCCCTGCCTCCTATACGCTGCGTCCCGTGCCCGCCTCCAGGCTGCACATAAGAT
This sequence comes from Crinia signifera, assembly GCF_055691185.1. Lineage (NCBI taxonomy): Eukaryota > Metazoa > Chordata > Amphibia > Anura > Myobatrachidae > Crinia > Crinia signifera. The sequence goes on from NC_139228.1 coordinate 55,609,633, forward strand.
TTGGGAGGAGATTCTGAGGGCAGTGTGTGGTTCTTTTTAGGGCCACTCACAGCCGACAGGTATTGGCGCTTAGTATTGGGGTATAATAAAAAATTTTTTTTATAAATAATTGAAATATATTGTACCACCGCTGCTGCAGATGAAAAAAATTTGTTTAGCTGGAACTCAAGATGGGGAAAGAAAAAAACTTTAGGGAGTTTTTATCACCTTGCGCTGCCAGGTGGTTATATACTCTGAGAGAAATACCTCTGAACAAAATGAACACCGGACACACCTTATAGGTTTTTTACTGTAAGGGAAAAGGGGATATGGGGATAAACCAGTGCACTGGTGTAGATTTATAGATAGTAAAGTGTAGTATGTTCAAATCCACAGTATGGTCAGGATACAAATGCAAGTAAAAAAACTTGTTTTAATTAGAAATGTGGAGGTGCTCCCTAGAGAGTAAACATAGGGTATTTTGAAGAGAAGAGGGGAAAGACTCTCTTTTTGTTGGGGCACTCTTTGTAAAATTGTAAGAAAAAGTTTATAGATCAATTGTTTAAGGGTGACACGGAAGGTCCTCAAATATGCAAGGGTTGTAGGGTTAAGTAATACATTTTTGGCATGTGCAGGGAATTTACCCTGGTGTGAATTAAAGATTTAATAAAATTTAACTTTTAATTAGGATATCTTTAAAATAAGCACTAGACACGGACACACAAACAAATAACATAACGAAGTTGTGAAAAAGGTATTTTTATACTTATTACCCCAAAATTTACAAATGTCTATGGGATAGAGTCCCTCTGATATAACTTCTGGGGATGCGCTCTCTCTGACAATGATGAGTATCTTATCCCCACACACTGGGAATAATCACGCATACAGATCCTAAAATGCTGTGGCTGAGATGCCTATTGTAACTTTGAAACATTCAATACATAGTTGTTTGTAGAGATACTAATGTTGCAATTTCCCCAGTATAGGATCAAGTAAGTATATCCGTTGATATAGGTTGAAATATTTATATAGATTGCATAAAAAGAAAAAGGTTATTTAATAATTACAATAAACTAAAAATAAATGTACATTGTACAGTATAACAATTCTAAAATCAACACATAAAAGCTTATCAAGCACTAGTAATGTATGACATCACGTATGGTATGGTAGTCTCCATGAGTTGAGAAAAAAGAAATTTGGGGGGAGGGAGGGGGTGGGTGGGTTAGTATCAGCCAGTAAGCAATTAGTGGGGGTAAGCTTGTTAGACCAAACCAATATGGGAGTCAGTGAAAGTCTGGGCATGCGGTATCAATGCGGCCGGAGGCTTGGTGACCCACTTGGTTAGTGTGTCCGCTGGCGGGGTTTGCAGAGCTAAAGATTAGCCGGGCTTGCTGGATCCAATAGCGGGACGGGCAGGTGGCTGCGTCTTGGAGGCTGGGAAATACAGCCTACAGCTGATTATGCGGCAGCTGGGATCACGGAGATCAAGGACGTGATGTCACAAAAGCGGAAGTGACGGATGTCAACGCGTTTCGTTTCCAAGGTAACGAGAAACTTTTTCAAGATCCGCTATTGGATCCAGCAAGCCCGGCTAATCTTTAGCTCTGCAAACCCCGCCAGCGGACACACTAACCGAGTGGGTCACCAAGCCTCCGGCCGCATTGATACCGCATGCCCAGAGCTTCCCATTCGGGCTCCCGCTACTATCAGGAGGGTTGAGCCATCGGATCATCTGGCTCCCCAGCCTCAAAAAAACCAAACCCACAACCAACTTTAAAAAGGGTGAGATTATTGTTGCCATAAGACTGTGCTACTGCCATTGACTTTCCTATGCGTGTTCAGCTTACATGCTAAAAACGGCTTTTGTGCATACGCTTGGCGACTTTCACTGACTCCCATATTGGTTTGGTCTAACAAGCTTACCCCCACCAATTGCTTACTGGCTGCTACTAACCCACCCACCCCCTCCCTCCCCCCAAATTTCTTTTTTCTCAACTCACGGAGACTACCATACCATACGTGATGTCATACATTACTAGTGCTTGATAAGCTTTTAGGTGTTGATTTTAGAATTGTTATACTGTACAATGTACATTTATTTTTAGTTTATTGTAATTATTAAATAACCTTTTTCTTTTTATGCAATCTATATAAATATTTCAGCCTATAAAGGTGTGTCCGGTGTTCATTTTGTTCAGAGGTATTTCTCTCAGAGTATATATAACCACCTGGCAGCGCAAGGTGATAAAAACTCCCTGAAGTTTTTTTCTTTGCACATAAGATTTACCAAATCTTATGTGCAGCCGGTCCGACCTCCCGACCCCGACCCGATGTGCACGGGACCGTGCATCGGGTCGGATGGGATGACTGCACATACAATTTGGGCCGATTTCACTGCTCGATCCATCCGAATCGGGTGAAATCGGACCCAAATCACAGTGTATGAGGGCCTTTAGTCTCTGGCCACTCCTAGCTTGCAATGACTGGTGCCCAGTAGAAAAATCATTAGATGGTGAGAGGCTTACTAAGGATTTTGGACTTTTTAGCTGGGCTGCGAATTCTACACTGGGCGTACACAACCATTAGCACAGCAAGCACATTCATTCACAAGGCGGGTTTTTTCTATAGCGGCGATCAGGCCTGAATTACCCCTTCAGTCACACTAAGACATACAAGTGTCACATGTGAAATAAACCTGGTGCCTCCTCCTCTCACTGCAGTGTAAGTAAGGTGCATTTTCTAGCAGAAAGACGCAATAAAGACCCCCAACGCCTGTAGCGATAATGTATGAGGCCACAACTGCACTATATAGTACATATTGGCCCAGCCAGATTGCAGATCTTCTTGATGAGTTGTATGATCCAGTGTTGCTGGAATGCTGGCCTGGGCTCAGCGGGATGAGTGAGTGTAGCATGCATGCTCTGTATAGGACCAGTTACAGAGGTTGTGTGGGTGCTTTGTGCATATGATAAGGTGCCTGCAGAGGTTAGCTGTCAGGGGGGAGGTATGGAGACTAGAGGCAAGTCTTGGTGTGGAAGTGTTGTGCGAAGGGCGAGGAGTCTAAACTTCTGCATGAAGAATACATTGTAGGGGTGAAGACTATTGCAGTAATCAATACGGGAGAGACCATGAGTGCATGGATTGCAGTGTCGGTGCAATATATGGTGCATTCTGGGTAGGTTTTGGATATGTGGGCAAAAGGATTTGGAAACAGTGTGGGGAGCATGGGGCAGATCTGCAGTTAGCGAGGACACCTCGGCATATTAGACTGCGGTGTTACCAGCAGAGAGAGCTATCCGGACGGTAATGGAATTATTATTAGCTCCGTGTTTCTCGGATTAAGTTTGAGATGGCGTGAGGACATGCGGGGTAATATGGCAGAAAACAAGTCATTCCGTACAAGGCAGTGCCGGAAATGAGAAAGTGCCCCCAGAAGAGAGATATATATGTGTGTATGTGTGTGTATATATGTGGCAATCCTTCTGAGTGTAAACAAATGAAACATTTCCAAATCTAAACGGCACAAAATCATTTTCAGATAATAATATTATTACTCATCCACAATAGACCTGATGCTTTAGTAAACAGCTGACTCACAGAAGTATCTAGTATACACCACAGACCATATGGTTCTCTTACAATCCATAAATAGAAAGTACATCCGTGTAGCGCCTATGATGTTGGTCTAAGGAGGGCTGGAACAGTTGGGAAGACTTTGTCCCCATAAACAATATCTGCGATCGGAGGCTCTGTATAAATATCCCACAATAACCAAAGATTAGGGGATCTATAACACCACAAACAGAATCTGATTCAGCTTTTTTTTAGCAAAGCAAAAAAGCATGCAACTGGGCCATGCTGCACTGCAGGTGGGGCAGATACAACATGTGCAAAGAGAGTTAGATCTGTGTGGATTATTTTGTTATTGTGCAGGGTCAACACTGGCTGCTTTATTTTTAAACTGAAACTTAGGGTGCGATTTAATAGGATGAGAGATTCAGAAAATGAGAGATTTTGTGAGAAATCTCCAGTTCTTTTTAAAGCGGCAATCATTTACACTGCAAAATCAAACTGATTTTGCAGTGTAAATGATTGCCGCTTTAAAAAAAACTGGAGATTTCTCACAAAATCTCTCACTTTCTGAATCTCTCATCCTATTAAATCTCACCCTTAGATTTTAGTCTGAACACACTGCACCCAAATGTAACTCTCTCTGCACCTGTTACATCTGCCCCACCTGCAGTGCAGCATGGTTCTGCACAGTTGCCTGCTCTTTTTGCTTAGCTAACAAAGCGGAATCAAGCCATAGGCGGCAACATCCACCATAATTTACCTTAGCCTCATTAAAGCTGGGTAGACACTGAATGACGTGTGTAGCCAGCAACATCTAGCTTACTGTGGACCCAGCAGGGTACAAGCATCGACAGATACACTTGCCAACTGCAATGACTGCCGGCAGCAAGTGGATTGGGGGCCATGCTGCGGGATCCCTTCCTAGTGATCTCCTCGGTCTTCCTGAATCAGCGACATCGTGTGTACACACTGGAAGACATTCTGATTTTGTGGCTCCAACCTGTCAGAATCTGCTAAATCGCTCAGAATGTTGCCCAGTGTGTACCCAGATTTAGACAACATCCCTTCAAATGATCCATTTACAGGAGGACTGCTGCCATTGTGTGTACGCGCCATACAGAACAGCATAAGAGATGTGTTTCGTGTATGTTAACATCGAAGCAGGTACAGGAGAGAACTTTCTCTTTACAAACCATGATTATAAACCGACCAAATCAGCTGCAGACTATAGATCTTTATAACCGCGGGTTATTTACGCTAATGCTAACTATTTGAGATGAGTAACGCTGTCGGGTTATTATCTGAACATTATTTTATTTGTAGCTTCATGTGTTTATACATTCAGAAGGATTAGACCCGTGCATCTCCCCTGTAAACAAACCGCGCTAATTGCCTTCTGTGGAAATATTTATTTCCCACATATATACAGAGATTACATCACTGTGTCTACTCCATTGGTCTTCAAACTGCGGCCCTCCAGATGTTGTGAAACTACATGTCCCAGCATGCATTGCCACATGTTTTCAAATAAGAGCATGCCAAAACTGTCAGGGCATGCTGGGACATGTAGACCCACAACATCTGGAGGGCTGCAGTTTGAAGACCCATGGTCTACTCCTTGAACCTTATTCTGGTCTGTTTGCAAGGCCGGGTGCCTTTGCTCAGGGCCGATGATTTCGTTCTGAGCAGGTGCATGCGCTGGGTGTGTGTTTCCACGGCGAACAAACTTCCGAATGGAGGGTAGGGGTCGTTCTACAGCATATGGGAATGCCCAGCGTTTCATGGGTGTTCTCATGGTAATGGGCCAATCACCGGATGTCAGCTGCCGCCCACTTCCCTCCGAATGTGCATGCAGATCTGAAGTTGCTCTGAGCAACCTTAGGTCTGCGTGCACGTTCCACATTGTTCGATGGTCGGCGATTGGATGTTTATGTAAAACATCCATTCGCAACCAGTGCGAACATACGCGCCTTGAGAATGGTGGGCCGGCTTACCACCATTCGCAAGGCGGGATCTGGTTTACTCGGAAGCATGCGAATGAACCAGAATACCCCCCCCCCCTTCCTTGTGCTGCTAATCCCGGGACACTAGCAGCAGTTCATTCTTATCGGTGTTCTATAGAATGCGAGGTGCCTACAATGTCATCTTCAGTTACAGCCCAGTTATAACCCGTTCAGACTGTAAATGCTGAGTCGCATCCGGTATTGGGACACGGGACCACCACAGCATTTGCTGTCTGAAAGCTCCCGCATCAAACCATCTTATTGCTGGCTTTACCAGTATATAAACTTCTAATATCATGCAAGGCCATCAAACAAAACTTCACCAACACACACCTCTTCCCTTGTCTCAGACTATCTACCAACCCAGGCCCACTACTCCGCAAAGGGGTCTGCGCATCTCATCAACATGCATGATCTGCTCCCATCTCTGGTCGCTGCTGCACACAGACCCGCACCTTGGTAAACCCAAGGTTTCTGAAGGTCTCTATCATGTTCCACCTTTCCCTTCTCTGCTCAAAACTACACAAATAAAGATCTTTGGATCTTTCCTGATAAGTTCTGTGGGGTACTGTAGGCCATGCAGATGGTTGTGTGATTAGAGAAAGAGAGTAAAGACATGTTTCAGTGGATTGTATAGAAGGATGTTATTGGGTAGAAGATGTCAAAGGTGGATCCGGAACATGAGGAGCTGCCTGTAGAAGATGGAGCACTTGAAGCTTTGGAGACTAGAGGAAAGTCATGTTGTGCGTGGGAAGGGACTTCTACTGACAAAAGCAGGAGTGGGCAATAAGCGGCCCTCTGGCTGTTGAGGAACTACACATCGCTTGACTCAGTTGCAGCATGGTCAAATAGCAAAACTAAGGCAAGGCATGCTGGGATGTGTAGTTCCTCAACAGCTGGAGGGCCGCTTATTGCCTACCCCTGGACAAAAGGGTACTTTCTCATCTTTGTGGCCATGTTACGTTAGCCGGTACATGAATTGCAATTGTCCCCTTGCAGGCTTGCTTTGCTCGCCATGCTTGGGGCAACATTACTAACGGTAATAAATAGTGGCGGGGACACAGGAGGGTGGCGCGTACCATGAATTTAAACTTTGCGGCTCGCCGTATGTTACATAAGTTCCATAGTGTAAGTGGTGGCCGCAAAGATGAGGAAGTACCGACAAAAGTTTCTGCATCGCAACAGGCGGGGAAACGCGTCATCCAGCGTCACTTCGACTTCCGCAAACAAGTATTACCACGTGAGCCGGGGAGAACTGACGGAGCTGTGAGTCCCAGAGAGGAGCTGTACTATAGGGAAGACCAACAGCTGGGGACCCGCTTCAGGTCAGCGAACTCCCACCCCATAGTGGGAATTGAAGCGCTGCACTCGCTTGAAAGCACTCGCTTGGAAGCATAAGTATCACTCATTTTTATTCTTCAAGAAAACGCTGCTTTGCTTGATTGGCTGAGCACTTACAGTTTGGAGCAATTCTAAAGGCTATTAAGCCTGTATGTGTGAATGACTAACACGCTTGCTAAATATATCTAACAACAAAGTTCACCAAAGTGTTTCTTAAGATTTTTGGGACTGTTTAAACTTTTAAGTGGACATAACAGGAGAAAAACAAAGCCATCTAGCCTCAAAAACCATTATATGCCTTAGCATAAATCGGCAATCCCAGATTAATGATAATGGAACATTGATATTTCTCTACACGCTGCAGCCTAAAGAAAGAAGTCTTATTTCCTTCTTTCTTATTTTTATTATATATATTTTTCATCATTTTTTATGGTCAGAAATTATTGTGCACATTTTTTGGTAGCCCTACCGGCCGGTGGTATTGTTAAAATTGTATTATGTATTTTTAATACATTTGTACATTTTTGAATACTAAATAGTGTGGTCCATTAGCGCCGTTTACTTGGTGTGTATGTTTTTTGCGTTTTTGAGGGCTGAGTATCCCTTATAAACGGAAGCTGGGACCATTACTAGTGCCCTGCGCTTGGTTATACTTGTTTTGGATTGTATAGAAGGATGTTATTGGGTAGAAGATGTCAATGGTGGATCCGGAACATGAGGAGCTGCCTGTAGAAGATGGAGCACTTGAAGCTTTGGAGACTAGAGGAAAGTCATGTTGTGCGTGGGAAGGGACTTCTACTGACAAAAGCAGGAGTGGGCAATAAGCGGCCCTCTGGCTGTTGAGGAACTACACATCGCTTGACTCAGTTGCAGCATGGTCAAATAGCAAAACTAAGGCAAGGCATGCTGGGATGTGTAGTTCCTCAACAGCTGGAGGGCCGCTTATTGCCTACCCCTGGACAAAAGGGTACTTTCTCATCTTTGTGGCCATGTTACGTTAGCCGGTACATGAATTGCAATTGTCCCCTTGCAGGCTTGCTTTGCTCGCCATGCTTGGGGCAACATTACTAACGGTAATAAATAGTGGCGGGGACACAGGAGGGTGGCGCGTACCATGAATTTAAACTTTGCGGCTCGCCGTATGTTACATAAGTTCCATAGTGTAAGTGGTGGCCGCAAAGATGAGGAAGTACCGACAAAAGTTTCTGCATCGAGAACTGGGAGCAGATCGTGCATGTTGATGAGACCAGCAGACCACTTTGCAGAGTTGGGAGATATTCTGAGACAAGGGAAGAGGCGTGTGTTGGTGAAGTTTTGTTGATGGCCTTGCATGGTAGTACACGGTTATATACTGGTAAAACCAGGCAGCCAGTGTAAGGACTGACCACGAGGGGCAGCAGTAGTAAAGTAATTTAAATACATCTTAGGGGAGAAAGATCAGTAAGGAGGCTATGACAATGGGCAATGCGGAAGATAATGGGGGCAACTGAATTAGAAGCAGGACCTTACTCCTGTATGCGATCTTCTCCTAACTGAATCCATACCAATGAGTCCATGAATTAAAGTTTGGCAGTGCGAGATATGGGCGTGTCTTGGACACGTCTCTTACATGTATGTAGCAGGATATAAATGTAGATTGATGTGGAAAACAGAAGGCGATCTTCTGGCCAGGAAAGATTCCAGGCACTAGAAGTAGAGGTGCTACCAGAGCTTCTGGGTTTTTCTTGTCCCTTTTCTGGTCATTTAAATTAAAATCAGAGCAAATGTATAAAAATAGTTTTACAGACTGAGGTGTGATAATAACACAATTCCGGGTGATTGCAAGATGTGTGTCACATTCCGAGCGCTTCTAAAAACACACAGTTCGCCTTGCAAAATAAATACCACTGACGTTGTGCTACAGAGCAGGAGGATAAATGATCATTTTCCCCTAAACGTGCATTTTCCACATGTGGCTTTGTGGTTCAGTTGACTTGGAACCGATTGTAAGTATTTCCTTTGAGCATCTCAGTCATGCTATTGGCTGAGGGCTCTGCCATTCGATATTGCCCTAGCCTGTGCCTGCTCTGTCCTGCAGGTGCAGATGCTACAGATGTTCCCCCTTCATGATCCTTTTTCTGGACCATAATTCCCACTAGAAGCCAAGAGCAGAAAACACAGATTGTGAGACAACTGTAGAAAGGCAACAAGAAGACCCCTCTGCTCAGATTCTATCTCAGCTTGGTCTCACGGACAGACAGACAGAGATTAATGGGCTATCAAATGAGCTGACAATCTGCTTCACAAACCCACGAGATTAATGAGACTGTTCTGAAGGAAATCTAATCAAAACACATTTGCTCGTCCAAACCACAACAAGAAAATATGAGGAGAAACCTCACCAGGAACCTGACGCATTAAATATCCAACTGCAGTCAGGCGTTTTGGTTTATGGCTGTTAATAAGAAATGTTCCATAGACATGAATATATAAAATGAGTATATTTAAAAAAAACAGGAAAAAAAACATGTAGTTAATAAAGTATAGGGAGAGGAATCAGCAGCAGAAAGAAAAGGAGTAATACAGTAAGTACTTGTGTAGTTTCACGGTGGCAGCATCAGAATTGTGTTCCTGCAGCCAGCGTAGTCCGCTTGTGTCTATGACTGTGTGTACGTTCGCGACTTACCGGAGCTTACGCTAACAGCGCTTATTACATTGTGTGGGAACCATTTTTAACTTGCCTGATATGACAGGTGTGAATGTGTTCTTGAAACACCCCCACTATCTGCGGTACGCGTCCTCCCAACCTGTTCATACCCCCACTATCCATGTCGGTGTGGATTTCCTTTTATAAAGTGTGGCGAGCACAGTGAGCACCGCATGGGGACGCATAAGCCGAGCCCAAAGCGCGGCTAGCGTAGCGAACCCCGTGAGGGTCCACGGATTACTCGATGTTGGGGGTTTGAAATGGAGGCATTTGCAAGTATGTGATATGGAACACTGGCAAATGAGTCCTTTACAAATTACTGAGACGCACAAGTGTATGAGACGCTCCTGCGTCTCAGGCAGATGGGGCACCTCTCCACCGGCGCCCACATGCTCGCCTCTCCACCGGTGTCCGCCAGCACAGGGGAACTGGCAGTTACCGGCGTTATGTGAGAGGCGCTCACTAGGCTTGCCAGGGACAGAGGTGCAGCTCGCCGGAGACAGTACAGTGACTGCACTGCCTGATGGGGACACTATGCTGACTACGCAGGGCTGCCGCAGGGACACTACGCTAACTACGCTTGGCTGCCATTGGGGCTGCGCTGACAGCGTAGCGTAAGGTGCCGCCATGAAACTACACAAGTACCAAGTAATAATGCCACTTTTTTACTGTTTTTTTGAGCCGACATGTGCCGACAGACGGTATTTCATGCCCTTCCATCCACTAGGGCGTGGTGGGAGAATGAAATAGTGTGCCCAAAGTATTGCGAGCATAGCGAGTGATTTGAGGGGCTGCGGTTTACTTCCAACTGTGTCGACATTCGGGTAAAAAAAACAGTAAAAAAAACCATGTCGACCTTGCCACCTGTCGACCTTCACCCACGGCGACCATCACCCACGTCGACCTTCACCCATGTTGACCTAACGTGTCGACCCAACGGTGTAATGACAATACGATCCACACCCAATCTGAGGTGGTAGAGGCAAATACAGTAGGTCAATTTAAACATGCATGAGATAGGCATATTGATATCCTTACAAAGAAATAAGGATCAAATATGGTTTGAGGTAACATGTTTAAAAAAAGGGCAGACTAGATGGGCCAAGTGGTTCTTATCTGCCGTCAAATTCTATGTTTCTAATTGAATAAGTGAGTGGATGAAATGGTTACATTTACAGTTAAAGATACATTATTAGTATTTAAGAATTGAAGATACAGATAGTTTCCCCTCTCATTGTTACACGCGAGTGGGATCAACAGTCACACCCTCGATGTGAGTCCATTTGTAGGACCCATCAAAAACAGCCCCCGTTTTCTAATAATAACTGCTGGTCGTTATCAGTGAACCATAAACACTGATTGGAGGAGGCAAAAGTTCTTTCCAATAAGCAAAAATACCAGAAATCATTATGTACGCATAAGTACTGAAATAGATTTGTTATAATTATTAGATTTTGATCGAATTCTGATTATTTGCACAGTAACAAATGCTCTGTGTTGGTAGAAGACAGGGCTAACTACAAGTTATTCCCAGCGAGGGTGTGTGCACCTCCTGTAAAACCACAGGGATTATCTCTTATGATTGTTCTGGGCATGCCATTTCTAACAAAAAAATGGGTATGACCTGTAAGGTATAGGGCGGGCATTGTGTTTTCTCAGACTGGAATGTACAAGGGGTGCCAATTCATGACAGAGACACTGGCACAATTCCCGCAGATTACCAGCGGATTCACAGGATGATACCTGTGGAGACGGAGTTGGACGTGGGCCATCGTGGCATTGGGGGAGTCGGTGTGTACCCACATGAAGCACTGCTATTGTCAGTAGTGGCAGTACTGGGCGGCAAGAGGCTACGTACTGGGTGCCCACACTGTGCCAACTCTATACAGGCTCAGGATAATGTTTAAATTGGCAGAGCTCCTAGAGGTGAAATTACATATAATCTTGTCTTTCATCACCTCTCGTTCAGTGCCAGGTGCCAAAATTATTACAGGACTCAGCAGTTGCTGAATGTTTGCTTAGCATGATGGGACACAAAATCTACATAGATGTAAAGAAAGATAGATGTGAAATAGATTGCTATGAGACGGATACATATATGAGACGGAAGGGTAGTGCCCACATTCATCAAGTTCACATGGTCATAATGTCGACACTGAGCATGTTGGCATTCGTCATGTAGACAGTGATGAAGTGTTGACATGTTAGAATGTCACCATATCGTCCCTGGTGGCCCAGCGGTCACTGACCTTCTCCTGACAGCTGCAGTGGCGTCTTGCAAATCCCATTGGCCATATGGCCATCACTTTTGGGTCAGACATCCAATTATCTAGAGTTTCAGTAAGTATATATCCACTTATATGCAGTGCCTAACCCCCCCCCCCATTCAGCCTGATACTAGACCCTCCTCCATTCAATCTAATCCTAACCCCCCTCCATTCAGCCTAATCCTAACCCCCCTCCATTCAATCTAATCCTAACCCCCCTCCATTCAGCCTAATCCTAACCCCCCCCTCCATTCAGCCTAATCATAACCCCCTCCATTCATCCTAATCCTAACCCCCCTCCATTCAGCCTAATCCTAACCCCCCTCCATTCAGCCTAATCCTAACCCCCCCTCCATTCAGACTAATTCTAACCCCCCTCCATTCAGGCTAATACTAACCCCCCTCCATTCAGCCTAATCATAACCCCCTCCATTCAGCCTAATCCTAACCCCCCTCCATTCAGCCTAATCCTAACCCCCCTCCATTCAGCCTAATAACCCTCTCAATTCAGCCTAACCCTAACCCCCCTCCATTCAGCCTAATCCTAACCCCCCTTTGTGTTTATCCCTAACCCTGGCCTCTCCCTGCAGCATAAACCTAACACCCCCACAACATAGCCATAACCTCTTCATGCAGCCTAACCCTAATGTTGACATTCCAAGAATGTTGGCACATTGCTTGTCAACATTTTATCAATCTTAATGGTCAACGTTGTGGTGTATAAATGATGATTCTAAACATAGTCATTGTTGACCTTTTGACTATATCCTGAAAAAGATTGATATGAGGCAGATACTGTATATAGACAGACACAGGATAAATACAGATCTGAGATTTATAAACATAATAGAGATAGATGGAGCCGGCCTTGTTTCTACCGCCATCCACGTCGGCGGCCAGCTCCCACCAGGGGGCGCGCGTGCACGAGACGCCCGCGCGCTCCGTGGCAACAGAGCTCGGCGGGGGTCCCCGATGCCTCCAACGGTCCCCTTCGCCGCCCCAACCCCCCGAACTGGGCAGCGTCTCCCTAAAGCGGAGACGGGCTGGGAGATGCTGCCCAGCCGCCGCGATTCTGGAACACGGACACGTGTCCCAGTCTCTATCGCCGGCGCCGCCAGCGCAAGGGATCTGGCAAGCGCCGGGGATAGATAAGGCCAGCTCCATCTGTATACAGAAATATGGAAATTTTGTTTTGTGTATATATACAGATATAACATGTGTGAGATAGATATCAATATATAGAAACAATATGCCTGGATGTGATGGGGATACCGATTTTGTTTACTGTATACAGAATAACCCCTCCTTTTCAAGTGCCTGAGGGGTAATACTAAATTGATCAAGCAACATTGATTTTATATTGCTAAGTAAATATATACCAGTGAGATGTATTAGACCAGTGGTCGCCAACTTTATTTGGGGTGTGAGCTACTCAAGAAAAATTAAACTGCTTGAAGAACTACTAAAAATGTTTTTAGTGCTAATTTCTACTATGGTCCCTGTACCTGTCTGGCCAACTTCCAGCGGATCCCCTCTCCATCTCGCAGTGACTCCCAAGTACTTTCCCACTTATCTCTGTGGGAGTGTCAGCTGTTCTGCTGTCCCCCTCCAGTGGTGTGCATCTTCGTGGGTCCCCAGAGCAGCCTCCAGTCTGCTATGGGACAATGGGCCAGATGTACCAAGCTTGAAAAGTGATAAAATGGTGAATGATAAACAACCAGCCAATCCGCTCCTACCTGCCATGTCACAGGCTGGGTTTGAAAATTGACAGGTAGGAGCTGATTGGCAGGTGGTTTATCACTCTACATTTTATCACTTTTCAAGGCTAAGTACATCTCACCCAATGACACTGCAGATGCCAGTGGCTTCCGGGTTCTCTCTTCCTGCCTTGTGGTGGCTCTCGGATTCATGTCCTGATTTCAGGCGCTTAATATCCCAGCTGGCAGCAGTACTGTAGCTAGGCGAGCTACCCAAACTATGACCGTGTGCTACTGGTAGATCGCAAGCTACAGGTTGGAGACCACTGCAATAGACAATAAAGATAGACCAGCTGATAGGCCTGGTTTCAATCAGGTGAAAGTTTGCTTGCTGGGCAGAATATTGTAGCCCTTTTCACCCCCTTAGGAGTTAATACTAGAGATGTGCAGGTTCTGATTTACTCTGATTTCAAAGCAGGATCTTATTGGCTATCCCAAATCACTGTCAATTTGTTGACAGTTGATAGCCAATAAGATCCTGCTTGTAAATCAGAGCCTGCACATCTCTAGTTGATACCCAATAGTATTCCTGCTTAGTGGGTGGCTGCACATAACTGTCACAGTTTCTATATCACCCAGCAGGTCACATGTTTCATGTCATCTGACATTTGCACAATTGTCACATTTTCAAACAAAATAACGGTGATGAATTGTGATTGGCTGGCAGACATTTTACTACAGTACATATAGGTGTCCACATGATATGGCCATATAAGACCGATACGTTTAATATATATTAGGTACAACAAGCCCTGGTTCAATGCCCAGCTCAGACAACTCCGCCGAGCCAAAGAGGAGGACTACAACAGAGGTGACAGAGCACAATACAACCGAGCCAGGAACTCCCTAACAAGAGAAATCAGGCTAGCAAAAAAGCAGTTCTCTGACAAGCTGACAAATGACCTGTCCACTAATGACCCTTTAGCTGTGTGGAAAGGAATGCAATCTATAACCAGCTACAAGAAAACACCCAAACCCACCGCCATGTACAAAGACCTAGCTAATGAGCTGAACAACTTCTATTGCAGGTTTGAAAAAGTAGTCCACTGTGAACCAAACCATACTCTCTGTGCTACCCCAGTCACTCCAGGTCATCCAAGTAGAGGTGGAGGAGATGTTCAAGAGGGCCAAACCAAGGAAAGTGCCAGGTCCTTATGGGGTGTCACCATCTGCCCTGGGAGTATGCACGGGTCAACTTGCCCCCATATTCACCAGGATCTTCAACAAATCAATGGAGCTACGCAAGGTTCCCTCCTGCCTCAAAAGCTCCACTATTGTTCCGGTCCCCAAGAAATCAACTATTACAAATCTGAATGACTACCGGCCGATAGCTCTGACGTCTGTGATCATGAAAACATTTGAGCGCCTGGTACTGAACCACCTGAAAGCTGTGACTGGCCACCAGCTAGACCGCCTACCGATCTAATCGATGCGTTGAGGATGCAGTCAACCGGGCCTGCACTACATTCTGCAGCACCTGGATTTGCCTGGTACCTATGCAAGGGTCCTGTTTGTCAACTTCAGCTCGGCTTTCAACACAATCATCCCCAACATCCTCCACCTCAAACTACTCCGCCTAGGAGTCCCTGAAGCTACGTTTTCTTGGATTGTGGACTTTCTGAATGATAGAAAACAAGTTGTGAAAGCAGGGGAATTCGCCTCCCAAGTGCGGTCCATCAGCACAGGAGCCCCCCAGGGCTGTGTACTCTCACCCCTGCTCTTCTCCCTGTACACCAACGACTGCGCAATCAGTAAAGATAATCAAATTCGCAGATGACACTACCGTCATTGGTCTTTTCAGGGACAGGGACGAATCGGCCTACAGACAAGAAATGGACCGATTGGCCCGGTGGTGCAGCAGCAACCATCTAGAGCTCAAGCCTCTCAAAACCGTTGAGATGGAAGTGGAGTTTAAGAAGAAGGCTGTTGGTGTTCCTACGCTAACAATTTCTGACAGTGTGGTGTCACTTGTGGACTCCTTCAAGTTCCTAGGAACTTAAATGCGGGCCTAACACGGATACTATTGTTGGAAAAGCGCAGCAGAGGCTATTCTTCCTTAGGCAACTGAGGAAGTTCAACATCCCACAGAAGCTTCTGCTCCTCTTCTACTCCGCAATTGTGGAATCTGTACTGTGCTCCTCAATACCGGTTTTGTACAGCTCCGCCAGTGAGAGAGACAAATACAGACTCCAAAAGGTGGTCAGAACTGCTGAGACGATAATCGGGACGGACCTTCCCTCTGTCCAGGACCTGTACCTGTCCAGAGCAAAAAAGCAGGCAACAAAGATAGTCAAGGACCAACTAAATCCTGACCATGGCTTGTTTAACCTGCTGCCATCAGGTAGACTCTACAAGGCTATTCCCACCAGGTCCACCAGAAGCCTAAAAAGTTTCTTTCTTTAGGCGGTTCACCTGTTGACACGTGAACTCATGAACATCTCACTGTCTAGTCGCGCCATAACCCTTTGCACATAATCTAACACGGTGTCCCCTTGGAATAACTTTCTATATGACTGTACATGTTTCCCCACCTGTTTATATTGTTTATACTGTTTACTTGTTACCCACCTGGCTTCTGCACAGCAAACCGAAAACAAATTCCTAGTATACGCAAGTATACCTGGCCAATAAAGCTGATTCTGATCAATCATATTACAGATAATTGTATAATGTCAGTAAAATACTTTAATGAACCATCCCTGGTCTGTCTAGATTACTGGGGAAGTTTGGGGTCACTTAGAAATGTCCTTATTTCTGAAAGAAAAGCACTGTTTTTTTCAATGAAGATAACATTAAATTAATCAGAAAAACACTGTATACATTATTAATGTGGTAAATAACTATACTAGCTGCAAACGTCTGCTTTCTAAAGAAATATTTACATAGGTGCATAAAGGCCCATTTCCAGCAACCATCACTCCAGCGTGCAATGATACATTGTGTTTGCTAATCGCGTTAGAAGACTAATGGATTATTAGAAAACCCTTGTGTAGGTTAGCACATCTTAAAATGGGTTTGCTCATTAGAAAAGCTATAAAACTGGCCTTCCTTTGAGCTGGTTGAGCAGTACATTTGTAGGTTTGATTATACTCTCAAAATGGCCACAAAAAGAGAACTAATGTGAAACTCGGCAGTCTATTCTTGTTCTTCAAAATGAAGGCTACGCTGTGTACTACTCCCTTCAGAGAACAGCACAAATAGGCTCTTACTAGAGTAGAAAAAGAAGAGGGAGGCCCCGATGCACAACTGAGCAAAAAGACAAGTACATTAGTCTCTAGTTTCCGAAATGGACGCCTCACAGGTTCTCAACTTGCAGCTTCATTAATTGGCAACCGCAAAATGCCAACATCTACAATGAAGAGATGTTCAATGTAAAGAAAATGTAAAGAAAAAGCCATATCTGAGACTGGCCAATAAAAGTAAAAGGGCAAAAGAATACAGGACAAAGGAACATTGGTAAAAAGTGTGATTCACAGACAAATCGAGATTTGAGGTGCTTGGATCACACAGAAGAACATTTGTGAGTAGCAGGTGAAAAGATGCTGGAAGAGTGCCTGACGTCATCTGTCAAGCATGGTGGAGGTAATGTCATGGTCTGGGGCTGTTTTGGTGCTGGTAAAGTGGGAGATTTGTACAAGGTAAAAGGGATTTTAAAGAAGGAAGGCTATCACTCCATTTTGCAAGGCCATCATACTCTGTGGACAGCACTCGATCGGAGCCAATTTTCTCTTCCAACAGGACAATGACCCAAAGCACATCTCCAACTTAATCAACAACTATTTAGGGAAGAAGCAGGCAGCTGGTATTCTGCCTGTAATGGAGTGGCCAGCACAGTCACCAGATCTCAACCTCATTGAGCTGTTGTGGGAGCAGCTTGATCCGTATGTACCATACAGGAAGTGCCCCTCAAGCCAATCCAAGTTGTGGGAGGGACTTCAGGAAGTGTGGAGTGAAATTTCTTCAGATTACCTCATCAAATTAAAAGCTAGAATGCCAAAGGTCTGCAATGCTATAATGGCTGCAAATGAAGCATTCACTGACAAAAGCAAAGCTTGAAGGACAAAATCATTATTTCTAACCTTGCCAATGTCTTGACTATATGTTCTATTTATTTTGCAACTCATTTGATAAATGAAACACGAAATTGTCTGGCTGTGTAGTGTATATTTATCTGAAACACCAATATTTGGAGAATGGGTACTCGGCTCAGTCCTGGGCGAAAGAACACACCAGAAGGATGTAGATATAGTATAGATATACTCATCCTCTTACATAACGAGGCACGATAGAGCAGTGGTTGCACTATCCTGGATTTTGGGGGGGGGCACTGCCCAGTCACTATACAGGTACACTACGTAATAATCTTACCCTATACACAGAATTCATGGCTTTCTGGAGCGTAATGAATATTCCCCTCATGTTTCCAGTCTCTGACCTTTGCAAGTAATCACATGTTATGGTAATGAGCGAGTCCTGTAAGGCTATCACGCACATAAGCCGCATTCATGTTTTTTTTAAAGACTTCTGCGTATTCGTTAATATATTTATTTAATTTCACCAATGGCTACTTCATAAAAGTCCCTTCATCTACTCTCGGCAAAGTAAGGTCATATTATAATTCACCACCTGGTTGGGGTGTTCTATAAGATAATGGGGGGCTGCGGAGAAATCTGTGCTCCATCTTTCACAGACCTGACAGTACCTGAAGGCTGGAAAGGTAAAAAATGAAAAGCGCAGTGACAGGGTACAGATATCTGGTTATATAGAGGGACAGGGGCGGTGCAGTGACAGGGTACAGATATCTGGTTATATAGAGGGACAGGGGCGGTGCAGTGACAGGGTACATATATCTGGTTATATAGAGGGACAGGGGCGGTGCAGTGACAGGGTACAGATATCTGGTTATATAGAGGGACAGGGGCGGTGCAGTGACAGGGTACAGATATCTGGTTATATAGAGGGACAGAGGCGGTGCAGTGACAGGGCACAGATATCTGGTTATATAGAGGGACAGGGGTGGTGCAGTGACAGGGTACATATATCTGGTTATATAGAGGGACAGGGGCGGTGCAGTGACAGGGTACATATATCTGGTTATATAGAGGGACAGGGGCGGTGCAGTGACAGGGTACAGATATCTGGTTATATAGAGGGACAGGGGTGGTGCAGTGACAGGGTACATATATCTGGTTATATAGAGGGACAGGGGCGGTGCAGTGACAGGGTACATATATCTGGTTATATAGAGGGACAGGGGCGGTGCAGTGACAGGGTACAGATATCTGGTTATATAGAGGGACAGGGGCGGTGCAGTGACAGGGTACAGATATCTGGTTATATAGAGGGACAGGGGCGGTGCAGTGACAGGGCACAGATATCTGGTTATATAGAGGGACAGGGGCGGTGCAGTGACAGGGTACATATATCTGGTTATATAGAGGGACAGGGGCGGTGCAGTGACAGGGTACATATATCTGGTTATATAGAGGGACAGGGGCGGTGCAGTGACAGGGTACAGATATCTGGTTATATAGAGGGACAGGGGCGGTGCAGTGACAGGGTACAGATATCTGGTTATATAGAGGGACAGGGGCGGTGCAGTGACAGGGTACAGATATCTGGTTATATAGAGGGACAGGGGCGGTGCAGTGACAGGGTACAGATATCTGGTTATATAGAGGGACAGAGGCGGTGCAGTGACAGGGCACAGATATCTGGTTATATAGAGGGACAGGGGTGGTGCAGTGACAGGGTACATATATCTGGTTATATAGAGGGACAGGGGCGGTGCAGTGACAGGGTACATATATCTGGTTATATAGAGGGACAGGGGCGGTGCAGTGACAGGGTACAGATATCTGGTTATATAGAGGGACAGGGGTGGTGCAGTGACAGGGTACATATATCTGGTTATATAGAGGGACAGGGGCGGTGCAGTGACAGGGTACATATATCTGGTTATATAGAGGGACAGGGGCGGTGCAGTGACAGGGTACAGATATCTGGTTATATAGAGGGACAGGGGCGGTGCAGTGACAGGGTACAGATATCTGGTTATATAGAGGGACAGGGGCGGTGCAGTGACAGGGCACAGATATCTGGTTATATAGAGGGACAGGGGCGGTGCAGTGACAGGGTACATATATCTGGTTATATAGAGGGACAGGGGCGGTGCAGTGACAGGGTACATATATCTGGTTATATAGAGGGACAGGGGCGGTGCAGTGACAGGGTACAGATATCTGGTTATATAGAGGGACAGGGGCGGTGCAGTGACAGGGTACAGATATCTGGTTATATAGAGGGACAGGGGCGGTGCAGTGACAGGGTACAGATATCTGGTTATATAGAGGGACAGGGGCGGTGCAGTGACAGGGTACAGATATCTGGTTATATAGAGGGACAGGGGCGGTGCAGTGACAGGGTACAGATATCTGGTTATATAGAGGGACAGGGGCGGTGCAGTGACAGGGTACAGATATCTGGTTATATAGAGGGACAGGGGCGGTGCAGTGACAGGGTACAGATATCTGGTTATATAGAGGGACAGGGGCGGTGCAGTGACAGGGTACAGATATCTGGTTATATAGAGGGACAGGGGCGGTGCAGTGACAGGGTACAGATATCTGGTTATATAGAGGGACAGGGGCGGTGCAGTGACAGGGTACATATATCTGGTTATATAGAGGGACAGGGGCGGTGCAGTGACAGGGTACATATATCTGGTTATATAGAGGGACAGGGGCGGTGCAGTGACAGGGTACAGATATCTGGTTATATAGAGGGACAGGGGCGGTGCAGTGACAGGGTACAGATATCTGGTTATATAGAGGGACAGGGGCGGTGCAGTGACAGGGTACATATATCTGGTTATATAGAGGGACAGGGGCGGTGCAGTGACAGGGTACATATATCTGGTTATATAGAGGGACAGGGGCGGTGCAGTGACAGGGTACAGATATCTGGTTATATAGAGGGACAGGGGCGGTGCAGTGACAGGGTACAGATATCTGGTTATATAGAGGGACAGGGGCGGTGCAGTGACAGGGTACAGATATCTGGTTATATAGAGGGACAGGGGCGGTGCAGTGACAGGGTACATATATCTGGTTGTATAGAGGGACAGGGGCGGTGCAGTGACAGGGTACATATATCTGGTTATATAGAGGGACAGGGGCGGTGCAGTGACAGGGTACAGATATCTGGTTATATAGAGGGACAGAGGCGGTGCAGTGACAGGGTACATATATCTGGTTATATAGAGGGACAGGGGTGGTGCAGTGACAGGGTACAGATATCTGGTTATATAGAGGGACAGGGGCGGTGCAGTGACAGGGTACAGATATCTGGTTATATAGAGAGAAAGGGGCGGTGCAGTGACAGGGTACAGATATCTGGTTATATAGAGGGACAGGGGCGGTGCAGTGACAGGGTACAGAGGTCTGGTTATATAGAGGGACAGAGGCGGTGCGGTGACAGGGTACAGATATCTGGTTATATAGAGGTAAAGGGGCGGTGCAGTGACAGGGTACAGAGGTCTGGTTATATAGAGGGACAGGGGCGGTGCAGTGACAGGGTACATATATCTGGTTATATAGAGGGACAGGGGCGGTGCAGTGACAGGGTACATATATCTGGTTATATAGAGGGACAGGGGCGGTGCAGTGACAGGGTACAGATATCTGGTTATATAGAGGGACAGGGGCGGTGCAGTGACAGGGTACAGATATCTGGTTGTATAGAGGGACAGGGGCGGTGCAGTGACAGGGTACAGATATCTGGTTATATAGAGGGACAGGGGCGGTGCAGTGACAGGGTACAGATATCTGGTTATATAGAGGGACAGGGGCGGTGCAGTGACAGGGTACATATATCTGGTTGTATAGAGGGACAGGGGCGGTGCAGTGACAGGGTACATATATCTGGTTATATAGAGGGACAGGGGCGGTGCAGTGACAGGGTACAGATATCTGGTTATATAGAGGGACAGAGGCGGTGCAGTGACAGGGTACATATATCTGGTTATATAGAGGGACAGGGGTGGTGCAGTGACAGGGTACAGATATCTGGTTATATAGAGGGACAGGGGCGGTGCAGTGACAGGGTACAGATATCTGGTTATATAGAGAGAAAGGGGCGGTGCAGTGACAGGGTACAGATATCTGGTTATATAGAGGGACAGGGGCGGTGCAGTGACAGGGTACAGAGGTCTGGTTATATAGAGGGACAGAGGCGGTGCGGTGACAGGGTACAGATATCTGGTTATATAGAGGTAAAGGGGCGGTGCAGTGACAGGGTACAGAGGTCTGGTTATATAGAGGGACAGGGGCGGTGCAGTGACAGGGTACAGAGGTCTGGTTATATAGAGGTAAAGGGGCGGTGCAGTGACAGGGTATATATATCTGGTTATATAGAGGGACAGGTGTACTGTAGTGACAGGGTACAGATATCTGGTTATATAGAGGGACAGGGGCGGTGCAGTGACAGGGTACAGATATCTGGTTATATAGAGGGACAGGGGCGATGCAGTGACAGGGTACAGATATCAGGTTATATAGAGGGACAGGGGCGATACAGTGATAGGGTACAGAGGTCTGGTTATATAGAGGGACAGAGGCGGTGCAGTGACAGGGTACAGATATCTGGTTATATAGAGGGACAGGGGCGGTGCAGTGACAGGGTACAGATATCTGGTGATATAGAGGGACAAGGGTGGTGCAGTGACAGGGTACAGATATCTGGTTATATAGAGGTAAAGGGGCGTTGCAGTGACAGGGTACAGAGGTCTGGTTATATAGAGGGACAGGGGCGGTGCAGTGACAGGGTACAGAGGTCTGGTTATATAGAGGGACAGAGGCGGTTCAGTGACAGGGTACATATATCTGGTTATATAGAGGGACAGGTGTAATGCAGTGACAGGGTACAGATATCTGGTTATATAGAGGGACAGGGGCGGTGCAGTGACAGGGTACAGAGGTCTGGTTATATAGAGGGACAGGGGCGATGCAGTGACAGGGTACAGATATCTGGTTATATAGAGGGACAGAGGCGGTGCAGTGACAGGATACAGATATCTGGTTATATAGAGGGACAGGGACGGTGCAGTGACAGGGTACATATATCTGATTATATAGAGGGACAAGTGTAGTGTAGTGACAGGGTACAGATATCTGGTTATATAGAGGGACAGGGGTGGTGCAGTGACAGGGTACAGATATCTGGTTATATAGAGGGACAGGGGCGGTGCAGTGACAGGGTACAGATATCTGGTTATATAGAGGGACAGGGGTGGTGCAGTGACAGGGTACAGATATCTGGTTATATAGAGGGACAGAGGCGGTGCAGTGACAGGGTACATATATCTGGTTATATAGAGGGACAGGGGTGGTGCAGTGACAGGGTACAGAGGTCTGGTTATATAGAGGGACAGAGGCGGTGCAGTGACAGGGTACAGATATCTGGTTATATAGAGGGACAGGTGTACTGTAGTGACAGGGTACAGATATCTGGTTATATAGAGGGACAGGGGCGGTGCAGTGACAGGGTACAGAGGTCTGGTTATATAGAGGGACAGAGGCGGTGCAGTGACAGGGTACAGATGTCTGGTTATATAGAGGGACAGGGGCGGTGCAGTGACAGGGTACAGAGGTCTGGTTATATAGAGGGACGGAGGCGGTGCAGTGACAGGGTACAGAGGTCTGGTTATATAGAGGGACAGGGGGTACAGTGACAGGGCACATATATCTGGTTATATAAAGGGACAGGGGCGATGCAGTGACAGGGCACAGATATCTGGTTATATAGAGGGACAGGGGCAGTGTAGTGACAGGGTACAGATATCTGGTTATATAGAGGGACAGGGGCGGTGCAGTGACAGGGTACATATATCTGGTTATATAGAGGGACAGGGGCAGTGCAGTGACAGGGTACAGAGGTCTGGTTATATAGAGGGACAGAGGCGGTTCAGTGACAGGGTACAGAGGTCTGGTTATATAGAGGGACAGAGGCGGTGCAGTGACAGGGTACAGATATCTGGTTATATAGAGGTAAAGGGGCGGTGCAGTGATAGGGTACAGAGGTCTGGTTATATAGAGGGACAGAGGCGGTGCAGTGACAGGGTACAGAGGTCTGGTTATATAGAGGGACAGAGGCGGTGCAGTGACAGGGTACAGGTATCTGGTTATATAGAGGGACAGGGGTGGTGCAGTGACAGGGTACAGAGGTCTGGTTATATAGAGGGACAGAGGCGGTGCAGTGACAGGGTACATATATCTGGTTATATAGAGGGACAGGTGTACTGTAGTGACAGGGTACAGATATCAGGTTATATAGAGGGACAGGGGCGATACAGTGATAGGGTACAGAGGTCTGGTTATATAGAGGGACAGAGGCGGTGCAGTGACAGGGTACAGATATCTGGTTATATAGAGGGACAGGGGCGGTGCAGTGACAGGGTACAGATATCTGGTGATATAGAGGGACAAGGGTGGTGCAGTGACAGGGTACAGATATCTGGTTATATAGAGGGACAGGGGCGGTGCAGTGACAGGGTACAGATATCTGGTTATATAGAGGGACAGGGGCGGTGCAGTGACAGGGTACAGATATCTGGTTATATAGAGGGACAGGGGCGGTGCAGTGACAGGGTACATATATCTGGTTGTATAGATGGACAGGGGCGGTGCAGTGACAGGGTACATATATCTGGTTATATAGGGGGACAGGGGCGGTGCAGTGACAGGGTACAGATATCTGGTTATATAGAGGGACAGAGGCGGTGCAGTGACAGGGTACATATATCTGGTGATATAGAGGGACAGGGGTGGTGCAGTGACAGGGTACAGATATCTGGTTATATAGAGGGACAGGGGCGGTGCAGTGACAGGGTACAGATATCTGGTTATATAGAGGGACAGGGGTGGTGCAGTGACAGGGTACAGATATCTGGTTATATAGAGGGACAGAGGCGGTGCAGTGACAGGGTACAGATATCTGGTTATATAGAGGGACAGGGGCGGTGCAGTGACAGGGTACAGAGGTCTGGTTATATAGAGGGACAGAGGCGGTGCGGTGACAGGGTACAGATATCTGGTTATATAGAGGTAAAGGGGCGGTGCAGTGACAGGGTACAGAGGTCTGGTTATATAGAGGGACAGGGGCGGTGCAGTGACAGGGTACAGAGGTCTGGTTATATAGAGGTAAAGGGGCGGTGCAGTGACAGGGTATATATATCTGGTTATATAGAGGGACAGGTGTACTGTAGTGACAGGGTACAGATATCTGGTTATATAGAGGGACAGGGGCGGTGCAGTGACAGGGTACAGATATCTGGTTATATAGAGGGACAGGGGCGATGCAGTGACAGGGTACAGATATCAGGTTATATAGAGGGACAGGGGGCGATACAGTGATAGGGTACAGAGGTCTGGTTATATAGAGGGACAGAGGCGGTGCAGTGACAGGGTACAGATATCTGGTTATATAGAGGGACAGGGGCGGTGCAGTGACAGGGTACAGATATCTGGTGATATAGAGGGACAAGGGTGGTGCAGTGACAGGGTACAGATATCTGGTTATATAGAGGTAAAGGGGCGTTGCAGTGACAGGGTACAGAGGTCTGGTTATATAGAGGGACAGGGGCGGTGCAGTGACAGGGTACAGAGGTCTGGTTATATAGAGGGACAGAGGCGGTTCAGTGACAGGGTACATATATCTGGTTATATAGAGGGACAGGTGTAATGCAGTGACAGGGTACAGATATCTGGTTATATAGAGGGACAGGGGCGGTGCAGTGACAGGGTACAGAGGTCTGGTTATATAGAGGGACAGGGGCGATGCAGTGACAGGGTACAGATATCTGGTTATATAGAGGGACAGAGGCGGTGCAGTGACAGGATACAGATATATGGTTATATAGAGGGACAGGGGCGGTGCAGTGACAGGGTACATATATCTGATTATATAGAGGGACAAGTGTAGTGTAGTGACAGGGTACAGATATCTGGTTATATAGAGGGACAGGGGCGGTGCAGTGACAGGGTACAGAGGTCTGGTTATATAGAGGGACAGGGGCGGTGCAGTGACAGGGTACAGAGGTCTGGTTATATAGAGGTAAAGGGGCGGTGCAGTGACAGGGTATATATATCAGGTTATATAGAGGGACAGGGGCGATACAGTGATAGGGTACAGAGGTCTGGTTATATAGAGGGACAGAGGCGGTGCAGTGACAGGGTACAGATATCTGGTTATACAGAGGGATAGGGGCGGTGCAGTGACAGGGTACAGATATCTGGTGATATAGAGGGACAAGGGTGGTGCAGTGACAGGGTACAGATATCTGGTTATATAGAGGGACAGGGGCGGTGCAGTGACAGGGTACAGATATCTGTTTATATAGAGGGACAGAGGCGGTGCAGTGACAGGGCACAGATATCTGGTTATATAGAGGGACAGGGGCGGTGCAGTGACAGGGTACAGATATCTGGTTATATAGAGGGACAGGGGCGGTGCAGTGACAGGGTACATATATCTGGTTGTATAGAGGGACAGGGGCGGTGCAGTGACAGGGTACATATATCTGGTTATATAGAGGGACAGGGGCGGTGCAGTGACAGGGTACAGATATCTGGTTATATAGAGGGACAGAGGCGGTGCAGTGACAGGGTACATATATCTGGTTATATAGAGGGACAGGGGTGGTGCAGTGACAGGGTACAGATACAGTATCTGGTTATATAGAGGGACAGGGGCGGTGCAGTGACAGGGTACAGATATCTGGTTATATAGAGAGAAAGGGGCGGTGCAGTGACAGGGTACAGAGGTCTGGTTATATAGAGGGACAGGGGCAGTGCAGTGACAGGGTACAGAGGTCTGGTTATATAGAGGTAAAGGGGCGGTGCAGTGACAGGGTATATATATCTGGTTATATAGAGGGACAGGTGTACTGTAGTGACAGGGTACAGATATCTGGTTATATAGAGGGACAGGGGCGGTGCAGTGACAGGGTACAGATATCTGGTTATATAGAGGGACAGGGGCGATGCAGTGACAGGGTACAGATATCAGGTTATATAGAGGGACAGGGGCGATACAGTGATAGGGTACAGAGGTCTGGTTATATAGAGGGACAGGGGCGGTGCAGTGACAGGGTACAGATATCTGGTGATATAGAGGGACAAGGGTGGTGCAGTGACAGGGTACAGATATCTGGTTATATAGAGGTAAAGGGGCGTTGCAGTGACAGGGTACAGAGGTCTGGTTATATAGAGGGACAGGGGCGGTGCAGTGACAGGGTACAGAGGTCTGGTTATATAGAGGGACAGAGGCGGTTCAGTGACAGGGTACAGATATCTGGTTATATAGAGGGACAGGGGCGGTGCAGTGACAGGGTACATATATCTGGTTATATAGAGGGACAGGGGCGGTGCAGTGACAGGGTACATATATCTGGTTATATAGAGGGACAGGGGCGGTGCAGTGACAGGGTACAGATATCTGGTTATATAGAGGGACAGAGGCGGTTCAGTGACAGGGTACAGAGGTCTGGTTATATAGAGGGACAGAGGCGGTGCAGTGACAGGGTACAGATATCTGGTTATATAGAGGTAAAGGGGCGGTGCAGTGACAGGGTACAGAGGTCTGGTTATATAGAGGGACAGAGGCGGTGCAGTGACAGGGTACAGAGGTCTGGTTATATAGAGGTAAAGGGGCGGTGCAGTGACAGGGTATATATATCTGGTTATATAGAGGGACAGGTGTACTGTAGTGACAGGGTACAGATATCTGGTTATATAGAGGGACAAGGGCGGTGCAGTGACAGGGTACAGATATCTGGTTATATAGAGGGACAGGGGCGATGCAGTGACAGGGTACAGATATCAGGTTATATAGAGGGACAGGGGTGATCAGGGCCGGTGCTAGGGTGTCCGGCGCCCTCCTGCAAACCATACATTTTGCACCCTTTCACATAGCCATTGCAACAAGCTGCAGCCCGATTGTGGGAGCGTATGCAACATGCGATCCTATGGAGGATCTCTGGTGCATGTACATGTATGCATACACCATCTCAGTGCTGTGTCCGCAAAATGTTACAGGCACTAAAGGTGCCCATACACGCTGCGAGAATCTCATACGTTATGGGCTAGATGGCATCACACGGCATGCATGCAATGTGTGTGCGATGCGATCTGAAAGCAGTACAAAAAGTATGTGCAGCATTACACCCCTCGTGTGACTGAGGGGGAAAGGAGGGGAGAGTAGAAGGAGATGGAAGAAGAGGGGAGGAGATAGAGGGGGCGGAGTGTTGAGGACTGGCAGTGGCACTGGCACAGCACACTGAGAAAAGGGAAGGAAGGGGAGGTGGCACTGCTGCCTGTTCATCATTTGCTTGACAGCTGACAGGCGCAGGGAGCAATGGGTAGGGGGCGGATCCATGTCATCCAGGCATTCAGAGACAGCGCTACATGCCTCAGCGCAAGTGTCCGTGAGGAAGAGGGAGCAGGTCGCAGGAGGAGGACAGTGTGTGTGTGGTGCAGGGAGCTGCTCAGCCTCTTCATACTGCCGCCCGCGGTGCAGGGAGCAGCTCTTTATTCTGCTGCCTGCCTGCTGTCAGACAGGCGCTGTGGGCAGTGTGCAGGAGGCAGTGACAGTGAGGGCTGAGGCAGCTTTAGCAGAGCAGGGAGGGAGACAGCGCCTTTTCAGCATGGCGCCTCCCTGCTTTGCAGGAGCTGCTGAGTGGGTAGCGCCGGCCCTGGGGGTGATACAGTGATAGGGTACAGAGGTCTGGTTATATAGAGGGACAGAGGCGGTGCAGTGACAGGGTACAGATATCTGGTTATATAGAGGGACAGGGGCGGTGCAGTGACAGGGTACAGATATCTGGTGATATAGAGGGACAAGGGTGGTGCAGTGACAGGGTACAGATATCTGGTTATATAGAGGTAAAGGGGCGTTGCAGTGACAGGGTACAGAGGTCTGGTTATATAGAGGGACAGAGGCGGTTCAGTGACAGGGTACATATATCTGGTTATATAGAGGGACAGGTGTAATGCAGTGACAGGGTACAGATATCTGGTTATATAGAGGGACAGGGGCGGTGCAGTGACAGGGTACAGAGGTCTGGTTATATAGAGGGACAGGGGCGATGCAGTGACAGGGTACAGATATCTGGTTATATAGAGGGACAGAGGCGGTGCAGTGACAGGATACAGATATCTGGTTATATAGAGGGACAGGGGCGGTGCAGTGACAGGGTACATATATCTGATTATATAGAGGGACAAGTGTAGTGTAGTGACAGGGTACAGATATCTGGTTATATAGAGGGACAGGGGTGGTGCAGTGACAGGGTACAGATATCTGGTTATATAGAGGGACAGGGGCGGTGCAGTGACAGGGTACAGATATCTGGTTATATAGAGGGACAGGGGTGGTGCAGTGACAGGGTACAGATATCTGGTTATATAGAGGGACAGAGGCGGTGCAGTGACAGGGTACATATATCTGGTTATATAGAGGGACAGGGGTGGTGCAGTGACAGGGTACAGAGGTCTGGTTATATAGAGGGACAGAGGCGGTGCAGTGACAGGGTACAGATATCTGGTTATATAGAGGGACAGGTGTACTGTAGTGACAGGGTACAGATATCTGGTTATATAGAGGGACAGGGGCGGTGCAGTGACAGGGTACAGAGGTCTGGTTATATAGAGGGACAGAGGCGGTGCAGTGACAGGGTACAGATGTCTGGTTATATAGAGGGACAGGGGCGGTGCAGTGACAGGGTACAGAGGTCTGGTTATATAGAGGGACGGAGGCGGTGCAGTGACAGGGTACAGATATCTGGTTATATAGAGGGACAGGGGGTACAGTGACAGGGCACATATATCTGGTTATATAAAGGGACAGGGGCGATGCAGTGACAGGGCACAGATATCTGGTTATATAGAGGGACAGGGGCAGTGTAGTGACAGGGTACAGATATCTGGTTATATAGAGGGACAGGGGCGGTGCAGTGACAGGGTACATATATCTGGTTATATAGAGGGACAGGGGCAGTGCAGTGACAGGGTACAGAGGTCTGGTTATATAGAGGGACAGAGGCGGTTCAGTGACAGGGTACAGAGGTCTGGTTATATAGAGGGACAGAGGCGGTGCAGTGACAGGGTACAGATATCTGGTTATATAGAGGTAAAGGGGCGGTGCAGTGACAGGGTACAGAGGTCTGGTTATATAGAGGGACAGAGGCGGTGCAGTGACAGGGTACAGAGGTCTGGTTATATAGAGGGACAGAGGCGGTGCAGTGACAGGGTACAGGTGTGGTGCAGTGACAGGGTACAGAGGTCTGGTTATATAGAGGGACAGAGGCGGTGCAGTGACAGGGTACATATATCTGGTTATATAGAGGGACAGGTGTACTGTAGTGACAGGGTACAGATATCAGGTTATATAGAGGGACAGGGGCGATACAGTGATAGGGTACAGAGGTCTGGTTATATAGAGGGACAGAGGCGGTGCAGTGACAGGGTACAGATATCTGGTTATATAGAGGGACAGGGGCGGTGCAGTGACAGGGTACAGATATCTGGTGATATAGAGGGACAAGGGTGGTGCAGTGACAGGGTACAGATATCTGGTTATATAGAGGGACAGGGGCGGTGCAGTGACAGGGTACAGATATCTGGTTATATAGAGGGACAGAGGCGGTGCAGTGACAGGGCACAGATATCTGGTTATATAGAGGGACAGGGGCGGTGCAGTGACAGGGCACAGATATCTGGTTATATAGAGGGACAGGGGCGGTGCAGTGACAGGGTACAGATATCTGGTTATATAGAGGGACAGGGGCGGTGCAGTGACAGGGTACATATATCTGGTTGTATAGAGGGACAGGGGCGGTGCAGTGACAGGGTACATATATCTGGTTATATAGAGGGACAGGGGCGGTGCAGTGACAGGGTACAGATATCTGGTTATATAGAGGGACAGAGGCGGTGCAGTGACAGGGTACATATATCTGGTTATATAGAGGGACAGGGGTGGTGCAGTGACAGGGTACAGATATCTGGTTATATAGAGGGAAAGGGGCGGTGCAGTGACAGGGTACAGATATCTGGTTATATAGAGGGACAGGGGTGGTGCAGTGACAGGGTACAGATATCTGGTTATATAGAGGGACAGAGGCGGTGCAGTGACAGGGTACAGATATCTGGTTATATAGAGGGACAGGGGCGGTGCAGTGACAGGGTACAGAGGTCTGGTTATATAGAGGGACAGAGGCGGTGCGGTGACAGGGTACAGATATCTGGTTATATAGAGGTAAAGGGGCGGTGCAGTGACAGGGTACAGAGGTCTGGTTATATAGAGGGACAGGGGCGGTGCAGTGACAGGGTACAGAGGTCTGGTTATATAGAGGTAAAGGGGCGGTGCAGTGACAGGGTATATATATCTGGTTATATAGAGGGACAGGTGTACTGTAGTGACAGGGTACAGATATCTGGTTATATAGAGGGACAGGGGCGGTGCAGTGACAGGGTACAGATATCTGGTTATATAGAGGGACAGGGGCGATGCAGTGACAGGGTACAGATATCAGGTTATATAGAGGGACAGGGGGCGATACAGTGATAGGGTACAGAGGTCTGGTTATATAGAGGGACAGAGGCGGTGCAGTGACAGGGTACAGATATCTGGTTATATAGAGGGACAGGGGCGGTGCAGTGACAGGGTACAGATATCTGGTTATATAGAGGGACAGGGGTGGTGCAGTGACAGGGTACAGATATCTGGTTATATAGAGGGACAGAGGCGGTGCAGTGACAGGGTACAGATATCTGGTTATATAGAGGGACAGGGGCGGTGCAGTGACAGGGTACAGAGGTCTGGTTATATAGAGGGACAGAGGCGGTGCGGTGACAGGGTACAGATATCTGGTTATATAGAGGTAAAGGGGCGGTGCAGTGACAGGGTACAGAGGTCTGGTTATATAGAGGGACAGGGGCGGTGCAGTGACAGGGTACAGAGGTCTGGTTATATAGAGGTAAAGGGGCGGTGCAGTGACAGGGTATATATATCTGGTTATATAGAGGGACAGGTGTACTGTAGTGACAGGGTACAGATATCTGGTTATATAGAGGGACAGGGGCGGTGCAGTGACAGGGTACAGATATCTGGTTATATAGAGGGACAGGGGCGATGCAGTGACAGGGTACAGATATCAGGTTATATAGAGGGACAGGGGGCGATACAGTGATAGGGTACAGAGGTCTGGTTATATAGAGGGACAGAGGCGGTGCAGTGACAGGGTACAGATATCTGGTTATATAGAGGGACAGGGGCGGTGCAGTGACAGGGTACAGATATCTGGTGATATAGAGGGACAAGGGTGGTGCAGTGACAGGGTACAGATATCTGGTTATATAGAGGTAAAGGGGCGTTGCAGTGACAGGGTACAGAGGTCTGGTTATATAGAGGGACAGGGGCGGTGCAGTGACAGGGTACAGAGGTCTGGTTATATAGAGGGACAGAGGCGGTTCAGTGACAGGGTACATATATCTGGTTATATAGAGGGACAGGTGTAATGCAGTGACAGGGTACAGATATCTGGTTATATAGAGGGACAGGGGCGGTGCAGTGACAGGGTACAGAGGTCTGGTTATATAGAGGGACAGGGGCGATGCAGTGACAGGGTACAGATATCTGGTTATATAGAGGGACAGAGGCGGTGCAGTGACAGGATACAGATATATGGTTATATAGAGGGACAGGGGCGGTGCAGTGACAGGGTACATATATCTGATTATATAGAGGGACAAGTGTAGTGTAGTGACAGGGTACAGATATCTGGTTATATAGAGGGACAGGGGCGGTGCAGTGACAGGGTACAGAGGTCTGGTTATATAGAGGGACAGGGGCGGTGCAGTGACAGGGTACAGAGGTCTGGTTATATAGAGGTAAAGGGGCGGTGCAGTGACAGGGTATATATATCAGGTTATATAGAGGGACAGGGGCGATACAGTGATAGGGTACAGAGGTCTGGTTATATAGAGGGACAGAGGCGGTGCAGTGACAGGGTACAGATATCTGGTTATACAGAGGGATAGGGGCGGTGCAGTGACAGGGTACAGATATCTGGTGATATAGAGGGACAAGGGTGGTGCAGTGACAGGGTACAGATATCTGGTTATATAGAGGGACAGGGGCGGTGCAGTGACAGGGTACAGATATCTGTTTATATAGAGGGACAGAGGCGGTGCAGTGACAGGGCACAGATATCTGGTTATATAGAGGGACAGGGGCGGTGCAGTGACAGGGTACAGATATCTGGTTATATAGAGGGACAGGGGCGGTGCAGTGACAGGGTACATATATCTGGTTGTATAGAGGGACAGGGGCGGTGCAGTGACAGGGTACATATATCTGGTTATATAGAGGGACAGGGGCGGTGCAGTGACAGGGTACAGATATCTGGTTATATAGAGGGACAGAGGCGGTGCAGTGACAGGGTACATATATATGGTTATATAGAGGGACAGGGGTGGTGCAGTGACAGGGTACAGATACAGTATCTGGTTATATAGAGGGACAGGGGCGGTGCAGTGACAGGGTACAGATATCTGGTTATATAGAGAGAAAGGGGCGGTGCAGTGACAGGGTACAGAGGTCTGGTTATATAGAGGGACAGGGGCAGTGCAGTGACAGGGTACAGAGGTCTGGTTATATAGAGGTAAAGGGGCGGTGCAGTGACAGGGTATATATATCTGGTTATATAGAGGGACAGGTGTACTGTAGTGACAGGGTACAGATATCTGGTTATATAGAGGGACAGGGGCGGTGCAGTGACAGGGTACAGATATCTGGTTATATAGAGGGACAGGGGCGATGCAGTGACAGGGTACAGATATCAGGTTATATAGAGGGACAGGGGCGATACAGTGATAGGGTACAGAGGTCTGGTTATATAGAGGGACAGGGGCGGTGCAGTGACAGGGTACAGATATCTGGTGATATAGAGGGACAAGGGTGGTGCAGTGACAGGGTACAGATATCTGGTTATATAGAGGTAAAGGGGCGTTGCAGTGACAGGGTACAGAGGTCTGGTTATATAGAGGGACAGGGGCGGTGCAGTGACAGGGTACAGAGGTCTGGTTATATAGAGGGACAGAGGCGGTTCAGTGACAGGGTACAGATATCTGGTTATATAGAGGGACAGGGGCGGTGCAGTGACAGGGTACATATATCTGGTTATATAGAGGGACAGGGGCGGTGCAGTGACAGGGTACATATATCTGGTTATATAGAGGGACAGGGGCGGTGCAGTGACAGGGTACAGATATCTGGTTATATAGAGGGACAGAGGCGGTTCAGTGACAGGGTACAGAGGTCTGGTTATATAGAGGGACAGAGGCGGTGCAGTGACAGGGTACAGATATCTGGTTATATAGAGGTAAAGGGGCGGTGCAGTGACAGGGTACAGAGGTCTGGTTATATAGAGGGACAGAGGCGGTGCAGTGACAGGGTACAGAGGTCTGGTTATATAGAGGTAAAGGGGCGGTGCAGTGACAGGGTATATATATCTGGTTATATAGAGGGACAGGTGTACTGTAGTGACAGGGTACAGATATCTGGTTATATAGAGGGACAAGGGCGGTGCAGTGACAGGGTACAGATATCTGGTTATATAGAGGGACAGGGGCGATGCAGTGACAGGGTACAGATATCAGGTTATATAGAGGGACAGGGGTGATCAGGGCCGGTGCTAGGGTGTCCGGCGCCCTCCTGCAAACCATACATTTTGCACCCTTTCACATAGCCATTGCAACAAGCTGCAGCCCGATTGTGGGAGCGTATGCAACATGCGATCCTATGGAGGATCTCTGGTGCATGTACATGTATGCATACACCATCTCAGTGCTGTGTCCGCAAAATGTTACAGGCACTAAAGGTGCCCATACACGCTGCGAGAATCTCATACGTTATGGGCTAGATGGCATCACACGGCATGCATGCAATGTGTGTGCGATGCGATCTGAAAGCAGTACAAAAAGTATGTGCAGCATTACACCCCTCGTGTGACTGAGGGGGAAAGGAGGGGAGAGTAGAAGGAGATGGAAGAAGAGGGGAGGAGATAGAGGGGGCGGAGTGTTGAGGACTGGCAGTGGCACTGGCACAGCACACTGAGAAAAGGGAAGGAAGGGGAGGTGGCACTGCTGCCTGTTCATCATTTGCTTGACAGCTGACAGGCGCAGGGAGCAATGGGTAGGGGGCGGATCCATGTCATCCAGGCATTCAGAGACAGCGCTACATGCCTCAGCGCAAGTGTCCGTGAGGAAGAGGGAGCAGGTCGCAGGAGGAGGACAGTGTGTGTGTGGTGCAGGGAGCTGCTCAGCCTCTTCATACTGCCGCCCGCGGTGCAGGGAGCAGCTCTTTATTCTGCTGCCTGCCTGCTGTCAGACAGGCGCTGTGGGCAGTGTGCAGGAGGCAGTGACAGTGAGGGCTGAGGCAGCTTTAGCAGAGCAGGGAGGGAGACAGCGCCTTTTCAGCATGGCGCCTCCCTGCTTTGCAGGAGCTGCTGAGTGGGTAGCGCCGGCCCTGGGGGTGATACAGTGATAGGGTACAGAGGTCTGGTTATATAGAGGGACAGAGGCGGTGCAGTGACAGGGTACAGATATCTGGTTATATAGAGGGACAGGGGCGGTGCAGTGACAGGGTACAGATATCTGGTGATATAGAGGGACAAGGGTGGTGCAGTGACAGGGTACAGATATCTGGTTATATAGAGGTAAAGGGGCGTTGCAGTGACAGGGTACAGAGGTCTGGTTATATAGAGGGACAGAGGCGGTTCAGTGACAGGGTACATATATCTGGTTATATAGAGGGACAGGTGTAATGCAGTGACAGGGTACAGATATCTGGTTATATAGAGGGACAGGGGCGGTGCAGTGACAGGGTACAGAGGTCTGGTTATATAGAGGGACAGGGGCGATGCAGTGACAGGGTACAGATATCTGGTTATATAGAGGGACAGAGGCGGTGCAGTGACAGGATACAGATATCTGGTTATATAGAGGGACAGGGGCGGTGCAGTGACAGGGTACATATATCTGATTATATAGAGGGACAAGTGTAGTGTAGTGACAGGGTACAGATATCTGGTTATATAGAGGGACAGGGGTGGTGCAGTGACAGGGTACAGATATCTGGTTATATAGAGGGACAGGGGCGGTGCAGTGACAGGGTACAGATATCTGGTTATATAGAGGGACAGGGGTGGTGCAGTGACAGGGTACAGATATCTGGTTATATAGAGGGACAGAGGCGGTGCAGTGACAGGGTACATATATCTGGTTATATAGAGGGACAGGGGTGGTGCAGTGACAGGGTACAGAGGTCTGGTTATATAGAGGGACAGAGGCGGTGCAGTGACAGGGTACAGATATCTGGTTATATAGAGGGACAGGTGTACTGTAGTGACAGGGTACAGATATCTGGTTATATAGAGGGACAGGGGCGGTGCAGTGACAGGGTACAGAGGTCTGGTTATATAGAGGGACAGAGGCGGTGCAGTGACAGGGTACAGATGTCTGGTTATATAGAGGGACAGGGGCGGTGCAGTGACAGGGTACAGAGGTCTGGTTATATAGAGGGACGGAGGCGGTGCAGTGACAGGGTACAGATATCTGGTTATATAGAGGGACAGGGGGTACAGTGACAGGGCACATATATCTGGTTATATAAAGGGACAGGGGCGATGCAGTGACAGGGCACAGATATCTGGTTATATAGAGGGACAGGGGCAGTGTAGTGACAGGGTACAGATATCTGGTTATATAGAGGGACAGGGGCGGTGCAGTGACAGGGTACATATATCTGGTTATATAGAGGGACAGGGGCAGTGCAGTGACAGGGTACAGAGGTCTGGTTATATAGAGGGACAGAGGCGGTTCAGTGACAGGGTACAGAGGTCTGGTTATATAGAGGGACAGAGGCGGTGCAGTGACAGGGTACAGATATCTGGTTATATAGAGGTAAAGGGGCGGTGCAGTGACAGGGTACAGAGGTCTGGTTATATAGAGGGACAGAGGCGGTGCAGTGACAGGGTACAGAGGTCTGGTTATATAGAGGGACAGAGGCGGTGCAGTGACAGGGTACAGGTGTGGTGCAGTGACAGGGTACAGAGGTCTGGTTATATAGAGGGACAGAGGCGGTGCAGTGACAGGGTACATATATCTGGTTATATAGAGGGACAGGTGTACTGTAGTGACAGGGTACAGATATCAGGTTATATAGAGGGACAGGGGCGATACAGTGACAGGGTACAGAGGTCTGGTTATATAGAGGGACAGAGGCGGTGCAGTGACAGGGTACAGATATCTGGTTATATAGAGGGACAGGGGCGGTGCAGTGACAGGGTACAGATATCTGGTGATATAGAGGGACAAGGGTGGTGCAGTGACAGGGTACAGATATCTGGTTATATAGAGGGACAGGGGCGGTGCAGTGACAGGGTACAGATATCTGGTTATATAGAGGGACAGAGGCGGTGCAGTGACAGGGCACAGATATCTGGTTATATAGAGGGACAGGGGCGGTGCAGTGACAGGGCACAGATATCTGGTTATATAGAGGGACAGGGGCGGTGCAGTGACAGGGTACAGATATCTGGTTATATAGAGGGACAGGGGCGGTGCAGTGACAGGGTACATATATCTGGTTGTATAGAGGGACAGGGGCGGTGCAGTGACAGGGTACATATATCTGGTTATATAGAGGGACAGGGGCGGTGCAGTGACAGGGTACAGATATCTGGTTATATAGAGGGACAGAGGCGGTGCAGTGACAGGGTACATATATCTGGTTATATAGAGGGACAGGGGTGGTGCAGTGACAGGGTACAGATATCTGGTTATATAGAGGGAAAGGGGCGGTGCAGTGACAGGGTACAGATATCTGGTTATATAGAGGGACAGGGGTGGTGCAGTGACAGGGTACAGATATCTGGTTATATAGAGGGACAGAGGCGGTGCAGTGACAGGGTACAGATATCTGGTTATATAGAGGGACAGGGGCGGTGCAGTGACAGGGTACAGAGGTCTGGTTATATAGAGGGACAGAGG
Organism: Crinia signifera; assembly: GCF_055691185.1. NCBI lineage: Eukaryota > Metazoa > Chordata > Amphibia > Anura > Myobatrachidae > Crinia > Crinia signifera. Next base: position 55,647,355 of record NC_139228.1, read on the forward strand.
CGGTGCGGTGACAGGGTACAGATATCTGGTTATATAGAGGTAAAGGGGCGGTGCAGTGACAGGGTACAGAGGTCTGGTTATATAGAGGGACAGGGGCGGTGCAGTGACAGGGTACAGAGGTCTGGTTATATAGAGGTAAAGGGGCGGTGCAGTGACAGGGTATATATATCTGGTTATATAGAGGGACAGGTGTACTGTAGTGACAGGGTACAGATATCTGGTTATATAGAGGGACAGGGGCGGTGCAGTGACAGGGTACAGATATCTGGTTATATAGAGGGACAGGGGCGATGCAGTGACAGGGTACAGATATCAGGTTATATAGAGGGACAGGGGGCGATACAGTGATAGGGTACAGAGGTCTGGTTATATAGAGGGACAGAGGCGGTGCAGTGACAGGGTACAGATATCTGGTTATATAGAGGGACAGGGGCGGTGCAGTGACAGGGTACAGATATCTGGTTATATAGAGGGACAGGGGTGGTGCAGTGACAGGGTACAGATATCTGGTTATATAGAGGGACAGAGGCGGTGCAGTGACAGGGTACAGATATCTGGTTATATAGAGGGACAGGGGCGGTGCAGTGACAGGGTACAGAGGTCTGGTTATATAGAGGGACAGAGGCGGTGCGGTGACAGGGTACAGATATCTGGTTATATAGAGGTAAAGGGGCGGTGCAGTGACAGGGTACAGAGGTCTGGTTATATAGAGGGACAGGGGCGGTGCAGTGACAGGGTACAGAGGTCTGGTTATATAGAGGTAAAGGGGCGGTGCAGTGACAGGGTATATATATCTGGTTATATAGAGGGACAGGTGTACTGTAGTGACAGGGTACAGATATCTGGTTATATAGAGGGACAGGGGCGGTGCAGTGACAGGGTACAGATATCTGGTTATATAGAGGGACAGGGGCGATGCAGTGACAGGGTACAGATATCAGGTTATATAGAGGGACAGGGGGCGATACAGTGATAGGGTACAGAGGTCTGGTTATATAGAGGGACAGAGGCGGTGCAGTGACAGGGTACAGATATCTGGTTATATAGAGGGACAGGGGCGGTGCAGTGACAGGGTACAGATATCTGGTGATATAGAGGGACAAGGGTGGTGCAGTGACAGGGTACAGATATCTGGTTATATAGAGGTAAAGGGGCGTTGCAGTGACAGGGTACAGAGGTCTGGTTATATAGAGGGACAGGGGCGGTGCAGTGACAGGGTACAGAGGTCTGGTTATATAGAGGGACAGAGGCGGTTCAGTGACAGGGTACATATATCTGGTTATATAGAGGGACAGGTGTAATGCAGTGACAGGGTACAGATATCTGGTTATATAGAGGGACAGGGGCGGTGCAGTGACAGGGTACAGAGGTCTGGTTATATAGAGGGACAGGGGCGATGCAGTGACAGGGTACAGATATCTGGTTATATAGAGGGACAGAGGCGGTGCAGTGACAGGATACAGATATATGGTTATATAGAGGGACAGGGGCGGTGCAGTGACAGGGTACATATATCTGATTATATAGAGGGACAAGTGTAGTGTAGTGACAGGGTACAGATATCTGGTTATATAGAGGGACAGGGGCGGTGCAGTGACAGGGTACAGAGGTCTGGTTATATAGAGGGACAGGGGCGGTGCAGTGACAGGGTACAGAGGTCTGGTTATATAGAGGTAAAGGGGCGGTGCAGTGACAGGGTATATATATCAGGTTATATAGAGGGACAGGGGCGATACAGTGATAGGGTACAGAGGTCTGGTTATATAGAGGGACAGAGGCGGTGCAGTGACAGGGTACAGATATCTGGTTATACAGAGGGATAGGGGCGGTGCAGTGACAGGGTACAGATATCTGGTGATATAGAGGGACAAGGGTGGTGCAGTGACAGGGTACAGATATCTGGTTATATAGAGGGACAGGGGCGGTGCAGTGACAGGGTACAGATATCTGGTTATATAGAGGGACAGAGGCGGTGCAGTGACAGGGTACAGATATCTGGTTATATAGAGGGACAGGGGCGGTGCAGTGACAGGGTACAGAGGTCTGGTTATATAGAGGGACAGAGGCGGTGCGGTGACAGGGTACAGATATCTGGTTATATAGAGGTAAAGGGGCGGTGCAGTGACAGGGTACAGAGGTCTGGTTATATAGAGGGACAGGGGCGGTGCAGTGACAGGGTACAGAGGTCTGGTTATATAGAGGTAAAGGGGCGGTGCAGTGACAGGGTATATATATCTGGTTATATAGAGGGACAGGTGTACTGTAGTGACAGGGTACAGATATCTGGTTATATAGAGGGACAGGGGCGGTGCAGTGACAGGGTACAGATATCTGGTTATATAGAGGGACAGGGGCGATGCAGTGACAGGGTACAGATATCAGGTTATATAGAGGGACAGGGGGCGATACAGTGATAGGGTACAGAGGTCTGGTTATATAGAGGGACAGAGGCGGTGCAGTGACAGGGTACAGATATCTGGTTATATAGAGGGACAGGGGCGGTGCAGTGACAGGGTACAGATATCTGGTTATATAGAGGGACAGGGGTGGTGCAGTGACAGGGTACAGATATCTGGTTATATAGAGGGACAGAGGCGGTGCAGTGACAGGGTACAGATATCTGGTTATATAGAGGGACAGGGGCGGTGCAGTGACAGGGTACAGAGGTCTGGTTATATAGAGGGACAGAGGCGGTGCGGTGACAGGGTACAGATATCTGGTTATATAGAGGTAAAGGGGCGGTGCAGTGACAGGGTACAGAGGTCTGGTTATATAGAGGGACAGGGGCGGTGCAGTGACAGGGTACAGAGGTCTGGTTATATAGAGGTAAAGGGGCGGTGCAGTGACAGGGTATATATATCTGGTTATATAGAGGGACAGGTGTACTGTAGTGACAGGGTACAGATATCTGGTTATATAGAGGGACAGGGGCGGTGCAGTGACAGGGTACAGATATCTGGTTATATAGAGGGACAGGGGCGATGCAGTGACAGGGTACAGATATCAGGTTATATAGAGGGACAGGGGGCGATACAGTGATAGGGTACAGAGGTCTGGTTATATAGAGGGACAGAGGCGGTGCAGTGACAGGGTACAGATATCTGGTTATATAGAGGGACAGGGGCGGTGCAGTGACAGGGTACAGATATCTGGTGATATAGAGGGACAAGGGTGGTGCAGTGACAGGGTACAGATATCTGGTTATATAGAGGTAAAGGGGCGTTGCAGTGACAGGGTACAGAGGTCTGGTTATATAGAGGGACAGGGGCGGTGCAGTGACAGGGTACAGAGGTCTGGTTATATAGAGGGACAGAGGCGGTTCAGTGACAGGGTACATATATCTGGTTATATAGAGGGACAGGTGTAATGCAGTGACAGGGTACAGATATCTGGTTATATAGAGGGACAGGGGCGGTGCAGTGACAGGGTACAGAGGTCTGGTTATATAGAGGGACAGGGGCGATGCAGTGACAGGGTACAGATATCTGGTTATATAGAGGGACAGAGGCGGTGCAGTGACAGGATACAGATATATGGTTATATAGAGGGACAGGGGCGGTGCAGTGACAGGGTACATATATCTGATTATATAGAGGGACAAGTGTAGTGTAGTGACAGGGTACAGATATCTGGTTATATAGAGGGACAGGGGCGGTGCAGTGACAGGGTACAGAGGTCTGGTTATATAGAGGGACAGGGGCGGTGCAGTGACAGGGTACAGAGGTCTGGTTATATAGAGGTAAAGGGGCGGTGCAGTGACAGGGTATATATATCAGGTTATATAGAGGGACAGGGGCGATACAGTGATAGGGTACAGAGGTCTGGTTATATAGAGGGACAGAGGCGGTGCAGTGACAGGGTACAGATATCTGGTTATACAGAGGGATAGGGGCGGTGCAGTGACAGGGTACAGATATCTGGTGATATAGAGGGACAAGGGTGGTGCAGTGACAGGGTACAGATATCTGGTTATATAGAGGGACAGGGGCGGTGCAGTGACAGGGTACAGATATCTGTTTATATAGAGGGACAGAGGCGGTGCAGTGACAGGGCACAGATATCTGGTTATATAGAGGGACAGGGGCGGTGCAGTGACAGGGTACAGATATCTGGTTATATAGAGGGACAGGGGCGGTGCAGTGACAGGGTACATATATCTGGTTGTATAGAGGGACAGGGGCGGTGCAGTGACAGGGTACATATATCTGGTTATATAGAGGGACAGGGGCGGTGCAGTGACAGGGTACAGATATCTGGTTATATAGAGGGACAGAGGCGGTGCAGTGACAGGGTACATATATATGGTTATATAGAGGGACAGGGGTGGTGCAGTGACAGGGTACAGATACAGTATCTGGTTATATAGAGGGACAGGGGCGGTGCAGTGACAGGGTACAGATATCTGGTTATATAGAGAGAAAGGGGCGGTGCAGTGACAGGGTACAGAGGTCTGGTTATATAGAGGGACAGGGGCAGTGCAGTGACAGGGTACAGAGGTCTGGTTATATAGAGGTAAAGGGGCGGTGCAGTGACAGGGTATATATATCTGGTTATATAGAGGGACAGGTGTACTGTAGTGACAGGGTACAGATATCTGGTTATATAGAGGGACAGGGGCGGTGCAGTGACAGGGTACAGATATCTGGTTATATAGAGGGACAGGGGCGATGCAGTGACAGGGTACAGATATCAGGTTATATAGAGGGACAGGGGCGATACAGTGATAGGGTACAGAGGTCTGGTTATATAGAGGGACAGGGGCGGTGCAGTGACAGGGTACAGATATCTGGTGATATAGAGGGACAAGGGTGGTGCAGTGACAGGGTACAGATATCTGGTTATATAGAGGTAAAGGGGCGTTGCAGTGACAGGGTACAGAGGTCTGGTTATATAGAGGGACAGGGGCGGTGCAGTGACAGGGTACAGAGGTCTGGTTATATAGAGGGACAGAGGCGGTTCAGTGACAGGGTACAGATATCTGGTTATATAGAGGGACAGGGGCGGTGCAGTGACAGGGTACATATATCTGGTTATATAGAGGGACAGGGGCGGTGCAGTGACAGGGTACATATATCTGGTTATATAGAGGGACAGGGGCGGTGCAGTGACAGGGTACAGATATCTGGTTATATAGAGGGACAGAGGCGGTTCAGTGACAGGGTACAGAGGTCTGGTTATATAGAGGGACAGAGGCGGTGCAGTGACAGGGTACAGATATCTGGTTATATAGAGGTAAAGGGGCGGTGCAGTGACAGGGTACAGAGGTCTGGTTATATAGAGGGACAGAGGCGGTGCAGTGACAGGGTACAGAGGTCTGGTTATATAGAGGTAAAGGGGCGGTGCAGTGACAGGGTATATATATCTGGTTATATAGAGGGACAGGTGTACTGTAGTGACAGGGTACAGATATCTGGTTATATAGAGGGACAAGGGCGGTGCAGTGACAGGGTACAGATATCTGGTTATATAGAGGGACAGGGGCGATGCAGTGACAGGGTACAGATATCAGGTTATATAGAGGGACAGGGGTGATCAGGGCCGGTGCTAGGGTGTCCGGCGCCCTCCTGCAAACCATACATTTTGCACCCTTTCACATAGCCATTGCAACAAGCTGCAGCCCGATTGTGGGAGCGTATGCAACATGCGATCCTATGGAGGATCTCTGGTGCATGTACATGTATGCATACACCATCTCAGTGCTGTGTCCGCAAAATGTTACAGGCACTAAAGGTGCCCATACACGCTGCGAGAATCTCATACGTTATGGGCTAGATGGCATCACACGGCATGCATGCAATGTGTGTGCGATGCGATCTGAAAGCAGTACAAAAAGTATGTGCAGCATTACACCCCTCGTGTGACTGAGGGGGAAAGGAGGGGAGAGTAGAAGGAGATGGAAGAAGAGGGGAGGAGATAGAGGGGGCGGAGTGTTGAGGACTGGCAGTGGCACTGGCACAGCACACTGAGAAAAGGGAAGGAAGGGGAGGTGGCACTGCTGCCTGTTCATCATTTGCTTGACAGCTGACAGGCGCAGGGAGCAATGGGTAGGGGGCGGATCCATGTCATCCAGGCATTCAGAGACAGCGCTACATGCCTCAGCGCAAGTGTCCGTGAGGAAGAGGGAGCAGGTCGCAGGAGGAGGACAGTGTGTGTGTGGTGCAGGGAGCTGCTCAGCCTCTTCATACTGCCGCCCGCGGTGCAGGGAGCAGCTCTTTATTCTGCTGCCTGCCTGCTGTCAGACAGGCGCTGTGGGCAGTGTGCAGGAGGCAGTGACAGTGAGGGCTGAGGCAGCTTTAGCAGAGCAGGGAGGGAGACAGCGCCTTTTCAGCATGGCGCCTCCCTGCTTTGCAGGAGCTGCTGAGTGGGTAGCGCCGGCCCTGGGGGTGATACAGTGATAGGGTACAGAGGTCTGGTTATATAGAGGGACAGAGGCGGTGCAGTGACAGGGTACAGATATCTGGTTATATAGAGGGACAGGGGCGGTGCAGTGACAGGGTACAGATATCTGGTGATATAGAGGGACAAGGGTGGTGCAGTGACAGGGTACAGATATCTGGTTATATAGAGGTAAAGGGGCGTTGCAGTGACAGGGTACAGAGGTCTGGTTATATAGAGGGACAGAGGCGGTTCAGTGACAGGGTACATATATCTGGTTATATAGAGGGACAGGTGTAATGCAGTGACAGGGTACAGATATCTGGTTATATAGAGGGACAGGGGCGGTGCAGTGACAGGGTACAGAGGTCTGGTTATATAGAGGGACAGGGGCGATGCAGTGACAGGGTACAGATATCTGGTTATATAGAGGGACAGAGGCGGTGCAGTGACAGGATACAGATATCTGGTTATATAGAGGGACAGGGGCGGTGCAGTGACAGGGTACATATATCTGATTATATAGAGGGACAAGTGTAGTGTAGTGACAGGGTACAGATATCTGGTTATATAGAGGGACAGGGGTGGTGCAGTGACAGGGTACAGATATCTGGTTATATAGAGGGACAGGGGCGGTGCAGTGACAGGGTACAGATATCTGGTTATATAGAGGGACAGGGGTGGTGCAGTGACAGGGTACAGATATCTGGTTATATAGAGGGACAGAGGCGGTGCAGTGACAGGGTACATATATCTGGTTATATAGAGGGACAGGGGTGGTGCAGTGACAGGGTACAGAGGTCTGGTTATATAGAGGGACAGAGGCGGTGCAGTGACAGGGTACAGATATCTGGTTATATAGAGGGACAGGTGTACTGTAGTGACAGGGTACAGATATCTGGTTATATAGAGGGACAGGGGCGGTGCAGTGACAGGGTACAGAGGTCTGGTTATATAGAGGGACAGAGGCGGTGCAGTGACAGGGTACAGATGTCTGGTTATATAGAGGGACAGGGGCGGTGCAGTGACAGGGTACAGAGGTCTGGTTATATAGAGGGACGGAGGCGGTGCAGTGACAGGGTACAGATATCTGGTTATATAGAGGGACAGGGGGTACAGTGACAGGGCACATATATCTGGTTATATAAAGGGACAGGGGCGATGCAGTGACAGGGCACAGATATCTGGTTATATAGAGGGACAGGGGCAGTGTAGTGACAGGGTACAGATATCTGGTTATATAGAGGGACAGGGGCGGTGCAGTGACAGGGTACATATATCTGGTTATATAGAGGGACAGGGGCAGTGCAGTGACAGGGTACAGAGGTCTGGTTATATAGAGGGACAGAGGCGGTTCAGTGACAGGGTACAGAGGTCTGGTTATATAGAGGGACAGAGGCGGTGCAGTGACAGGGTACAGATATCTGGTTATATAGAGGTAAAGGGGCGGTGCAGTGACAGGGTACAGAGGTCTGGTTATATAGAGGGACAGAGGCGGTGCAGTGACAGGGTACAGAGGTCTGGTTATATAGAGGGACAGAGGCGGTGCAGTGACAGGGTACAGGTGTGGTGCAGTGACAGGGTACAGAGGTCTGGTTATATAGAGGGACAGAGGCGGTGCAGTGACAGGGTACATATATCTGGTTATATAGAGGGACAGGTGTACTGTAGTGACAGGGTACAGATATCAGGTTATATAGAGGGACAGGGGCGATACAGTGACAGGGTACAGAGGTCTGGTTATATAGAGGGACAGAGGCGGTGCAGTGACAGGGTACAGATATCTGGTTATATAGAGGGACAGGGGCGGTGCAGTGACAGGGTACAGATATCTGGTGATATAGAGGGACAAGGGTGGTGCAGTGACAGGGTACAGATATCTGGTTATATAGAGGGACAGGGGCGGTGCAGTGACAGGGTACAGATATCTGGTTATATAGAGGGACAGAGGCGGTGCAGTGACAGGGCACAGATATCTGGTTATATAGAGGGACAGGGGCGGTGCAGTGACAGGGCACAGATATCTGGTTATATAGAGGGACAGGGGCGGTGCAGTGACAGGGTACAGATATCTGGTTATATAGAGGGACAGGGGCGGTGCAGTGACAGGGTACATATATCTGGTTGTATAGAGGGACAGGGGCGGTGCAGTGACAGGGTACATATATCTGGTTATATAGAGGGACAGGGGCGGTGCAGTGACAGGGTACAGATATCTGGTTATATAGAGGGACAGAGGCGGTGCAGTGACAGGGTACATATATCTGGTTATATAGAGGGACAGGGGTGGTGCAGTGACAGGGTACAGATATCTGGTTATATAGAGGGAAAGGGGCGGTGCAGTGACAGGGTACAGATATCTGGTTATATAGAGGGACAGGGGTGGTGCAGTGACAGGGTACAGATATCTGGTTATATAGAGGGACAGAGGCGGTGCAGTGACAGGGTACAGATATCTGGTTATATAAAGGGACAGGGGCGGTGCAGTGACAGGGTACAGAGGTCTGGTTATATAGAGGGACAGAGGCGGTGCGGTGACAGGGTACAGATATCTGGTTATATAGAGGTAAAGGGGCGGTGCAGTGACAGGGTACAGAGGTCTGGTTATATAGAGGGACAGGGGCGGTGCAGTGACAGGGTACAGAGGTCTGGTTATATAGAGGTAAAGGGGCGGTGCAGTGACAGGGTATATATATCTGGTTATATAGAGGGACAGGTGTACTGTAGTGACAGGGTACAGATATCTGGTTATATAGAGGGACAGGGGCGGTGCAGTGACAGGGTACAGATATCTGGTTATATAGAGGGACAGGGGCGATGCAGTGACAGGGTACAGATATCAGGTTATATAGAGGGACAGGGGGCGATACAGTGATAGGGTACAGAGGTCTGGTTATATAGAGGGACAGAGGCGGTGCAGTGACAGGGTACAGATATCTGGTTATATAGAGGGACAGGGGCGGTGCAGTGACAGGGTACAGATATCTGGTTATATAGAGGGACAGGGGTGGTGCAGTGACAGGGTACAGATATCTGGTTATATAGAGGGACAGAGGCGGTGCAGTGACAGGGTACATATATCTGGTTATATAGAGGGACAGGGGTGGTGCAGTGACAGGGTACAGAGGTCTGGTTATATAGAGGGACAGAGGCGGTGCAGTGACAGGGTACAGATATCTGGTTATATAGAGGGACAGGTGTACTGTAGTGACAGGGTACAGATATCTGGTTATATAGAGGGACAGGGGCGGTGCAGTGACAGGGTACAGAGGTCTGGTTATATAGAGGGACAGAGGCGGTGCAGTGACAGGGTACAGATGTCTGGTTATATAGAGGGACAGGGGCGGTGCAGTGACAGGGTACAGAGGTCTGGTTATATAGAGGGACGGAGGCGGTGCAGTGACAGGGTACAGATATCTGGTTATATAGAGGGACAGGGGGTACAGTGACAGGGCACATATATCTGGTTATATAAAGGGACAGGGGCGATGCAGTGACAGGGCACAGATATCTGGTTATATAGAGGGACAGGGGCAGTGTAGTGACAGGGTACAGATATCTGGTTATATAGAGGGACAGGGGCGGTGCAGTGACAGGGTACATATATCTGGTTATATAGAGGGACAGGGGCAGTGCAGTGACAGGGTACAGAGGTCTGGTTATATAGAGGGACAGAGGCGGTTCAGTGACAGGGTACAGAGGTCTGGTTATATAGAGGGACAGAGGCGGTGCAGTGACAGGGTACAGATATCTGGTTATATAGAGGTAAAGGGGCGGTGCAGTGACAGGGTACAGAGGTCTGGTTATATAGAGGGACAGAGGCGGTGCAGTGACAGGGTACAGAGGTCTGGTTATATAGAGGGACAGAGGCGGTGCAGTGACAGGGTACAGGTGTGGTGCAGTGACAGGGTACAGAGGTCTGGTTATATAGAGGGACAGAGGCGGTGCAGTGACAGGGTACATATATCTGGTTATATAGAGGGACAGGTGTACTGTAGTGACAGGGTACAGATATCAGGTTATATAGAGGGACAGGGGCGATACAGTGATAGGGTACAGAGGTCTGGTTATATAGAGGGACAGAGGCGGTGCAGTGACAGGGTACAGATATCTGGTTATATAGAGGGACAGGGGCGGTGCAGTGACAGGGTACAGATATCTGGTGATATAGAGGGACAAGGGTGGTGCAGTGACAGGGTACAGATATCTGGTTATATAGAGGGACAGGGGCGGTGCAGTGACAGGGTACAGATATCTGGTTATATAGAGGGACAGAGGCGGTGCAGTGACAGGGCACAGATATCTGGTTATATAGAGGGACAGGGGCGGTGCAGTGACAGGGCACAGATATCTGGTTATATAGAGGGACAGGGGCGGTGCAGTGACAGGGTACAGATATCTGGTTATATAGAGGGACAGGGGCGGTGCAGTGACAGGGTACATATATCTGGTTGTATAGAGGGACAGGGGCGGTGCAGTGACAGGGTACATATATCTGGTTATATAGAGGGACAGGGGCGGTGCAGTGACAGGGTACAGATATCTGGTTATATAGAGGGACAGAGGCGGTGCAGTGACAGGGTACATATATCTGGTTATATAGAGGGACAGGGGTGGTGCAGTGACAGGGTACAGATATCTGGTTATATAGAGGGAAAGGGGCGGTGCAGTGACAGGGTACAGATATCTGGTTATATAGAGGGACAGGGGTGGTGCAGTGACAGGGTACAGATATCTGGTTATATAGAGGGACAGAGGCGGTGCAGTGACAGGGTACAGATATCTGGTTATATAGAGGGACAGGGGCGGTGCAGTGACAGGGTACAGAGGTCTGGTTATATAGAGGGACAGAGGCGGTGCGGTGACAGGGTACAGATATCTGGTTATATAGAGGTAAAGGGGCGGTGCAGTGACAGGGTACAGAGGTCTGGTTATATAGAGGGACAGGGGCGGTGCAGTGACAGGGTACAGAGGTCTGGTTATATAGAGGTAAAGGGGCGGTGCAGTGACAGGGTATATATATCTGGTTATATAGAGGGACAGGTGTACTGTAGTGACAGGGTACAGATATCTGGTTATATAGAGGGACAGGGGCGGTGCAGTGACAGGGTACAGATATCTGGTTATATAGAGGGACAGGGGCGATGCAGTGACAGGGTACAGATATCAGGTTATATAGAGGGACAGGGGGCGATACAGTGATAGGGTACAGAGGTCTGGTTATATAGAGGGACAGAGGCGGTGCAGTGACAGGGTACAGATATCTGGTTATATAGAGGGACAGGGGCGGTGCAGTGACAGGGTACAGATATCTGGTGATATAGAGGGACAAGGGTGGTGCAGTGACAGGGTACAGATATCTGGTTATATAGAGGTAAAGGGGCGTTGCAGTGACAGGGTACAGAGGTCTGGTTATATAGAGGGACAGGGGCGGTGCAGTGACAGGGTACAGAGGTCTGGTTATATAGAGGGACAGAGGCGGTTCAGTGACAGGGTACATATATCTGGTTATATAGAGGGACAGGTGTAATGCAGTGACAGGGTACAGATATCTGGTTATATAGAGGGACAGGGGCGGTGCAGTGACAGGGTACAGAGGTCTGGTTATATAGAGGGACAGGGGCGATGCAGTGACAGGGTACAGATATCTGGTTATATAGAGGGACAGAGGCGGTGCAGTGACAGGATACAGATATATGGTTATATAGAGGGACAGGGGCGGTGCAGTGACAGGGTACATATATCTGATTATATAGAGGGACAAGTGTAGTGTAGTGACAGGGTACAGATATCTGGTTATATAGAGGGACAGGGGCGGTGCAGTGACAGGGTACAGAGGTCTGGTTATATAGAGGGACAGGGGCGGTGCAGTGACAGGGTACAGAGCATACTTGCCTACCCTCCCGCATTTAGCGGGAGTCTCCCGTTTTTCCAATCATTCTCCCGCCTCCCGCAAATCCCTGGGGTTCTCCCGCTTTTTTGTCCCCTTTCCAATAAAAACGTAATGCGCATGCGCGAACGCGTCATTGTGGGGGCGGGGCCTAAATGCGCGACGCCGTGACGTAATTAGGAAGGCCACCGCGGGGCTGTGTGGGTAGCGCTGGCCTGAGCGTGCAGGAGCGGCACTGGCAGCGGCAGTGGACTGAGGCATTGGCAGACAGTGAGTCGGGCAGCGGGAGCCGGGAGCACACAAGAGTGTCACAGTCAGACTCGTCTCAGCTGTGTAAGGAGCAGCAGCCGCAGCAGCCAGTAAGTAAAAGCTTAAAGTTAACTGACTGTTTCTGACTGTAAGCTGCATTCCTCTCCCCCACTCACTACGCCTGCTTCTTATCGATCACCTCTCCCCCCACCACTGGTCCCCGACTGGCTTCCGTCCCAAGACATGCTCCACTCCTCCTGTCGTCATGCCCCATTAATTTTCTAGCTGCCTGCCGGCCTGCCTTCCTACAAGGGGCACTTAAAAGATATATATATATATATATATATATATATATATATATATGTATACGTGTGTGTGTGTATATGTGTATATATATATATATATATATATATATAAATCCCAAGGGGGTCCGGCACTCCACAGCTCAGATTCCAACGGCGGGTGCCCGCAATACACAGCAATACACAGCGTGTTATACAGTCCAACAAGAAAGCAGCACTCCAGCCAGTCAATGTGAAAAAAACTTTTAGTAAAACAAGTGGAAAAACTTTACGTTTCGACACAAGCGTTCCCATGACTACTGTTATGTGAAATAATAATGAACATGGGATAGCTTACTATAGTCATTCTGTCATTTCTGCTTTTTGGGCGGGCACGGTCTAAGCCACTATATCGCTAAACTTCTCAAATCAGTAGGACAGCTGTTGGCAAGAACATGTGGTTGACTACCGGAGCCGTCTATTTTGGTATGTTTAATAAGCATCACGGTCTGTGGCATGTGTATAATGGGTATCACGGTGTGTGGCATATGTATAATGGACATCACGGTGTGGCATATGTATAATGGACATCACGGTGTGTGGCATATATATATATATATATAATGGGCATCATGGTGTGGCATATGTATAATGGGTATCACGGTGTGTGGCATATGTATAATGGGTATCACGGTGTGTGGCATATGTAAAATAGAGCATCACGGTGTGTGGCATATGTATAATGGGCATCAAGGTGTGTGGCATATGTATAATGGGCATCACGGTCTGTGGCATATATATATAATGGGCATCACGGTGTTCTGCATATGTATAATGGGCATCATGGTGTCCGGCATACGTGTAATAGGCATCACAGTGTTTGGCATATGAATAATGGCCATCACGGTGTGTGGCATATGTATAATGGACATCACGGTGTGTGGCATATGTATAATGGACATCACGGTGTGTGGCATATATATATATATATATAATGGGCATCTTGGTGTGGCATATGTATAATGGGTATCACGGTGTGTGGCATATGTATAATGGGTATCACGGTGTGTGGCATATGTAAAATAGAGCATCACGGTGTGTGGCATATGTATAATGGGCATCAAGGTGTGTGGCATATGTATAATGGGCATCACGGTCTGTGGCATATATATATAATGGGCATCACGGTGTTCTGCATATGTATAATGGGCATCATGGTGTCCGGCATACGTGTAATGGGCATCACAGTGTTTGGCATATGAATAATGGCCATCACGGTGTGGGACATATGTGTAATGGGCATCACGGTGTGTGGCATATGTATAATGGAGCATCACGGTGTGTGGCATATGTATACTGGGCATCACGGTGTGTGGCATATGTATAATGGGCATCACGGTGTGTGACATATGTATAATGGACATCACGGTGTGTGACATATGTATAATGGGCATCACGGTGTGTGACATATGTATAATGGGCATCAGGGTGTGTGACATATGTATAATGGACATCACGGTGTGTGACATATGTATAATGGGCATCACGGTGTGTGGCATATGTATAATGGGCATCAGGGTGTGTGACATATGTATAATGGGCATCACGGTGTGTGGCATATGTATAATGGCCATCACGGTGTGTGGCATATGTATAATGGGCATCAGGGTGTGTGACATATGTATAATGGGCATCACGGTGTGTGACATATGTATAATGGGCATCACGGTGTGTGACATATGTATAATGGGCATCAGGGTGTGTGACATATGTATAATGGGCATCACGGTGTGTGGCATATGTATAATGGGCATCACGGTGTGTGACATATGTATAATGGGCATCAGGGTGTGTGACATATGTATAATGGGCATCACGGTGTGTGGCATATGTATAATGGCCATCACGGTGTGTGGCATATGTATAATGGGCATCAGGGTGTGTGACATATGTATAATGGGATTCACGGTCTGTGGCATATGTATAATGAGCATCACGGTGTGCGGCATATTTATAATTATTATTATTATTATTATTATTATAATTTTATTTATAAGGCGCCACAAGTGTTTTGTAGCGCCGTACAAAGGAACAATACAGGGAGACAAAACTTGGCATAACATTGAATAAATAACAAAAATACAGTACAAATAAAGAGCACCACAGTTCAATACACATTACAGCTTAAATGTAAGTAGTGAGGACCCAATCAACATACAACTAGAGGCTTGAGGCCAATGAAGCTTTGCAAGGTCGGGGAGAGTCTAATGGAGCGAGGGAGTGCGTTTCACTGAAGGGGTGCAGCACGGGCAAAGTCCTGTACTCTAGCATGGGAAGCAGTGATCAGGGTGGAGGAGAGACGACAGTCGTCAGCTGACCGTAGAGGGCGGGAGGGTGTATGAATGGAGATGAGGTTAGAGATATATGGAGCAATGGAATTAGAGATGGCCCTGTATGTGAGTGTGAGGTGTTTGAAGAGGATTCTGTAGGGGAATGGAAGCCAGTGCATATTTTGTTGAAGGGGAGTAGCAGAGTTAGAGCGGCGGGAGAGGAAGATAAGCCTGGCTGCAGCATTGAGGACAGATTGGAGAGGAGCCAGTTGGGATTATAATGGGCATCACGGTGTGTGGCGTATGTATAATGGGCATCACGGTGTGTGGCATATGTATAATGGCCATCACGGTGTGTGGCATATGTATAATGGGCATCAGGGTGTGTGGCATATTTATAATGGGCATCACGGTGTGCGGCATATGTATAATGAGCATCATGGTGTGCGGCATATTTATAATGGGCATCACGGTGTGCGGCATGTATGTATAATGGAGCATCACGGTGTGTGGCATATGTATAATGAGCATATGCCACATACCATGATGCCCAATATACAGTACATATGTGGCTGTCTGTGTCCCTGCTGTCACTCTCTCTGTGTTCCCACTGTCTCTCTGATGTCACTCTCCCTGTCCCTTTGTCCTTGAATTTTGTCTCATACTGTGTGGTACAATGTGTAAGGGCACTAGTACTAGATAGTATAAGGAGTCCGACTAGTGTGATGTATAAGTGGTATGTGGTGTGGTACACTTCACATAAAGACACGCCCCTTTTCCCGTGGCCACACCCCCTTTTGCAGAGCGCGCACGCCTTCGGCGCGCGCAGAACTAAGTCCTCTGGTTTGTTCCATACTCTGACTTTATAATTTCCTCTATCTATCTATCTATCTATCTATCTATCTATATATATATATACTGTATGTATGTATGTATATATGTAGATTGCTGTAGAAAGCGTCACTTCAGAGCTTGTGATCGAGTGATCAAGGGGAAATTTATTGTGTCAATGCAGTTTCGGGCCTCAGCCCGTCATCAGGAGGCCCGAAACGGCGTTGACCCAATAAATGTTAACTTGATCACAAGCCCTGGAGTGACGCTTTCTACAGCAATCTACATTGGCGCACCTGAACACATGTACACTGAAGCAGGCACCCAGGCAAGCATATTGACCCCGACAGCAGAAACAGAGAGTGCCGGTCCACTGATCTCTATATATGTATGTATATAATGATGCGCGACGCTGCTCTCAGTGCATTTTGCGATCATCTAAAATCTCCCTCATTTTGCTTTTCAAAAGTAGGCAAGTATGGTACAGAGGTCTGGTTATATAGAGGTAAAGGGGCGGTGCAGTGACAGGGTATATATATCAGGTTATATAGAGGGACAGGGGCGATACAGTGATAGGGTACAGAGGTCTGGTTATATAGAGGGACAGAGGCGGTGCAGTGACAGGGTACAGATATCTGGTTATACAGAGGGATAGGGGCGGTGCAGTGACAGGGTACAGATATCTGGTGATATAGAGGGACAAGGGTGGTGCAGTGACAGGGTACAGATATCTGGTTATATAGAGGGACAGGGGCGGTGCAGTGACAGGGTACAGATATCTGTTTATATAGAGGGACAGAGGCGGTGCAGTGACAGGGCACAGATATCTGGTTATATAGAGGGACAGGGGCAGTGCAGTGACAGGGTACAGATATCTGGTTATATAGAGGGACAGGGGCGGTGCAGTGACAGGGTACATATATCTGGTTGTATAGAGGGACGGGGCGGTGCAGTGACAGGGTACATATATCTGGTTATATAGAGGGACAGGGGCGGTGCAGTGACAGGGTACAGATATCTGGTTATATAGAGGGACAGAGGCGGTGCAGTGACAGGGTACATATATCTGGTTATATAGAGGGACAGGGGTGGTGCAGTGACAGGGTACAGATATCTGGTTATATAGAGGGACAGGGGCGGTGCAGTGACAGGGTACAGATATCTGGTTATATAGAGAGAAAGGGGCGGTGCAGTGACAGGGTACAGATATCTGGTTATATAGAGGGGGGGCGGTGCAGTGACAGGGTACAGAGGTCTGGTTATATAGAGGGACAGAGGCGGTGCGGTGACAGGGTACAGATATCTGGTTATATAGAGGTAAAGGGGCGGTGCAGTGACAGGGTACAGAGGTCTGGTTATATAGAGGGACAGGGGCGGTGCAGTGACAGGGTACAGAGGTCTGGTTATATAGAGGTAAAGGGGCGGTGCAGTGACAGGGTATATATATCTGGTTATATAGAGGGACAGGTGTACTGTAGTGACAGGGTACAGATATCTGGTTATATAGAGGGACAGGGGCGGTGCAGTGACAGGGTACAGATATCTGGTTATATAGAGGGACAGGGGCGATGCAGTGACAGGGTACAGATATCAGGTTATATAGAGGGACAGGGGCGATACAGTGATAGGGTACAGAGGTCTGGTTATATAGAAGGACAGGGGCGGTGCAGTGACAGGGTACAGATATCTGGTTATATAGAGGGACAAGGGTGGTGCAGTGACAGGGTACAGATATCTGGTTATATAGAGGTAAAGGGGCGTTGCAGTGACAGGGTACAGAGGTCTGGTTATATAGAGGGACAGGAGCGGTGCAGTGACAGGGTACAGAGGTCTGGTTATATAGAGGGACAGAGGCGGTTCAGTGACAGGGTACAGATATCTGGTTATATAGAGGGACAGGGGCGGTGCAGTGACAGGGTACATATATCTGGTTATATAGAGGGACAGGGGCGGTGCAGTGACAGGGTACATATATCTGGTTATATAGAGGGACAGGGGCGGTGCAGTGACAGGGTACAGATATCTGGTTATATAGAGGGACAGGGGCGGTGCAGTGACAGGGTACAGATATCTGGTTATATAGAGGGACAGGGGCGGTGCAGTGACAGGGTACAGAGGTCTGGTTATATAGAGGGACAGGGGCGATGCAGTGACAGGGTACAGATATCTGGTTATATAGAGGGACAGAGGCGGTGCAGTGACAGGATACAGATATCTGGTTATATAGAGGGACAGGGGCGGTGCAGTGACAGGGTACATATATCTGATTATATAGAGGGACAAGTGTAGTGTAGTGACAGGGTACAGATATCTGGTTATATAGAGGGACAGGGGTGGTGCAGTGACAGGGTACAGATATCTGGTTATATAGAGGGACAGGGGCGGTGCAGTGACAGGGTACAGATATCTGGTTATATAGAGGGACAGGGGTGGTGCAGTGACAGGGTACAGATATCTGGTTATATAGAGGGACAGAGGCGGTGCAGTGACAGGGTACATATATCTGGTTATATAGAGGGACAGGGGTGGTGCAGTGACAGGGTACAGAGGTCTGGTTATATAGAGGGACAGAGGCGGTGCAGTGACAGGGTACAGATATCTGGTTATATAGAGGGACAGGTGTACTGTAGTGACAGGGTACAGATATCTGGTTATATAGAGGGACAGGGGCGGTGCAGTGACAGGGTACAGAGGTCTGGTTATATAGAGGGACAGAGGCGGTGCAGTGACAGGGTACAGATGTCTGGTTATATAGAGGGACAGGGGCGGTGCAGTGACAGGGTACAGAGGTCTGGTTATAAAGAGGGACGGAGGCGGTGCAGTGACAGGGTACAGATATCTGGTTATATAGAGGGACAGGGGGTACAGTGACAGGGCACATATATCTGGTTATATAAAGGGACAGGGGCGATGCAGTGACAGGGCACAGATATCTGGTTATATAGAGGGACAGGGGCAGTGTAGTGACAGGGTACAGATATCTGGTTATATAGAGGGACAGGGGCGGTGCAGTGACAGGGTACATATATCTGGTTATATAGAGGGACAGGGGCAGTGCAGTGACAGGGTACAGAGGTCTGGTTATATAGAGGGACAGAGGCGGTTCAGTGACAGGGTACAGAGGTCTGGTTATATAGAGGGACAGAGGCGGTGCAGTGACAGGGTACAGATATCTGGTTATATAGAGGTAAAGGGGCGGTGCAGTGACAGGGTACAGATATCTGGTTATATAGAGGTAAAGGGGCGTTGCAGTGACAGGGTACAGAGGTCTGGTTATATAGAGGGACAGAGGCGGTGCAGTGACAGGGTACAGAGGTCTGGTTATATAGAGGGACAGAGGCGGTGCAGTGACAGGGTACAGGTATCTGGTTATATAGAGGGACAGGGGTGGTGCAGTGACAGGGTACAGAGGTCTGGTTATATAGAGGGACAGAGGCGGTGCAGTGACAGGGTACATATATCTGGTTATATAGAGGGACAGGTGTACTGTAGTGACAGGGTACAGATATCAGGTTATATAGAGGGACAGGGGCGATACAGTGATAGGGTACAGAGGTCTGGTTATATAGAGGGACAGAGGCGGTGCAGTGACAGGGTACAGATATCTGGTTATATAGAGGGACAGGGGCGGTGCAGTGACAGGGTACAGATATCTGGTGATATAGAGGGACAAGGGTGGTGCAGTGACAGGGTACAGATATCTGGTTATATAGAGGGACAGGGGCGGTGCAGTGACAGGGTACAGATATCTGGTTATATAGAGGGACAGAGGCGGTGCAGTGACAGGGCATAGATATCTGGTTATATAGAGGGACAGGGGCGGTGCAGTGACAGGGTACAGAGGTCTGGTTATATAGAGGGACAGAGGTGGTTCAGTGACAGGGTACTTATATCTGGTTATATAGAGGGACAGGTGTACTGCAGTGACAGGGTACAGATATCTGGTTATATAGAGGGACAGGTGCAGTGACAGGGTACAGAGGTCTGGTTATATAGAGGGACAGGGGCGATGCAGTGACAGGGTACAGAGGTCTGGTTATATAGAGGGACAGGGGCGATGCAGTGACAGGGTACAGATATCTGGTTATATAGAGGGACAGAGGCGGTGCAGTGACAGGGTACAGGTATCTGGTTATATAGAGGGACAGGGGTGGTGCAGTGACAGGGTACAGAGGTCTGGTTATATAGAGGGACGGAGGCGGTGCAGTGACAGGGTACAGATATCTGGTTATATAGAGGGACAGATGCAGTGCAGTGACAGGGTACAGATATCTGGTTATATAGAGGGACAGGGGCGGTGCAGTGACAGGGTACATATATCTGGGTATATAGAGGGACAGGTGTAGTGTAGTGACAGGGTACAGATATCTGGTTATATAGAGGGAGAGGGGCGGTACAGTGACAGGGTACATATATCTGGTTATATAGAGGGACAGGTGTTGTGTAGTGACAGGGTTCAGATATCTGGTTATATAGAGGGACAGGTGTAGTGTAGTGACAGGGATCAGATATCTGGTTATATAGAGGGACAGGTGTACTGTAGTAACAGGGTACAGATATCTGGTTATATAGAGGGACAGAGGTGGTGCCAGTGGCAAACGCAGGATTTTTAGAGGTGGTTTCTAAATGTAATCCAAAATCTCCCACTCTGCAGTGCATTGGAGTAAGTAAGCGAGTCTTGGGGAGCGTTAACAGCCCCGAAAATTGGTCTTTTTATACACTGGATACTGTATAGAATATCAGTGGAGATGATCTATAGCAGGGGTCTTCAACCTTTAAGGGCCCGAGGGCCTCTAAGCTCTACTGTGGTATTTAGCACAGCTCTTAATAGATAGACAGCACAGCCCCCGCATAGATAGTTGGCACAGCTGCCCATACACATAAACCCTGCCCCCTATATAGTCTGCACCAGGGCTATTTCTAAACAATTAGGGTCCCAGTGCAAACAGAATAAAAATGCAGCCCCCCATACATAATTTGGTATTGACGAAATTGCGCGTGGCTACGGCGTGCTCCCAAAAAGGAGTGTGGCCTAATTATAAGAGTGTGAACTAGCAAGAAAAAAAAATACCTGACACCTCACTTTTGCAACCTGCATGACCAGACATTGGTTACCGCAGGAATGGTGTTTGTCCTTTCACGCTTAAGTTGGCTGTCTAAAGGCCTCACAGTGACATATAAACATGAAGGCCCATTACACCATGATGCCCATTGCACATTATGCCACACACCGTGATGCCCATTGCACATTATGCTACACACCGTGATGCCCATTGCACATTATGCCACACACCGTGATGCCCATTGCACATTATGCCACACACCGGGATGCCCATTGCACATTATGCCACACACCGGGATGCCCATTGCACATTATGCCACACACCGGGATGCCCATTGCACATTATGCCACACACTGGGATGCCCATTGCACATTATGCCACACACCATGATGCCCATTACACATTATGCCACACACCATGACACCCATTGCACATTATGCCTCACGCCATGATGTCCATTGCACCTTGCACTATAAGGCCCCCAATACTCCTGCTTATGCATATGATGCCCCCAGCAGTGCCTCTCACAAAATGCCACCAGTAGTGTCCCTCATAAAATGCCACCAGTAGTGTCCCTCACAAAATGCCCTAGTATTGCCCTCCATAGTCAGCACTGCATTGCACAGCATGTCAGCCCTCCCTTAGTCAGCACTGCATTGCACTGCCAGCCCCCCCTCCCCCATAGTAAGCACCCTCCCCATACACAGGGCCACATTGCACTGCCAGCCCCCCTCCCCCCTAGTCAGCACCGCGGTAGCTAACCGGCACCACCCTCTCCTAAGACACTTGCCTTAGTGTCCCTTGCAGAGGTCTCCTTCAGAGGGCTGCTGCTGGCGTCGGCTGTCTTAAGAGCCAAGGAGCAGGCAAAGACAGGTGTGCGGCTGCGGTGGTTGTCACACTCACTCCAGTCTCCCGGCTGTCTGAAAGGTCACGGGCGGGACGGGTGCGCGGCGTCAGGAAGTACACAATGTGCATGTCCACGCAGTCCCGCCCCAGCCAGCCAGCACATCCACCTCCACCGCATCCCACTGCTAAGGGGACAACGCGCGGAAGGATTTTAAGGGGACAGCGCGCGGAAGGATTTTTTTTTTGTAATCAGAACGGAATTTAATAAAACAAACGCAATTCACTGGCGGGCCACCTAAAACAACTAGACGGGCCACTTGTGGCCCGCGGGCCACGGGTTGAAGACCCCTTATCTATAGTATAGGCTCTTTCAAAACATTTAAATAAGATACAGTAAGTTTTCAGGAAAAGGTTAAACTAATAATAATAATAATAATAAATAAATGCACAAACATAATAGAACCAGTACTGCACTTTCTAAGCTCACAATCTCCCACTTTCTGGTAAGGCTTCTATCTCTTCCCCCTGGCAGTTACTCTCTGGTCCATTGTGATGAGGGCCCAGATCCACACATACAGTAAATGTGGTAGAAGAAGCTGGTACACTGGGCATGTGCAGCAGCTCTGCTTGTGGTGGCAGATCTATTGATCATATTATATACCAGCTATTGTTGTCATCATTTAAGGCACTTGCCAAGAGGAGGAAGGTTTCCGGGCAACCAGAAACCCCCCCTGCATTTGCCTATGGGTGCAGTGACAGGGTACAGATATCTGGTTACATAGAGGGACAGGGGTGG
Source organism: Crinia signifera (assembly GCF_055691185.1). Lineage (NCBI taxonomy): Eukaryota > Metazoa > Chordata > Amphibia > Anura > Myobatrachidae > Crinia > Crinia signifera. The sequence continues at coordinate 55,670,016 of NC_139228.1, forward strand.
TGCAGTGACAGGGTACAGATATCTGGTTATATAGAGGGACAGGGGTGGTGCAGTGACAGGGTACAGATATCTGGTTATATATATAGGGACAGGTTACAGATGCTGCTTTCACATTTCCTAAACGTTTAAGACCTGGTATTTCACAATGGTATTTAAAACGGGTCTGAGCCACTAAATCCCTTTTACATTGCAGATGCAAACTGTTTTAAATAGCATGTAATACCATTCACACATTGAACCTGTTTAACCCCCAAGGAACATGTTTCAAGCCATAGAAATAGAGCCATTCACACTGCCCAAAAAACGGCTCTGAAACGGGTAGGACACTGCTTTTTAACCGTTTAACAAATACCGGTATTTGTTAAACGGTTAAAGCACCCTGGAGCTTTCACACTGCAGCTCTACCCGTTTTAAAAGGCTACAAAAAGGGAAATTTGCCGTTTAAGAGCTGCAGTGTGAAAGGGGTATCAGTGTGTCAGCAATGTGGTGCAGTGATACAGTAGGATACATATGCTTTGTATGCATAGCTGAGAGCTGGCGTTCTCTCTGGTAGGATTCAGCCTTTGGATCCTGTACTTGGTATCTGCTTGTATACATGATCTTGAAGGAGAATGGAGGGGGGGGTGCTGGTTTCACAGTTTCGTTTTGACAGGTTTAATCTTCCTGGAAATAGGGCAAAGACGATCTGACAATACAGAACATTCCACAGTAATGAGTTGCATTGAGCAATGTTTACAGGCTGGCATTATTATGCCAAGAGAAGAACGAAACATAGAAGGTAAGTGCCTGGGAGTGTACTTATCACACTGAGAGCCTGTAGGACAAGGATGTAACACAATGCACTGACACCGGTCTGCATTGTCCTATCATATTACCAGTATATAAACAGTGCTATGACCACCCTGGGAGGTTTGTGAACCAAGAAGGTGCAGGTAATGCTGCTTTCAGACCGCAAAACTGGCTTTGACCCTGTATTTGGAAACGTTTCCAAAAACGGGTCTGCCAGGTAAAACCCCTTTCACACCGCATCTCTTAAACGGTATATTACCGTTTAAGTGCGGCTTTTTTGACACTGGCAGACCCGTTTTTGCAAACTTTCCAAAAACAGGGTCAAAGCCAGTCTTCAGCACGCGCTGCCCCCGCCCCCCCTCCCCCGGGGGTTAACACCCCCAAATCCCCCCCCACCCCAGGGCTAACAAACCCCCCCCCCCCCCCCCCCCTGTGCAGCCGGTACCTCCGTTGCGTGATCCGGCACTGCAGTTGATCGGGGAAGCACTTATGAAAAAAAGCGTCTTTCAGAAAATGGCTGCCCCATAGGAAAACCAGTTTTAAAAAACTGTCTTTCGTATGGGGGCAGCCATTTTCCGAAAGTCACTTTTCTTATAAGAAAAGTGACTTTCGGAAAATGGCTGCCCCCATAAAACAGGTTTTCCTATGGGGCAGCCATTTTCTGAAAGACGCTTTTTTTTCATAAGTGCTTCCCCGACCATACTTCACTGCCGGGATCCACAACGAAGGTACCGGCTGCACGGCGGGTGTCGACACATGCGTGGGGGGGACACACGCGCGCGGGGGGGGGACGACACACGCGCGGGGGGGGCGCGGCGGGGGGCAGGTCCAGTGCTGCGAATATTTAATGAGTGCTCATTAAATATTCGCTGCTCTGAATTTAGGACCCAGCTCATTGGCTGGGTCCTAAATACCGTTTCTGATCCGATTTTGATGCAAAAATACCGGGTCTGAACCGGGTAGGACCCTCCATTTTAACCGTTTTACAAAATCGGCTTTTGTAAAACGGTTAAGGGGTCCTGCACCTTTCAGACCGCACAGATTACCGTTTTAAAACGGTAAAAAAATGGCAATATACCGTTTACAAAGTGCGGTCTGAAAGGGGCATAAAGGGGATGGAGGTAGGGTGGCGAATCCCGGGATCGGTGGGATCCCGGGATTTGGACAGAAAAACGCCGGGATTTGAATCCTGGGAATGTGCTGTGCATGTGCAAATTAATGCTGGGCAGCACTGAGAGACCAGCTCAGACGCTGCCCGGCTGCTCCCAAACCCCAGCACGCTGCTCTGCAGCTGCGCGCAGCGTAACCGAATGTCAGAGGTCACGCTGTGTAGCCTGCCTGCGTCTCCGCTCTCACCCAACCTCATCGTCGCTGCCAGGATCACCATAACCGCCGGGCTTTTGCATTGCTGCCCACCTCCCAACCACTGCCACCCCGGCTCCCAATTATAGCTGCTTACTGACCACCCCTGCCCAGCTAACGCCCGATGGCTGGGTAAGTTACACAGGGTAACTTCTAATTACAGGGTAATGACTAATTAAACTTAGTCATTATATTGACGAACCCAATCACGGGTATCCCGGAAATAGGCATTTTTCAATCACGGGATTAAAAATGTCCCGTGATTGGCATTGCTAGGTCTGAGTAATCCCCAAACCTCAAAATTACAAGGTGATGCTTTAACCATGGCAGCAGCACTGTCCTACGGAGGACGATCTTCCGGTCAGTAATGCCTGTGAAAAGGTTGCAGTGAGCCTAAGAGCTGACAATTTCCGCTGAATGAAATGATACGTATTTCAATGTCGAAAACGTAAACCCCTGTGATGTCACGGTAAACTGCAGGCTCCATCAAACTGGAACAGATATGAAGCTGACTCGCCAGATCCCGCTTCAGGATTTAATAATCACAGCGGGCGCGCAGACCTAGCAGATGAAAGGACCTTTGTTGGAACGATAAAGCATAGAACTATGCGGACTGGTTTCATGGCAGGACTCCTGCGGGCAGGACAGAGGGTCTTGTCAGGTGGAAGGAAAGATGATTCCATGCTGCCTTTCATCTTTTGTTGGCGCAGTTACAGGATATGGTGTGGAAGTCTCTTATGATGATACACGGAGCCGCCGTTTTCATATAACCAGAAGAAAGTGTTCCCCGACTAAACAAATTTTAGGGAATATTTCATGCCATAAAGTAGTGCTCACACACATGCGTTCTCTGTAACAGCAGCATGATCAGCAACAGCGTTTCTGAAACGTACTACAGGCATCAGGAGATCTCACGGGGTCCGGAGACAATGGCATGCAGACCTAAAAGATCTTCACAGCTGCTGCTGCTGTGGAAAAATGCAAGAACACAAGTCCTGGTGGACCCTTCTGCCCATGGCGAGATTAGAAGAGAGCTACTGCATCTGATCCCCTCTTTCTTCACGAGGACAAAGTAGCCGGCAAGGAGAGAACTTTGGCGAGAAGAAACTTCTGAAACTTTTATGAATTCTTAAAAGTAAAAAAAAAAAAAGTATACTAAAGATTACCCGCCTGACTTCCAAAGGCGAAGGATCTTGCCAAGACAGGTGTCAAAACACGTTCTTTCTATAATTGGATCACAGAATGGCGCGGTTTCATAGAGGTCAGCTGTTTTATTCTTACTTTTAGAACGAGAAAGAATACATCTATCAATAAAGTATAGAAAACTCTTCCTCAGGTCTGAAACCAAATAAATAGGGAAAGGACCTACGTATAAATGTATAGAGCAGTGCTGGGTTTCACTGAAAGAAATGACAAACTTGTATAATAAAGGAAAAATGTAATAAAAATAATATGCAAATTAATACAATATAAATAAAATAAAATATGTTTGAGATCAAATAAAAATTTGTTAAAACCTCACAGCAATGGAGTATTACTGCATTATTCTCTCAAATGAGGATATTAGACAGTCCTTTTGGGGACTTTCTTGGTCTTCATCGCTTCATCCAGATTCGATTAGAATCCACTAACGAATGATAATCCCTGTTAAGTGGTCGGACCTCCACCCTAGTTTGAAAGTGGTTCTTGGAATGTGAAAGCGTGGATCAGACAGCACAGACGGCAGATGCCAACTTTTCTAGCATTAATCCGGAGCCTCGGAAGCCTGCCAGCTGTAAAGGGCTAAAGTCTCTTGGAAATACTTTTCTCACTGCCCAGCAATCGTTCAAGGGGTCTGCTTCAGTCCCAACAATACCAGACCAGGGTTTAATACATGCAGGGGTCTCCTCTGTGACAGAGGTGGGAGAGGTCCGTGAACTCTCTAGATTTCTTTGTGGTTTGGGAAGACAAGAAACGCTCACTATCTGGTTTCGCAGCCTGGTTGCAAGTCGACCAAACCCGGTCCGGCGAATGCCGGGCTGCTCCCCCTCGCAGTGCAGGTTACCTCTTTTGTTCCTCATAACTTGCAAATAGGGATGGCCATCGACTATCGATGCTCCAAAAACATTGATGATTGGGAGTTAGTGCTCGATATCTTGGCTATCGATAGTGGATTGTCGAATAGTTTTCAGCCACCGATGGAGTGCAGCCAATGACGATTTTTTTTTTGCCCTGCCTGTTCCCGTGTCCCACCTGCTGCTACCACTGCTGCTATGTCACTCTCTCCCTGACTGCTAATCAGCCATTCGGCGCAGCGCCTGGCAGCTAGACTATGGTATGGGCGTGTGCACTATATATGGGAGGTCGAATCTATAATACGGCTCCCTCCCAGTCCCTACCTCCTCCGTCCGCCCCTCCTCGCCGGCACAATGGTGAATGCACTTGTCGGGTGATCACGCATGCCCAGCAGCCGGCTGCCGGGATGTGCGCACATGCGCAGAAGAAATTTTAGCTAGATAACTCAAAAGGTTCTTCTGCACATGTGCGGCTATTCGGTAGCAGGAACCATTGATGGTAGATGATAGAATACTATCGATGGTTCCTGCTCAAAATGCCATCAATGAGGGATACGTCGATGGCCATCCCTAGCTGCGAATGGATGTTTAACATAAACATCCATTCGCAGGCTAGGGGGAACGACCCCCATCAATCGGTTTAGGCACCAAGAAGGGGGGGGGGGGGGGGTAATAGGTCATGGGGTGTGGGGGGTTAGGCACTAGCAGGGAGGCTTAAGACATGCTGCGGAGGGAGTATAGAGTGGGGGGGGGGGGGGCAACGCCACTTTTAGTTGTTATGCCAACCTTTGCACATGGGTGGCTGCATTATTTGATCTTCTATATTGGCGACCAGAAAGTCTTAAAATGACTTTCATTTCACGATGGATAACAATGCAGAACAAAAGAAAGCACTGAGAAGGCACTTTCTACACGACAAGCAGAGAATAGAGAATCAATCAGACAATAGCACGGTTTAGATGCCACCCGTGTGTGGATAATCTTCCCTAGGTTGGCAAGAATGGCAGACGTGCCAGGCAAGTCAGAGCGAGGTCATCCAGGATTAGCTGCCAGCTCGCTTTCATCTCCGTGCTCTGTGAGAACCCCCTGAAGGGCACGACTGTCTCTTGGCTCCATGCGTATCCTCCAGCATGCATATCTGCTGTCATTCCCAGTCTGGCAGGCCGTGCCCATGTCTGTCCCATGCTAGTACTGGGACACTGACACAGCAGTCTGGGTACAGTGAGTGTCAGACTTACTGCCACAGTCAATCAATCCGTCCACTGAGCAAGCTCTTTACTATTAGAGCGCATTTGTCTGCAAAACCCTTCAATGGAGCAGGGGAGGTATGAAATGCTGTCCTGTAAGTGAGCCAGCTTACCTCCAGCGACGGGCTACTGGATCATACGCAGAGTAGCCATGCACGCCATCGCTCACACTACCGCCAGTTACATGGACTAGCTCAATGCTTATAAATAAGAATGTAAGCTCTCACTAGCAGGGCCCTCTCTCCTCATGTGCTTTTCATAGAATATATACCTCTGCCACCCTGATAATTGAGTCATTGTCCTGTCTTTACTTACCATGTACTTGTCCTAAATTGCCTTGTATTGTAATTCGTTATTCAATTTTTATTTGCTCATTTATGTATTGTTAGGCGCTGTGGAACCCTTATGGCGCCGCATAAATAAACGATAATAATACTATAAACAGACTGGTGGTTCTCAACACCAGTCCATAAGTACCCCCAACAGGTCATGTTTTCAGGAGTTTCTGTTTGTGGGGTAATTAGTGACTCTGCAAATCAGATCAACACACCTATGCAGGATTAAAGAAATCCAGAAAACATGACTTACAGTATTGACGGCTGCTTGAGAACTGGAGCGGAGAGCCACCTTATTACAGTAAGGTTGGTGGTGGTAGTGAGGATCTGGGAAGGGGTATCGGGAGTTATAAGGATTATTATGGCTTTGTATAACACAGGGGGAACAGGACACACACAAGGGTTCTAATAACTCTCTCTAAGTACTATGCCATAGTTTCCCAAACTCCGCCATTACTACTGACTTATAATCAGAGTAGCCCGCCATCACTCTCTCTATCCCCAGTAACATGCACGGCACCCAAGCTTCTAGGTCAGGGGTGGGAACCTCAGGCCCGGGGGCCAGCCTCCTTACCATATTGGGAGGCCCAGCATGTTATGGGCGTTCTCATGGTAATGAGGCCGTGACGTGGGGGCAGGCAGCTGACATCACCATTGCACGCCCCTTTTCCGTTTTAGTGTGCATGCACCTTCCACATCTTTCGATGGTCGGCGACCATCAAAGATGTGGGTGTTCCCTGCAGCATGCGAATGGATGTTTATGTTAATCATGTTAGAGGGTGAGGCCTTCAGCCTGATGTGCTGCAGAGGGTGAGGCCTTCAGCCTGATGTGCTGCAGAGGGTGAGGCCTTCAGCCTGATGTGCTGCAGAGGGTGAGGCCTTCAGCCTGATGTGCTGCAGAGGGTCATAATCAGTGTGATATGCTGCAGAGGGTGAGGTAAACTGTGGGATGTGCTACAGGTGGTATCAGTATGATGTGCTGCAGAGGGTGAGTTACTGTGTGTGATGTGCTGCAGAGGGTGATGTAATTTGTGAGATGTGCTGCAAACTGTTAGGTAACCTGCGTGATGTGCTGCAGAGGTTGAGGTCATCTGTGTGCACATAATGTGAGCTGGCTGTAATGCTACGAGGTCACCTCAGCGCAACGTTACGCTCTGGCTGCTGGGAAGCTCCGCTGCGTGATGCTCTGGCTGCTTGGGTAGCTCCGCTGTGTCACAGTTAAAAGGCGTGCAAGTGCGGCCTGGGACTTCATCTCGCCGGCATGACCCACTTTTTACTTTCTTCCTAGAGAACCCGCCGACACCTAGGATGAGAGCACTTGGAAGCTCTTCTAGGAAATGATCCAGATCCCATTAGGGGATAATTATGGAAATTGCTGAACAACAGTGTTTACAGGGCTCCTAAATTCCCAACCTGCCCCTCTCCTGCCATGCACAGCAGCCAAGGTGCTCTCATCCTGGTACGGCCTCCCTGACATAATAGCGCATGGAAAAGCAGAAGGGGAGGGGCGGAGGCAGCTGCTGCCCGCTGTAGTTGTGGGAAAGTGGCAATTAGCCACGGATAATTGAGCTGGGATAACAGGCGGCAGCCTAGCCCATTCTACACGGCGTTGGTTTGTAATCAGTCAGCCAGATATACAGTACTCCTCCATAATTTAATATATCAAGTCCAAACCTCTCTGCCTCTCACCCACCGGCTCTAAATAACTTGATCCGCTGCCAGCTGCTCCCAAATGTTTGATTTAAGCCATTCAGCCTGGTTCCAGGCACCATGTTTTTACTAATTATGTAATTCTATGTCCACTTGACAATAGTTGGCTTTGATTTGCGAGATCCGAGAAATTAATCTGACAGGTTGAGCAGACTTCCCTGCCCTGTCATTATGACAGTCTAGGCAAAGCCTAATGTTACAGTGCACAAATAGCAGCTATTGTATATCACCTGCAGTGCTGGGATAGGGTAGGGTTACCGTGCACTGAAGCTACGTCTTCCGATCACACGCGGGACTCCCTGCAGCACAATGAAACGTGGGCCCAACTTCCTAAACATGGCAAGGGTAAATCTAGTGCCCACATTATAAAGAGTGCTGTTAAAAAAAAAACCCACAGGTCTTAATTATGGGCGAAGGGGCAAACGTCTACCAAGTGGCATCCCTGAATAACCAGCCTGCCCCGAGACCGAGGGGTGAATCGGAAATTGCTCCTTTGAGGTTTCAGACTGCAAGCGTCACAGAAGGTCTGCCAACTACAAACATATGGAAATCCAGCCAAGAGCTGCTGTGCCCGGGACAGGCTGGCATCGCAGGCAGAGGTTCAGTCTGACGTGCGCTGAGTGGGGCGGTTCTAGTTGCACGCAAGAGAAAAATGTTGGCTCGTCTGAGCACTTGAATACTTTGTATTCTTAGAAATTGGAAAGGGACAATTGAGCCGAGGACATTACATAACACTGAACGAGCACTGATGTAAGTAATGCCCATGGGAATCACTGCTGAGCAGCGTCCCAGAGACGTCCCGGACTGGGCATTGTGTGCACTGTATGACCGCAGGACTGTGCACTGTGCACAGAACACGGAGCGGACAATGGGGTGATCTGTGACAGTGTCCTGATAGACCATAGGGGGTGCAGCACAGTTGGCCACCTCCTGTTTTGTGCAATATGTCATGGAATATACAAAGCCGGCAGGGCACACGCACAATGGGCAGACCCGCACAATGCCGGCAGCGCCGGCGGGAGGCTGTGACTTAGGGTTGGTGCAGTGTTTGTTTGTTCCTGCAGGATACACAACATTAACGTGACAAGAGTCTGTGACGACACACGCGTCATTCTGTAGTTGTCAACAATTCTTATAATCAGCATATGTACAAATGGGGATGCAATCAGCACCCAGCGGATGGGATGTCGGCAGTTAGAATACCGACGCCAAAATGCCGGCTAGGATACCAATGCCGGAATCAGGGCTGTTAGGGTTAGGCTGCGGGAGAGTGATGGGGGTTAGGCTGTTGGACGGGAGGGGGAAAGTCAGTAACGAAAACTGTAGGACCGCTGGTCATCTGCATGCACTCCGTACAAATGTATACATCCCAAATATCCTGATTTAGGTGGAAAAAGCCAAGATTTGTAGGTTCCAACCCACTGTCCGGATGGGAAGATATCGAGGTATATCCCATCCCGTCAATGGATGCCAGCTAACTGCCCTCTTACCGTACCAAGGTGCCACACCAGAGAGTGACTTAGATTTGCGAATGCCTTAGAAATCATTCGATGGTTGGCGACCATGGAATTATTTTGTCCACGCACGTCAGGCTGTGAATGGATGTTTATGCTAAACATCCACTCGCCTGCTTGCTGGTGACATCGGCTTTCATGCAGCGTTTACTTGACTTGCAAAGCTGCGAATTTTGCAGCTTTGCGAGTCAAATCAGAATGACTTCCTACAGTATATTCTATATAATAAAAGGCTAATGATGCTCCTCACCTCCATGGGGGGGTACTCATGTGTTTTACGCACTAGCGAACACTAGATAGTGCTAGGCAGAGCAGTTCATGTGTTGATCAGTTTGGGACATGCAAAGTTGCCGACATTACGGTTATGTTGTTCTGTCATTGTGACGGGCAGTCGACTAGTTACATATAAAGCTGCCCTGTTCCAGCCACAAGTCTCCACTCTGGGGGTGATTCTGGTTGGGTGGCAGAAGCAAACTCCTTCTTTAATGGACAAAACCATGCTGCACTGCAGGTCGGGCAGATGTAACAGGTGCAGAGAGAGTTAAATCTGGGTGATGGGTGTTCAAACTGAAATCTAAATTGCAGTGTAAGAATAAAGCAGCCAGTATTTACTCTGCACAGAAACAAAATAACTCCCCAAATGTAATACCCCTTTTTCACCGAAACGCCAGGTCGCACCCAGGTTTTTGGACCCAGCTTCAACCCGGGTGCGACTCTGCGTTTCTTACCTTTTTAGACCAGCGTCCAAAGCGGCAACCTTCACCGGCATGCGACCCACCCACCCAGGAGGCGGTTCCTGAGCCGCCGCGGATTGTCGTGCTGGGGGCAAGCCCAGCCCCACTCCCCCCCCCCCCCCCCAGCAGCCATCTGCGAGGTGAATGGATGCCGCACACAGGCATCCATTCACCTCCTCCCTGCCTCCGCTGCTGTCTGCAGAGTACAGCATACAGCAGTGGAGGCTGTGTGTGTGCCCCCCAATTCCCTCATTGATGTAGACGGGAGCTGGATGGGATGACCCGGTGTACCCGTTTACACTGCCCTTTACCCAGGTCCTAGCCGTGTTCAACCCAGGTCAGGACACAGGTTGACCCCATTTACACCGCCGCTGACCCGGGTTTTTGCAGCGGTGTAAAAAGGGTATAACTCTCTCTGCACCTGTTACATCTGTCCCACCTGCAGCACAGCATGGTTTTGTCCATTACCATTGTGTAGCACAGAGTAGCGTTATGTAGTACTGTGTAGCATTGTGTAGTACTGTGTAGCATTGAGTAGCATTGTGTAGTACTTTGTAGCACTTAGTAGCATTGTGTAGTACTGTGTAGCACTGAGTAGCATTATGTAGATCTGTGTAGCACTGAGTAGCATTATGTAGATCTGTGTAGCACTGAGTAGCATTATGTAGATCTGTGTAGCACTGAGTAGCATTATGTAGATCTGTGTAGCACTGAGTAGCATTATGTAGATCTGTGTAGAACGGAGTAGCTAGTGTTCAATACACATTACAGCTTAAATGTAAGTAGTGAGGACGGCAGTCAACATACTACTAGGGGCTGGCAGTCAAAGATGGAGATGAGTATGTGGACGAAGATGGTCGCTGAGTGTTTGCGTATGGGAGAGCTGTGAGTAAAATGTGAAAAGAGGGCTCTGCTCTGAGGAGCTTACAATCTAAGGGGAGACAGACAGATTACATGAGGTGCAAGCAGGTGGGAGGTGGCTCTTGATAGCAGGATGTAAGCAGGCAGAGATGGTCAAGGCATGAGGCAGGGGGTCGGAGGACCAGCCTCAGGACTATGTTATACAGCGGACACAATGCTTGTCCAATCGAACATGAAAGGCGCAACAAACTCCCGGAGAGACATCCTGTCTTCCCAGTAGCGCGCTGGCGTCCCAGGCCCAGCTACCATGTCATCGTCCTGTACATTTCAGATATATGAGGACACAACTAAAGCAAAACACAACGTTTGCCAACCCATAAATACAGGGAAAGCGTGTAAGCGAAGTTGTTCCTGCATTCTGAGGTCGTGTGCACGTCACATTAATATTAATGTGTCCTGTCTACATAAGAAGCAGTTCTGTAACAGGTGCGGCATGAGATGTACTTGAAAATAAAAGATCTTAATCAGATCTTAGCTATGGCCAAATCACATCAGCATTTACACACCATTTTCTAAGGACATGGGCCTTCCCCACCCCTCTATCCCCCAAATCACTCATCCACCTGCCTGTCCCCCAAATCACTCCTTCACCACCTGTTCCACAAATCACTCCTCCACCTGCCTGTCCCCCAAATCACTCCTCCACCTGCCTGTCCCAAAAAGCACTCCTCCTCCACCTGTCCCCCAAATCACTCCTCCACCTGTCTGTCCCAAAAAGCACTCCTCCTCCACCTGTCCCCCAAATCACTCCTCCACCTGCCTATCCCCCCAAAACGCTCCTCCACCACCTGTTCCCCAAATCACTCCTCCACCTGCCTGTCCCCCCAAATCGCTTCTCCACCTGCCTGTCCCGCAAATCTCTTCTCCACCTGCCTGTCCCCCACTGCTCCACCACATATTCCCCAAATCACTCCTCCACCTGCCTGTCCCCCCAAATCGCTCCTCCACCTGCCTGTCCCAAAAATCACTTCTCCACCACCTGTCCCCCAAATTGCTCCTACACCTGCCTGTCCCCCAAATCTCTTCTCCACCAAGAGCAATTTGGGGGACAGGTGGCAGAGGAGTGATTTTTGGGACAGGCAGGTGGAAGAGCGATTTGGGGGGACAGGCAGGCAGAGGAGTGATTTGGGGAATAGGTGGTGGAGGAGTGGGGGACAGGCAGGTGGAGGAGTGATCTGGGGAATAGTTGGTGGAGGAGTGGGGGTGTCCCCCAAATTGCTCCTCCTCCTGCCTGTCCCCCAAATCTCTTCTCCACCCGCCTGTCCGACAAATCACTCATCCACCTGCCTGTTCACCCAAAACACTCCTCCACCACTTGTTCCCCAAAACGCTCCTCCAACTGCCTGCCCCCCAAATCTCTTCTCCACCTGCCTGTCCCCCAAATCACTCCTCCACCTGCTTATACCAAAAAGCTCCTCCACCACCTGTTCCCCAAATCGCTCCTCCACCTGCCTATACCCCAAATCAATACTCAACCACCTGTTACCCAATTCGATCCTCCACAACCTCTTCCCCAAATCACTCCTCCACCTGCCTATCCCCCCAAAATGCTCTTCCACCACCTGTTCGCCAAATCGATCCTCTGCCACCTCTTCCACAAATCACTCCTCCACCTGCCTATCCACCAAAACGCTCCTCCACCACCTGTTTCCCAAATCGCTCCTCCACCACTTGTCCCCCAATATTATCTGCATTCCTTATACTGCATTATGTGGCTTGCCCCAAGCCTGGGAGTTAGGACCCACAGAATTTACTCCCTAAAACAGACAGAAAAGTAGCCAAAACAGAGAAGTTAGCCAGATTCTAGGTCGACACCATATCGTCGACATGCGCTAGGTTGTTTTTTGTGCTGATTGCCCCAGGGGGCTGGAAAAGCTGACACGCCGCTCAGAAAAAGAGGGGAGCGGCCAGTCAGCGCTGCTGGGGACTGGAATAACTGACACGCTGCTCTGAGTTGATTTTAAAGGGCACCACGCCCTGTCCGTTTTTATAACTAGAAAAGGAAAATAAGTCTGGCGGGAACATTACTCCGCTTCACTCGCCATTTCCACCACGCTGGTTTCATTTTGCGAGGTGGAAACAGCGAGGGTGGTTAATAAAATGTCCACAATGCGCTCACTATGTGACATCACCATCCAATCCCACACTAACCTGCTATATAGACTGTGTGACTGCGCTCAGTCTGTGACATCACAACCCAATCACACACTGACCTGCTAAATAGCGGGGGTGACTGTGCTCAGTCAGTGACATCACCATCCAATCACACACCAACGTGCTTCATACAGAGTGAGTGCAGTCACTTAGGGGCCCATTTATCATGATCGCATTTACAATGCGATCTGGGCAGAATATTACCGTTCATATCGGGGCAATGTATCAATATTAAGGGCAAAAGGAGCCCATCCCTGCGAAGCCCTAACCCGGAAGCCGGGAGGTCAGTGCATGCGCGGTTATGCTCTGACCCCCGCCGACCCTTCTTACCGCACTGCCCTGCTCGGGCAGTGCGATGTGTAGCCATAGGCTACAATGGGCTATCGCCATATCAGAATGGCGATAGCCCAGGGGTGCGATGCCGGGCTGTCCGATGTTGTTACATCGGGCAGCTTCGCATCCCCCATAGAAAGCTATGGGGGATGCGGCCGGCGGCGCTGCAGGGGGGAATCGCAGCAGGGATCGGAGATTCCTGCTGCGGTCCCCCTATGATACATTTAGGGGATACTTAATATATGCGGCTAAACCCCCGAAAACTGGTGTTTTCGGGGATTTAGCCGCAAATATGGTTTGATAAATGGGCCCCATAGTCTGACATCACCATCCAATCACACACTAACCTGCTACATACTGTGGACTGTGTGACCGAGCTGCGCAGTCATTAGTAAGGGGAATGGACGTCCCTGTGCGCAGATGGGAGTAAGCGATGGGTCTATGAGGCTCACAATTGGTCTGTATGATAGATATACCTTTATACAGGCTTGATATTGTACTTTTTATGACTTATGTAGTATCACTTGAGCGGGTTATCAGTTCCTCAGTATGGTTATTATCAGAGCTATAATGTACCACAAGGCAGCTCAGGACAGAGAACTAAATGGCTAATGTGACAAGCGCACACAAAGGAATAATAAGACGAAGAGCTTGTGATAAATCTCGTGTCTATCAGATTACATAAAGTGACGGCAGTGTTTACACGCTGCTTAAACCTTCACATTGAAAAGACATGAAAATGCAAATGTAATAAAATATAAGATATACATATTAATCTATTAATTGCCTGCATGGGTCCAGCTAATCCAGGCAGCTGCTCGCTTTTACCTCTTCAGAAATAACAAATGATTTCATGTAAACGGGCTGAGCCCACATGTACAAGCAGCCGCTTCCAAACCCGCGGCCTGTCTCAGCGCCAAGACGTCCACTCACCCCCATACTAACCACAGAGAGCAACGTTATTGTTATACATAGACCTAAATGTACATGAAGGAGAGCGTTATAAACACATAAGAAACCAACACAAAGTACACAAATGTGAATGTACTGTATCAAATCAGGATGTGTAGTGTCTGCTGCCTGCTGTAACCACTCAGGGCGCATAGTGCGTCTCCTGCCTGCTGTAACAGCTCAGGGTGTGTAGTGTGTCTTGTGCGTCTCCTGCCTGCTTCAACCGCTCAGGGCACGTAGCATGTCTCCTGCCTGCTGTAAAAAGGGATTTTTGTAAGAACTTACCGTTCGAATCCCTTTCTCTGATATGGTCCTGGTGACACAGCTCAACACTGGGATGTAGGAGGGTCCGAAGGAGCCAGGCACCTATCCTAAAGTTTTCAGAGGGTAGGCTCCTCCCCTACTGCATCCCGGACTCTTCAGTTCAATCTTTCAAAGCCACTGGAATACATTAACTCAGTACAAACGCCTGCACATATTATATGCACATTTTTTAACAATAACTGTTTATTAACCAATTTAACATGAACATCATGAATACTGGCATACTTACTGAGCGTAAGGGAGGGATCGCTGTGTCACCAGGACCATATCAGAGAAAGGGATTCGAACGGTAAGTTCTTACAAAAATCCCTTTTTCTCTTTCAATGGTCCTGGTGACACAGCTCAACACTGGGACGTTCCAGAGCCGGTCCTTTGGGTGGGTACGCTCAGGTCTGCAGCTCTCATTACTGCTCGCCCGAATGATGCGTCCTCCGACGCGAACTCATGGAACCTATAGAATTTGGCAAAGGTATGAACAGATGACCAAGTGGCAGCCCTGCAAACCTGCTCAGCTGTTGCCCCATGTCGAACCGCCCAAGAGGTGGCAACCGACCTGGTGGTATGCGCATTAATCCTGGCCGGAACAGGCCTTCCAACTTTTGTGTATGCAAACGCTATAACAGAGCGCAACCACCTTGCAATGGTCTGCTTAGATGCAGGCCAACCAATTTTGTGTATGTCGTACAATACTAACAAGCTATCAGTCTTTCTGGCACTCTTAACTCTTTCCACATAAATGCGTAAGGCACGCACAACATCCAAATTCCTCAATTTGTCCCTTTTCCTAGAACCCTCTGGGGGTTGGAACACAGGTAGAACTATCTCCTGATTTAGATGGAACTAAATCACTTTTAATTACTTAATTAACTTTTAATTAATTACTTTTGGCAAAAACTGAGGTACCGTCCGAAGAACTGCCCTATCCTCGTGAAATATCAGGAAAGGAGACTTGCATGACAATGCTCCTAACTCTGACACCCTTTTTGCCGATGCCACTGCCAACAAGAATACCAGCTTCCATGTAAGAAACTTAAGGTCCGCCGACCTTAATGGTTCAAAAGGTGCCTTCTGAAGGCATTCCAAAACCAGTGACAAGTCCCAAGGCACTACTGGTTGTTTGTAGGGAGGTTTCAACCGAGACACCCCCTGTAGAAAAGTTTGAATTTCCGGTAATATAGCAATCTTTTTCTGGAAGTAGATGGACAAGGCCGATATCTGCACCTTTAATGATTGAAGGCTTAACCCAGAAGAAAATCCATCCTGCAAAAATTCCATCATTTTTGTCAACTTAAAACGTGATGTATGAGCCTTTCGTCTCTCACACCATCGAATGTAGGTCTTCCAGACCCTATAATAATTTGCCGCAGACACTGATTACCTGGCCTTTATCATGGTGTTAACTACTGCATCTGAGAATCCTTTGTTCTTTAGAATGGTGGTCTCAATAGCCAGGCCGTCAAAGTTAATCGAGCTGAATCCAGATGATTGAACGGTCCTTGTTTTAGAAGGTCTGGCCTCAGAGGTAGACGCCACGAGTCCACAGACAATCTCTGAAGCCTGGAGTACCAGGACCTCTTTGGCCAATCTGGGGCCACTAAGATCACCGGGATCGCCTGGGCCTGTATTCTTTTTAACAGTCTCGCCAGCATTGGAACTGGTGGAAAAACATATAGGAGATTCCCCTCCCAGGGGATAGTCATGGCATCCACTGCTTCTGCCAGTGGATCCCTTGTTCTGGCATAAAATCTGGGCACCTGATGGTTGAACCTGGATGCCATCAGGTCCACATCCAGAGTTCCCCACTTCAAAGTAATCTGATAAAATACTTGGGGATTTAAACTCCATTCCCCTTCCTTCAGCTCCTCCCTGCTCAGGAAGTCGGCCTCTATATTCTCCACTCCTGGTATGAATATAGCTGAAACTGCTGGAACATTCTGTTCCGCCCACAGGAAGATTCTGGACACCTCCCACATGGCCAATTTGCTGCGTGTACCTCCCTGGTGATTCAGATACGCCACAGCTGTGGCGTTGTCGGTCTGAATCCTTAAAGGGAGTCTGTGTAACCTGTCTCCCGCCATAGAAATCACTTTCCAGACAGCTCTCAGTTCCAAGATGTTGATCGGTAAAGCCGCCTCCTCTGGGGTCCACAAGCCCTGCAGCCACAGGTCCAAGACCACTGCGCCCCAGCCCCTAAAACTGGCGTCGGTAGTGACTACCAGCCAGCTCCAGGACTGCAGTGACCAACCCCACTGAAGGGAATCCACGTCTGTCCACCATTTCAGGGAGGCTCGAGTCTCTGAAGACAGCACTATCTGCTCTGACTTCATGGTCTGTGTGTTTCCCGACCACGCCGTTAAGATGTTCCACTGGAACACCCGAGAGTGGAACCTGGCAAACTGCAGCGTCCCAAACGACGCCACCATTTTCCCCAGCAGCTTGAGGCACCTCCACACTGATGTGCTCCGAGAGCTGAGAATCTCCTGGACTAAGGCGACCAGATCCCTGGCCTTCGCCTCTGGTAGAAATACCCGATGCAGATGGGTATCCAGAATGACTCCCAAGAATTGGAGTCTCTGTGACGGCATCAACTGAGACTTTTGCAAATTTAAAAGCCAGCCATGAGCCTGTAAAAACCTGATGGCTTCTGCCAAATGACTGTGCAACCTGTCTGCTGACTCTGCTTTGAACAGCAGGTCGTCCAAATAAGGTATCACTGTGATTCCCCTCAGCCGAAGCACAGCCGCCATTACAGACATTATCTTGGTAAATACCCTTGGCGCTGTGGCCAGACCAAAGGGCAACGCCTGGAACTGTAAATGCAGGTCTCCTATCGCAAACCTCAACAGGGCCTGATGTTCTGGGTGTATAGGAACATGAAGATACGCGTCCTGGACATCCATGGACGCTAAAAATTCTCCCTGGTCCAGGCTTAGCAGCACTGACCGTAGAGACTCCATTTTGAAATGGTCTACCCACAAATGGACATTTAGAGACTTTAGATTTAGTATAGGTCTGAAAGACCCGTCTGGTTTGGGTACCAGAAACAGAGTGGAGTAAAAGCCTTTCTTCCACTCTGCCCTGGGAACCGGAATCACCACTCCCTTGTCTAACAGAGAGTGAGCTGCTCCTAAAAGAGCTGTACGAAGCCGAGCTTCCTTTGGTAAAGATGTGGGAATAAATCTTCTCGGAGGAAGACCTTTGAAGGGAATTTTGTAGCCCTGGGCTATAATGTCTAACACCCAGGCATCCTGGTCTAGAGAAGCCCATGCGTCCCTGAAAAGTGATAGACGCCCCCCCCCCCACCTTTACCACTGTCGGGCAAATCCCCTGACAGTCATGCGGAAGGTTTGTCCTCTCCTTTGGTGACAGGCTTCTTGTGAAAGGAGCCAAATTTGGACTTCGGGGCCTTACCCCTGGCTGACTGGAACTTTCCCCTAAATGACTGTCCTCGAAAGGACGCACCACCTCTAGGGGAGGGCCGAAAGGACGGCCTAAAAGCAGAGAATCTGGATGTCTGCTTTGCCGCGGGAGCAGGCAGGAAGGTGCTCTTGCCACCCGTGGCCTGCTTAATAATCTCTTCTAATTCAGAACCAAATAATAACTTTCCTTTGAAAGCTAATGTTTCTAAGGCCTTCTTAGACTCATTGTCTGCTTCCCAGGCCTTAAGCCAGAGTACTCTCCTGGCATTGATAGATACTGTGGACACTCTGGTCGCCATTTTGAGCGCTTCCTCCTCCGCTTCCAACACATACTCAGCTGCTGCCTTAAGTTTCTCCGCCAGCAGCAATACACCAGGATCAGCATGTAAAATGGTGCATAAATCATTAGCCCACTCAATCATGGCCTTAGAGACCCAGGCTGAAGCAATAAGAGGATGTAGGGTGAATCCCACCCCTTCAAAAATAGCCTTGAGGTTACCCTCCAGCTTTTTGTCCACAGGATCTTTAAAGGCTGCGCCCCCTTGTACTGGCAATACAGTAGCCTTAGACAGACGCGCCACAGAAGCATCCACAACTGGCACTTTTTCCCAGAGCTCCGCATGAGACTCTGGCATGGGGTAGAGACTTAGGAATCTCTTTGGCATCTGAAGCCTTTTATCAGGGGTTTTCCAGGCCCCTTCCAATAATTCCTGTAATCCCTCATCAGAAGGAAATGTAACAGCCTCCTTTCGCTGTCGTTTAAACACACCTTTAGCAGGAGTTTTATCCTCCACTGAAAGTTTTAAAGCTTGTTTTACAGCCGTAATAAGATCCTCCACCCCTGCAGCTGAGCAATCTTCCAAATCATCTACCTGATCCCAGGGGATATCTGTATATGCTCCCTCCCCTTCATCTACCAATACAGGTACCGAATAAGACTTCTTAGGGGTCCCTACAGCATCAACATCAATTTTGTCTAGCAAGTCACTAAACCTGTTGATCCCCTTTGCAGTATCCTGCATCACCTGTATTAAAGCAGGATCTGCCTGGGTAAGAGGCAAGGAGCCAGAGGACTGCTGGGATGATGACATCGGTCTCTGAGATTCTACCAAGACATCTCCCTGTCTGTCCAACAATTGCACTAAGGCATTAACCGACCTGCCCAGGGCACTAGCCCACGCGGGTTCAATCTGCTCTGCCCTCTGGGGTTCACTCCCCATGGGTCTCACAGCAGCGCAAGCAATACACAAGCCCCCCTTGGCCATCTGCTCAGGTAGAAATTTCTGTGTACACACATTACAAGCGCTCAGTGTAATAAGGGCTCCCTCCCCCAAAACCACAGCTTGTTGCTCAGACATGATGTAAAGTAACCCACACAGTGCATACAATGTACAACAGCGCTTATACAGGGTTAATGCACGCAGTCACTTATCTGTCTGTAGGTTTCAGATGCGGGGAAACGATGCCCAGGAAATCCAAACACTCTGTCAGGATCTGTAAGCCAGCTCAGCTCCGCTGCAAGCGTTCTGAAAGGCGCCAAAAACAGAGTGAGGGAAGGGACCCAGTCCCTGCTGCTGCGGGGTCCGTGACTTTTGGCGCCAACCACCCCCAGTCAGCCGCTCCCTTAGTGGGATTTCCTAGTTCCAGTATCTCCCCCTCGGCTGGGGACCACTTGGAACATGCCTGTAACAACACTGCTGTCCTCTCATAACAGGAGCTCAGTGTGTAAGCTCCGCAGAAAATGGCCGCCGCCATCACGGAGCGCCTGTCCCCCATGATCGCCACCTAAACGTGAAGCCGGTTTCAGGACGCTCCGGAGCCCAGGCAGCTTCTTAACACTAATAGTGTTATAGGTTCTTTCTCTTTCTGGCTGATTACCCTTAAATAAATAATATATGTTTTTCAAAATGAATATATATATAAGAATTATCCCAAAAAAACTTTGTCATGTATTTCCCTTTAACATTAAATATTAATTTAAATAACTGAAGAGCGATAAATGTAAGAATTATTTATTTTTCTCTGTCTTATAACCATACTGTCGCTCTTTTCTCTTTCTTTTTATTGTTCTTTCTTATGGACTATTAGAGTCCGTTATATATGTATGGATAAATAATTTGTGTATGAATTCGATCTAGAATCGTATATTCCCTCTCACTGACAATGACAAATATATGCCACTAATATGCACTCGCTGATGAATTAATATAATTATTCATAGAGCATATATATATATATATATATATATATATATATATATATATATTTTTTTTTTTTGCATGTATTTCTTCATATATTTTCTTATTCTTCCTTCTTCTCCTTTCCTTTTCTCTTCATATAGAATGTACACAGAAGTACAAATGGAATTGCTATTATAAAAAGAAGAGATAGAGATATGTACTGATATTTATTTATATATTTATGTAGACTCATAATTTCGTTTATTTTTATTGTTTTCACAATTATTATTGACTTCTGACGTCCCCTATTATATGTGTCCATTTAGGTATGACTCAAAGCCACTGTGGATACTAATTGATCTCCGCATTTTCCATAGTAAATAAGGTTATCTGACTATTGCAATGTGAATAAACTACCATACATATAGAATGCTGTTAGGTGATTTATTCATCTCATTTAAGGTCTTTATACTTGAAACTAATAAAAAGCATTACGAATTGAATTAAAATTATCCTGGTCCCAGAACGGGATTTGAACCCTCCTATACTGCGCTACGCCGTTCATAGTCGAGTGCACTATGTATAGTGCTATGACGGCCTCAGACTTTAATCATGTAAATTTAGATAAGCTTATACCCTCTATTTTCTCCCTTTATGTATAAAAACGTTTGATGATGCCATGTGAAAGATAACTAACTATCGAATGATTTGTGTATATTTTGTGTTTCTTTATTATGTATGAAGAACTTTTTAGTTTAAGCACTTATTATTCATTATACTACTAACTCACAGCTTGATACGAAGCAATTAAGTTTCCGACTTGTGAATCGTTAAAACAACTAACAGGTGTACTAAATTGTTGCCCTCCAATGATTGGATGGGCCACCCTTATATACCTGGGCTGATCACCTACAGACCATCTTCTGATGAAACCGTCAGCAATAGAAGGACGGAGAAACGCGTCAAGACGTACTTTATTCCGATCGTGACTACTTTCCAGACTGCCTTAATTGATTCACCTGTGCCCCACACTGCCGGACTGCTCCTACTAACAGCAAAAGGTTTATCCCTCCAGTGTCCCCTGCAAAGGTGCGCAGAGACGTCCACTACATCAGACCGTCCGGGGGTGACTCACTTTCCAGCCCTGTCAGCTCCCAACGCTGGCTCTCTTCACATCGGGGCCGCGCTGGTTGTTAGCAGACTTGCTGAGTCCCGTCTAAGACACCTGCTCCCGGTACCGGCTCCCTCACCATCGGAGCAACACCGGTGGTAGCGGGTGTCCGTCTGGATCCAACATCACCACCCCATCCACCCGCAGGAGACTTCTGGTAATATAACCTGTTTTTTACAATAAGGAGCATCGCCTAACTGATAGCTATCAGCCGCACATCGGTACAATATATTTAAAGGAACTGCATTATTGATTCCTCAGGAACTGTTACAATTGAAGGCACAAATTACCAATCTGGCTAAACTACAAATTAATTCACGGTCGGAAGGTTTTAATGAATTTCTAGTGCTTTAAGCACATATTTTTAAATTAATTGTCTGTTTATTTAATTTTATTTTATTGTATTTTTTTATAAATGTATTAAATGTATTTCTAAATTGTTCAGTAAAAATTTACAAATTGATCAACACAGTGCGCTCTCTTATTTGCTATATATTTCAGCTTCTGTTAGGAGCTGCACGGGCAGCGCCTCCGCTCGCCCGGCAGTCTCCTCTGTTCTTCCGGCGGTTGCCTGGTTACCGCGACGCCGTCGCGTCATCAGCCGGGAGCTTCCGGCAGACAGTCAGGCTGCCGGCGTACAACCCCTTCCTCCCCTGCCGCAGCGGTTGCCAAGGCGACGGAGGACGCCTGGCGGCCGCAGGGAGGAAGGGGTGTGCATGACGCCGCACGCAGCGTCAGGGTAGCGCTTGGCGCGCTATTTAAACTTGGACACTGGGACACTCAGACGCCGGCTATAGCTCCTGATTTGGCGTCCTGAGTGTTTCCGGTTCCAGGCTCCTGCTCACCCGTGGTTCCTGGTTTCCAGTCCCTGTTCCTGGCTGCCTCCAGAAACCTTGCTTGCGTCTGCCTGCTGATATCTTGGTGTTCAGATAAGTTGGGAGACTCTCACTCCTTGCCTCCCTTATTGTCATTTATATTGTGTCAGCATATTGTGTATTGTTACACCCGTCAGCAGTTCTTATTGTGTCAGCATATTGTGTATTGTTACACCCGTCAGCAGTTCTTATTGTGTCAGCATATTGTGTATTGTTACACCCGTCAGCAGTTCTTATTGTGTCAACATATTGTGTATTGTTACACCCGTCAGCAGTTCTTATTGTGTCAACATATTGTGTATTGTTACACCCGTCAGCAGTTCTTATTGTGTCAGCATATTGTGTATTGTTACACCCGTCAACATCTTGGATTGTGTCAGCATACCGTGTACTCAGCACCTGGGTACACCTTGTGTATTGTGATACCAGTCAGTTTGGCCACGGTACTTTGTCTGGCCTGCTGCCCACAGCATTAGCACCGCGGGTCCCAGCCCAGTCCGCTATCCACTGACACCCCCCTCTGTGGGGCAGGGTGGTTCTCGCCTCCTTGGTTTCTTAGGTAGATTTCCCCTTGTTTACCTCCGGCCTTGGCGGCTGCGTTGTCACTAGTAAGACCAGGTGGCATCGGGGTGGGAGCCTGACTAATGGGCTCCCACGAACGCGGCTATTATTGGTGAAGGTTAGCTTAGCACGCATCCGCCAATTCCAAGGGGTGACAACGGAGTTAGGGTAGGCGAGATCTCCCTGTTCCTAACATTATAGCCGGCCTGTACTTCACCCGAACTTCCAGTCAGCCATTATGGATCCGGCCCAGCAGGCTGCTAATCACGCTCTGGCGGGGCAGATGCATACTCTTACTCAAGAGCTTCAGAAATTGACCCTCCGGGTAAACTCACAAGAGGAACGGGTACAAGGGGTCTTATCCTCATCTAGAAACCCCGAACCCAAGTTGAGTCTCCCGGACCGGTTTTCCGGGGAACGTTCCCAGTTTTTTAACTTTAGAGAGTCGTGTAAACTTTATTTCAAACTCCGCCCGGCCTCCCCTGGCGTGGAATCCCAGCATGTGGGAATGGTCATCTCCCTGCTACAAGGAGACCCCCAGACCTGGGCGTTTGGCCTTCCCGCAGGGTCCGAGGCCCTTACCTCTGTGAATGCTTTTTTTTATGCCATGGGGTTGCTTTACGACGACCCAGACCGTGCTGCCTCAGCCGAAGCCAACCTGAGGGCACTACGGCAGGGTCAGAGTAACGCAGAGGCTTATTGTACCCAATTCAGGAGGTGGGCCATTGACTCTGGTTGGAATGACCCAGCACTCCGTAGCCAATTTCGCATTGGGTTATCTGAGACGTTAAAAGATGCATTGGTTCACTACCCTACTCCGACCTCCCTGGATGAAATTATGGAGTTAGCCATAAAGGTAGATCGGAGGTTCCGGGAACGCCAGAGGGAGAGGGTTTCCGGGGTATATCCCTCCACATCACTGGGGGAGACCTCGGAGGTTGTCTGTGACGAACCCATGCAAATTGGGGCTACACGTTTATCTGCCGCAGAAAAGAATCGTAGGAGGCTGAAGGGTCTCTGTCTGTATTGTGGTGGTCAGGGTCACCGTGCAGTGGTCTGTCCGTTGAAGGCGGGAAAAGACAGGGCCTAGGTGGGTTTGGGGAAACTCACTTGGGCCTATCTTGTTTTTCTCCCCTAGACTCGATCATTATTCAGGTTTCTGTCACTTATAATAACTGCACTGTCGCTACCACTGCCTTTGTTGATTGCGGTGCAGCCGGCAATTTTATTGACAGGGGGTTGGTTTGTTCATTGGGGCTCAAACCCATTTCCCTGGTCAATTCGTTGTCGGTTTGTGGCCTGGATGGTCAGCCACTCGCCAACGGCAGTGTTACCGCGTGCACCCCTTCTCTCCAGCTTTCGGTGGGGGCTCTTCATTCAGAAGAGATTTCTTTTTTGTTGTTTCACTGTCCGCTCACGCCACTCGTCCTAGGGTTACCATGGCTTAGGAAGCACAATCCCAGTATCGACTGGACCACAGGAGAAATTGTACGTTGGGGCTCTTCCTGTTCTGATCACTGTCTCTCTCTTCCTCTTCGTCTTGTCCTTCCCGTTTTTTCTTCTTTACCCATACCCTACAGAGACTTTACCGATGTGTTTTCCAAGAAGGAAGCTGATACGTTGCCCCCTCACCGTCCCTTTGATTGTACTATAGACTTAGTTCCCAATGCCAGATTGCCCAAGGGACGTCTATATGCCCTCTCAGAACCTGAATCCCAGGCCATGGATTCATACATAAAAGAAAGATGGATCTTTGCGTCCCTGCATAGACTATAGGGCCTTGAACAAAATTACTGTAAAAAATTCCTATCCGTTACCACTCATCTCTGTTTTGTTTGATCAAATCCGGGAAGCGGTGGTGTTTTCCAAGATTGATCTTAGAGGAGCATATAACCTCATCAGGATTAGAAAGGGAGATGAGTGGAAGACAGCCTTTAACACACATTCAGGTCACTACGAATATCTTGTGATGCCGTTCGGCTTGGCCAACGCTCCTGCAGTTTTTCAGGATTTCATCAATGAAGTACTCCGGCCGTTCCTGGGAGTATTTGCTGTGGTTTACTTAGACGACATTTTGATTTTTTCCAAGTCACTTTCTGAACATCGGCAACACGTCCGCCTGATCCTTCAGAAGTTGCGTGAAAATCAATTATATGCCAAACTCGAAAAGTGTGAATTCGAAATTGCTCAAGTCTCTTTTCTGGGTTATGTCATCTCTCCTAAGGGTTTTTCCATGGACCCCAGCAAGGTTCAAGCCATCATGTCCTGGGCTCTTCCTAACAATCTCAAGGCCATCCAAAGATTCTTAGGATTCTCCAATTATTATCGGAGATTCATCCGGTCCTTTTCTGACATTGTTGCCCCCATTGTGGAACTGACTCGCAAGGGAGCCAATCCTGAAATTTGGTCCCCACAGGCCGTTGAGTCCTTTCATCAATTAAAGAAGGCCTTCTGCTCAGCTCCTGTCTTACATCACCCTGATCCCAGAATTCCTTTTATTGTGGAGGTTGACGCCTCGGATGTAGGGGCTGGAGCTGTCCTTTCTCAGAAGGACATTCGTGATCAGAAGATTCATCCTTGCGCCTTCTTCTCCCGTAAGTTCTCCTCAGCTGAAAGGAACTATGATGTCGGGAATCGTGAATTGTTGGCCATTAAGTGGGCCTTTGAGGAGTGGCGTCATTGGTTAGAAGGGGCCAAACACATCATCACTGTGATTACCGACCATAAAAACTTAGCCTACATCGAATCTGCTAAACGATTAAACCCACGACAAGCCCGGTGGGCGTTGTTCTTTACCAGGTTTCAATTCATCATTACGTTCAGACCCGGCCCCAAAAATGTCAAAGCTGATGCTTTATCTCGTAGTTTCCAGACTTGTCAGAGCACTGGACTCAAAGATACACCCATTGTCCCGTCTTCTGTCATTTTTGCGGGTCTGACTCAGGACTTGGCCTCCCGTGTCCTGGCTTCTCAGCCTTCTGCTCCTCAGGGGACTCCACATAATAGACTGTTTATTCCCAAACACCTCAGAAATTTGGTCCTCAAAGATTTTCATTCCAGTAGGGTCACTGGACACCCTGGCGTTACCAAGACCCTTGAGCACTTGTCTAGGGCGGTTTGGTGGCCCACCATAAAACAGGATGTTGCTCTGTTTATCTCTTCTTGTCCGGTATGTGCTCGACATAAATCTCCCAGGTCATCACCAGTGGGTACTCTTCTGCCATTGTTCATTCCCGAAAGGCCATGGTCCCATATTTCTATGGACTTCATTGTCGACCTTCCTTCTTCTTCTCGTTTTACCACCATTTGGGTCACGGTCGACCGCTTTAGCAAGATGGCACATTTTATTCCCTTGCGTAAACTTCCCACTGCTAAAGAGTTGGCACAACTCTTTATCTCGCATATTTTCAGACTCCATGGCCTTCCCTTGGATATTGTTTCTGACAGGGGATCTCAGTTTGTGGCCAGGTTCTGGAGAAGTTTTTGTTCCGGTTTAGGAATACAGGTTAGTCTTTCCTCCGGGCATCACCCACAGTCCAACGGGCAGACCGAAAGGGTCAATCAAGCATTGGAGCAATATTTACGCTGCTTCGTCTCCAAATGTCAGAGCAATTGGGCCGAACTGGTACCTTTAGCAGAATTTGCTTATAACAACTCGTATCATGCGGCCTCCAAAAGCTCGCCTTTTTTGTGTAATTTCGGGTTCCATCCCAAGTGCAACTCCTTCTTTGTTCCGAGGGATTCCTCTCGGCCGCCCTTCTCCACAGTGTCCTTCCTTAGGAAGTCGTGGCAAAAGGTTCATTTGGCTCTGAGGCAATCTTCAGCACGTTCAAAAAAATTTTTTGACAAACATAGGAGACCATGTTTTTTCCAAGTGGGGCAAAAGGTGTGGTTGTCTACTCGCCACATTAAGCTTCGCCAGAGATGTCCCAAATTAGGGCCCAGGTTCATCGGTCCATTTTTGATCACTGCTCAAGTCAATCCGGTGGCATTTAGGTTGCAGCTCCCCAGAGCACTGCGGATCAATAATGTCTTTCATTGCTCTCTTCTTAAACCAGCCTCGATGGCTTCCCAATCAGGGCCTGCTTCCAACCGCGAACCAGTCCTCATTCAAGGGCACAAAGAATTCATAGTAGAACAGATATTGGATTCCAAGGTTGTTCGGGGTCAACTGAAATTTTTGGTCCATTGGAAGGGGTTCGGAGAAGAGGAGAGGTCTTGGGTGCCTGAGCGATTGTTACATGCGCCCAGGCTCAAAGCAGAGTTCTTTAAGACCTTCCCATTCAAACCTGGTTGTAAGGGTTCGGTGACCCCTCCTCAAGGGGGGGGTACTGTTAGGAGCTGCACGGGCAGCGCCTCCGCTCGCCCGGCAGTCTCCTCTGTTCTTCCGGCGGTTGCCGGGTTACCGCGACGCCGTCGCGTCATCAGCCGGGAGCTTCCGGCAGACAGTCAGGCTGCCGGCGTACAACCCCTTCCTCCCCTGCCGCAGCGGTTGCCAAGGCGACGGAGGACGCCTGGCGGCCGCAGGGAGGAAGGGGTGTGCATGACGCCGCACGCAGCGTCAGGGTAGCGCTTGGCGCGCTATTTAAACTTGGACACTGGGACACTCAGACGCCGGCTATAGCTCCTGATTTGGCGTCCTGAGTGTTTCCGGTTCCAGGCTCCTGCTCACCCGTGGTTCCTGGTTTCCAGTCCCTGTTCCTGGCTGCCTCCAGAAACCTTGCTTGCGTCTGCCTGCTGATATCTTGGTGTTCAGATAAGTTGGGAGACTCTCACTCCTTGCCTCCCTTATTGTCATTTATATTGTGTCAGCATATTGTGTATTGTTACACCCGTCAGCAGTTCTTATTGTGTCAGCATATTGTGTATTGTTACACCCGTCAGCAGTTCTTATTGTGTCAGCATATTGTGTATTGTTACACCCGTCAGCAGTTCTTATTGTGTCAACATATTGTGTATTGTTACACCCGTCAGCAGTTCTTATTGTGTCAACATATTGTGTATTGTTACACCCGTCAGCAGTTCTTATTGTGTCAGCATATTGTGTATTGTTACACCCGTCAACATCTTGGATTGTGTCAGCATACCGTGTACTCAGCACCTGGGTACACCTTGTGTATTGTGATACCAGTCAGTTTGGCCACGGTACTTTGTCTGGCCTGCTGCCCACAGCATTAGCACCGCGGGTCCCAGCCCAGTCCGCTATCCACTGACACCCCCCTCTGTGGGGCAGGGTGGTTCTCGCCTCCTTGGTTTCTTAGGTAGATTTCCCCTTGTTTACCTCCGGCCTTGGCGGCTGCGTTGTCACTAGTAAGACCAGGTGGCATCGGGGTGGGAGCCTGACTAACGGGCTCCCACGAACGCGGCTATTATTGGTGAAGGTTAGCTTAGCACGCATCCGCCAATTCCAAGGGGTGACAACGGAGTTAGGGTAGGCGAGATCTCCCTGTTCCTAACAGCTTCTTAAAAGAAGCTGTAAGCACTGCACAGGGAGGCCAGACAGCGTCTCCCTTGTGCACAGTGAGCTGACAGGACGTGCTTCTGTCAGCTCCTGCTGCGCTAGCAGTGTGAGGATTCACTAGTAAGAATCCTCACACTGTGCCTACCTAGAGTGAAAGTTAATAAAATAATAAAAGTCCCCTAACTACTCTATTTCTTCAGCTGCTCCTGCAGCCCTTTAGAATAGCACCCACTCCAGTGGGCACCTAACACGAACTGAAGAGTCCGGGATGCAGTAGGGGAGGAGCCTACCCTCTGAAAACTTTAGGATAGGTGCCTGGCTCCTTCGGACCCTCCTACATCCCAGTGTTGAGCTGTGTCACCAGGACCAATGAAAGAGAAATGCTTGGGGTGTGTGGTGCGTCTCCTGTAACCGCACAGGGCGTCTCCTGCTGCCTGCTGTGACCACTCAGGGTGCATAGTGCGTATCCTGCCTGCTGGAACCGCTCAGGGCGTATAGTGCATCTCTGCGTTTCCTGCCTGCTGGAACTGCTCAGGGCGCGTAGTATGTGCCCTGCTTGCTGTAACTGCTCAGGGCACGTAGTGCGTCTCCTGCCTGCTGTAACCGTTCAGGGTGTGTAGTGTGCCTTCTGCCTGCTGTAACCGCACAGGGCATCTCCTGCTGCCTGCTTTAACCGCTCAGGGCACATAGTGCGTCTCCTGCTGCCTGCTGTAACCACTCAGGGCTATTAGTGCATCTCCTACTGCCTCCTGTAACCCTTCAGGGTGTGTAATGCATCTCCTGTCTGCTGTAACCGCTCAGGATGCATAGTGCGTCTCCTGCTGCCTGTAACCATTCAGGGTGTGTAGTGCACCTCCTGCCTGCTGTAACCACAAAGGGCGTCTCCTGCTGCCTGCTGTAACCGCTCAGGGTGCGTAGTGTGTCTCCTCCTGCCTGCTGTACCTGCTCAGAGTGTGGAGTGCATCCCCTGCCTGCTGTACCTGCTCAGGGTGCATAGTGCATCCCCTGCCTGCTGTAACCGCTAAGGGTCCGTAGTGAGTCTCCTGCCTGCTGTAACTGCTCAGGGCACATAGTGCATCTCCTGCCTGCTGTAACCACTCAGGTTGCATAGTGCATCTCCTGCCTGCTGTAACCGCCCAGGGTACACAGACCGACTCCTGCCTGCTGTTACAGCTCCTTTTGTGTAATGAATCTCCTGCCTACTGTAACCGCACAGGGCGCGTAGTGTGTCTCCCGCCTGCTGTAACCGCTCAGGGCGTGCAGTGTGTCTCCTGCTGCCTGCTGTTACCGCTCAGGGCGCATAGTGCATCTCCTGCTGTAACCGCTTAGGGCGCGTAGTGCATCTCCTGCTGTAACCGCTTAGGTGTCAGAGACCGGCCGGGCAGCGCTAGCGCTGCTCCGGCGGCCTCTGTACGGCGCGACGTACATGTTGCTAAGCAACATGGACGCGGCCGCGTCATGTTGGTGCGCCGCGGCGTCACCAGGAGATGCCGCCGCGTCACTAGCCCGCATCACTCCCCGGGCGCTCACTCGGCGGCCGGAATCCAGGCACCGCCTCCTCCTCCTCGGCTTCAACGGTTGCCTAGGCGACGGGGGGACGCCAGGCAGCCGTACGGAGGAGGAGGGTTCACACGCTGCCAATAGGAGACATTTCTGAGCTCCGGCAGCCATTTGTCCCAGTCCCTATTTAAACGCAGGGATGGGACTGTTTGGCGCCGGTTATAGCTCTTGCTTCTCAGAGTGTTCCTGGTTCCAGGTCCTGCTGTGATTATCCTGCCTTGTCAGCTCTTCGTCCAGTCTTGGTCCTTACCTCCCCGTGCAGCTCCAGCCGAGTGGATCATCCCATTATCTGCAGTATTCCATCCTCTCAGATAAGTGGGAATTCTCTTACTTTGTGCTGGGTTGTTATTGTCGGTATTGTGTCAGCTTTGTGTATTGTTACACCTGTGTGCCTTGGCACTTCCCAGTTCGGGAGTCAGAGTCATTTATTATTATTGTGTCAGCTTTGTGTATTGTTACACCTGTATGCATAGGCAGCTCCCTGTTTAGGGTTCTGGTCATCTGTCATTATTATATCAGCTGCACTGTGTATTGTTCCACTGGTGTGTTTGGGACTGCACCCTGCCTGGGTTCAGACCCCTAGTAATTCCTGGGTATCCTTTCCTTGGTATACTTTTGTCCAGGCTTCCTGTTATTTCCCTATAGTAGTGGTATCCTTACATCACCCCTTCGGGAGCTGGTCAGTCCTCGCCTCCGGGTTTTAGCTAGGTTTGCCCCTTGTTAATCCTTGACCTTGGCGGCGGCGTTGTCATCCATAAGACCTGGTGGCATCGGGGGCGGAGCCTGACTAACGGGCTCTGCCGAACGCGGCTATTAAAGGTGAAGCCTAGCTAAGCACGCCTCCGCCAATTTCAGTCGGTGACAACGGAGTCAGGGGTGGCGAGGACACCCGGCGACCCTAACATTATAACCGGCCAAACACACTACTCAGGGAGTCCCGGTGATCAGCCATGGACCCTGCCCAACAGGCCGCAACCCACAATTTGGTGGGTCAAATGCACACTATTACCCAAAGATTGCAGGAGCTTACACTCAGGGTTAACACACATGAGGAGAGGGTACATGGGGCCTTATCCTCCGCAAGAAACCCTGAACCAAAGATAAATCTCCCAGATCGCTTCTCTGGGGATCGTCTGCAATTTTATAACTTCAGGGAGGCCTGTAAGCTATATTTTAGGCTCAGACCGCTGTCCTCTGGCTCTGAGGCCCAACGTGTGGGTATTATTATTTCTCTCCTCCAGGGGGATCCTCAGACGTGGGCGTTCGGCCTACCTGCTACAGATGAGGCTCTCTCCTCGGTTAATTCCTTTTTTAAGGCAATGGGGCTATTGTATGACGACCCAGATAGGGCCGCATCTGCTGAAGCTAATCTCCGTGCACTGCGGCAGGGGCCAGGAACTGCCGAGGTTTATTGTACCCATTTTAGGAAATGGGCCATAGATTCAGGCTGGAATGATCCAGCGTTACGTAGTCAGTTTAGGATTGGTCTGGCAGAATATCTCAAGGATGCTCTGGTTCATTACCCCACTCCCACTTCTCTGGATGAGATCATGCAATTGTCCATTCGTGTAGACCGGCGCTTTCGGGAACGCCAAAGAGAAAGAGAGTCGGGGGTGCTCCCCTCATCTGCCTCTGGGGATTCTTCGGAGGTTACCAGAGAAGAACCCATGCAGATAGGAGCAACCCGTCTTTCTACCTCTGAAAAGAATCGCAGGAGGCTCAAGGGTTTATGCCTTTATTGTGGGGGACAGGGTCATCGTGCTTTGGTTTGTCCCTTGAAGGCGGGAAAAGACAGGGCCTAGGTGAATTCGGGGGGATTCACTTGGGCCTATCTCGCTTTAACCCCATAGACTCGATTATCATGCAAGTTACTGTTTCCTTTGGTGGTCAGGTGTTTGAGGTACCTGCCTTTTTGGATTGCGGCGCGGCCGGTAATTTCATGGATGTTCACTTGGCCAACTCGCTAGGGTTCGATCCCCTTCCCCTTGGGAGCACCCTTTCTGTTTGTGGTCTGGACGGTCTCCCGCTCTCCAATGGCAGTGTTACCTCACACACTCCTCCTGTAAGACTCTCAGTGGGAGCGCTGCATTCTGAGGAGATTTCTTTTTATCTCTTCCAATGTCCCTGGGCTCCATTAGTCTTAGGTTTGCCGTGGTTACGGGAACATAATCCCTGTATAGATTGGGCTTCAGGAGAGATCACTCAATGGGGGTCTTGTTGTATTGATAAATGTCTTTCGTTACCCCTCCGGGTTACTCGCCTGGTCTCTCCTTCGTTACCCCTCTCTTATAGGGATTATTCAGATGTATTTTCCAAAAAAGAGGCTGAAACATTACCTCCACATCGGCCTTTTGACTGCGCCATTGATCTCGTCCCCAAATCTAGACTTCCCAAGGGAAGATTGTATGCCCTTTCGGGTCCAGAATCACAGGCCATGGACCTGTATATCAAAGAGAGTCTCGAAAGGGGTTTTATCCGTCCTTCTAAGTCCCCCGTGGGGGCGGGTTTTTTCTTTGTAGAGAAGAAGGATGGATCATTACGCCCATGTATTGACTACAGAGCTTTAAACAAGATCACCATAAAAAATTCTTACCCATTGCCTCTCATTTCTGTTTTGTTTGATCAGATTCGAGAGGCTATTGTTTTTTCCAAAATTGACTTGCGGGGAGCCTACAATCTCATCAGAATTCGACAGGGAGACGAGTGGAAGACAGCTTTCAATACCCACTCAGGCCACTATGAATATCTGGTGATGCCTTTTGGGTTGGCCAATGCTCCCGCAGTGTTTCAGGATTTTATTAACGAGGTGCTTCGTCCGTTCCTGGGCTTATTTGCAGTTGTATATCTTGATGATATTCTGATTTTTTCTAAAAATCTTTCTGAGCATCGGCAACATGTCCGCATGGTCTTGCAAAAACTGCGGGAGAATCAGTTGTACGCCAAGTTAGAGAAGTGTGAATTCGAAGTTCCTCAGATCTCTTTTCTTGGCTATATTATCTCACCCAAAGGCTTCTCTATGGATCCATGTAAAGTGCAGGCCATCCTGTCTTGGGCTCGGCCTTCCAACCTTAAGGCGGTTCAAAGATTCCTGGGGTTTGCCAATTACTATCGGAAGTTCATTCGGTCCTTTTCTGATATTGTGGCTCCCATCGTCGAGTTGACCCGTAAAGGGTCGGATCCCCAGAATTGGTCCCCGCAGGCCATGGAATCATTCAAGAAGTTAAAGAGTGCTTTTTGTTCAGCTCCCATTCTCCATCACCCTGATCCCAGGAGTCCATTCTTGATAGAGGTCGATGCCTCGGATATAGGGGCTGGGGCGGTCCTCTCTCAGAAGAGTGAATATGACCAAAAAGTTCATCCATGTGCGTACTTTTCTCGCAAATTTTCGGCAGCAGAAAAGAACTATGACGTGGGTAATCGGGAACTTTTGGCCATCAAATGGGCTTTTGAGGAGTGGCGGCATTGGCTGGAAGGAGCGAGGCATACCATAACGGTACTTACGGACCATAAAAACTTGGCCTATATCGAGTCGGCTAAACGTTTGAATCCGCGACAAGCGCGATGGGCCTTGTTTTTTACTAGGTTTCGATTCATCATCACCTTTAGACCTGGTCCTAAGAACACCAAAGCAGATGCGCTTTCCCGGAGTTTTTTAACCACTCAAAGTGGTCAAATGGATGAAACTCCCATAGTTCCGTCCTCGATCATCATGGCAGGATTGACCCAAGATTTGGCTTCTCGTATTCTTGACTCTCAATCCTCAGCTCCTCAGGACACTCCTCAGGATCGTCTTTTTGTGCCCAAGAACCTTCGAGAACGGGTCCTCAGAGATTTTCACTCCAGTAAAGTCACTGGTCATCTAGGAATCACCAAAACCCTGGAACATCTGTCCCGAGCAGTTTGGTGGCCCACCATGAAGCAGGACGTTTCCCACTTCGTTTCCTCTTGCTTCATCTGTGCTCAGCATAAGTCCTCTCGATCTTCTCCTGTGGGTCAACTTCTTCCTTTGTCTATTCCGGAAAAACCTTGGTCCCATATTTCCATGGATTTTATTGTTGACCTTCCCTCATCCGCCCATTTTACTACCATTTGGGTTACGGTAGATAGGTTTAGTAAGATGGCACATTTCATTCCTCTGCCTAAACTCCCCACTGCCAGGGAGTTAGCCCAGTTATTCATTATTCACATCTTCAGGCTTCACGGTCTCCCTGTGGACATAGTGTCGGACAGAGGTTCCCAGTTTGTGGCCCGGTTTTGGAGATGTTTTTGCTCTAGTCTAGGGATACAGGTCAGTCTCTCTTCCGGATATCATCCACAGTCCAATGGACAGACGGAAAGAGTCAACCAAGCTCTAGAGCAATATTTACGTTGCTTTGTGTCTAAATGTCAGACCAATTGGGCAGATCTGGTACCATTGGCCGAATTTTCCTATAATAACGCCTACCATGTGGCGTCTAAGAGCTCGCCTTTTTTATGCAATTTTGGCTTTCATCCCAAATGTAATTCATTCGATATTCCTGGGGAGAAATTTCGTTCTCCCTCCGCTGTGGTGTCTGCTTTAAAAAAGGCTTGGAAGAAAGTCCACCTCGCTCTTAGACAGTCCTCAGCACGGTCTAAAGTCTTTTTTGATAGACACAAGAGACCATGTCGTTTTAAGGTGGGCCAAAGGGTCTGGTTGTCGACTCGTCATATTAAAATTCGCCAGAAATGTCCTAAACTAGGACCTAAATTCATTGGTCCATTCCACATTATCAAACAAATCAATCCAGTAGCCTTCAGGCTACAGTTACCCAGGTCCTTAAGAATCAATAATGTCTTTCACTGTTCCCTGCTCAAACCCGTCTCGCCATCGTCTCACTTTAGGCAGACTTGTAAGCCAGTTATGGTTCAGGGCCATGAAGAGTTTCTGGTCGAACGGGTCTTGGATTCCAAAGTTTCTCGGGGCCAATTAAAATTCCTGGTTCACTGGCAAGGTTTCGGGGCCGAAGAGAGATCTTGGGTGCCCGATAGTTTGCTTCATGCTCCCAGATTAAAGTCTGAATTCTTTAAAAGATTTCCTTCTAAGCCTGGCTGTAAGGGTTCGGTGACCCCTCCTCAAGGGGGGGGTACTGTCAGAGACCGGCCGGGCAGCGCTAGCGCTGCTCCGGCGGCCTCTGTACGGCGCGACGTACATGTTGCTAAGCAACATGGACGCGGCCGCGTCATGTTGGTGCGCCGCGGCGTCACCAGGAGATGCCGCCGCGTCACTAGCCCGCATCACTCCCCGGGCGCTCACTCGGCGGCCGGAATCCAGGCACCGCCTCCTCCTCCTCGGCTTCAACGGTTGCCTAGGCGACGGGGGGACGCCAGGCAGCCGTACGGAGGAGGAGGGTTCACACGCTGCCAATAGGAGACATTTCTGAGCTCCGGCAGCCATTTGTCCCAGTCCCTATTTAAACGCAGGGATGGGACTGTTTGGCGCCGGTTATAGCTCTTGCTTCTCAGAGTGTTCCTGGTTCCAGGTCCTGCTGTGATTATCCTGCCTTGTCAGCTCTTCGTCCAGTCTTGGTCCTTACCTCCCCGTGCAGCTCCAGCCGAGTGGATCATCCCATTATCTGCAGTATTCCATCCTCTCAGATAAGTGGGAATTCTCTTACTTTGTGCTGGGTTGTTATTGTCGGTATTGTGTCAGCTTTGTGTATTGTTACACCTGTGTGCCTTGGCACTTCCCAGTTCGGGAGTCAGAGTCATTTATTATTATTGTGTCAGCTTTGTGTATTGTTACACCTGTATGCATAGGCAGCTCCCTGTTTAGGGTTCTGGTCATCTGTCATTATTATATCAGCTGCACTGTGTATTGTTCCACTGGTGTGTTTGGGACTGCACCCTGCCTGGGTTCAGACCCCTAGTAATTCCTGGGTATCCTTTCCTTGGTATACTTTTGTCCAGGCTTCCTGTTATTTCCCTATAGTAGTGGTATCCTTACATCACCCCTTCGGGAGCTGGTCAGTCCTCGCCTCCGGGTTTTAGCTAGGTTTGCCCCTTGTTAATCCTTGACCTTGGCGGCGGCGTTGTCATCCATAAGACCTGGTGGCATCGGGGGCGGAGCCTGACTAACGGGCTCTGCCGAACGCGGCTATTAAAGGTGAAGCCTAGCTAAGCACGCCTCCGCCAATTTCAGTCGGTGACAACGGAGTCAGGGGTGGCGAGGACACCCGGCGACCCTAACATTAGGGCGCGTAGTGCATCTCCTGCCTGATGTAACCGGTAAGGGCTGGCGGTGTGTCTCCTGCCTTCTGTAACTGCTCAGGGTGCGCAGTGTCTCTTCTGCCTGCTGTAACCGCTCAGGGTACACAGACCGACTTCTGCCCCCTGTAACACTATGTAAACACTATGCGAACTGGGCCCGTTTTCACCCGATTCTGGCGGATCGGTCCCAGAAATCATATGAAATCATCATGCAATAGGCTGTGTTTAAATAATGACAATTAGGATCACACACCTCAATAACATAATGAAGGCGGTTGCCAGAAATAAGCCCCCTTATCGGGAACCTGACGAAATGTAGTTAGCAATCAGAATGTTCTTGCTCATAGTGGGGGGGGGGGGGGGGGTGTGTTATAAACCTATCTGGGGTGCAAGCTGGATCTGTCAGTCACCGCGCAATGATGTGAGAAGTATTGGAATCGGAGCAACAACACAAAGCCCAGGTCGTAGACGTCTCGAGCAGGCACTTTGTGCAGGCCACACGGACCTCTCTTTAATATCAGCAGCTGCTTCTCTCTGCAAGAACGATAAAAGTGCTGCCAACATCTCACCCCAGACCGGGCTGCACAAAGCCTCTGAAGTCAGACGGAGCTAAAACGTGGTGTATAAATACCAGACCTTATTATTATACCATTAGGACAATGCTCTCCAGCTCCCTCCACAAAACTGAGTCCGTTCCAAGGTAAACAGAAAGCACAAATTACTAAACAGCTATAAAAAGCGCAAGCGACCTTCCAAAACTCGGCTCCACGTGACAATAGTAACGCTGGGCCAAGAGAGTTCCAACCCTTTATTCCTGGTCAGAGCCCGACTCACACAGAGAACGAGATGAATATAGAGGACAGGGGTCTGGTTCCATCTGAGGGGCACAGGCTCCAGTTACACCATTAGCCTGATTTACACATTCCCTTATTTGTTTTATGTGTGTGGGAACTTTGCCAGTAACACATGTTGTGAAAGGAAAGCCCAGTATAGTAGCCCCTTCCCCATTCATACCCTGCAGGGGGGGGGGGGGGGGGTATCAGCTTCATTTGTCAGACTGTACTGTACAGTGCGACAGGAAAGCTTCTGAATATGGAGACAGAAAATTGTCCGCAAACTGATAGTGAGAACAAACGTGGGAGGCTGTGCTTAGTACCGGGGAAATCCACCTTAAAGCGGCAGATAATGGAGCCGTGGGGTAAAATAACCCCTTCCCTAACATTTAGGGACCTACTTATCATTGTTCGCTTTTGCTAGGCCATCTGGGTATGATATTAGAACCCAGGATCACATCGGCCGGATGTATGGTCTGGCACAGGACTGACAGGGGCCTGTCCCTACAGTATGCAGAGTTTATTGCCAGGGCTTCTGTCTGCGTTGATGTCACATGCACCGCGGGCACTCAGTCCCCGACCATACAAAGTGAAATCCCACGCCGTGCAAGTCTACGCACGACTTGCGAATCGATCGCTGATCGGCAAATCAATTACCAACTCACCATCAAATTCTTTTTCTAGTCTGGGCGACTATGCGGAGCGCTATGCAAAGCCGTACTGAAAGCCACTCATCTGCTGGCATAAACAGCAGATGAATGGCTTTCCCCGCGATGTTGCGGGAGCGCGCAGCAGCGCTCACCGCTCCTTGCCGGAGCATACACACTGGGCGGCTTTGAGCTGAAAGCCGCTCAAACCGGCTGTTTTGAGCGACTTTCAGCTCAAAGTCACCCAGTGTGTATTGGCCTTAAGTCTGAGCCTTCCACAACTGTGCGGCAGAGACCGGCTGATCGAGGCCGCAGCTGAAGTCACACACACACCGTTCCCTGAGACCGCCTAGGTGCACCTGTGTTTTTTCTGGGACTCGGAGAAAACAGCCGGTTACCACCCACAAACTTCAGCTTCCTGTCAGTCAATTTGCGAGAGGATTGCGATTAGATTCATGGCTGTTTTTCATCACATGCGCGTTATGACCCATACGCATGTCGTCAGATAATTATTGCAACTTCCCACAGCAGCGAACAGTTCTGAATAACTAACACATAGAAACCTATGGGGGAGCGGCTAAACCCCGCCATCGGGTGTTCTTTGGGAAAACAGCTGCAAATATTGTTTATTAAATGGGCCCCATAGATACATCACAGCCAACAGCCCCAAAACTGGGTGAGATCAGCGAGTATACACATAGGATAAATGGGGATGTATTAGCAGAACTGCAGACTATTGGGCGGTTTCTGAAGTGGGAGAAAGGGCACAAGGGGGGGGGGGGGAATTCTGCACCTTGGTACAGCCATGCTGCACTGCAGGCGGGCAGATGTATGGTGTGCAGAGAGAGTAATTTGGGACTACACACTTAACTACATCGCTCAGAAAATGTGTAGGGGCCATAGCAAAATAGATGTGTGGCCCCGTGCATCGGTATCCCCTGATGATTAATAACACACACACACACACACACGCAGGTTATTAATCGGTCAGGCCAGTGTTCTGCCCTGGACACATCACACAGCGCTGTGTGCTGAGCGGTCTAGCATCGCTCAGAACGCTCTCCTACACACATGACTAAGGCCCTTATTCTGGTCGGTGCGGATATATCCGCGTGCGTTCGGGCCGCCGATGTTTTGTGTCTGCGCATGTGCAGAGGCGTCTCTGCGCATGTGCGAGCGGGGCGTACGGCCAAATCCCGCATGATATGTGAACACTCCGAACAGGGGGTGGAAAGGGGCGTGAAGGGCTATTTGGGCTCATTACCATATGCGTACGCCCCGCGTTTCATGGGCGTACGTATGGTAATGCGGCCGTGACGCACGAGTAGGGGGAGGACATATGACAGCGCCGGATGTCAGCTGCCCGCCCAGATCCCTGCTTTTACACGGAAAAATGTCCGTGTGGTCTGAGGTTGCGGGAGCTGGTGGAGCACTCGGTCCTGCATTCGATGGTCTGCGACCATCGAATGATGGGGGAGGTTCCCTTAGATGGAGGAGGCGTGTTCCGTGAAAAATACACGTGCGGTCCGTTCGGCCAGCTTCTTACCGCGTACGGACGGAGTTGGCGATCCATATGGAAGGCGGGGTTTCGCACACACGGTCCTGGCCGCATAATCGGATCCGGCCGCACCGATCAGAATAAGGGCCTATGTGTGTAGGGCCCATAAGAT
Organism: Crinia signifera; assembly: GCF_055691185.1. Lineage (NCBI taxonomy): Eukaryota > Metazoa > Chordata > Amphibia > Anura > Myobatrachidae > Crinia > Crinia signifera. The sequence goes on from NC_139228.1 coordinate 55,709,049, forward strand.
TTGGGAAGGGGTGTGTCCATATGGTCACCAATTGCAATACAAATCTAACACTTCCCAGCATCTGTGGGCTACATGCAAAAAACAGATGGTATTTACCCTGCACAAAAAGCCATAAATGTATAAGTCCCTGGCTATGGAGTCCAGAATAAGGCCAGGGCCGTGTGGTTGCATATGGATGAATCTCCTGTGCCCTGCAACATGCATACATGAATACATCTATCTGGATATCTTGCAGAATGGGGCCGCCGCCAGAGAGGCTGGAAATTTCCATCTGCAGAGTACAGTAGAGGCAGCCCGACCCTGTGAACTCTATGGTTTTGGGCAGAAGATTTTGCAAGAAGTTCCATTCTGCACGGCAGGAGGGAGAAATGAACAAAGATATCATTATCACCCAATTAGAGTCTGAACACTGGGGACGGAGATGTTGGCTTTGTCCAAGATCACACAGCGCGATAGAGAAAGCCACAAGTGTTTTTGACGACAGAGAGCACCTAGATTACCATCATTTGTGCGGCAGGGATCAGTGGGTCAGTGCAGGAACGATTCTCCTCCGCCAGCCCAGCGCGATAAAATCCTTTTTTTTTTTTTTTTGGTCCTTTTAACAACAGGCCGAGTTTACTCTTTTTATAACCTTATGTTACAGCGGCTGCCAAGGATCGTGTTTGAGAACAAAAGCAGACGTCCGTGCGTCCCAGGCAAGTTAGAAGGCAGAACATCTGCCACACTAAATCTTCCAGGATGTGGAACTAGCCAGGAGAAAATCATTTATTCCAAAAAAAAAAAAAACTGAAGATTTAGAAGCCACAGTGAGAGGCGTGGGAGCAGTCGGGGTACAGGTGCAGGGGTGACGGCCCTCAGCCATTCGCAATGTGCCATAATACGTACAGAACTGTAACACTCACACAGTGATAAAGTACACATATGCTACTATCACAAAACTGACAAACCGCACACACAACATACTGTCATGCTAGGCCACGCGTGTAAACTGGTGATAAAACATTTAGGAACCAGATATTGCTCATGGTGCAAACTAGAATAAAACCATGTGCTGTATACAGTAAATGCTCCCCCAATGTATACAGTATATAGTTCTGCAGCATCTAATGGATACGGTGCCTGAATTGCAAAGTTGTGGATAGCCCCCGACCAGAGAGATAGGAATCCCGCCCCGTGAAAATCTGCACGAGAATTGCGAAATTGGCGCAATAATTTGCAATTACATACGCAAGTCCCAAATGTAAGACTGACCCTTCCGGTCATCTGCAACAGATATTGGCTGATCAATGCCAGCGCTGACACCACAGGCCCTTCCTTCCTTGGGCACACCTCCATTGTTTTCAGGCACTCCCTGAAAATGTGCGGTTACAACCCCCAAACGCCGGCTTCCTGTATGTCAACGTCTTGCCAATTTGTGTTTACGATCCATACACAATTTCTGTCGCTATTTATCTCCATGCATGGGCGCTAGGATCCATGCGCATGTGTAGTCATGTGATAATTGCTTCATCGGTGAATTTGCAGTACAGCAATCAGTTCTGAATAAGATGTATGTTCACGTCGGAGTGTGTGTCTACCAGTAGAAGGATTCTCTTACATCTGGTCTCATAGATCACGAGACCACGGACAGTAGTGGCAGATTATCAGCCCCTGCTTCTTACATGCTGTAGGTGAGTCGGCTGTACGGTACTAAAGCTAGAGAGGACATAATACAGAGTGCTCCATGGGAACCTCTGCCTAACACAGAGAGAATGCTAAAAACAGTAGCGAAGCACAGAGGGCATTCTAGGGACCACTGCAAAACACAGAGGGCATTTGAGGGACCACTGCACAACACAGAGGGCATTCTAGGGACCACTGCACAACACAGAGGGCATTCTAGCAACCAATGCACAACACAGAGGGCATTCTAGCAACCAATGCACAACACAGAGGGCATTCTAGCAACCAATGCACAACACGGAGGGCATTCTAGCAACCAATGCACAACACAGAGGGCATTCTAGCAACCAATGCACAACACAGAGGGCATTCTAGGTACCACTGCACAACACAGAGGGCATTCTAGCAACCAATGCACAACACAGAGGGCATTCTATGGACCACTACACAACACAGAGGGCATTCTAGGGACCGATGCACAACACACAGGGAATTCTAGCAACCGATGCACAACACATAGGGAATTCTAGGGACCACTGCACAACACAGAGGGCATTCTAGCAACCAATGCACAACACAGAGGGCATTCTAGCAACCAATGCACAACACAGAGGGCATTCTAGCAACCGATGCACAACACATAGGGAATTCTAGGGACCACTGCACAACACAGAGGGCATTCTAGCAGCCAATGCAAAACACAGAGGGCATTCTAGGGACCACTGCACAACACAGAGGGCATTCTAGGGACCACTGCACAACACAGAGGGCATTCTAGGGACCACTGCACAACACAGAGAGCATTCTCGCAACCAATGTAGTGTTCTTTTTAGGAACAGGGGCAGGCAGGGTGTCGCTGCACGTGGGCAGTGTCAAGAGGGCGGACCGGGCCCGCCGACATCACTGTTCTGGGCGGTCCCGGGATGCTGACGTCACAAAAGGGGCGTGCCCGGGCTGCGCCGTGACGAAAAGGGGCAGGCCTGGCCGCCACCGTCAAGAAAAGGGGTGGGCCAGGCCGCCGTAGTCATTGAAGGGGGCGGGTCCGGCCACTCCGAAGGCTCTCCACTGTCGGGGAAACGCCGGGCACCGCTGTATACTGCAGCACCGGGTATAACCATAAGAGTAGGAGGCAGGCTGTTTTAGCGGGGCGCTGCCAGAGGGGCAGGGCGCATATTGCCCTTTAAAAATCGGGCAGGGCGCAGCGCCCTGCTAAAACAGCCTAGTGGGAACACTACAATGCACAACACACAGGACATTCTAGGGACCACTGCACAACACAGGGGGCATTCTAGGGACCACTGTGCAACAAAGAGGGCATTCTAGCAACCAATGCACAACACAGGGCATTCTAGGGACCACTGTGCAACATAGAGGGCATTCTAGCAAACAATGCACAACACAAAAGGCATTCTAGGGACCACTGCACAACACAGAGGGCATTCTCGCAACCAATGCACAGCAAAGAGGGCATTCTAGGGACCACTGCACAACACAGAGGGCAATCTAGCGAACACTGTGAAACACAAAGGACATTTTAGCGACCACTGTGCAACACAGAGGGCATTCTAGGAACCACTGTGCAATATTGAAACAATATGCGAAGCAACGGAGATACTTCAATGAACTGGTTTTGGTAAAGAATAGCGATTTAAATAGTTGATGAAAAAAAAAAAAAAAAAAAACTTTGGAGGTCATATAAAGTGTCTGTTTCTTTGCCACGTAATCTTATTCCACTTGCCTGTGCCACAAGTGTTAAAAGGAAAACAGCAGGCACAATCCTACACACAGCGCCTGAGGACTGATGCGATACTGGGCGACCCATAGGCAGATGTGGTTTGCTTAGGGCAGAGAATCAGAGCCCACAAATGTGGCACAGAAAGAGGATTTTCCATATCCAGTTAATATTTCTAAGTATCCAGAGCTCTTAGGTCTCAATGGAAACTTACAGTAGGTGCTGATGTATCCAGCATGCACATAGGAACCAAGCAGCTGCTAACCCAGGGCTGGGCAACACCGGCCCTCCAGATGTTAATGAACTACACATCCCAGGATGCTTTGCATTAGTTTTGCTATGTGGCCATGCTGAAACTGATGCAAGGCATGCTGGCATGTGTAGTTCATCAACATCTGGAGGGCCGGTGTTGCCCAGCCTTGTGCTAACCGGTCCTGTAATAGAATAGGCTGATCTGGGTAACACTCAAGTAACCGAAAAGTCATCCTTAAAAACAACCTGGGCACCCCCCACATTAATCCTCCCCAAATCCCCCCAACATGCTCCTCACTTCGATATGGCACCAAGATTTCTCATCCACTCCAAATTTCCCTTAAATAGTTTCCTTTGGTGGCTAGATCCCACAGAAGGAGGGAGAACAGCACTCTGTGTGAAATCTAGTGGTCCCTAGAATGTCCTCTGTGTTGTGCATTGTAGTGTTCCCGCTAGGCTGTTTTAGCGGGGTGCTGTGCCCTGCCCGATTTTTAAAGGGCAAAATGTGCCCTGCCCCTCTGGCAGCGCCCCGCTAAAACAGCCTGCCTCCTACTCTTATGGTAATATCAGGGAAGCCCGGCGCCGCAGTATATAGCGGTGCCCGGCGCTTCCCCGACAGTGGAGAGCCTTCGGGGCGGCCGAGCCCAGTGACAACGGTAGGCTAATTGGCTCCCAACAAATTAACCCTAGAATGTCTGTGTGTGCGTGTACATGTGGTAGGCAATATAGATTGTAAGTTCCACTGGGGCAGGGACTGATGTGAATGTTGAAATATTCTCTGTAAAGCGCTGCGGAATATGTATAAGAAAATGTTAATAAATAAATAATAAATAAAGCACGTTCTCCGTGTTCTTTGATTGGTTGTGAGGAGGGACCTGCCTGTCTGGCACAGAGATAGTCGCATGATGCATAATTCAGTCCTGATTTATGACACAAGCTGGACACACCACCAATGTCAGCAGCATAAATTTAACATCCTGACAGCTGACATTTATTCATGTGACCCTTAACCCCGCTTCCACCCGGACATGGCATGTTTAAAAATACCGATCACCAGGTCCGGAGTGTCCGCAGAGTAAATAAACTCATCCAGATTTTACATTTTGGTCTTTCAGTTGTAAATGCTCAATACGGCTATGGCCAGTTTTATATTTCAGCTAAAGGCGGCATGGACTCCCCTCCCTACTGCATTTAATCCCCTACAAGAGTTATACGCTGGTGGTCCCGTTATGGATTCCAGCCTACAGAGCCATTTGCATGTCACGGTCCCCAGTAACCAGTTTGCTGTGGTTATCTACAACAATTAAGGAACACTATAGAGTGTCAGTGCTTCAAGTGAAATGAGCAACATTGCTACAACTTTGGCAGCATAAACAGAACACAAACAACATACTAAAAGAAAAACAATAACAAGAAACAAACAAACAGAAACAATATAATAATCAGCGTACAACTGCACCACAACAGAAGTCAGAGCCAAATACAAGGAGTTAAACAAATACATACATACATACATATAATAAGAAGACATTTACACAGCAAAAGAAAGGAATGGATCCGCAACTGGCAGAACAAATGTCCCATAACCAATGTCCAGCTAAAGGTGAGGCATCATTTAGGAACCATTGTGAGATCACATCTCCACTGCAGCTAACAGAACACAGGAACTAACCGCCACTGCAGCAAACTGAACCTTCACGGCCAGCTAACCTCCGTGGCCAGCAGACTGAACCGCCATGGCCAGATAATCTCCACAGCAGCAAACGGTACATCCATGGCCAGATAACCTCCACTGCAGCTAACCTCCGAGGCCAGCTAACCTCCACAGCAGCGAACTGAACCACAATGGCCAGCTAACCCCCGCAGCCAAGGTAAACTCCACTGCAGCTAACTTCCGAGTCAAGCTAACCTCCGAGGCCAGCAAACTGAACCACTATGGCTAGCTAACCTCCACAACCAGCTAACCTCCACTGCAGCAAACTAAACATCCATGGACTGCAAACCTCCAAGGCAAGCTAACATCTATGACAAGCTTACAGAGCATGGCAGCAAATCACACGTCAGCTAACAAAATACAGAGTGAATATTGGCAGGTGGATGCTCTGGAGTATACCTTAATCGGATCAGTATCCAAGCTTAAATATTACTCAATTCCCTGCTTACTGTGGCAACTAACAATGACATACAGTACATTGCAGTGGTACATGTTACATATAGTACATTGCAGCGGTACATGTTACATACAGTACATTGCAGCGGGACATGTTACATACAGTACAATGCAGCGGTACATGTTACATACAGTACATTGCAGCGGGCAGGGGCGGGCTGGGCCGGGGGGCAGAGTGCCATATGCCCCCCGGGCCGCTTACCCACCCACTGGCTGCGGGCCGGGCTGCGGCTGGATCAGCTTCTCCAGCCCTCCTGCACTGGCCGCGGCTTACAGAACACGGCCGCGGCTACAGGAAAATGGCCGCCGGCCCCCTGCACTGAGGACATGTTCTCAGTGCAGGAGGCCGGCGACCATTTTCCTGTAGCCGCGGCCGTGTTCTGGAAGCCGCGGCCGGCGCAGGAGGGCTGGAGAAGCTGATCCAGCCGCAGCACGGCCCGCAGCTAGCGAGTGGGTAAGCGCTCTCCCCCCCCCCCCTCCCTCACCCCAGCATATGTGTTTCTGTCACTGTGGGGGCATATCTGGCACTGTGTGGGGGCATATCTGGCACTGTGTGGGGGCATATCTGGCACTGTGTGGGGGCATATCTGGCACTGTGTGGGGGCATATGTGTATCTGGCACTGTGGGGGGCATATCTGGCACTGTGGGGGCATATATGTATTTGGCACTGTGGGGGCATATGTGTATCTGGCACAGTGGGGCATATGTGTATTTGGCACTGTGGGGGCATATGTGTATTTGGCACTGTGGGGGCATATGTGTATCTGGCACTGTGGGGCATATGTGTATTTGGCACTGTGGGGGCATATCTGGCACTGTGGGGGCATATGTGTATCTGGCACTGTGGGGGCATATGTGTATCTGGCACTGTGGGGACATATGTGTATCTGGCACTGTGGGGGCATATGTGTCTGGCACTGTGGGGGCATATGTGTATTTGGCACTGTGGGGGCATATGTGTCTCTGGCACTGTGGGGGCATATGTGTCTCTGGCACTGTGGGGGCATATGTGTCTCTGGCACTCTGGGGGCATATCTGGCACTGTGGAGGAATATGCGTATTTGGCACTGTGGCAGAATATCTGGCACTGTGGCGGCATTTGTGTCTGGCACTGTGGGGGCATATGTGTATTTGGTACTGTGGCGGAATATCTTGCACTGTGGGGGCATATCTGGCACTGTGGACATCACATTGTGCGGTGTAATGGGCATCATGGTATGGGGCGTAATGGACATTACGGTGTGGGGAGCATTGGGTAATTGCCATCACAGTATGGGGTGTAATGGGCATCAAGGTGTGCAGCATAATGTGTAATTAGCATCACAGTGTGCGGTGTATTGAGTAATTAGCATCGCAGTGTTGGGCGTAATGTGTAACTGGCATCATGGTGTTCAGCATAATGTGTAATTGGCATTACGGCATGTGGCTTTATGTGTAATGGTTATTACAAGGTTCGCTAAAATGTGCAATCTGCAGGTACACAATACAATCATGGTACAGGCAACGCCCCTTATGATAGGCCACGCCCCTAATTTTTCGGCGCGCCTACGGCGCGCAAAAGCATTCCTTCCGACGGTGACTTGGCTGATTATGGGCCAGTGCTCTGGACTTGCCCCCTAGGCTAAAAGTTGCCAGCCAGCCCCTGGCAGCGGGACATGTTACATACAGTACAATGCAGCGGTACATGTTACATACAGTACATTGCAGTGGTACATGTTACATATAGTACATTGCAGCGGGACATGTTACATACAGTACATTGCAGCGGGACATGTTACATACAGTACAATGCAGCGGTACAAGTTACATACAGTACATTGCAGCGGTACACGTTACATACAGTATATTGCAGCGGTACACGTTACATACAGTACATTGCAGCGGTGCATGTTACATACAGTACATTGCAGCGGTGCATGTTACATACAGTACATTGCAGCGGTACCTGTTACATACAGTACATTGCAGCGGTACAGGTTACATACAGTACATTGCAGCGGTACACGTTACATACAGTATATTGCAGCGGTACACGTTACATACAGTACATTGCAGCGGTGCATGTTACATACAGTACATTGCAGCGGTACCTGTTACATACATTACATTGCAGCGGTACAGGTTACATACAGTACATTGCAGCGGTACAGGTTACATACAGTACAGTGCAGTGGTATACGTTACATACAGTACATTGCAGTGGTATACGTTACATACAGTACATTGCAGCGGTATACGTTACATAAAATACATTGCAGCGGTATACGTTACATACAGTACATTGCAGCGGTATACGTTACATACAGTACATGGCAGTGGTACATGTTACATACAGTACATTGCAGTGGTACAGGTTACATACAGTACAGTGCAGTGGTATACATTACATACAGTACATTGCAGTGGTATACGTTACATACAGTACATTGCAGCGGTATACGTTACATACAATACATTGCAGCGGTATACGTTACATACAGTACATGGCAGTGGTACATGTTACATACAGTACATTGCAGCGGTATAACTTACATACAGTACATTGCAGCAGTACAGGTTACATACAGTACATTGCAGTGGTACGTTACATACAGTACATTGCAGCGGTACAGGTTACATACAGTACATTGCAGCAGTACATGTTACATACAGTACATTGCAGCGGTACATGTTACATACAGTACATTGCAGCGGTACATGTTACATACAGTACATCGCAGCGGTACATGTTACATACAGTACATTGCAGTGGTACATGTTACATACAGTACATTGCAGCGGTATAAGTTACATACAGTACATTGCAGCAGTACATGTTACATACAGTACATTGCAGCAGTACAGGTTGCATAAAGTACATACAGTACATGTTACATACAGTACATTGCAGCGGTATAAGTTACATACAGTACATTGCAGCGGTACAGGTTACATAAAGTACATACAGTACATGTTACATACAGTACATGGCAGTGGTATATGTTACATACAGTACATTGCAGTGGTACATGTTACATACAGTACATGGCAGTGGTATACGTTACATACAGTACATTGCAGCGGTATACGTTACATACAGTACATGGCAGCGGTACACGTTACATACAGTACATTGCAGCGGTACACGTTACATACAGTACATTGCAGTGGTACATGTTACATACAGTACATTGCAGTGGTACATGTTACATACAGTACATTGCAGTGGTACATGTTACATACAGTACATTGCAGTGGTACATGTTACATACAGTACATTGCAGTGGTACATGTTACATACAGTACATTGCAGTGGTACATGTTACATACAGTACAGTACATTGCAGTGGTACATGTTACATACAGTACATTGCAGTGGTACATGTTACATACAGTACATTGCAGTGGTACATGTTACATACAGTACATTGCAGTGGTATATGTTCTCAGAGTGTAAGCTCTGTAGCTCCCTGGGTGTCTCTAGGCAGTACAGTAACTGCTCCATCTCCGGAATCTGCTATTCATCCCTGGCTTCCATTCTCCAAGCACTTGCTCCCTCCAGTCCCTTTGATCACTCATCCAGGACTCCCTACGATTACCAGGGGGCTTATTGAAATGGGGAAACCTCTTCTTTGTGGCCAATGATGAGGACCAGTAGACAGAAGCGGAAAAAATGGCCTTGAGCCCTTGAAGCCAGCAGAAACTCTCCCCTCACCAGCTTTCAGCAGACATGCCATTTACCATGGCACAATTAGTAATTGCCACAATCTCGGGGCAAATTGTCATTTACAAATCATTTGAATGCAGCCATAACAAAACTTTCATCTTGCAGAGTGCACGTCCTTACCGGCCCCACGTCTTCTGATTCAACCTACGGAAAGCCAGTTCCGGAGCTATACCAGGGGTGTCTGAGTCATTCTTGCCCAAGATGAGTCTTCATACTCCTAGCATCAAAACACCATACAGGATGCCCAGCGCGACAGCCCGAAACAGCTTTCTCTTTATATTTTGCATCTGATTTGCATCTCGGATGTAGCGGAACACCGTGTGCCACAGTAACCGCACAGGAATTAGCGCAGCACTCGTACAAAGTCGCACAGCGGAACTTGGCATGAGAAAAAGCCACAACCACTGCACCATAGTACGTCCTATACAGAGTGAGTCGCACACAGATGTACAAATGTCGCACATTACATTGGGCAGAGTTATCCAACACTTCCAGTTGTTTTACTTGTGTGAATAAGACCGATACCTCTTGAAAACTAAAATCCCAGATATGATCCGGTATTTGGAACACAGTTTCAATCCATGTTAGACCCAGGATTGACACCATTTACACTGGATGCAGTGTCTTTAAGACAGGCACTTGGAGATGTGCTGGGAAATCCATCCAAAGATTGGGATTGCTGTCTGCATACCAGCATAGACAGCAGAGGAGACTGCGTGTGCCCGGACAACCTGCCCTCAGACTGGCTGCAGGATTTTGGGAGTTTTACCTGGGTTTGTGCTGCCCATCAACATGGGTTCAACCCTACTCGTTACCGAGTTGAAATTTACACTGAAGCCTGACCTGGGTCCACCCTGCAATGACCCTGGTTATTTGGCCAGTGTAAAAGGGGGTATGAATGGAAAATAGTTGCCCGGGAACCTCTGCATTGGGAGAATTTCACTTTAATGAATACACCTGACATTTCTGTGTGTAATGACACATTGGTGTGCACACTATGCCATGCTCATGCACCTATAATATGGTGTGTGTGTGTGTGTACCCACCTTAGGACATGACCCTGACCAGGTAAATAAACATACAGTAGTGTCCCAAAAAGTGGCCTCTCGCAGGTTTGTGCCGCTGGTATCCCCCTCAACGTAGCCCCTTATGCACCAGTTATTACCAACCAAGGTGTCAGGAGAGCAGCACCTGTGACAGGTGAAAATGATTTGAATAACGGGGTACATACGGATGACTGGTGGTCAGGCATCTCAATAGTGGGAATCCCTACAGGGGTCAGTATACTGACCTGACCCTATCCCCCGCTAGTGTGTAAACCTAACCCCCCCCCCCCCCCCCATCTGCCCGTTCTCCAAATACTTACCACCGTTCAGGATGCCAACTGTCGGTATTCCAGCATAGGCATCCTGAACCTTTGGAAGATTTGGTGCCGGTCTTCTGATAGCAGTTGTGGTGCCTGTGTCGCTATACTGAACGCCTGCATCCCGGCCCCTGTGACGGTGTGTGTGCTATATACAGGAGACACATTGCACGGTCTCAGCCCTTTTCATGATGACAGCCAAACACAGGTGTGTCACATAAATGAACTCTGATACAGCCACAACCAGCTACTGGCAGCCTATACTGTATGTACAAATGCTCTCCCCGGCCAGCCTGCAGGACAAACATTACAGGCAGACTGACTCAGATGGTCAGAGCGCAGGTTACTTGTTGCTTGCATGAGAGCAGGCTTTCCTCATCACACCGAATTATGCCCTATAGTATACACAGCATAACAGGAGTTGGACACAATGCACTGCAGACACGCATGGTACAGATAGCACTATGTGTACCCTAGAGGTAGGGACTGTGCAGGACAGAGGGAGGCATTGATGCAGCAAAGGACTGGTGTGTCAGTGCAGAGCATACAGGCGAGTCTCCCTGCCCCACAGCCAGCCGGCAGGTAAAGCATGCCAGCTACCCCGAGAGTTAGAAGGCTGTGGGATGCAATGTAGGGAGGAGTTACCATTATCCTTTCCTTTAATAACAAAGTCCCGCCTTGCAAGTTTTGGAGCAGCTCTTTTCCCTATTCAGAGCATCCCCAGCCAAACTAATGCCCTCTCCTAGCCTGACGTCAAAGAACAGATCACAGGCAAGATTAGGATTTTTTTTTTTTCTCATTTCTCTTATTGCAGCAATTAGCCTGGGATTGTATAAAAGGGCTACAGAAAGGGGGAGGGAGTGGGGAAATCTGGGGACAAAAAGAGATAGCTCAGAGACACAGGAGCAGAGTGAGAGAAAGAGAGAGACAGGGGTAGACAGAGGTAGAGTGAGGGGTGGGGGGAAAGTGCATTCAGACTCCTCAGCTGCAGGAATAAAAAGTATCCACCTGGTTTTTCAAACTTCAGAAACTTTTGAAGAAGTGGAGAGAGGAAGCAGCTGAGGTTTCCCTGCCGCTTCCTCCGTGAGCAGGCACCTGCCTCAGCACCTTGCCACCAATTTGATTGCTAGTGGCAGGCAGAGCCCTTGGCTGGGTGTCCCCATCCCTGCAGGGTTGGATGAGGGAAGCAGAGGCAGGTAGAGAGGTGCAGCAACAGCAGCAGCTGCAGCGCTGAGGCTTGTGGGGGGGGTCTGTGTGTGGGCTTCCCACGTGTGCAGGTATGGGTCTGCTGAGCGTGGACCTGCTGATCACTCTGCAGATCCTACCTGGCTTCTTCTCCAACTTCCTCTTCCTGGCTCTCTATGACTCTGTTGTGTTGGTAAAACACGTGCTCCTCCAACTGAACCGCTCCAAATCCAGCCAGAGTCCACGGCGCCGGATGCTCACGCCAGAAGGTCTGCGCTGTGTTTGGAAAAGCTTCCTATTGGACGCCTACAAGCAGGTACGCCAGCATAGTAATACCACCGCTTTTAATTTGACTTTTTGCCTTCCACATGCTGTAAAGTGCACACAGTGACAGATTACGGGCAGGAACATTTCTATTTTTAAATACATTTATTTAAAAAATAAGTTGCAACAAACTGGATAGGAGATCAGACATTGCCTATATTACCAAGCGAGTACTATTACTGTAGATTGCTTTTAGAAAAGTGAACTATAACTTTCCACCTGGAAGAGTACACAGCAGGTGAGTGCCTTCACATCTATAGCACAGAAGCCAGCCCTGGGGACCACGATAGCCGCCCCCCCCCCCCCCCCCCCCTAGAGCGACTGTACATTCCAGGGGTTATTAGGTGCAAAAATGCAGATCGCTGCCTGTTGGAATTTGCTGTTTATGTCATAAATGTCATTTTTATTTGTATGCTGGGGCTGTGAGTGGAGGAAGCGCTACACGCTGCATTGTTTGGGTTGCCTGCATGAGGTTTGCAGACTTACAGAGTGTTTCCGCTGGTTGGAGAACTACTCACGCTGATCAATGAGACAAACTGTCATGTAAACCTCAGCAGACATTTCACGCTGCCCTGTGTGGCTCCTCCGCGTGTTTTCCTAAGCGCTGCAAACCATCAGCGGTTCTGGGACGGCTGGAAAGCATTACCGGACCCCCTGCCTGGGAAAATGCACAGTTTACAATGCACAGAGTAGAAAGCAACTGGGGTAATGTTTATGGGAGGAAATCAGTCACTGCTGCGACGTGTGAGAACCGTGGAAGAGGTCTCGCTGATGCTTGTGCTGAATACGAGAGCCACGTGGGTTTTCCCATTAGAACACATATCATATTCTACGCAGACACCTGTACAGCAACAAAGTCACGAGTGGCGTTGATGCTGGCCAGATGTCCGTTTTATTGTACGGTCTCTGTCATACCGGCATGCAACGGGAAGGGGCCAAGTGGCCCCTGGGAGACCTTAGCCATGCAAGCATACGTCTGTTCCCTCTAAGTGCCCGGTCTGTTCTCATTTGAGCCAGCAGGGGGTTAAAAGCAGCCCAGCAGATGAGTGGTGGCGGTGTGCCATTCCCGTGTTGATATAAACAATCCTTGTACCCGCAGCCCTTTTATCACCTGTAACTTGGCACCAGGGGCAGAGTGCCTCAATGTCCCCCTCTGCTGGCAGCAACCGTCAGCTTGGTAAATTGCCGGATAAAAGAGGACGCGTGAAATTGACTACGTTTGGAGTTCAATTGCATGGACTGTTGCTATGGGCAACCAATCAGCTACTATCTAATATCTTCTAGAAGGTGCTAAATAAATAAGTAGATTTTAATTGGTTGCCCATAACAACGTCCCATGTGAAATAGAACTCCCATCTTAGTAAATTCCGACATGTTGATACTGTTCTAACAAAACTTATTTACAGTAATATCTCTTATCAAAGGTCCGACAGCTTCTGAGAAACATAATGGTGGCTGAAAGGCCTTATGGATCATTAATGCCAACTATAACCACAGAGAAATGACTTGTATAGGATGCCCATACAATGCCCGTGTGATCTAGGCAGGTATATGCCATGTATAGGTGCTATATGGAAGACACAGCTATAGGTGCATACGTGGGTATCAATGGGGCAGATGTATTAAGCCTTAATAAGAGATAAATCCAAGGGTGATAAGGAGAGATAAACGCCCAGCCAATCACCTGCCAACTGCCATGTTACAGCCTGTGTTTGAAAAAAGTCAGTAAGGAGCTGATTGGCTGGACGTTTATCTCTCTTTATCAACCCTGCATTTATCTCTTGTTAAGGCTTAATACATCTGCTCCATTATAACTTACATAAAATAGCCCCATAATGTCATAGCTAATGCTCGTCACAACTTTGTAAATGCAACCTTCATCCTGATTGGTCTATTCTTGGCACCCCAGGCCGAATAAAATCCCCCATAGCACTACCAGGATCTATTTCAATCCGCAGACGGAGCGCTGGTGATGTAACAGCACAGGTGCCGCCCTGCTCCGATACCTTATGATTGGATCTCTGGCTCTCAGCGTACCGTCATACAGCTGTGCTTCGAGATCTTTGCCAACGAGGCTTATTAGGCTGCATGCCTCTGGCTGGCACACACACAACTCATTCATTCCCGGGACCGTGCGCTCAGAGTCCGGTGAAATACAGTGGACCAGGGATTAGACCTGAACCTGGCAAAGACTGCGTGCCAGTGTCATGTGTGCCCAGAGCGTGTTGATATTACATGTGGGACACGCACACGTCCTGGTGACCTCTGCTCGCCAGGTTCTGCACCGGATTTGGGTCGGAAGGAGATGCGTTGATCGCTGCGCAGATCTAGGGCGTGGGAAGGGTAAACTGACGGAACGCGTTCAGCGTGCCAAAAATCGCACCTTGGACTTTGCCATATTTTCTTACTTTGGGAGTTTATTGTTTAGCGATTTGCTGAGTAAGGGGAAAAAACAAAACACATCGCTTAGCTACAACAAGGGTGGAGACGACAGGCAAACGGTTTTTTTTTTCCCCTTTCTTTCCTTTGGTGTTCTCGAGTAATATCTTGGCATTCATTAATGGGTGAGATCTACAGTGTCTCCGGGGAATGCGTAAACTACGGTGAACCTGCCAGCTGTACGAACGCTCCCCTTTGGGCAGATCCGTCTGTTTTGTATTAGTGCTTTAATGCGTGTTCCAAAAAAAAAAAAAAAAAAGAAACCAGAAAACCAAGCCAGGACTTCTAGGCAGAAATGTCTAAATCCAGGCCTATAAAGGGAACGCTACGGCGGGCACGGAACGCTCCGTTACTAAGAAGCTGTAATGTGCTGCTCTCCAATACTTTCCATTCCGTTCAACACATACACTTAGCGCTGGCAAGGTAAATGTAGTCCTGCACCAAGAACAACAGTACAACTCATTTTATGACACGGTCCCAGCACGGCGGGGCTAGTACTCCCACAGCAGCGGTACAGGTGTTTCTGGGGCGGGGAGGAAATACTTCCAGCTCGTTATGTGGTCTGAGAGTGAGCAGCGGTAGCTCTGAGGTTCTAATCTGCTTTGGAGAAATGTTTTTTGCAAGTTTGTACTTTTTGGTTTGCGGTCTTGGACGGTGCGGTGTGTGTGTCTGGAATTCTAGATGGCCAACAATTTGTTTCTGGAATATATATTAAAAGAAAGAAGGGGGAACGCACACACATTAAAAAAAGGCACCATGATCTAAAGCGAAACCTTCCCAGCTCTTAAGTAAGCTGGCAGGGCACACGGTGTGATGACCGGTGCCCGTTATAAGAGTACGGAGGAAATAGAGGAGGGCTGGCATAACAGAGTGGATATACAGTAGCATATGCTGATATATGGGGGAAGGTGACCCAGGCCCCGCAGCAGGATGAACGGTCGCTGTACCGAGCTGTGAAACTTGGAATCCCGCTATGGAGTGAAGGCTGCTTGGCTCCAATGTGCGATGCTCCAACGTAATTCCCCATAGTAAAAAGCCAGCGGTTTGGTTCTGCGCAGGATCAGCTGTGAGTCTTACTTAAGCTTATTACTCTTAAAGGGAAACTCATCTCCCCTCCAAGCGGCGTTTACTTTCTGCAATGGAAGGACATGAGATATCGGACAAGCGCCCCCATACCATTCTTCAATATTTAATTTCCATGATCACTCCCAGAATCCAATAGGATAGTTCCGGATTAATATAGTTAGTCAACAAGTCGACTTCAAAAGGTCAACATTGACAAAATGTCGACACAAGGAAAATGTAGATGTGGAAAAGTCAACGCATGAAAAGGTCAATGGCCGTTTTTCACGTTTTTTTTTGGTGTCAATGTCGACACTTGAGCACTTGGACCCCCTCCCCCCCCGAAATAGTGTCCAGCTGCACTCAGCGTACTTTACCGCTCCCAATAGGGTACACGCAGATGTTATAGAGTGAAAGTCCCAAAAATGAAAACCCTAAGTCATGAAAAACTCATGTCAGCTTTATCATGCGTCGACCATTGCATGTACACCTTTTGTCAATGTTGAACTTATGCATGTTAAGCTTTTGGTGTCGACCTATTGACTGTATATCTAGACACTGTCAACCTATATCGCGCATGGCTAATCCATGCCCCTCCAGCTGCTGTGAAACTACAAGTTCCATCATGCCTTGCCACAGTTTTGCTATTAGGGAATGCTCAAACTATGGCAAGGCATGCTGGGATTTGTAGTTTCACAACAATTTGGCCATGCCTTCCCTATATGATAAAAGGCAAACGCTGCTCCTCACCTCTATGAGGGGGAGAATCAAGTGTTTTGAGTGCTAGCGTCCGATGGGGCAATTCAAGCATTGCTCCTTTCGGGACTGCACAACCGCGGGCACTGACGGGTGACGGGTGGGTAAGCAGCATGAAAGATAATTATCTACAGATGTATTAGCACGGGTGAGGGGCTACATCCTCTGCAGCGTCATCTCAGGGATAGAGCGCGGCACCCGTTTCCCCATCTGGGAAAAGGGTCGCGTATAAAATCGATGTTTCAGCACAATGCAGCGGAACTGCATTTCATCAGTATGGTGTC
The DNA here is from genome assembly GCF_055691185.1 of Crinia signifera. Taxonomy (NCBI): domain Eukaryota; kingdom Metazoa; phylum Chordata; class Amphibia; order Anura; family Myobatrachidae; genus Crinia; species Crinia signifera. The sequence continues at coordinate 55,725,985 of NC_139228.1, forward strand.
CTCGGGGGGTTAAGCCAATAACGACCCAGGAAAAAATTGCATAAGCAGGAAAAAATGAAGATGAAATGGCGAGTGCCAATGGCTTTGGTGTTTACGATGCCGTAAACTTTTAAGTGCTTTTCTCACAAAAGTTTTCCAAAGCCTGTGCGGAGCGTGAGAACAGAACGTCGCTCACAAGCCAAGAAGGGAGAATCAGATGAGGAAGGTTTGGCCACACTCCGGGGTCAAGAACCAGCAGCTGACTGAGTGACTCACGCTGGACAGAGCTGGGGGAACTCATCCAGGACCTGGCGTCTGGGGAGAGCTTACGTAGCAATCTTTAAAAATTGGGAAGGGGGGGGGGGGGGGATTGTGTGATCAAATCTGCCAAAAATAGAGTGTTTGCACTGTGAATGTTTCTGTGGTTAGGGCTGTATTTACAAAACACGACGTTTCCTTTTGTGTCTCGCACATTTTTGCTGGGTTTGCAAAACCAACCATTATATGTTACAGCTGGTGTTGGTTCGCGATGCTGGTACATATCCCAGTTGCTCACTGATTTACCAGCAGGGACAATGTTCTGTGAACTCCGATCAGGTCATGTGAGATGAACACTGAAGTCACTTATGCCTGGTACGCGCCAGAACGATCCTGATTGTTAGTAGATCGTTAGCAGATTGTGTGATGGTCGCACGATCTGTTGGAGCACACAATCTGCTAACGATCTGCATCCAATCTGATCTCAATCCGATCTGAGTCTGTATCCAGTTGAATGGATCTTTTACAGATCCTACCTGCAGCAGGTAGGATCTGTAAAACGACCAAACGACAGCGGGGACGCCCATCGGATTGGAATCGGATCTTAACATGCAAAAACATGCCCAATCTACATACAATCTGCATCCAATCGGTCGGAATTGGATCCAGATTGATGGAATTGAGCCTTAATCGTTCTGGTGTGTACGCTACATTAGAATATCGCTACAGAACAGTTTCTTATTATATTGTAATAGACGTTATATCAAGTAATATCAAGGGGGAAATAAATACGAGCCAGGGACTATGCACTGGAACATTGACCAGCTGCCGTACAATCAGTGCGTAACCCACATGGCAGGGGATACACATGGAAGCTTATACCCCTTTCAGACCGCAATGAAGGGTCGCACGTGGGATCAGGCACACGGCTCCCTCCCGGGAGCGGCATCAGGCAGGCCACCGAGTGAGAAGGCGGCACTTGTAGCCGACGCTGTCTCCAAGTGCTGCCTTCTCCATAGAGTGAATAGGTTACCAGTTCACACTGCACAGCAACCCGGGTCACACCCGTGTTCAACCCTGGATGTGACTTGCTGGGTTGCTCGGCCCAGAAAACATAGCTGTGGTGCTTTCAGACCACAGATCATGTGTAGTTCAACAACAGCTGGAGGCCCGAAGGTTCCCCATCCCTGTTGGTGTTCGATAAATATGTAGCATCCGATTGGTTGCTATGGGCGACCTGTCTCACACATTAGTAAATTTACCCATTGGTCTCATTTCAGTTTGGGAGTTTCCCTCACTCTTATAGCTCACAGATATTCCGAGGTCACCCGTGCCACGCCCCAAAATGTCCCCACAGATCTCCAGGTCTGGTATCCGGAAGAGAGGTCGACATTGACAGAAAGCTGATATGCAATAGGTCGACACTGACAAAAGGTGGACATGCAGGTCAACATTGACAAAAAAATGACAAGTAACAGTGCTACATGGCAACTGTCGACATAAAATTTTTATGATTGTTTAAATTTTTGGGGGACTTTTTCATACTTTGTGAGGGTACGCACTACACTAATTAGGGGTCCACATGGACACCCAAAATGGGAAAAATTAACGACTACCTCATGCGTCAAACTTTTGCTTGTGTCGACCTCTTCTTAATGCCGAAAAAGTGCATGTTGACCTTATCTGCAAGTTGACCTTTTGGTGTCGACGCTTCGATCCACACCCATTCATGTCAGGGTGCAATGAAGAGAGATACAACACGGACATCTTTCATTACTATAGGAACTTTCTGGGTGACTGTAATGAATGGTTGCAGATAAACATCCAGACACATGGTCTGGCTCCATCAAATGCTGGGGCGTTAGGATTAGCTCTTCTTCCCACCCAGTAATATTCCCATTCAGTATTACCGGAAAACGTCTGCCCTCAGATGTTGCCAACTGTGTTGAGGTAGACGGACAGGTTTCCTTATTTCCATGCAGACTGTTTTAGTGTCCGGTGGACCTCTGGGCGCCGGTATGAGAATCTGGGCGCCGGTATGAGAATCTGGGCGCCGGTATGAGAATCTGGGCGCCGGTATGAGAATCTGGGCGCCGGTATGAGAATCTGGGCGCCGGTATGAGAATCTGGGCGCCGGTATGAGTGGTATCTTCCAGGTCCTCGTAACTTCTGCGAGTTGGAGATTCCAAGCCAAATATGTTATTTTTAATACCCCCCGACCAACTAAGTTAATTTGGGGAACCGGTCTTTAGTATGTGCCAAATTCACCTTTTATTTATGGTTTTCAATTGGTTCAAATTCAGCAAATAAAAGGCATTTGTGTGTCAGATGGTGGAGAAACGTGGCACGCATCGGCCTGTACCCTGCAGGGGACATATGAACCCCGCCGCACCAGAGATACCATCGGAATAGCCCCTTAGACCTGGGGTAACCAGATTAAGCTATACACATGCACGGAATGGGTTCTCCATCCGATAACAGATCAGGGACCCGCGCTCGCACAGTTCCCATTTCTCATTCCAGGTACAGGAAGGAAGCAGAGCTTGGAGTTTTATACTCTTCTACAATATGACCTTGGGCTAGAGTAGCAGGCTGCTGGGAGACGCCAGGTGCAGAACCAGATTTAAGGGGCCTGTCCCTCTCACTAATGATGTGAATTTACTAGCTGATATGTCTGGCGTGATTTCAGTAATAAATATTAACCTGTTGTGTGACAGCAGCTTTCCTGCCACGCTATGGATGTCCGGGGTAGTATCCTATCACACCATCGCCTCTAAGGGCTAATGAGATAAACTTGGGTGCATTGATCTGTCTCTACATTTACCAGGGTTCTAAGGGACAACAATTAGGCAGGTTTTTTCTTTTTCTTTTCAGGAATTGTTAGAAATAGCCAATTAGCTACAGGGGGGCACAACCTGACGATGGCAAATCAGATTGCAGACTAGGAATTCAAACTTTAACAGTCGTATTGAAGCAAATACCATAATCCTAATTAAGTATTTAACTACAATTCAGTAACGTTTCATAGCACAGGTCGACGTAGAAATGGTCGGCGTGAGTTTTTCGTTGTTGTCTATGTCAGCATCTGTCAATATGGACTCGAAATTAGTGTCAGCCTACACGTCTATTTGCAAGCCGGGGCAGACATTCGCACGGCGGTGGGTGGTGTTTCTATTCATGTTATTGACTGTTCTGTGCACTGCAGGGTAATTAAGGGCCTGTCGATTTAATTGTTTTGTGGGCACAAATGAAAGGTATTCAATTGAACTCCCCCCTCCCCCGTTGGGGACTAGTACTGGGTATAGCCTCAAAAAAAGCTGCTAAACCTGTCTAAAGTCCTGGTCAGACCAGTGTGTTTTCACATATTTCAGCTGACACCTCCGTAGGCGGTGCACTGAAATGTGTCCCCCCAGCTGCAGAAATTGAATTGCGCCATTGGGCGCCACATAGTGGCAGCGGAGAAACCAACAATTGAATTGGCCACTTATAGACTTTCTGAAACTGGTAGGAAATGTAGTCCCAGATGTCTGTGTTAGATATAAACCTTCAATACATTGCCCATAGTCACATTCTACTCTATTTAAAATGCTGTAATCAGTTTCCGCATAGTAATGATGGATTCTCTCCTTCTCTCTCCAGGTGAAGCTGGGAGGAGATGCGCCAAACTCCAACGTCATTCATGTGCCCAGCAAGACGGCGCCCAACACAGCTGTGAAAGCCGGGATGCAGTGCCACCTTCTTGACTTCGCCAGTTCAGAGCGCCCTCTAGTGGTCAACTTTGGGTCAGCCACCTGACCCCCTTTCATTAGCCAGCTGCCAGCTTTCAGCGAGCTGGTGGAGGAGTTTTCCAACGTTGCCGACTTCCTGTTGGTATACATTGACGAGGCTCACCCATCAGACGGCTGGGCTGCTCCTAGCGTGGCCTCCTACGAGGTGAAGAAACACCGAAGCCAAGAAGAGCGGTGTGCTGCCGCCACCAAACTCCTGGAGAAATTCTCCCTCCCCCAACAGTGCCAGGTGGTAGCAGACTGCATGGACAACAATGCCAACGTGGCCTACGGCGTCACCTTCGAAAGGGTATGCATTGTGCAGAGGAAAAAAATTGTCTACCTTGGGGGCAAAGGGCCGTTCTTCTACAACCTCCGAGAGGTGCGGCACTGGCTGGAACTTACATTTGGAAAGAGCACAGCGACTCCCGAGGAGGTGGCGTAACTAGGAGCCGGTGTGTTCTTGTTGTGGACGATACCATGGACCCTGTGTTAAGGCAAGAAACTGACCACAATGCAAAGTTCACAGCAAGAAGCCACAATCCAGATGTGTGAAATTATCCTCAATGTGACCTAATCTCTGGCAGACCTCAAACCGCTGTGTTTTTCCTCTTTGTTACGACAATACACAGTAGAATAGGCAGAATTGATGAAGACGAGGGTGTGGTGAAAGCTCCGCACTGAAGGAACTCGCTTAAAACAAAATAAGAATAATAAAAAAAAAGGGAAAAAGTTAGGAGAAGACCAGCGAACGTAGAGACTCCACCTGACAGCTGTTGTAAAAGCTTCGTAACCCTCCCTCGTTCCTGGGAAAACTTTGCAAAGAATTGACATCGAGAAGAGGGAAAAGCAGCACAACCTCCCATACTGAGTATTTATTTCTACATTTCCAATGTTTCAGGTGTAGCTCATGTTAGTCACTTTGTTTAACATAATTTATTGTGTTACGAGCCTGTGGTGTACATATCGCCAGGGATCCAGGAATGACAGAGTTACCTCAATAGGGGAACAGCTGCATCGCTCAGCATCAATGCTGTTCCAGGAGAAATGATCTGCAGGTTCCAATCGTTTCTAGGGTTTGATTTATGGGTGGGGAGTTCGTGAGTAAGTTATTGTCACGGCGAGAAAACATAGAAGCAACTGTTCATATTTCCCAAATGCGCAGCTCATACTGTCTGGGCAAGATTGTGACAGGTGACGTTGCCATCAACACAAACATCTCCGCTAATAGTGAATGTGATCCTGAGGATGCACAATACGGTACCCGAATCTGTATAAAAGGACAATGGGCCATAACCACACTTCCCCAGGACACAGTATCAGATCTCGGCCCCAGCTGGCAATGGTCACTATGCACTGTCCTTCCGAAGAGTGAAGAACCCTCTCCTTTACACAGACACAGCACTTATCACACAACCCAGTAAGGGACACTCACCACTGTATCTAGAGCCAACACTTCCCCCAAACCAGCAGTTAATTTGTATCTGTCCGGTGCACCCGTGTGGGGTCCTGAAGACCAAGTTTGAGAATCACTGTTCTAGGACAAACATGACTGACGTCCAGTTTATCGCTTCTTCTTGAGTTTTCCCTTGGAGATCTTAGGAGGTGGCACTTTGAGGGTAACAGCCGAGTATTCTGGCATCTCCAAACCAGTATAAGGGGGTTATTCAGACTGGATCGCAGTAGTGCGAATTTGCACAATGATCGATTGACTGCACATGCATACGGATCACAGAATGCTTGCGCAAGACCGAACAGTGACAAAAAACTACAAAGAATCTAATCGCGATCCCCTCGCAACTTGACTGACAGGAAGCTGCCGTTTATTGGTGGTGACCAGCCGTTTTCCTGGGGGTGTTACAGGGGAGGCAGGGGAGGCCAGGCATTTTCAGGGAGGGTATGTGACGTTTCTGTCGCAGAGTTGTGGAAGGGTCGGAGTTTCGCTCACTTTCAGCGATAAGGTCTGAATAACTCCCCATAATATGAGAAACTGATTTACAGTGATTTTTGTGTAAACGGTACCAAAAAGCCGAAGCAAGGGACAGATCTACTGAACTCTGCTGGTTAAACATTGTGGAGTAGAATTGACATTTAATGAAAATCAGAAATTCTAGGCAGACGACGGTGGTAAATCTTAGTGCATAGAACACATTTAGTGGAAAAGTAGGGGAATAATGCAGAAACTAATGCGGTACAAAACAAATACACAATGAACACATCCACTGTATAACTTCCTTTTACCCAGGAACGCTCACACCTCCAAGGGCTTGCACCTTTTATCCTGTGCACTAACAGCACCTTGCATTAATGTATCTATCACAGGGGAAAAACTTAGATAGTAAGCTCTTCTGTCACATCTCAGAGTGACAAAGTGGACAAAGTGTCATCCCCCTACTCCGTTATAGTAATCGAGTGACCTCTCTCAGTGACAGATATGGAGTTCCATTATTTGTAGTTGGTTTCAATTTAAAAAAAGCAGGAGGTGTGAAGAGGGGCGAGTGAGCCCCCCAGGGCGTCTATGGAGAAAAGGACGTTTACAAACTAAAGTGAACTGTAAAAAAAAAAAAAAAGGGTACTCGTTTCCTAGCACGGCCACAAATCTTGGCCATCGGGGGTAATTTTAGTGGCCTGCGACGCGACCGACGCCCCCGATTTTTCCATTGAAATGCATTAAAACAGTGAGAAATCGGGTCGGTCGCGTCATGTGCGCCTAAAAATGCTTAAATAGTCCACCCGCGATGGCCGGGATTTCCCCATAGGGAACAATGTTAAATGCCTCATTTTACCCGCGATGACCCCGATTTCCCATAGGAAACAATGTTAAATGGGTCAATTTACCCAAATCATCATAGGGAAGAATGGTAAATGGGCCAGAAAGCCCAAAAAAAAACCCCTGACCAGTGAAATGTCCCCCCAAAAGTAGTTCACGCCACCCCGCGATGAACGTGAACCCGAAGCGTGGCGAGCGCAGCGAGTCCGCGAGGGGCGGCGGTACGCGTCCTCCGACCTTTTCATACCCCCACTATCCACTAGGGCGTGGAGTGAGAATAGAATAGTGTGGCGAGCGCAGCGAGCCACCGAGCCCGAAGCGTGGCGAGCCCCGCGAGGGGACGCGGATACCTTCACAGGTAAACGCGTCCCTTCGCAGGCTTCACAGGTATCCGCGTGCGCTCGCCACGCTTCGGGCTCGGTGGCTCGCTGCGCTCGCCACACTATTTTATTCTCAACTCCACGCCCTAGTGGATAGTAGGGGTATGAAAAGGTCGGAGGACGCGTACCGCCACCCCTCGCAGGCTCGCTGCGCTCGCCATGCTTCGGGTTCACGTTGATCACGTGGTGGCGTAAACTACTTTTGGGGGGACATTTCAATGTTCAGGGGTGTTTTTGGCCCATTTACCATTGTTCCTATGATAATTTGGGTAAATTGAGCCATTTCACATTGTTTCCTATGGGAAATCGTGGTCATCGCGGGTAAATTGAGGCATTTAACATTGTTCTCTATGGGGAAATCGATGGCCCTGATTTTACCCCCGATGACCGCGATTATGATCGTTGTGGCCGTGCTAGGAAACAAGTACCAAAAAAAGTGATCTAGAACCTTGTTGCCTCATTCCACATGGGATTCTTTGTGCATTTACTGTACATGGATGGTGAGAGGAAGGGTGCTCTCCAGGACAGGGAGGGCCAAACAAGCAGCCTGTAAGGTATCGAGGGTGTTGTCAAGCTTGACCCTCAAAAAGGCGGCATGCAAAAGGTCATCACCGAAAACGGTTGACACAAGCAAGGTTTTTCCCCATTTTTAATGTCAATGTCGACACTGCTTACTTTACCGTTCCCAATTGGAGACCAGGTATGTGGCAAAGTATAAAAAAAAACTCCCAAAAAAGTGAATTTCTAAAAAGAAAAACCTATAGCTTGTGTTGAACATTTGAGCATTGCCCGTGTCGGCCTATTGACTGTTGACCTAGATCAGGGATGGGGAACCTTTGGCTCTACAGTTGGAACTACACTTCCCAGCAGAGCACTGTTACAGTTTTGCCATGCTAACACTGTTGCAGGGGATGCTGGGATGTGTAGTTAAACAGCAGCTGGAGGGCAAAAGGTTCCCCATCCCCGACCAAGATATCCGGGTCAGCCATCAGGTATCGGCATACTGCACCATAGATTATGTACTGTATTGCTATTCTGTCGTTCTGTGGCATAACAACACTGATGTGCCCGATCCCTCTCTTCTCCCACATCTTCTCCACCCCGCGCCTTGGACTCAATTCTTACGCACGGGGCCATCTTGCTGCTGGGCCAGCACATAACAAATTCCGCTGTTCTCGTAAGTGTCGCCTTAGAGGGGGGCTTGTGTTTTATACCTGGAAATAATGTGTATTATTTCTCCATGGATTTATGTTGTTACCACTTTATACACGTTGTTTTGCTGTGATCACCAAATGTGTCTTGCTACTTGGCAGGAGCGTGCCGGCCGCGTCCCCGCAGACTCGCGCCACTAGCGGGATTTGCGCCTCTGGAGTGGTCATGTATGTTACCTATGTTCAGGCCAATGTTTATTTGACCTACGTGTATTTTATATCTTATTTTTTATTATTATTTTTTACAAGTATTTTTCAAACTAGATAGAAAAAAAAAAATTGTGTACGCTATTCTTTTTGTAAGAGGCACCATTAATACGCCACCGGCAGTTAAAGCGCATGAGGTCATGGCTCTGCGTGGCTCATTGTTTGCCGAAATGTAACCCACAATACTGTATGAAACAGGGAAACGGGACATGACTGCCACGGAGGAGAACGGATAGTACCGGCCTGGGGGAAGCTGGCGACATAAGGCAGACGGCATTGATGTGGGTATGAAGGGCACCATTGAAAGAGACCAGTTCTCTGTTGGTGGCTGGATGGTGTCACATCACTGCTCCACTCAGTCGCCAAGCCACGTTCTCTCCGTCACTCATGTTCCCGAGAACCGGTCAACAAGCAAAAACCCAGACTCCTCAAAATACGGTGCTGTAACAAGTATCAGTTAGCCAATCTTTTTACTTGCATTTTAATAAAAACTTGGGGGAAAGAAAACCCTGTCTGCTCAGTGTGGTTTCTCTCTGTCGTGAGCGTTGGACTACCGAACTTGCATAAACCTCAAAATGTAGTGGAGACAATACTGCGTACCCAGGATGCAGCAGTGCCAATGATAGTGTTCACTCTGGCACCGTGCATCTCCCAAAACATGCGCAGTTACTCTTCCCCTGCCCGGGGTGTCGCTCTCTGCTGTGGTGGTTATAGCACAGTGTGATCTATATCTCAGCACTGATATGTAGACCGCACCCTGTGCTAGAGGGCGTGCTCCACTTAGACCAGTGGTTCCCAACACTGGTCCTCAAGTACCCCCAACAGTGCACGTTTTCCAGGTCTCCACACAGGATCACAGGTGATATAATTAGCTCCACCTGTGGATCTTTTCAAATGTGCCTGAATTATGAGTGCACCTGCCGGGTGACCTGGAAAACGTGCACTGTTGGGGGTACTTGAGGACCAGGGTTGGGAACCACTGACTTAGACAGAAGAGGGGATCTATAAGCGAACTGATCTGCACATCGGCAGACAGAGACGTGCAAGGTGGCAGACATCGGGTGAGATAAACGGGCTGAGACTGCACGGTGTAGCTACCACCACACAAGTCATCTGGGGTATAACAAAGATGCCGAAGAGTAAATGATTGGCATCTACAGAACAAATACATGCAATGGGGCACCATCTAGACACACTTTATGGGGAAAGTGCAGTTTCATGAGTGCAAAGTGTGATGTCATCAAACTGATACATGCATGACATCAATTATGCCGTAAGAGTAATTGCGGTTATATTGGATGCAGTTACGATAACCTAACGATAGGGGGCAGATTCAATTAGAGATAACCATACGGGATATCAATGCACAATGGGGAGTAGAAAGAGGGAGAATTTAAAAGGAGAGTGTATGAGGGGGGTAAGAGAGAGAGAACTCAAATGGGAGGGGGGTAGAAAGAGGGAGAATTCAAAAGGAGAGAGAGAGAGAGAGAGAGAGAGAGAGAGAGAGAGAGAGAGAGAGAGAGAGAGAGAGAGAGAGAGAGAGAGAGAGAGAGAGAGAGAGAGAGAGAGAGAGAGAGAGAGAGAGAGAGAGAGAGAGAGAGAGAGAGAGAGAGAGACACACACAGGGGTGGACAGAGGTAGAGTGAGGGGTGGGGGAAAAGTGCATTCAGATTCCTCAGCTGCAGGAATAAAAAGTATCCACCTTCAGAAACTTTTAAAGAGGTGGAGAGAGGAAGCAGCTGAAGTTTCCCCATCGCATCCCTTTGCAGGGCCCGCCACGCTTCGTGCCAGGTCCCTTGCTGCGACCCCGCAAACTTTATTGTTCCAGCTCCAAGTCCACGTGGATAGTAAAGAATGAAAAATGCCTTAAGGAAACGTGAAAAATTCAAGTCGACCTTCTGTCAATGTCAACCTAATTTTGATTGTACACCCGCACACTTTCTGTGAGCCATCCGTATACTGAGAAAAACACAGGAATGACGGGCCGGCATCACAGCTCGCGGATACAAAAACAAAATATGAGCCTTAAACATTTCAATAAACCGTAAAGCGCTGCCAGGTAACAGCGCCTGTCAGTGACATCAATCGCCACCTCAGGAATATATTCCATTACGCTGCCCAGGCATTCCCCCTCATCATCATGTTGGTCTATCAATGGCCTATACAGTGATTCATAGTTTATATGGCGGGGATACACATATACAGTATACGGGCCTATGGCATTGCAGAGCGGCACTGGTGATATTACAGTGTGTACACAACACAATGGATTTCCCCATCTGTGATTCATAAACACAAAGCATCATATCTATAACAAATACATATCTGTGTACAATAACCCACCGATCACTGTACACAATGGTACCTGGCTACAGTCACAAGAGAGGGCAATCTATACACCGGCATCACCAACATTTGGCCGGGGTCTTATTTTTGCAGGAATTCTTTTTAAATCAAGATAATCTGATAATCAGAGGTAGGGGTTCATCCTGGGCATGCCAATTTATCAGGCAGCAGCGTCTGAGTGGGACGTAGATGAATCTTGCTGGTCCGGACTTGTTGTCACGTTCCATCTGTCTTGTATTGGGGAGATACACAGAGTACAGGACTGCTCTGCTCACTGCAGGCTCGCGCCTCCATGCAGCGAGTTCTGGGGACAAACCCTTAAGCTCCGCAGCTGGATAATGAATGATTCAGATGATCATTCTGATGCAAAGGCCGGCAGCTGCTCCAGGGGTCTGGGAGCTAATTAGAAATCCCATCTCCCTGCGTACAGTACATCACAGGCTGGGGTGACACACCTGCACGCACCTCCACAGCTGTCTAAGCGATCAACAGGTCGCCAGCAGCGCGGCGCAGACGTCCCTGGGAGAGCGGAATCTTGCAACTTCTGACAAAAGTAATCGTTTGTCTTAAGTGCAGCAAGATCTTATCGCAGATGTCTGACTTTCCTCCAGAAGCTGCGTGCGTTTCATTTCCGTGTCAGAGAAAGCCCAGCAGCCAGCACCATGAATGACTGATAGGGAAGTGAGCTCTCTGTAATACAGAGCGGAGACACAGACACATTACAATCCGCTCTCCAAGGGGGAGATGTGTCAAGCCGTGTAGAGAGTATCCTGTAGCAATGAATCAGCTTCTCACTATCATTTTATAGAGTATACTGGACAAATGCTACTTAAGCTGGGGGCACATTAGATGATAGTAAAAGACGGTATGCACGATGTTAGCGATATTTTCCTGCTTATCGCCTAGTGTGTATGCACTATGGCTCTTATTCTGGTTGACCCGCTCGGATGAGAATTTGCATCATTGTGAGTCACCCTAACCCGGCCTTGCGAATGGTTAGCCGATCTGGACCAGTCGCAATCGGGATTTGTTCCCAAGGCTTGGGAATGGATGTTTTACATGAACATCCATTCGCATGCCAGTGGGAACCTTCCCCATCTTTCGACAGTTGCCGACCATGGTATGATGGTGAAGGTGCACGCATATGTAAGGATGGTCCAGAACACCCTTACATATATGTGTAGCATTGCAGGGAATTGGGCGGGCAGCTGATATCTGGTTATGTCAGCTGTCCGCCCCCTGCACGTGCATCACAGACGCATTAGTATGTGTACGCCCAGCATTTTCATGGGAACGCCCATGAAACCCTGGGCATTGACATATGCTAATGGCCCAGTCCGATACCCCACGCCCCTCTCCCCCACCCGGGGGAACAGACTTTTCGAAGAGTTCGGACACACCCAGATTATACACACATGCGCAGAAATGCTGCTGAGCATGCGCAGAAAAAAAAATTTGTCCCCGAGCGGCCACTGCAAATGAACCAGAATAAGGGCCTATATCTTTAACGATGCACGTTCCAGAGGGTCGTTAGCAACGTTCTCTGCCTCATCTGTACATGCTGCGCAATTCTGACTATATCGTCAATCACAGTTATGTTCCTGGGATGTGGCCACTGAGCAATATCATAGAATCATTTAGTGTGTATGGCAGAGGTTCCCAAACGTGGTCCTCAAGGCACCCCAACGGTCCAGGTTTTAGGTACATCCATGGCTCAGCACAGATGGTTAAATCAGACTGACTGAGTTACTAATTAAGTCACCTGTGGCCAAGCATGGATATACTTAATACCTGGACCGTTGAGATGCCTTGAGGACCGCGTTTGGGAACCTCTGGTGTAAGCACTATGGGGGCGATTCTGGATTCACTCGCAGTGATCTGAACTCTGCCCCGATTTGTGCATTCGCATTTCTGCCCATGTGCAAACCCCATCAACGAACGGTTGTGGGAGTTACACACTCGCCGGGCCGTTCACAGTGGGGAGCGAGGGTCGGGTCAATGACGGTGCTGGGCCATGGGAACACCCAGCATTTTATGGACGTCCCTAAACGCTGAGCATTCCCATAAGTACACAGGGGTCCAATGCCTGCCGGGGTCATGTGACATCAGCCACCCGGAGTTTGCAAATAAAAGTAATTTGAGACTGACTTTTATTCATGAAGGCAGGACAAATCATTCACTGGATGGCGACCATCGAATGATTTCTCCTGCTAGCGGCTCATAACGATGTTCGCAGCTTATCGAACCAACCTGAATCGGCCATGGGCAACTCCTCCCCCTCTTTAGATGTGTTGATAGATCCCCTCATAGTCTGCTCAGACAAAACTGCTGCACCCCGATAAACTCATTTCTGAGTGTCTGTAATAAAATGACAACTGGTCACAGTATACAGACTTGCCGAAACATTATAGCTAAATAATAAATGCCCACAATATAGTCATCAGCATTTTATAATAAGCCTCATCCGAGTATCAAGGCTCCACTAGCACAACGAGCTGACACTCTAACGGTTCGCTCATTCATCCAAGTAGTGACAGACGCAACTGCGATTCGCGGTCATAGAAATGTATTGATATATGCTGGGCATTCCAGAGCATGGACTGGGAGATGGCTACTCAAAGACACGGAGTTCTGGGCGTGTGAAGGTAGTGTGGTGGGCGTATAGCGGGGTTGGTTATGAAGGCTGATGCCTAGTCGCTCATACTGGTGGCCGTATTCCAACAGGTAATCTGTGCCCAGCGGGGGATTTATAACCATTGGCAGCATCTGAAGATGAACTAAGCGGGTGGTTGACTCTTAAAGATGCACAGAAGGGGGCGTCCCAGTACTTGCACAGTCAGAGGCACGGCTGTATACAGGGAAGGGCTGTAACTGGCATTAGCATAAAGTGGCAGGTGCGCTGAACATTTGATGGGACTCATTAAATAAGGTCACCTGGTGGCTCCATCAATTATTCTGAGCACCTCAACCAAGAACACAGGCTATGGAAGAAGAGATCATAGAAGTCTTTCAAAGTGCAGCTGCTCGGCAATGAGAGGTCTCCGTCACGCTCTGCGAAATTGCTGCTGGTCAAAAAACGGGACAGGGGAATACTGGAATCAAAAAGCTTTGGACCAATGACAGTATTTCTTACATATCTTCATTCAGAGAACCATAGCTATCCATGTGAACACCACTGGACCAGTGATGCCTAAGCTTGAATGCTTATTGGACCAGTCCAGTACAGAAATGTTACTAAACAATGCCGGAGGCAAGGCTACGCTACAGTAAGACAATTTCTTCATAAAACAAAAATAGCAAGAGAACACTCAATAACAGTGAGACTTACCCCTCTTCATGATGCCAGGTAATGAGGGCGCACTATCACATACACCCGGTGATCGCAGACCAGCCGATGATTCCTGCATTCCATGACACATTGAAAGGGAGATCCTGCCAGAGACAAAAAGAACACTGGGTCAAATAAAGGTTCCAGACATATAAAGAATATCCCGCGGCCTAATAAGCATTGCTATAATTAGTACATTTAAGGGTGTAACTAAACATTGTGTTCATTAACTTTGTCTTATTTAAAAAAGCTGGAAAAATATATTTTTAACACAGTTATTTGCAAAAGAATAGAATATACCACTGTGGCTGTACTCAGAAGGACACAAAGAGGATGTACAACCTGACACCACTCACAGGGATCTATAATACCCCTATTACACCAAAATTCCCGGATCCGGCCCGGCATTTGGAAGAAGGATTCAAACCGGGTCAGATCCGGGATTTACACTGCGGTGCCCACCCGCCGTGCAGACGGAGGTGGCGCTTGGAGATGACATCATCTCCAAGCGACAGGCCAGGACAGTGGTCATCCCCGCTGGGACCACCGATCGCCGTGCTGGGGGCAGCCCAGCACCAAGGTAAGCTGCTGGGCTGCCCCAGCCCCCGTGCACCCCCCCAGCCGTCGTCCGGGAGGTGAATGGATGCCACATACAGGCATCCATTCACCTCCTCTGCTGCCGCCTACGCTGTCGGCAGAGTATAGCAGACAGCAGTGCAGGCTGTCTGTGCCCCCCCCGTCCAACCTGCGGACACTGTGGTCCGCAGGTTGCACGTCCCCCATTGATGTAAATAGGAGCCGGGTCGGATGACCCGGCGTACCCATTTACACCGCCCTCTACCCATAGGCGTGCGCAGCCCATTTTATTAGGGGGTGCACCGTCAAAATGTTGCGCCCCCCAGCCAAAAAAGTCAAATAAATGAAGAATTGCTGTGTTGTGGGAGCATTTTATCTCAGCCATGAGTACTGCTTATATATACATGCACACACAATATGAATACTTGAGAAAAAATTATATATATATATATATATATATATATATATATATATATATATATATATATATATATATATATATATATATATATATATATATATATATATATATATATATACACACACACACACACACACACACACATATAAAAATAATGATCAGACAGGTCAGGCCAGGGGACGGGAAATCTTTTTTAAAACTCACGTTTTGTGCAGTGCCAGTGACTGAACTCTGCAAATGCTGCTGCTTGGCCTGAAGAGGTGATCCCACGGGAAGAGCTGTGTGCAGATGCACATGGTAGCAGCCCTCCCACGGACATCTTGATTATTGGCAACGCTGCTGCAGCAAGTGGCAGATAAGGCATGTGGGGCGGCCACCACGCACTGACCGCTCACACAGTCGCACCTGTGAATGCGGTAGCAGTGGTCCAAGGTGGACAGACATCCAACCTCACCACCCCGGACCACCTGCACTTCCGCCAGTCCTGGCCGCAGTTGTCAGTCAGGGCAGCAGGAGGAGCCGGGAGCGCAGCACCGCAGCTCCCTGCAGACTCGCTCCCCCAAGCCTGCGGACCCATTATTACACGCACCACTGTGCGTCACGGCGTCCATCCCCCCCGCGCTGGTTCAACGCGTCGGAGGGGGGGTGGCCACAGTCCGGGGGCAGCAGCATCAGACTCTGACCCCTCTGAGTGACAGCGGCGGCCATAACTGGGGGGATCGGGGACATGCGTGCAATCGTGTGGGGGGTGCCATTAGGAGGTGCCTGTGCACCCCTGGCACCCCCCGTGCGCACGCCTATGCCTCTACCCAGGTCCTAGCTAAGTTCTACCCATGTCAGGATCTTGGTAGAAGTCTTGTGTAAAGGGACATGGCATGGCGAAGACCCGGGGTTTTGCGGCGGTGTAAAAGGGGTATAAATCTGTTACTTTCTGTATCAGTGATACTGCAGCCTCACATCACTGCTCTATGCTGCCTGGGACCCTGCTCGTCCCGCTATGTAACCCTTAGTCTGTGGATCCTGTATCAGTGTGACAGCTGCCTCACATCACTGCTCTGTGCTGCTGGGGACCCTGCTCCTCCCACTATATAATTCTCAGTCTGCGGCTTCCTGTATCAGTGTGACGATGGCCTCACATCACTGCTCTGTGCTGCTCGAGACCCTGTCCCTCCCTCTATGTAACTTATAGTTTGTAGATTCCTGTATCAGTGTAAAGGTGCCCATAGACGGTCCGTTCATCGGATCCGTTCGGCACTTATATAGTACACATCAGATCGCATTGCATGCACAATGCGATGAACAGCTAGCACAAAAAGTATGTGAAGCACATACTTTTTGTACCGTACGATGATATGCGCGGGAGGGCGCATCTCATAGTACAGAACGGATGGTCCGGGGACGGACCGTCTATGGGCACCTTTAGGCTCACATCACTGCTCTGTGCTGCTGGGGGACCCTGCTCCTCCCACTATGTAACTCTCAGTCTTTGGCTTTCTGTATCCATGTGACAGCAGCCTCACATCACTGCTCTGTGCTGCTGGGGACACTGCTCCTCACACTATGTAACGCTCAGTCTGTGGCTTCCTGTATCAGTGTGACAGCAGCCTCACATCACTGCTCTGTGCTGCTGGGGACCCTGCTCCTCCCACTGTGTAACTATTAGTCTGTGGCTTAATGTATTAGTGGGTTACAAGTAACAAGTACAGTAAAATCCTTAATATTAAGACAAATAGGCAATGTTGAATTTTAAAACCATTCCCTAAAGAATATTATGCTTTTCAATACAAAGTTAATGTAAAACAATATCCTGTGATGGCAAGAGCAGAGGAAAATATGACCAAGGCTCTGAGAAGATGATCAGGAGGGGAGGGAGGGGGGGGGGGGGGGGTCTCAGTATTCTGTCATAGATGTAGGTGAAAGGTATTATACAACTTCACAAGACCTGTGGGCCAAACACTTCCAGTTTTCTCTCTTTAGGATATTTGCAGCATTTCAGTAATTGGCAGATGAACAAACATTTGTGTAATTAATCAGCGCAGAGAAAGCCAAACTTAATTGCTGCTACAAAGAAATTTATGACTATCGGTGTAACATCTCGGGGGAAAAAAAGAGCTGAAATCCTTATGTGCCTGACGTTTCCGGGTTCCGCAACATGTGTCTGCCTGCGTGTGGTATTCCTGTACGGCCAAGTCACCCAAACTGTCACTAGAACATATCTTTATAGGTACAGTATGGGTCATTGAGTCGACCAACCCAAGATTGACATGCATTGTGTCGACCACTTGGGTCAACATGGATTAGATTGACACATGGATTAGGTTGACATGTGGAAGGTCGACACAGGAATTAGGTCAACTGCGACAGTCAAAAGGTCGACATGCGGTTTTTACTTTTTTTGTCCGAATGTCGACATGGACACCCTATCAGTGCATTGCTGCGCTCGCCATGCTTCGGGCACAGTGCCCTGCTTCGTTCGCCACACTATTCTATTCTCCCGCCATGCTCTAGTGCAGGGCTGGGCAACACCGGCCCTCCAGATGTTAATGAACTACACATCCCAGCATGCCTTGCATCAGTTTCAGCATGGCCACATAGCAAAACTAATGCAAAGCATCCTGGGATGTGTAGTTCATTAACATCTGGAGGGCCGGTGTTGCCCAGCCCTGCTCTAGTAGATGATATACCGCCTGTCGGCACAAAGAAAAAAGTGAAAAACCCATGTGGACCTAATGCTTGTGTCGCACCTTCCATCCATGTCGACTTACAACCGTATATGAACATTACTCCCCGATGTAGCAATGTATTGGAATAAGAAGATTACACAGCCACACAATTGCAGTACGTGGCCGACCTGTGTTCTGGCCTTAAGACGTGGCAGGTGGTAGGATATAAACAGCAGACAGCACTGTGTGACTGGTTACCCATGGTACATGCCAAGCTGATACACAAAACACTCGGCTACTGTCCTATGTATCCCTGCCAGTGTCTGGCACAGATGCCAGCTTCCATGCACAGTGCCAATGAAACCTTAAGAAAACTCTGGAAGATACTGGAGAGAGCCGAAAAAAATGTTTTCCTACTACCCGGCTACAATATACCAAAGGTCCTTATGGAACTATAAGCCCATTCCGATTGGTTAGCGTTGGTTACAGCACAATGCAATTAAAATTCCAGCGGTGGGCAGGCAGAATCCCAATGCTGGAATTTTGACGGCCATCAGAACACCGGCGCAAGAACTTTCAAATGGATCAGTGCGCGTTTGGGTCAGGTTGGGGAAGGGGTTTTGGTTAAGCACTAAGGGTAGGGTTAAGCCCCGTACACGCTGGGTGATAAAATTAACGGTATTGGTCATTATTCCGCACAGTGCACAACCAACGGACGACGCGTGCTCTCATGGGTCATAAACGACCAGCGCTGCTCTTTAACGAAGGCCGCGCTGCATGGTGCAGCATGGCCCTCCCTCCCTCATAGCTGTTATTCGTCACATGCTGGTGCAGGGTCGTAGGTGCCGCAGGTACATTGCCTAGTGTGTACAGGCCATCAGGTTCAGACTGCAGGGGTCAGAGATTTAGGCTGCAAGCAGGGCAGGTTATGGTGCGGACAGTGTTAAATCACTTACGGAGCCCCTGTCGGGGTTCTCTGTATAGGGATGCAGGGGGTCAGTCTTTTGACTAGGGGATGGCCATAGACCATTCAAAATCATTGATGGTTCATGGCCGATGTCGAATACTTTTGCCATCGATGGGGGAGAACCAGAGGGTTTCCCTCCATCGATGGAACAGCAAAACTGTGAAACACCTGCGAAGCCCTGCCCCCGTGTTTTGATTGGCCTACAGGCCAATCAATCAAACACAATGGATAACCATTGATATGTAAAAATATCGATGGTCAGCCATTGCATAGTTTAGCATTACCGATGGCCAGTTGCAGTATTGCCATCGATGGCATCCAACGATGGCAATCCCTACTTTTGACCTCCAGCATCCCCACCTCTGGAGATATTGTATGTATAACCTCACAGCCATAGCAGAGTCTACCTAACATTGCCTGTACCCAGAGTTCCATTTTGGCCTCACAACCGCACAGCCCCCAGTTACATGTTACATGCCCTAATCATTCGCGACCACAAACTCAAAGAGCTTCCAAGTCGGATATGTCCTGCAAACCTAGCAAAGACCCGAAGATTCCTCCTCATTCACTTCCATGGAACGTTCTCTCCGAGGATCCATCTGCACATACTTATTTCCCATCCGGACTTCATGCAGGTTCTCTGGATGAAAACTTGATGAAAAACTGATGGAAAATAAAGCAAATGGCCCTTAATGGCAGCACTTGTGCGGTCACACACAGCGTGTAGCATTGCTGGTGCACATACATATTTCATGCAGGGAATAGGGGTCATAAACATGAGATCCATACCAAGCCCACAGAGGAAATGATACCTGCTGGAGAATAGCCTTCATTTCCATCTCAGCAACAACACAACAGAATATATTTACAGGGAATCAATACATCGCTCCGAATTCATATTACAGTATATGACAGACTATCCAGTGACCTCCTGCGCTGTGCAGGTTAGTGCTAAGGCTACAACAGACATGGCAATGGGACAGTACAATGCAATAGACACAACGCAGGGACTCCAGGCCCACACAACAAACACTAAATATATAATATTTAGATCTGTACTTTCCATTCGATATCAGTTTCACAGTGTACACATTCAATCTACTGGATTGTATTCGATATTTCCTTGCCTGCAGTCTATTTTTCTTTTCGATATAAAAAAAATCGGAGCACGCATCGAATCAAATGCCAGTCGAAAGTGTCCTAAAAAACATTTAATTTCAATTCTATTTTACTTCTATAAGCAAATATCAAATCGAAAACAGGGAAAAATCGAAGCGTGTGTACACAGCTACACACACACACACACACACACACACACACACACACACACACACACACACCTACTGTATGTAAATAGTGATCTAGTTGGGATTACCATGGTGCAGGCAGGGGTTTGGAGAAGAGTTCCTGAGGTTGGAGTTGGGGATCCTGGGTTGTAGGCCGGGGCTGGAATTTGGTGATCCTCATGTGGGAGTTGGGGTTCCGGGGGTGCAGGCCAGAGTTGGGGAGACTAAGGTGCAGGCTTGGGGTGGAAGTTGGGGATCCTGGGTGCAGGCCTGAGGTGGGAGATGGGAATACTCGCAGGAGTTGGGATACTGGGGTGCAGGCCTGAGGTGGGAGTTGGGGATCCTAGGTGCTGACCTGAGGATCACGGGGTGCAGGCCTAAGTTGGGGGGATAGGGATACCCGCAGGAGTTGAGATACTAGGGTGCAGGCCTGAGGTTGGAGTTGGGAACCCCAGATGCAGACCCGAGGATTACGGGGTGCAGGCCTGAGATCGGGATACTGCTGGGGTGCTGGCCTGAGGTGGGAGTTTGGGATACTGGGGCCCGTCGCCGGGATTACCATTTTTTGGAACCCCGCAGGGAATGCTGGTAAGTGGTAACTGGGCCCGGGCACTCGGAGAGACGGTCACGGGAGTAGCCGGTGACGGTCTCCCACTTCCCGCCGACACCTCCCTCCCAGGCGGAGCCTGACATCCACCTGCTGACTCTCGGTCTCGCTCCGGAACCTCAGCAGAAGCTCAGTCAGCCGGAATGCGGGCGAGGAGGACGGTGAGTGATTGTTACTTGAACCCGCGTTACCCCAGAGATAGTCCCAGCACGTCCGCCAGGACAGAAGACCCCCCTCCGCCCCTACATGAAAGTGTCGGACGGGACAACTGGGACTTGTCCTACAGCTACTGGAGACACTCATTGATTCTGCGTCACTCCCCTAATGTTAGGTTATAACATGAATTACAGTGACACCAGCCAGGCTTCCTTTACCATATACCTTATTATACTATACTGTACCATACCTTATTATACTTTATCATATCTATACCTTATTATACTATACCATACCTTAATGTACTATATACTATGGTATATTACAGTGGTAGCCAACCATAGCCCTCGAGAGCTACCAACAGTTCACATTTTCCAGACAACCAAGCTGCTGCACAGGTGCACTCATTACTCACTGACACATTTTAAAAGATACACTTTAATTACTTAACTTGTGGTTCTGTGAGGAGACCTGCAAAACATGCACTGTTGGTAGCTCTCGAGGACTAGGGTTGGCTACCCCAGGTATATTACCTTATTACAGTGGTTCTCATCCTCAGCCCTCAGGACCAACCAACAGTTCACATTTTCCAGGTCTCCACACAGAATTCCAATGAAATAATTAGCTTCACCTGTGGGTCTTTTAAAATGTGTCAGTAAATAATGAGTGCACCTGTGCACCTGCCGGGTGACCTGGAAAACATAAACTGTTGGGGGTACTTGAGGACTGAGGTTGGGAACCATGGCCTTATTATACTATACCACAGGGGTTCTCAAACCCGGTCCTCAGGACTCCACCAGTTCACATTTTCCAGGTCACCTGGCAGGTGCACAGGTGCTCTCATTACTCACTGACACATTTTAAAAGATCCACAGGTGGAGCTAATTATTTCACTTGCGTTTCTGTGAGGAGACCTGCAAAACATGCACTGTGTGGGATCCCGAGGACCGAGTTTGCGAACCTGTGCTATAACTTACCTTAAAGTACTATACTTTGGTATATTCGATTCTATACCACAGGTTCTCAAACTCGGTCCTCAGGACCCCACACAGTGCATGTTTCACAAGTGAATTAATTAGCTCCACCTGTGGATCTTTTAAAATGTGTCAGTCAGTAATGAGTGCACCTGTGCACCTGCCGGGTGACCTGGAAAATGTGAACTGTGTGGGGTCCTGAGGACTGAGTTTGAGAACCCCTGTTCTATACTATACTCTAAACAGGGCCACACATGCATTACGCAGGTTCTGGTGCTGCTGATTTGAAGCATGCATGTCACCTGGTTTTAATCAGTCACAGAACCTGTGTAATCCATGTCCCCCCTCATCTTCTATTCAAGATAGGATGTTGCCCATAGCAACCAATCAGATTATGTTTATTTGGGTACTCTTTACTTAGAAGGGCGGCCATCTCGGGCATTAAATGCACTAAAAAATCAGGTGCGATGCGACAGACGAGATGCCCGAGATTTCCCATAGGGAAAATCGGGTTAAATGCCTCAATTGACCCAATTTTTCCATAGGAAACAATGTTAAATGGGCCACAGAGGCCAAATAGGCACCCTGAAGTGAATAATGGCCACCCGAATTGTTAACGCCACCCCACGATCAACGTCAACCCGAAGCGTGGCGATCGCAGCGGTACGCGTCCTACGACCTTTTCATAGCCCCACTATCCACGTCGGCGTGGAGTTGAGAATAGAAAGTGTGGCGAGCCACCGAGCCCGAAGCGTGGCGAGCGCACGCGGATACCTTCACAGGTATCCGCGTCCCCTCGCGGGCTTCACAGCTGTCCGCGGGGCTCGCTGCGCTCGCCACGCTTCGGGCTCGGTGGCTCGCTGCGCTCGCCACACTTTCTATTCTCAACTCCACGCCGACGTGGATAGTGGGGGTATGAAAATGTCGTAGGACGCGTACCGCCGCCCCTCGTGGGCTCGCTGCGCTCGCCACGCATCGGGTTGATCGTGGAGTGGCGTTAACAATTCGGGTGGCCATTATACACTTCAGGGTGCCTATTTGGCCTCTGTGGCCCATTTAACATTGTTTCCTATGGAAAAATCGGGTCAATTGAGGCATTGAACAGGAAAATTGGGTCAATTGAGACATTTAACATTGTTCCCTATGGGAAATCTCGGGCATCTCGTCGGTTGATCCACCCGATTTTTTAGTGCATTCAATGCCCGAGATGCCCGAGATTTTTTACTAACGATGCCCACGATCAAAATCGTGGGCGCCCTTCTAAGTAAAGAGTACCTTTATTTGTTTATCACCTGCTGTGACGGCGAGCAGTGCTGATAGCTTGCAGGTCAGTATTCAACTGACCCCCCCTACACTTGCCGTTTCCACCTCGCTGGGTTTTTCCAGTGAGGTGGAAACGGCGAGTGCAGCCGTCAAAATAGTGAGGGGGCGGGCTTGGTGTATTAGCGGCAAACCTGGCCTTTCGGGAGCATTCTTGCCGTCCTCTGACAGCGAGGGTCACCCCAGAACATAGAATAGGGTGAGCGGGTTAGATGGCGAGGATGGCTTGTTTTTGGCGATCCTCGCTGAAAACTAGCCAGCCTCCCCACAGAAACCCCCTCGCCGGCAGCATAGAATGCCGCCCGCAGAATCTAATATGGGCAACATCCCATATTAGTAAATTGACCCCATGTGTGTAACGTGATGGTGCTGTAATTTGTCCTATCGTTTGGACCTGCTTAGAGTTTTTCACAACGTATATGTGTAAATTGGAGATCTTTATCTGTATTAAGTCAGACTGCCCCGATCTGTGTATAACTCGCCATCATTGCCCATTCGTATTGGCAATATATTGATTTATCTAACAAAGTATAGCACGTGCATATTCCGCATTGCTTTTACAGAGAACGTATGGCCGTCACATGAGAGATCAGCGTAAACTCTGTCACCTATTTAGGGGTTGCAGTTGTGCCACATGCAAATGGCACACCCTGAGGACAGTGGGGAAATGTCTGTGGTATTGTTTTGATGCCCATCACTGCAGCATATGGGCCTGGGTTCTGCTATAAAGTAGTGGTTCCTAAAGTCAGGCCCGTCACACAGGTCCACATTTTCCAGGTCATTCGGCAGGTGCACAGGTGCGTTCATTACTCACTGGCACGTTTGAAAAGTTCCACAGGTGGAGCTAATTTCTTCACTTGCGATTCTGTGCTGGGAGCTGCAAAACACTGTGTAGTGTCCTGAACAGTATTCTCTTTCTGGCACTAATTGATTTGGTAGCTATAAGCCTCTGTATGGCTCAGAGATGATTATAAATAAAATATAGTATAGTCCTCAGGACCAAGTTTGCAAACCTGCGGTACTTATAGAGCAATGGTTCCTAACCTTGGTCCTCAAGTACAGTTCATGTTTTCCAGGTCACCCGGCAGGTGAACTCATTATTTACTGACACATTTTAAACGATCCACAGGTGAAATTTAATTATTTCACGTGTGATTCTGTGTGGCGACCTGGAAAACATGCAGTGTGTGGGGTTCTAAGGACCGAGTTTGAGAACCTGTGGTATAGACTGAGCAATGGATCCCAACCTCGATCCTCGAGTCCCCCTCTACAGTTCATGTTTTCTAGGTCACCTGGCAGGAGCACAGGTGTTTTCATTATTCACTGACACATGTTAAAAGGTCCACAGGTGGAGCTAATTATTTTAGTTGCGGTTCTGTATGGAGACCTGGAAAACGTGAACAGGGGGGGGGGGGGGTGTCACCTTTTCTTATGTTGACATTGACAATATACTGTCAGCCTATGACCTGGAGACCAATGGATTACAGGTAGGGAGATGTACTGCAAGATGTGCAGACAGTTACTCCAGGTACACGTCATCTAATGTGTACAGCCGACCGTGCACCACTGTGGGTCACTCCCTGGGTCATCATTGGGTGTGCTGCAGTACGGTGACCCAGATAATCATGTGTGTGCAGCAAAACGTGCCATCATCCGCCATAGCGCATACAAATACGCACAAACTCAGTGATACTGTTTTGGTGAAATAAATATGTTGCAGGATTTGTAAAGGAATTGTGCCCTAACATCCGGGACAATGATGGTCATCACTCCATAGCCCCAAAGCTCCCCAACATTTCCATTGCACCTGGGTCCGGGGATGCGCACTAAATTATGTTCCAGATGTGATTACTGGGGAAATGTCATCAGGCCCCTCTGCGGGCTGAGGGAAGTGTCCAGACTTGCAGCCAGGAATTCCTGTGCACGTGGTGATTCTGTGGGATTGTCACACTGGTGCAGCTCAGGCTTGTCTATGATCCCGCTGTGCAGATATGTAATGTCAGTAGTGAAATGTATCCTATCCTAGGGTTCCGTCCCCCTCTCCCAAAGATTATTGCAGAGTTCCATGGTAAAATTGGAAATTCTGTCATCAGGAATACGAGGATGCGACAAATGACAGCATATGATCACCTATCTAAGGTCTCTGATAATAGTGTAAAACACCCAGCTAAAAAAGGTTAGCGATTGTGACTCTTACCTTTTTAATACTAAACTCACCATTGGCCCATCTTATGATGGAATGGCCAAACTTCAATACTGCAGCGCTGTCTGGGACATAAATAAGCCCTGAATCAATGGTTCAATCATGCAGAGATTTTCCCAAAGTGGATGTACGAACCTCACTGACAGAAGCAACCGTGGTGAGGATGCATGCAATGGACACAAAGGGGAAATTTACTATAGATAAGAGTTCTATTTCAGGTGGGATGTTGCTATAGGCAACCGGTTGGTTGGTCACAGCAGAGAGCAACACCCCAGGCAGGGAAGAGGAACTGCATGGGATTTGGAAGATTTAAGGTGCTAGCATGCGCACTTAGCATCACACACTGGGAGTTATTCTGGTTCACCCGCAAAGGCGAATTCACTCTCTGATGGACAAAACCCAATGCACTGCAGGTGGGGCTGATGTAACTGCACAGAGAGAGTTTGATTTGGATGGGTTTTGTACTTCAAACTGATATCTACCTTCACAGAAACAAAATAACACCCAAATCTAACTCTCTCTGCACATGTTACAGTACATCAGCCCCACCTGCAGTGCACATGGTTTTGCCTATTAGAGAATGAATTTGCCTTTGCGTGTGAACCAAAATAATCCCCACTGTGCAGTATCTTCACATTTAGAGTGGCATGTACTATAGCACTGCCATCCGGCCGGGCTCCCTGAGTGTGGCGGAGGTTTTTGTAGTGCTCCCCGGTACCAGAGACTGAGAGATACAACTGTTGATTTGAGAGGACGGGTTCCTCTTCCTCCCTGTTGTTGGGGAATGATGGATCTGGAGCTTGTAAGAAGTCCCTGTCTTTGTGTGTTAGAGCTGGGTAAGATGGATGGCTGTTCCTGATTGCTTCATGTGTGTCATTATTAGTGCAAAGAGCAGGGGTCAAGTGAAACGAGAGAGACTGGGGGATTAAGGCTTATTTCTGAGACCATGAGAGATGGAGACGTAGGAAACATAAATGAGAAGCAGATTAGTACAGGCCTTTGAAGTCCTTCATGGCTGGAGAGCGAAGGCACAACTGGTCCCCAGTTTAGAGAGGCCAAAACCCTGTAATTTCCGCCGACAGGAGACCTAGATCGTCTCCTCTGTACGCAGGCATCTGTCATTGCAGCCCCCCCCCCCCCCCCTGCTGAGTGACTAGTGAGATCATCGTTGCTTAGGCCTTCTTCCATTCTAAACTCTTATGCTCACCATGGCAGAGAGAGGGCAATACCGTATGACATGTTACCCATTATTCTGTCACAGATGAGCCTGAACGTTGTCCTGTGTGGCAGAGATGGCTGCATCTTGTAGCGCACCTGCCCCTGTGTGTGTGCTTGCCTTGCCATTAGTCACCATCATCAACACGCACTGGCATCCATGGGTTCCCAAACTCGGTCCTCGGGACCCCACACAGTGCATGTTTTGCAGGTCTCCTCACAGATTCATAAGTGAAATAATTAGCTCCACCTGTGGATCTTTTAAAATGTGTCAGTGAGTAATGAGTGCACCTGTGCTCCTGCTGGGTGACCTGGAAAACGTGAACTGTGTGGGGTCCTGATGATGCTATACAAGGTGCAAAAGCAATCAGAAAGTAAGCATGTTAAGGTGGCCATACACACGCAGATTTATCTTCAGATCTGGCTGGTTGGAACAAAAACCTGGTTATGGATGAGAGCAAATGACAGTTGACCATTTGCTTGGAAATGCTGGAAAACTGACAAACTGTCACTCATCCATAACCATGTTTTTGTTCCAACCAGCAAGATCTAAAGATAAATCGGTACTTATGTAATATCTGGGCTCCCGTTTTTCTTATGAGACTGCGTCCCCTCGCGGGGCTCGCTTCGCTCGCCACGCTTCGGGCACGGTGGCTCGCTGCGCTCGCCACACTATATAAAATCATAGTTGGATAGTAGGGGTATGAAAAAATGGGGTGCATTTAACATGGGAGCCCAGATAATACATAAGTACCGATAAATCTTACTAGTGTATGGGCAACTTTAGACTTGAACCAAATCTGCAGAGCCTGCAATGGCATATACCAACCCTCACTGCACTGTGCCTATGGGAGAGCAGCCCAGCTGCGTCTCATCGGTCCCAAGGGCAGGTGCAACTGATGTGCTTATGACTGCAATGCCGGCTGTTGCATGTGCAGTAAAAAAAAAAAAAGCACATAATGGCCCTTATTCTGGTTCACTCGCAAAGGCAAATTCCTTCTCCAGTGGAAAAACCATGTGCACTGCAGGTGGGGTAGATGTAACATGTGCAGAGTGAATTAGATTTGGGTGGGGTTTTGCTTCAAAGTCAGATCTACAGTATATTGCAGTGTAAAAATAAAGCAGTTAGTATTTTCCCTGCACAGAAACAAAATAACTCACCCATATCTAACTTTCTGCACATGTTACAGTACATCTGCCCCCCTGCAGTGCACATGTTTTTTTCCATCTGAGAAGGAATTTGCTTTTGCAAATGAACCAGAATAAGGGTCAATATCCGCTCTGCCAGCACATGCTCGTTCAGCACCGCATCAGACCCACAATGTATTAAGAAGTATTTTTGCACTACTGTCTCAGCAGGCATATATATATATTGCATTTGCACCTTATGCAAAGAGATATAGACCAAACTGTGCTATAAATACCATAGCACAGAGTGACACCCAGGCAGGAAAGATTTTGGAAGATGCAGGGTGCTAGAACACTAATCCAGATGGTTTAGCCCGTCAGATGCATAGCCGTTTGACCATTAAATGGATTTCTCCCTGTTTTCAGCTAGACTTAATCTGGGTACACATATATACAATCGTCGGGCCGTTCAATTGTATAGGTGTGTACGCTGTCCCGACTCCCTCTGTACGAGCGATAAACAGCCAAAAACGGTCTTGTCCGTCCATACTCGGTCGGTCGAAGGTTCAGTGCTGTTTAATTTTCATCCGACAGGACGGGTCCATATCGGAACAAAAGTGCAGTGTGTACGCACGTTCGATCGATATGCTGGCCGTTCTTCCGACTATACTGTCAAAGCTGGAACACCCATGGGGGCGTTCCATAGCTGCATGATCTCTCCTACAGCACAGCATGTAGTCACTCTCTCGATTGCATGATGGTTAACACCCCTGCTGCACAGGTACTTGTAGTGCCACGTAAAAAGTTAAGTCCGACAAACCGCTCTGAAGAACGGTGTATCTGGCCGTCTAGATGTAGTCAGCCGGCAGGGTGACTAGAGACAGACATACGGCAAATAGCCGGGGTGCGCGTCTAAATGTAGTCAGCCGGCTGACTACATCTAGACGCGCACCCCAGTTATTTGCCGTATGTCTGTCTGTCTGTCTGTCTCTAGCAATGACAATGACAATCGAGAGAGTGTGTACAGTGGTACAATCTTTTTCTTGCGACTGTTTGGACGGGAGTACATCGGACGTCGCAAGTAAAATTGTACAGGTGTGTACGCGCGTATCGATTGTTTGTGGATGGTCCAACACGTCTACGAACGTTCGCAAGAAAACAGGGATTGTATAGATGTGTACCCAGCTTTACTCATAGCTGCAATGGCCGTGGGGAGAAGGAGGCCGCAGCTGACGTCAGCAGCCCTCTCTCCCAACGGCCGGGCAACGCCTGCGTTTTTCGTGGCACTCCCAGAAAACACAAACACACAGCGCCTGGCAATCAACTTGCAAAATAGCATTGGCGGTGATCGCAAGGATGGCTCGCACGTGCGCGGCCATCCGACAATCGCTCAGGCTGCGGATTTGCAGCTGAGCAAATGAATCTGAATCATTCCCGTTGTCTGGAGGTCCCGCAGGCAATTAGAAATAACTGAGTGAAGTGTCACAGGCAGTTTGTGAGAAAGAGAATAAAGAAATACAAATTGAGTGTAATACCAACATGCGACCTTTTAACAAGAGAGATATTTTGTAGGGTACTGGGTTGGCGGTGCTCCCAAAAGATTCAGTGAGATAACTGAATTAAATGGGTGTCTTTTGGAGAGACATAGAAAGAACGACAAGGTTTTTGGGGCACACTTGAAATGAAAAGATGGTGAAAGGATGGTGTACATATGAGTAATTTAAAATCTAACCTTTATTGATTACACTTAAAAAATATACACACGTCAAATTTCGAAAATAGGAAATAAATTATTCAAAACAATTTGATAAAGTTATATATAAAAATTCATCAACGCAGGCAATTCGTCCCGCAGGCAAGGCAGACCAATCCTCTTTGTACAGAGCATCTTTGGTACGCTATAACACCGTCCATTTATGGCTGAGCTATTAATCGGCAGTATAGCCTTTATAAGCTCCGCCAATCGTGGAAGATTGGGGTTGACATTGGAATGATCCCGGCATTGTTATGGGGTGCCGTTTCTGGCGTCCTACGCACAGACCGCTGTGTCCTCACGTTCAGAAGCGGAGGTCGTATTTCCTTTGGTGACTGAAATGCTGCTGTGAGTTTTTTCCCGTGTTTAAGATAATACTGAGAAGCCATATTTCTTAGCCCCCCTTTGCCACCTGACACGCATGTAATGAAGGTGTCTGGGTGATTTAAGCCTCTTGCCGAATCCCAAACGACCTCATCCCGCACTGAGCGTTGTTGTATTTGTGTTGGTGTGGGCACAGGTAAATAGATAAGGAAAAGCCATTACCAAGCTCGTTTGGTCTGGGTCATTACCCAGAATGCTTGCTGCTGGTATTTGATCATGCTCGCTCTATTAAAGTGTCATTATGTTGCATTCAACACTCAGTGATGTGTGAGCAGTAAATTAGGGCTCTTGGCAGCCTGATACTAAGTCCTCCCTTCACCACTTCCAACACAAAGCTCCTTTTACCCTTTCCTCGCCAAGCTGGCACAGATAGCGTGACGTGACCCAACTTAGCTCTCTTCTTGAGGAACTAAAAGTCACAGCATGCCATGAATCCAGCCTGGACAAATGCTGTATTGTTGGTCAGTTTATGTACAGTATGGATGGTGTTCGCATTACTACCTCACAGCACTGAGGCCATGGGTTCGATTCCATCCATATTCTCGCTGTGATTGAGTGGGTATCCACTGGGTACTCCAATAAAATACTGGTGGGTTAATTAGCTCCTGACAAAGAAATGAACCCTAGTGTGTATATGTGTGCTTACATGTGTTTATGGCAAACTAATACGCCTTTCAGCCATAACAGCAAAATACCGGGTGAAGCAGTTCTACCTGGTAATTTATGTAGTGTGAAGAGGTCATCTTGGGTCTTATATCTGGCTCACCAACTCTGCTTTTTACCAGGGTCATCGACCTGTGTTGACCCTCACAAATTACGTATTTCAACAAATTACCGGGTTGACCGTTTTTAACCCGGTAATTTGCTGTTAAATGTGAAAGGGTACGGATCATTGGGTAGACAGCAGGATGGTCGACATGCATTAAAGTCAACATGCAGGAAGGTCGACAGTCAAAAGGTCGACATGGGTTTTTTTCAAAAAATGTTGTCCTGAATTTCTATACAGTCCACATGGACACTAAACCGTAGCATCACGTCCCCTCGCCATGCTCGGCATGCTATTTTATTCTCCCACCACGCCCTAGTGGATGGTAGGGCATGAAATACCGCCTGTCGGGACATATCGGCTCAAATAAAATGTGAAAAACCCCATGTCAAACTTTTGACTGTCGACCTAATGCTTGTAGACCATCCTGCTGTAGACCTAATGACCGTATCCCGTGTGAAAGGGGTCAGACTGCACCCAGCAAAATGACCCTGTACTCAATATTCTGGGTAATCGTCAGGTCACATGTCTGAAAAGGGTATAAATGCGCCAGTGTCCCGTTGGCCTGGTAATGGTCGACTCATATAAAGGTCGACATAACTTTTTAACACTTTTCGTGGACTTGGATTGGGAAAGCGCTGTTTGCTCGCCACGTGAGGGGACCCACTACACTAATTTGGCATCCACGTGCTCAAATCTACAAATTGACCTATTGATTGTCGACCCTTTATACCATAACCAGTGGGTCGAATGGTACTTAGCTGCCATCCAGTTCTATGTTTCTATATACGTTTAGTGATCATTCTAGAACTCTGCACCTTTCAAAACTCGTGCAGTTCCTTTTTCCTGCACGGGGTGTCGCTTTCTGTTCTGGCGCTTATAGCACATGTCTGGGCTGTATCTCAGCAGTGAGATGCAGGCCATAATGTGCTAGAAGCAACACAGCAGAGAGCGACACCACAGGCAGAAAAGAGAAACTGCGTGGTTTTTTGAAAGTGCAGGATGCTAGAATGAACTCTATACATTTAATTACAAATGAATGTAGTATTGTGCTGCTTTCATACCCCTGTATAATCATTGTGATTGATGTGTTTTTTTGTTTCACAGCCGCTGGTGTGATGTCACATCTCATCCCACGTGACTGTGTCCCCAGCTGTTCTCCGGGCAGGTAAGTCTCATTTCTGCAGTTATGTAATATTAGTGTGTCATTTTATTGCAACAGGCCACACACAGGGGTAGATTTATTAAGCTTGGTGAAGTGATAAAGTGCCTGGTTTTTATCACCGGCCAATCAGCTCCTACCTGTCACTTTCAAACCAAGCCTGTAACTTCACAGTTAGGAGCTGATTGGCCAGTAATAAAAACAAGACACTTTATCACTTCACCGAGCTTAATAAATCTGCCCCTCATTGTGGTGTCACACATGCATTGTTATTTTTCTCATTTATAAATGGTAAATAGTAAATGGTATGATTCTACCCAGAATCGCAGGGGATATGGTCGCTGAGCGACATTATTCACTGCATATGGGGGTGACTGTCGCAAGGAGTGTGCTCCCACAACCAACCCTGCAATAGTCACAGGAGCATGCTCCTGCGACCAGCGGCTTCCCGGCGACCAGCTATGTCCCCCCGCGCCTTCCCCTGGCAGTATCTCCTTTTCATCAGTGACCAGAAATGGAGACACTGAGCAATATGATTGCTGACCAATATATAGCTCAGCAATCCTATTGCTCCGTGTGGAAGGAGGTTAACTTTGCATTTACGATTATCTATGATCCATTGATCTCTTATGGTAACCTGCAATTCTTCTGCTTATATATCGATTTGTTGGATGGAAGTTGCTGTAAATACTTGCAATCCATTGATCATCCTCAGGGGTTTCCTATATTACAGTGATGGCTAACCTTGACACTCCAGCTGTTGTTGAACTTCACATCCCAGCATGCCCATCAGTTTTAGCATGGCCAAATAGTAAAACTGATGCAGGGCATGCTGGGATGTGTAGTTCAACAACAGCTGGAGTGTCAAGGTTTGCCATCACTGCTATATTATCAGGGCCTGAGTTGTTGCTGGTCTTCGCTAGCTGCTCTCAGGGTGGCTAACACCCTGCGGGCGTTTGGGGCCGGAAACGCAGTGTTTTTGGGAGTGCCCAGTAAAAGCAGGAGTTTCCCAGCGGTAGGGAGGGAGGACCGGTGACGTAAGTTTAGACTTACTCTGTGCTGCGAGCAGGGGATAAATCATTCGATGGGTGAGTGATTGTTCCCCTGTGTGCACAGCTCCGAGGGCTGGGGGGTGCGCGCACTGCGGGGCGGCGGCTACCTGCTCCCTGGGCTCCGAACACTCGCTGCGCAGCGATCAATTCTGAATCGGACCCATTATTCTGACAATCTGCCCTGCACGGGGGCCCACTTTTCCCTAATATTGCCAGAAGCTGAGTGTAGCGCATTGTTACTTATTACTGGTTAACGTTTGCTTCACTGACTCTGCCGAGATTTATCTGTGACTTTAATTTGCCGCCGAGCCTGTGCGTCTGGGACAAAGCGCATTTGTATAGTTGATGCCTCTGTACAGTTAGGGATTCCAGATCTATTAAACGCTGTACATTACCTGTAATTGTATTGGTCCTACCGCATATAGTTCAGGTAAGTGGGGAAAGGCTTGGCTGTGCATGCTTGGTTTTCACAAGATGCGGAAGGAAGTAGGCGGAGCTGTAAATAGTGATGTTTCCTCGTGGCAGATAAAAGGTAAGTGTCCAGATTTTTGGGTTTACAAGCAATTTTTCTGGGTCATGCAAGCCTTGTTGAGTTGATGTTTATGATTAGTCAATGGTTAAATATGTTCTGTATACTTTGGCTTTACATAACAGAGGATCAGTAAGGTACACTGTGAGAAGGTAAGTGACTGTAGAAGGTAGGCTGTAGAGGAAATGTGCTCGTCTGTGATGTCACACTAGATTGACACCAATGTCTGCTGTTACTGGTAGGAATGAACAGTATACTATAAGTAACCTATTTATCACACAGTGCATTGCTTATATGTATTGGATATCCCGGTCATGTCCAAGGATTAGTATTACATATTTATAGGTTATATTTGTCACAGTTCGCCCTTTATATCTCCTTCATGTATCCTTCTGTCGATGGCAGTCCTGAGATAGGGTGGCATGGCACAGAACGTCGCCCCTATAGGGAAGCCCTCCAGATGTCCCGCAGATGACTTTGATCGTACATGCAGAACACACGAGATTATAGGGCCACCTGTGCATCAATCTTCAGGATATACAGCCCTTCGCAACATCCATAGATGACAAACCTCCACTCCGTCCTCACCTTATAAATCATGTGTAATTAAATATGCCCTCCCTATTCCCAATAAATCTGGAAGCCTGGCTCGGGGCCGACAACATTGGCTTAACCGCAGAAAATATTACAAAATGATGGCTGTTTAACCCCTTCCCCATGGCTGGGGATCTCACAGAGTGATAAATGAATCCTGTAGGATGGGGGTGGGCTAACCGCTACGTATGTTAGCTGCATTGGGGGGGGGGGGGGTGTAAGATGGAGCAAGATATGGGGAGGTCGGAAAAAAATGGATTCTTATGGCTTCATTCAATTACAGTCTTTTACTTTTGTTTTATTTGCATAAGTTTTAAGCGGTCAGGAGGATTTTGCTGTTTGTAGTCTGCTAATGCCTGGAGTATGTTCTAGTCCTAAAGAGGTTCTAATCTGCAGAACTGTTTGCCCCAGTTCTGCCGCTTATATAACTTTGTATAGGAGCGGACGTCCAATGCCGTATCACAGTACGGACCAGGAAGCAGGAGAGGGGTAAACCTGTGAGTATAGGCCTAACACCCAAACAATCAGCTAAAGACTATCCTGGTCCATTTTTCTGGCATCTGTAACCTGGAGATCTCTGCTGACCGGTGGTAATATTGGGCACACAGACCCGATCCCTGAGTGCGTCCTCCTACGGTTACAGCAAGAAGCATGGACACATGGGGTGAAATTGTATAGGATGAGAGATTCAGAAAGTGATAGATTTGGTAAGAAATCTCCAATTTTTTTAACCCCTTCCTGACACAGCATGTTTTTGCCTTCCTGACAGAGCCCTTTTTTTCAAATCTGACATGTATCACTTAAGTGGGGATAACTTTTTTTTGCTTTTACTTATCCCAGTGATTTTGAGATTGTTTTCTCGTGACACATTGTACTTTAAGTTAGTGGTAAATTTTGGTCGATACAGTCTGTGTTTTTTTGTGAAAAATACCAAAATGTCGTAAAAAAATTGAAAATTTAGCAATTTGCAAAATGTTAAATTTTCTGCTTGTGAGACAAATAATCATACCACTCAAAATAGTTAATAACTAACAAAGACCATATGTCTACTTTATGTTGCCATCATTATTTCAACCTCCTTTTAATTTTTTTGGACACTAGGAGGCTTAAAATATGAATAGCAAATTCTCAAATTTTCAAGAAAATTTCAAACACTGATTTTTTTAGGGACCAGTTCAGTTCTGATGAGACTTTGAGGGACTTGTATGTGAGACACCCCCATAAATGATGCCATTTCAAAAACTGCACCCCTCACAGTATTCAAAACAGCATTTTGGAAGTTTGTTAACCCTTTAGGTGTTTCACAGGAATTAAAACAAAGTGTAGGTGAAATTTCAAAATTTCATTTTTTTTGCAGATTTGCAATTTTAATACATTTTTCTAAGGAACACAGTACATTTTACTAGAGAAATGTGACTAAAAATTGATTCCCCCAATTCTTTTGTTTTCATAAATATCCTATATGTGGCCCTAGTGTGCACCTTGACCAAACCACTCATAATAGAAGGAGCACCTACTTGATTTTGGAGCCTCCTTTTTATGAGATTATATTTTAGGCACCATGTAGGTTTCTAGGCACCATAAGATGCTAAAAGTTAGGAACCTCCCCCACAAGTGACCCCATTTTGCAAACTACACCCTTCAGGGAATTCATTTAGGGGTATAGTGTACATTTCAAACCCCCAGGGGTTTCACCAATTTTGATACAACTGGGCTGTGAAAATGAAAAAATTTAATTTTTCATTTTCACAGCTCAGTTGTATCAAAATTGGTGAAACCCCTGGGGGTTTGAAATGTACACTATACCCCCTGATGAATTCCCTGAAGGGTGTAGTTTGCAAAATGGGGTCACTTGTGGGGGGGTTCCACTGTATGGGTGCTTCAGGGGTCATTCAACCAGAATCTGTGCTGCAAAATCCAAATATCACTCCTTCCCTTCTGAGTCCTGCCATGCACCCAACTGGTATTTTTTGGTCACATGTGAGGCATTGCCATACTCGGGAGAAATTGGGGCACAGATTTTGGGGTGCTTTGTCTCCTTCATTCCTTGCGAAAATGAAAAATTTTGAGCCAGATCTGCATTTTTGTGTAAAAAAATGTAATTTTTTACACAAAAATGCAGTTCTGGCTCAAAATTTTTCATTTTCGCAAGGAATGAAGGAGACAAAGCACCCCAAAATCTGTGCCCCAATTTCTCCCGAGCACGGCAATGCCTCATATGTGACCAAAAAATACCATTTGGGTGCATGGCAGGACTCAGAAGGGAAGGAGTGATATTTGGTGGTGGAATGAATGGTGGGTGCTATGTCGCATTAGCAAGACCCCCGAAGCACCAATACAGTGGAACCCCCCCACATGTGACCCCATTTTGCTCACCAGCTTTGGGAGGGGGGCTGGCGCTGCGGCTGGTGGGAGGGGTGCTGGCGCTGCGGCAGCCGGGTGGGTGGGAGGGGGGGCTGCCGGGTGGGAGGGGGGGGGGCTGGCGATCGGTGGTGATCGGTGCTGTACTTAACAGCACCGATCACTGTATATATATGTGTGTGTGTGTGTGTGTATGTGTGTATGTATATATATATATATATATATATATATATATATATATAGTTCATTTCATCCCATATAATTTCAATTATAATTCATAAACGTTTCTGCTGCTGTGCTGCGGCTGGCGGGGGGGTGGGAGGGGGGCTGGCGCTGCGGCTGCTGGCTGGGTGGGAGGGAGGCTGCCGGGTGGGTGGGAGGGTGGGCTGCCGATCGGTGGTGATCGGTGCTGTACTTAACAGCACCGATCTCTGTGTTACCGAGCGGCTTAACCGTTCCTGCCCATGCAATAGCAAGGAATGGTGCCGCCAAACAAACAATCTAGCGCTTTAAATACTAAACTATATCTTTAATGATCTCATTCAGTGACCTCACCAGGGCCCCGGCCGAACATGCATTTGCCGACGGAATAGTCATATTTGCATGTTCAGACGATGGGGGGATCGCAAACAGCCGGCGGCAGTGCACATCGTTAGTGTTATACTGGGTACACACTAAACGATGTGCATATTTTATATAACAATATCGTTATGGGGCATATCGTTGACTAAAATCGCATTGTGTGTCCCTAGCTTTAGTCACAACACAGTGCGGCTAGGGTGCACCAGGAGACTGCTGAGTAATTAGATATTTGACTTGTATATCTGTGTGCGGCCAGAGGTAATTTGACATGGAAAAATGCTGCATCCACTTCATATTAGTGCTTCATGTACAGGATAAGAGACTCACTCACACAGGATAAGAGACTCACTCCCATCGACCAGCACGGACGCGTCACATCACATTGTAGCAAAGAGTCATTTGGGCCAGAAAAATACACCTGCTGCTAGCAGAATCTCATGTGCGAAGAAGGGCTGTTTGGTGTGACTGCAGCATAGATGTATAAGGACATCTGTATGGACTAACCACATCGGCGGGTCGTAATCTTCAGTCCACATGATCCGCTGATGAGGCATGTCCACCCCCTATGTGTTCCAAAGTGCGTTCCGTGAGAAATAAACGCACTTCCCCATTGTGAATATAGGTGTATTGGCTGTATCTTGACGGGTTGGGATCGTTTGGTCGAATGCATTATGGTCGAATGTCATTACATCGAATCCATTAGGTCGAATTGCTAAAAGGTCGACATGATTCTAGGTCGACATGGGAAAAGGTCGAAATGATTCTAGGTCGAAAGGTCATTAGTTCGACAGGTCATTAGGTCGACAAGGTCATTAGTTCGACATTGTCTAGGTCGACATTCACAAAGTCGACATGGGGTTTTTCACTGTTTTTTTACCTGAATGTCAACACAGTCGACATGGACACAGTTTAAAGTGCACTGCATCCCCTCGCATCGCTCGCTGCGCTCGCTATGCGTCGGGCACGGTGCCTCGCTACGCTCGGCACACTATTTTATTCTCCCACCACGCCCTAGTGGATGGTAGGGCATGAAATACCGCCTGTCAGCACATGTCGGCTCAAAAAACAGTGAAAAACCCCATGTCGACTTTGTGAATGTCGACCTAGACCAGGGGTCTTCAACCTTTAAGACCGAGTGGGCCACATAAAAAAATTCAACGAAGTCCGAGGGCCACTAAGTTATACATAGGTGTTTTAACTATTAAAACTATTTAAAAATGCAGCCAGCTCACCTCACCCCCCACCCCATGTTCAGCAAACCATTTAAAAATGCAGCCAGCTCACCTCACTCCCAACTCCATGTTCAACAAACCATTTCTAAATACAGCCAGCTCACCCTCTCCTGAGGCACCTGCCTTAGTGTCCCCTGCAGAGGGCTGCTGCTGCTGGCGGCGTCAATCTTTGCTGTCTTAACAGCTAAGGAGCAGGCAGGGACAGGTGCAGTGCGCGGATGGCGGCGGTTGTCACTCCAGTCTCCCGGTTGTCTGAAAGGGCGCGGGCGGAACTTGTGTGCGGCATCAGGAAGTAGACAATGCGCATGTCCGTGCACAGTCCCGCCCGCCCCAGCCTCAACCTCACCCAGCAGCATCCTCCGCCGCATCCCACTGCGAAGAGGACAGCGCGGAAGGATTTTTTTTTTTTTCATTCAGCACGCCAATCATTTTAATAATGCTATTCACTGGCGGGCCAGGAAAAACAAGTCAGCGGGCCACTCGTGGCCCGCGGGCCATGGGTTGAAGACCCCTGACCTAGACAATGTCGAACTAATGACCTGTCGAACTAATGACCTTTCAACCTAGAATCATTTCGACCTTTTCCCATGTCGACCTAGAATCATGTCGACCTTTTAGCAATTCGACCTAATGGATTCGATGTAATGACATTCGACCATAATGCATTCGACCAAATGACCGCATCCCATCTTGACAAAGGCCCAAACCAGATCTGAAACGTCAATCTTTTTGCCATGCTGCCTGATTAAAATACAATTTTACTAGTAGATTTATTTTATTAAATAATGTATTCTTTTTTATCTTTAATTACATATTTCCCATTACTGATAAAATACAAGCAGAGTAATAAACTACTATTCAGGCATTTTTTCTTCTTCTGCCCCTAACACTCCCATACCACCAGTCTGCTGCCTTCTACCCCTGTCACACCCACACCAACCTTTTACCCCTAACGCACCAACCTGTAACCTTCTACCCCTAACACACCCACACCAACCTTCTACCCCTAACACACCCACACCAACCTTCTGTCCCTAACACACCCACACCAACCTGCTACCTTCTGCCCCTAACACACCCACACCAACCTTCTGTCCCTAACACACCCACACCAACCTGCTACCTTCTGCCCCTAACACACCCACACCGACCTTCTGTCCCTAACACACCCACACCAACCTGCTACCTTCTGTCCCTAACACACCCACACCAACCTGCTATCCGTAACACACCCACACCAACCTGCTACCTTCTGTCCCTAACACACCCACACCAATCGTCTACCCGTTTCACACCCACACCAATCTTCTACCCGTTTCACACCCACACCAATCGTCTACCCGTAACACACCCACACCAACCTTCTACCCGTAACACACCCACACCAACCTTCTACCCGTAACACACCCACACGCTACCTTCTACCCCTAACACACCCACACCAGCCTGCTACCTTCTACCCCTAGCACACGCACACCAACCTGCTACCTTCTACTCCTAACACAACTACACCACCAGTCTTCCACACTCTATCCTCTCCCAATCTGCCCAATAACTTATCCAGCACAAAGTAGAGACACCCTATGTGATCTTGTGGTCATTGATCTGGTCCTTACAGTTAGGTCTTATGCTGGGTAATGAACACATGAACAATCAGGGCAGATAAAAAGACCCTTGCTGTGTTGGGTAGCTCCAGGCATTGGTTCTATAGCCAACGTGTTTCCTTTTGTAGGATTGCTGCCTCCTCTCTTATCCATTTATCTCATTCTAA
This sequence comes from Crinia signifera, assembly GCF_055691185.1. NCBI lineage: Eukaryota > Metazoa > Chordata > Amphibia > Anura > Myobatrachidae > Crinia > Crinia signifera. The sequence goes on from NC_139228.1 coordinate 55,765,933, forward strand.
CCTATTTACCGAGTGTTGGGGCAGCGGGGAGTGGGACCTGACATAGCGTAGATGTATGGCCATGAACATGCGGACAACAATGTCAAATTTAGGAACAATTTATGGTAGCCAGAAGTGCGCTTGGAGCCGGGGAACATGCCCAGCCATTGGCATCAGTAGAAACATCTCTCAGCATTTACACACCAGCAGGCTACACCGTATGCCCGGTTCCCCTAACTACATCTACTATATATGGGGAAATAATGATCTATCTCCGCCCCCATGGTTCTATTTTTCATTTTGAAAAATCGCTGTGCGCCGTACGCTGTGCAACAACACAATGTGCCTATGTATCCGTAATAGATGTAGTATCTCAGAAACGCACCAGAGGATTGAAAGTATTTCCTGTGCCTCAGAATTAGGAATATTGACTTTGGAGGGGGTCAGCCGTTGCTCAGACCGGAAGCTAAATAAACATTTATCTTCTGGGTTCCATAAAGATTTTTCCCTGAAAAATGAGGCCAGTGTCACCAAAAATCCATGTGTGCGAAAGGCAGGGGGGCTGGCGGGGTGCCAACGCAAATCTCGACCCCAATTTATAATGCAAGATGCTGGCTCCTCACTCTCGGAGTGCTCCTTCGGCCCCCTTGTGTCACTACTGCTATTTTGCTGATCCATCAGAACCCAACAGGACTCCATGGACTCCCACACAACTTCTTATACCCCTGAAGCGTGGCTAATAAAAAGCAGAAGGTTCTCTGAGGCACGTTCCGTAACTGACCCTGTACCTGACTGTGTGCCTGGTCGGTTACACCATATACATCCCTTCTGCGGGGTTAGCTGTGATGGGAACCTGGCCTTTCTGGTTCTTCACTGTACATTGTGTCAGTGAGTGGCTGATTACATGATGCAAAAGTTGGGGAACAGTTCTGTTCCATCAGAGATGAATGTTATTAGAATGTGTTCTGTAAGTGGTAACGTAATGTTCCTTTAGTGGAAGGAGAGAGGTGCTGGGAGAGATGTGGGGATCAGGCAGTCTCTGGGACACATCCAGTACACAGAATAGAAAATAAACTGTTCTGCACACAGTGAAATGTACCTTTTACAGCGGACTCATTCACTACATATTAAAGCAGCTTTTCTTGAGTCTGGCCCATACAGACTCATTCCCTGTGCAGGCTTCATTGAAGTTACTGATCTTATCCCATGCTATCATCAGTTTATAGGCCGAACGCAATACAGGCACTGGAACTTGGTATGGTCTGTACATTGCGGGCCATGTGCAGGGGATGGGTGCACCTTCGCACTAGTCCTGCTCCTCATTGCATGGTGCGTACATTGCAGGCCATGTGCAGGGGAGGGTGCACCTTAGCACCTGGTCCTGCTCCTCATTGCATGGTGCGTACATTGCAGGCCATGTGCAGGGGATGGGTGCACCTTAGCACTAGTCCTGCTCCTCATTGCATGGTGCGTACATTGCAGGCCATGTGCAGGGGATGGGTGCAGCTTAGCACTAGTCCTGCTCCTCATTGCATGGTGCGTACATTGCAGGCCATGTGCAGGGGATGGGTGCACCTTAGCACTAGTCCTGCTCCTCATTGCATGGTGCGTACATTGCAGGCCAAGTGCAGGGGATGGGTGCAGCTTAGCACTAGTCCTGCTCCTCATTGCATGGTGCGTACATTGCAGGCCAAGTGCAGAGGATGGGTGCACCTTAGCACTAGTCCTGCTCCTCATTGCATGGTGCGTACATTGCAGGCCATGTGCAGGGGATGGGTGCACCTTAGCACTAGTCCTGCTCCTCATTGCATGGTGCATACATTGCAGGCCATGTGCAGGGGAGGGTGCATCTTAGCACCTGGTCCTGCTCCTCATTGCATGGTGCGTACATTGCAGGCCATGTGCAGGGGATGGGTGCAGCTTAGCACTAGTCCTGCTCCTCATTGCATGGTGCGTACATTGCAGGGGATGGGTGCACCTTAGCACTAGTCCTGCTCCTCATTGCATGGTGCGTACATTGCAGGCCATGTTCAGCGGATGGGTGCACCTTAGCACTAGTCCTGCTCCTCATTGCATGGTGCGTACATTGCAGGCCATGTGAAGGGGAAGGTGCACCTTAGCACCTGGTCCTGCTCCTCATTGCATGGTGCGTACATTGCAGGGGATGGGTGCACCTTAGCACTAGTCCTGCTCCTGATTTCATGGTCCGTACATTGCAGGCCATGTTCAGCGGATGGGTGCACCTTAGCACCTGGTCCTGCTCCTCATTGCATGGTCCGTACATTGCAGGCCATGTGCAGGGGATGGGTGCACCTTAGCACTAGTCATGCTCCTCATTGCATGGTGCGTACATTGAAGGCCATGTTCAGCGGATGGGTGCACCTTAGCACCTGGTCCTGCTCCTCATTGCATGGTCCGTACATTGCAGGCCATGTGCAGGGGATGGGTGCACCTTAGCACTAGTCCTGCTCCTCATTGCATGGTGCGTACATTGAAGGCCATGTTCAGCGGATGGGTGCACCTTGGCACTAGTCCTGCTCCTCATTGCATGGTGCGTACATTGCAGGCCATGTGCAGGGGATGGGTGCACCTTAGCACTAGTCCTGCTCCTCATTGCATGGTGCGTACATTGCAGGCCATGTTCAGCGGATGGGTGCACCTTAGCACTAGTCCTGCTCCTCATTGCATGGTGCGTACATTGCAGGCCATGTGCAGGGGAGGGTGCACCTTAGCACCTGGTCCTGCTCCTCATTGCATGGTGCGTACATTGCAGGCCATGTGCAGGGGATGGGTGCACCTTAGCACTAGTCCTGCTCCTGATTTCATGGTCCGTACATTGCAGGCCATGTTCAGCGGATGGGTGCACCTTAGCACCTGGTCCTGCTCCTCATTGCATGGTCCGTACATTGCAGGCCATGTGCAGGGGATGGGTGCAGCTTAGCAATAGTCCTGCTCCTGATTGCATGGTCCGTACATTGCAGGCCATGTGCAGGGGATGGGTGCACCTTAGCACTAGTCCTTCTCATTGCATGGTCCGTACATTGCAGGCCATGTGCAGGGGATGGGTGCAGCTTAGCACTAGTCCATGCTGTAATGCAGGTAGCCTGCCAGGGCATGCCATGGTGCTGGTGGCCTGTCGGTGAATGGCTTGGTGCAAGTTGCAGTGATAAGAAGCCTGTCTGTGCATGCAGTGATTGTAGCCTGTTCCTTCATCCTGCAATGCCGTTTGCCTGCTGGTAAATGCTGTTGTGCAGATTGCATGCCGGGGGCCCGTGGGTGCATGCTGTGGTGCGGGGGACCCGTGGGTGCATGCCGCGGTGCTGGGGCCCCGTTGGTGCGTGCCGCAGTGTTTGTGGCATGTGGTAGAGAAATAATGAAACCTTTTGCACATGCTACTGTAGCTTTAGTTGTATCTCTAAGTGTGTTGTGAAAGTGCCCCCTTCAGACTGCTGGCATGTACTGCATCGCATTCCTATGGTTCGTGCTGTATCATCAGGGCTACTTCCCCTTTAAAGGTCTCTGGCACAGAGCAGGAGCGCAGCATTAATGAGCCTGTTCTGCAGATCATTACTATGTTCCGTTGTTCAGCACATATTTGCTGAAGCACTTGCTCTATTAATTTGACGACTGTTTGTGCAGGAAGATTGAATGCTTACCCCGTCTCATGACTAAATGGTGCATTACATAAGAGCGGACGTCAGGGGGCTTTGTTACGTTAATCAGTGGGTTGTGTATTAGACTGCACAATGCCCCCACTCCTGCTGCCAGCTATCGCTTTATCTAAGGGGCACAGAGCTGGGAACCTGTTGTGCTCTGTTAGAGGCCGAGGTAATCGGGGTCTGCTCTGTAAATCGCCCTGGGAATTCAGTCACACGTATCCATAGGGAAGGTGCCTGTGTCATTATGTACATCCAGGGAGCCTGTGCAAACAAGCAGGCGCAGCGACATGTGGGGCTCCCTGGGGCCCGGGCCCCTTATCCTAATCTCATCAATGGGTAAAGTTCTTTAGGGATTATTGACATTTCTCACTACAATATTAATTCTTCAGTGGAGACCAGAATCCTGATGCATGCTCCAGTACACTAGAAGTATCGTCAGCCTGGCACAGATAGCCAATCAGTGGCTTCCCATTCATTTGTATGGCCTTTTTTTTTTGTGCGCCTTCTGCCTGACTTCCCCTTCCTGGCTCCCTGGTCCTCTCGTCTGCATCAGCCGCCTGCAGCTCCCCGGTAGTTGCATGTGATAAATTGCATGCAGTTTATTACATGCAAAACTTGCACGGAGGCTGTGCTGGGATTTGCTGACTGTTCTCCATCTTTCAGCAGTGGGATATTGGGCCTGGAATGGGCAGGGTTCACTTTGGAAGATAACCCCCAAAGTGAATCTTGCCCAATAATCCACTGCTGCAAGATCTTGTACTTCTTGTGCACAGTACAGCCCCGCGCTGACTATTGGTAGGATCATTGGCCCTGATCGCAGGGCACATTTTGATTCCGGTGGACTAAACCATGCTGCACTGCAGGTGGGGCAGATGTAACAGGTGCAGAGAGAGTTAGATTTAGGTGGGGTGTGTTGAAACTGAAATCTAAATTGCAATGTAAGAATAAAGCAGCCAGTATACCCTGCACAGAAACAAAATAACTCAAATCTATGTATATCTGCACATGTTACATCTGCCCCACCTGCAGGGCAGCATGATTTAGTCTATCTGCAAACAAAATGTGCCCTGCGATCAGGTCTGAATTTGGTTCATCCACTGTGGCTCTAAATAAGAGCTGGTTCCGCCAGTACTAATAGTGTAGCTTTTATTGTTTAACTAGTTAAAAGCCCATCAAATGCTGGAAACCAGGGCCGGATCTTACGGGGCGCCGTCTCTACTCACGCAAGAGCCATAGCTGTCGGAATGGGAGAAGTGAGGGGGCAGCCCACTTCCTGATGAGACTAGTCACCACCAGCCAAATCGGGCCTCTTGTGTCCCTGGTTGGGCACTCGGAGCACGTCTGACCTATCACCACATGAGCTGATTGTATCGGCATCTCCTGCGCTGCCTGATAGTTATCCCGGGGTCTTCATCGGACAGTTCAGTCGTTCTGATGTTATCTAAGGGTACGGGGCCAGAATAAAGTCTGGCTCAGAGGTCATAGAAGTTTGGGAATAGAATTATATCCAGAGCAGTAATTGTAGCTCCTGGGATCCCGCGGACTGTCTGAACGCAGTCCAGTACAAATATTATTGGATCGCGGCATTAAAAGCAAGAAACTGGAAATATAGATGACGGCGTCTCCATGTAGAAGTAGAACCTGCGTATTGGTGGAGATTTCATTGAAGAGGCCACGTCCTGCTCAATGCTTCTAGCTGATCGTCCTAATTCGCCTTATTCTTGTGGAGGTGGCCTAATAACAGTGAGGGCCAGATGTACTAAGCCTTGAAAAGTGATAAACCACCAACCAATCAGCTCCTACCTGTCATTTTCAAACCCAGATTTTGACATGGCAGGTAGGAGCTGATTGGCTGGTTGTTTATCACTCTCCATTTTTATCACTTTTAATGCTTAGTGCATCTGTCCCTAAATGAGACATCAAGTTCGTGACCGATTCCTCTCTAAACACCGTATGTGTCACACGTGTCTCACACTGCGAACCAAATTACTCCTTGTGTGTGCAAAAAGATGTCCTAACAGAAAGGGAAAGTCATTTTGGCGGGGACACTGCTCTCTTTCAAACTTGATGGAGATGTGACTACAGAGATTGGGGGTAGGAGCAGATAGCCGGGCAGCGTATTACTGTGTGGACTGTGAGAGGCTAAGCCATTACCCCAGTGGTTTTTGTAAAGGTGCTCCAGAGAGGTAAGTACTGAAAATATGGGTGCAGGATGTGCGGGGCCCCCTTGGCAGTTGGGCCCGGATGCATCTATTATAGATAAGCCACTGAGATTGAGTGTGTTGGATGTACTCTCCAGTTAGAGCGTTCGGCCCTTTCCATTACGGTGTCACAGACCTTTATAAACCTCTTAAGGCCGCTTCCACTTACAAGGGTTTATATCTGGCGGCCTGCGATACATCGGTCATCCGAGTAACCCTCAGGCTTCTCAGAATCTGTCACTGAGCCCAATGAATGCATCAGAAGACACAGACCCTGACCTCGACCTGACCAGAACACTGGGGCTGTACGGAGGCCACTACGAGTCATGATGCAGGAGGTCAACCACTATTGGTCAACATACCATAGGTTGACATCGCCAGAAGTTCGACACAAGCTTAAGGTCGACATGGACACGGTCGACACTCAAAAGGTCAACACGGGTTTATCTAGTTTTTGGTGCCTATGACGACATATGTCAACATGGACACCGTGTAAGTGTACCAATGGGAACGATTATTCTCTGTACAGCACTGCGGAATATGTGTGCGCTACATAAATAACTGTTAATAAATGACAAAAACTAGTAAACAATGAGGGAATATTGGGCCTGATTCGGGGGAAATATGATAATAGCTCAGCCACCATATTGTGCACAGATACCCCCCCCCCGTCACATCCCGTCCCGCATCAATGCTAAAATCGGACGCACCATCGGACCACTGAGTGACAGTATGCGGTCTCAGACTGAGCCACTTTCCTAAGTCACCGGTCCTCTCCAGCTGCATGCAAATTATCACTGTGCAGTGTGGCTTTGGTGCGTGTACAGTGGCAATAAGAAACCGCATCTGACACAGACACTGCGTCCTCTGAATCGGGCCCATTTGTGGGACATATTATTTGGAATATTGGGGGGAACGTTATGATAAGGATGATTTTCATTAAAATCATGCTAGATAACGCCTCAGGCTTCTGCTAGGGCCCCCCCCCCCCCGCCCCCATAGGGCGAGTCTTGCCAGCGGTGCCGCCATGATGTAGTGTCCCGCTCATGCCTGCGATACCGGGTCCAGGCTCATAGGACATGTGAGGGCTGCTGGATCCAATCTGAAAGCACGCTGGAGAGGGGGTTTGCACTAGCAGGCAAGCTGTAACTGGGACAGCCATTTCCTATTGCCATGCAGTGCCTTGGCCGGCTTCCAGGCTCTGCAAGAACTGGCTGTTTGAATTACAAATGAACTGACTAAATGCTCATGTTTCTGCATTTCGTTAATTAATATGATTAAATTAACATTAATATCATTAAAACCCAGTCACATTACTGCGCGGTGTAATTATACATTCCCTTTCTGAATAGGAAATATTGGAATTGGGCGCCCTCTGGTGATTAATATTCATACTGAGCTGTAATTCTGCTGAGCAGCTGAGAAGTGGGACTGCATTAATAGACAGGGTATAATGGTAATTGAGGATGGGCAGCAGCCTGTTTTACTGAAATACCAATGCTATGTAATCTGTCCATAGCATATAGCCGCAGGGGCTGCCGCCTGCATCTTGTTCATACACCAATTACTGCTAAAGCCAGAATATACCAGCAACATAAAGTCACTTTCCCCACCTGTGCCTGCCTTTGGTGACTGCTAATATCTAGGGTGTTCTCCTACAAGGTGACTAGTGCTGCTTCCTCTGTGTCCCACCAAGTTTGGCCACCTTTATATTTGACTTGTTAAAAGCCCATCAAAATAATGCCTTTTGCAATGTATTCACTTTGAGCTGTGACAGTTTTTAGCCCACAAACTCTCAACCCCACCCCCAGTTCCTATCTGCTCCTACCTCCAATCTCTGTCTTCACAGCTCCCTCTCTCCATATCCAGCAAGTGTGAAACCGATCAGTGTCCCTGCAAATATTGCTTTCACTTTCTGCTCTGGCATCTTTTAGCTCACAAAGGAGTCCTTTGGTCTGTCAGTGGCGGTACTTCACCTCATAGAGGCGGGGATATGTTAGATAGATTAGATATACTGTATATCTAATCGTAGTCATGTGATAATAATTGTGAAACTCATGTCGATCTTTTCATGTTGATCATTCACATGTCGACATTTGATTGTGCCGACCTTTTGTCTGTGTTGGCCATACAGTGTTGATCTACCATCAGGATCCCAATAACCCCAACTGTTTTAATTTGCACCGTGAAGAACATGCTGAGCTTGGCGTGACTGTATGTCCGATGGGTGTGTAACATGTATATGTGACCCCACGTTTCCCCAATACTGTAGGTCCTATGAGGAAATTGTTGAGGAACGTAGGTATACACTTATTGGGGGTCCACATGCTCAGGTGTCGGCATTAATATAAGAAAAGGTGAAGGCTCATGTCGACCTTTTCCGTCCAGACAATTTGCAGGAGTTGACCTTGTCAATGTTGACCTATTGACTGTATAGCGAGAGGGCTCATCCCCAAATGTACGTCTGGCCCAGTCTTCTGTATCCCTCACCACCCAGCAGCCTTCCCATCACTTCCATATTTGGCTTTCTCACATAGGGGGTTATACTGGTTGGATCGGTTCTGTTCCGCGGCCGGAACGCAATTTTTTCCTAGTGCGCATGCGTACCGTTCGCAATACGCATGTGCGACGACACCACACCGCACGCGATCGGATCTCGCCGAGCAAAAGGTCCTGTCCAATCACAGACAAAGTGGGCGTTGTTAGGGGAGAGGCCAGAAAATAGGGCTAAACTGGGCGTACACAGGGGTGTGTACTCAAACTGCACGGAGGTGCATCCGCCTCGCTTGGAGAGTGGTCGGGACGCTTCTGGGCCAAAACCATCGGTCTGCCAAAGAGTGCTCTATACCACTCTTAAGGTGCATACACACTGAACAATTTTTTTTGACCAATGTCGTTGAAAGACATTTCCCTAGAACCCAGTGTCCTAGACGAAAGATCTATCTACAGTTTATAGTCTCTTTTTGAAAGATATCCAAATTGAGCTGCATGCACAGTTGACGAACAATCTTAATGAACAACTGTTGGGTATGCGCATCATTCATCGCAAACGCATTGAAAGATATTTTGACCAATTTCATTCAGAATGGCTGAAATGAAAGAAATTGGTCAAAAAAAGTTGATCAAAAAAATTGTACAGTGTGTATGCACCTTTTAGACAATCCGCGTGATTCCGGACGCAATCAGATGGCTAATTAACGCGCAACACACCTACAATACTGACACCTGAACGCAATATTAAGCAATGCTCCAGACAATTTTGTTAAATACCTCATTTCAGCAGTGATCGCGAAACCACCCAAAAATAGTGGGTCCCTGGGACCCCTCACTTGCAAAAATTGTGGTGCTACCTGACCTTTTCTGGGTCCCAACGGAATAAAGCCTCCTCTCCCCTTCTCCCCAGCATGGCACATACAGAAGCCTCCTCCTCTACCCCACATGGCATATACCCTGAGCTGAGGGCCGATTTACGCAAATACAGATTTGGGTGCCTCTCACTGTGGCTATTGTGGGTCGGGGGCACTCACATAAAGCAAGATAGACAGATTTATAGTAGAAAATACATACTGCGCCAGCTAGAGCCAGTTAAATACACTGCAACAGGATTACACACACCATAATGCCCATTATTTATTCATATTCAGCTTCTTATATAGCGCAGCATATTCCGTTGCGCTTTACAATTGGAAACACCAGTGATTAAACAAACTGGGTAGAAAAAAACCGACAGAGGTTGGAGGGCCCTGCATTATGCCACACATCGATATGCCCATTATGTAAAATGCTATACACATATATGCCCAATAAGTATTATGCCACACACCCGTTATGCCCAGTACACAACATGCCATACACCATAATGCCCAGTACATATTATGCCACCCACCGTAATTCCCCAGTACTCTTAAGGCCCCCATACATCGAGGCGATTTGGTCCGATTTCGGCCGATTGTGACCAATCGGCCCGTTAAATTGGACCAAATCGCCTCTCCCTGACATGCCGTCAGGTCCGATGTGCGGTCCCATGTGTATTGGACCCGACTAGGTGGTCGGACCAGCAGGCCATCCGACCACGCGTTCCTCCAGGCGGCGAGGTGGGCGGGAAGCAGGGACACATGCGATCCATCATAACGGATCGCATGCGTCCCTGCCGCCGGGAAGGTCCCGGCGGCTCGCACTCTGTCGGGTGTCCGTACACTGCTGCGAGATGTCGCAGGCAGTGTATGGGCACCATTACCTGCTGGGATGTGTAGTCCCACAGGGATCCTGTGTCTGAGCTTTACCAGGGCAAACCCAGAGGACTGAGCTAAAACTAGTAAAGCACCCCCTTTCCCCCCAAAAAATGCCCGTCTGGTCTCTTACCATAAACTGTGCTGGTGGGTGTACTCCAGGGTCCTAAGGTAGTGCAGGAGCTTGCCCAGCTGCTGGTTCACATCCCTGCAGTCCTGGCTGCCGCTGCCGCCAGGGTTGGGCAGGGGACTGGCTGATGTCTCCTTGGCTGGCCTTCTTCCCCAGTGTTCATGATGCAGGTGCTGCAGTGGAGGCCAGACACCTGGGACCTGGGGAATGAGGTGCGGGACCTGCAAAGAGGCTGGGCATCTGGGGAATGGAGGCCGGGAGCTGCGGGGACAGGCTGACTGCAAGGAAGCACAGCTCATTCACGGGTGCTGCTGTGGCAGCGGATGCCAGGCACCCGGAGGTGAGAGCCGGCAGCTGAAGGGAGGCTGATTGGCTGTGGGCGGGGAGCACAGCTCATCCCCGGTGCTGCGGTGGCAGCGGAGGCCAGGCACTCGGAGGTGAGAGCCGGCAGCTGCAGGGAGGCGGACTGGCTGCGGGTGGGGAGCACACGTCCCCGGGTGCTGCCGTGACAGCAGCGGAGGTCGGCCACTCGGGGGATGGGGGCCGGGAGCTGCAGGGAATCCTTCTGGAGCATTACTGTATCACAGCCGCATTATTTCCTCTTCAGCTCCCGGACCCCCTTTCACCAAAGTGCTTCCGTGTTCCCGCCATCATCCTGCTGCCGCTGCGCAGATCTGCAGTAACCGTCCCGCCCAGGAGCCCGTGTCCATCCTGACACACTGCCCGCCAACCAATCCGGAATCCGCGCTGACCGCGTCCCAGGGGCCCCGCCTATTTTTAAAAAAGTGAGTCCCTGGCCGGGGTTTGCGGGTAAAATACGCGCTATAGCGCGTATTTGCGAACCCTGTTTCAGTACCTGCAAGCCATACACAGCCCTGAAACACATTGGAAGGTTCACTTTCTACACTTGTCACCATTACAAGGTAGGATTATTTCTATTGTTTGTTAGGCCAAAATACACAAATTACAAATTAAGGTAGAGAAATTAGTTAGGAAGCAATCAATAAATCACACTTGACATAATTGGGTAATTGTCAGAAGTTAACTTGAATGGGAATATTTGCATGAGCATATAGGTCAGGCATGTCACAGTTGGCCCTCCAGATGTTGTTAAACTACACATCCCAGCATGCTTTGCAATAGTTTTAGCATTCTCTAATAGCAAAACTGTGGCAAAGCATGCTGGGATGTGTAGTTTTACAACATCTGGAGGGCCAACGTTGGACATGCCTGATATAGGTGAAGCGTACGCCCCGTGCTCGGACGTACGCTTCCTCTCACAATCGGGGAAACACGCTCAGCCTCCGAGTGAAAAGGCCGAGAACTGTCCGAGCACTGTAGCGTACGCTCATATGCAAGCCACTCCCCATTGTCGGCTTATCCCACTAACCGTGCGTGGATGTTCTGTGGGCGGACTCACGCTCACCGAAAGGGTGCGGGATCTGTTCGGACAGTCCATACGCACACGCGTCCGCCCAATCCAACCAGAATAAGGACCATAGGGGCAGATGTACGAGACGCTCGCGCGCCCCTTTGCCGCCTCCCCAGCTGGTCCCCCTCGCTTCACCGCCCCCCCCCCCCCCCCTTCCCGAACTGGGCAGCGTCTCCCTGAAGCGGAGATGGGCGTGAGACACTGCCCAGCCGCCGTGACACTGGGACGCACGTGCATGTGAGACGCACACGCGTCCCAGTCTCTATCGCCGGCGCTCGCCAGTGCAAGGGATCTGGCGAGCGCCGGCCAAGGATGATGCCCGCTCCATCTGTATTGAGCTTTAACAAGAGATAAATCCAAGGGTGATAAGGAGAGATAAACATCCAGCCAATCACCTGCTAACTGCCATGTTACAGCCTGTGTTTGAAAAAAGTCAGTAAGGAGCTGATTGGCTGGATGTTTATCTCTCCTTATCACCCTTGCATTTATCTCTTGTTAAGGCTTAATACATCTGCCCCATAGTGTGGCACCGTGATCCAGACTGCCAGCCCTGATTGCATCGGGTGAGTGAAGTCTTCTGGGTCAGGACCAATGGTGCACTGACGCTGAGATGGGCTGTATAGCGGCATCAGGCTCCCATAGAGTGAAAGCTGTGTCAATGCTTAGGCCGTCTGCGACCAGACTGCTGCGCATGGCAAGATTCCGCCATTAGGCTCTGGGATAGGAGTTTGTCAACATCCCTAAAACTTTATACTTAATCAAGTCAAGCTCATTTAATGATCGTCCTCTCTGTGGCGCACAAGGAGTAACAATGCTTTTAGCGAGGGGAATGGAAGGAGAGAGGAATTGCTTAATCAGGCCCACTCATGCAAGCCTCTGCCCGAGATTATTGGATTCCTGGTCTCTGTAGAATGTTAATGAAGCCGCTTACAGTGGAGAATTCCAGTTCTCTGTCAATACTGCTCGATAAGTTGTCCAGCCCTGTAATAAGGAGGAATGGGTGTTATCTCTGTGTAAGGAACAGCTGGCGGGAGAGAGCAGAGGGTGGCTCGGGTAGCCCGGGGTGGAATTACCCGGTTGATGAGGCAAAGTCCGTCCTTGGTAGAGGTGATGCTGGTAGCTGTGCTCCAGTATACATCTCTGCGGGTTGGGAACGGAGAGAGCGTTGCAGATATTACTGCTGTTTATTTAAAGAGCACCAAATTCAGACCCTGTAATTTTCAGTCTTTCTCATAGACACGGCTCTAATTTTATGGTTAAGTAAAGGACCCGTTTTTCCAAAGACCTTTACAAATAAGGTCAGATTGCTACTACCACAGTGGTTACTAATTGATTTCAAACACTTTACAGTATAAGGAAAACTCTTCGCTGTACAGACCTCGTTATAAGGTCTTTTTTACCACGCCCCTGATGAAGTCATTCTGACAAAATGCATTGGGTTGGTTTTTCCCGAACGGAGTCTACGTTTCATTCTGAACTTTAAAATCGGATACATGAAGTGTGATTGTTTTATCATGTTTCGATGACATTATACGATCAGGTGATGATATAGACATGCAAATGAAGGCACTCAACGGGCTTATGCGATGGGAATAATGACACTTAAGTCAGTGTAACAGTTAGCAACGTTTCGAGCATTTATTGCTCGTCATAAGGCTCAACCAGAACACTACATGGAGCTTACCTTATACCTCCCCCGCCACCATGATGAGGCTGACGTGGAGAGTCACGGAGAAGTGACGTCATACTGTATGCGTCTCGCACCGGCCGGCACTGACATGTAAATTGCTGCCATGGCAAACCTCTATACAAAAAATAGTGAAATACATACATTAAAACATATCAAAGCCGATACAAAAGAACCATGCATGTGAGTATGAAGATCATCAAGTTATATTGAGAGCCCCATGGGTTACACATCTGGGTTACGATAAAGTAATTCACCTGGCTATAAATCAATAAGGCATAAATAATATGGCATGGTACAGCAAGCAATCCTGACTCACTAAGAGAATTAGAATAAATGGTACTTGTTTCCTAGCACGGCGCCCATCGCATGGCATTGCGTACCGTTATTAGTGATGTGCGATGCGATCTTCATGTTAAATGCACAGGAGTGCTTGTACAATGAAATATCGCATAGGACCGCATGCCAGCAAATGGCATGCAATGCGATATTTCATTGTACAAGCACCCATGCCATGACATGTGATGGGTGCTTACAATGAGATGTAACCCCCAGTATCCACGCCATCCCGAAGCATGGGGAGCGCAGCGGTACGCGTCCTCCGACCTTTTCATACCCCCACTATCCACGTCGGCGTGGAGTTGATTTGACATAGTGTGGCGAGCCACCGAGCCTGAAGCGTGGCGAGCGGACACGTAATACGAGCCGGAAACGTGGCAAGCGCAGTGAGCCCCGCAAGTGTAAAGTAATCCGCGTCCCCTTGCGGGGCTCGTTGCGCTCGCCACACTATCTATAATCAACTCCACCCGACATGGATAGTGGGGGTATTAAAAGGTCGGAGGACACGTACCACCGCCCCTCGCAGGGCTCTCTGCGCTCGCCAAGCTTCAGGGTTGGCGTTGATAGTACGTGTGGCGTTGACAATGGGGGTGACACTAAATGATGGAATCACATTGTAACCACCCATCTGTGTGCTTGTACAATTAAAAATCGCATCGCATGCCGCAATATTGCATGCGATGAGTTGTCGTACAATGGAATTGTGGGCGCCATGCTAGGAAACAAGTACCGAATAAATTAACCAATCATAGAAAGCAATTAAAGTTACAATGTTCATTCAAGCCAAATGGAAGACAATGTAACTTTAATAGCCAGGTAAATTACTTTATCGTAACCCAGATGTGTAGCCCATGGGGCTCTCAATAGAACTTGATGATCTACCTATCTGAGCCCCCATCATTACACACGTGTGCCACACCACCTTCAACTCCACCTGTCTGACCTCCCATCATTACACACGTGTCCCACATCATCTTCATCTGCACCTATCTGACCCCCATCATTACACATGTGTCCCACATCATCTTCAGCTCCACCTATCTGACCCCCATCATTACACATGTGTCCCACATCATCTCCACCTATCTGACCCCCATCATTACACACGTGTCCCACATCATCTTTAGCTCCACCTATCTGACCCCCATCATTACACACGTGTCCCACATCATCTTCAGCTCCACCTATCTGACCCCCATCATTACACACGTGTCCCACATCATCTTCAGCTCCACCTATCTGACCCCCATCATTACACACGTGTCCCACATCATCTTCATCTGCACCTATCTGACCTCCCATCATTACACACGTGTCCCACATCATCTTCAGCTCCACTTATCTGACCCCCATCATTACACACGTGTGCCACACCACCTTCATCTCCACCTGTCTGACCTCCCATCATTACACACGTGTCCCACATCCTCTTCAGCTCCACCTGTCTGACCCCCATCATTACACACGTGTCCCACATCCTCATCTCCACCTGTCTGACCCCCATCATTACACACGTATCCCACATCTTCAGCTCCACCTGTCTGACCCCCATCATTACACACGTGTCCCACATCCTCTTCATCTGAACCTGTCTGCCCCCATCATTACACACGTGTCCCACATCATCTTTAGTCCACCTATCTGACCCCCATCATTACACACGTGTCCCACATCATCTTCAGCTCCACCTATCTGACCCCCATCATTACACACGTGTCCCACATCATCTTCAGCTCCACCTATCTGACCCCCATCATTACACATGTGTCCCACATCATCTCCACCTATCTGACCCCCATCATTACACACGTGTCCCACATCATCTTTAGCTCCACCTATCTGACCCCCATCATTACACACGTGTCCCACATCATCTTCAGCTCCACCTACCTGAGCCCCCATCATTACACACGTGTGCCACACCACCTTCATCTCCACCTGTCTGACCTCCCATCATTACACACGTGTCCCACATCCTCTTCATCTCCACCTACCTGAGCCCCCATCATTACACACGTGTGCCACACCACCTTCATCTCCACCTGTCTGACCTCCCATCATTACACACGTGTCCCACATCATCTTCAGCTCCACTTATCTGACCCCCATCATTACACACGTGTGCCACACCACCTTCATCTCCACCTGTCTGACCTCCCATCATTACACACGTGTCCCACATCCTCTTCAGCTCCACCTGTCTGACCCCCATCATTACACACGTGTCCCACATCCTCTTCAGCTCCACCTGTCTGACCCCCATCATTACACACGTATCCCACATCTTCAGCTCCACCTGTCTGACCCCCATCATTACACACGTGGGTACTTGTGTATTTTGGCGGCGCCCATCGCATCGCATACCATAAGGCATGCGATGGTATGCGATGCGATTAAACATTGTATAAGCACCCTAATGGGTGCTTACAATGTTAAATGCACCCCCACGCCTCCCCCCCCACTAAAAACGTGAACCTGAAGCGTGGCGAGCGCAGCGAGCCCGCGAGGGGCGTCGGTACGCGTCCTCCGACCTTTTCATACCCCCACTATCCACGTCGGTGTGGAGTTGAGAATATAAAGTGTGGCGAGCGCAGCGAGCCACCAAGCCCGAAGCGTGGCTAACGGACGTGGACACCTGTGAAGCCCGCGAGGGGACGCGGATACCTGTGAAGGTATCCGCGTCCCCTCGCAGGGCGCGCTGCGCTCGCCACGCATCAGGCTCGGTGGCTCGCTACGCTCGCCACACTTTCTATTCTCAACTCCACGCCGACGTGGATAGTGGGGGTATGAAAAGGTCGGAGGATGCGTGCCACCGCCCCTCGCGGGCTCGCTGCACTCGCCATGCTTCGGGTTCACGTTTATAGTGGAGGGTGGCGTGGGGGTGCATTTAAAATTGTAAGCACCCATTAGGGTGCTTATACAATCTTTCATCGCATAGGGGGCAAAAATCGCGTCGCATCGCATGCCATCGGGTGCATGGCATGCGATGCGATGTACACATCGCGCGATGGAGATCGGGGGCGCCGCCAGAATACACAAGTGTCCCACATCCTCTTCATCTGAACCTGTCTGCCCCCATCATTACACACGTGTCCCACATCATCTTCAGCTGTCTGACCCCCATCATTACACACGTGTCCCACATCATCTTCACCTGTCTGACCCCCATCATTACACACGTGTCCCACATCCTTTTCATCTCCACCTGTCTGACCCCCATCATTACACATGTGTCCCACATCCTCTTCATCTCCACCTACCTGAGCCCCCATCATTACACACGTGTGCCACACCACCTTCATCTCCACCTGTCTGACCTCCCATCATTACACACGTGTCCCACATAATCTTCAGCTCCACTTATCTGACCCCCATCATTACACACGTGTCCCACATCATCTTCATCTGCACCTGTCTGACCCCCATCATTACACACGTGTCCCACATCCTCTTCATCTCCACATGTCTGACTCCCGTCATTACACACGTGTCCCACATAATTTTCACGCATTACTGAGGTTTTACTTTAGATAAAACCACAATGGACCAATTGGATATTAACCAAATGATACGATTTAGATGGGGGCACCAGTCGTTTTGCCCAGTTTTTCTCTGTCTACTCCCTAGCGCAGCTGGGTGCTCACAATAAGCTTGGTGCGACTTTGCCATGAAAACGTCTCGCAACAAACCAACGCGCACCTACTTGGATGCCCACACTGTGCCACCATGCTGCCAAGATGATTAGATTGTCATCAGTAGCATAAAACGTGGAGAACATAAAGCGCTAGATACCGATTCATTACATAGTTACATAGTAGATAAGGCTGAATAAAGACTTGCGTCCATCGAGTTCAACCTACGTTTTAATAGCTTATCCCTTGTAAAAGACAGAATATGATTCTTATTAGTACCCTTGGATATTTTTATCCAATAAATGCTTGTCCAACCTTATTTTGAATGTATTTATTGTATCTGCTGACACCACTTCTCCAGGAAGAGAGTTCCAAAGTTTGACTGCTCTGACCGTAAAGAAATTTTTTCTTTTGAGGGAACGAAATTTTCTTTCCTCTAATCTAAATTCGTGCCCTCGCGTCCTAGATTCCTTTCTTGCAGTAAAAAGGGTGCTTGAGAGTTCCTTATATTGGCCCCTGATATATTTGTACATGTTGAGCATGTCCCCCCTTAAACGTCTTGTCCCCCCTTAAACATTGAATGACCCTTAGTTGCAGATCTTTACCTGTGGACATTTCCATATCCGTATTTTGGGTTACATGAAGATACCTGTAACCCTATATCTGTCTTACAGAAGCAGCTGAATATCCCTGTCAACAAGAAAACGTTCTTATGTAGGCGCAGAAATTATTCTTCACAAGGAACAATGAGCTCGCCTTGCATCTATCCAGCGATACCAGGCCGCGCTCTCGGGTGAGACGCCCTTATATTGCCTGTCCATGAGTATCTGTCCGCAGCTCTGTATATTCAGTCCATACTCTGTACATGTATACCACGTACTGAAGATGCCCCAATTTCCATCCGTCCGCGTCCTCCTAGTGGCAGTTGCAGGGTAAAGGAAAGGAAAAACCACAGCCAATTAAACGCAAGACTCTATTGCATAAATGCACCACAGAATAAATATAACGGTGCCAGGACAGAGCCTAAGAATAAAGTGTCTCCTGTCGCTCCTAATGGGAGTCTGCAATTTTCTATTAATTCAGCAATGGCTCATTTTCTGTTCTGCGACTGAACTGGTTATTACAGCGATTTGTAGCTCGTTGTAGGAATTTCATGTGCGGTGTTCTCGGTGATACATGGTAAGCCAACAAGTGTGTTTTTGACATTCATTTATGTATCTATTATACATTATATTATATTTATATATTGCGCCCCCTGCTGATGAGTAACCCTGGTTAAAAGCCCAATGTCTGTGGCAGTGATGTCACGATCTGACAGAGAGCCAGTGGATTCCCCGGACACACAGGGAGGTGCATTTGCAGAGCATTCTTTTTATCTACTGTGATTCTGTGCTAATTGCATTAGGTTCCGCAGCTGACCCACGGATAATCTTGCCAGGCGGAACGGGGTGGTACACTATGTCGACAGCAGAATGTTGACATTCAGAGTGCTGACGTGCGCGATATCAACATGGTCATAATGTTGACATTGTGCATGGAAACCGTAGTCATGCCAGCATTAATGTTATTTCTGCTTTTCCTATCGCTGACATAATGATGACATATCCACGTGTGGCCCAGGAGTACTGTGTATGTATGCTGGAGGTTCTAGAGTGGGTCCGATGGATCACATGACTTCTGTACGTGTACTGATATCTCTCAGTGCCGCTACGAGTACATTTGGGATGAGACGGAGGATTATTGCTGAGCCAGATGTGTCAGACTCACAGCCAGCAGCAGTATTATGAATAGTTGATAAAATTGGATTTTGCATGAAACAGGGGTTAATGAAGCAAAGAGCGAGAGAGATGAAAGATCTCCAGGCGTCTTATCTTCCAGACTCCTTGTGCAGGGAAGGCGCTCATTCTGCCAGTGGTCCTGGTTCTGGGTTTGTGATTTAGGAGTCAGGTAAATGCTATCGCATGGTGCTTACATTGTACTAGTAAGCCTGCTTGAAGTAAAAGCTTCGAAAGGTAGTCTGCTACCATCTGTGTTTGTGCATGTGTGAGAAAGAGATGTAGTTTCGCTCTCTGCCAGCCAGTTTTAGAGACTCATGGACTCTAAATAAATATATATATATATATATATATATATATATATATATATATATTTAATCTCTAGGTACTTCTGTATTATCAGGGTGCCCGGCTACGCTATGTTTTCAATGTAGGCTAAGCTACGTTGTCAGCGTAGCCGGCGCCGTGATAATATAGGAGGCAGCACTGGGAGCAGGGTGGTGTGGTTTATACTTGCTCTCCTCCGGGCGGCGATCCCCGATGACTCTCCGGTGGCAGCGACGCTTACTGCCGGAGGCAGGGCGGCGCATCACATGGTTTCCCTGCTCCCCAAGCAGCACTACGCTAATTATGTACAGCGTCCGTGAAGAGTGCCGGAGCAGGGGGACTGATTGCGACTGCTGGGGAGTCACCGTGGATCCCAGCGCGAGTCAGCGGGAATCGACGGAGGAGGGTAAGTATAGACCATCCATTTTACCCCCACTATCCACATCATGTTCCCACTATCCACGTCCTACCCCCAGTATCCACGTCGGCGTGGAGTTGGTGTTATAAAGTGTGGCGAGCCCTAAGGGTAGCGACATGGGTTTATTTCAACATTTGGTGTCAATGTCAACACTTAAGCGCGTGGACCCCCAATTAGTGTACCGCATCCCCTCACGTGGCTCGCCATTCCCTGACGGTGTCCACGTGGATGGTGTAGAAAAATTATCGAAAAACTTCTTTCAAATTTGTCAGGAGTTGACTATTGTTATGTTGATCTATTGCTTGTATCAACTTTTTGTCAAAGTTGACCAATTGACTGTCCTAGATGTTGTCTGTCTGCCAGCCATCTGGATTCTGGAGCGCTCACGGAGCGACCTCATGCAGGCGCAGCACGACCCAGCAGCGGGATCGGCTTTGCAGGAGTGAGCCAGATTGGCGCGTGGGGTCTGGTGTGATCAATGTTCCATGCACTGGTTTCCTGTTTGAATTTACAGTTGGATTACGATAAAGGGAAATAAGGGGGAGACAGGGTGGAGTAGCGGAGTTCTGCGCCATTGTCAGGATATAGAACAATGACTCGTTATGGAGTATTATTAGTAAGCGCAGTAGTAGGTACATTATCGGATTGTACTGAACAGTTAGGCTCCAGTGCCCGTGAATAGCAGAAGTGCATAGAAATCCGCTCTAATTGAGATTATGCGCTGAAAGCAGCCAGCGTGGCCTGTGTTCTACTCATTATTAGTACGACAATCCTATCATTATCCGCATTGCACTATTCTGGTTTCATACTGATTGCTTTATGGGGAGCATTTCATTACTTCCCAGTCATAAGGGAAAGTGTTTCTGTATCACTTTCCCACATTACAAAACCTGTTTCCAACAATCTGTTTTATATTTTTTTTAAAAAAGCAAAAGTCGGAGGGTCGCCGCGTATTCATCTACGCAACACACTTATCTGTCAGCTGCCATAATGATATATATATAGTTATAGTGCGGGGGGACTCGGGACTTCAGTAAACAAAATCAACACGTAGCCAGTTGCATTGGTTGACGTTTCAGTCTTTACTTCAAAACAGCTTACATGAAAAAAGTCTTAGTAAAGACTGAAACGTCTACCAATGCAACTGGCTACGTGTTGATTTTGTTTACTTAAGTCCCAAGTGCCGCGTCCCCCCCGCACCGTATACAAGGTTACTTTTTTACAAGTAAATCCAGTAGGCGAGGGCATCGGGCACAGAGACCACTTCAGGATCAGAGTGCCGGCACACAACTGGTTGAGATGTACCTGACGTTTTGCATAAATTCACCCTGTGTTTCATTGTATGTATATCCCTGACGACGGGAGGGTTACCCCCCGAAACATGTCGGATCAATAAAAGTTGTTTGATTTGAAAAGCCTTGAGAGTGCCGCTTCATTCCCTAACCTATATGGGATTCCTGCTTCCAAAGAAGGCACCTAAGCAGTTCACCATCTACACCCCCTGAGTGCCGGATTCACCTGCAACTATATATATATATATATATATATATATATATATATATATAAAAAGGGTTTATATCGGCGAGCGCTGAAGAATGTACCACCTAGTCACTTCAATACAGTATAAAACACTGATACAATTGGTGAAGCGACAGTTGATAATTGTCCCTTTCCCGAATGAGACGTGCAAATCTGTTCAAGGTAAAAAGTTCTTTATTGAAACCCAACGCGTTTCGTCAGAACGACTTCATCAGGGGTAAAACAGAATGATTTTCAAGTGTATGATTTGATCAACTTTTAGAATTCGTACAGGGTAAAATCCAAATGTAGGTAAGTAGAAGCCAAACTGGCTGGGTGATAGGATGTTGGTGTGGATCCGTGGATAACAAAGTTATTAGGGTCCCTATTATAAGGTTCAGGGGAAGAATTCCTTTGGGTTAATAAGTATCATGTAGCAGTTTTCAGTAGCTCCTTCACTGGCTGATAGACTATCAGCCAGTGAAGGAGCTACTGAAAACTGCTACATTGTGGTGATATTTTTTGTGAAGTGACTTCTCAAAATCAAGTACTTCATCTGTTTGATTTTCCCACTGGCGTTGAAAAATTAAACCTACGTTTATACGATTGAGTGAGTTCTGCTCCTGATTATCGTATTATTCTCTATATAAGGCCGGTGTAGCCTATATCCATCTTGCCCACCCCATCGGAATGGTGAAATCCTACAACTAAGGACCACACCTACCCACACCCGACTAAAAGGATTCTGCACATTAATTCACCTTCTATTCGAATGATCTTCTGAACTATACAACTCAGGATCACACCTTTATATATTCTACTAAACGGATTCTACATACATAAAAAGTCACCTGCTATTGTAATATTTCTAGTGCCTCCAGCATCTATAGACATGATACTTATTAACCCAAAGGAATTCTTCCCCTGAACCTTCTAATAGGGACCCTAATAACTTTGTTATCCACGGATCCACACCAACATCCTATCACCCAGCCAGTTTGGCTTCTACTTACCTACATTTGGATTTTACCCTGTACGAATTCTAAATGTTGATCAAATCATACACTTGAAAATCATTCTGTTTTACCCCCGATGAAGTCGTTCTGACGAAACGCGTTGGGTTTCAATAAAGAACTTTTTACCTTGAACAGATTTGCACGTCTCATTCGGGAAAGGGACAATTATCAACTGTCGCTACACCAATTGTATCAGTGTTTTATACTGTATTGAAGTGACTAGGTCAGGGGTGGCCAACCGGTCAGAGGTAAAGAGCCGAAAATATCGGTAGTCAAGCAAAAGAGCCGACATCATGCGCGCGCCGAAGGCGCATGCGCCAAAAAAAGGGCCGTAGCCTATTTTGACCCCTTGGGTGGGTGTGATACAAATATGCCTCCAATAGTGCAGTGCCATATATACATATGCCCCAAGTAGTGCCAGATACACATATGCCCCCACAGTGCCAAAAAGCTGGTATGCCCCCACAGTGCCACAAACTGCTATGCCCCCACAGTGCCACAAACTGCTATGCCCCTACAGTGCCACAAACTGCTATGCCCCCACAGTGCAAATTTCCCAGCAGCAGCACTCACCGTTGTTGCTGCTGCTGCCAGGCGGGGAGAGGACAGTCTGGTGTCCCCCTGTAGTCCTTCTGTCATGTCACCGATGGGAGGAGAGCACAGCACACCTCGCGTCTCCTTCCCCCTCACTTCCCTGTGACTGGGCCGCCACCAATCAAAGCTCACTGGCCGGCTCCTGATTGGCTGCTGGCCCACGAGCTCTGATTGGCGGACGGCCCAGTCACAAGGATGCACAGTAAGGGGTAGGAGAGATGCGCGATGCGCGCTCTCCTCCCCTCAGAAGGAGAAGGGATTCAGGGAACCAGCAGCAGGGGGGACTGGGACAGATGGTGGGCGGCAGGCAGCAGTGGGAGCAGGAGCCGCACTTTACAAGGGGAAGAGCTGCATGAGGCTCGAGCCACAGGTTGGCCACCACTGGACTAGGTAATACATTCTTCAGCGCTCTCCGATATAAACCCTTTTTTGTATCTCTTGTCTGACTCCCACTAACAGGGGAGCCTTATCGGAGTAGCAGCAGATACTTGTTAGCGCAATACGAGGTCCATACCGTATCTCTCTCTCTCTCTCTCTCTCTCTCTCTCTCTATCTATCTATCTATCTATCTATCTATCTATCTATATATATATATATATATATATATATATATATATATGTACATGACGACGCTTGTATACAGTGTTAGACCAGGAGAGTAAGCAGAAATGTTTGGATTAATATAAGGAAGGAGGAATACATAAGGATGATCGGAGAATGGGATGGTGGTGGTCTGAATATTGATGCCAGCGGCCCCCTGATAGTTCCCAAACCTAAACACACCCCACTCCCAGCCTAATATGCCCCACAAACTTACGTTCCTGATGATGGCAGTCAGGATTCCAGTGTCGGCATCCTCATCGACATCGGGATTCTTGTGG
Organism: Crinia signifera; assembly: GCF_055691185.1. NCBI lineage: Eukaryota > Metazoa > Chordata > Amphibia > Anura > Myobatrachidae > Crinia > Crinia signifera. The sequence goes on from NC_139228.1 coordinate 55,789,750, forward strand.
CCACAAGTCGGAAATCTGGCATCGGTATTCTGACTGCCGGCATCCTGCCCGCCGTAATCTTACATCACAAAATGATAAGTACAAGTTCACACGCCTGAACAAAAAGAAAGAGTAATTTCTAGGTAATAGAACCTTGATCTGCCATGCGAACATGTATGTATGTATGTATGTATGTATGTATGTACATACATACACACACACACACACACAAGAGCTCCTAATGAGTTTAAATACTGGACATCTTAGACCTCCTGATGACCCCAAGGGGGCGCTGTTTGGACTTATGAATGTAGTTCTTACCTCTGGTAATCTGGAAACCTTTTCTCTGGGGATTACTCTCTCCTACGACTCAGAAAAAGAAAAGAAAGTTGTTGTTTTTTTTGTCCACTGCAATAACACAGAACAGCCGCTCTTTAAACAACCTGAGAAAGGGAACAGAGCTAAGAAATCATAAAACAATAATGAACAGTTTAATCCTAAAGCTAATTGGGATAGTTCCCAAGATACACCATTCAGGAGCCGGGCAGGAAATTAATTAGATGTTCAGATACGGAACATTTCCTTTGAAACCAAGCAAACAAATATATACTGTATACATATAAGCCAGAGGGAATCTGTACATGAGTGTACGAGTGACTGGCAGGAGAGCCACCAGTTACTGTACTTGTACCAGAATGGCTCCAGTACCAAGCCGGAAATTGTATAAGGAGATAGTTTGGGGGGGGGGGGGGGGGTGAGAGCTGAGGAGGCCTGTAATATGTTTGCTGTACCTTTCTTCAAGTTACTAAGGTTGGAAACAATACATTGGGCTGATTCATACTTGCAGCCTAGTGAGTACGACAACACATCCCCTCGCATGCGGCCGAAGGGGGAGATGGAAACTATTCAATGGTCGTAGACCATCGATTGATTTTTCTTGCCTTCAGTAATAAAAGTCAGAACTGACTTTTTTTTTTCGCTGCCGGAGATCGTGGCGATAACAATAAAACGCTGGGGGTTCCACTTCTCTATCCCCGTGTCCTCTCCCAGGCGTAGAGGAAGAGAAGTTAAATTGGCCTCATCTACATTTACAGCACTATCATGTCAAGCTCTGAGGTCCGAGTCTTCCAGCACGAAGATGGCCTAATATTGTGGTGTTTAGCTAATTGGCTATTGATTGGGATACAAGAGAGAAGCCCCTTTGAACTGTGGAATATTCCGTGATGGGAGCCCGCGAGTACTTCATGGCCAGTGACCCTTGTGGTTCCCAATAGAAAGCTTGGGCACACATGCCACAATATCGCGAAGGGCGTGGCACCATACATGAACTGAACGGTTCGTCTTCAGGCATGTCGGCCAGTAAGGGTGCGAGGTTTGCTCCTCAGCAATGCTCTTTTTAAAGTTCTCCTTAGGCAGCCGCAGTTGATGTTTTAATGACTTTTATTCTTTATTCTACCGATTTAAGCTGTCTCTTCACATTATACCTGTAACCTATCAGAACGCAGGCTTTATTGGACTTCACAACCTTCCAGGACTAGTGGCCTCCATCCACGACAAGGAGGACTGCTGGTCACAGAGGACACGAGAGGGAAGATGGTAAAGCAGGAAAACAAGTTGAGTGCGAGGAGGATCAGAGCCTAACAAGTGACAGATTGAAACCAAGTGATATTTCCAGCTCGATGTGCCCCAATGTTCTGTTCAGTCTTAAAATAAAGATGTTTGAGAATGTGTCCCAGAAAAGCTGTGAATATCACTTCATGGAGGCAAAATCTGTTAATTAATGAGAAACAAAAATATTCCCGACTGTTAAGAGACCTTTCCCAGTCCCTTAAAGGAGAACCAGACACAATTCACTTGTGTATCATAGGAGGGTGAAAGCCTGAGTTTGTCACACGTTAAAACGATAGAAAATAGCACTTGTAATGGGGGGGGGGGGGGGGGTGTTGCTGCATTGTTATGTCAGTGAGATTTGCGGAATCCCTTTTTAGCAGCTGATCTCCATACCTGTAATAGGAAACACCTGAGGTTTGGAATGTAGTGTGAGGTTCCGTGCTGGGTTCACGGTAGGTGGGTGCTTAGTACAATGGATGGTGTTTGATTTGCACTGAATGACAGATAGTCTAATGGGCCCTACACACATGCCGATGTGTGCAGGGCTACCTAGCTGCGCTATGTCGGGCTGTGCTGCGCCGCTATCGCCTAGCACACAGAGCTGACAGCCCACACACAGAGCGAGCTGTCAGCTCTGTGTGCTAAGCGAGCGGACAGCACCAGTGTTCTCCGGTGGGAGAACACTGCCGATGCCGAGATTGATGGACACTGTCCGTCAATCTCGGCCACCGATAAAGACGCGCGGGGACGCGCTGATGCAGATACAGCCCCCCACACATACACCGATGTGAGGGCATTTGCTAAGCGACTTTGCAAAACTAAGCAAAATTGCTTAGAAAAATGCCTTAATATCGGCATGTGTGTAGGCCGTATTAGTTTTCAGTAGCTTCATATTTAATTCATCTGTGAAGTGGAATAATCCTTCTAATCCTACAGAATCATCGTTCTGTTGTGATTAGTCCTTAACCCCTTCACTACCAAAGGCACAAGGGACTCTCTGCAGGAGTTCAGATGCGCTGCACAAAATGGCAAATCACCGCAAAAATCCTCCTGTGCTGGCATCCGTGATCTCCGGGGCCTCCCATTTACAAAGGAGAACCTCTGCCCAGTGCTAACCATTATACCACCCGTGCTGTCCAGTTATTCACATCCCCTGTATGTGGTTTTAATGTTCTGGTTCATTAGTGTATGCTGATGCAGTACAGGGGAGGTGTGAGGGTGTCTGCCATGGATATGAAGCCACGTCTTACTGTAGTATTTAGGACGAATGGAAGTGGAATTAGGTACATGGGAGTCACTGTTTACCTAGGGATCAATATTCTGTACACTTCAGGTAATGAACGCTCTATTTACTGCTAGTTATAGAGAAGCGTTCCTACTGTATGTGTGCTCCCTTATTCTGCGTTCTGTTCACCTTTCCCCTGCCGCTATGTGCCATCGCTGGCCAATCATAGCGGTCACTTATACTGATATGTGCAGAAGCAGAGTAAGGCCCGGGACGTTACTGTAAGCGCAAGGTCCTGTGCACCGGTCTGTGTTCCTGAGCGTTGTGCTGTCGGCGGGGGGCTCAGCGTGAGCCTCTGATGTAGTATTGCTGGGAGCCGTCTCTGTATGTTTGTAATGCAGGCCGTAGATTGCGGAGATTGGCTTCTTGTCCTGGTGCTTCCCGTCGTTCTGTCTCGGCTGCATAAAGCATCAGGCGGATGTAAGAAGCATTACAGTCTCTATTCATGCACAAAATGAGCTGACCAACATGAAAGATATAATTACAGTCTTCACACAGCCGTCACAGTCTCCGGATAAACTTGTAAGAATGTTCTCGGAGAAATCCTGTCTGTGCAGCATCCGTGCCTGAGACCCCGGATAAATCACAGCGCACTGCTGATGGCTTTAACTCTTTAGGAACATGAAGGGGGGTCCAGCATTGTATTTTCTTCTTTTGATTTCTAAGGTTTCACTGGTAAACTGTATTTCGTTTGCATATATGGGGAGGGATGCATCCAGTATTCCGGCGGTCAAAAGACCAACCCATCATCGCGCTACAGAGAATCCCGAGAGGTACTCCCTTCACCTGGTTGAGATGCCGGCAGTCTGTATACTAAACAACAGCATCCTGAGCACTGGGATGCCGACCACAACCCTATAGGAATTAAAGTATAATACAGGTGCATCCTGCCTGGTAACATGGTGCATGAAAGCCGCAAGTTCCGGCGCAACTCTCCCAGCAACTCTACCCCAGCGCCCCCGCCCATGTGTTGCATGTGTTTATTCTGTGTGCAAATGCAGCATTTATCTGTATATATATTTAAATGCAGTGTTACAGTGTGCATGCGGAAAACAGCTGCAGTCCACACAGAATTATAGGCATGGTGCATGTCCTTTATTCAGCAGAAGCTGATTGTGCATCTTATTAGCGCTGCAATGCACTAAACGCATTTTTCAGGAAAAAGATACTTGTAATGACGCTCAGAGTTGGTAAACGCGCTCCGGACTAGGCACGACTAGAAGGGCAGCTTAACATGGCTGCAGGAATGAGGAAGGGCACATTGTCCCTACAGCCTGCGCATTTGGTTTATGGGAAGTTCAGCTGCTAAATAAAACATACGGTTACTGCGGAAATAAAGCAATAACCAGCTCCTTTCCCGCAGGACCTCTGTCTAAAGTTATGGGGCCGATTATATCAACAAATTTAATTATATGCAACGAGTTTGAAAACTTGGGATTGTGATCCCCTTGCTGGGTGATGGGGAATCCGGGATAAGACCTTTATATCACTTGATGATGATGTATTTGGGTGATACAGATGTGTTCTTTTATACTTCACTTGCACCTATTGACCCCTGTCAGCGAGGCGTTCTCTGGGTTACTCGAACTTGCATATGATTCACTCAGAATGTTATTCGCACAAATCTGTACACAGACCACTGGGGCGTGCGACATTTGTACATGTGCGTGCAATGGTTCTAAGATTCACCATCACACTGCCTGTGTGCGCTAGCGGTGGCTCGCTGCCCTCGGCGAGCACAGACTTGCCATTTTCTGTACTAGCTTTCCCGTGAAGTCTCCTCTACGGAACAGAGATGGTTAAGCTGTAAACGCTCCTGTGTTCTCTGGGTTCTAACTTCTGTAAGCCGCGGCCGACACACTGATCTTGTTCCAATTAATTGCATGCCTGTAAAGAAAATGTTTTTCTGTCCCCAGCTAAAGCATTTGAATAAATAAAGCGCATTAGATGTGCGTCTCCTAATCGTGGCCGACGTTTACACTGCGGGGATGCAAATTTGCTCTGTGTCAGTAAGTCCGCTCGCCACAGCAGTCACTACTTGTGTTCCGGTGTGAAGGTGGCGGTGTCACAGACTCGTTCCAAGGTGACATCCTCTGTGCGCTTAATTGCTCCACCGCTCTACTCGCTTGTGGGCCGGTTTTGCTATGGGAGCAAAGCGAAGGGCGCAGGTAACGTTACCCCTGGACTATACAGTCCAAGTATATGTTAAAATATGAAAAAGTCCAAACAAACTGATTTTTTTTTTTTTTAGAATAACTCATTGCATGTCAATCTTTTTGTTTGTGGTGACTTTTTTCCAGTGCTGACCTTTTGTCAATGTCGACCTACAGTTTAAACCAGGGCTGGGCAACATCGGCCCTCCAGATGTGATGAACTACACATCCCAGCATGCCTTGCATCAGTTTCAGCATGGCCACATAGCAAAATTAATGCAAAGCATCCTGGGATGTTAGTTTATCAACATCTGGAGGGCTGGTGTTGCCCAGACTTGGTTTAAACTGTTGATCTATCATCTGGATCCCCTTCTGCAAGTCATCCACACTGTAATCTAGAATGATCTGAGTGTGTACATTATATTTACATTGTGTCAGCACTTACAGTGTGTGTGTGTGTGTGTGTGTATGTGTGTGTATATATATATATATATATATATCAGAGCACTTATACAACATATGTACAGTGTCAGCACTTATACATTAAATGTACACTGTGTCAAGCACGTATACATTATATGTACACTGTGTCAGAGCACGTATACATTATATGTACACTGTGTCAGAGCACGTATACATTATATGTACACTGTGTCAAGAGCACGTATACATTATATGTACACTGTGTCAGAGCACGTATACATTATATGTACACTGTGTCAGAGCACGTATACATTATATGTACACTGTGTCAGAGCACGTATACATTATATGTACACTGTGTCAGAGCACGTATACATTATATGTACACTGTGTCAGAGCACGTATACATTATATGTACACTGTGTCAGAGCACGTATACATTATATGTACACTGTGTCAGAGCACGTATACATTATATGTACACTGTGTCAGAGCACGTATACATTATATGTACACTGTGTCAGAGCACGTATACATTATATGTACACTGTGTCAGAGCACGTATACATTATATGTACACTGTGTCAGAGCACGTATACATTATATGTACACTGTGTCAGAGCACGTATACATTATATGTACACTGTGTCAGAGCACGTATACATTATATGTACACTGTGTCAGAGCACGTATACATTATATGTACACTGTGTCAGAGCACGTATACATTATATGTACACTGTGTCAGAGCACGTATACATTATATGTACACTGTGTCAGAGCACGTATACATTATATGTACACTGTGTCAGAGCACGTATACATTATATGTACACTGTGTCAGAGCACGTATACATTATATGTACACTGTGTCAGAGCACGTATACATTATATGTACACTGTGTCAGAGCACGTATACATTATATGTACACTGTGTCAGAGCACGTATACATTATATGTACACTGTGTCAGAGCACGTATACATTATATGTACACTGTATCAGAGCACCTGTACATTATATGTACACTGTGTCAGAGCACGTATACATTATATATAAACTGTATCAGAGCACCTATACATTATATGTACACTGTGTCAGAGCACGTATACATTATATGTACACTGTGTCAGAGCACGTATACATTATATGTACACTGTGTCAGAGCACGTATACATTATATATAAACTGTATCAGAGCACGTATACATTATATGTACACTGTGTCCGTGCACTTATACATTATATATAAACTGTATCAGAGCACTTATACATTATACAATATGTACACTGTGTCAGAGCACTTATACATTATATATACACTGTGTCAGAGCACTTATACATTATATGTACAAGTTTATCCTTTATCCCTCTAACTCCCTTGCTCTATCCCCCACAGTCCCCCGACAGCATCCCCTGCCCCCCCTTGCAATCTCACAGCACTGTGACCTCCTCATTCCCCCAGATGCATCCCCTGCCCCCTGAGTTCTCCCAGCACGGTCACCAGCGCACCTCCTCATTCCCCCAGCAGGTTCCCCTACCCACAATCCCCCAGCACCGTCACCAGCCCACCTCCTGATTCCACACCAGGTTCCACCCCCTCCTCCCCCCCCCCCCCCAACAACACTCTCGCCAGTGTTCGTAACGCACCTCCTCAATCCCCCAGCAGGTCTTCCGACAGTGTCACCGGCGCACTCCTCTTCCCCCCAGCAGGTTCCCATACCCACAATCCCCCAGCACCGTCACCAGCCCACCTCCTGATTCCCCACCAGGCTCCACCCCCCCCCCCCCCCCAACAACACTCTCGCCAGTGTTCGTAGCGCACCTCCTCAATCCCCCAGCAGGTACCGCAGACCCCCTCCCCCCACGATCTTTGCATCGCCTCAATCCCCCAACAGGATCCCAGGTGCACCCAACCCCCCCACCTCCTGCAATCTCCGCGGCACCCATGCACCCATCCACCCACACCACCCCCGCAACTGCCCATCACTCAACCAGTCAAACCCCGCACCTCACCAACCCACACCACACAACCAGAAAGACCCCGCATGTGTAACTCCAACACCCTCAGTATCCACACATCTCCGACTACCCCACCTGCACCACACCCAAAAACACTCAATCACCCATGTCACCCTCGCACCCCAACTGATGACACCACCGCACCCACTCCTACAGCACCCCAGCATCTACTTGCAAAACACTACAACCACACCTCCATCACCCGCAGTACACCCACACCCGCCTCTCCCCCATCCACAACACGCACAAACCCCATCCCTCACCCACGCCCACCCCTCCAACAGCGGTGGCACCCCCCCTGTCCATCCCCAACCCAACTACAGCACCCCCACCCACAACACCCACATGCGGCCCTGCACCTAACCAAACTACACCAACCCGCAACTGCAACGCCACCACACACAGTATCCCGAACCCCTTCACTCCCCCACCCACACCACCCCTAAGCACCTCCTCCCCACCCATACCACCCAACCCTCACCCACACAATAACTGCGTGCACAGGTTAAGGCCCCTTACAACAGTGTGAAGAGCGCCCGTAGGGCACGATGAATCACCTAGTTATATATACACTGTATCAGAGCACCTGTACATTCTATATACACCGTGTAATGTTTGTATACAAAGTTTAGAGGTGACTTTAATATAACTTTGCCATAACAGCTGGGGAGACCATCAGGTACGTCTCGGACCGCTAATGATCTTAGACAGAGAGCCATTTATAAAGCCATCACAGGCAGGAGAACGGCATCCTGCAGAGCCTGCTTTTATATTAAAGTGTGTTGTATTTTTAATTAACTTTATGATTTTTACCCATTTAGCGTTCCTTGCTCCCAGTGACGTCATTAGTGGAAGTGATATAACCCTCTTCCAGCAGTGCTATTTATATAATGTGCCAGAATATGTTATCAGTACTTATAATGTGCCCAGGAATCCGGAGGGCAGAGCTGCACATTGTCTTTCCCATGTAGGCACAATACTTCCAGTACACAGCACACTTCATTGCTTTTATAAGGTTCCCTTAGTCTGCGCAGATTTCACCTGATCTTGCAGAATAAATGCAATTTGGCTGGTTTTGTTAGTGCGGCTCTGTGTGCAGTGACTGAGGCCTGCAGATGGAAGATCCGTCAGCTGGGAGCATGCTGTCAGCCGTTCCCTGTCCTCTCTCCAGAATTACCTCTGGACAGTAGCGAGCCTTAGCTGCTTAGCCACGTTCTTCTCTCTAAGCTGAAATAGACAAATGGAATGAAAATGAACCCCGGCACCGGACGCCGTACGTGTGTGGGACCCCGGCACTGGACGCCGTACGTGTGTGGGACCCCGGCACCGGACGCCGTACGTGTGTGGGACCCCGGCACCGGACGCCGTACGTGTGTGGGACCCCGGCACCGGACGCCGTACGTGTGTGGGACCCCGGCACCGGACGCCGTACGTGTGTGGGACCCCGGCACCGGACGCCGTACGTGTGTGGGACCCGGCACCGGACGCCGTACGTGTGTGGGACCCCGGCACCGGACGCCGTACGTGTGTGGGACCCCGGCACCGGACGCCGTACGTGTGTGGGACCCCGGCACCGGACGCCGTACGTGTGTGGGACCCCGGCACCGGACGTTGTACGTGTGTGGGACCCCGGCACCGGACGTTGTACGTGTGTGGGACCCCGGCACCGGACGCCGTACGTGTGTGTGTGACCCCGGCACCGGACGTTGTACGTGTGTAGGGCCCCGGCGCCGTACGTGTGTGTGACCCCGGCGCCGTACGTGTGTGGGACCCCGGCACCGGACGCCGTACGTGTGTGGGACCCCGGCACCGGACGCCGTACGTGTGTGTGTGACCCCGGCACCGGACGTTGTACGTGTGTAGGACCCCGGCACCGTACGCCGTACGTGTGTGGGACCCCGGCACCGGACGCCGTACGTGTGTGGGACCCCGGCACCGGACGCCGTACGTGTGTGGGACCCCGGCACCGGACGCCGTACGTGTGTGGGACCCCGGCACCGGACGTTGTACGTGTGTGGGACCCCGGCACCGGACGCCGTACGTGTGTGTGTGTGACCCCGGCACCGGACGTTGTACGTGTGTAGGACCCCGGCACCGGACGCCGTACGTGTGTAGGACTCCGGCATTGGCCGCCGTACACGTGTAGGACCCTGTCACCGGGCAACGTTTGTGTGTAGACTCGTAGCACTGGACACCATACGTTTATAGCATTGGGCACCATACTGTATCACGATAAGTCTATACCTACAACTACTGAAAGCTTAGTGGAGCATTAACCATCCCACATGTTTGATGGGATCCTTTCCTGTGCATCTCTCAGATAAGCCTCACCAGAAGGTGCATTTCCAGAGAACGTAGAGAAGTGTAACAATTTGTACAGAGCTTTAACATGCATTTGTTACTTATCTATCTCTGAGAAACTGCCGCAGAGAATCCCCTAGAAAATGGTTCTTATCAGCCGGAAACTGATTTTGATTTCTTTCCTGGCTGGAGAAGTGGATGCCCGCAATATTTGTTGCTGCCATTTTTACCTACTACTGTCTAGCCTCTTATAAATGAATATAAATGTATCCCTCATATCTGTCCCCCCCTTTTCCCCATCATCTTTCTATCCTCTATTTACCTCCCTCTTTCATCACTGCCCTCTCCTAATCTCTCTCTCATCCCTCCCATCTGAATATCCTATCTCTCACTGCTACCCCACCTGCCATCTTTGTCCACTTTCAACCCTCATTCTCTCTCATCCCTTCCCAGTTCTCTTATGCTCATTCTGCCACAGATAGCGATTGCACATTAGACCCCCCCCCCCCCCCCCCCCCCCACCACCACCACCACTACCACACCTTCCTGCCACAGCTCTCACTGGCTGCTGTATGACTTACAGCTCTGTAATAAGCTCTCACCGGCTGCTGTATTACTTACAGCTCTTTTCAAGGTGGTTTAAGGTGTGGGTTTGTGGGTGGATCAATGGAACGTAATAATGTAGTCAGGAGGCAGCTGTATTTTGTACAAAACTGAGTATTTTTATTTAAAAAGGAATATATAATAAATGCGGGGGTGTGGAATGGCTCCTACAATGAGGATGGGTGGGGGGTACAGGGTAGTTCCGTGGACTCACAGGTTGGAATCCCCCATGCCTCCCCCGTGCTAGTGCGAGGAGGGGGTCCTAACTCGTGTTCCTGGAGTCTGGGGCAATGTCTCTATGTCGTGGGACCTCTGCTGTGTACAGGGGAAGCCCTTGCGGGGATCGGGGTTATCAACAGATCCCCTTCTACCATAAGAGGACAAATACTTATGTCTCCCCCGTGTGCAGTGTCCTAAAGTGGGTAATGTCTCTGAGATGTGGGACCTCTGCTGGGTGCTGGGAGAGCCCTTGCGGGGATAGGGGTGATCAAAGGATCCCCTTCTACCATAAGAGACAATGGACTTATGTCTCCCCCTGTGTGCAGCGGGGTCAGTGTCCCAAAAGGCTAAGCAGGCTGCCTGGGTGTGCAATGTCACACATCTCGTCAGGAGGGCAGTTAGCGGCATCCCGCTGTCTGCGCTTACCAGTCGATGAATCCGTGTATTGCCGCTCTGCTGTGGATGAGATTAGCACGAGTGTCCGCACAGCCGTGTGCTGACACTCGGCTCCACAGATGCCGTCTGGCGTGACTTCCGGGTGTCCACCCTCGCGAGAGTTCGGCCCCCTTGGTCAGGCTGACAGGCTCCTGTGGCCTCAACTCCCGGCCGGGAGGAGGCTGCAGCTTTGTGAGAGGTGGTGATTGGAGAGTGTCCTAGATGGATGATGCAGGTGTACCAACGCGTTTCGACTGTGTGGCCTTTTTCAAGGATTCTTGGTGTCTGTATGTGGTAGTCTTTTAAAGCCTGCCTTTAATTCTTATACCGTTCTCATAGGTCGAGGATATGTGGGAGTGTCCCTGCTAGGTAGGGGAGGCTTGTGGCTGATTAACATGCTGTGCTGGGATGTCCGATGGTCGACTCCTGATTGGGCAGGTTTTAACAAATTGAGAGGAATGGTGATCAGTCTGTGTTAGTTTTGTGGATTGTTATTCCTAAATTACTTACAGCTCTGTAATCAGCTCTCACCGGCTGCTGTTTAACTTACAGCTCTGTAACCAGCTCTCACTGGCTGCTGCATGACTTACCGCTCTCACTGGCTGCTGTATGACTTACAGCTCTGTAATCAGCTCTCATCGGCTGCTGTATGACTTACAGCTCTGTAATCCGCTCTCATTGGCTGCTGTATGATCTACAGCTCTGTAATTAGCTCTCACAGGCTGCTGTATGACTTACAGCTCTGTAATCAGCTCTCATTGGCTGCTGTATGACTTACAGCTCCCACTGGCTGCTGTATGACTTACAGCTCTGTAATCAGCTCTCACTGGCTGCTTTATGACTTACAGCCCTGCAACCAGCTCTCATTGGCTGTTGTATGACTTACAGCTCTCACTGGCTGCTGTATGACTTACAGCTCTCACTGGCTGCTGTATGACTTACATCTCTCACTGGCTGCTGTATGACTTACAGCTCTCACTGGCTGCTGTATGACTTACAGCTCTCACTGGCTGCTGTATGACTTACAGCTCTCACTGGCTGCTGTATGACTTACAGCTCTCACTGGCTGCTGTATGACTTACAGCTCTCACTGGCTGCTGTATGACTTCTAGCTCTGTAATCAGCTCTCACTGGCTGCTGTATGACTTCTAGCTCTGTAATCAGTTCTCACTGGCTGCTGTATGACTTACAGCTCTCACTGGCTGCTGTATAACTTACAGCTCTCACTGGCTGCTGTATGACTTACAGCTCTGTAATCAGCTCTCACTGGCTTCTGTATGACTTACAGCTCTGTAATCAGCTCTTTACAGGGAGTGGTTGGTAAATTGCAGGCGTATCGTGGCGTATATCTGCAGACGGCTGTGAGCTCAAATTTGCATAAACATGGTGTCTGCACCGCTACTGCTCTCACTGGCTGCTTTATGACTTACAGCTCTGTAATCAGCTCTCACTGGCTGCTTTATGACTTGCAGCTCTCACTGGCTGTTGTATGACTTCTAGCTCTGTAATCAGCTCTCACTGGCTGCTGTATGACTTCTAGCTCTGTAATCAGTTCTCACTGGCTGCTGTATAACTTACAGCTCTCACTGGCTTCTGTATGACTTACAGCTCTGTAATCAGCTCTTTACAGGGAGTGGTTGGTAAATTGCAGGCGTATCGTGGCGTATATCTGCAGACGGCTGTGAGCTCAAATTTGCTCCGCTACTGCTCTCACTGGCTGCTTTATGACTTACAGCTCTGTAATCAGCTCTCACTGGCTGCTTTATGACTTGCAGCTCTCACTGGCTGTTGTATGACTTCTAGCTCTGTAATCAGCTCTCACTGGCTGCTGTATGACTTCTAGCTCTGTAATCAGCTCTCACTGGCTGCTGTATGACTTACAGCTCTGTTACCAGCTCTCACTGACTGCTGCATGACTTACCACTCTCATTGGCTGCTGTATGACTTACAGCTCTGTAACCAGCTCTCACTGGCTGCTGTATGACTTACAGCTCTGTAATCAGCTCTTTACAGGGAGTGCTTGGTAAAACGCAGGCATGTCATGGTGTATATCTGCAGATGGCTGTGAGCTCATATTTGCATAAACATGGTGTCTGTGCCGCTACTGCTCTCACTGGCTGCTGTATGAATTACAGCTCTGTAACCAGCTCTCACTGACTGCTGCATGACTTACAGCTCTGTAACCAGCTCTCACTGACTGCTGCATGACTTACCGCTCTCACTGGCTGCTGTATGACTTACAGCTCTGTAATCAGCTCTTTACAGGGAGTGCTTGGTAAAACGCAGGCATGTCATGGTGTATATCTGCAGATGGCTGTGAGCTCATATTTGCATAAACATGGTGTCTGTGCCGCTACTGCTCTCACTGGCTGCTGTATGACTTACAGCTCTGTAATCAGCTCTCACTGCCTGCAGGATGACTTCCAGCTCTATCATCAGCTCTCACTGGCTGCTGTATGACTTACAGCTCTGGAACTAATAAATCTAGCATCAAATTAAGTACTTTGGTAGCATGCATGTGATAGAGGGGTGTCTCTCTGGAAGCGATACATCTGTCAGAATGAACTTAGGTCTACAGTAATTAGGTCGACCCCACTAGGTCAACTGGCAGGAAGGTCGACCTGACTTAAGGTCGACATGGGCCAAGGTTGACATGACTTAAGGTCGAATTTGCATAAAGGTCGACATGAGGAAGGTCGACTGGTCATAAGGTCGACATGGGTTTTTCACTGTTTTTTAACAGAATGTCGACACAGTCGACATGGACACAGTTGGCAATGAGAATCGGACCCTCGCATCGCTCGCTTCGCTCGCAATGCTTCGGGCATGGTGCCTCGCTGCGCTCGGCACACTATTTTATTCTCCCACCACGCCCTAGTGGATGGTAGGGCATGAAATACCGCCTGTCGGCACATGTCGGCTCAAAAAACAGTGAAAAACCCATGTCGACCTTATGACCAGTCGACCTTCCTCATGTCGACCTTTATGCAAATTTGACCTTAAGTCATGTCGACCTTGGCCCATGTCGACCTTAAGTCAGGTCGACCTTCCTGCCAGTCGACCTAGTGGGGTCGACCTAATGACTGTAGACCTAAGTTCATTCTAATAGATGACCGCTTCCCGTCTCTCTGTACGCGAAACAAGTATGGCTTCCATATTCTCTCATGGAAAGCATTTGTGTGGCACTTAATTCAGCTTGTCAGTGGTCAGGATTTCTTGCCCCCATGTACTGTCATGTCCTGTTCACAGAGCAGTATTCCATAACTTCTGTTCCTGTAGATATCTATTCTCTCAGTATTGTGTGAAGCACAGGAAGGGTCTATGGTCATGCGATGGCAGAGGGGAGACAAGGAAGTGGCTATTGCACTGTATGAGGTTTTCTCTATCCTGCGGAGATCAGTGTGCTATCTTATGACTGTGGTTGCCAGCCAACAATTGTGACTGATGCAATTCACCTGTCAATGCGTACACCATGTGTCCTAAGGCGAGATCAGAAGATGCAAACCTCGATGAGCAAAATGGTTGTCACATTAGAATGCGCATAACTATAATTAAAATAAGCTTTAAGAAACAAAACAGGGAAAATTGTATTACCTAGCTTGTTCTTCTAGTATGCCCAAAAATATAAGGTGGCGCTCGCACAGGAGGGGGGGCAGCGGCAGCGCTAGGACATGGGAACACCCAGCATTTCATGGGTGTCCCCATGAAAACACTTGGCGTTCCCTGTCTTCATCCCGGCACCAGTGTTCCCTCTAAGCTGTGCGCATGTGCGCGCGCACACAACTTGACAAGCGTGCGCACAGACATTACAACAGAGCGCACAAAGCAGCAGTGGTCCCTTTTTGCAGTTGTGGACTCAATTAATGTGTGTTTCACCCATTAACTACATTGTGTGCTGTGTTTTGAATGTTTAAATGTTTAATATCATTTTGAAGTAAAGTTAACACAAATGCTGAACGTCATTTTCCAGTTATATATAAGTGACGCACAAAAATTTTAATTTCCTTCCAAAGTTGCACAGCCAAAATCTTATGCCGCACACAGCCTTCGTAAAATTAGAGGGAACATTGCCCGGCACCCGCAAATAAAAGTCAGTCTCCACTGACTTATATTTGCAAGCCTAGGAGAAATCATTCGATGGTCGCTGACCATCAAATGATTTCGCCTGCTGCGGGCACATGCGAGGGGATGTGATTTTATAACACATCCCCCTCGCAACGGCATACATCGCTGCTTACAGAGCCAACCAGAATCAGGCACACAACAAAGAGGCCTGATATTCTACTCCTTCAACCTCTTTGACATGTATTCAATGCCGGTGCGAGCTGCCGGCGAGGGGGTTAAACTGCGAGGATCACAGAAAACCAGTGATCCTCGCAGTTTAACCCCCGCGCCGGCCGCTCGCACTATGCAACGTTCCGGGGGAATCCTCGCCATCACAGAACGGCGAGGATTCCCCTAAACTGCGAGAGCCGCGGCTAGTGCAGCTAACTCGCTGTAATTAGCCTCGGCTCTCGCAGCTTTTGGAGGCACATACGCCAATTCTCCCTCGCTCAAAAAACAGAGCGAGGGGGAATTTGCGTATGAGGGGGGGGGGGTCAGTTGAATACTGACAGGGTGAGCGGTGACTGTGAGCAAAAAGTACTGCTCGCAGTCACCGCTCGCCCACGGCATTGAATATATGCCTATATATTACTGTTCCCAGGGCCTAAAAGCAATTTACTGTCGTTTCGTTAAATACCAATTTAAATTAATTAGAGAATATTTTTTAGAATGCACCAACTTTTCAAAACATCCATTTAAATATATATTAATAGACGGTTGTAGAGAGCTTAATGAGAATTTTTTTTTTATCACTTTTTCTTTGTATCTTAACAATTTCGCCCTCTCCATTTATGATCTGTATTATATTGGCGCTATTAGCAGATAATTAGAGGTTCCAACCGCCTCTCCGCGATATGTAAATTTCGCTGACCCATTTTGCCATGGGATCTTCTTTGTAATGTTGTTCTGACAGAAAGCTGTAATATGAGTGACAGTAAATGTACGTTGACACCAGATGATGGCAAAGCTGGGTCCGCTTAGTAAGGCCGGCCTGGCCACCAATCAAGTCAATTATTTTTTCTGCAATTTTCAGCATTCATTTGAAAAGCATGACTGCCAAGGGTGTGGTATATTTTGTCTACCGATAAATGTTGCCTTTAGTAAGAATGAAGACATGCAGCATGTCGACACTGATGAAATGTCGACATGATAAGAATCGTAAAAACAAACCATCTTTGTCTAGTGGTGACTTACGGGGTACACCAGACTTCCCTCCATCCATCTAACTAGTCCAATCGGTCATGTACTCCCAAATTTCAGGAAATAGACAAAAAACATTGTTCAAGTTGTTTATATCTGATTTAAGCAAATTGTCCGAGCAGCAGGATTTGCCTGTTTTCTAATACAGTACCAGATTTTCATTCCAACCTCTTAACCCTGACCTCTGCTCCCCCTGGTGCTCTAAGCTGATCTCCCCTCCTGCAGCCTCACCCTATCCCTGGTGCTCTACCCTAACCTCCCCTCCCAGAGCCTCACCCTCTCCCTGGTGCTCTACCCTAACCTCCCTTACCACAACCCAACCCTCCCCCAAGTGCCTAACCCTAACCTCACCTCCCGCAACCTAACCCAACCCGTAGTGCTCTACCCTAACCTCCCCTCCTGCAGCCTAACCCTCCCCCCAATGCTCTACCCTAGCCTTCCCTCCCGCAGCATAACTATCCCCTTAGTGCCTAACCCTCACCTCTCCAAGAGACAGGATTGCGACAGACAAGATGTGTATTATTGGGGTACATAAATGTCTTGTCAGAGCCAAAATTAATATTTCAAGAACACAGGACATACAAAACTACACAGAGACTGCCCAAAAAAATCACTTTCTAATAACACATTCATATAGTGTAGAATTCCCAATGTAGCCCCCACTCTCTGTCCATCAACTTATCTGCAGAGACTTCACATTTGGGACACAATACCTATGTCTGCACTGCTATTTAAGTTTACATAGATTTTCTCTTTCAATGGTCCTGGTGACACAGCTTCACATTGGGATGTAGGAGGGTCCACAGGAGCCAGGCACCTATGCTAAAGCTTTTAGAGAGGTAGGCTCCTCCCATCGCATCCCAGAATCCTCAGTTCGTTTTAGGTGCCCACCGGAGTGGGTGCTATGCTGAAGGGGCTGCTGCGCAGCCGAAGATTAGAGATAGTTAGGTGTTTTTTATTTTATTAATTTTACACTTATTAGGTAGGACGCAGTGTTGAGGATTCTAATAGAATCCTCACACTGCCAGCGCAGCAGGGGCTGACAGAAGCGCGTCCTGTCAGCTCCCTGCACACGGAGGAGACGCTGTCTGCCTTCTCTGTGCGGCGCTTTCAGCTTCTCTTAAGAGGCTGCCTGGGCCCCGGGGTGTCCCTGAATCAGCTTCACGCAGGTGAGGATCATGTGGGATGGGCTCTCCGTTATGGCGGCGGCCATTTTTAGGGGGTTTACAAGCTGAGCTCTTTATATGAAAAAGACAGCAGCTTGTCACAGGGCCTGCGGGCGATTCCAAGTGGTCCCCATTTGGAGGGGAGACACTAGGAATAGGAGGATCAGCAGATGGGAGCGGCTACTGGGGGGTAGTTTTGGTGCCAAACTCCACGGACCCCGCTGTAGCAGGGACAGATGGTCTCTTCCCTCACTCGGCTTGGCTCCGCTTTGGGAAATCCTGACTGCGGAGCTGAAGCGCTGTTTCTGGCTGTTTGATTCTCCTGGGCATCGCTACCCTGCATTCTGGAGGAAGCTTCCGGAACTACAGACAGATAAGTGCTGCAATATATTTTCTCTGTACTAAGCGCCTGTCATTTTGCACTGTGTGAGATTGTTTAATCATGACAGAGCAACAGTCTGTAGCTTTGGGGGAGGGAACCCTTTACACATTGAGCGCGTGCAGTAATTGTGCACTTCAAATTACCCCTGAACAGGTGACCAAAGAGGGATTGTGCCCTGCTTGCGCAGCTGTGAGACCCATGGGTAGTGTAACTCAGAGGGTAGAGCAAACAGAACCTGCGTGGGCCAGTGCCTTAGGCAGGTCGGTTAATGCCTTAGTGCAATTGTTGGATAAGCAGAAAGATGTCGTGGTTTCTTCTCCTAGACATATGTCATCCTCTCAACATTCCTCGGACTCCTTGCCTTTAACACAAGCAGATCCTGGTTTGCTGCAGGTAATGCAGGATACCGCAAAAGGTATCAGCAGGTTTAATGCACTGCTGGATAGGTTTGATGATTCTGAAGGGACTTCAAGACAGTCTTATTCAGTTCCCCTGTTACCGATAGATTCGGGTGAGGAGGGGGAGTGTACTTCTGATATTCCCTGGGAGCAGGGTGATGATATTGATGATGCCTCGGTCCCCAGGGTGGAAGATTTGATTTCTCTGTGAAACAGGCCTTAAACTTGTCAGATGAAGACAAGATTCCTTTTAAGGGGGTGTTTAAAAGGCAGCGCAGAGAGGCTGTTACCTTCCCATCAGATGAAGGTTTACAGGATCTTTTGGAGGGGGCTTGAAAAACGCCCGATAAAAGACTCCAGATGCCTAAACGTTTTTTAAGTCTTTATCCTATGCCTGAGGAGCATGTTAATCTCTGGGAAAAGGTTCCTTTGGTGGACGCCTTGGTAGCCAGACTTTCAAAAGCTACTGTGCTCCCTGTACAAGGGGGTGCGGCTTTTAAGGACCCCGTGGAAAAGAAGCTTGAAGGAAACCTTAAAGCTATGTTTGAGGGGGTGGGATTCACTCTCAGGCCTCTTATAGCTTCTGCATGGGTTTCAAAAGCCATGATTGTATGGGCGGGCAGTTTGTGTACAATGGTGCACGAAGATCCAGGAGTCTTACTGCTCGCTGAAAAGTTGAAGGTAGCGGCTGAATATGTCTTGGAGGCTGAGGAAGAGGCCCTTAAAATGGCTTCTAAGGTGTCCGCTATCTCTGTAAATGCCAGGAGAGTCCTGTGGCTTAAAGCATGGGAGACGGATAATGAGTCTAAGAAAAAGTCCTTTCGGCCCTCCCCTAGATGGGGTGCGTCCTTTCGAGGACACTCTTACAGAGGAAATTTTCAGTCAGGGAAAGGAAAAGCCCCAAAATCTCGCTTTGGTGCATTCAATAAGTAACAAAGCACCAAAGGGGAAGACAAGCCCTCGGCATGACTACCTGGGGACTTCTCCTGTCCTCAAAGTGGGGGGTCGCCTTTTACAGTTTCGGGATGCTTGGGCTTTGTTGGATCAGGATCCTTGGGTACTGGACATTGTCTCCCAGGGGTACAAGATACCTTTCAGGGGTGTTCCTCCAAGAAGGTTCTTACCCACTCCACTTCCAAAAGAGTCACGGATCAGGACTGCTCTTTTAGGGGCGGCTCAGTCTCTTATAGACAAAGGAGTGGTGGTTCCGGTACCGCGGGAGGAGAGAAAGAAAGGTTTTTATTCTATTATTTTCTTAGTTCCCAAGCCAGACGGATCCTTCAGACCCATTCTGAATTTAAAGTAATTAAATCTCCACCTGTGGGTGGACCATTTTAAAAGGGAGTCTGAGGTCAGTGCTTCTGAGTCTAGACCAAGGAGAATTTTTGGGGTCAATGGACATCCAGGAGAGGACATCAGCAGAGAAATTACAACAGCACTTGGCAGAGGCTATTCAGTTTCTGCAGCTTCACGGCTGGCTGTTGAATTTTCAGAAGTCAAAACTGGTTCCATCCCAAAGGATCCAGTTCTTGGGAGTCCTTCTAGATACACATTTGCATCGAGTGTTCCTCCCAGAGACAAAAGCCAAGGACATTTGTCTTCTGGTGTCATCAATTCTGGAGTTGCCGGACCCGTCAGTCTGGAAATGTTTAAAGTAACTGGGCAAGATGGTGGCGACTTTCGAGACGCTACAGTATGCCAGGTTCCATTCTCGAGCCTTCCAGTGGAACATCTTGACGTCACAAAGACCATGAAAACAGAATCAGTGAAGCTGGCGTTGGAAACGAGGTCCTCATTAAGATGGTGGACGGATGTGGAATCCCTTCAGTGGGGTCGGTCTCTTCAGTCTTGGACTGGCTGGTGGTTACCACCGACATCAGTCTCAGGGGCTGGGGGGCGGTTGTCTTGGACTTGAGGCTTCAGGGCCTGTGGACTAGAGAGGAGTCGTCCCTCCCGATCAATATACTGGAGCTTCGTGCAGTGTGGAAGACTTTATCCCTGGCGGAAATCAGACTGAGGGGCCTTCCCATAACAATTCAGTCGGACAATGCCACGGCTGTGGCATATCTGAATCATCAGGGCGGCACACGCAGCAAGATGGCTATGCGGGAAGTGTCACAGATTCTGATTTGGGTGGAGCTAAATATTCCGGCATTCTCAGCAGTATTCATCCCGGGAGTTCGGAATGTGGAGGCCGAATTCTTGAGCAGGGAAGAGCTTCTGGAAGGGGAGTGGGCATTGAATCCACAGATTTCCAGGAGATTGTGACTCCCGGATGTGGATTTAATGGCGTCCAGATTCAACCATCAGGTACCCAGATTCTTTTCCAGGACAAGGGACCCTCTAGCGTCAGCAGTGGATGCGATGACGGTACCTTGATCAGGGAGCCTGGCATACATCTTTCCACCGTTTCCAATGATTTCCAGGGTATTGAAGAAGATCAAATCCCAAGGGATTATGGTGATACTGATAGCACCAGATTGGCCGAGGAGGTCTTGTTATTCCAGTGTTCAGAGACTATCAGTAGAGTCGTGGCGTCTACCTCTAATGCCAGACCTTCTAAGACCAGGTCCATTTTTCCATCAGGATTTAGCTCGGCTAACTTTGACGGCCTGGCTATTGAAACCGCCATTTTAAAGAACAAGGGATTTTCTGAGGCGGTTATAAATACGATGATCAAGGCTAGGAAATCGGTGTCTTCAGCTTATTTTTATCTGGAAGACGTATATTCGGTGGTGTGAACGCCAGAAGACTCACACGGCTAGGTTCAAGCTAACCAAGTTGCTTGAATTTCTTCAGGATGGTTTTTCTTGGGGACTGAGTCTCCAGTCTCTTAGAGTTCAGATTTTGGCCTTATCTATTTTCTTTCAGAAACGAGTGGCCATGATTCCGGAGGTACAAACCTTTCTTCAAGGGGTTACCAGGTTAAAACCTCCATACAAACAACCAGTAGCACCATGGGATTTATCTCTGGTGCTGGAAATTCCTCAAAAGCCTCATTTTGAGCCGTTAAGGTCGGCTGACCTTAAATTTCTAACCTGGAAGATGGTATTTTTGTTAGCTACTTCTTCTGCCAAGAGTGTCTCAGAGTTGGGAGCATTGTCTTGTAAGTCTCCTTTCTTAATCTTCCATGAGGATAGGGCTGTGCTGAGAACAGAACCTAAATTTTTACCTAAAGTGGTTTCTGCTTTCCATTTAAATCAGTATATTGTTCTTCCTGTGTTTCAACCCCCTAAGGGTTCAAAGAAAAGGGACAAATTGAGAAATTTGGATGTGGTTCGCGCTCTGCGCATTTATGTGGACAGAATTAAAGTTTTTCGGACGACGGATACTTTACTGGTTTTGTATGATGTACACAAAATAGGCTGGCCCGCTTCAAAACAGACCATTGCTAGGTTGCTTAGATCAGTTATTGCATTTGCATATACTAAGGTTGGTAGGCCAGTACCGGCCAGAATAAACCGGCTCTTGAACGTCCCAATGTGAAGCTGTGTCACCAGGACCATTGAAAGAGAAAAAGGGATTTTTGTAAGAACTTACCGTTCGAATCCCTTTATCTGATATAGTCCTGGTGACACAGCGATCCCTCCCTTACTAATATTGCCGTTTTCATGATGTGTCGTGTTCTAATGGTTAAGTTAAAGTTTTTTGTGCATATAATATGTTCAGTCGTTGTACTGAGTTAATGTATTCCAGTGGCTTTGAAAGTTGAACTGAGGATTCTGGGATGCGATGGGAGGAGCCGACCTCTCTCAAAGCTTTAGCATAGGTGCCTGGCTCCTGCGGACCCTCCTACATCCCAATGTGAAGCTGTGTCACCAGGACCATATCAGAGAAAGGGATTTGAACGGTAAGTTCTTACAAAAATCCCTTTTTTGTTAACTACAAACAAGACTCCTTTGGGTACTTGTGTACTAGCACGGCACCCACGATATTTGGTCGCACACCATATAATCGCATCGCATGCCATACACCTGATGCGATTTTAAATTGTATAAGCCCTCTATATGATGTTTAATTGTATAAGCTCCCTAATGGGGGCTTACAATCAATGTTCCCTCTAATTTTACGAAGGCTGTGTGCGGCAAATGATATTGGCTGTGCAACTTTGGAAGGAAATAAAAATTTGTGTGCGTCACATATATATAACTGGAAAACGACATTCAGCATTTATGTCAAATTTACATTAAAATGATATTAAACATTTAAACATACAAAACACAGCACACAATGTAGTTAATGGGTGAAACACACATTAATTGAATCCACAACTACTAAAAGGAACCACTGCTGCTTTGTGCGCTCTGTTGTAATGTCTGTGCGCATGCTCGGCGGGTTGTGTGCGCGCGCACATGCGCACAGCTTAGAGGGAACACTGCTTACAATGTTAAATGCACCCCCACGCCACCCCCAATATGAACGTGAACCCGAAGCGTGGCGAGCGCAGCGGTACAAGTCCTCCGACCTTTTCATACCCCCACTATCCACGTCGGCGTGGAGTTGATGTTATATAGTGTGGCGAGCCTGAAGCGTAGTGAGCCCCGCGAGGGGACGCGTATTACTGTACATGTATTCCGCGTCCCCTCGCGGGGCTCGCTGCGCTAGCCACGCTTCGGGCTCGGTGGTTCGCTGCACTCGCCACACTATATAAAATCAACTCCACGCCGACGTGGATAGTGGGGGTATGAAAAGGTCGTAGGACGCGTACCGCCGCCGCTCGCCATGCTTCTGGTTCACGTTCATAGTGGGGGTAGCGTGGGGGTGCTTTTAACATTGTAAGCCCCCATTAGGGTGCTTATACAATTTAAAATCGTATTGCATCGCATTGTATGGCATTGTATGCCATATACAATGCTATACAATTTTAACATTGTATGACATCGGGGACATCTCGTCGCATAGCATCGCATGCCTTATGGTCTGCGATGCGATGGGCGCCGTGATAGTACACAAGTACCCTCCTTTGTCATGTCAATAAGATACTGGACGGCCATTGTATACACTATAGGTCAGAACAAATAAGAACACAATACACCATACAAGAGTCTCTGGATATGCAGATTCTTGATTGTTGTAACCCTTGGCTCTGATAATGTACACAGACAAGACATTGCTGTAAGGCATTGAGAATATGTATTAATAGTAATATTTCAAATGCATAAAATACATTTCCTCCTACATCTTCACCCATCTGGTCAGTGAGGCTCATACATTAAATCTTGGGATAAAAATGTTCAGTAATTTATAAGCAGTAATCTGGTGGTTGTGAGGATATCGTCGCATATTGGGGCAAAAAGTTATTAGCAGTATCAGATTCATGTATATTACTGTATGATAATGTGGTGGGTTTGACTGGTCTTGGGGCGGGAACCCCAGAGGTAAACAATTGTAATCACATCCTAGGACCATTTGAGCCAACCAATGATCCCCAGTGTACTGGATATATCCCACCCCCGGACCAATGGAAGAAGAGCATACATTCCCTATTGTACTACCTTTTGAACTATTATATAATAGAGCACTCCTGGCCCAGGTCACACACACCTTCCTCGGAGGACATCTTGCTAAGATGCCTGAGGCCTGGATCCAGGAGCGCTTGCGTATCACGTATGTATATTGGTTGTGGCTATTTCTTTGCTTCGGATCACAGCATTAGAAAATATGTATTGGTGTCACATTCTTGCTCTGCTAGGGGTTTATTATATCCTTGTGTGTTGTAGATATACTCTGTTTTGTGCCTGGTAAGTGTCTGCTCTATTCGCTGCGTATACAAGCAGATTGCGGCGAATATACGCAGACAACTATAAAATGTATTTCTCTGCTAATAATTTGGATTCCATAGTCTATATATTGGGTACAGGAACTTTGGGCACATGCTGTGGTGCGTTGGGGTGCTCCATCTCTGTCCCCTATATCACACATCATTCTGCCGCTTAGCCGAGCGGTCCTGCAGCCATTTTAAGAGTGGATCTGGGGTTCTGATGCCTCATTGTTCTGCCGCATGTTTCTCCCTACCGGGGAGTCTGTGGCACAAGTTACCTTTCCTATCACTTCCCTGTGGTCTTCTTATTGTGGTTCTCCCACCTTCTCATTTATATGCCGGCACTGAGCCTGCAGCTACTGTAGGTACAGGATAGCGTAGTGCTGAACCAAGCAGGATTCCAGCATTACAACGCATCTCCTGGCCTCTTATCCCACCATCCTAATCCCCGCAGCTGCTCTGCAACTCGGAGATAACTCTGCAAGAAAAGGAAACGTTTTCCAGTTCAATATAATGTTTACTGATGATTCTTTTCGCTTTCTCTGTTTCTTTTCTGTCCCTGAAGCAAAAGAAAGAAACAGATTTGGTTAAAAAAAAAGTATATATTTTTCTTTTGAAAAGTCGGAGATTGCATATACATTAAATGGGATTTTATAATGAGGCTTTTCACCGCTCGTATTATTGGCAAACAAGTATACTGCTGACAGATTAATCCCGGTAACAGAGTAACACCGGGAACAATTCTAAACAAACAGCAGTATGCATTGCAGAACACTGATTGGTTCTCCTTCAGGTATGGGGGTTATTTACACCTGAATTTGCAGGCCGGGTGATTATCGCATGCGTACGGCCCCTAGTACCCATGCGCAAGGCCATTATGCTGTAAAATCCTGCTCATTTTTTTCATTGCTAGCCGTACTCAAGTTGATTGACAGGAAACGGACTTCTGTGGGTGGTAACCGGATGCTTCTGGGAGTATAAAGGCATTTCAGGGGAAGGCATGTGACGTCATCTCCTGCTCAGATCTGACTGATTCTAACGCAGCCACTGAGTAAGTCCTGAATTACGCACAGACTATGCACACTGGGGAATCATTACATTGGGAGCGGCTGTTATCTGGGAGTGTCAGGTAATACGCAGGCATGTGACAGGACGTCATGTGACATCAGCTCCGCCCCCGGTCAGCCTGATTCTATCACAGCTGCTGAGTAAGTCCTGGACTATAGTAGTAGTAGTAGTAGTAGTACGTTTATTTATAAGGCGCCACAAAGTGTCCGCAGCGCCGTACCTAGCAAACAAAAAACAAATTACAAGGTAACGTACAGGGTGTGTTAAAAAATACAGTATAAATAGGGGTATAGCTGGTAGAACTAAAATCAGCATCAGTTCAGAAGTAGGTGTCAAGATTGTCGAGGAGACTGAGGATGAAGAAGAGGAAGGGAAGAACAGGCCAGGAGCACAGGTGAGGTGAAGAGGTAGGGTGAGTACGTGAGGAAGGAGGACCCTACTCATAAGAGTTAACATACTAAAAGGAGGTGGGTGGACGAACGAAAAACAATAGGAAAGTAGGAACGGAGGCAGGATAGGAGGATCAAAAGAAGTTAGGAGGAGGGATAGGCTAGTCGAAAAAAGTGGGTTTTGAGGGAGCGCTTGAAGGAGGTAAGGGAATCAGAAAGCCTGATGGGTGGTGGGAGGTTGTTCCAGTGCAGGGGGGCAGCGCGAGAGAAGTCTTGGACACGGGAGTGGGGGGAGGTGATTAGGTGAGAGGTCAGCGATGGAGCGAAGAGGACGGGAGGGAGTGTGGATAGAGATCAGTGAAGAGAGGTAAGGAGCGGTGGAGGAGGAGAGAGCCTTGTAGGTGGTGGTGAGGAGTTTAAAGAGAACTCGAAAGGGAATGGGGAGCCAGTGAAGAGATAGACAGAGGGAGGAGGCGGAGGTTGAGCGGCGGGAGAGGAAGATGAGCCTAGCAGCAGCGTTAAGAATGGATTGGAGAGGTGCGAGGCGGGTGAGAGGTAGCCCAGAGAGAAGGATGTTGCAGTAGTCAAGGCGGGAGATGACAAGAGAGTGAATGAGAATTTTGGTCGCGTCAGTGGAGAGGAATGGTCTGATGCGTGAGATGTTGCGTAGGTGAAAGCGGCAAGACTGTGAGAGAGTACGAATGTGGGGGGTGAAAGAGAGGGAGGAGTCAATGATGACACCGAGGCAGCGCGTTTGGTCGGTGGAGGTGATCTCTTTCACCAATGCTGATGGCGATAGTGGGAGAAGAGGGGATGTTCGGGGGATGGAAGATTAGAAGTTCAGTTTTAGCCATGTTTAGTTTCAGGAAGCGTTGGGTCATCCAGGCTGAGATGGCCGTGAGGCATTCGGAGACCTTGGACAGGAGTTATGGGGATAGGTCGGGGGAGGAGAGATAGATTAGGGTATCATCAGCATAAAGGTGGTAATGAAAACCATAGGAGCTGATGAGGGTGCCCAGAGAGGTGGTGTAGAGGGAGAAGAGAGGGCCAAGGACTGACCCTTGGGGAACACCGACTGGCTGCGGGGTAGTAGGAGAGGAGGAGCTCGGAGTGGAGACGGAGGAGCGATCGGAGAGGTATGAGGTGAACCAGGAGAAGACCGTGCCAGTGATGCCAAAGGAGCGGAGGGTGTTGAGCAGGAGAGGGTGGTCAACAGTGTCAAAGGCAGCCGACAGATCAAGCTGGATGAGGATAGAGAAGAGGCCTTTGGATTTAGCCGATAGTAGATCGTTCGTGACTTTGGTCAGGGCAGTTTCAGTGGAATGTAAAGGGCGGAACCCAGATTGGAGGGGGTCTAGAATGGAGTTGGCTTAGGAGACGATTATATGTCAGACGTTCTAGGAGCTTGGAGGCAAAAGGGAGATGGGCCTGTAGTTGGATGGAGAGTTTGGGTCCAGATTTGTTTTTTTGAGAATTGGGGAGACAAGAGCGTGTTTGAAGGAGGAAGGGAAGATCCCAGAGCATAGGGAAAGATTAAAGAGGTGAGCCAGGTGAGAGCAGACTGACGGACTGAGATGACGGATAATATTGGAGGGGATAGGATCGAGCGGGCAGGTGGAGGGAGAAGCGGATTGAAGGATAGAGTGGACTTCAGCGGCAGTGGTGGGGTAAAATGAGGACAGGGGTTGGAAGGAGGGGAGTGGAGATGTAGGAGGGGAGGAGGGAGAGGGTGAGGTCATGGCAGCAGTGATGGCAGTCCAGTCCAGTGATGGCAGTCCTGCAGTGATGGCAGACACTGCACACTGGGGAATAATTCCATGGTGCACGGCTTGAGAATGGATTTGCAGTGAATCCCCGATCCAGCTAATTCACAGGCTTGAACAGGGTAGGATTTTAATCTGGCGGGTATCTGATCACAGGGCTCTGCAATTTAGCAGAGCAGCAATCACGTGTCATGGTCTGGGGAGGCTGCTAATTAGGCCATGTGTCTGTGTATGGATGAAGATGGGGACTCCATTCCAAGGCGCTACCTCACTAGTCCCTGTTCCTCAATTTGGCGATAAGGTTTAAAGTAATTCTTATGGCTCGAATATCATTTTGGACAAAACTATATTCTGTAGATAACTGCTTATCTCTATATACTTCATGCTGGGTCATGAGTAGGCATTACTCCATTAACCTGACCAGTCGGGCAGGACTGTAACTAATGCCCGCATGTATACCTGGTGGTGACTCATCCTATAGGGATCTCAGATCCATTATATAATAGACCACTTTGTATGAAACACAGCGCAGAAAAGAACCGGAGAGGAAATTTGACTGTAACTTATGATAGCTCATCAGGTATCGGTATATTAATGATCCCATTCTGGGCGCAGACGCACCCCTCTGCAACCGCTCAGATGTCCACACTAAACATAAAGGAGGTTATTGTCCCAAACTAACCAAACGAAATCACCTACATATGGCGCTATCTTACCAGGGTAACAGAAGGGCTTATTCAGATGTGGACGCCTCCTGCTGCAGTAGTGTTCCCAGCCACATCGGATCACTCCAACACCATGGTGCATCCTGCTCATCACAGATTCTCGCCAGGAAATCATAGGCCAACAGCAGAGATCCTGGCCTCTTACCGGCCCTAAACGGCATCAGACCGGCCATCACTGATATTCTGATGCCGTACTGCATCCTGGCGCAGGACCCAATGACGCAGGTGCAGAACAGGTCATGTGAATGCACGCAGTACTGATATTGGTACTTTGCTCATCAGGATGCAGATCTTTCAGGATCTGAATGACCTCCACCAGCTACAGTATATGCAGTGTGCTCCACCCGTCCCGTGATTCCACAGTGTATAACGTCTCTGGCTGCAGGGACGATGCTGAGTATGTGCCCATAATGTCATCACCATCTTCTGTGATGCCTCACGCCTCTGCCCATACTAACATAGTTACAGTTACGTAATAGTTAAGGCTACAAGGACAAAATCCCGACAAGGTCAAAATACCGACATATAGAATGTACAGGTGAAACAGTCGCCATGACTGTGTCGACAGGTCGCGAGGTCGACATGGTTATTTGCACTGTTTTTTGACCCGACATGTGCCGACAGGCAGGATTTCATGCCCTACCATTCACTAGGGTGTGGTGGGAGAATAAAATAGTGTGCCCCGAAGTATCGCGAGCGATGCGAGGGGCTGCGGTTCACTTCAACTGTGTCCATGTCCACCGTGTCGACATTCGGCTCAAAAAACAGTGAAAAAACCCATGGCGACCTGTCGACACAGTCATGTTGACTGTTTCACCTGTACATTCTATATGTCGGTATTTTCACCTTGTCGGGATTTTGTCCTTGTTGGGATTATGACCCATTCGGGATTTTGACCTGTCGAGATTTTGACCTTTGGGATTTCATACCGAATCCAGCTCTATATTACACACACATATTCACAGAGGGCGCAAGGGGACTCACGATCAGTGAAAGGGCAACTGTAGCAGTGCCTTAGCGGCAGTAGGAGGGCTAGGCACCACCACCTGCTGGGAACCTGCACAACTACTTGTGCTGCGCAGTCCGCCTGTACTATAGGTGTGGTTCCGCCGCCATCAGCTCAGTAGTCTACAGATGGCGGAGCGCGGCAGTGGGACCACACCTATACAACAGGCGGATGGCTGCGGCGATATACATCAAAGGAGAAAGACGCCTTCCTGCGGTCTGCAGCGTCAGCGGGCAGGGCTTAGTGAGAGGAGGGCAGGGGAGCCGGCCGCCGCACTTACGCTTAGCAGACTCGCTCTCACCAAGTGTCGCACTGAGGGGGACGCCGGGCAGGAAGTAACACATCAGGGCTGCTGGAGCCGTGGTGACATCCCCCGCTTCCCTCTGCTGAGGACACTCCACAATGTGGAGAGGGGTCGCCAGGATGTCAATTCTGGTCACCATGGCGACCTGGCGCCCGGGGTTTGTCGAGCCCCGGTGTGTGTGTGTGTGTGTATATATATATATATATGTGTGTGTGTGTGTGTGTGTGTGTGTGTGTGTATGTATGTATGTATATGTATATATATATATATATATTATACAGAGATCTCCTGACTGGTGTTATTAGGACGGTATCAGACAGCGCCGGGTGTCTATATATAATATACAGAGATCTCCTGACAGGATCAGACAGCACTGTATGTATACTGGAGGTCAGTGAATATTTTAAGAGTACAGAGCAATTAGTCAAATGTGCATATATATCGTACTCTGTAACTGTAAAAGAGAGCGCCACACAACTGGAATATTATAATTAAAAATATATATATTTATTAGCTTAATTCAATCAATAGAGAATATCTTTTATAAAAACATGATTGCATATAGACTTTATCATGCATACATAACATAACATAGAAAATAAAAAAACAGCTCCTCAATATCTAATTTGAAAAACAGATGATATTGATCTGCTCCGGAGTGGTGCCATTACTTGTGGAAATATTTGATTTATATATCGTGAAAGCTCATTGAAAAATATCGTCTCTCCGAGAAAAGGGAGGAATTGGTAACAAAATATGTTGGTTATCGGATAGGCAGTTCTCAAAGTATTAGTTTGTTTAAACAAGATAGTGGTATTAACCAAATGCGGTGATAAGTATGCCCAATTGATTGTAATCAGTGAATGTTTTTTTTGTAAACTCATACACTGGCAATACCTCAATTCAGGAATAGTAGTCCCCTTGCCACAGTCACACAATGATGTCAAAGGTGCGCCTCAAGCTACACCTGCTAACGCGGTCGGCAAAAGTCGGCTGGCCGCTAGAGATGATTCGGCAGGGAGCGAGCTGCAAACGTGGGTGCAAGCAGGTAGACTTACAGGTTCCAGACAGTAGTGGGGAGGTGAAGTGTGTTTGGCAATCTCCGGTGGGAGGTATGAAGCGCCGGGTAGTGGTGTAGTAGTGGTGAGCAATACCGGGCTGGCAATATCATGAGGTATTTGTAGACTTCAAATTTTATCCTTGACGCGTTTCTCCACTGTGCGTAGG
This sequence comes from Crinia signifera, assembly GCF_055691185.1. Taxonomy (NCBI): domain Eukaryota; kingdom Metazoa; phylum Chordata; class Amphibia; order Anura; family Myobatrachidae; genus Crinia; species Crinia signifera. The sequence continues at coordinate 55,820,272 of NC_139228.1, forward strand.
TTGCGGTTTCATCAGAAGGAAGTAAAACACTAGCCCAGTGGTTCCCAAACTTTTTAAGTCTAAGGCAACCTTTGGGTCTTCATGACTTTTTCAAGGCACCCCTAAGCCAAAATAATTAATATGGGTAACAGGGTGGCCCGTGTAAAAAAGTTCATGTGCAAATAAAATACGATTAATTTTATAGCGAGGTTGGTGGTTTGTGGTAGGATGAAAGAACCAGTTCATTTCTAGCCATTTGGAGTAGCCGAACAAAACTGATCATATGGGGCCTACACATGCAGAGATGCTGAAGCATTCTGAATGATGCTAGATCACTCAGGACGCTCAGCAAGATTGATCAGCACAGAGCGATATATCAGCACTGAGCGATCTGACAGGACCGCTGTTCTCCAGTGAGAACACTGGTCCTAACTGATTAATATCCAGCATGGAGGATATTAATTGCTGGGCGAATGTTATGGCCCCTACACACATAGCGATGTCCCCACCCTTGCATCTCTCTGTCCCTACCCCTCTTCCCGTCACTGCTGCATCTCCCCATCATTCCTCATAATATTAAAATATAAAGCAAAAAAATAATAATAATTACCTGCTGTCTAGGATAGAAAATGTTTGTTAAGTGGCAAAGCGATGGCCACGGCGGGTGGCAGACGATGGTCAGGCGGGTGACAGGGTCGATGGCCAGGGTGGGCAGAAGGGCGATGGCAGGGTGATGTCAGGGCCATGGCCGGGCAGGGAGGTTGGACCCTGTCTTCTTCCCTGCAGCCTGCACACCAGGCACTCCCAGCGCAGGCTGCAGGTTAACATATTGAAGGAGCCAGCCGACTTGCTCAGTCCCTGCCTCCCTTCCGATGCTCAGTCCAAGTCCCCCTCCCGCCACTCAGTCCCTGCACCATACCTCCCAACATGACCCTCTCCAGGAGGGACACATTGCTCTGTTTCTGGACTTCTCCCTTAATTAATGATTGCCATTACCTGTATTGAAGCGCCTTTCTAATCAATTAACCTGTGTGAAACAGGTGATGGCAATCATACATTATGAGAGAAGTCCAGAAACAGAGCAATGTGTCCCTCCTGGAGAGGGTCATGTTGGCAGGTATGCTGTACCCTGCCTGGTGATAATTATTAGACACTGGCACCGTGGCTCCCCTGTCACTGTGCTGCGGCACCCCAGGGAGCCACAGCGCACAGTTTGGGAACCATGGCACTAGCCAACAGTCTCCAGTATTTATCAGAGAGTTCTGCTGAACAATTTGGACCTGTATGCTAATTAATCAAAACCCAGTTGTGTATTAACTCTGTAGGAGCTCAAAGGGAGTATGGTGAAATTTGTCTCCCTTGTTTTATAATGGAGCGTATAACATATATAAACGTGTGGTGGAACAAAACATTATTAAAAACTTTGAGAACTGCCTATCCGATAACCAACATATTTTGTTACCAATTCCTCCCTTTTCTCGGAGAGACGTTATCTTTCAATGAGCTTTCACGTTATATAAATCAAATATTTCCACAAGTAATGGCACCACTCCGGAGCTGGTTATAACAGATTAATATCATCTGTTTTTTCGAATTAGATATTGAGGAGCTGTTTTTTATTATCATTGTTATGTTATGTATGCATGATTAAGACTATATGCAGTCATGTTTTTATAAATCATATTCTCTATTGATTGAATTAAGCTAATAAATAAATATTTTTAATTATAATCTTCCAGTTGTGTGGCGCTCTCTTTTACAGTTACAAAGTAATATATATATATATATATATATATATATATATATATATATATATATATATATATATATATATATATATAATGTGTGCACATTTAACTAATTGCTCTGTACTCGTAAAATATTCACTGGTTCTTTATAAAGCAATTCCCAGAATTGCATTTTGGAGCAGCCTTTATTACCTTAAAGTGTAATTTACTTATATGTTGTTGGAACAACAGTTTATACCATCGCGCCTGATGGTTTCTGTTTCGTTTTATACTGGAGGTCTCCTGGCTGGAGATGACGTTGTGTTACCGTGCGTTGGGCAGACTGGGAGTGTATGAGTTGCACTGCAGAAGAACCGATCAGACACATTTTATTTTACTGTTTAGTTTTATTTTTCAGATAAGATAAAAAAAAAAGAAAAAAGGAATTTGATAAAGAAAATCTTTACACGTACACAACAATGACATTACGATCCAGTTAGAAAGTAAAAGCACACGCATACAGGTCCCTTTAGTGGTCTTTTCATACTCTTTGTTAGAAGTGCGAAAAACAAAAAAAAGAGGTGACAGTAACACAAGCCGCCCATGATTGGAGCTGTTTGGCAAATGGCAGCTTTGTCTCTGAAATGCCACCAAGATAATAATAAACATTATTAATCATTTCATGTAATTTTGTTTCTTACTATTGTAACTGTGGAAAATAGACGTGAGTTAATCACCCCCAGACACCAGAGAGGGGGCTCTGTTTGATCCTTCTGGCTACAGGGGGGGCTCGGAGTGAATCTAAACACGTCCCAACTTGCGGTGTTATGGTTATCGCCCCCCCACGGGGAACCGCAAGTTCTCACACCCAATCCGCTCTAAACATGTTTATCTTAATAATATGCTCTGAGTGGGGTCTTCCGCCAGCTCTGCAGAAGGTGACATCAGACCCTCTAGCCAAAATCTGTCAGAGCATAATATTAAAGCGTAAGACTATTTTAATGGACATATTTAGTATTCACATGTTAGCCCCACTGCCATAAAGGATATTGTCTGTACATGGTAAGGAACGAAGCAAGTAGGACTAGATTAGATATATAGTCATATAGTCTCCATCCCATATTTTCTCAGTCCCAGCAGATGGGCACAATATCCACAGACTACTGATTCTGAAGGTGTTGTTATACCATCTCCATATTTCTCTACTATACTCACCAAGATCCCATCCTGAACAGCAGACATTTAGTAGATGGGATCTGTAGGTTCCCTGAAAGGCACAGCTTAAATTCTGGGGTCTTTTTATCTGAAGAAATCTGGGCCTATATGCATCACGGAAATGTTATTCCCTTGGTTTCCTATAGGCTTGATACCCATCACCGCTACAGTCCGGTGCGGGGAGAAATGGTTGCTATGGGAAATGGCCACTATTAGGCATTCATTCAGGCAGGTGGTTATGTGGCGGTGTCTACTAAACAGGACACTTTTCAGCTCTACTATACATATGTGTCCACGTACATCCGCCATGTGCTACAAGTAGCATTCTACATAAACCATTAGCTCTGTGTGACTCTAGCACTGGGCATCTGTTTTGCGACTTTGTCCGTTTAATAGTGTCTTATTTGCAGAGAGGATAGAACACACAAGCAGCTTCTGCTGATTAAATCATCTGCGCCTCTAATATATATGCATAAGCAATGAAACATTCCGGTGTTTTCCTGGTAAACACGGTAATGAAGCATTTCCGATGCAGAAACACCCGCGGTCACAGACTGAATAAAGACATGCTGCAGATCATATTAATCAGCAGACGCTGCTTGTGTGTCCTATGTTCTTTGTTTTACAAACATGCTATTTAATAGAGAAAGTTGCAAAAGAATGGCTGGTGCTACAGAGTGGCGCAATGTACATGGACACACACACACAAAAAAGTATGTATTACACACTAGTAAGCCCGCATAAAGCAAAAGCTTTGAAAGCTAGTCTGCTACCTTCTGTGTTTGTGCATGTGTGAGAGAGAGATGTAGTTTCACACTCTGCCAGCAGATGGCAGTGTTTCGGAGAGTCTCGGACACTAGACCTATATATAGATGCGATTATATTATATATAAATATATATATATATATATATATATATATATATATAATGTACATACTGTATATATCATCATCATATGTTCTTTCTCCTTTGAAATCTTATGTAATACTGTTATGATATAGGAGTGGTGTATCGGTGAGAGTAGTAATTCGGTGTGGTAATGACATGTGACGCATACATGATCTGCTTTCTATTAATAAGCAGTGTAACCTATTGGGCTACATAGCCTGAAGTACAGGAAGTGGTTTAGCGCAGTAAAGTGATGGCGGTTTGGGAAGGTTTAGCGGTTTCCCTTAGTGATTTGCATATGATGATCTTTATTTGCCGCTTAGCGTCTGTATTCTCTCTTTTTATGGGAATATTATCAATTATCAATCCTTTTGTAAGAGATAAAATCGTGATTGATAGGAGCTTCTAGCTAGTTTTTTTTTTCAAAAACATCCTGTAACACGTAATTTAGAATTTGATTGATTAGTACTTTATTTCTCACAATTTTTTTGAATTTTCCTAGCTTTGATAAATACCATCCAATGTGTGGACAGGAATTAGGAGCCACATTATCATTCGCTCCATCTAGACCAGCCCTGGCAGTTATGGGGAGACTATTCCAGTTACCCCACATCCCTCGGAAGTCCTCCTGCTCCATTCCCTACACATGTACAGTACACATTACAGGAATGTAATCACAGCAGAAACTCAAAAATAGACATTAGAAAATAGAAATCCTTTTCATGTTTTACAATTCATGTTCTTATCCCTTCCCCTCCCTGTAATACTGGTCGTCGGAAGAGTTGTGTGACACAGAGAGGGCTGCGTCCAAGATTGTGCTTACAAAGAGGCCCAGTCCAGTATCTGCCGACCATAAACCCCCACCCTCACTACGCCTCCCACCCCTTTCCCCAGGTTAGTGCATCTCTCCATTGACCGCTTCCTGACACCAATTATATAGATTGAACAAGTAGACATTGCTGTGCCCAAATTACTGCTCGGAGGTCAGCCTTAGGGACAAGCAAAACTAAAGTGTAGTTCAGCCAACGTCTGATGGACACACAACTCCGCCAGCACCCAGTATTGTCTTTTAAAGCCTCTTACATGGAAACTAGGAGGTGAAAGGGCTAATACGGCAGCTTGTCATTAACCCCCTTGGAACAGAAATCCTTAACTCCGCTGCTTTGAAGAAATCAAGGGGGGGGGGGGGGTTGTCTTATTTTGGTAGAAAAGGCACAAATTATCTAGAGACATTTAGCAGCTGTGTCCCCGCAATACTGTTCGGCAATATATTAGGAACACACAGGGGGGAGGCGGACAGGGTAGCCCGTGATTTGGGGAACCCAGATATGTCACCTTAAACAGAAGGGCTACTCCTGATTCTTTTATTTTAAAGTGCATTTTAAATGTAAATCAAAGCTATTGTTGCTCGTTCGGGCCTCATACATTCTTTACACCGTGTGCATGTGTCTGACATTTGTCGCTTACAAATGGGGATTTTGTTGCCTGTTTTGGGGGTCACAGTTCATCTGGATATCGCCACAATTAGCCGCTGAACACAGAGCAATCCCGTTATTGCTCATCTTAAACCGGAAACTTCCTAATGTGCTTAATAACTACATTTCCATCCCTGATTGTGTTCTGCCTCCATTAACGGCGGCAGATCAGAAGGCGCCTAGGCTAGCACGAAGCGTACGGCATTGCAGCTGGCACTGAGGGGGTTAATGACAAATCTCCCTTTTAAAACACAATATTCTTTTCCCATAAACATATACCAGTCATCTCAATAAATATCTCTGCATATTTATATATGTATATATAGATTCTACTCGTAATAAAATTCATTTTCTCTGTTTAAATTCATCTGTGAAAGCATTTTTTTTTTTTTTTTTAAATGTAATTTCATTTGTCTGAAGTCCTCAAAAGTAGACTGGACACGGGCAAAATTCAGGTCCCGTCCTACGCAGGAAACGACACCATAACCATAAAGACAATTTTTGGCTTTTTGTCACGGCGTCGCTCCATCTGACCGGCGCTGTCCAGACCACCTTCCTTTATTGGTTGCTTTCATGTGTTTGTTTTTTGCATGCATCGAAGGAAGTCACAAAACCCGGAAATGCAAAGAAAAAAAAAAGTCTCCTTTTTGTGGATACTTTAATAAATATTTTTTCTTCTGTTTTCCGGCTTATTTTTCAATTGCTGACATTTGACAAAAAAATAAAAGGACACAACGGATTCCTTTCCCCTTTCGCACCAACATATTTGGCCATGTGACAGAGTTCTGCGCATTTACAGACGCAGGTCGGATCTGGCTGTACAGACCCGGGCCCTCTCCAATCCCTCTTTCCAATATAGTTTTTTTTGTTCTTTTTATATTTTATTGAAACATACTGCAAACAATATGTCTTATAAGACACCACAACCTGATATGAAAAGAGAACACACCATGATATCTTTTATATGGCAACAATCTCCATTCACAGACATTCAGCACACGCACTCACATCTGCTATTATACATGGGGTATACAGTTCCTTGGCTGTACATGGCCGCATCGGGCCATGTTGTGTATTTTCATTATAAACAAAGATGGGAGAAATTAGAAAAAAAAAATTACAAAAATGAAACCTCCCAAAACCAGAAACATAAAAATGGATAAATAAATAACTTTCAGAGTCTTTAACTTTTTTTTTTTTTGTATATATTTTTTTTCCCTTTTGCTTTGATTATTTTAAGGCTCTCTCTCGAGACTGTTGGTTGTGATGGATCCCAGGGGCTGCTCTGAGCTGGGTCCACACAGATTGAGGAGAGAGCCCTAGAACCGGTCAGCTGGAGTTCATGTACTTTGTGTGTGTATATATATATATATTTTATGTCTTTTTGCGGCGGACAGTAAGTGTGCTTTATATTACAGTTAGCTGTATCCAGCCTGGGTAGAGCAGCAACAGCTCTCGTCATCACCTGCCTCTGGCACAAGGCAGCTGACACTCCGTTCCGGTCTCTAAACATTGCTCTTACTTGTCCACTGATATATGAATACGTCTATACATCAACAGCAATGTACATTTTCCCTTTGCCGGTTGAGTGAGTTCACATCTGTGTTCGCTTTGATAACATAGATTAATAGTAAATTGTATTTTACACGTAATATTCCTTGTCCTTATTTTTCTGCTTCTTGTGACCACCTTTAGAGCTGTGCTGCTTCTCTTTCATTAGAGCCCCGTTGCTCTGAGCAGAGTTGCTGATGTAGTTTCTGGTCTCGTCCACCTGGTAGGACCCCTCGTCCCTGTTTCTGTACTTGTACATGGCATACAGGAGGATCAGGATGCAGAGCGCAGCGGCTGCCACAATGCCGACGACCATTCCCGTCGTGCTGCTGGACTCCCGGACCACCTCAGAAGCCCCCGGGACCCGTCTGCTTCCCGGCATCGTGGGGTTTGCTGTGGGCACATTACGGAACATGGGGGATGTTATTAGCGGACTCCTGAGCTTTGTGCTGTCTAGCTCGTAGGCAGTGGGAAATGGTAGCAACACTATATCGGGCTGGGGTTTGAGCTCATGGTTATTCATTTTGCCGGCTGGCACCATGGGCACCATTCCAGATGAAGACGTGGAGCGTATTAGCTCAGGGGGCAAACTTGTGGTAGAAGTCCTACCAGGTTCGGAGACTTTGTTAGGTTTAAAGTCCTTTGATCCCCATTTGGGCGCCTGTGATTTGAAGCCACCATCGAAGAATGATGTGGAAAGGCTCTTATCTGTTACCAAGGAGAGGGTGGTGTAAAAATCTTCATCATCGGTAGGGGGCAGGTTAGAGTCAAAGGTTTCCCCTGAGCCATACCCAGATATCACCAAGCCATCATCATCATCATCCTCATCACAACCATCGCTGCCTTGGTCCGACAAGCAAGGTAACCCCGCCTCAGGTGTCACAGACTGGGAATCTTTGGTGGTCTCAAATATGGTGAGGAGTGGTTGGAAGGTAGGGGAGAGAGTGATGGAGGGGATACGTGTAGCTACTGAAGGGGTTTCTAAGGGATCCTCTACTAGGACGGGTATTACTAATTCACCTCCTAAATGTGAGGAAACGCAAAGGGAAAAACAAAAAACAAGAAAAAAATCATTAGTAACAGAAATGTAGCGTACATGACAGCAAGCATAAATGGACACTCGGCTCCCTGACCTGGCCTGCATTCTAAAGGGTTCTACACTGGTCTCATCATCTGGCAATGTATATGGGATGTATAAGGAAATCCCTCTAACCTGTGCCAAGTCCCCCTCGTTGCCTTGGAATCTATTCATCTAATGGGTTATATATGGCCGGGTTATACAATTTTAGGAATTTGTACTAGAAGACCACCTGCTGACCCTTTTCCTGTGATTTTATAACTTCTTGGGTACTTAGTGTACTTTTCTTTTGTGTGGTTATTTTGATATCCCAACTACAGTATTGATTATCTTTACAGAGGGGGTATACAGCGCTGGGTTGTTCTGAATGATGACCAAACACAATTTAGGTGGACCTGTGAGGCCCAGGACGGTGGAAGCTGGTCCGGGATAAGTTCACCACTGTGGAGCCTGGTGCAAGGTGGTTTTGGGCTCTCGATTGGGGCCCAGGTGGAAAGTAGGGCTTAAGTTGGTGTCAGGGTCTTTAGTATGGTGGGAATTTAACCGGAACCATCTCCACCGGAACCATCTCCAGGTCCCCAGATGAGACCTTGATGTTTTGACCATTAATGGTGGTAACTATAACAAATTTATTGGCCCATGAACTACCTTCGTTTACTTCCCAGAGCTATGTGCATGCATTGACCATCTTCAAAATCCCCCTTCCTTTTTTATTCATTGCGCAATATATTTTTTAAGTATATGTATTATACATATTTTTTTCTTAGAGCGTACTCTCTTTATTGTTGTATGTTATAATAAATGTAGGTACTTCTGTACTTTCATGGCGCCGCGCGTCAGAGTCCCCTTGCGGGGCTCGCTTCGCTCGCCCACGCTGCGGGCTCGGTGGCTCGCTACGCTCGCCACGCTAATTAAAATCAACTCCATGCCAACATGGATAGTGGAGGTATGAACTATCCATGTTGGCATGGCGTTAACTTAGTTTATTTTACTTAGTTAGTGGCGAGCGTAACCCGGAAGTACGCGCGGCGCCATGCTGGCGCCGTGAAAGTAAAGAAGTACCTAAATGTATTTGTATTTGACCATATAAATTGTGTTTGGTCATCATTCAGAACAACCCAGTGCTGTATACCCCCTCTTTTTTGTTCCAAATTACGGGGAGCCTTACACACTCCCATATACAGCAGCTTTAACTGGTTTCGAGGTTGGAATTACAATTTGGAAATTTTGAGGAGTCATTGACATTTGACCATTTGCTCCTAATCATGGAAAACAGGCAAAAATTAGTCCCACAGACAAATTGGTTAAATCAATTTATGCAGATGACTGCTTATGTCCATTTTCCAGTGTTTAGGAGCAAATGGTTGATTGTAATTTGTTCCTTGAAATTTCCATACTTTGATTGTCTGTCTACCTAATGCCCTATGTGGCATGTACAAGTGTACGAATAAACACATTGTACATAGTCAGCTATGGAGGCAAACTTTTTCCAGAGATCTATCTAGAAATGTGAGCATCTACCTCACGCCACCTGCGTACAGTGTCCACTATAGTAAACCCCCTCCATTAATGAATGTTATGGAATGTGCCAGATGAACACCTAACTTTCACCAACAACTATTCACTCTGGGGCTGTATGTAGGGGAACTGGTACAATGATACATTCAAAATCATAATGAAACATTGAATCCCCCCTCAAAAATAAAGAACAATGTAAAAAGAAAACAAACCAATCTGCACGGCAAATGCAAGTAAATTATATGTTTGAAACACAGATACCACAAAGAATAAAAAGTCTGGAAGAAAAGATTCAACTTAGGAAACAAGAAACTGAAATTAAGGTAAAATAAAAAACCCCAACCAAAAAGCATAAAAAAATGAAGAACCGAATATGCCACGTGACAAAAAAATAAAATAAAAATGAAGAATTAGAATTAAAAAAACAAAAAAATACATTACTTTGCTGGAGACTTACATCCACAAATTGCCCGCATGTTTTTTGGCATGTAAAAAAAAAGGTTTACAGAACAAAGTTTGTATAAGAATGTCAAACGGATACATTCTTGTCAATTATTTTGTTTTGTTTGGGGTTAAATCACCCTCCCCACCCCCCTAATGCTTAACCAAAAAAATAAAAGCAAATTTTTAGAGAGAGGTATCATAAATCTGGAGGAGTTGTCATCTAGCTATCGCTTAAAGACAAAAAAAATTACATAGGTAAAATGACACATAGGAGTCACAGCACAAAAAGACAAGAGAACTTTCCTGTGGAGTAACATAATCACACACTGGAGCTTCGCTCACTGCTAATATATATTTGTGTCTTTAGACGTTAGTAAAATAAAAAAATGAGAGAGAGGAAAATGGAGAACGAATAAAAATCAACCCCTGTAAATGTTTTTAGAATTTTGCTTTTTTTTTTGGACAATTTTGAGGTTTTAATGTTGAAAAAAATGATTTGCCCAACCTGTCTGAATCCGTTTGTGCCTATTCATACAGGAATATATATTTTCATTTGTTTTGATTTCTCTCTATGGCGTTAATTATTTAATACATTTTTTTTTGGGGGGGGGGGGGGTAGAAAAAAAGAAGAAAGTCTTATGGATGGAAAAAGAGTGTGGAAGGAGGGGAGGAGGAGGGTTGAGAAATAAGGGAGAACAAATCTATAAGGAGACTAGACATTGGATGAATATTAGTAGGCCGAGGGTGTGAATCAGTTGCCATGTCCATGATAAGGCGTTACGTAGTGATCTAGCAGCTTTTGAGCTTCTGGCTGTAAGGAAGGGACAGGCAATATACAGAACAAAATAAAAAAACAAAAAAAACAAAATGAACATTTGCATGCCCATATAGGAAAGTAAAAAGCAAAACTCTAAACACCAACAGATCTTACAAACCCTAAACTGCAACTTGTCCGACATGCAAATCACCTTCACCTTTCGTCACCCACCCAAAATTTTTTAGATCCACATAAAACAGTTGTAAGAAAAATAGACAGCAATATCTTCTTATTCAAAAAAAAAAAAAAAACAACCTCAAAAAGTTTTTTTCTTCTACTAAAAAAAAAAACAAAAAATTACAAATTAAAAACAAAAATAAATAAGTGCTGTTAACATGAAGAGCGGAGCTAAATTAAGTCACAGCAGACGGGGCTTGCGCTCAAGACGTGTCTGTCCTCGGAACAATTTTAGCTGCAGGCCGGTGAGAAAGAACTAAAAATTATAAAGAGGGGTCAGTAAGTTAGTAAGGTGTTTACTGATGGGTAGTATGCCCACTAAAGTCCAAAGCTGGACATACTGCAGACCGGGATCAGAAAGTCAGGGCAGCTAAAGTTGTTCCTTTTGTAAGTTGCATTAGAAAAAAAAAATAAGGCGGCATCTTTTGTGGGTCATTGTAATGCAGGGAGAGCAGAATTTTGGAAACAAACCAAGCATCAGGTAAGAGGACATTATACTGGAGAGGAATTACACAAATAAAAACCACAGGGGAGGGGGTGAAAAACATTCTTATCCCACAGGGGAGAAAAGGAGTCCCGTTCTTTGGTTCTAGAACGTAAGGAATGCTGAACAGTTTTCCAAATGATGCACACACAGACTGCGCAGGCGGTGACTTGTTTGTAACCGCTGATTTTTGGCCACTTTTGTAGCTTAAGGTTGGTGCACCGTGGGTTTTATGTTTCTGGTGCTCTTTCCATGATCCAAGGGAAATAATAAACAACATGGCGCGGATGATCAGATGAAGGGATTTTTGGGTTGTGAATTCAGAAATAGTTTGCAGCATTCACAACATGTTGCTTTTTCGTGAGGACCTACTGTAGTACTGCAGTCTGTCTGTGCATGACAAATAAACAGGAAAAACTAAAGAGATTGGTTTCAGTCCACAGTGGGTCAGTTTTTGGCTGCAGGATGCTGATGCATGCTGAAAGTTGCATTTAGGGAAAGTATAGAAGAAATAAAGAATAAAATCCCAGCAAGGAAAGGAGGATCAGGAAGGGATGCAGCAAGGGAAGACAAGAGGAGGATGACTGAACGCAGCATTGACCGGATCATTGCTTGGAAACGGACCTATGTGCAATGTGTTTCAGCACCTGTAATTCTCCTCTACCTGTGAAAACTTAGCGCCCACCCGCTAGTAACATAATGACTCCCACCAAGCGTCTGATCTCCTTTGTTAATGAGGGTTGTACTGGTAGTGTTTTGCTCTGCCACCTCTGCATCTATGTGTAGCGCAATGCAAGCCTTAGATCAGGGGTAGCCAACCCCAGTCCTCGAGAGCTACCAACAGATCACGTTTTCCAGCTCACCTCACAGGTGCACTCATTACTGACTAACATTTTAAAAGATCCACAGATGGAGCTACATACTTCACTTGTGATTCTGTGAGGAGACAAGGAAAACATTAACTGTTGGTGGCTCTGAAGAACTGGAGTTGGCCACCCCAGCATTAGATCCTGTTACCGCTCCCAACATCTCACCTTTGCTTTAAAATATCTTATGGCAACATCTGTCTTTAACCCTTTGAGTGCCAACATCTGAGAGATGTTCAAAATTTCTACAAATGCCAGCATCGCTCACATTTGTTATAATATTTTTTTACACAACATTTTAAATTTATATATTTCCTATATGTTCTTTTCTCAAAATATATCCCCACCCGGCCTCTCCGCTCTGCACAAGATCTAAGTCTCTCATCCACACTCATTACTCGCTCCCACTTATGCTTGCAGGATTTTTGTCAGGCAGCACCCACCCTATGGAATGCCCTCCCATACACATTAAGTCTCTCCTCTAGCCTCCAAACTTTCAAGTGTTCCCTGAAAACTCACCTCTTCAGGCAAGGCTATCCTATTCGGGAAACCAACCTCCAGTAGCATTCACATCTAATTGCATCTCATCAGGACGGTCTTGTAATCTGGTGGGACTGCCGTGCTATGGAATCCTATCCTTACCATGGGTCTTCAAACTGTGGCCATCCAGATGTTGTGAAACTACAAATCCCAGCATGCCTTGCCACAGTTTTGCTATAAGGGAGTGTTAAAACTGTGGCAAGGCATGCTGGGATTTGTAGTTTCACAACATCTGGAGGGCCACCGTTTGAAGACCCATGCCTTAAACTATCGGTAAGCTTGCGAGCAGGGCCCTCCAACCTCTATGTCTGTCTGTAATCACCCAGTTTGTTTTATCACTGTTCCCAATTGTAAAGTGCAACTAAATATGCTGTGCTATGTAAGTAACTGTAAATACTGTATAAGGTAACATTACATGTCATAAAAAGGTTTGCTTGTCAATTATTTTCTCACTTATTTGGACAATTTCACTTGGCACTCAAAGGGTTAAGGGTCATTTATGACGAGAGGTTCTGTACAAATCCTATGGTAATAAGTGCACAGAGGCTTCCGATCCAAGATGGAAATGCACATATTGGGAGCCATACCACTGTAAGGACAATGGTGTTTGTGTGCCGAAAGAGTGCACCACCATATAGAGTCGTGCTGGTGTAAAGGGACTCAAAGTGCATAACAAGCTGGCATCCGATCTCCACCAACTCTTTAGACGAGCTGTCTGGTCTACAAAGCAATCCCACTGCACTGCAACCCCCATCCTTTGTAGCTCCTCTAAATCCCATAATCAGCAACATAAAATGTAGGTTTTTTTTGCACCCTCGGGTGGAGGAATTTACACCCCTGCAGCTGCCACCATCGGGAAAATCTAAGTCATGCAACAGTATAGTGCCTGGCGCAACACACCACTGTTGATGCTTCTTAGATGACCTTGTCTGTTGGGATTTCTGGAATGAGGCGCAATTTTTGTGTCAATATTTAAGGCAGGAATATATCTATGTGTGTTAAGGTGCCCATACGCGTGCCAATTACCCGGTACTTTTTGTGCTAAAATAGCATTGCATCGCATGCACCACGATGCTATTTTAGCACAAAAAGTACCGGGTAATTGGTACGTAGATGGGAACATCTATGTTCTTCCAGCTAACACTGTTAAAAACAATAATGAACACTTGAATCTTGCCACAAAAGCAACCTTAGTAAATAACCGCCACTGTCGGTCCTGGTAATAGGTGTGTGAATGTAAGGCGTAAGTGACACTACTGGCAGAAGGTAGCGACGCTGGGTGAGGAGTTGGAATAGATCCACCATGAAATAGGAGGATTTAGGTCTTTTAGTTTCAGTGGAAACATTGTAGCAGAATAAAGTGAAGTCTCACATTCCTGGGAATCCTTGCTAGACCAAGCAATGGGCCAAGTGCTGCGTTTAGTCACAGTACGGAGGGTATCAGCCATTATTGTGGGCTAGAAAAAGACAGACCAAAAAGATCTCCCTATTTCTATCCAACCTCAGAAACCATGAAACATTCCTAATGAAGTGTAAGCTCCTTTGTCAGCAGGTGCCCTGGTTTGAGATTCCACAGTGAGAAAAGAACATCAACCATAACCGGAACACAACAGTGTATATCTGAAACTCACGTGCTGGTTCCTGGTTCTGCCAGGGGGGTGTTTATATGATCTCACACAGGACCTGAGGCCTCCTCATCCTGAGATGTCGCCCCAGGGCTCCCTAACATCATCTGGGTCACTAGCTAATTTTATACCACTGGACTGCAGATTTGGAAGTGGTGAGACCTGGGCTACAGGTAATTAACCATTTCAGAAGCACACCCGGCACAAAACTCAAACCGGGCGCCACCTGAAAATGTCCTTTGAAAAACAGAGTGAAGTGTCCAAACTGCAGAACCAGAGAAACAGTGTTTACAGGGAACAACAGGATTTACTGCGGTCAGGAAATCGCTGGAATAGTAACAATGCTGAATAAATCGGTCAGGGCCTAAGACACACAAGGTGACGGTAAAGGTATCATCTCCAAAATGGTCAACAACCTAGAGCAGTGGTTCCCAACCCTGGTCCTCAAGTACTCCCAACAGTGCACGTTTTCCAGGTCACCCAGCAGGTAGACTCATTGTTCAGGCACATTTGAAACGATCCACAGGTGGAGCTAATTATAGCACTTGTGATTCTGTGTGGAGACCTGCAAAACATGCACTGTTGGGGGTACTTGAGGACCAGGGTTGGGAACCACTGACCTAGAGTACAAGGCTTTGTGCGGAAACTGCACAGGCACAACCGCAGCGGGCAGAGTTATATACATACAGAGCATGAGTCGCACGTACAGTAGGTTCTAAATCAAGCTCACTGTAAATGTGGTCTACACCGAATGCTACTGCAGATATACGCATGTACTAATAAGGATATGTGCATGTACTAATGCATACAGATCTCTACAAGTGCACCACCCCTCTTATTATTATCGTCTCATTAGGTTCCCATGCACGGAGCGATGTACTCCATACATGTGCGCGGGAGCGTGTATTGCACTAGAACATTGCTCCGTGTATGGGCGGCTTTACAACTACACCATTACCAGTGTGTACTTTGTTGTAAATTATTACTTTGGATCTTGATACAAAGTTTCATAATGTGCCCTAAACACAAGTTCTGACCTGACGCGTTTCACCTGCGGAGTCTGCAGCAACTGTTTCTATGTATTTCACATAAAGATAACATTTCCCCGCTGCGCTCGAAGCTCCTGTTTCCACGAGTCCACCTTATACCTACGCATTTGAGCAACACTATTTAATTGTTCGGAGAATGCAGTTTGCATCAAAGCAAAGACTTAAGGTGACCAAAGAGAGTTTAGTGAAGTCTCTTAGACTACTTTCCTCAGTCTCTTTCATTTGAATAAAAGTCTTTGGATTGACTAATTAACCTGGTTCCTAATGAGTAAAATCTATAAGTGCTTTCATCTAGTTGACCCACTCAGGACACAGAGACACCGACTTCAGAAGGAAGAAAGGGCCAGCAACAGTGGGTTTAGCAGACGGCTTGAAAAGCCTAATTAACTGGCAGGCGCAGCCTGAAATCTGGGCCACGACAAATGAAAGGATCTGAACGGTTTGAAGTCAACGTGAACTTTCTTTAGGAGTAGATTCCCCCCACCCCCCTCTTCTTCCTCCTCCTCCGAGTTTCATTAAAAAAAATAACATCTCAATTAGCAGAACAGTCTTGAAGCCGCTGTATGAATATCTCTAGTCATTGTTAGCGGTGCCGGCGTGGGAATCACTTGCGCTTCCATTTAACACTTGGGGCTGCTTTAATCTTCAAACAGCTGCATGTTTAAGGCTGATGTGCTGCAGGCTTCCGATTCCACACTGAGTGTTTTACAAGCTGCTGAAGCCGTTTCTGAATGATAATCCTGTCTCCCTTACTAACTGAACTTGCTGCATTGTGGTGACACAGCACCTAATATCTCTGTGGGGTACGGCGAGCCGGGCAGATCGCTTCTGTACCATCAATGGATGGCACAGTTTTTGGGGAGGTGTATCTATGTATCCCGAACATACGCTGTTCATTGGCGGTTTCAGTACAGAACTGTAGAAGTGCGCCCTGCTCATTCCCTGCATGAAATAAATTACATACTGCAGTCCTAACCGGTGGGTGCGTGGCTCAGCCTGGGAGGGCAACAGACCTGGAAGCACTTGGCATTATATGTTTTCCTCTAACACAGTGATATCGACCTGAAATGTGAGGTGGGGTGTGTGTGTGGGGGTTTAACCATTCAATATAAAGCTGGTGACCAGTTACACCCAGTCAGTGGGCAGATATGTTTGGTTATATGGACAAAGGCGCACAGCGAATATTATCTTCTTGCCCTTTGAATGCACGGCCGCTGCCAGCATATAAGTAGACTCCTTTCAGATGAAAGTGGCATAGGGCACTTCTGTACATAGTGTTCAAGCTGCGCCCAGCAATGCCTCCAGGGCTTATTGCCATTACAATGTAACGTGGCACCGTCTTCAGCCAGAGTACCTGACTAAATGCCACGCTTGTCCCAGGGAAGGACACTGGCTGCCAGAGCAGAGATAAACTGGGGATTTGCAATGTTCAGTAGCTCCGTGTTTCAGCCTTACAGCTGTTCTTGTTCTTGTGTTTGTCATGTAATGGATTACTTTTGCATTGCTGGAGCCACATGGCTCTCGCTGAACGTTGTCACATTTTATCTTTGTAATTACAGTTGCATGCACGATAACTGGCCGTCCATGTTCCTGCTTTACTTTTTACCCCTATCCATGCTTTTCTGGCTGTCACTGAATCATTGGGAGACCGGAATCTTCTGCAGGGTCAGAAACCTACAGCCAAGCATTGGTCGGCCAAGGGAACGGCTCACACAGCGATCCCTGGCTGGTCCGTGGAAAAGGCCCGCACTCCAATCCCCGGCTCAGCGAGGGAAAGGCCTGCACACCGCACCCCAGATAAGTAAGGGAAAGGCCAGTACGCTGAGCTCCGGCAGAGCAAGAGAAAGGCCGCACGTCAACCCCCGGCTGGGAAAAGGCCTACATGCTGCGCCCCGGCTGAGCAAAAAATGGGCCTGCACACTGCGCCAAGGCTGAGCGAGGGAAAGGCCCGCACACTGCGCCAAGGCTGAGCGAGGGAAAGGCCCGCACACTGCGCCAAGGCTGAGCGAGGGAAAGGCCCGCAAGCCCAGCCCTAGCTAATTGCTTTCTTGTAACTTCATTGATACTGTTTGTGCGTGAGTCTTGAAATGACTAAAGGGGGGCAGGAATAAGTGTAGTTGTTGTGTCACAAATTCCTTGTAGCCACTTTAAAGACATTACGCTGGTTATAATTCCTACTGATCTGTCCATGGTACATTTATTTATCCAAGAGAGACCTGCAGTATTTCCCTATCCAGAAGTAGCTTATGGAGAAAGGCCATTCTGTGGTTCTGCAGTTGGAAGTGGTCAGCCTGTGTCACAGCCAGGATTACGTGATGCCTATATGGTTTAGGGGGCAGGACACTGCCTTCCTAGGTAAAGCAGCACCCAGACATGAAAATAACTGTACCACCCATTACCTGCACAATCACAGGACACAAGAGGCAGCTGCTGGCATGTGTCCGGTGGTGACCTCCGTGTGTAACCAAATCTGCCAGCATGATAGTAGCACATGTTCCCCTTGTGGAATCTCATGAGGTGGGAGAGGTACGACACATTGATCAATGATGATAGGATGCACACTGTTGTACGCCACAGAGGACAGGACACCATAACACACACAAGCCACATGCAGCGGGGGGGGGGGGGGGGGGAGGAGAGAACGTGTAGCACATAGTTTTATCTTGTGCTGCAGGCTCCATTGGCGGTAAGGTGGATAATGAGCGGCATGCCACAAGCTCCGTTGCTCAATAGCCAAATAAATCATAAAATAGACACAACTCTTTGGTGGCAATAAAATTTCCTGCAATGCCATCTGGGCTGTGTGTGGTGAGGGGACAGCGGTAAGGAGACCAGAACATATGGTTCATTCTTGGTCCCAACACAAGGGGTCTGCTGCTGTAGAATAGGGGCAGAGTCTCCTGTTACAATCAGCTGTACCCTTCTGTGCATGGGTCTAGAAGTGGAGGGCATGCTGCCATGACCGTTCCCGGGACTTCCTGACCTGGCCTCCAGGGACTGCTACATTTCTATACAGGAAATTACTTACGAAGCGCTGATAAAAGTGGGTCAGCAGTGCCCAGTGTTAGGGACATTAGGAGTGGGCAGGCGTGGCAGTTTTGGGCATTACTACAGTAAATTGCATGGCTATATTAATGTGTTTTCATTGACGTGGTCACTGTGGGAAGTGCCAT
Source organism: Crinia signifera (assembly GCF_055691185.1). Taxonomy (NCBI): domain Eukaryota; kingdom Metazoa; phylum Chordata; class Amphibia; order Anura; family Myobatrachidae; genus Crinia; species Crinia signifera. The sequence continues at coordinate 55,838,879 of NC_139228.1, forward strand.
GTGTTAAGCTGGGTACACCTTTAAGCGACAGGCATTCGTACAGACACCTGAATAAATGTCCATGGGCGCGGATGGCCCATAACCATTACGAGTTCAAGGAAAGATCATATGCCTTCACTCATTACTGTGAACAAGGTCTCGGCATTAGGTTTGATGTGCGGAGCATCAAACCTATCGGCCGTGGAGCGTATAATTACCGTACACACACTAAGCAACGTTGGCGATTTCACAGTCCAAAACCGCAGATCGGCCCATTATTGCGCCAATGTGTACACAGCTTGACTCCATGTTTGTTGGGATAGTGCACACTGTAAAGCCTGACCTTAAAGTGATAGGCCTGCTGAGGAACCTGTCAGCCTATAGGAGGTTGGGCGTCTTAGGATCCCCCGCTGTACATGAGTGCTGGGCCGCTGAGGTCAGTCTTCCCCTCACATAACTGATTTCTACCTGGGAAAAAGCAGGACCAGAACCATACTGCCCCACATCCATGTTAGAACTGGAGATACAGCATCTAAACCTGCACACGAGCATGTAGCCGACCACCATGTATGGGAATCGTGGTCTCCATTTGCCCAAGGTACATCCTCATCCTGAAAAACAGGCTAAGGTCTGGTTATAGAACTGGGTACTTGTTTAGTTTCACGACGGAAGCATGGCCGCGCTCTACTTCCGATTTGCGCTCCCTACACTTTCTAAAAGAAACTCCATGCCAACGTGGATAGTTCATACCCCCACTATCCACGTTGGCATGGAGTTGATTTTAGATAGTGTAGCGAGCCACTGAGCCCGCAGCGTGGGCGAGCGAAGCGTGCCCCGCAAGGGGACACAGACCCGGAAGTAGCGCGCGGCCATGCTGCCGCCGTGAAACTAAACAAGTACCTAGAACGTTTTCCCAAATTCAGTCACCAAAGCACCCTAACAATCCAGGTTTTAAGGATATCCATGCATACGTACAGGTGACTCAATCAGTACCTCAGTCAGAGCCAGATGTACTAAGCTTGAAAAGTCATACAATGGAGAGTGATAAACCACCAGCCAATCAGCTCCTACCTGCCATGTCACAGGCTGAGTTTGAAAAATGACAGGTAGGAGCTGATTGGTTGTTGGTTTATCACTCTGCATTTTATAACTTTTCAAGGCTTAGTACATCTCGCCCTCAGTGTGATTTAACCATCAGGGATAAAGCATAGGTATCCTTACAACCTAGACTTTAAGGGTGCATACACACTGTACAATTTTTTTTACCAATTTGGTTGAAAGACATCTCCATTGAACCCAGTGTCCTGGACTAAAGATGTTGACCAAAGATATTGACGACAGACGAAAGAAGAAAGATCTAGCTACAGTTTATAGGCTCTTTTTGAAAGATATTCAAATTGAGCTGCATGCACAGTTGACAAACAATCTTGATGAACAACTGGCGGGTATGCGCATCATCATTCACTGTTTGTTTGTTGACAATATCTTTTGTCAACATCTTTCGTCCAGGACACTGGGTTCAATGGGAATGTCTTTCAACCAAATTGGTCAAAAAAATTGTACAGTGTGTATGCACCTTAAGGGTACTTTGTCAGACCGAGGGTCTAATTCATGTTTGTGCGCTGTGGACGATGTTCCTGCAGCTGACCGATAATCGGTAGCTATAGGCCTACCCTTAGACCCAATTTTTCCCCAGTTTTTGCGGATGTGCACTGGTTGGAGTTGCTCTTCACTCGCTAATGTCAGCAGAGCAGAGGATCTCACCCGCTAAAAGCATGTACGTACGGTAATAGTATGCATCATAGACGGTCGACAGTCACATGGTCAAAAGGTCGCCATGGTTATGGTTGACATGGTCAAAAGGTTGAGATGAGTTTTTAATGTTTTTTAGAGTGTCTAGGTCGACATGGAATGTCTAAGTGTACCGCACCCCCTTGCAAGGCTCGCTACGCTCGTCATGCTTCGGGTTCGCTGCACTCGGCACACTATTTTATTCTACCTCCACGCCCTAGTGGATGGTAGGGGCATGACATACCGCCTGTCGGCACATGCCGGCTGAAAATTTTGTAAAAAAATGCATGTCGACCTTTTCCATGACGAGCCTTTACCCATGTCGACCTTTAGACCCTGTCGACATTTTGACTGTCGACCATATGGCTGTCTATCATGAGTCAGTCTATAATCAGTCCGGATACCGTACATACAGACCTGAATTAGGCCCAGAGTTTTATGAGTTGGAGGGTGGGGACGGGTAAGTGAGCACCTGGTATACCCAGTACATATATTCTCTAGACTTTATCGCAGTTTCTGTGATGGCAAGACACAATTTTGTTGCCATGTCTCCAATATTGTAGTTTGTATATGGATAACAAAACAATGAAATAAAGCAATGATTTATAGAAACCAAACTATAAATATGATCAAATATACACTTTACACCCACAGACATGATTTACGGGGAAAAAAAAATTTGAAAATGGACTTGAAAAACACCAAAAGTCATGCGGAACAATATGAAGTGGATCAGCAGAAAATGGCATATAAATATATACAAGGGCACGTATATATTTAAACAATACAGGTAAATAGTTACCTATATAGCGGTGCAATACGCTTAGACTTTGTGTGATATTGGCAAGGACCGACAGACAGAGAGATTAGCACTGGCTCCACCTGCTCCAATCACAGCATGCGTTGTATACCTTGCAGGACCGGCTTCATGGACCGGTAGTCCCAAGCTCGCTACAGGAGCGGCCAGGCCCCTCCTTTCCCCCTTAAATGTTGCCGGCCCCTCTAAGCACAGAGCACTTTGTCGAATTTCTGGGGAGTTTTAAAAACTGAAAAAACTGACTTTATTCAATCTTATCCTTTTAGCAGACGGTATGACCCAATCTACGAGGCGTGATGTTACTTATAGGTTAAACTCCCAAGAAATTGTGACAAAACAAATAAAGACTAATAAAAAAAAAAACCTAAGTAATTAATTATTAAATGCAACTACTTGATCACTGGGGGGGGGGACACTAATGCTCCATTCTATCAGCATAAAGAAAATCTCTGGCAAGTCGCTAATGGGCAGGGGTAATCGCTACAGCTTCCACCTGGTGGGTGGCTCTGGGAAGCCAAAGAGAGGGCCGGCAACACTTGAGTGGCAAAGCTTCCTAGTAATCACTACCACAAGCTGGTCATAGACATAAGGTGTATTTAGCTTTTTTTTTTTTTTAGTAAGAAGAAAAAAAAAATGCTCAAACCCTCCTCTTGTACAGGTTACCCCAGAAGAGACTACCCCCCCCCCATATGTCATTAGGACATAAGTGCGCACAAGCCCAGATCTAGAAGGCAGAACCTAGTAACAGAAGGCAGATATAAAAACACTAGTAAAAGAACAAAATGGATTAATGCCGGTATAGTTCCTGGACCCGCGGCATCTGCTTGAGACAGCAGACCTCTGCTGGTCACCGGGGTCGTGCCGCCTCAGTAGACGCCGGTCACGCCATGGGCATGATTCAGAGGTGAATGATTTCTGCATCACAGCTGCAGTTTTCTATGCAGCGCATCTGAGATAATGCTACCGTTGGTTTCTCTGATCCGCCGTGTCGACCCCCGAAACGGTCGCCACACCACAGTTTCATCCTACAGTTGCTACCTGTCATTCTGCGTCATTCACTCTACAGCCGCCATTACAAATTCATAGCGGCGCCTGTGTGCACCCAGTAGCTAAAGCAGTGATCTGCTGCACAAACGTCCGCTTTGCGTCCACCTCTGAATCACACCCATTAGCCATGAAGAGGGGGACACAAGAGGTCCCACACCATATACTGGGCTCTCCTTCATGGGAGTAGGTTCCATAACGGAGAACACATAGATAAATTCCGACACTGACCTAGCCTAGACATTTCCCTAGCCGGGATCACGGCTGCTGTACGATGTAGCCCGTATATGGCAGCATGCATGTACCAAATAAGGCTTATGAGAGTTAGCAAGCAGAAAGTACACTGACCTGACGTACCTGTGCCAGTTTCACATTCTGCCGCATCTTCATCGTCACTGCTGATAGAACATTCTGCTGATGATACAATATCATCCGTGGGCTGTGGGAGGGAGAAGGGACAGAAGGGTTAGCTCAATGGACAATGCACCAGCCCACCTCCCAGAGTCTGCACTACCCAAGTCCGATAAGCAGCAGAGAATCCCAGGAATGGCGGTCGGCTGAGTGAGAGAGAGAGAGAGGGGGGTACAAGGCGCTGGTCTCACGGCATATCACATTTATTCATACATATACGGGATAACAGAATGAGCTACTTAATCCCTGTATCTGTGGTTCTCAAATACCTGCAACAGGTCATTTTTTTTAGATTTCATTAAATCATTAAGTGGCTGTGTAATTCAAATGCAGCGGGAGGCGTCTGCAGGAGCATTCACCTGCGAGATCAGAGGGATGCGTCTGAGGACCGCCATCTTCACGAGGTTCCCAGGCAGCGGTCAGCCTGTGGAAGCCTAAGCTTACTCAGGCTGGCCATCTGATCCAGTCACTCGGGTCCATCGGAAGCGGCAGATACTGGACCTGAGGAGAGCTGTGCCAGGTGCTGCCCCTGCTTCTGCCTGGACGACTGTGAGAGACATTGCACATCCCACTCTGCTGTCATCTCTTCCTACTTCCCTGCCTGCTCACAGTTCCCCGCTACCAGCACCTCCCCCTTCCCCAGGGGCTTGCCGCACCTCTCTGCCAGTACCACCTCCTCCATCCCTGTCTGCTCGACGCCCCTCTCTGCCATCTCCTCCTCCACCACCTGCCTACTTGATGCCCCTCTCTGTCATCCCCTCCATCTTTCCAGTCTGTACACTGCCCACCCCCTTTATGACGGCACCTTCCCTGGGTATATATGCCCCATGTATTTACCAAATGTACCCCTTCTGCCTCCCTCACCCTTCCCTGCACAACCAGCCACCCTTCTCCTTCCCTTCTTAACCCCCCACTTATCCTAGCTGCCCCGCTTATCTCTCCACCAATCTGGCAGCATTTAGCGCACTCCAGTGGGTGATGCGTGTATGTTCTCCTCCCCTCCTCTACTGCCCCAGCTAGTGTCATCCACATGCCTGTATTCCCCTACTGCCTGCGCTCAGATGGCAGCAGAAAGAAGGGGCAGCTAGTGACTCATTGTGGAGTCTGCAGTTGCCACCTGTCTCCCCTGGTACAAGCACAGTCACCCTGAAGGTAATCGCTTTACAGAAATGAGATTTAACAAGGGCTGCCGCAATCACCACGTTACTCATTCCTTGTAACACAAGAAGAAAACAAATCTTTTAATGTTCACATTATGGCATTAAACGGCTCCTCTGGCCCCAGCATTATTAGTCTGCATTCACTGCTAATTCCCCACAAGAATATCTCAGCCATGCCCACGTCTTGGCGGACTGCATTATAACTAAGCACATAGCCAGCCACAAGCTGTGCTAATCAGTCACCTGCTGTAATAACAAGCCACACACAAAATAAACCAATCACTCTGTGAGCTATGTGCGGTGTGCTGCCAGTTGTAGCAGAACGTGCCTGCCCTGCACTGCTTGCTGCTGGGTTAGCACTGTGTACTGCTGGCTATGGCAGGATGTACCTTACCGGTTTTAGCAGAACACAGCTATTTAGCATTTGGCCCGATTCTAATTTTTACAGTATTGCACAGCCGCTATTCTTCAATGGGAGGCCGCTGTGCAACATTGTACAAATAAAATGCAAAGATATCTCTAGAAAATCTGCAATCCATGTGCCGCATCCCAAGTCACAGTAGGATCACCATCATGATTGGCCGCTAGAAATGGTCAGCCAAGTCCAAAAAGTCTGCGTTACAGACACAGACCCTGGACTCGGTATTCCTGGAAAAACATGGAAATACTCCCTCGTTTTGAAGAACAGTCCCAGTAGTCACCTCTATTCCCCAAATGCCTCCAGAGTTACTAAACTGAGACTTGTAGGTTAATTAAAAGAATTTTGATCAGTGTGATACTGTAGCAGCCTCATAACTGCTTTGTGCTGCTGAGGACCCTGCTCCTAGTACTATGTAACTCTCAGTCTGTGGATTCCTGTATCAGTGTGTCAGCATCCTCACATCACTGCTTCGTGCTGCTGGGGACCCTGCTCCTCCCACTATATAACTCTCAGTCTGTGGCTTCTTTAATTAGTATGACAGCGGCCTCACATCACTGTTCTGTGCTGCTGGGGGACCCTGCTCCTCCCTCTATGTAACTCTCAGTTTGTGGCTTCCTGTATCAGTGTGACGGCATCCTCACATCACTGCTCTGTGCTGCTAGGGACACTGCTCCTTCTGCTATGTCAATCATGTGTGTGTATAACGCTGGGCAGAGTTACACAGTCACCGCCCAGGTTATACACACACACAGTCCAGCACTCCAATCTGTCACTCATGTGTTACAGTCTGCAGTGGGGTGGTTGGTAAGATGGCGGCCGCTAACCACCGGCTTTTACCTTCTGTGGGATGTGCCACCTGCACCAGCCAGGTGACAGTGTGCTGTGGTAGCCCCAGGGGGAGCACGGCTACCCGGCTATCCCCGGGTGGGGTCCCAGGAGCGGCCGCCGCGGGCGCAGGACCCAAGTTCCGGCAGGCGGCAGTTAGAAAATCGAGGCCCCGGCCCCAACTGGCAGGAATGTGTTTTAACATTCCCCAGCTCTGTGGCAGCGACCCGCCAGCTCAAGGGGGGACTGGTGGCAGTGATGTGAGGAGGTTGTGAGGGCAGGAGGGGCACAGAGGGCCGCAGAAGATGGAGTTTGTGGGGTATTGGGGCAGGAGCTCAGGGAAGTTGCCCGGAATCCTCTTCCACCACACCCGCTGATTCTCTGACCACACACACAACCCCTCCCTCACGGCATCTACACCCGCACCCCTTCCACCTGCATATCCAGCCGCACACCCCCCTTCTGCCTCCAGCATCTCCGCACGCAACACACCCCCCCCCCCCCCCCATCTCCACCCGGACCACACCCTCTCACCAGCATCTCCGCAGGCCCCCCCCAACACATCTCCCCCCGCTACCCATCCCCCACCATATTCCATCAGCATCACTGCCCACACCAGCCCCAACACCTCTACCCAAACCCCCCTCCCCACCCAACATCTCCCCCTGCAACACACCTCCTACCATAACCATCTCCCCCAGAATACCCCTCCCCCAATCTCACAACAGCATCTCTGTCCGCACCCACCCCCTCCCCCACAGCATCTACACCCGCACCCCTCCCACCTGCATATCCAGCCACACCCCCCCCCCCTCTCCCTCCAGCATCTCCGTATGCATCCCCCCCCCTCCACCATCTCCACCCGGACCACACCCTCCCACCAGCATCTCCACCCACTACACTCCCACCAGCATCACTCACTGCCCACCCCAACACCTCTACACAACCCCCCACCCCCCATTCCCCCCTGCAACACCCCCCCCCCCCACCCCTCACTAATCTCACAACAGCATCAACGCCCGCACACTGTACGCCACCCCCCATGCAAGCTCACGAGAGTATCCATGTCCACACCCCCTGCAATCTCAAGCCAGCATAACCCACCCACACCCACATAAAATGAACATTAAAGTGCCTATCTCTCCCACCAGTGTCCCTTGCACCTCCATAATAGGGATGCCCAGTGACCAGTAATGATTTGCAATCATCAATGGTTTATGGCAAGCTGCGCTGGCATCTGCAACGATGCCCATCCCTACTCCTCAATCCCCCAGCAGCATCCCCAGACACTCCCCCACCCCCAAGCACCTACTCCCACACATAGCACCCTACCCTCACCCACGCAATAAATGCGTCTACAGGTTAAGGGGGGGCAGCCCCTTACGCCGGTGTGAAGATCGCCCGTAGGGCGTGATGAATCACCTAGTATTTTTAGATTTAATACCTAAACATTTTTCCATTTTTGTATTTGTGTCAACACAATCTATAATTATTATTCATAATTTGAAACACCTTTTTTTTGTCTAATCCAGTGGTTCCATCAACAGTGCATGTTTTGCAGGTCTCCACACAGAATCACAAGTGCTATAATTAGCTCCACCTGTGGATCTTTTCAAATTTGCCTGAATAATGAGTGCACCTGCCGGGTGACCTGGAAAACGTGCACTGTTGGGGGTACTTGAGGACCAGGGTTGGCAACCACTGGTCTAATCAATTCATTAAAATGCCTCGTGGGGAATGATAAAATACAATACAGATGTAGTATAAATATTTCTGATTATAATGTTAGGAAGAAACCATTAATAAAATTGGCCATTCTGTATGTTCTGCACAGATTAGGGATAGGTTGTACAACAGGACATCTTCTACGTCACACCACACATTGTGGTCTATTTATGCACTGCAGGAATGTGGACAGTTTCCCAATAAGCTCAGCACATAACAGAACATAGTGTTCACTCTAGGTTATTGGGCGGCCCGGGCCCTCCGACGTCACACTTGTGGGTGGACCCGGGGTGGCGATTGTGGGCGGACCCGGGGTGGTGATGTCACAAAAGGGGCATGCCCGGACTGCAATGTCATGAAAAGGGGCGGGCCGGCGCAGTCGCATTTCGCCCTTTAAAAATCAGGCAGGGCACAGCGCTAAAACATCCTAGCGGGAACACTGGAACAGTGATGTCCACTATCATGTACATTTACTAAAGCTTTTAAAAGTAGATGTTGCCGATAGCAACCAAACAGATATCATTTTTTTATTGCATCCTGAAAATTCCCCACCCCTCTCCCTCACCCCCCCAGTAATATATCCGCACACGCTACTCTCAATTCCCTTATTGTCACAAGGAGACTGCAGGATATATACAACATTGCAGATGCTACAAAGTATTACAGGCGGAGGTGGCATATGGAGCGCTCAGTCTATCTGTGCTGACAGTTACAACACGAAATCTAAGAGACACATGTAATGTACAGCCCGCAGCAGCACCAGATAATCTACCAATCAGGCTGCACAAGTTCCCGTCTCCTGTGCGGCAGCTGTGTATCACTAATATAAAAGTGATGTTCGGAGATTCCTATAGCCGGCATTAATCTCCTGCACACACCACTATGACACCACTATATGGGAGCACATCTCCCCAATCACAGAGACATGACAAGTCATTCTGTCCCACGTTCTATGGTCCACGTCTTCCCGAGGCGGGGGGGCGGTTATCGTATCTAGTACAGCACATGATGCAGCCAGATGAGATTATGGAATAAACATGGGAATATACAGGATCTGGATCTTGCGCTGGGTTCGAGTTAAGCATCGGAGACACTGGAGGAATTAGCTCCTTTATGATGAGTCCTGGACTCCGGCAGAACCCATCTCTCATTTTAATGCACTCTGCAAGCAGCCAGGAACGTACCGGCCGCCCTCCTGACGCGGAGATAAATCTGCGGCGACCAGGTCTGGCAAAGTTGTTGTGTCAGCCGGTGATTTGTGCCCTGCCACCGCTGACTAACGTCTTCTTTAATTCGCTGGCTCCCGTTCATTGCTTCCTTCCTTCGCTTTTATCCTCCGCGCAGTTATAGAGAACACACAAAGGAAGCCTGATTAGCGATAACTCACAGGATGCCGGGAACAGAACTCATTAAGGGCTTGGGACCGAGCTGCGGCTATCTGGGATGTGATCCGGCGTTATCAGAGGAATATGTGCAGGAAGAAACTGCGACATTCCGTCATCTAGAAAACTAATCTCCGGTACAGTACCATCGCCAATTAGTCCGGTCCCACTTTCCCTGCCCAGACGGATATCGCACACCCCATTAGAAGTTTCCAGTAAAAACCAGAACGCACGGGATCCCTATGGTTAGTGATGCTACACAAGCATAGCATACATAACGGTGTGTATACAGCCTGGACAGTGGGACTGCACACAGATCGGCCCACACATTGCATTAGTCACTGCTAATGTACGCATTTGGCTCCAACCTTTCTAAAAGGTAGGATGGGAGATTAAACTGAGACACAAAGGGTTTAAGGTTAGTCGAATAGGGGGCAGAAGGTTAAGTCTCTTACAGAGCCAATGTAGAGATTCTCTGTATCGGGATGCCGAGGTCGGTGTATTGACCCCCAGAATCCCCCGCCACTGGTATACCAGATGGAATATGGGGTCAAAGTTGCAAACACAGTGTACCATCCCCCAGCGTAAGCTCTGTTCCGAGGACTACTTGTTACTCCAGCCACATAACCACACAAAGCAGTATTCCCGCGGTGGAGTCAACATCATCATCGGAAATATAGTTCATCGTCCGCTTTAGAAAGACTGCAGCCTCGTGTAACCTAGCATCACACGCTCTGAATAACACGTCTTCTATTAGTATGATGACCTTAATTTAAAGGGTGCAGCTGGAGGGATCTGTTACAGTGGTTTACCCATCACGCTGGGAACCGTTGCCTAAAATGCCAGAATCCCGAATGGATGATTTCTATATCATACTGGGTTTACGGTGCAGTGCTTTGCCCATGTCACGGGGATGCGTAGCAGCGATCTGCTTTATCAGCTGCTGTTCCGTGTTCTGTCTATTGCAGAGGAATCCGTTGGGGTGCCTTGCCTAGGACGCTACAAGTCACTATGGCCGTCTGCCTACCAAGCCGGCATCTGCTGCAGCATTTAGTGCTGACATTGCTATGCATCTCTCCACCATATATAGGGAAGAGGCGATGAAACTGGACACACAATGGACTCTGCTCAGATACCAAGATCTGTGCATGTCACTGTGAAATGACAAACGCCAGACAACAGTCTCGCTGTAATGACAGCAGTCTCCCCCACACAGGCACTATGCAGTCTATCTCCTTGACATGTTCTGTGATTAAATAAAGCACAGTCTATTGAGGAGCCGGGAAGATAAGAGAAGTCTTGTTATTACAATGCTGAGATGTGAAGCCGTTATTTATCCCCTGACACATGAGGACTTCCAAGGCACAGACAGGGAAGGATGGAAAAATCAGGACTGCAGAGCAACTCTGTGCTGTCCGTCATCAGAGCTGCAACGTCATCATTTGTTTTAGTCGGACCATTAACCCTGGAAAGCCAAAGTGATGGCCACACATGCGTAATAGTAGTCATCAGCAGGACCAAAATGGCGGAGAACGGAGACCTTTATCATTCAATATTGAAGGCATATTCTCTGAAAGCATACTAGCAAATATTGGGGGGTCAGACCACAGCCGATATCTCCATACAGATGCGTGCCAATACATCCAGCCTCAATAAGCAGCCGCCTGACCACGATGGAGCAGCCGCCTGACCACGATGGAGCAGCCACCTGTTGCCGACACACCAAATGGACCATCGTAGATCCCAGTATTGGACACTATACATTTATCCATTTGTTACTGGGGTTTTTTTCCCCCCCCTCTTTAAATGCCTGTAGGTTTTCTACAGCAGCCACGGACATGAGACATAAGCAGAACGGAAGCATTTGCAGAAGATCAATAACTGCACTCTATAGTCACTCGAGGAAATGAGACCACTGCCACAAACTGGCCACAAGTTCCCAGGACACGATGCAATCATCTACACCTGTTATCATTAGTGGGTAAACATCCATCCTGAATGCAGCTCTTGGTGGCCATCGGCTTTCTGACCTTCAATAGGAGAACATTCCTGTAATAAGGCTTCTCCTTATCACACCAGCGTGAGCTCCGCAGCATCTGTCACACACTGGCAGGCAGAGGATGCAGAGCTGCATACCGCACTGGCCAGAGTGAGGTGATAACATGTCACTGGCTGTATTTATGCAGCTCTCCTACAATCGGGGGGTTGTTCCAGCTGTCAAGGTCACCTCAACAGGAAAGGCTACAGGTCCTTCCAGCACTTAGTGCCTTCTCAAAGGGACTGGCGGCCGTTCCAGTAACTAGGACCTTCTATAGCACCTTGGTTTCCACCTACACCCATTCACTAGTATGGTCAGCGGTTCCTTTGAGGACTCATCAGTGTAACAGCTACCGGTTCCATGTGGACGTTCTCTTCCGCAGACTGAGTTACCCATGCAGAATGTGCTGCAGTGGTAGTGCATGTCTGCTGGATGATTGCGGGCGATCACATTTGTCACTATGTATGCGGTATAAATAGAGGATTGTAGCTTTCTAATTCAGGTGGGTTATTGTTAGGCTGCACATACGGTACCTCCGGACTCACAGATTTTGGTTCAAAGCCCCAACGGAAGTTTCCCAAAAATCTGCTTCTTTTACCATCTAATCGTCCCTAGTTCCCCTTTGTGCTGGCTCCTTATAAGACAACACTGTCAGTGGTATATTTGTATTGCTGTATAAGAGAAGCAGAATGGCTGAATATATACTTTAATATACACTGTGGAGATCATGAAAAGGTGAACGCAATTTAACCAGAAACAGCCATAAACCATATCCTTAAAAATTATATTTGTAGTGCCAGGTATCTTGTAGTGCCAGGTATCTTGTATAATTCTTCATGGTGCACTATGGTGCTTAGTATGCTCATGGAGCCAGGGCATGTGGTCACTTGTAGAAACACAAGTGCCAGCATGCCTTGGGTAAAACTGGTATGCCCAATCACCTCACATTGCTCAGGTCATGCTGAGACTTCTAGTACACCAGGATTAAAAATTTTCCCTTTAATTTTAATATGAGTTGTGGGGGAATGGCTTCAGTGCAGTCAGGCAGTGCGAAGTGCGTGCGGTGGTGGTGCACCTGGGTTTATGTAGATCCTATCCAGCTTGGGCTTACAACCCTGACTGGCTGCGGGACCCGTTGCAGGTAAATTCCCTGGTATAGTACCCCCTCATCCAGCTGGCATGGGATACATGTACAGACTCTATTGAACCCCGTTCCTAGAGGAATGCACCAGGGAGATGCACTGTGGTCTGCATACAGACAGACAGACGAACAGAGCCAATGTATTATAAGCAATCTGCGTGTCAGCTGGACGTGCAGCCACCAGTACACGGGGGGCTCTATTACTATGTACTGCCCAATGTGCCGCAGTCAGGTCTCACCGGGTAACATGTTATCCCCTAGTCACTCAATAGGGGATACAGTTACGACACCTTAAATAGAATCGACATGCGTGCCGAGCGCAGCAATGCACTTTGACGGTGTCCATGTCGGCATTCGGAACAAAACAAAAAGTGAACCTCAAGGCAACCTCGCTGTCGACCTTGCCAATGCCGACCTAATGCTTGTGTCATCCTTCCAACACTGTTGACCTATTTCAAGTGTCCACTTAAGCCCTGTTGACCTTCAATGGTCGACCCAATGCATGTCAACCTAGATAAGGTGGGCTCAATGACCCAAATCCCTCAAACGATCTTCAGCACAATCTCAGCACTGTATTACTCAGAGGTGACTCCCTCCCATAACATTGTATCCGCACACAGTCGGCCGCTGTAACCTCCTATAACTATGTATTATACAGTGCATAGGATGCTGAACACCACAAGCAGAGACAGCCCCGGCCACCATCCTGCCAGAACCACATGCGCGCTCCAGAGGCACCGGGCACATGGACAGCACCAGTCTCACAGCAGCTACAGACACAAAGGTTCAGAGAAGCACCTTGCGGCCGATATTATTAACTATACTTGGCAAATAGGGTCTCCTAGTGTTTATGGGACGTTTATGGTGCATACACACTGTGCGATAAAATGAGCGAGATCACGCCATGTGTATGCTGCACCCTATGGCTGATGCACGCTCCCACCGGTCGTCTGCATGCCCAGACGATGGAGTGAATCGTTAACGAGGGCCATGCAGAATGCCACATGGGGACCGAGCGGCCAATATCGGTGGCTGCAGGGATCACAGGCGTGTCATGGAATGTGTACATTGTACCAATGCAGCAAGAGATGTGCAGTGAGTATAATGCAGTCATGTAAATCCAGGAAAAACACTAGACTGGCCAATCCTGGAATCGGGACCCTGGTATTTAGCCTTAAAATTACCAGGATTTGAATCCCAGAATTGAGGGATGAGATTGCACATGCGCTGAGATGCTGCCCCCATCTCCAACTGTGTGGCTCTGCGCAGCGAGACGTGATCAGAAGTCACACTGCACCCCTGCACTGCCGGTCCTGGCCCCACCACTGCCCCGCACATTTACTCACATGGAGCAGCTGGGAACGGCAGTGCAGTGGTGGTTTTTGTTTGTTTGTTTTTTAAATAGGGAGGCAAATCCCGTGGGTTGAGTTTTTTTCCAATCCTGAGATTTGAAAAATTACCCTGGGATTGGCATCCTTACTGCCCATCCGTGCCCGTCAGGGAACACCAATTCCTTTGTTGTTTCTAGGTGTTATTTTGGGTTCATATTAGGTTAATGACTTGTCCATCTTGCAAGACGCACTTATGAAGAGCAAAGAAGCGATTTTAATCTGCCCTGTAATGATTATTATTCTCATGTTTGCGTATGTTTCCTGAGACAGGCTTGTAATTAAGATGCTGTTTCTGTGAAGGGGCTTCCAGGCTCTGTTCCGGCTGCTGGTTTCACCTTCACATTCTATTTAGTGTGAGCAGATCAGAGAGATGTCCTGTAACATGGAGGAGGAAACTCGCAGCCACTGTACCGGGGCCGGGGCATCTGCAACACATAGTACAGGGTATGTGTATTCTTAGAGGCTGCGGGAGATGTCTGTTGGGGTGTGCATAGGTCATTAGGTTGGTTTTTGTGTGTGTCCAGAACGACATGGACACAACATGCTCACTGTTTTGGAAAGGTTGGTTTAAAAAAAAAAAAACATAAACACGTCGCCCTTTTTCATGTTGACCCAATACCGGTTAGGGTGCGGGAGGGAATATTAGACATGGTATTTTTATTTTTTTACCCAAATTTCAACACAGTTTACTTGGACACCGTATTGATGCTCTGCGCTCGCCATGCTTTGGGCACAGTACATCGCTGCTCTCGGCACACTATTTTATTCTCCCACCACGCCCTAGTAGATGGTAGGGCATGAAATACCACATGGCGGCATATGTCTGCTAAAAAAAAAAAGTGAAAAACCCCCATGTCGACCTTTTGACTGTCAACCTAGTACTGTATTAAACTAATGACATATCGACCTTGGCTCGTGTCTACCTAACGACTGTATACCGCTGCGGGAAGGATTCGTTCAGGTTAGAGTGCTGGAGGGGACAATTAGGGTACCGGAGCAGTGGGTTAGGCATAGGCTGCCGGAAGGGTTGGATATAGATACTTGCCTCATAGTATAGTAAAAGAATTTCAGCTGCCCCCTGTGATGACCACCCAGCCTGTAATCCAACATTTATACTCCTGGTCCTCGCTTGTGCAGACTATAGTCCCATTACCCCAGCACTAGATGCCGCAGTCCTGTTACCTCAACACTCAGGACTGCAACCTCACTTATTGCAGCATCGTTACCCCAGCATTAGATGCTGTGCTGAGCGAGACTGCAGTTTTGTTACCCCAGCACTAGATACCGTCCTGAGTGAGGTTGCAGTCCTGTTACCCCAGCACTAGATGCCGCACTAAGCAAGGCCGCAGTCCTGTTACCCCAGCACTAGATGCCGCACTGAGCAAGGCCGCAGTCCTGTTACCCCAGTACTAGATGCCGCACTGAGCAAGGCCGCAGTCCTGTTACCCCAGCACTAGATGCCGCACTGAGCGAGGGTGCGGTTCTGTTACCCCAGCACTAGATGCCGCACTGAGCGAGGGTGCGGTTCTGTTACCCCAGCACTAGATGCCGCACTGAGCGAGGGTGCGGTTCTGTTACCCCGGCACTAAATGCCACACTGAGCGAGGGTGCGGTTCTGTTACCCCAGCACTAGATGCCGCACTGAGCGAGGGTGCGGTTCTGTTACCCCAGCACTAGATGTCGTACTGAGCAAGGGTGCGGTTCTGTTACCCCAGCACTAGATGCCACACTGAGCGAGGGTGCGGTTCTGTTACCCCAGCACTAGATGCTGCACTGAGCAAGGCCGCAGTCCTGTTACCCCAGCACTAGATGCCGCACTGAGCAAGGCCGCAGTCCTGTTACCCCAGTACTAGATGCCGCACTGAGCAAGGCCGCAGTCCTGTTACCCCAGCACTAGATGCCGCACTGAGCAAGGCCGCAGTCCTGTTACCCCAGTACTAGATGCCGCACTGAGCAAGGCCGCAGTCCTGTTACCCCAGCACTAGATGCCGCACTGAGCGAGGGTGCGGTTCTGTTACCCCAGCACTAGATGCCGCACTGAGCGAGGGTGCGGTTCTGTTACCCCAGCACTAGATGCCGCACTGAGCGAGGGTGCGGTTCTGTTACCCCGGCACTAAATGCCACACTGAGCGAGGGTGCGGTTCTGTTACCCCAGCACTAGATGCCGCACTGAGCGAGGGTGCGGTTCTGTTACCCCAGCACTAGATGTCGTACTGAGCAAGGGTGCGGTTCTGTTACCCCAGCACTAGATGCCACACTGAGCGAGGGTGCGGTTCTGTTACCCCAGCACTAGATGCTGCACTGAGCAAGGCCGCAGTCCTGTTACCCCAGCACTAGATGCCACACTGAGGGAGGTTGCGGTCCTGTTACCCCAGCACTAGATGCCGTACTGAGCGAGGTTGTGGTCCTGTTACCCCAGCACTAGATGCCGCACTGAGTGAGGTTGTGGTTCTGTTACCCCAGCACTAGATGCCGTACTGAGCGAGGGTGTGGTCCTGTTCCCCAGCACTAGATGCTGTACTGAGCGAGGGTGTGGTCCTGTTCCTCAGCACTAGATGCTGTACTGAGCGAGGCTGCATTCCTTAGAAGTGGAATGAAGATGTTGCCTGTTATCTGCTATATGGTGGGGATGATGACTGCAGGAATTATTGCTTTAATATTACAGATCTGTTCTCTGCAGACACAGGCCACAACTATTGGAACCTCAATATTGGCGGCCTTGAAAGTTTATTAAATCAACTAGCGCAGAGGGAGAGTCCTCCGTCCAGATACAGTGACCCTGTAATGTAGTGCGGCAAGAGAAGCGCACAAGATTGAGCAATATGTCTGTGGCTGTAATTCATACATGAATATCCATTACAGAGTATTTATTTGTAATCATATATTCATAGAAACTGCAGCTTATGTTTGAGATATATGTATACTCCATATACACTTGCGTCCATTCGGTCCAAACTTCATTAAACCTGTTAAGTTGGACTCATTGACCACCCTGTGCTTTGGCAGGAAAGTACGGGTATGGCAGATATACGCGTATATGACTACATATGCTCAGGCAAGTAGCATGCATTTATTTCTGCACAAGATAGTGGATCTGGGATATGAATTTTATTGTAATCTCCAATTGTGGGTGATGTTCTCGCCCCCGCCAGTATCACACTTCCCAGCTGCTCAGACTCGTACAATTTGTTTGCAGCCCAATATAGCCTTGTACAAAACTGTGCAAAAAGTCGGGGTGACATTGGAACCAATTCAATGCCAATGACTGACTAGTCTCGGTAAGATAGAACAGCTCTAACTCCGCCGCCGCCTGCCTGCCCTCAGTAAGATAGAACAGCTCTAATACCGCCTGCCTGTTTGTCCTCAGTAAGATAGAACAGCTCTAATGCTGCTGCCTACCTGTCCTCTGTACGATAGAACAGCTTTAATGCCACCTGCATGTCTGTCCTCAGTAAGATAGAACAGCTCTAATACCGCCTGCCTGTTTGTCCTCAGTAAGATAGAACCGCTCTAATGCCGCTGCCTGCCTGTCCTCTGTACGATAGACCAGCTTTAATGCCGCCTGCATGTCTGTCCTCAGTAAGATAGAACAGCTCTAATGCCGCTGCCTGCCTGTCCTCTGTACGATAGAACAGCTTTAATGCCGCCTGAATGTCTGTCCTCAGTACGATAGAACAGTTTTAATGCCGCTGCCTGCCTGTCCTCAGTAAGATAGAACAGCTCTAATGCCGCTGCCTGTCTGTCCTCAGTAAGATAGAACAGCTCTAATGCCATGGTTTACAGAACAATATTACATTCCTATATTAATCATGATACACAACCTTTGTCATAAATTATATACCCACCCATGACAGGCAGCACAGAGGGGTGGCGAAGTACAGTATAAAAGGCCATCTGAATGAAAACTTACCCTGTGTGAATTAAAAGTAAATTAAAGTGGTCAATTACTACATTTCATGTCTTGAGACACCACAAACATTTAAACTGTGTGGTGAGCGCAGACCATCTGTTCCACCAATTGATTTTATAATTCTCAAAATTGATTAATTGTCTGTGGTAATTGAACTGGTCTGTGGTAATTGATTTAGAGCAAGCACATGTAAAATATTCCCTGTGGTTAGCCAACGTCCTCCGCTAATAATGTATAGAAGTGTATGTCACAGCGACCCCTGCTATTAGCTGTCAGTATGGATGTGCAGGGTCTTTACCAGTGACCCCTGCACCAGAATGTGGACCTCACTGCTAGAAGGCCATGCCCAGTGCGGAGTATCTTGTGAAGCACATGCCTAGGGGCTCCCCTTTCTGCTAATCGCCAAAATAGGGCCTATACACTACAGACAAAACTTAGCCGATATGCAGAGTTACAACTGGGCAAAGGTTTGCTGGATGTAACAATTGACCATTCTCACAATGGGGCAGATGTATTAAGCCTGGAGAAGAGATGAACTGGAGATAAAGTGAAAGGAGATAACGCACCAGCCAATCAACTCCCAACTATCATTTTCAAACTCAGTTCATTGGCTGGTGCTTTATCTCCCTTCACTTTATATTTTCTCCAGGCTTAATACAGCTGCCTCACTGTTAGGAGTCATAGGGGAAGATGTATTAAGCTTTAACAAGAGATAAATGCAAGGGTGATTAGGACAGATAAATGTCCAGCCAATCACCTGCTAACTGCCATGTTACAGCCTGTGTTTGAAAAAAGTCTGTAAGGAGCTGATTGGCTGGCCGCAAATAACTGTCAGTTTCCAGACCACCCAGCAGGTTCACAAGAAGAGTTCACCAACGGGCAGGCGGATGGTTTTTCCATATAAATCTATAATGAAGCAACCAGTTACAGAACCAATATTCTTCTGCCAGTCTACAGCCCAAATTGGAGGGTTGGGGTGGAAATGAATGTTCCGCCTTGGGGTGTCCTGACCCCTAAATCAGCTCCTGGTAATGCCCCCAGATGTGATGTCCCAATGAACGGAACATGAATGGTAGACACGCGGACTGTAGATAAGAAAAGTGGATCAACAGTAGGGAAAGTCCAGATGAACTGGGCCAGAACCAAAGTAAGAGGATCAGCACACAGGAAAACAGGATCCAAGCTGGATCAGAATCAAAGAAATCAAATGAGAATTCAGACTATAGAGAATCAGAACCGTAGGAATGGTAACCTGCAAGTTGCTAGCCTAATACTCTGGTACAGATCGGTGAACAGAGCCGCCTTATATACCATAACTAATTTGTATTGGCTGAGCTATGTGAAGCCAGCAGTCATGTGACTGGCCCGTTAAATCCTCAGCAGCGCTACATTCCAAAGTATGAGGCCTGAAGCTACCGATGGGAGACTGGGAAAAAAAGACTGCATGGAAGGAAAAGGACGCTCCAGTAGTGGTCCTAGCAAGCAACATCCAAGTGCCAGGTACGGTGGTGCTTAGATGGACTCCAGAAACTGCACATACAGTATGTCTTCTCTGGGTATTATCAGTGCATGTAGTATACAAGTGGATAACCGTACCTTGGGGCAGCACATGAAGAAGACTGAGGGTCTGGGTAGAGAACCATTCCCGGTCTCCCGGAACTAACATGGAAACTATTCCTCTGATCTGCAAAAAGCTTGCAGCAAGAAGAAGCCTGGTTAAGTAGCCTCATGTCCTAATGTACTGCCTACAGTCAGATCAGCAGGGTGGTCTGTACCATTATACACTCCCGGGTATTGTCAATGGTTAGCAAAAGTTAATAATTAGATGGATGGCCAGGTATACAGTATAAGTCCACCTATATAATGTCGGTTATTACAGGGCATCAGATAAATATTCCACCCCTCTACATTACAGAATCCATCATTATCTTACCCTAGAGTGAAAGCATACGTACTTCATCAGAGGCAGTGATTGTCTGCCGGCCCTAAGATGACCTTTTTTTATGTCGACCTTTTGCTTATGTTAATGTCAACCTTGTGCGTGTCCACCTATTGGTGTTAAATTGTCAATGTAGACACAGTCTGTCCTTTGATCTGCACCTGCGACGGGTGACTTACAGCCTGTGTTACACATCGTGCCGTTTCTCTAAATGCACCAGTAAGTCGAGGGGAAGTCTTTCACCATAAACGTGTTTTATTTAATCTCGCAGAGTGGAGACGACGTCTATAAGTCAATTCTCGGTTACCCAGCTTTATTGAGCGCCGAGAGGGACTGCGGCAGTGCGCTCAGCTGCGGCAGACGGCATAAATCTGACTTTTAATTGAATAAAAAGTAATTATAGTGAGGCTGGGATGCAGAGCCATAACAGGTGGTGCGTGGTGTCCTGTGAATGTAAGTTATCTCCAGATGTGTTCAGCTTGCTGTATTGCAGAGCAATGCTCTGCAATGTCCTACTGCATAACGGCCAACAGCACAAAGCTCTGACCAATTTTGCTTCAAATCCCCCTGTGGCAAAATGCTCTGCCCCTTCCTTCCACATACCCCCTCCAGGATGCTGAGCTCTGAGTCCATCTAGCAATTAGACCTGAATTCCAAGCACATTTCCTCGGGAAATGTCCAAATTAAAATAAATCATATCCCCCCCCCCCAAGCCTGTAGATGAATATAGATGAGCGATGCCACAAAGAAAGGAACCGGGACCAGAGCCCCCTACGGAGTCTGGGAGCCCGGCACATCTGGAGCCCTGATTAATTCATGTTTAACTCAGGGAAAAGGGGAAATAAATGACTACAGAACATCGTCAGGTTCTGCCATCTGCACCCACAAATATCACAAGGCACAACTTAAGAGACACGCAATACAACCAGCGCTAATGCCAGTTCTCGTACCACACCGGTGCCAGATGGCGCACATCAGATTCGGGGCTTGTAACCTTTTCTCGGTGTAGCACTTGGAAATAGTTTCACTTATATTTATGCCTTTCACTCATTGAATATATTAAAGGTAATTCATTAAATGCCAGAACAGCAGAGTGTTGTGTCTTTGGATTGCTGCAACACTTGGGTAGCTCAGAGTGTTGCAAATAAGAAATTACAGTAGCAGGATACAAGCCCGCAATTAAAGTTGGGTACACACTGGACAATGTGTACCCTCCCTGAGATCGGCAGCGCCGTGACCCTGCGGGGTGCTGACATTGGCAAGTGCATACACGAGGGCATGCACTGACACTAGAGGAAGGAAGATTCAGGGGAAATTTGAGGAAGAATTAATTCACAGAAAGGGTAGTGGATAAGTGGAAGTAGAACAATTTAAACATGCTTGGCATAGGCATATTGGTATCCTTACAGAAAAATAAGGCTCAAAAATGGTTTGAGGTAACAGGTTTAAAAAAAAAAGGGACAGACTAGATGGGCCAAGTGGTTCTTATCTGCTGTCAAATTCTATGTTTCTATACACTCTTGCCAATGCCAGTTGCAATGATCAATGGTGGGGGAGGCCATCCTCAGATGTCCCTCAACGGATGACATCGCTAGCAAGCCACGGGGTGCACAGAGTTAACAATACCGCACTATGCACAGGAAATGGTCACTCTGAAACTTTGTGCGAGGAACATGAATCTCAGTTATCAGACAGATTTCTCAACAAGCTATGTACTTAGTAGATGCAGGATGTCTGACTTTATGGTTTGCTTTACAATGCAGAAATGAATGCACAATGCACATAGAGAATAGACAAGGACAGAACATACCATGGACCCTGGAGAAGACCGATTCTTCCTTGTCGTCGTTGTAGCTAAGGTTGTGGTGGTCTCCATAATGGTCGTGGACAATTCGGGAGGCATGTTAGTGGTTGGCGTTGTCCCGAGGATGGATGGAACCTCTCCCACTAACCTCACACTTCCACTGATATTGATGTGAGGATTATGCTCTGCTGACATGTGCAGGACCTTCAGACCATTGTAGTAGATACCAGAAAGCTGTCCCTGGAACGGCCTCCCCCTATCCTTTCCACCAATGGCTATCTGCGCTTGAGTATTGAAGATAGTCAACGGTCGCCCTACAGTGACACAGTAGAGGGAAACAGTAAGGTTATGAGTGTTCTACCTTCACCCTACAAGGTTCCCCGGAGTGGGTGGGTGCATCACCTGAAACCATTAGTAGACATTTTATAGAGTAACAAAAAGATGGAACCTCCAAGACTACAGACCTCTACTTTCCAATAAGGATTGCTTGTCTGCTATTGTGGACCACAACAAGGAGAGCAATATACAAGGAACAATAACAATTCCCCCCATTCTCAGTATTATCCTGAAAGGAAAGAACAACCTATTTAAAACCAAACCCAAACCTATTTAAATTTAAGTCTTTAAAAAAAATTCCCTGATCTCGTTCTAGAACATTTAATTCAGATTCTGTTGTTAACATTTCTTGAAGCCCAAATCGGACTTGTCAATTTACATTACTGACATTAGACCACTTTAAGATCGTAGAACAAACATTCGGTCTGTTCACTCGGGGGCCTTTGATGTATTGACCTCCTTTAATCATGTCACTGACATTAGTACACGGTGCTTTAGGAAGTGTCTAGAAGCCATTTACTCTCTTCCCAGCGTCTGTAGACTTGATAACGGCTAGGCCAAGATTCATTAACAGATCGTGCATCTCACAGACACCGATCAATATCTCCCATAGACCTCAGTGTCCCTGGCACCTCCATAGATCCGAGGACTGTTATTTTTCCGCTTCTCCCTCCCACTTTAATGTGAAGTCATTTGGCACTTAAGAAAGAAATGGTTATAACAGAGGAAGGAAAGCAGTAAAAATAGAAAAAGATAAAAGCACAGGATTAAGCGTGAGGCTCACATCAAGGGTCAAATTATAGAATGAGGAAGAGGGGCGATATCCACGCTATTTCTGCTCGCTGCCGGCATGGCCGCCCCCTGCACTAGGAAACCGCTGCGAGGGAAGGGCTCGGCTACACTGGGAAGCAGGAGGATATACAGAGAGTTAATTAGAGAAACCGAAACTTGCCGCAGAAGGCATTAAAGCTGTAATGTGTAGTCTTTATTGCACCACTAAACTCGTATCATAGGATTTATTTCCCGAGACTGTCCTGCAGCGAGTCATCTGTATCGGCAGCTAAATCATCGACAGTCTACAGGATACAGGACTTTGGCTCAAGACACTTGGCAGTTACAAAAACATTGTTTAAATGGTAATATCGGAATCCTGCAAGAGTTTGTGCACCAAACAGCACTCCTAATGGGGTTTCTCGGTCTGCACCGAGCGCGTGGTTCTAGACATGCAGCCTGCCCTAATTGTTAGCAGTGAGTCGCTATACACATGGATGCTCCAACAGTTAGGTCTTTAAAGCAGCAACCTCCAACTCTCCACCCTACGGAACTGATCGGGTTATCGGTACCTTTTGCAACGCCAGTTCCCACTCTCTTGAACTCAGGATTCAGAAGTCTCGTGCCATCTTCCATTCCTGAGATACTGAGCCCTGGAAGACAGGGACCCCGGTATGGATAAAAAATGTCTGCCGGCAGTTTCCGGAGAAACCTCAGCAGCCAAAACACAAAAAAAAAAAAACGATCAGCCATCCTCCGACCACAGGCGATGTTGGGGAAAAGTGCAGCAGGCTCAGTCAGCAAAGGGTGCTCAGAAATGCAATGTAGATGGGATTGCTGCTTTAAATGAGTAACAATGCCCCTTATGTACCAGCTGTGGATGGGCGGACAACCGTCCCTGGCACGGCGACTGCAATAAGCCATCTGGAAAGAATTTCGTGGCTCGAAGCAGTGTCCGTGGCCACAGGCGACAGAACCAGACTTCATTGCATCACTGCGCCTAGTATCACAGCTGGATCATGGGTCAATGATTAAATAAGGAGATGGAAAATACATTAAAGGGTCTTCATTAAACCCAGATATCAACTAGATGGACAAGGCATTGTGGTGATGCTGAGAAATGGTGGCTTCAGAGTATAAACCTTACAGCGGAGATACAGAACGTCAGTAGTTAGGCCAATACCATTCCGTTCCTTTACCAGAACCCATCAGGATTATTTGTTTTCTATGGTTACCTAGAGCAGTCCTCCAGGGAACTCGGCCATGTCCAGCCAGAGCCATAACAGACCAATTAATAAAAACGAAACAAGGTGGAAAAACTGTAAGGAACAGAATATACCAAACTCCTCTGCACCACCCATTTCTAAGCATAGCAAATTATCTGGGGGGGGGGGGGGGGGGGGGGGGCCATTAGCGAGCACGGACAAGGCGCTGTGCAGTCGTGGCAAGGGTCACATGACAGTCAGGCAATGCGCTTCCCTTACGTGGCAAGCTTAGCGGTGGAAGTCGCCAAGTTAATAGGATACTGGATTAAGACCGGGTACTTAACATTGTTCAGAGTCACAGTTCACAGCGGACCGAAATTTAGTGCAAAATTGTTTTGCATTGGACGATTCTTGCTTTACATACAGATGTGTCTCCATATACATGGTGTCTATTTGCCATGTGACGCTCGGGAAGACTTGGACGCTCAGCCTCGAGCAAGTGAAGCTGTACATGGGCACATCTGTACACATTTAGGGTTCTAGGCAGAAAACTGTGACTCGGGGAAGAATATTAAGTCAGAGCCAGTTCTTTCCTCTGCAAGCTCATGCAAAGTGCTCTGGAAGAAACCACAAACGTTCCCTGAGACGCTGCGTTATCAGGTTCACGGCTGTCTTGGGCATTAGATAGATATAACTGAGCATTTCCTCAGCCTACTGCATTTGTAACATGGTCTAAGACCAGACAGTTGCCATCTCCAGGTCTTCAGCTGATCTATCTGAAAAAGGTGTGACCGCTCAGGCCAGAGACAGACGGACAGAACCAGAGGACAGCTCTATAACCTGAGACATTAACGTGGCATATTAGCCAAAAGCCTCTCGCAAGAAACACTAAAAATAACACACATAAATAATTCAGCACGACACAAATGGAGAATGCAGCGTCTGCACAGCGACTTTGTGAATGAAGGACCCAGTCTGACGGATCATGCATCAGGCACCATAAAACATCAGCAATCGATGGAGCACAGACAGCAGAAGGGCTCATGCACGTGCAGCGTAACACCTAATCGTGCCCTAGGCGTACATGTTAAAGGGACATCACACAGGCTCAAACTCAGTCTGTGATTGGCTGGCAGCGCCTCGGATTAATCCACGGAGATCGCTTCTTTCATAAGCAAGTTTTTGCATCCCAAAGCTTTAATCGTTTGCATAATTAAACACCATAAATGGCAGTTTTACCTCATTAACTCAATAGTGGGTTATGAGCCCGTTTAGCGGATTTATAGAGTAGTTATTCATTAAAAGCATCTCGGTTGAAAATGGTTTAATAAAAGGTTCCTATAATCAGCATTTACACTCTGGATTAGAGGTGATAAGTTATTTTCCATTTGGAAAGTCAGTAAATGGAAGTTTTATGATTATTACTGATGACATATTTTACTCTCAGTCCCATTAACGCGTGTGATTTGTACTTCGGGGCCCTCGGAGAGCGCGGCCCATGGCATGCGCATGCAGGGGAGGGAGACATGCAGCCGGGTTAGTTACCTTTGTCTTGCTGCCCATCGTCTGGGTTCCGGGGTAGTTTATAGGACAGTTTCGGTTTTTGGTGTAGCTCTGTGTTCCCTTAAGGTTTAAAAAACAGCGATATTAAGGGTTAGCGATATTAAGGGTTAGCATAGCCGGCCCTGCATTTCTAATGGTCATCGGGCTTCAGAGGTGAAGGATTGAGACGGCCCAAACCTGAAATATTGATGGCAGTATAAAGGCGAGGAAATAATGTATCCAATTACGCTAGTCACATTATAGTGTATATACAGTATTATATAGTACACGCGCAGGCCCACTCAGCATTATACAGAGAATGCGCTGTTATTACTATCTTGCTTCCAGTGTTGCTTACACTCTATATTCCCTATCACACACACACACACACACACACACACACACACATTACAGAGCACAGATCAGTCACATCAGCTCCTGCACCAGTGGAGCTTACACTCTATATTCCCGATCACATGTACACAGACATTACAGAGAGCGTATCCATCACATCAGCTCCTGCACCAGTGGTGCTTACACTCTATATTCCCGATCACATGTACACAGACATTACAGAGAGCGTATCCATCACATCAGCTCCTGCACCAGTGGTGCTTACACTCTATATTCCCGATCACATGTACACAGACATTACAGAGAGCGTATCCATCACATCAGCTCCTGCACCAGTGGTGCTTACACTCTATATTCCCGATCACATGTACACAGACATTACAGAGAGCGTATCCATCACATCAGCTCCTGCACCAGTGGTGCTTACACTCTATATTCCCGATCACATGTACACAGACATTACAGAGAGCGTATCCATCACATCAGCTCCTGCACCAGTGGTGCTTACACTCTATATTCCCGATCACATGTACACAGACATTACAGAGAGCGTATCCATCACATCAGCTCCTGCACCAGTGGTGCTTACACTCTATATTCCCGATCACATGTACACAGACATTACAGAGAGCGTATCCATCACATCAGCTCCTGCACCAGTGCTGCTTACACTCTATGGCCCCTATTCAGATCTGATGGCAGAACAAATTTGTTCTCAAAATGGGCAAAACCATGTGCACTGCAGGTGGGGCAGATGCAACACGTGCAGAGAGAGTTAGATTTGTGTGAGTTATTTTGCTTCTGTGCAGGGTAAATATTGGCTGCATTATTTTTACACTGCAATTTAGATTTCGGTTTCAACACACCCCACCCAAATTTAACTCTGCGCATCTGGCCCACCTGCAGTGCACATGGTTTTGACCATTTTGAGAACAAATTTGTACTGCGGTCAGATCTGAATAAGGGCCTATATTCCCTATCACATTTACACACATTACAGAGAGCGCATCAGTCACATCAGCCCCTGCCCCAGTGGTGCTTACGCTCTATATTCCCTATCACATGCACATACAGTATAGCACACACTGTACTGTATACAAGCAGCCAGCCTACCAGTAGGGTTATAGATTGTAAGCTTGTGAGCAGGGCCCTCATACCTTTGACTGTCTGTGAATACCCTGTTTGTGGCATCACGGTCTCCTTTTGTAAAGTGCAATGGAATATGCTGCGCTAGATAAGAAACGGTTAATAAATAATAACCCCACACATACAAACGCTGCACAGATAAGACCCTGGTCTGCTATTGAATGCATAATGCAATAATGCTAACTACTATGGCACCATACTACCTTTAGAAAGTATGTGGCTGAAAACAGGTCCAAAGCTTTGGGGGTCATTGCTGGAACAACCATAATTGTATTTAGTAGCTTGAGATGGTCTTACATGTACCATAATGATGCATGGATGTAAGAATGTCATATTGACCTTAGCATTTGGCGTAGCAGACACAGTAGCTGCATTCACTAATTGTTCCCTGTATGAGCAAAACATAACGTTCTGTCCTGTTTGCCATCCAGCACTTATCCCCGTTCCAAGGTCTCCAGTTTAATTCAAGATAACAGCATTAATTTGACCAATCAGGTGTAGTCTCCAGGGACTTCCTCATCCCCCTTTCTGGCCTGAAAAAGACAAGTGTAATTTCTAACTCGCAGCTTGAGGAATAGGGAGGGGGGGGGGGGCGCTCTGCTGCTCCGCTCCACCAGGAAAATACACACAGAACCCGCTGCTGTGACAAGGGATGCAGCACCTGTCAAAGTCACTTACACGGGATGTAAGTAAGAGCCCAGCGTCCATCTACTGGCAGAGGCTCTGTGTCACCGTGGTGGGAAATGTCTGGACCGAACACATACAGATAGAACTGGCCCAAGGAAATGCACCAGGAAGGGTTAAGTGTGCACATAAATCCCTACTCCTAGAGATTGGTCCCTGCCAGATCTCTATAGTGTGCCACTGCCCCCAGCCAGATCAGTTCTCTGCATGGTGTCGTGGATCAAAGGGTCGACAGTCTGTCGGTCCCATGATAAAAGAAAAAAAAAAAGAAGATAAGACACAAGCAAAAGGGTGACAGGAGTTTTTTTTTTTTTTAGTTTGGCGGTCCATGTTGACAGGTTCAGACATTGACCAATTAGTGTAGCGCAGGCTTTGGGAACATAACAGTTACCAGTCGTGATCCATGTGGACCGTAACAAATGGAAAAATTCCAACAAAAGAAAAACATGAAACTCATGTGGACTTTTTCATTGTGTCTACTTTGTCAATGTTGACCATATGGTGTTGTAGTATTGACCGTTTACCTATCATCCGGATACTGTGTAAGTGTAAACGGATGATACTGACGGGATGCCAGTGTTAGAATTATTTCTCTGAGCACATTAACTGCTTAATATAACACATTTTATAAACATGTATCCCGGTTACTTATGATGCATTAAATGTTACATTGCTTTGCTGGTGCACATATGGATGTATATTACAGCTATATAGGAGGTGGCTGGTTGTGCTGGTACGGATGGAGCTGCACATCCCTTGCTGTGGCGGTGGTGCACATATGGATGTATATTATAGCTATAAAGAGGCGGCGGGTTGCGCTGGTACTGATGGAGCTGCACATCCCTTACTGCTTTGGTGGGCACATATGGATGTATATTACAGCTATATAGAGGTGGCTGGTTGTGCTGGTACGGATGGAGCTGCACATCCCTTGCTGTGGCGGTGGTGCACATATGGATGTATATTATAGCTATATAGAGGCGGCTGGTTGCGCTGGTACTGATGGAGCTGCACATCCCTTGCTGCTTTGGTGGGCACATATGGATGTATATTACAGCTATATAGAGGTGGCTGGTTGTGCTGGTACGGATGGAGCTGCACATCCCTTACTGCTTTGGTGGGCACATATGGATGTATATTATAGCTATATAGAGGTGGCTGGTTGTGCTGGTACGGATGGAGCTGCACATCCCTTACTGCTTTGGTGGGCACATATGGATGTATATTATAGCTATATAGGAGGTGGCTGGTATGGATGGAGCTGCACATCCCTTACTGCTTTGGTGGGCACATATGGATGTATATTACAGCTATATAGAGGTGGCTGGTTGTGCTGGTACGGATGGAGCTGCACATCCCTTGCTGTGGCGGTGGTGCACATATGGATGTATATTACAGCTATATAGGAGGTGGCTGGTTGTGCTGGTACTGATGGAGCTGCACATCCCTTACTGCTTTGGTGGGCACATATGGATGTATATTATAGCTATATAGAGGCGGCTGGTTGCGCTGGTACTGATGGAGCTGCACATCCCTTGCTGCTTTGGTGGGCACATATGGATGTGGGCTAATGACTGTCGGGATCTTGACTGTCGGGATCATATACCACACCCAGGAGGTGGCTGGTTGTGCCGGTACTGATGGAGCTGCACATCCCTTGCTATATACAGCTATATAGAGGCGGCTGGTTGTGTCATACTGAAAGAGCTGCACACGTCTGAGGACACAGATGAGATGCTACAAATATGTCGCCACAGACTAAACCGCTCCTGGAGTCTACTGAACATATTGCAGCCGACAGAGCACAAGGACGATTTAGTATCAATAGCGCATGGACAAAGAATTCTCCTGACTTCTGTCACTTCCCCAGCAGGACTGATCAGCAATCCCGGGGCCCACTGAGATCCATCTGCTGCTTTTGTTCAAAGTGCTGATTGATTCACTGCAAATTATGACAATTATCATAGATTCCGCAGGGTTTTCAATGTACTGTGCAGGTGGTCCCATCCTTTACGCTGCCCCCATGGCTTCATGTGGGAGTGATCAGCCATCATCTCTCTGTATGAACTCTCTTTCAAGTGATCAGACTCTTACCAGCAACATCAAAGTATACAGACCGTTCTAAAGCAAGACCGCTCTCTCTCTCTCCCCCCTCCCAATTCAGAGACCTCTACCAACACAGCCATAATGCAGAGGCCACCCCCCCCCCCATCTCCTTCTCATGCACAGCCCCCCCCCCACCATATCTTTCTAATACAGCACACTTTCCCCTCTAACCACCACCTCCTAATACACACACCTCTACCAACACAGCATAATGCACAGCTTTCGCCCTCCGTCTCCTCCTAATGCACAGCCCCTTCATCTCCTTCTGATGCATAGCTCTCCCCTCCATCTCCTCCAAATGCACAGCTCTCTCCCCTCCATCTCCTCCTAATCCAGCACACTCTTTCTCTCCATCACCTTCTAATGCACAGAACCCCAATCTTCTCCTAACGCACCGCCCTCTCCACCTAACACACCGCCCCCTCCTTTCCACCTAATGCACCGCCTTCTCCATCTAACCCGCTGCTCCCCTCCTCCTAATGCACCGCCCTCTCCATTTCCTCCAAAAGAACCACCCTCTCCTACTCCACCTCCTAACGCGCTGCCCTCTCCTCCAAATGCAGTGACCTCTCTTCTCCTTCTCCTCCTAATGTACCGCCCACCTTCTAATGCACCACCTTCTCCTCCGAATGCACCGACCTCTCCTCTACACCTCCTACCGCACTGACTTCTCCTCCTCCGAGTGCACTGACCTCTTCTCTCCATCTCCTCCTAACGCGCCAACCTCTCCTCTTAGCATAATCAACCTCTCCCTCCCCATCTCTCTCTCTTAATCCATCTCCTCCTAATACACAGGTATCAGTATAGACCAGTGGTAGCCAACTCCAGTCCTCGAGAGCTACCAACAGTTCACATTTTCCAGACAACCTAGCTGCTGCAAAGATGCACTCATTATTTACCAACACATTTTAAAAGATCCACAGGTGGAGCCAATTACTTCACTTGCGATTCCGTGAGGAGATCTGGAAAACATTAACTGTTGGTAGCTCTCGAAGACTGCAGTTGGCTACCCAAGGTATAGACCTTCACCTCAGTCTCCCACCACATACAAAAACACAGTGCTAACAGGGAGGGGGGCGGTGAGACCCTCTGCAGATCCACCTTCCAGCTTCCTCTTTGCTCCGCAATGTTCTCTAATAACTGTGTCCCCGGAGGTGCGCTCGCTCAGTCTGCCAGCAGGTAGTGTGATCTCCTCCTGGTGTCAGTGTTTAATCTCTGGCTTACTCGGAAGTTCACAGTCTGCCCCGAAAAAGCTTATCAGCTTCCGAGAAGCTTTTACAGAGAGGAGAAAAGAGGCTCTTTGATAGCAGTAATTGTATTCAGCTTGTCAGATCACAGGCAGGAGAACAATGATCCACAAGATCAGGACGGGAGGCAGTAATGAGAGTACACAGTAAGTGCTGCAAAGTTATTCTTTTACTCATTTTAAATGAAGGGAGTTTGGGAAGAAAGTAATCATTGGGGGGTGCGTGATGTGAATACGGCCGGCTGCGCTACATTTGCCACGTAAAGCTGGGTACACACTAGTAAGATCAGGGGGGAGGAACACGACGTTGGCAAGCACATACAGTACACACTAGTTGAAGGCGATGTGTATACCAGGTGAGAACATGGGGGGAACGACCTGTTGCCGGCACGCACATGCACACTTGCTGATGCCGACCGCATCGGAGCTCGGGCAATAGCCATGCTACGCTAATTGGGGGTTCATGTCAACACAAAAGCATGTGGAAAACTCATGTCCACATTTTCATGTGTCCACACAGGCTGCCATTGACTGACAGCTAGGCAGAGTGATTGGCGGGATCTCACATCCAGTGCCACAGATGCGGAAGATGGCATCTGCCCTCCGTAATGGGAAGGGGTGGACAGGATTATGCTTCTATGGCTTATCGGTGATCTATTATATAGCGGACAAAGCACAATGATAACCCAGACCTCAATTACATAGCTCACAGAATAAAACTGCCCTATAATTAATAAAAGGACATAAAAACATAAATAAAATAAACTTGATGTTGCCGCATGTTCAATATCCCTCCAGAGAGAACACGTGTCCCAACCAGTGTAAGAGTCTGGCTTGTGTTATACCAGGAGGCGTCAGCTCCCCCCAATCACATACTAGCTATATCGCTTCCATTGCCCAGAGGCTCCTGATTGGTTGTGGTTTCCTTGCTTGATACCCAATAATAGTCAGTACTATGGATATACCCAATTGCAACGGAGGACCAGTCCCGCATTACTGGGAGCGTCATTCTTCCCTTCAGGGAATAGTAGTTAGTGACACAAATCATTGTTACGTCGGCAGTAATGACTGATACCCTTGTGCCAGGTGCTGGTACACACCAGTAGGGAATGCCAGTCATGCCACACAGCAGATCACTGCAACATTACTTTATATACCCTGCAATGAGCAGCTAAGGAATAACGATAAGAAAAAGCTTTGTAACATAACATATCACACATTGGTCGCAGGTGAGGTGGTATGTACTAATGCCACACTAGCGATTGGTCGCACACAGAGCGGTGGCAGTGATCCGATTATTGCCAGTTGCTGTGGTATTTTCCATCTGTTCTCTGCCCATCATCTGTCGAGAACATTGTGGTTGGGAGTTCTCCTGTGTTTATGGCCACAGACGGATCCAGCTCTATGTATCGCTATGGATAACTGTCAGCTTTGATGTTAACACACTTCCCGCACTCTATGCCCAGCCACCTTCCTGGCCCATTCTACTCAACCTCCACTTGTGGTCTTCTAATGAACAGTGGAGCCCATGGAAACTCAATAAGCCCCTGAGATGTGGCACACTGAGAACCACAACGCAGTGGAACCTCAACTCTGCCACACAAAAAACCTGGCCACAGCATAACCCTATGCCTGCCACACAAGAAGCTTGACCACAGTCCCTCTATCACGTGGTAAGCATTGCCACAGCACAACTCTACATTGTAACCATAGGTTGGCCACACAAAAGGCTTACTACAGGAGAACCCCCCTTGCTACAAGAGAACCCCTTCCCTGCTCCACATGTACCTGCTCTATGGTGTAACACCTTCCTTGCCCCACTAGTACCCGCTCTATGGTGTAGCACCTTCCCTGCCCCACTAGTACCCGCTCTATGGTGTAACACCTTCCCTGTCCCACTAGTACCCGCTCTATGGTGTAGCACCTTCCCTGCTCCACATGTACCTGCTCTATGGTGTAACACCTTCCTTGCCCCACTAGTACCCGCTCTATGGTGTAACACCTTCCCTGCCCCACTAGTACCCGCTCTATGGTGTAGCACCTTCCCTGCCCCACTAGTACCCGCTCTATGGTGTAACACCTTCCCTGTCCCAATAGTACCCGCTCTATGGTGTAGCACCTTCCCTGCCCCACTAGTACCTGCTCTATGGTGTAGCACCTTCAGTGTCATGGATTATTTAAACAAGCATATCTGATGTGTTTATTTTTCAGATTATGGCGATACCCGGAAATCCCCCCAGCCTTCCCCCTTCTGTCAAGGTTTCCCATTCAGTAACAGACTCCCAGAAGTCTCCCTGCAGTAGCCGGTTACATC
The DNA here is from genome assembly GCF_055691185.1 of Crinia signifera. NCBI lineage: Eukaryota > Metazoa > Chordata > Amphibia > Anura > Myobatrachidae > Crinia > Crinia signifera. The sequence continues at coordinate 55,872,361 of NC_139228.1, forward strand.
CATAGCCTACACTGGAGGAGAGAAGACAACACAGAACATTCTCCATGTGCAGTAACTGCCCCACTCCAGACAGGATCACCAATCTCTGCATGGGACAGTGCGACAGGAAGCACTAATGTAGTGTGGTTACCTCCGGGGTAGTACTCGTTGATCGGCCAATTGTCCACTTGCAGAGTTGCATTTCCACCATTTCGAGTGTACTTCACCACGTGGTAATTACCATCATTAACTGGGGTACTGTCTTCCCGAATGGAGATGTCCATTAGCCCAATGTTGAAGGTGACACCAACTTTGCCCTGCTCCTGCACAGAAGGAAATAGAAGATAAAGAAACAATATTGACTACTGTACTACAATAGAGCAACGTCACTGCCCCCCGTTATTATATACTGTGCCACATCCACCTGCCGGCAGCCCATCGTGCGAATGTACACCAAGTTGTTTAAAGATATCAGAAGTATATACAGTATGTAGAGCTCTTAGTTACCCTTTCTAACCCATTTACAGGGCTATGATTGGTGTCTGCCTTGATTTTACCTTTCCTTACTGGACAGGGTTAACCCCTTCCCGACATTTGACGTACATTTACGTCATGGTCGGGATGTACTTCCCGACACATGGCATAAATGTACGTCATGACTTTAAAGTGTCACTGCGTCTAGAGACGCAGTGACAGAGGGACGATGTCTGCTGTCCCTGACAGCAGACATGTCCCTGCATGCCCAGGGGGGGCTGCGATGCCGCCCCCCCCGTCGGCGATCGCTGTGATTGGCTGTTCAGTGTGAACAGCCATTCACAGCGTTTTCCTGTGTTACCAGCGAATCAGACGCTCGGTAACACAGGTGTCAATCACCGCCGGGCGTCAGGGGGCATGAGGGGGTCATCGGTGACGACGACACCTCACCCCACCTGCCCCCAAGGCTGTGATTGGTCCGTGGGACCCACGGACCAATCACAGCCAAGGCGCGACATTTAAACTAACGGTGACTGCGCTGCAGACGCCATTCCGGTCTGGAATTGCGTGCAGAGCGGTCACCGTGCCTATCTGCCGTGATACTGACCTGATCCTTGCAAATACTTACCTGATCCTTGCAAATACCTTACCTGATCACCTGATCACTGCTTGTAGCGTGCTGGATGCTTCCTGGATCTGACTTGTGACTTCCTGCTGCTGCTGCAGTGTGATAGAGAGAGACAGAGAGAGATAGAGAGATAGTGATAGAGAGTGCTATATTTTGTGTCTACTACCCCCCCTTTTTGGGGCTGCAGGTTTTTTTTTTATATATATAACTCAGTGCTGCTGCTGCAGTGTCATAGAGTGATAGATAGTGATAGATAGTGAGAGATAGAGAGATAGTGATAGAGAGTGCTATATTTTGTGTCTGCTACCCCCCCTTTTTGGGGCTGCAGGGTTTTTTTTTTATATATATAACTGTCAGTGCTGCTGCTGCTGCAGTGTCATAGAGTGATAGATAGTGATAGATAGTGAGAGATAGAGAGATAGAGAGTGCTATATTTTGTGTCTGCTACCCCCCCTTTTTAGGCCGGAGGGTTTTTTTTTATATATATAACTGTCAGTGCTGCTGCTGCAGTGTCATAGAGTGATAGATAGTGATAGATAGTGAGAGATAGAGAGATAGTGATAGAGAGTGCTATATTTTGTGTCTGCTACCCCCCCTTTTTGGGGCTGCAGGTTTTTTTTTTATATATATATAACTGTCAGTGCTGCTGCTGCAGTGTCATAGAGTGATAGATAGTGAGAGATAGAGAGATAGTGATAGAGAGTGCTATATTTTGTGTCTGCTACCCCCCCTTTTTGGGGCTGCAGGTTTTTTTTTATTTATATATAACTGTCAGTGCTGCTGCTGCAGTGTCATAGAGTGATAGATAGTGAGAGATAGAGAGATAGTGATAGAGTGCTATATTTTGTGTCTGCTACCCCCCCTTTTTGGGGCTGCAGGTTTTTTTTTTTATATACAGTATACCTGTCAGTTGCTGCCAGTTGCACTGTCAGTTGCACCAAAGGTTGTGCACCTGCTGCCCCTCACTGGTAATCAGTGTCGCATCACTGATCACCTTTTTTTTTTTTTTTGAGGGTGCTGTGGGGTCTTTTTTTAATTTTTTTTTTTTTTGATCAAATTCCTGTTGCCTTTGAGCGCTGTTCAGTGACGGACGTTACTGACCAACATCTGTGCTCAATTTTTGGCGCAGGACCTTTTTTTTTTTTTTTTCTGCACTACATACACACTACACACTACATACTACATTGAAATAAAGTTTGTACCCCCCCTACACTATACACGTGTTGAAACATTTCACTACCAGAAACACAAAAATAAAAATGGCATCCCAAATGTCATCCCAAATGTCATCCCAGCAGTCATCCAGAAGAATGTATTCAGCGGAGGAGGCATATGCCATGCTTGCCTCTGACTCTGACACAGCCAGTGAGGCAAGCGGGGAATTTGAAGGATTCGTCTTAACCTCATCTTCCTCCTCTAGTGATGAGGGACCCCCTCAAAGACGCCCCCGTAGAGCAGCTGAGACCCCCCCCCCCAATAATTGATCTCGTATGGACCCCACCACCAGACAATTTTGAGCCCCAGGTTCCTGAGTTTTTGGCCATCCCAGGAATCCAATTTGATTCAGCAGGTCTCAGAGAAATTGACTTTTTCAAATTATTTTTCTCTGATGATTTTATAAATTTAATGGTGGACCAAACTAATTTATATGCCCAGCAGTTTATTGCTCAAAACCCCACGTCATCATTTGCTAGGTGGACCCCTGTAGATGCAGTAGAGATGATGACGTTTTGGGGTCTGGTGTTTCATATGGGCATAGTAAAAAAGCCAGAAATTAGGCAATATTGGAGTACAGATGTTCTGTACAGCACCCCACTTTACCGTATGGCCATGACCTGGACTCGTTTTGAGTTAATCCTTAAATTTTTGCATTACAACGATAATGCACAGTGCCCACCCAGAGATGATCCCACCTTTGACCGGCTATTCAAAGTCAGGCCGGTCATTGATCACTTCAGTGCCAAATTTGAAGAGATGTACATCCCAGATAAATTCATTTGCATAGACGAGTCCCTTATACATTTTAAAGGAAGGGTTAAATTCCGCCAGTACCTTCCCAGTAAGAGGGCAAGGTATGGCATAAAAATGTATAAGCTGTGTGAAAGCACCTCAGGGTACACTCACAGGTTTAGGGTATATGAAGGGAAGGATTCAAGAATTGAACCGCCAGAATGCCCCCCCTCCCTCGTAGGTGTTAGTGGAAAAATTGTCTGGGATTTAGTGCACCCCTTCCTGGATAAAGGTTATCACCTCTATGTGGATAACTTTTACACCAGCATCCCCCTGTTTAAGGCCCTTGGTTCAAGAGGTACAGCAGCTTGCGGTACTGTGCGCAAGAACCAAAGAGGCCTCCCAAAAACGCACATTGCCCAAGTAATGAGAAGGGGTGAAAGCAGGGGAATATGCACCGAAAATATGTTGTTGGTCAAATATAAGGACAAGAGGGATGTCCTTATACTGACAACAATTCACGGAGACAGTACCACCTCCGTCCCTGTACGAGGTACCAGTACCCACACCTCAAAACCTAATTGTATCCTGGATTACAATAGGTACATGGGCGGAGTGGATCTTTCAGATCAGGTACTGAAGCCGTACAGTGCCCTGCGGAAAACAAAAATCTGGTACAAGAAGCTGGCCGTGTATATCATCCAGATGGCACTGTATAACGCTTACGTGCTATTCCGTTCTACCAGCCAGAGGGGGACATTTATGCACTTTCAAGAGGAAGTCATAAAGGGCCTAATATTTGGGAACCAGCAGGCAGAGGGCCCCAGTACTTCTAGTACTGGCCCCCGTATTGTACCAGGGCAGCATTTTCCTGATGAAATCCCCTCCACTGGAAAAAAGGGCAGGACACAAAAAAGGTGCAAAGTTTGCTATAAAAAGGGAATAAGAAAGCAAACTATTTTCCAGTGTGACACTTGCCCCGACAAACCCGGCCTATGTATAAAGGAGTGTTTTAAAATATACCACACATCTATGGATTATTAGGTTCATCATTTTACGGTGCTTCGGGGGTCTTGCTAATGCCACATAGCACCCACCATTCATTCCACCAGAATCTGAGCCGCAAAATCCAAAAATCACTCCTTCCCTTCTGAGTCCTGCCATGCACCCAACTGGTATTTTTTGGTCACATATGAGGCATTGCCGTACTCGGGAGAAATTGGGGCACAGATTTTGGGGTGCTTTTTCTCCTTCATACCTTATGAAAATGAAAAATTTTGAGCCAGAACTGCATTTTTGTGTAAAAAAATGTAACTTTTCATTTTCACTGCCCAGTTGTATCAAAATTGGTGAAACCCCTGGGGGTTTGAAATGTACACTATACCCCTAGATGAATTCCCTGAGGGGTGTAGTTTGCAAAATGGGGTCACTTGTGGGGGGGTTCCACTGTATTGGTGCTTCGGGGGTCTTGCTAATGCGACATAGCACCCACCAAAATTCCACCAGAATCTGAGCTGCAAAATCCAAATATCACTCCTTCCCTTCTGAGTCCTGCCATTTTTTGGTCACACATGAAGCATTGCCGTACTCGGGAGAAATTGGGGCACAGATTTTGGGGTGCTTTTTCTCCTTCATACCTTATGAAAATGAAAAATTTTGAGCCAGAACTGCATTTTTGTGTAAAAAAATGTAACTTTTCATTTTCACTGCCCAGTTGTATCAAAATTGGTGAAACCCCTGGGGGTTTGAAATGTACACTATACCCCTAGATGAATTCCCTGAGGGGTGTAGTTTGCAAAATGGGGTCACTTGTGGGGGGGTTCCACTGTATTGGTGCTTCGGGGGTCTTGCTAATGCGACATAGCACCCACCAAAATTCCACCAGAATCTGAGCTGCAAAATCCAAAAATCACTCCTTCCCTTCTGAGTCCTGCCATGCACCCAACTGGTATTTTTTGGTCACATGTGAGGCATTGCCGTACTCGGGAGAAATCGGGGCACAGATTTTGGGGTGCTTTGTCTCCTTCATTCCTTGTGAAAATGAAAAATTTTGAGCCAGAACTGCATTTTTGTGTAAAAAATGTAATTTTTCAGTTGCACAGCCCAGTTGTATCAAAATTGGTGAAACCCCTGGGGGTTTGAAATGTACACTATACCCCTAGATGAATTCCCTGAGGGGTGTAGTTTGCAAAATGGGGTCACTTGTGGGGGGGTTCCTAACTTTTAGCATCTTATGGTGCCTAGAAACCTACATGGTGCCTAAAAAATAATCTCATAAAAAGGAGGCTCCAAAATCAAGTAGGTGCTCCTTCTATTATGAAGCCTGTGGTTTGGTCAACGTGCACACTAGGGCCACATATAGGATATTTATGAAAACAAAAGAATTGGGGGAATCAATTTTTAGTCACATTTCTCTAGTAAAATGTACTGTGTTCCTTAGAAAAATGTATTAAAATTGCAAATCTGCAAAAAAAATGAAATTTTGAAATTTCACCTACACTTTGTTTTAATTCCTGTGAAACACCTAAAGGGTTAACAAACTTCCAAAATGCTGTTTTGAATACTGTGAGGGGTGCAGTTTTTGAAATGGCATCATTTATGGGGGTGTCTCACATACAAGTCCCTCAAAGTCACATCAGAACTGAACTGGTCCCTAAAAAAATCAATCAGTGTTTGACATTTTCTTGAAAATTTGCTATTCATATTGTAAGCCTCCTAGTGTCCAAAAAAATTAAAAGGAAGTTGAAATAATGATGGAAACATAAAGTAGACATATGGTCTATGTTAGTTGTTAACTATTTTGAGTGGTATGATTATTTGTCTCACAAGCAGAAAATTTAACATTTTGCAAATTGCTAAATTTTCCATTTTTTTCCGACATTTTGGTATTTTTCACAAAAAAACACAGACTGTATCGACGAAAATTTACCACTAACTTGAAGTACAATGTGTCACGAAAAAAAAATCTCAAAATCACTGGGATAAGTAAAAGCAAAAAAAAGTTATCCCCACTTAAGTGATACATGTCAGATTTGAAAAAAAGGGCTCGTCAGGAAGGCAAAAACATGCTGTGTCAGGAAGGGGTTAAAGATTACGAGTCCCTCTGCCAATGCCCAATCTCACACAATAAGAACCGGAGTACATTCCATTCCAACTGAGCATAAATGTTACAGCTTCATCCTCCGCTGCTGCGCCGGTTACTGCTGCTTGGGGACCAATCCAGCAGCACTTGCAGATAAGATTCAGAAGACATCTGGGAGCCGGCAAACACAGGCAGCCGCACCAGGGATCACATAAATGCAAATATGGCCCCGCTTCTATCACAATTAAGTGGTAGGATTTGAGGCGGTTTGTGCAGGAGCCGCGGCCCCGTCTCCCACCAGTACTGATATTAACGCAACCTCTCCGGGTCTCTGCGCAGCCGTATATCGCTCCACCTCTGTCACAATGCTCAGGTGACAATCACAGAAGAACTTCCAGCTAAAATAATACTTTAGAGCCCAATAGGAGAGTCACAGGAGCAGAGCAGGTATTCGGTCCACAGGTCAACACCATATGGTCCACACATGAAAAGGTCAAACTATGGGTTTTTTTTTAACTTCCTTTTTATAACTTTATCATGCTCGTCCATTTAGATGACCTCTAACTGGGAATGGTAACACGTGCAACCATCCCGACACATGCCGAGCACAGCAAGTCACCCAGCCCTACGCACGCCGATTGAGGCAACTCACCCAGCCCGACGCACAGCGAGCGCAGCAAGTCACCCAGCCCGACGCACGGCAAGTCACCCAGCCCGACGCATGGCGAGCGTGGCAAGTCACCCAGCCCGACGCATGGCGAGCACACTATTGGGGGTCCGTGTGCTGAAATCTACAAATCAACACAAAAAAACATGAAAAACCTTTTCATGTGCTGACTATTGCTGCGTTGACCTTGTCCACGTCGACCATTTCTCAAGCCAAGACCATATGAGAAGCCGGCATCACCCGAAGGAAGAGCAGGTCCCTGCACGGAGCCGGCACCAGCCCCATCTAGCCTATGCCATGGCTGAGAGCATGGGGCTGTGTGATACTATCACACCCGATTATGACAACTCACCTGCAACTGCAGGTCAGGCTAAAGGTGCCCATACACTATCCATTCCGCACTTAATTAGTACACATCGCATGCCTTGTGCATGCGATTCGATGTAAAGCTAGTACAAAAAGTATGTGCAGCACATACTTTTTGTACCGTACGATGAGATGCGCGGGAGCGCGCATCTCATTGTACAGAACGGACGGTCCGGGAGAGACACCTTTAGAGAGAGTCCTGCTCATAGGCAGCTGGATCCTGGAGTATGTACAACAGGTGTGTGGTGCCAAGCTATGCCTCTCCCCATCACCCACCACCTACCACCTACCCCTTCACACAAGCTGATAGTCACCCACTGCCTTCTCCTGCCACCGTCTGCCTCTGCCACTCACTGCCTGCACATCATCCTGTTTTCACCCTCTCCCAGTCCATCTCTGCCTTCCTGTCACCCACCGTTTTCCTAATGACCCTCTGTCTCACCAGTCACCCTCTGCCTCTCCCTTTCACCTTCAAAGCCTACACAAGAATATACATTTTCATGTATTTAAAAACACATTCAGGGTCAGAGGATCAGAATGGAGCTCAAATCTGTGATATGTAAGAAATTAAGTGGTCGCTTCGTTTTCTTGCCTCCGCCGCGTGGAGCATGCACAATCTGCTGGGGCACGTGTGCTGGCCATTCTGCGGTAACTTCATGGGGTCCTATAAATCATTTCTATTGTCAGACAGGGTCCCAGAACCAAATGCAGCGTCTCTGGTGAGCAGCGTCACCTGGTTGGGGATTGTTTACCTCACCCGCTGAAACGTCATTATTGTATAGTGACAGGAGAGAACAGAAATGCAGCGTCCCCCTTGCACCCAGCCTCTCACATTGCAGAAGGCTGGAAGACTAGCGAGCATACACCACCGCCAGCCCGAGGATAGAGTGACTTGGACAGAAGACTTGCAGCGCCCACCTCTCTCTCCGCGTGACAGCAATTCTGTGCTTAAGAGCAAGGAAGGACACTTGGGGAAATAGAGGCGGATTACACATGATTACCTGAAATTTGTCAGCCCTGTGATCTGCGCCCATCAAACCACCCACACACTGAAAGATCAGTCAGTCATTCTGGAGGATGCATCATGCAAGAGGCTTTCAAAGCCCATCCCCAGCCATTCGCTCTGGAGTGCACGGGCAGCCAGGATAGAAAAGCAGGGACATCCGAAGCACATGGGAGACAGGATGCAATCAGGACATTATGGCTGCCGGCTGATAGAGTATGGGTTAGGGATGCCGATCCCGAGATTTAGGGCATTTTTGGCCAGGATTTGAATCCCGGGATTGGAGGCTCCAATCCCGGGATTACGGGATCGAAATGCACATGCGCATTTGATCCCCTTCTCATTGTAGCACTGAGCGGGCTGGGGAGGGGGCGGTTAACTTAAAGACTGGGCAGATGCGGTGGTGTTTGAACACTGTGTGGTTGCGCAGCGTGACCTCTAACATCACGCTGTGATGCCTGGCAACAAGGTTGGGTGGTTGCGCAGCGTGATAGGAGTGATCACATCACGCTGCCCAGCCACACACTGATTCCCACGCCACCGCTTCTGCCCGGACACAGTGTTACCCGCCTCCTCCCCGGCCCACTGAGTCACCTCGCCTCAAATGCCGCCACACATTTCCTCTATGCTTAGGAGGTAATTTATTAATCATTGGGCTATCAGGAGGCCGATCCCGGGATTGACCGTTTTTCAATCCTGAATCCCGGGATTGAAAAAAATGGCCTGGGATTGGCCTCCCTAGTCCGGGTGGCCACAAGTGCGCAGGAAGCAGACAAGGCTATTTCCTTATATAGCACATGGAGACCCTGTATAGAAGAAAAGGGGAAGCAGAGAATGAAGGACAGAGATCCAAGTCTGCACGGACCATTGGGTTATACGTACAGGGTAATGCTGGACAGCAGATGCATCAGTGCAGCCTATTATACCTATATGAGGGAAGTGGACAAGACTCATTGAATCAAAAAAGCAAGAAATTTTGTGACTGGAGTAAATAAATGTATATTGTTTCTGTGAATGGTAAATACTGGCTGCTTTTGCATGAAGCCCACAGATAGTAATCAGCTTTCTTCTTCCACTGCAATTTAGAAATCTCTCTGCACGTTACATCCACCGCACCTCCAGCGCAGCATGGTTTTGCCCATTTGCATGCATTTTTGCTTTGCTAACAAAAAGCTGAATCAGACCAGATATGCAGTAACTATTTTGATGCCAGATTAATCTGCAGACAAACCGCTAATGACCATCGGATTGTGTGGTGCGCAGAACATGGGGCTGCAGTGCACAGAGGAACAAGTTCTAAGGCCCCGAGATGCTCCTCAATCAATCGTCAGACCTTGTACAGTGTCTGGCAGTAATCCATTTCTCATTAAGCCCAGGCGCTAGCAGGACCCTGCTGCAGCGCAGCCATCACAGGATGCTTGTCAGGAGATCATGATGAATCTGTCTGTAATTAGGCACTTTTGGGTTAATCAATTTCAATTTCTACTTTGACTACGACACAAGAAATCACTGCCGGGTTCCTTTGCTGCTTGGTGCCAACCCATACACTATGCCAAGCTGGTTGGGAGCAAGGGCAGACACCGCAGGGGATCTGCAGTCTACACGGTGATTGGTCATACATGTAGCTGGACTGTGTGTGTGTGTGTGTGTGTGGTGGGGGGGGGGGGGGCACATACACTACCGTAGTCCCAGGGAGAGGCGCCACAAGTCAATAGCAAATTCTGGGTAATAAATTCTCAGCTGCCGCTGGAACAGGTTGATAAATTGCCCTGTGTAGTATTGGCAGGTTATGAGTGGATGAACCCTGGAAGGCTGACGGCGTCGGCACACTGATAACCCTCATTGCTCATGTTCATCATCGCCTCTGGCAGTAATATTAGACTCTTTCCTAAGACGCCGTCGTCATTGGGGTACACCCTGCAGAGCATGCAACCTGCTCTGTCTTCCCCAGCAAATACAGCTAGGATATACCGCCCCAGGTCTACATAGCTGCAGAGACGCACCAACCCCAGGGGCCAGGCAGCCGACGCAACAAAAATAAAAGGATATGCCGACAGGCTGGGTTCTTAGGTCTTAAAGAGTCTACCGATTCCTGCGTTAACGGCTCCTAAATTCACTAATTCACCCACAATGGTTTCATGGTTGGGGGGTCTCCTTCCCCCCCATTCACTTTATGTATGAATGGCTTTATAACTATACAAGTCGGACACCTAGATGGATCATTGATCGGAGTCTAAGGGGTTAAAATAGGGACAGTGAAGCTCGGCCGTTTAGCTTCTGAGCTTCATTAAATGCAACCAAGTTTTATTTGATCCCTTCAAGTCCTGAACTGTGATAACCAGCGATGCAAACCTGGCACTGATGAGGCCCAATAAGGCAGGAACAGTATACACCTTGCACTGATGAGGCCCAATACAACAAATTCTACTATCATTTAAAGATACTGTCTAGATGCAGAGTTTACTGTACATAGAAGGGAAGTGCATGTAGGTGCTCCTAGTAACACAAGAGTTAATGATGTCTGTATGCTGACTGCAGAGGACAATGATCACAGGGTCATGTTTTACTGTATAAATCCCTCCCAAGGAGACAATGTGTTGGATCCGGTTCTCATCCCGACTCCTCAATGTCGTGTGCTGTATGAAAGAACCTAGCTTCCCACGCACGGACCCTGCAGAGCTGCTGTCACATTGTGGTCACCACCCAGGTAATTGTGCGGTCACAGTGCAGTCGGCTTCCTATTCCCTGTCCCCCAGGAGACCTGGGCACAGGTCCCTAACATGGCCACTCTGACGCCTGACATACACACTCATATATACATTAGAGAAAGAGATATATATGCAGCAAGGTTACACAGGACAGGCGGCCAGTATACATCAGGTAGATTCATATTTGCATGGCTGGGCAGTGAGTGGGCGCACATAGACCGTGCCCTCCTACTGCTTGTTCTACGTAGGTCTGTGCCCAGAACTTCCAGTCCACACAGAATTACATGTGAAATAATTAGCTCCACCTGTGAACTTTTAAAATGTGTCAGTGAGTAATGAGTGCACCTGACGGGTGACTTGGAAAATGTGCACTGTTGGGGGGTCCTGAGGACAGAGGTTAAGAACCACTGGTTTAGTCAAACAAGTAAACATGATGCCTCTTATTCTACAAATGCTAAACATGAGATTTAATAAAAATCCTAGGAGACTATACCAGTCACACCCTGGTATATGCAGATGTGAGAAACCACTGCAAAAATAAGCAATGTGGTAAGTAGCAATGAATAACCAACGCAATGCTCCAGGCGGACCTCTGGGCTATACGCACTGTACGTCTTGTGACCATCTCTGTCAATAGGGTGTCCCTGGCGAGGTCACTAGTTCTGTATGAGCGCCCAGGCCCTGGCGAGGTCACTAGTTCTGTATGAGCGCCCAGGCCCTGGCGAGGTCACTAGTTCTGTATGAGCGCCCAGGCCCTGGCGAGGTCACTAGTTCTGTATGAGTGCCCAGGCGAGGTCACTAGTTCTGTATGAGCGCCCAGGCCCTGGCGAGGTCACTAGTTCTGTATGAGCGCCCAGGCCCTGGCGAGGTCACTAGTTCTGTATGAGTGCCCAGGCCCTGGCGAGGTCACTAGTTCTGTATACTATATCATCAGTATACCAGAGGAGACATCTGCTGGTATTCAATCCAAGCAGGTGTGGATGCCCCCTACTGGCGGGGGAAGAACATCAGCGCTTTCTGGGGCCAAGCTGCTCTCATTACGTCTCTTTCCCGATTACTAATCCCCAGACAGCTTAATTGCAAACATTTCTCAGGGCAACGAGTTCTAAGAAAGATAAATAGGAATAATACATCCAGCATATACTCGCTCACAGGCAGCCACTCTGGTCACTGTCCAAAGACGCAACAGGACCAGCCAACCCCTCCGCCAGCACCCGGGGGCACCAACTGTGGAGTCGGCATATGCGCAGAAGTCTGGGCCGGGTTGCAAACCAAAAATTCTCTTAGTTATAATTTAAAGAGCATAAGGCGGCTCCCTCCCCTGGGCCGGCTGTATTCCTGCAGAACCTGATCAGTCTAATTAGTGACCCGAGGTGGTGAGGTCTCGTTACAGTGACTAATACACAAGCAATACACACAGAAGGAGGATTGCTGCACCAAGTGCCACCACAACTGCAGCAGAGTAAGTGAAGCGTATATGAATATCTATAGTGTCTCTCCAATGTACCTACAGAACCACATATTTCCACATCGCTCCTGAACACTTAGCGCTGAGATTCCTAATAAGGACAGTGAAAGAGGAGAGGCTGATTTACCATAGAGAGAGATAAAGTGGGGGAGTTGCCCCTAGCAACTAATTAGCTTCAAGCTATAACCTTTCTAGCAGAGTCTTTAAAAAGGCAGAAACAGATTGTTGTGCTGGGCAGCGTCAGCACGTCAACCCCCCCCCCCCCTTATAGTGGCACAATAATAAACGCAGAATGTGTAGTCGTTTCAAAAAAAAAAACAGAAATAAGTCAACAATAAGAACAAATAATGTAACGAGGATGACTATGTACCTGGTACACAATAAACCATCAACAGCAACATGCACACCGCCACCTACAGCTTGTACGGAGGTACTGTACCTAATGGTATCAGCCAAATGATTAGTTGTTATTTGTCTTTGTACGTAAGAGTGACAGCATGTAAATGACCAACTATTATTCCTTCACCATTTAGCACATTAAATGTGTGTATTATAATGTGTGTCATGCTGACTCCAAGGGCCCCCAGGGCCAGCCATTACCCACTGCCTGCTGTGCCCCGCCATAGCACAGCATTAAAGATTCACTACGTGTGATTCCTGGTCTCCCCACGGTGGAGTCAGCACAAGGCTCAAATCCTTCCCAGTTCTATTTCAGTCTCGTCTCCGACCTTGTGCTATAATATCAATACCGGTACAGAGCCGGATACCTGGAGTTATCCCTGGGCACCGTACTGGGGCAGATGGTCACCATGTGTGCTCACAACTACCCCAAACATAGCGGATCACACCTGCGGCTCAGTAATACCAGAGGCCTAGAACCGATGCCCCAAATTATTATTATCACTAAGCAAACGTCTTCCCCATAAACATGTATATGGTACAAATCTATACAACAGTGCGGGGGGGGGGGGGGGGGGTGACAACTACACTTTAACCTAGTCACCTACATGGAGAACTATGTACAGAGTGGGTGTAATAGAGGGATGTCTATACACTGTGTGCTCAATGGGGCACTTCTTTATGGTACACTGCAGCAGGGGGCATCAGTGATGTGCCCCCAGGTAATACACTACGTTAGGGGGCATCAGTGGGGCACTACCTTATGGTACACTGCAGCAGGGGGCATCAGTGGGGCACTTCCTTATGGTACACTGCAGCAGGGGGCATCAGTGGTGCAACTCTTCCTTATACACTGCAGCAGGGGGCATCAGTGGTGCAACTCCTCCTTATACACTGCAGCAGGGGGCATCAGTGGGGCGCTAGCTTAAGCTACACTGCTATAAATCACTAAAACGAAGTCCGTTCCATACGACACAAACCCCAGACGCAGGCTGTGTCTAACTTTCTCCCTTTGCAGGGTAATGCAACTAACAAGCACAAGGAAGACCCCCAGGAGAGCCGCCCTTCTACCGCTCCTGTGAAAATCAATTCCTGTCTGTTACAAACCATGCGTGAGCCTTTGAAGTAGAGTGGATCATGCAGACCACGTCCGGGAGCCAGGCTGGAGCTGCTGTCTAGATGCCAATTATCCTAGAGGGCTGAGGAGTCAGAGTGACACCGAGGGGTCATCTAGGCGCACGCTCTGTAATGAAAATACCACTCTGAGGGGCTCAGTAGCCTTCGCCGCTTCATATCAATTACCAGCTTAGGGCAGACAAGAGCAAACAAGAGGCAAAGTGCGGAAACAAAAGTCTGAAGGAACCTAAAAGGATGTGAGACCAATGCAGGATGGCGTCAGTATGGGCAGGAGAAAGGAGGACAAATAACTGCAGAGAGAAACCAGCATAGAAGAAGTCTCAGACAGACATTGAGAAGGGGGTGAGGTCCAGGAGGGCGAGGATAACGGGTTTGGGGACAGAGAAGAGGGTACTGGATGATTAATACAAGACTCCAGGAGGATGTGGACAGTTGTAGGGTGTAGTGGATGATGATTAAAAGGAGGGCAGGATGGATGGCACAGAAGGGTGGTGCTGGATGAGGAGTTGAGGAATGTGGGAGGTTGGAGACCATGGTGAGAGACATGACCAGGGCAGAAGCCATATTACTGAATGAGGAGGAGACCAAGTTGGAGAACAAGGTTGAGGGCAACTGATGAGGAGTAGGGGTGTGGGGGATTACTGGATGATGAATGAAGAGAGGCTGGGATGGAGAACTTGGGAGTGAGGATACTGGATGATGAGCAGAACTTGCTCCCAAATAGCTTTTCCAATTTGTCTGAACGGCCATTGTCCGCTTTCCAGTATGTGGGAGCAAATGGTTGCTTACCTTCCGCTACCATACATAACCAGACAGATCGGACACTTCAGGTGTGCACCCAGACACCGAGCTGGGGGGGGGGGGGGCGGCATGTACCTTTGTGACCGGCCACATTTCTCGGCAAGTAGTCCAGTTCCAGCAAGAGCTGCTCCGATTGACCCTTAATGCGGCTCTAACTGCCTGCGTCCCACACCGGTATTCTTCCTATAATAAGCTACTAAGTTAGATTGTGAAGGAACGGCCCCTCACCGGTCAGTGTGCCAGGTTCTCTCTTGTATTTCGCCTTCCAGCAGCTGACACAATGGCCGCTACGCACGGAGAGACCGGCGTAATGTGAGACGCGCTCATCCGCTGCTAGTTAAACAATCTTTCACTAATTGCCTGGCTAGGAAAAAAGAAACAGGGCCTACAGCTCACGGCTTAAGGACTGGCATGTTCCACTCATACAAATTACACCCTTTCAGCCCCTCTGTGGGGAGAGCGGGGGCGTGATTGGGGATTACACATGGTACCAATTTAGGAACTGGATTAACTACTTTCTTGCCAGTATATGCAGAAAGACGGACAAGCTGGCAATAAAGGAAAAATGATAAAACCCAGACATATTACTTAGAACGTAACACTGAGTGATCTTGCGGACACTTCACCACCCCAGAAGAAACCGCATCCAGCTGTGCAATGTTCTGCAGCGCATCTACGACCCGTCAATGCAAATATTTGGTCAGTCGGTGGGTCCTGAATACAGCGCGTTATTAATCAAGCTGGGAGCCGCTGGAAGGCAGGTCGTGTGAGAAAACTCATTACCAGAGAGAAAAAGCCACATTAATTCCTGCGGCTCGCAGCGATATGCGGTGACAGGGACACGGACACAATGACACCTACAGAGAGAGAGGCGATAAGGGACAGAGATCTCGCAAAGGGTTAATGAGCCAGCGACGCCAAGGCTGCCAGAACATGGAAATATACTTTGGGAACCTATAGTTACTGAAGACCATTAATTATTAATCAACCAACTGCTGAATTCTCGTCTCAATCCCTCACCATGGAAGGAGAGGAAATGGAGGAGTCGACAAGCGGAACGTACGGTGATTACCCCACATGGGGGCCAGCATGAGAATCTTGGTTGGAAATCCAAAACTGCATAATAAGCCGTTCTGAGCCCCCGTCCTGGGCTAATCACTTCCAAATGCATTACCAATAGGGTAGGGCCCTGCTCCCCATGGGGTATGAAATGACTGTATTATCCCTGGTCTGTGAGTTGAGGGTGGGGTCCCTAATGTATGACGGGTACTGTGGAGATTTAATGCCCACGATGAGCTGGAAGCTCCCGGTGGCTTTTCTCTGACATTTTATAAACGCCAGGAGGTCCCTGCATTGCATATAAAGTAGGTGGCAGGTGAGATGTGTGACAGTGTGGGATGCTATGAAGGAGAGGTAGGAGAGTTCCGTCCTTACAAAAGAAATAAGGATTAAATATGGTTTGAGGTAACATATTAAAAAGGGGAAAACTAAATGGGCCAAGTGGTTCTTATCTGCCGCCAAATTCTAAGTTTCTATGTAAGAAACTGAGGGGCAGGAGAGTTCCGCACGGCGCAAGGAACGGAGGGGCAGGAGAGTTCCGCACGGCGCAAGGAACGGAGGGGCAAGAGAGTTCCGCACGGCGCAAGGAACGGAGGGGCAGGAGAGTCCTGTACTGTGTAATAAATGTATGTTTAGGAGAGTCCTGTATGGTATAAGAAATGAAGAGGTAGGAAAGTTCTATACTGCTTAAGAAATAAATGGGTGGTTGAGTCCCATCCAGCATAAGAAATACATGGCTAGAAATGTCTACAATGCCCAACCGGTCCTCAGCACACCTGCAGAACAGGTGTAAAAAGCCATACTGTGGATTGGGGCACTGCGAGCAATAATTCAGAACCTGCTCTGCACCGGGCAGAATGGGTCCTGCACATGAGCAGTCCACGTGTCATCAACTTCCACCAAGTTGTACACAAACCAACTCTGAACAAGGTACAAAGAGTAGAACATGTTTAAGTAACCAAAACAAAAGTGGGAGGGGAGGAGGATCAGCATTGAAGGAGATCACCGCACATTAGAAGAAGCTTCCTTCTGATAATGTACCAGGGATGATGTGACCACAGTCTCTGGGATGGAGGTGAATGACCAAGAGTTTAATACCACTCGATAAGAGGTCAAGGTCCTGACTGCTACCCATCCCATCAGAAGGGTGTTGCAATGAGAACACATTTGGAAGAAGGGGTACCCGTCAACAGACGTCCGGAAGAGAGTAGGGTTGCTTTGAACTGGGAGCTGCTCTGTCTCCGGGTTTCCAATGTTCTGTCCCCACAAACACCTTGCTTCTCATCTCTGAATCCCCTGGCGCATGTCTGTCACTCTAAGTGACATCTGCAACAGCGCCTAGTGCCCAACAGCAGATTTCCCTCCCGTCACAGAGAGGTTTGATGGAATGGCGAGGCCATCCCCTATAGCAGAGCGACTCAGGCAGGGAAAGGCTGCAGTGTCCCACCAGGAGCAGAACAGATGGTTCTCTGTGTATAAATCATACCGAGTGCAGAAGGCTCATAATTAGGTTATGCATAATGATACATAAATTACCACAGCAATGTGCACTTACAACACAACAAAGACCCCTTCTACGGGCCAACTCCGACTGGAACCAGAGACTTCGCAGGATTCATCGGAATGTGACAATTACTCAGCACTTCCATAAAGTTACTAATTACCAACATCACAGGTCATAAGTCATAGATCAGAGCCAGCTATATAATATATAGAGTAACCATGAGCATAATACATCTATTACTCCCGATACAGACATAGGACACTACACCCCAACATGTCCTGACCGCTGGCCATAATACATCTATTACACCCGATACAGACATAGGACATTACACCCCAACATGTCCTGACCGCTGGCCATAATACATCTATTACATCCTATACAGACATAGGACACTACACCCCAACATGTCCTGACCGTCGGCCATAATACATCTATTACACCCTATACAGACATAGGACACTACACACCAACATGCCCTGACCGCTGGCCATAATACATCTATTACATCCTATACAGACATAGGACACTACACCCCCAACATGTACTAATCACTGGCCATAATACATCTATTACACCCTATACAGACATAGGACACTACACCCCAACATGTCCTGACCGCTGGCCATAATACATCTATTACACCCGATACAGACATAGGACACTACACCCCAACATGTCCTGACCGCTGGCCATAATACATCTATTACACCCGATACAGACATAGGACACTACACCCCAACATGTCCTGACCGCTGGCCATAATACATCTATTACACCCTATACAGACACAGGACACTACACCCCAACATGTCCTGACCACCGGCCATAATACATCTAGTACACCCTATACAGACATAGGACACTGCACCCCAACATGTCCTGACCGCTGGCCATAATACATCTATTGTACCTATACAATATAAAAGATCTTAATATGTATACTTTAGAGCAGAGAAGGGAAAGGGGGGACATGATAGAAACTTTCAAATATATCAAGGGTTTTAACAAGGTACAGGTGGGAGACATTCTTCACAGGAAGAGGAGCAACAGAGCACGAGGACATGCACTGAAACTAGAGGGAGGAAGATTCAGGGGAAATGTGAGGAAGAATTTTTTCACAGAAAGAGTAGTAGATAAGTGGAATAGCCTACCATCAGAGGTGGTAGACGCAAATACAGTAGTACAATTTAAACATGCTTGGGATAAGCATATTGATATCCTTACAAAAAAATAAGGATCAAGTATGGTTTGAGGACTAGATGGGCCAAGTGGTTCTTATCTGCCGTCAAATTCTATGTTTATACAGACATAGGACACTACACCCCAACATGTCCTGACCGCTGGCCATAATACATCTCGCTGGCCATAATACATCTATTGTACCCTATACAGACATAGGACACTACCCCCCCCCCCCCCAACATGTCCTGACCACTGGCCATAATACATCTATTGTACCCTATACAGACATAGGACACTACCCCCCCAACATGTCCTGACCGCTGCCCAGAATACATATATTACACCATATACAGACATGGGACACTACACCCCAACATGTCCTGACCACCGGCCATAATACATCTATTACACCCTATACAGACAGAGGACACTACCCCCCCAACATGTCCTGACCGCTGGCCATAATACATCTATTACACCCTATACAGACATAGGACAATACATCCCAACATGTCCTGACCGCTGGCCATAATACATCTATTGTACCCTATACAGACATAGAACACTACATCCCAACATATCCTGACCGCTGGCCATAATACATCTATTGTACCCTATACAGACAGAGAACACTACCCCCCCAACATGTCCTGACCGCTGGCCATAATACATCTATTGTACCCTATACAGACAGAGGACACTACCCCCCCCCCCCCAACATGTCCTGACCGCTGGCCATAATACATCTATTACACCATATACAGACAGAGGACACTACCCCCCCCCCCCCCCCCAACATGTCCTGACCGCTGGCCATAATACATCTATTACACCCTACACCAGTGGTCAGGGAACTTGGTTCTCATTACCCCACACAGTGCATGTTTTGCAAGTCTCCTCACAGAATCACAAGTGACATAATTTACTCCACCTGCGGACCTTATAATGTGTGTCTGTAATTAGTACACCTGTGCACCTGCTGGGTTACCAGCAAAACATGCACTGTGTGGGGTAATGACGACCGAGTTCCCTGACCACTGGCCTATACAGACATAGGACACTACACCCTGCATAGGACCATACTCCTATCCCTCCTACATTCAATACATACATACATACCTACTGTATACCACTTCTGCTACTACAGTATGTATATAAGTGGGTGACAGCATCGTTACAGTAGCATTGTCTGGCTGAGACTGTCACAATCACAGAGGAAGGGGTAAGCTGCTGCATATCAGGTATTAGGCTGCCGCCCGCCTCATCTCACACATGAAGTACCAATGTCACGGATGAGGCAAGCACAAAGAATGCAGAGGAGCAGCCATTAATCTTACTCAGAAGGAGCGAGCCGGCGACTGGCAGGTACCACTACAATGCAACATCTGTTACACTGCACGCCAGCAATACTATGAATGTCACGTCTGTCCCAGTACATGCCCTCCATACGAGCCCTGCCAGTCGTACAACACATCACACTGCCCGGGGAGTGACAGGCCCATAAATTAACTAAGCCAGTCTTGTGTACGGTACGGACGCAGCAGACAACCAGGCGGAGTGCAGATCACGGCCATTCTTCCCTCCCAGAGAACGGATATCAAATCAACAGACAGATACAGATGTGTCCACACGCATCTAACCTCCGTGGGCTACATGTCGCATTGCAAAACAGGTGAGCGCCACATGACAATAGAACGCACAAGCAGCTTCTGCTGATGAAAGGGATATGCAGCATGCCTATATTCAGTAATTGACTATAGGTCTGTCTGCATACGGAATGCTACATTACAGTGTTTTACTGGAACACATTCTAACGTAGCATTTCGTATGCGCACAGACGCACATAGAATGTAGGCATGCCACATATCTTGGTAATCAGCAGAAGCTGCTTGTGTGTTCTATCCCTTTTGTGATTAAGACGCACTGTAATGAATAAAGACGCTCGGTGCTACAGAGTGACGCAATGGCAAGGCGGGACTAGAAAGACTGTTTAGCACCTTCTAAGATAATAGCTAGAATCTGATTGGTTGCCCATAGCAACATCCCATCTACAATAGAACTTCCATTTTAATAAGTAAACCCCAGCGAGACCAAACAATTGAGTCTAAAGATGACATGTTAGAATATCAATGATGCATATTCCACAGCCCTATCACATTCCTGAGGATTATTTCTATATAGTCAGATTATAAAACTTCATGGAACGAATGCAATATTGTAGCATTATTATAGGGGGGGATTTAAGTGTTGCGGCTGAAGGAGCGCACTAGATGGCATCCAACATATCAACTCAATTGTTGCTCCATTGGCGAGTGCACTGCCGCTGGTGCTGACATTACGGTTTCCTCATGGTGATGGGCTGATAACTAGTTGTTGTAGAACACTATTGTACCCCTTGCAGGGTGGATCTCAGACCAATCAGCTGCATTGGCCCCAACATAAATTGACTGATAGGACAAATGAATTAGTAACCAGGGGCCACTTCCCCTGGCCACAGTCCCAACTCTAGAACCCCCAGCTTTTAGCTGCAGACATTGGTGTCACATCACTTACTATGTGCAGCTGCAGGTAGTCCATGAGTCCAGCCGCGCTATCAATCCGAACAAGAATCCCGTCTTTCACCGTAGTGCTGAATCCCACCGCAAGTCGGTCAGTGCGAGTGCTGGGCCGGTCGTTGTGCGGCCAGGTGTACACAATCAGTCCCCCACTCTTCCCAAAAATGTACGTGGCACCGGCTGGAAAAGAAGAAAAAAAAATAAAAACATTTAAAATAATAAAATCCAAGGCAGGTCCATGTGTGTCTTACTAATGACGTGGCAAGTGCTCTATATAGGACACTATGTAATCCAAATGCGCATTATTTATCAATGTATAATACTGTATAGCCAGACACCTCATTACTGCAATCAGCCCTGAACCCTGAAGTGGATTTGCTACAGCTGGACCCCAGCAGGTGCTTCTCCTGCCAGATAAGACCAAGGGGCCTATTTATCATACTATCTGCAGCTATAAGTATCTGACATATGGGGATGCGATAGTGCTGATTTACCAACATCCAGAATGTGAACATTGACTAGATCGGCCCCTGCAGCTACCGCTATTTAAAAATGGCAGTAGCCGATTGTAAGGGCATTGCTGGCTGGGCAGAGGGTCCCTGTGGAAGTGGCCTCATTTGCAGCTCTCTTCCAGCAGCCAGCACATCGCAGGGACGGGCTTCCGGGGAACCCAACACCACATATTGCTATGAATATTCAATACGCAATATATGGACCCCACGGTATAGAGAGCACGTGTCACCAACACTGGAATGCTGGACGTGTGAGAAACCCCACCTGACCGGACACTACGTGCAGGTGTACACTGCATCCCATAAGGCCACAACACAGCACATATCAATGTATATACATTGTATCCTTCCTGTACACTTCAGGTATATTAATGTATCAGAATGTCAGGATGTGCTGACATGAACCACCAATGACATGTTACTCTCCATGGTCCTGAAAGCTGCATCTCCTGTAGTAATCCTGCTCAGTGCGGGCAGCATAATGATCTCTGCAGCAATATAGATTGTCACCTGGGGTGGGAGACGAGAGGCCAGTTAAGGACATTTCATTAAAAGGTGACAAAGTCTTAACCCTGGGTGCTCAGGAGAGCAGCGCAGAATCAGGGATGTGTAATGTTAGGAGACACTTGGGAAGAAGGGGGGGGGGGGGGATATAAGCCAGGGTTTATAGTTATATTCCTGAGGTATTTAAGGCAGGCAGGGATCCAAGGATAAATTCCTTCTACAAGTGGATTATCCAGGCAGCCTGCCGAGCGCAAATGTACTAACGTCCCCAACCTTCCTCTGCCACCCAACAGGAACAAGTCACGCTGCGCAAAATAAGGCGCAGGATCGGTATATACAAATCTCTCACAGAGAAGGCGCTGTGCGGAACCTCCAATTGTGAGGTCAACACCACTGCGCACTGAAAGCCAACAGCCGGATGCTGGTGGAACAGACATCATTCTGTAGCAGAGCACGGAGATCAACAGAAGGACTTCTCGCCATTAGCTGCTTAACATAAATAATATAGAAAATAAATATATATCCCTTCTACACTGTGGAAGTCTCAACTTCAATGATACAATTCACCCATATTGTTTCTGAAGTAAATTCTATGACTGATTACAGACTTATTATTATTTACAAAAATGTATTTTATTTATTTGTTGTGATTAGATCCACTAGCGCACCATGTATTTTTCATACACACACACACACACATATATACACACACACACACACACACACACATGGAATGGTGAACTTTTCAACTTCAGTCCATAATATATTAAACAAAATCCATAACTTCGTGTTATTCTCTTTATTAAGTGTATTTTAAGACAAAATGTTTTTTTTTCTTCGATGCGTTTTGTCCAACAAGGGGCTTCCTCAGGGGTATCAGTTTTATAGAATAATGTTGTAGTTCTTGCTGAGCCAAACAAGTGAACACTTATCCAGGTAACCAATTGTACGGGCGATCCATTTTGAATACTCGCATTTATTACCCCAAAACAACTCACTACCAGAGGCAGGGGCCATTTCGGGCCAGTTATCAACTGATTGAGACAGTAGCATAGGCTGGGTGCCCTTCTCTTTCGGCTTAGAGGAAAGAATTGCACACTTTCCACTTTGTTTGTAGTTTCACTACAACGTTGTTCTATAAAGCTGATACCCTTTGCTGGGCGAAACGCGTCGGGTGACAACAGCACGTTTGGTCTTAAAAGGGTTTTAATAAAGAGAATAACACTAAGTTATGGACTTTGTTTAATATACAGTAAAGTTGAGAAGTGGGCCATTCCACACTTGTTCTCATATTTTTTAATTCCCCTTAGCCAACAGGGGTATTGTGGAAACAGGCAGCAAACTAATAATGTTTCAGAATTTAGTGCGACAAAAAATGGGTTTTGTTGAAAATAATATATATATATAAATATATTTGCAAAGGGGGTATGGAGGTGCGCTAGCTTAACTGCCTGGGTTCTTTTTTTAAAAAGTCCAGTGATGGATACTCCTAACAATGCAGTTCATCAGACACTGTTGTCCTTCAATTTCCAATTAGCACTAGATCAATGATTTAGCTGACCGCTGCTTCCAACCTGGATAGGGTCCTGGGATCCAAACAGAACCAATTGTATCTGGAGAAAAGGGGATGGAAGGAAGCGCTCGATAGTGCAATATTATTTTGATAAAAAGAATTTATTTTATACACATAAAAACGGACTATCGGTACCATGCTCGTACCATTAGATTCCTCAGTGTGGGCTATTAATACCACATGATGTACAAGATAATAAAACCCGGTCACCAGGTCACCGTCTGTCCTAGTTGCTGCCTCCTAGCAGGGATCGCTCTGTCACCTTTAGCGCTCACAGCACTTGCCGGCAAAGAATCAGCGCGTACCCCTTTGCTCCCTTGCAGCAGGACTTCAGACACGGTAAGTTGGTTTGCGTCAGGTAGGACACACCCAGACGCGTTTCGCCTGTAGCTTCGTCAGTGGGTTGTCCTACCTGACGCTGTCTTAGTCTATTTCTACCCAAAACAATTAACATCAGCTGGTAATTTAACCCCGCTCACTCAGGACACGGCTCAATCTGTTTAAAAGTGACTACGGCTCACCATATTCAGCCTGTAGCTGTCAATCCAGCAATAAAAACATTTAACAACATAATAACCTAAACGCTTACTATAAAAATACAAAAAAGACAAACAAGACTAAGAAGCGGAACATATATTTTAAAGTGCATATTAGAGATGGGGGATTTCAGCAAAAAACATTGGGCGTTCATGATTTTTTATATATATATCAGCAGGATTCCCCCGCAATTTCTATTCAATGATGAATGGTTTACTATTCAGTAATTAATGATTTTCCATGTCCTGGGTCAGCGTGGTTTTACAAACATTTTTTACAACATATACACCAGGCAATTTTTCCAGGAGATCGAGGTGAATGGCAGACAATTTATCTGGCGTGTCAAGTACACACCAGGCAATTTTCATATACTGTCCCATCCAATATATAAAGCTGGTAATTTATCAATATATTTAACAGCAGCCCTTTAGTAGGATTTTTTAACTATACAGTATCCACACATATATATAACAAGCAAGTCAAAAAGAACAAAAAGGATCAGAAACAAGGGGGGTTACGTGTAGCTAGGAGCTTTTTAGAGTTATTTTTCATCTAAATGCCACATTGATATGTAAACATAAAGGGGCTTCTCAGGTATTAGCAATAAACGGTGTTATCTCACAATTCTCATTAAGCCCATTGGGTATAATTGTATCCAAGGTAAGTATCCAATGGGTCTCCCTTCTTAGCAGTTGTTTATCAAGATCACCGCCTCTCTTGTCTGGCAATACCAATTCGATCCCCTTGAACTTAAGGCCACTGGCATCCCCTCCATGATGTTCTAAAAAGTGCCGGGGTACACTATGGTTCGTGATTTTATTTTTAATGTTCCTAGTGTGCTCTAGGATCCTTATTTTTAGGACACGTTTGGTCTTTCCTATGTACAGGTAGCCGCACGGGCAGGTTAACGCATAAATAACTGATTTACAGTTGCAGTTAATAAAGTTTCTTATTTTATATTTATTTCCGTTCTTATCCTCAATCTCCTTTGAACCCCTTTCACCCAGTGGGCACACCTTACACTTTCCACATGTGTAAAAGCCGACAATACCACCCAGTGGGCGTGCCACATTTGTTTTTATCGGCTCCAAGCAGCTCTTGGACACAAAAGATTTTATATTTTTGGCCCTTCTAAAAATCAAATCCGGTTTATCAGGCAGTTCATTTTTCAATATAGGGTCTAACTGAAGGATATGCCAGTTTTTCTTTATTATACTTCTAATCTGTTTCTCAGCATTATTGTAACCTGTAATAAATGGACACACCATTTTTTTGTCATTACTTTTCGTTTTATAGACCAGCGGATCGGATCTTTTTGATTTAAGGGCCCTATTCTTTGATGACTCTATTAAAGACATAGGATAACCTCTCTCGAGGAACCTCTGTGTATATAGATCTGCTTGTTCTTCAAATTTATGTTGTTCACTACAATTTCTCCGTAGTCTGGAGAACTGGGAAAATGGTATATTATTTTTCCAGGCCGGTAGATGGCAACTGGTGTATTCCAGGTAGCTGTTGGAATCTACCGCCTTAAAATGTGTACAGGTTTCTATTTTGTGGTTATTGCTACTAATGCTGAGATCCAAAAATTCCAGTTTACACTCATCCGCTACATATGTAAATTTTAAGTTATACCCATTTACATTTATTTTGTCAACAAATTCTTTAAAATCAGGAATTGACCCGTCCCAAATCACTATCACGTCGTCTATATAGCGACGGAAAACGATGATGCGCGGGTCGGCATATGTCGCCAGCATTTCGGATTCCCATTGCCCCATGTACAGGTTTGCGAGACTTGGCGCGCAGATGCTACCCATCGCCGTCCCGCAAACCTGTACATACCACTCCTCCAGGAACATAAAATAATTGCATCTTAACACAAACCCTAGACATTTGCAAATGAAATCTACTTTGGCCCTCTCTACTGTTTCATCCGACTCCAACACCCTTCGGACTGATTTGTAAAACCACGCTGACCCAGGACATGGAAAATCATTAATTACTGAATAGTAAACCATTCATCATTGAATAGAAATTGCGGGGGAGTCCTGCTGATATATATATAAAAAATCATGAACGCCCAATGTTTTTTGCTGAAATCCCCCATCTCTAATATGCACTTTAAAATATATGTCCCGCTTCTTAGTCTTGTTTGTCTTTTTTGTATTTTTATAGTAAGCGTTTAGGTTATTATGTTGTTAAATGTTTTTATTGCTGGATTGACAGCTACAGGCTGAATATGGTGAGCCGTAGTCACTTTTAAACAGATTGAGCCGTGTCCTGAGTGAGCGGGGTTAAATTACCAGCTGATGTTAATTGTTTTGGGTAGAAATAGACTAAGACAGCGTCAGGTAGGACAACCCACTGACGAAGCTACAGGCGAAACGCGTCTGGGTGTGTCCTACCTGACGCAAACCAACTTACCGTGTCTGAAGTCCTGCTGCAAGGGAGCAAAGGGGTACGCGCTGATTCTTTGCCGGCAAGTGCTGTGAGCGCTAAAGGTGACAGAGCGATCCCTGCTAGGAGGCAGCAACTAGGACAGACGGTGACCGGGTTTTATTATCTTGTTCATCATATGGTATTAATAGCCCACACTGAGGAATCTAAATGGTACGAGCATGGTACCGATAGTCCGTTTTTATGTGTATAAAATAAATTCTTTTTATCAAAATAATATTGCACTATCGAGCGCTTCCTTCCATCCCCTTTTCTCTAGATAGATATAGATAGATAGATAGATAGATAGATAGATAAATAGATAGATAGATAGATAGCGATCTGGGATCCGGCACTCCCTCCAAATAATTTTAGTGCTGTGGTGCCATCCAAACCCTTTGCAGGGATACAATACCAGTGGAGGAGGCGGCACTCAATCAGACTGGATTCCAGTAGTGAAGTAAAAAAGCCTTTATTTTCCTACGGCGTTTCGGGGCAACATATATATATATATATATATATATATATATATATATATATATATATATATATATATATATATATATATATATATATATATATATATATATATATATATATATATATATATATATATATATATATATATATATATATATATATATACATACATACATACATACATACATACACATATGCCACCCAGGGTAATGAGCCTCATTTAAGTATTATTTTACTATCTGCAAACAACACAATGTGGTTGCTATAAAGGAGGCAGTATTGCAGTCCATAGATAATACTGTTAGAAGAATTCTTCCCTCAGGAAATCGCCTGTGATCCCCCTTTGAGCCGCTCAGGACCTTCCCTGGCAGCAGGTTCACGTGATCCGATATAATTACGTGATCTCAGCCGAGCCTGCCTGGCTTCTGCAGCCAATGCAATTCACAGGCTCCAGAGAGATGTCAATCACATTGATCACCACAGTTACATGAACAGTCCCTTAAGTGTCCTAGAAGGGGGATCAGGATGATTGGTCAATGCCATATAGACTACATAGACCAGGTCAACATAAGTTGATTTTTTATACATTGTCAACACTAGGATTGGAAACAGTAATGTGTACAGAGCGCAGCAGTAGAATAATTGGGGATCCACAAGCTCAGGCGTCAACATTGACAGGTTGACCTTTTCATATGCCAATGATCCATACCATACCAGCTGTAAGGGATGTGACGGTTAGAGCTCTGTATGTACTAAACCTACCTCCAGCCACACCACACCTGTGACACACACTAGTGGGAGCCATACTTCCTAATGACAGCCAATTATACCATTACACTGGCTGTAGGCTGGGACACAGCTGGGGGCAGCGACGGGCGCTACACCTGCAGACAGACCCCAGCTTCGTCTTGTACTATACATACAGCTTGGCTTCACTTGAATAAACATTTCCGGCCTCATGTACAGACATTATTCCCTACAGGAGACCTAGGTACCTATAGCTGCCGATCTGCTCCAACACCCAGAGCTCTGTGCATTATGCAGAAACAATGCAGCGTGACGGACTCAGAAATACAGAACGGATCTCACAAGAACAGAGCATTATCCAGTGAGGACGTCAGTGACACATTCAGTGGAACAAAACAACCACATTAACATGATCAGGGGTATAATGTGTAATGGGGTTATACAGTATATAGGCACCTGTAATTGGGGTAATGGGTTAATGCCGCACTCTTCCACGTATCCGACTGCAGGAACCGACAGGAAAACATGTTTCTAGGAAACTTGTAAAATAATTATTGTAAACTGCCTTGTAATCTGAGGCATCATCTCCTCAACTCCCACAGCTCCCCCAACAATATCCGACACTGTCAGCGCCGCTCCAGCATCTTATCAGCTCGCTGCCTCAAAGGCTCCGCATGTTTGAAGTTAATTAATCAGTGATTCTGATGCGCTAACTTGAGATGGGAAGAGAGAGGAAGAAGCACAGACAGAGATAAGATGCACAAGTGTGCTGGGAAGGACTTGGTGTGGTGGGGAAACGGGGAGCTACCTTCTCCCAGTACTCCGTATCAGGGGTAGTGGGGAAGCAAGGAGCGACCATCTCCTGGGACTCCGTATCGGGGGTGGTGGGGAAGCAGGGAGCGACCATCTCCTGGGACTCCGTATCGGGGGTGGTGGGGAAGCAGGGAGCTACCTTCTCCTGGGACTCCGTATCGGGGGTGGTGGGGAAGCAGGGAGCTACCTTCTCCTGGGACTCCGTATCGGGGGTGGTGGGGAAGCAGGGAGCTACCTTCTCCTGGGACTCCGTATCGGGGGTGGTGGGGAAGCAGGGAGCGACCATCTCCTGGGACTCCGTATCGGGGGTGGTGGGGAAGCAGGGAGCGACCATCTCCTGGGACTCCGTATCGGGGGTGGTGGGGAAGCAGGGAGCTACCTTCCCCCAATCAGGGGTGGCAGGAGGAAGGGATGAACAGGGAAAAGGACAAGGGGGGTTATTCTAGTCCATTCTTTCTGACAAAATCCTTCTTAGATGGATAAAACCATGTGCACTGCGGGTGGGGCAGATGTAACTTGTGCAGAGAGAATTAGATTTGGGTGGGGTTTTTCTTCAAAGTG
Source organism: Crinia signifera (assembly GCF_055691185.1). Lineage (NCBI taxonomy): Eukaryota > Metazoa > Chordata > Amphibia > Anura > Myobatrachidae > Crinia > Crinia signifera. Next base: position 55,901,492 of record NC_139228.1, read on the forward strand.
AGATCTATATTGAAGTGTAAAATCATGCAGTCAGTATTTTCCCTGCACAGAAACAAAATAACTCACCCAAATCTAATTCTCTCTGCACATGTTACCTCTGCCCCCCTGCAGTGCACATGGTTTTGTCCATCTAAGAAGGATTTTGTCAGAAAGAATGAACTAGAATAAACCCTAAGATGAGGATATAGCCAGAGTACATTAGTCAGAAGGTCAGGCCTGTGACAGTCACCTACAGAGTCCCTCAGGGAAAGGAGTGGACAACGCTGTGACAGCTGATATAAGGCAGAACATGCAATAGTTCGACAGGGTCAAAAGGTGGAATATCACAAAGTAGCAGGGACAGACGCTGCCCCACTTACATAGGCCAGACACGGACAGTAAAATGGCAACTGCCATACTGATGATGCAACTTCCAATGGTACACCCATTAACATTCCAAGCACATGTGGGGTAACAGCGTGGGTCTTAGTCCTTGCACACTAAGTTGATGCAGCATTAGCATCTGTGGGTGCTACTGCTTCCACCTGAGAATCAGCCCCATGGGATGGAATCGTTCACCCCTCACCCAGGAATGGCCAAATCTGAAGGCTCTGCTGTTACCTTCTGCCAGATGCAATATGGGCAACCGCTCTGTGAAGGGCCTTAAACCTCCCCTTAAAGGATGAGCTTAGTATAATATGTATTCAGTCTGAATCATGAATGGATGGATGGGGGGCGCACATGCATGTAAGGTCTTCTATCTGGTCTAGTATGGGTAAGAAGTTCAGCAGAAGGAACAAAACCAAAGAAAGTCCTTTACACTTCTCAGTAGGTCAGTGGCGTTGAGAGGGGTGGTCGGCTGCCTTTACAGTGCCCATGGCGGACACTCATCTCTCCTCTGTTAGGTTCTTCCTGTACTACAATACCCAGCAAGACTGCGGAAAGCATAATCTGGAGGTCCTCAACTCCACCACACAATGCTTATCAGGTCTATGGCCCATATACCAAAACATCTTCTATCACACACATTTGTATGAACAATCCTGTTACTGCGACTGTGGTCCAGGCACAGGGACACAGAGAAACTTGGATAAGAAGCTGGCCATACATAGTGTTCCCACTAAGCTGTTTTAGCGGGGTGCTGTGACATGCTCGATTTTTAAAGGGCAAATTATGCTCTGCCCCTCTAGCAGTGCCCCGCTAGAACAGCTTAGTGGGAACACTATGTATGGCCAGCTTCATATCCAAGTTTCTCTGTGTCCCTGTGTCTGGGCCACAGACGCAATAACAGGATTGTTCATACAAATGCTCACATCGGCCCTTTCCCCAGATTAGTCATTGCCACCTCTGCAACATAAGCCGCCGCCTGACCTGTAGCACTTGGTACAGGGGCATATAAAGCCGGCTATTACATGTGTTCTAGCACAGGGACTTCGGCAGGGCCAGGCATGGTACCGCCCCCTTTAGTGACGGTGGCAGCCTGGGACTGCCCACAGTGGTGATGACGGCGGGCCCGGTCCGCCTCCATGCAGCAGCGCCCTGTCGAGTTCCTAGAAGAACACTACATACATTAGAAGGATATCAGGCCCGAGCAATCAACTGTGTGAACATCATGAAGTATATTGTTGAGATGTGTGGTCCCGCGGGTCTAAAGGTCGCTCCTCAGATCATACAGGATGGCTCTTGGTCATAAGCAGATCCTATGTGTTTTATACCTGCATCGTATGCGAGTCGTTCTAACGTATGGCTAGCTTAACCGCATTCTCGGGTTACACTGCGCAAAGGCCGGCTACGAGTTGGCTTTAACCATTATTACTGCATGGTTAAAGCCAATACAAGCATAGGATACACTGAGCTAGCGGTGGGGACGTGGAAACGCTATCAGGTATTAAAAGCAGCATTATACCCTTCCTTTCACATATCAATAAATACCTTAATGAGGAAAAAAACAGATACATAAACTATCATTTCGTGAAGGGACGTAGACAGTGCCATCTTTTCTTAGGTATAGAGGGTAACATAATCTTAGTAATGATGGTAACCAGATGAAACATAATGGAAGTCAGGATGTGAGGCGACAATCAGAGATCCCATTGGCTCACGTCATTGCGACACTTAAGACACAATGTAGATCACACTTTGGAACAAGGAGAAAATTTAATAACACGAGAATTCTATTGAAGATGGGTTGAAGAATCAGATTCTAGCGCTTATTTATTTAGCACCTTCTAGAAGAGAACAGGTAGGATCGGATAGGTTGCTATGGGCATAATCAATAGAACTCCAATCTACCTTAAATTTGGGAGGGGGGTGTCCAATATAATTTTTTCTAAATTGCAGCATGCAAGTATAGAACTGCCCAGCATTTCTGGGCTCCATGGAAAAGCGACTGGTATTTACCCTGCATGCAAAAATAATATGTAGATGAACCCCTTGTAGTGCAAGATGGTTCCTGCCACTCTGCTCCTGTATAATCACTGAACTCCCATTACCCATATGACCGACCCAGAGTCATAGGTAAGTCATCCCCGTTACGGAAAGCAGGACGATGGAGCTTCATCTGAAATCTGTACAATACAAAGGTGAGAATTCCTGACTAGAGCAATTTGCAGCATAACAAGCACCTCCAGCCTCCAGGGTAAGAACCATCTCCAGCCCCCATATCTAGGAGGAAAGGTTTTTACTTTCCAGCCTGCAGGAGCCCCCTCCGCTGCCAACCAGCAATAGGAGGCTCAGTGGGGGCTTCATTTTGGCCATAACACAGGAAACATTCCGATTGCACGGTAATATACAGTAAGCAGACTCACAGCAGCTGTAACTGCCATACCGATAGAAAAGAGAACTGGAAAACAAGGACGGCAAAGTAAATGACAATGCAAAGAACACAACATTGAAATGAAACCTACAGTTGGACCTCCATCTACACTAGATACGTCTTCTACAGGGCATCTATAGTTCTCATTCAGGCCCATCATGGCGCTCTTATATTTCATCTAAACACTATTAACCTCCAAAAATCTACTGCCTCTTCCAATCAACGTATAAGCCATACACCCCCCCCCCTCCCCTTCCAACCTCTCCTCTTTGCACGTCCACAAGAGAACATGACTATCATTTACCCTGGTACCTTTTGGCAGTGTCACCATAGCGACAGGAGACCACCTGAGTAGATAAATAATCCTTAAACTTTCCTTTCAAAGCAGTTTCCAGCTGTTCCAAACTTTCCCATTTATCTCTTCAGAGTCTCAATTAGAGCAATTTCTTTTTTTGGCCTGATTTCTCTCCCCTCCCACCAAAGACGCTTTCTGGGTCCACCTGACGAAAGGCGTTCTTGCTTCATTAGATGCTGACAGATTCACTGCACAGCAAATTACCTCTAATCATTACCTTCTCTGAGCATCAAGCCCTCAGCCTGTCAAACTCATCAAGCGTGGCTTCCAGCTACCTGCTTTGGCCAAGTGTCAAAGCACAAATATCTTCAGCTGGCAGATGTTCCAGGGATATTGTCATAGATGGTTCCCTTCCTGCTTCTCTAGGGATTGTGCAGAGTTTCTCCTTCTGATCATTAGGGTAGTTGTCTGCAAGTGGCTTCCTCTACACTGCTAAGATTTCACTGTCGCATTATTTCAGCACCTTGGATAGCACCACTGGATCTTTCATCACCCCCTCTCTGCACTCAAGTTGTGTTGTTGGTACTTCCCCTACATTCCCACACAACCCCCTCACACCTACATTCCCACCCAACTCCCTCATCGCCTCCCCCCTACATTCCCACACAACCCCCTCCCCCCTACATTCCCACAAAACCCCCTCCCACATCTCCTCCCCCCCTACGTCCCCACATAACCCCCTCCTACTTCTCCCTAGCATCCTCAGGATTTCTCCTGCTCTCCTCCCGGCCTCAGGAATTCCCCCGAGTACATGTACATATGCCCTGAAATCTCAATGTTCATGCAAGCTTCCCACTCCTCCCCTCTCCAGCCTTTGCACCCCAAATCCATGACCCCCTTTATAGTCCATATTCTCTTCTCAGCATCCTGGACAAGGTTATTGCATAGTGCAGTGATTCAAACTTTTTTTAATTACCGGACCCTTGAGTATCGGAATATTTCCACGGCCAAAACTTTCTCATTGAGAAAAATCAGAAAAAAATATTAAAAGTAAATTATGTTTAGATCTCATCCTTAGGGTCAGTTATGGGGTAATAGGCCGGATTTAATTCCGTCCACAATTTGCCTATTACATTGGTTATAAATAATTAAATTGGTCATGAAACACCAATCCAGGGCACCACTGCCATAGTGTGTATAATACATTTCCACTATATTTCAGCACCTGGGACAGCATCATCCTAACTCCCCCCTCCACAAGAATACAATTTCAGCACCTTGGACAGTTCTATCCTATTCTGGGTACTACTGGTCCATACTGGGTATAATTCATCCTCACACTTTCTGCACAAGAGACTTTACACAAAGTGGTATTAAGACCCTTACAATTTCCTAAGATACGCTTCAGCTGGCAGCCAATTACATCACTTTCTGGGCATAGCCACAATGTAAACAGTTACCATGGGCTGGGTAAGGGCCAGACCCTGTCCAGAAGAACAGTCCAAGGATATAACCTGGGCCGGCAGTGGTCTGTGTCATCACAGGGGGACACCACACAAACTTTTAATTTAATGGAAGATAAGAACCTATTCGGTTCATCTGTGATACCAGTGGTTCTCAAACTGTGGGTCCTGAACGAAAGTGGTTCGCAACCATCTCAACCACTCCCATGTTGCTGACCATTGGGGTGATGACTTCTCTGGTTTGTCAGTCACTAAACCAAGGAGTCATAAACATCAGTTGAATCGTCTGTTACTTCAGACTCCTCACATAACAATCAGAGGAGTCATCAGGCAGACTTCCTGCCATCATCTGACTCTCCCTGCCATACACCACCTCCTACTGCCTCCCCCAAAGTCTTCACAGCAGGTGTAAGGTATAACAATTGCATGAATATTTTAAGAAACAGAAATCTTGAGAATTATATACAATGCTCAGAATCAGGTCTCCCTACTGGCTTCTTATATAAGAGCATATACTCCCTTTCTCAGGGACTAGTACCTATTCAACCAGGAATTTTACAGCTACTAACCATCACATCATCCGACTGTCGGCTGGCAGGAACATTTCTGCAATTATTATTATATTAATATGTAATAACAAATGTGCCGAAAACGTTATGGTTTTCAGAGCTAACACTGCTGTGCTGGTCTTTGTGGGTTTTTTTTTCCCTCTTGTCAACACTATTGGCCGTCTCCTACCATTGTGTCTTTCTGCAAGATCATGATCAAACTCATGAGCTTAGAAACTGGTCTGGAGGAGTTCATGGGAAATGAGGAACACTAACTCAGGCTAATGTACATTAGATAATGGCATGACTAAAGGTGCCCACACATACGCTTATATGATTTGGGCACTTTTCACCCGATGCCGATACATCGGGTGAAAGGTGTCAAAATGAATGTGCCTAGCCTCCCTGCGCATCAGATCAGAGCCGATGATCCCAAGGGCTGTACTAAGGATTTATCGGATCCAGCTGCTCTTCTAGAGATTGCATAGGATGGATCATATACAATCTTATGCCCCAAGAGCCCAACTTAACTCGGGGTGTCTCTGTACCTGTATCTCTTCTCGACCAACCTCTGTTGTCTCCCAGTTTCCCTTCCTTGCTCTGTACCTTGTGAATATTACCATGATCACCAGGAGACCATTACATGCTTTGCACATTACGTATAACCAATAAGAGGTTAACGAAAACCTCTTGTTATATTGAATTTCCATAGAAGTGGTTCCCACAGGGATCCGTTAACCCAGTGGTTAGTTTCTGTAATCCAGTAATACATGCAGAGTGTATTCAGATATATGCACGCAGCTCAGCAGCACACCGGCAATGGCGGCACAGAGGCACGCCGCACAGCATTGTAAACACGCAGCCACACGCTGCTCTCGCCACGATAAAGCAATCACAGTGAGGCCAGGAAAGCCGAGGGAGTGGGCTGGTCTGGTAGCATGGGACTTAATGCAGCAGGACGCACATCCCAGTCAAAGGAAACGCTTCAGAGAATTACAATATAGAGATTTTGGGAGCAGTCCACCCAAAATACTGTAGTGTTCTTCCCAAACCCTATATCTTCCATAACCCATGTAGTTCCTCGTCCCAGCCTGGGGGGGATCTCTGTGTTGCGGTGCTCCTTGCACATTGTGGTCTGTATTTCACCACAGTTATGCAGACCTGACTGTGCTACAAGCACCATAGCACAGAGAGACACCTCAGGCAGGGAAGAGGTACTGCACGGATTTCGGAAGATGCAGGGTACTAAGATGAACGGTATACTCAACATGCAATGAACAGGATTTACCAGAACTCCCACACGGTCACTGGGGGGAAATTCTGTGTTGCAATAATGGTATTCTTTATAATACATCTTGGTCTAGGTTTGGTATGGTGTGGGTTGATGCTGCCACCAATAGCACATGACGGACTGCTGGCGGCTGCACACCAGCACTTGAGAACTGCCACACACACACACACACACACACACACGGGGTAACCCTTTCTCTAGGCCCATTTATCTCCAGCGCTCACTCCCCTCAACCCAATCACACCTGGCCACGTGGTCCCCCTTCTCCTACTGCAGTCGCCCCTTCCTTACGTCAGCTCACCTAGCCGCCGCCTCCTCGCTCCGATCTGTGTTACACAGCCCAGGCATCTTCCATTCGGCGGCAGAGGTATAAATACACCGGGTGTAAACCTCACCTGTCATTTGTTTTACCAGCTGTGGGATCCGATCAATACAAACCCTATAAAACAATTGTGTTGCTCAGCACGTATCGACAGCTGCACCAGATTTACTGCTGTAATCCTACAGCATCAGCCATTCACAGCCCCACAGGTGTAATAAGCTGCTAAGGGTCATATAACATGGGCGCCGTGCACCGATTATTACACGGACAATGAATGAATCACCTCTAGAATAATAGAAGACTAAAGAAAAATATATATATTTTTTTAAACAAATTATTAAAACCACAGAAGGATATAGATATTTGAATTTTTTTTAAATAAATAAAAATACATAATAAATAAAACACAGAAGAATTGAGCGAAAATAATTCCTCATGTAATATATTTATCCATAAACATTTGACACCATTTTCTCTCAATGAGGCAGATGTAATAAGCCTGGAGAAGAGATAAAGTGAAAGGAGATAAAGCACCAGCCAATCAACTGTGTTTGAAAATGACAGTTGGGATTTGATCGGCTATCTCTTCTCCAGGCTTATTACATCTGCCCCAATGACAAATTTACTACTGAACACTACCGGACTGGCCACCTCCATGAATCAGGTGCTCCTAGATTACTAATACTCCTTTCACACCAGGATTTACCTGGGAATATGGTCCCTGGATTATGCACGGACATTCCTGGGTTTGCCTCTTTCACACCAGCCTAGTCCCTGCATTTTCTGGTGTGAGGAGGCGGGGTGAGTAGGATGATGCTGGCGGGGCCATCCGGGGATTGGCTCAGGGTGGATATCCAGTAGTCACCTGACTGCTTTCCCCAGCATTGAATTCAGGTGGCGGCAGCGGCTCATTACCCAACTCTGTGCTATAACAGCTATCAAAAGCGGCAGCAACGGGAGATCTGTGGCTGAAGCCCCCGCATACAGCCTGGCAGCAGTAGCTGTGTTCCATGCAGTGAGGCGCAGGTTAAGGCACCAGCTAATGATGTGCCTGGAGAGTGATGGAGCGGGCACCAGCGACAGCAGCCCAGGAGCAAGGGACAGGGGCCTGGAGACCATTTGGGGGAGGATGACCTCCATCATTGCCATCCTGAATATGAAGTTCCCGGAGATGGAGAGCCCTGGTGGCAAGCCCGCCCTCCCCGGGAAACCGGGTTGGTCCCTTTCACACCAGCCAGTAACCCGGGCTGGTTGCAGGAGCAACCCTGCAAGCTAGTAGGGTTAAAATCCCGGCAATTTTACCTGGGAATTTAGACTGATGTGAAAGGGGTATAAGGCCGAGGTCCCGTCGTGCATATGCTGCAAGTAAAGCGGACACCAGACTAACTTTAGCTAAGGAAATAGAGATGGAAAGGTTTTACATTATTAATATTTATATAGCGCCATAAGGGTTCCGCAGCGCCTGACAATACATAGATTAGCAACAAAACAAGGACAGGTACATGGTAAATAAAGACAGTTGCAGCAGCAGACACTGACGCAGTTATAACAGTGGCAGAGATATAATCTTAGATAAGCACATGAGGAGAGAGGGCCCTGCTGTAAAGCAGGGGTGGGGAACCATTTTTCTTACACGTGCCATTTGAAATGGATAAAATCCTTCAAGGGGGCCATATCAAAATAAGCAACTTTAAAAGTAGAAGGGGATTGACTTGCAAAGACGCAGGTCACAATAAAGCAAAATGTGCTTTTTGGGCGCACTCTTTGTATATAATTATGTAATGTAGTATTGATTCATTAAAACGTAACTTTTATTAAGACTTTACCTAAAAGAAGGATGACTATCTAACTCTTCTTTTAGGTAAAGTCTTAATAAAAGTTACGTTTTAATGAATCAATACTACATTACATAATTATATACAAAGAGTGCGCCCAAAAAGCACATTTTGCTTTTTTGTGACCTGCGTCTTTGCAAGTCAATCCCCTTCTATTCAGTTGTATTCTCTGAATGTTTGGGCGCACCACCAATTGATGACTAGGAGATTTTTCGTCAATAGTTTCAAATATTGGTCTTTCAAAATTAGTCTAACATAATTACTTGATATGAACCATAGTCTGTGCGGATCCACCCTCCACTTACATTACAACTTTAAAAGTACCCTGATTCCCCCATCCCACGCTCCGGCTGCCCCTGAATAACTGCTGCTGGACGCCTGTTGCGTGAACACGCTCCCGCCCACGTCACCACCTCACACAAAACTCCTTTCCTTGTCCCAGACGGATGGGCGGGCCACACAAACTGGCTACGGGGGCTGTAGGTTCCCCACCCCTGTTCTAAAGGGAAGGGATATACAGTACAGCCGTTATTAGGGTAGTTGGAGACAGGCACTTGGATAATGGGATGGTAACGCCGGACTCATTGCTAGGCCCACTAATGCAGTGGTAGTGGTCATCCACGGATACGCGCACACACTGAGTACAGGAGACCAGCCACTGGAGAGTTACTCAGAGCCCCCACTCCAGACACATTAATGCTGGGAGGAGCCACACTTCAAATATAAGCGAGGATCTATTGAGGGAGCAGCAGACTGCACAGAGAGGATCAGATCGGTCGGGGTTCTGCCTAATTAGCCAACGGGGACCGTCTGGGTTATTACATTCAAAAGGGTTGCAAAAATCAAGTCGGGTTAGGACCATGGACCAATCCATTTCTTGCATGAATGGCTGAAGTATAAACAGCTGCATGGAGTCTGACTATCATTCAATGCAAGATACAAGCAGGCGGCCATACTGTACAGATCGGGGGTGCAGTGGGGCCTGTTAATGTGGATGGGGGTATGAAAGGAGTACGACTATCCAAGCAATGTAATCCTCCAGCAGGGTCATTTCTGGACCTTGGCTCTAGTTTCCTGGGATGAACACGGATATTTGCAGCCAGCTGTATCAGGCTAAACAGAACGAGGGCACGGGAAGACAGAGGACATGGGGCACAGCAGGTGGGGGTCTGGGCACAGTTGCCATCTACACACCAGTGACGTCATGTAGGATCATGGTTGGGAGCAGAAAGACAAACTGGGATCTAAGGAGAAAATCATTGACCATGAAAACAAACCACAGGAGAGATTTCGTCCTGCACAAAGCATCACGTGGGCAGTCGGGACCGGTACAACGTGCCGCATAACCCTGCAGAGATCGAGCCTTCACAATGCTACAGTCCTGCATCATACAGACTTTAATGCGCTGTAGCTGCTGCCACCATAGGAATCTATAAAACCTCCAGAGCAAGATGAGAAGAGAAAGCTGCCCGGTGCCCCCATACGCTGGTATTTGGAGATGCCAACTCCGTTTAGGAAGACGGAGTGAGATGAGGTCACCTGCTGCGGTGGCGAGATTCTGGGGCACCGAATCCGACGCAACCTGTGCTCAGCCCCTGGCAAAGCAGCGCAGCCTCACCACCGACCACTAGGAGCCCATTCCTAACGCAGTATTAGCTAAATCCGGCATGAAACAAATAAGCCCCTGACTAATCCCCTTATCTGCCGCCAGACAATGAGCCGTTCGGTGCAGCCACCTCTCTCAGGTTGGAAGGGACATTCATTCCTACGCACGTGACCTTAAGTCGCTCTAGGAGTTTTTGTCCACGTCTAATTACCTTATTGTATTATTTGTTCAATTAAAATGTTTGCTTTGCATAATCGTGTTCTATTATTGACTGATCTATGTAAACGGGATAAACAGACGTTCACAAGCAAAAGGCGCAACATGTGCAAAGCTTCCTAAATGGGGACTGGAGATGAGGGAGCGAGTTCTTGTGATCGGTCGCAAAGCAGAACCCGAATACAAAATGTCCAAAGAAAAGTAAGAAATCAGAATTTATTTGCGTGTGCAAAAGACGCTCATACACAGATAACTGGCGGGGCCAATAGTGAGAACACACACGCGCACACACACACACACACATGCTCTCCGATAATTCATACTGTATAATGATTAACAAAAGACGCAAAACCACAATAAATGCCAACCAACTGATAAGGTGATATAATACACCAGCTTCCCTGGCTTGTGCCTCCAACGCCATCACCCAACCTCTTCTTTCACCTGGTGGCTGAAGGGACAGCAACAAAGGCCTCTCCACCTGTAAACATCACTCGATACCGTACCGAGTAGATGTATGAAGCGAAGAGAAGTGATAAAGGGTACTTGTGTATTTTGGTGGCGCCCATCGCATCGCATACCATACGGCATGCGATGGTATGCGATGCGATATCGCGCGATATTGTATAATGTCATACAATGCGATGCAACATTGTATAAGCACCCTAATGGGTGCTTATACAATGTTAAATGCATCCCCACGCCACCCCCCCCCCCCACTATAAACGTGAACCCGAAGCGTTGCGAGCGCAGCGAGCCCCGCGAGGGGACGCGGATACCTCTGAAGCCCGCGAAGGGACGCGGATACCTGTGAAGGTATCCGCGTACGCTCGCTGCGCTCGCCACACTTTCTATACTCAACTCCACGTCGACTTGGATAGTGGGGGTATGAAAAGGTCGGAGGACGCGTACCACCGCCCCTCGCGGGCTCGCTACGCTTCGGTTTCACGTTTATAGTGGGGGGTTGGCGTGGGGGTGCATATAACATTGTAAGCATCCATTTGGGTGCTTAAAAGCACCCTTTAGGGTGCTTATCCAATGTTTCATCGCATAGGGGGCAAAAATCGCGTCGCATCGCATGCCATCGGGTGCATGGCATGCGATGAGAACATTGCGCAATGGACATCGGGGGCGCCTCTATAATACACAAGTACCTGATAAAGTTCCTGGTACTTTATCACTGGCCAATCATCTTTTAACTGTCCTTTTTTAAACCCAGACTGTTACTTAACAGTCAGGAGCTGATTGGCCGGTGATAAAGTACCAGGCACTTTATCACTTCTCCTCCCTTATCACTGCTTCATACATCTGCTCGAGTGACGTTGCACTTTCCAATGACAGCTCTGCTCACGTCATGGCCCAGAAGAATACTACAGGGTCAGCTAAGCAGCAATCCCAGGTCTATCCTGCTCTCATATAGAAATGAGATTAGCCTGGCGTGACCAGGGACTCCCATTTATCTGCTCCTGGCCCTGGGTATGTGTAGGAAAGTCCATTATTACAGTATTCTGATGTATCTTCATCTCTCAGAAGAAAGTGTCCGGGTGAAAGCACAAGGGGCTCCTGCAGCCAGGAAGATAGTGGGCGCAATATACACTAAGGTGGTTATACGAGCCCATTACTGGTGCCATCTGGCTACTTGGGCATGAACAGCTGTCCAGCTCAGAAGGATTCTATCCTGGAGTAAAGCCAAAAGGAAGGGTTTGGTGGTCCAATAGACAAGGCCATGGAAACTGGTTCCGGACAGAGGAGACAAAGGTTATACAATCCCAAGGGCTTAAAGTCCAGCTGAGATTGGGGGTTTCCCTATAGGCTGGGGAATTGCAGAGATGACTGAGCATGCTAGCGATAGCCAACCAGTAGGGAGGACACATCTGGGTTACGGCAGAGCAGGGTAAAACCACATTGGGCAATCTGAGTCGGAGTGGGTCCGTGGAGTTTCCATGGTGATCAATGGCATAGAACAATCATTTGATTGCAATTCCTGTAAAGGAACCCCCTACCCATATCCTAGTCCCACAGCAATCACTGGGCAATAAATAAATAAAAAATAAACATTTATGCCAGGATGATATAAAGGTTTCAGTGAAAAGCACGAAATGACACCACATACTTAACGTTCCCAAAGGACGCGTACAGAGAGTACATTTAAAAAAGCACCTGCAGGTTAAGAGCCACTTTATCCCAAGCGGTCACTAGATATAAATACACGCAGATAATTATAAGATGCTCCGGGAGGCTGAAGGAAGGACCAGAGCTCTGGACAAAGGAACACAGCACTCAGACATCCGAATACAGCGATGTCTCCGCAACTGTGCACATAACACAATAGCCTAATAACGGTCATTATGCAAGAGCAGGCGGTCACCCGGCACTCACCCTATCAATAAGGGACAATGGCATTAATAATATATGCTAGAAGGGTAATTGCCACGTCTGTCCAGCACTCTGTGGATGCACCGTGTTGTGAGAGCAGAGGAGGGTGTAACATCATGTGGGTGCCGGCGCGTACCCCAGACCACAAGACTGGAACATTTGTCTGCTAAACATGATCAGAGAGGTCATCAATGCAGAGAAAGCGTAATTACCCACATGGTGAGGGAGAGGGCCTGACGCAGAGGAGGATGCAGCCGGTCTACCTGCTAGTGCGCATTGCATCCCTGTCACACTGCACGGGAGTCCCGCCTGTGTCCACACAGATTCTCAGTTGCAATTTCAGGTACTTGGGGGGGGGGGGGGGGGCAGATCTATTAAGCCTGGTGAAGTGATAAGGTGGAAGGTGATAAAGCAGCAGCCAATCAGCTCCTAGCTGACAAGGTACAGGCTGTGTTTGAAAATGACAGTTAGGGGCTGATTGGCTGCCGAGTTATAACTGGCCACTTTATCAGGCTTAACACATCTGCCCTTGTATGTATTACAAATGTAGTGATAAATAGTGATATATACTGGCAGATGTAGTGATAAATAGTGATATATACTGGCAGATGCTCAATCAGTTTAGTGATATCACTCAGGTGCTTGAATGGGAAAGGTAAAATCTAGTAAGAAAAAGCACATACTGTACCTTGTAGTTTCCCCCAGCACACTGAATACCAGTAACCAGATTTAAAGGACGCATGATAATAGAATTCAGAGATACATTTGCAAATACATGGGTAAGCCCAAGCTGTGATCAAGGCTTCTTTGAGTATTGGTGGTCCCTATTGGGGGACCCACCGACTGTTCCCCCCCTACCCATGAGACGCACGCGCGTCCCAGTCTGATAGAGCCCCTCTTGCCAGCGGGGACGTTCTGGCGAGAGCCGAGCAACAATGAGAGGGGCTCCATCTGTATGTACAAAAAATGACAACAGTAATGAACCCCCAATACTCAGAAGCCTTGATGATGGCTTGGGGGCTTACCCATGTATTTGCAAATATATGTAACCAACATCTCTGAATTGTATCATCATGTGGTCTTTAAATCTGGTTACTGTATCACTCGGTGTGCTGGGGGAAACCATGCGCTTTTCTTATAAAAAGTGTCGTGAGCAGACAGAGGTGGTCTTACAGGTGCTATACGGCATTGTCGCAGGAGTGGCAGTGATGGTGGCTGCGCACAGACACTCAACCGCCATCGTATGCATGTGCCATAGAGCTGGTGCCGATTGCAATGGCGTAACCGATGATGGCATCTAAGTATGGCCGATCTGGGGGGCAGATTTATTAAGCTTGGAGAAGAGATAATCTGGAGATAAAGCGGAGAAAAGGTAAAAGGAGATAAAGCACAGCCAATCAGCTGTGTTTGAAAAAGACAGTTGGGAGTTGATTGGCTGGTGCTTTATCTCCTTTTACCTTTTCTCCGCTTTATCTCCAGTTTATCTCTTCTCCAAGATTAATAAATCTGCCCCTGTATTACTGCGCACAGGCGCTGACAGTGGGCATCTCACAGACTGGGGATCGCCAAGAGGCGCTGCTACGTCCACAAGGATTAGGTGGTGTTCCGAGCCTCACACCCCAGAAAGACCCTCGTCCAATCACATCACAGGCGCATATTATGGAGAATCAGGAGAAAACACCCCCCTGACAAAACGTTAAAATATGCAGAAAATATCTTCACATTTGATTACAGGGATGACGCCGTCAACGTTATAATGGGAATAAATACCACTTAGAGGGACGGGAGGCGACTGACCCCTTAACCCTTTCACAGCTATCCCGGGAACACTATGAACCGTGAAACCGTGAAATCGGAAATACAGACGATCTGAGCAAAGGAACCACGAACTAATGAGATGTATAGAATGTGCAATTATCTGCCAATTGTCCCACTGGCGGGAAGCGTGTGTCCGGCAGAGTGGTGTATAGCTGGGTGACGAACCGCCGTTATATCAGCTGCTCACCCCCCCCAAATCTCAGTTCCCTTTGCATTTTAATGCCACATTATACTGCACACAAGTGCCCAGCATGGTGTAGGGGCCAAGGATTCCTCAGAGCAGGAGGGGGGAGAGAATACACTATTCCCAGAGAAATCGCCCCGTACTTATTCGCAGCTCACTGTGTCATCAGCGGCTGTTCCCTTCATTTATATTCATAGACTCCGGAGATTGGGGCAGCTGCATCCCGGGGTAGAACCCATCAGCCATTGGCAACATGCAAGTTACTGTACATATCTGCACTGGCATTTACCAACAACAGAACACTCTACAGCTGGGGGCATTGCACCCACATACTGACACAATGCCCCCCTTGCTACAGGGGTCATGCCCCCTCTTTGCTGCATACCCCCCCCCCCCCACACACACACACGGTACTAGTACGAATACCAGCACTGCAAATGCTATGTATTATGACTGAAGCGTATCTTATAATGTACTATGTATTAATGTGCGCCAGGTGATAAAGCGCATCAGCACCCAGACGTGAGTCCTGTGATCCAGCGTCCAATCCAGATGTTACCAGTGGACAAAGGAAACATTGGAATATTGGTGGGCGGTGGGGGACCATAGGACATTGCTATAACGATATTCATTAATGTCCTCCTCATACCTGCCCCGTACGGTCACAAAGCCGCCACCAACACCACTGGTAGGACACAGAAGGTGCAGCCACTGGAAATAATTACTGTACGATCCACCCCAGATCCCCCATCACTTCCCATTCCGCCACCATGAACTCCAATCCGGAATATGCCTGGTGTTAGTGGAGGCAGGATGTGCTGCATACAGTCAGGCGTCCAAAGGCAAATAGTCAACAGCACTGGCATAACCAAATGCATGTCATTGGCACCGCCAGGTACATACTGCTCACTTCCACAAACCATACAGATTGCCGACCACTGCTGTGACACTATAGTGTGTGGAGCCACACACACACACACAGTATAGTCACTGGTCACCCAGAATACTGCACCCCATCCATCAGGTGCTGACGAAAGTGCAGGTGTCACAGCGACAAAACCCACCCCCCACCTACTGCAGTAGTCACTATATAACCAATTACCAGAACGCGTCACATATACAACGTGTGAGCCGCACCTGCAGATGTGAGGTGATGTCGGATAAAGGGATAATCTGATATTTACCCCATTGGTTCCAGACGTGGGAGAGCGTTAGTTAAAAATGTGAATCGGGACTAAAATCTGATAAAAGACCCACGAGACCGTTCAGCTCCCCGGCTCCCTTCAGAGTGCACCAGAACGATTTGGCCTCAATTCCCCCAATTTCAATACAATCTCGACCGATTGTATGTAAATTGGGCATGTTTTAGATCCGATTCCGATCCGATGTGCGTCCCCATTGGTCATTTTGTAGATCCCACCTGCTGCAGTCAGGAATTGAAAATGACTCCTTCAACTGGGTACAGATCATGATGGGATTGCAGATAGTGTGCGCCAACAGATCGTGTGACCATCGTATGATCGCTCACGATCATGATAGTTCTGGTGTGTACACTACATAAGGGAATGTACCTATAGCCGCAGAAGGGGCACCTATCACCTCAGTAACACCAGTGTGGCACACCTGCGTCCCATAAGCTAGAAAGAGGGTTCAGAAACTGGGCAGGGGGCAGATATCCTCCTAATGGCGCTGTAGCCGCAGTTATGGAGACATACAGAACACAATGACCATTTCCTATGGGATACTGCAACATAAGGAACAGAAACTCCAATCTGATGGGCATCCGCTGCAGGCACAGCACCTCCAGTATATATAGGGGGAGACTGTGCACAGTATACAGTCACTCACCTACACACCAAGTCCCCGCCATATACTCCACCAGTACTCCATATCTATAGCCCTTCTCCCACGTACCCCGACTGCCCGTACCTATAGCCCTTCTCCCACGTACCCCGACTGCCCGTACCTATAGCCCTTCTCCCACGTACCCAGACTGCCCATACACCTTCATCTACCTGTACATCACAGCCCCAAACTTATCGATCTCTTCCTATGTATATGCTTATAATACCTATAGATCTCATCCTCTCTATATACCCTGGCTCCCCACACCTACAGATCTGATCCTCGCTATACACCCCTGCTGCATGCACCTTTAAATTCCTAGTGTCACCTATACACACACATCTCCTTTTACCTACAGATCCCTGATGTCACCTATACATCCAGCTCCCTGCATCTACAGATCCCTAATATCACCTGTACACCCAGCTCCCCTACAGATCCCTGATGTCACCAATATACACCCAGCTCCCTGCATCTACAGATCCCTGATGTCACCTATACCCCCAGCTCTCTGCATCTACAGATCCCTGATGTCACCTATACACACAGCAGCACCTGCAGATCCCTGATGTCACCTATACACACACAGCAGCACCTACAGATCCCTGATGTCACCTATACACACACAGCAGCACCTGCAGATCCCTGATGTCACCTATACACACACAGCAGCACCTGCAGATCCCTGATGTCACCTATACACACACAGCAGCACCTACAGATCCCTGATGTCACCTATACACACACAGCAGCACCTACAGATCCCTGATGTCACCTATACACACACAGCAGCACCTACAGATCCCTGATGTCACCTATACACACACAGCAGCACCTACAGATCCCTGATGTCACCTATACACACACAGCAGCACCTACAGATCCCTGATGTCACCTATACACACACAGCAGCACCTGCAGATCCCTGATGTCACCTATACACACACAGCAGCACCTGCAGATCCCTGATGTCACCTATACACACACAGCAGCACCTACAGATCCCTGATGTCACCTATACACACAGCAGCACCTACAGATCCCTGATGTCACCTATACACACAGCAGCACCTACAGATCCCTGATGTCACCTATACACACAGCAGCACCTACAGATCTATACATCCCAACTCCTTGAACCTATAGTTCCCCAAGTGTCACATATACCTCCCAAATATACATATCTCCCCAAAACAATAGTCCCGGGGACTCACCGTGTCCGCCGCGCAGGGCTCCGGGGCTCCGGTAGATTGAGACGGGCGCCGGGTGATGCCTCCCCGCGTGGAAGTGGAGTTGGTGCGTGGAGTGGGACAGTTGGGTCCCGGAGGAAGTCCCCGCCAGTACACAGCCCCACAGCAGGGACCAGAGCCAGGGAGAGCCGTAGCCCGAACCGGGCATCGTATCAGCGCAGCGCGACCCGCCCGGGGCTCATCCTCACCCGCTCCCCGTGCGGAGAAGCTAGCCGCTGCCCGCCATCCTGCTGCCGTTGCTCCCTTGCACCGGCTCCCGGCCAGGTGCCCGCTGCTGCTCGTGGCTCCTCTCCCCGGCAGGTGCCCGCACACCCCTTTGCTGCTGCTGCTGCTCCCGGCCAGGTGCCCGACGCTCCTCTCCCGGCCAGGTGCCCGCCCGCACGCCCCGCTGCCGCTCCCGGCCAGGTGCCCGCACGCCCTGCTGCCGCTGCCGCTGCCGGCTCCTCTCCTTCAGGTGCCGCACACTCTCACTGCTCAGCTCTTCAGGTGCGTTCAGGATGCCAGGCTGGCTGGGGGCGTGACCATGCAAATAGCACATCTCTAGCAGCCAATCAGCGCTGGGAGCAAGCCTCCTGCATTAACCCACTGTGGTCCGTGCTGGTTCTGGCTGCTGGAGGCTCGCACTGAGCGGGGACTGGGTGACAGTGTGGCCAGGGGGACTAAGGGACCGTGCAGCCGGGGAGAGGGAGGTCAGGACTGGGAGAACAGTGCATCCGGGGTCTGGGGGAGAGGGACAGTGCAGCCGGGGACTGGAGGACAGTGCAGCCGGGGAGGGGGAGGCAGGGTCCTGGATTCCGTTTCTGCTCCCCTCCCGGCTGCGGGTGACATCAGTGATGCGCTCCGGGAGTGCACGGGTTAAGCTCAGCAGCCCGCTCCGGAATCTCATTATTAACCCTTCATCAGCCGAAGTCATCGCCATAGTTCTGTCTGGAGGAGGACGTAGTGATGGGAAATCTAGTTCGTTTTGGTGACTAGTTCATTATGATCTAGTTCACCCAAAAGATTAGATCAGAAGATTAGTTCATCTAGTTCATTTAGTTCATTATTCCATCACTGACTCAGAGACTGGGAGGAGTGCATGGATCTAGATGAGCTAGACTAGATTATGACACACAGAGCAGGCATTTGTAATACTAGCTCATTGTAGGAGTTATAGTCTTGTTAGAATGATCATATACTGTATGTTTAATAAATCAGATTATTTTCTAGTTTAGAAAAGCAATAAGTTATACAGCACCCTTCTAGTGACATGCTTTGTTTAGCTCTGCAATATTAATCCCATTGTGGTTATTATTTTACCCAAATTCAGAGTAATTTAATAAGTCAATTTTTTTCTGCTTTTAAAATACAGTAAATAGAAAAAAAAAAACATGTCCCCTTGCCCCAATTTAGCTGACCTTAGAGAGAGATAAAGTAGAGACTTTGCAAAGTAACCAGTTGCTGATTGGTTGCTAGGGGCAACTGCTCCACTGTATGCATCATGAAGGTTCATACATATCCATCTCTGACTGTAATGTGGAGTAAACAGAGCTACTACAGTATACTGTATAACAAGCAGCAGCCAGCACTGTGTCTGTGGCTGCATACACACAATACATATGCCTGAGCACAGCAGTGCCACACATGGTAGCTCACAGGTACTGTACAGTCTCATTATGGTGTATAGTCAGAGATTAGTTCAGGGATCTGTATGATCAGTGAACTAATTGAACTACTGAACTATTTGCAGGACTCATGAGTCATCAGGACAATGTAGTTCATTTGGATCCGCAGAGTCCAGACCATGTGTGAGCTCAGCACTGCCATCTTTGGCAGCTAACATGTACTGCCTCCTGTGTATTGCATGAGAGCTGATAACATGGCTGCTGCAGAAGCTCCTACACAGGTCCCAGCAGCAGATTTACTACAGCAGTATGCTCAGGACCCTGTACCAGAAGCAGCAGCAAGTGTTTGGACATCTGAACTAATCATATAATGATATTATCACATAAAGGTGAGCAGCATGAGCACACATTCTCCCTCACAGACACACCACACAACTATGGCTAGGCAGTGCATATTTATATTTTATTAGATCTGTATTTGCTGGGCTTTGTTGTACTTTTAACTTTAGATTCAGGAAGTAAAGATCCAGTAAATGAGCCTTATGGAGCTGCTGGGCTCTGTCTGTCTGTGTGTTACACTTCCCACTTGCTTTACTTCCTGGTGAACTAAATGAACTAATCTTTGCCAGAGCAGTGATCTGAACGATTTAGTTCACTTTGAAGATTAGTTCATTTTGAACTAATCATTCACGAACTACCCATCACTAGGAGGACGCGCAGCCGGGGGCTTTGCAGCTGGGAGAGTGCCCCTCTCTGGCTGCTTAAGAAGTTGTGCACTAGCAATGGGGCTGTCACCATCTCCCGTGGCTCCCTGCTTCTACCCCTGCCCCCATCATATACAGCACATAGATCCCCTATCAGTAAGGAGGCAGAGATCAGTAATATGGGGGAGAGAGAGGGCAGAGCTCAGTAACTACTAAGGGAGGAAAAGATCAGTAATATGGGGGTCAGTAAGGGCCAGGGGAGGAAATCAGAGATCATTCGGGGTGTCAGATCAGTAAGGGAAGGGGGGCAGAGACCAGTAAGGATGTCAGCGATCAGAAGGGGTATCAGATCAGGGTGTCAGAAATTGGAAGGTCAGAGATCTTTAACGGGGTCAGATCAGTAAGGGCGTCGTGGAGACCGATGCGGGTGTCGGGAGGGCCCAAGGGCGTAACTACCATTGGTGCAAGGGGGGCAGCTGCTATGGGGCCCAGAGCTGCAGGGGCCCCATCTTTGCTGTTTAACTAATATGTTTTATATATATTTATCACCATCAGTTGCTAAATAGGGGGCCCTTCCAAACTTTTGCAATGGGGCCTATGGATATCTAGTTACGCCTCTGTGAGGGCCCATTTCAGTGTTGGGGAGATGTTACTGGGCACGATCCCATCTAGGGATGCCAATCTTGGGGCATTTTTTCAATCCCGGGATTTGAGAGAGCCACACAGGCGGGACAGGAGCAGTCGTGAGCGAACGTCAGATGCTGCCCGGCATAATCCCAAAATTTAATCCGGGCAATTCGGGGTCTAAATCCTAGGATCCTGGGATTGGCCACCCGAATCACATCACAAGCAGTGTTCTCCTGCAATACCCCCAGGGCCAGGCCGGCCAACAGTATTACAGGGGAACCCCATTGGGGGGGGGGGGGGGCAGCACCTCCTCCTCTAGGGCTGAGCACATACTGTATGTTACCTTATACTGCACAGGACTATGGTGTATTCCCTGCAGTGCATTGCTGTTATTAACCCGGTACGTTATCATGCATCTCCAGCAGTATCTAATATATACTCAGTCGATCCCATCAGTCCCTGCCGCATTGTAGATTATGGCCTAGATCCCCTACCACACACTCACTATGAGGAGGGTATGGGTGAAAACCGGACCAGGACAAAACCCCCGGACCGCCGGACCGGACTCTGCAAACTGTAGCCTCCGGTCCGGGGGGTGTCCTGTCCGGGGGTGTCCTGTCCGGGGGGGGGGGGGCTGTCTGTCACACCTGTCACCAGGTAGAGGAGGAGGGGGTAGAATAAAGCCTCCCTGTATGGTCCGGGCTGTAATCACCCCTTCCCCATGTCCCTGGTGATAGCTATCACAGGGACCCCCCGGACAAGACACCCCCCGGACTGGACCCTACAAGCTCCGGACTGCAGATTTTGCTGTCCTGTCCGGCGGTCCGGAGTGTAGTCCGGGTCCGGTTTTTACATAGTCCCCTATGAGGAAGCTACGTCCATATAGGAGAGTCCTCTCGTATGTACTTGGTATTAATCCAGGCACCATCTATCTCTCTGCACCTTGGAAATACTGTATGACACAGAGGCCCTGTACATCCTTCCTGGACAACTGTCTCTGCCTTCACTGCCAGCTACAATGTTTCATCTTTTTGTCCTTCTTCCACATAACTTTCTTTCCCAACCCTCAGACATGAATTTTTGTATGCGAGAACCCTGATGAACAGTAGCACGAGCCAACCTGGCCCAGCGGAGCTACAGCCAGAGCCCTGCACGCTTCGCAAACATCAGTGTTAATTATAACCAGTAAATTCCAATGCTGCGTGATCATAACCACCCCTGCCGCCCGCCGGTGATCGCCATAAAACAAGATGGCACCATAAATACTAAAAACCTCATCATTTCATTAGGAGGGGAAAAAAAAGTTGTAAAATATGTATCCCTGATCTTCAATCACATCGCCCCCCCTTTTATGTCCTAGAACAGTGAGCCAGGATTTGTGCCCCAGGGCCTGGAGGGAGTATTTATATAGAGATAAACTACGGCAGTTCTGGCCATGCTGTTAGCGTTATGCCCGGGCCCTTGGCCCTCGTGTCTGTCGCTATGCCAGACGACTGCAGAAAATGTGGCTGGGTTTAATCACTGCACAAAACAAAAAAAAGAGAGACCGAACTACTAGTCAGGTTGGGCTTTGGCATATATGCCGAGGAGCGCCCGTCTGTCACCTTGGATGTTGTGCGTGTGATCCATCCGGCTGGAAACGATGCCCTTATTTATGGGTACTGGGGAAATGACCCATGGACTCTGCCAGTCCGAGCCAAGAGAAGGCTCCGTATCATCTGTTTGGATTTCTCCATGCTGTCTTTTTGGCCTTATAACCGGGGATTTTCTGATGGGCTGCGGACACTGAAATTCATCCATTGCAGTAAAGTTTATCACAGCAGACAGAGGCTGTTGCCAGCGCAGCGCGCAGTGATCGGAGCGGCAGATGACATATCTCAGTATCACCTTGTAAATAAAGGCAGGCATGGATTGGAAGAGTACGTGCCTGCTCCCACTTTGTGTATCCCCGCTGTAGTGTGTGTGTATGGTGTAGCACTAGTTCTCCGGGGCAGAGATCTGAAATAACCTGAGCGCAGCTGCATTAATCAGTGCACAAGACATTCCCGGGCGCCCCCTGGCTCAATGATTTATCCAGCTGAGTTCCTGCGAGTGGCCCCGGATATTGACTACAGCACTGGCTGATATTTTTGTGCATTTGGTGATTGTACAAGAGCATATTGAAAGGAACCATCTTGCACCATAAGGGGATCATCTCTAAGAATATAATTTTTCTATGCAGGGTAAATACCAGTCGCTTTTGCATGGAGCCCAGAAATGCTGGACAGCTTTATACTTGCATGCTACAATTGAGACGAAGTTACATTGGACACACGGAATGCTGTTGTATGGTCGACACGTCAAAGGTTGACACCAAAATGTTGACATGCATTAGGTCTGCATAGGCAAAAAGGTCGACATTGAAAAGGTGAACATGAGCTTTTCATGAGGTTTTTTTTTTTCAACAAAAGGAGTTTTTAAAACTCTACCATCCCAATGGACATGGAGGGGGACTACAATAGCCAATCGCAGCAAAGCACTGTGCAATACACTTATACTATGTCCATGTCGACATTTGTCACCCAAAATTAAAAAAACTCATGTCAACCTTTTCCATGTCAACCTTTGTACCCACTAAATGCATGTCGACCTTTTTGGTGTGCTGACCTTTGGCCCGTCCACCGATAGTGGTGGATCTTTTTACTGTCGACAAGTCAACCTATACACTTATACTATGTCCATGTCGACATTTGTCACCCAAAATTAAAAAAACTCATGTCAACCTTTTCCATGTCAACCTTTGTACCCACTAAATGCATGTCGACCTTTTTGGTGTGCTGACCTTTGGCCCGTCCACCGATAGTGGTGGATCTTTTTACTGTCGACAAGTCAACCTATACCTGGACACTCACCTCCCAAATCTAAGAGGAACATTTACTGTACTAAGATGGGAGTTCTATTGAAGATGGGATGTTGCCCATAGCAACCAATCAGATTCTCTCTCTCTTATCTAGAAGGTGCTAAATAAATAAGTAGAAGCTGATTGGTTGCTATGGGCAACATCTCATATTCAATAAAACTTCCATCTTAGTAAATAAACCCCCAACTGCCTGGGTATGGATCATAAGGTCTACAAGAAGTTGGTCAACAAGCATTGGGTCAACACATTAGGTCGACATGCAGAAAGGTCAACATGTAATTAGGTTGACACAAGCATTTGGTCAACAAGGTCAAGGTCGACACTGGGTTTTTCACAGGTTTTTTTTACCCGAATGTCGACACAGTTGACATGGACACTAAAAGTAGCACCGCGTGTGATCGCCATGCTTCGGGCACACTATTTTTTTCCCACCATGCCCTAGTGGATGGTAGGGCATGAAATACCGCCTGTCGGCACATGTCAGCTCAAAAAAACTGTGAAAAACCCCTTGTAAAACTTTTGACTGTTTGATCTTGCCCATGTCGACCTAATGCTTGTGTCGACCTAATGGCCTGTCGACCTAGACCCATATCAACCTAATGATGTCGACCCAATGCTTGTCGACCTAATGACCGTATTCCCTCTGCATATTTCTATCCTCTGAATCTGCAGCCGTACTGTCACTGTTGAACGGTTACCTATCCGGCTGTTGCACACAATCCACATCAAATTCCTAGTATATTCAAATATACCTGGCCAATAAAGCTGATTCTGATTCATACAGTGGTTATGGTATGATGGGCCGACAGTGTCCAGGATGACACCAAAATGGCATCTTCGACAAAAGGTCAACACAAGCAAATGGTTGACACGTGAAAATGTCAACAAGTCTTTAATTTTTTGGGGGCTGTTTGTAGATTCCATCATGTTGACAAATTAGTGTACCCGTCCCCTTGCATGGGTGGCTCCTCTCGCCATTCCACTGTGCTCGGCGCACTTTACCGCTCAAAGGTGACTACATACATGTACACGATGACTCTGAAACAAGTCAGTCCCTCTAAAGTTGCCCCCCCCCCCCCTCCCCCCAACGAAGACCTGGTAATGAATGTATTAGCGCCGCAGTCCCACAAGTGACCACACTGATGCAGCTGCCTAAAGGGAGATCGCGGCTGACGTGGCTCGGGCTAATGATGCGTATTCATGTCATACATGTATTTGTCTATCATATAAAGATGAGGCATTTATAAGGGTGTAAAAAAGGCTGCAATTGTAGAAAGATAACAAAACTGAAATGTGCATCGACTTCACCTTCCCTTGCAAGACAAGAGCCCCCCCGCCCCCCTCCTTCCGGAGCCCAGCGCTCAGTGCACCTCATTATAGAGATAATTATATAGCATTTTATATCAGTAACAAACAGGAGACCAAATTGCTGCTTTCCTATCAGTGTTTGCCTGCAGGCTGGAGCTCGGGATTACAATCACTAGATGTGCTGGGGGTGACAGACCTGAATAAGTCTGACAGCTGCTGACATATGATGCCCACATGGTCGGTGCTCACCTTGTGCAGCTATGGCAGCATAAGGTAGATTGTTATATGTCTTACTTACATGGCTCTATATACAGGGGCGGGTGTGTGTAGTACAATCTGTGCGCCTTTAATTGTTAATGATATACACTATATCATGAACGATGCGCATTCCCATGAGTTGTTAACGACCCTTCTTATAGTCTGTACATGCAACCACATGTAGACTTTATTGTCAACAACTTTATGTTCTGAGTGGGGGCCCAGGTGACGTCATTCATGTTAACAATATCGGTCAGTGTGAATGCACTTTATCAGCTGCCAAGGAGTTCAGCAAAAATCATTAACAATCTCACCTGTGGCGCGAATTTATGTGTATGCAGTAACTGGCTGCCTGCCTTCCCTTCCTCACATAGGTCCATGTCTCCAGTAACTGGCTGCCTGCCTTCCCTTCCTCACATAGGTCCATGTCTCCAGTAACAGGCTGCCTGCCTTCCCTTCTTCACATAGGTCCATGTCTCCAGTAACTGGCTGCCTGCCTTCCCTTCTTCACATAGGTCCATGTCTCCAGTAACAGGCTGCCTGCCTTCCCTTCCTCACATAGGTCCATGTCTCCAGTAACAGGCTGCCTGCCTTCCCTTCATCACAGAGGTCCATGTCTCCAGTAACAGGCTGCCTGCCTTCCCTTCCTCACATAGGTCCATGTCTCCAGTAACAGGCTGCCTGCCTTCCCTTCTTCACATATGTTCATGTCTCCAGTAACTGGCTGCCTGCTTTCCCTTCCTCACATAGGTCCATGTCTCCAGTAACTGGCTGCCTGCCTTCCCTTCCTCACATAGGTCCATGTCTCCAGTAACAGGCTGCCTGCCTTCCCTTCTTCACATAGGTCCATGTCTCCAGTAACTGGCTGCCTGCCTTCTCTTCTTCACAGAGGTCCATGTCTCCAGTAACTGACTGCCTGCCTTCCCTTCTTCACATAGGTCCATGTCTCCAGTAACTGGCTGCCTGCCTTCTCTTCTTCACATAGGTCCATGTCTCCAGTAACTGGCTGCCTGCCTTCTCTTCTTCACATAGGTCCATGTCTCCAGGGGATGCGGTCATCTATTAGAATGAACTTAGGTCTACAGTCATTAGGTCGACCCCACTAGGTCGACTGGCAGGAAGGTCGACCTGACTTAAGGTCGACATGGGCCAAGGTCGACATGACTTAAGGTCGAATTTGCATAAAGGTCGACATGAGGAAGGTCGACTGGTCATACGGTCGACATGGGTTTTTCACTGTTTTTTGAGCCGACATGTGCCGACAGGCGGTATTTCATGCCCTACCATCCACTAGGGCGTGGTGGGAGAATAAAATAGTGTGCCGAGCGCAGCGAGGCACCGTGCCCGAAGCATTGCGAGCGAAGCGTGCGATGCGAGGGTCCGATTCTCATTGCCAACTGTGTCGACATTCGGATAAAAAACAGTGAAAAACCCATGTCGACCTTATGACCAGTCGACCTTCCTCATGTCGACCTTTATTCAAATTCGACCTTAAGTCATGTCGACCTTGGCCCATGTCGACCTTAAGTCAGGTCGACCTTCCTTCCAGTCGACCTAGTGGGGTTGACCTAATGACTGTAGACCTAAATGCAGACTGACGAATGATCCCATTCCGAATCCAGTAACTGGCTGCCTGCCTTCTCTTCTTCACATAGGTCCATGTCTCCAGTAACTGGCTGCCTGCCTTCCCTTCTTCACATAGGTCCATGTCTCCAGTAACTGGCTGCCTGCCTTCTCTTCTTCACATAGGTCCATGTCTCCAGTAACTGGCTGCCTGCCTTCCCTTCTTCACATAGGTCCATGTCTCCAGTAACTGGCTGCCTGCCTTCTCTTCTTTACATAGGTCCATGTCTCCAGTAACTGACTGCCTGCTTTCCCTTCCTCACAGAGGTCCATGTCTCCAGTAACTGACTGCCTGCTTTCCCTTCCTCACAGAGGTCCATGTCTCCAGTAACTGACTGCCTGCTTTACCTTCCTCACATAGGTCCATGTCTCCAGTAACAGGCTGGCTGCCTTCCCTTCCTCACATAGGTCCATGTCTCCAGTAACTGACTGCCTGCTTTACCTTCCTCACATAGGTCCATGTCTCCAGTAACAGGCTGCCTGCCTTCCCTTCCTCACATAGGTCCATGTCTCCAGTAACTGACTGCCTGCCTTCCCTTCCTCGCAGAGGTCCATGTCTCCAGTAACTGACTGCCTGCTTTACCTTCCTCACATAGGTCCATGTCTCCAGTAACTGACTGCCTGATTTCACTTCCTCACAGATGTCCATGTCTCCAGTAACAGGCTGCCTTCCTTCCCTTCCCTTCCTCACAGAGGGTCAATGTCTCCAGTAACAGGCTGCCTGCCTTCCCTTCCTCACAGAGGTCCATGTCTCCAGTAACAGGCTGCCTGCCTTCCCTTCCTCATGGAGGTCCATGTCTCCAGTAACCAGGTACCATGCCTTCCCTTCCTCACAGAGGTTCCATTTTCCAGTAACTGGCTAGCTGCCTTCCCTTCTTCACGGAAGTTCCATTCTCTAGTAACCATCTGCCATGCCTTCCCTTCCTCACGGAGGTCCATGTCTCCAGTAACTGTCTGCCTGCCTTCCCTTCCCCACAGAGGTCCATGTCTTCACTAACTGTCTGCCTGCCTTCCCTTCCTCAAGGAGGTCCATATCTCCAGTAACTGGTTGCCTGCCTTCCCTTCCTTACGGAGGTTCATGTCTCCAGTAACAGGCTGCCTGCCTTCCCTTCCCCACAGAGGTCCATGTCTTCAGTAACTGTCTGCCTGCCTTCCCTTCCTCAAGGAGGTCCATGTCTCCAGTAACTGGCTGCCTGCCTTCCCTTCCTGACGGAGGTCCATGCCTCCAGTAACTGGCTGCCTTCCCTTCCCCACGGAAGTGCCATTCTCTAGTAACCATCTGCCATGCCTTCCCTTCTTAATGAAGGTCCATGCCTCCAGTTGCTGGCTGCCTGCCTTCCCTTCCTCACAGACACAGGCTATTAATGATGAGGATCGCTATCTAATGCCCAAAAAACATGAATACTATTTGAGTTACCCCTTAGCTCCACTTAGGTGACACTTTCCGAGCTGTATTCCCTCATAACCTAAAATCGGTCAATTCTCCCGATTCCTGCACCACCTGTAGAGGGAGACCTGACCTCTCTGGAATGTCCTTTATTTAATAAAGTCATCCCTGTCAGTATAGTCCAGCTCCCCTTGCCCTACAAAGAACGGTCTGGTGCACACATATGTTATTGCTGTCCTGCTTAGTAAACAGATGTACACTCTCTGTGCCAATATGTATAAGGGGATTTGTATTTATACACAGCGCAGCTCCTGGCATCTAAGCTTCAGAAAGCTGATATATCAGAATTATAAATACATGTCGTGTTTCGCAGCTTTCTGCATTTTCCCACTTTCTGTCACAGCGCTGAGAGAACATCTAGGCGACGTGAGGTGTCCCCCTCACTCTGATATCTGGGTGGCCCATCCGTCTGCTCCAGACACAGCAATCATTAGCTGGCATATGTGTGAGGGCTGCAGTACGCCGGAGATATAGATCGTTACGGTCAGAATTAGACAGCTCTGCTGCCCACGTCACTGTGCTGCCACAGACGGTGGGTCCATCAGTAGGCGTGTAAAGTGTACATCGAGTGGAATAGTCTGTAAAGTTATTTGCGAAGGGTTCCCACGCAGATCTCAGAAAATCGCTATTCAGGGACTTCTGGAGATCTGCACATGCATGACCACAGTTAAAGTAGCTATAGGGGGCGGCAGTAGCTATAGAATGGCAAAAGACAGTAAGGAGTGGCAGCGATGGACCATTGTGGTAGCAACTTATAGGCATTTTGGGGGAGTGGTCTGGCAACATAGGCATATCCAGACCGGGCGCGGGGAGGGACGCAGTGGCTGTGTGACATCACACGCAGTAGCTGCAACACGAAACATGGCCGACCTGTACCTGGATTGGCAGGCTTGGCAATGGACGCATTTTACTGTTCATAAAATGTGTATATAGATAGATCACATCTAACAGGAGAGCACCCTTGCACACAACCCAGCATGCCCTGCAACAGCTGTAGCATGGCTACATAGCAAAACTGTAACAAGGCATGCTGGGATGTGTAGTTCCGCAACAGCTGGAGGGCCGAAGGTTTCCCCATCCCTGCAATAATGTTTCTAGTTAAATGTCCCTTTAACTAGATAATGTCTCGGCCAGAGACAAATCCAGCAAAGGGCGCAAAGGTTCAGAGAGACACTAAGTGCCCGGCGGGTGAGGGCACTGGTTCCCTAGTATTGAGTCCTATCACAGTCATTATAAATGACAGTTACAGCAATGTAATGGCCATCGGGTGCTGAGCGGTTACAATAATGTGACACCTGACAATTACACGTCAACCTGTAAAGTTCCCACGGATCGCGTGCACGCGGCGCTACGCTGCTGTCATATCAATAGGCCCCAGTAATATCAATCTGCATCAGTTGCCCCAGGCTGGCTTTCATGCCGTGCCCTGTGATTAAACGCAATGTAAAATCCAATTTGTTAAACAAGATGCTGAGAGTGAGGCTGGAATCGTCTGACCTGCTCTGTAACATAATCTAAGAGTGTTTTCAGCCCCTGGGAACCGATCCGAGAGAACAAAGGCAACTAAGTGTGATCTATTGATCTGAGTGTAATTCCTGCGGGCTTACAAGAAACCTACACACACAAGATCTTAACCTCTAGTCTGCTGGTGCCGCCTGCGGCCTTCACCAGCCCCGCGCCATTCACCGATTTAATTACTTTCTCTGTGAAAAAGTGGAAAGCGCTTAACTGTGAATGTTCCTGAGAAATATTAATTTCTGAAAGCAATTCCCAGGCCGCGCCGCTGGTGAATAAGACCCCGATCTCGTCATCTGCTAAGTGGATAATATGGGTGCGGTATATCTGGACTAGAATGGCAAAAGACAGTTCCTGGTGGTCCTGCTGCAAGTGATCTGGTTCAGGGGCAGCTGGTGGGGAGTTCTGGCTGTGAGTAAAGCCGGCATAGTGGCTAGCAGCTGTTCTGATAAGCATACACATCTACCAATCGGATGCTCAGGATGTCTGTGCAGAAAAAATTATGCGGTGGTCACGTGTGCCCGCCCAGCTGTGATGCCAGTACCTGCAACCACTCAGATCAGTAAGGGATACGGTTGGTTGGTCGACAGTCATTAGGTTAACCATGTTGGGTCGACATACAGCAATGTCGACAGGTGCTTAGGTCGACACAAGCATTAAGCACTGTTTTTTAAGCCGACATGTGTCGACAGGCGGTATTTCATGCCCTACCATCCACTAGGGAATGGAGGGAGAATAAAATTGTGTGCTGAGCATAACGAGGCACCGTGCCCAAAGCATGGCGAGCGCAGCGAGCCATGCGTGGGGACGCGGTGCATTTTAACCTGTGTTCATGTCGACTGTGTCGACATTTGGGCCCAAAAACTGTGAAAAACCCCATGTTGACCTTTTGACTGTGGAGCTAGACCATGTCGACCTTGTCCCATATCGACTTAGACACCTGTCGACCTAATGACTGTCGATCATCTTTAGGCCGACCCAGTGATCCCATTCCATCAGTAAAGATGCCCCTCCAGAGACCAAGCCCACATGCCCCCCTCACATCTGGCTTCAGACCACCCTGCTCCATGGCAGAAGACAGCACGGATACGCATTACAGTCACGCTGAAGGACACTAATGGCGCGCAGGAAATGCCCAATTACAGGCAGCATAAATTAATTACTGGCTGGGAATTAGACGGGAGAACTCCGCTGGGAATTCAGCGGTTTCACCTCAAAGCCAGGACAGGTTTGAAGGACAAGCGCATTCTGTATCTGATGCCTGGTTCACCTGCTCCCCCCGGGGCCATACGGCCACCGTACTAAGGGCCTGATTCAGACCTGATCACGCAGCAGAAACATTTTGGAGCCCAGTGATCAGGTATACGTCACCCCGCCAGCGTGAAATCCTGTCCCGTGCAGGCGGCTCACTATCGATAATCACTCAATGCGCAGTCTATCGATAATCACTGCAAATTTGCGATCAGGCCCTAATTCATAAGGATTTCTGGGCCGCAAATAAATGCTAGATCAAAAATGAAAATGTTTCTAAAATGGAACCGAAATCCTAGGTGGGGGGCGAGTGTATCTGATGCAGCCCCCCCCCCCCCCCCGATGGGGCCTGTTGCAGCGTTACCTAGCGCTCCATGTTATTCCAGCATGCCTGTTATCAGCACGGTGCATCTAGACAGATAAACCCTCTCCCAGAGCCGCCCGGTATCAGTTCAGCCGCAGCACCACTGACAGATTCCCCCAACGCCGAGAGCTCTTCATTAAATATTTCATAACCTGATTATTTCTCTGGCTGCTACAGTTCAGATCCCCGGCATCAATACTTAATTGTGTCTAACATGTAAACACGGCCAGGAGCCGCTAAGATGCAACACGGGTGACATTAATAACCCACTTCAGTGACTAGTCGTGTGAGGTGTCTGCATCGCTCAGAGACAGTCAGTCTGTATTACACAGAGTGTCACTCACATTATCACAGGGAAAGATTAAACCCTTCTCAGATCATGGGTGCTTAGTAGGTCCCCAGGCCTTGAGAAGCAAAACCCAATCATTTCCCCCACCAACAAATGATATCTGTACAATCACTGGGCCCAGGGCCAGCTCTACCATTAGGCAGCTGCCTAGGGCTCCAGGATCTGGGGAGCGCCACCAAGTCTGCCTATCAAAAAGATCAAGGATATCTGTGAGGATCCTTGTTGTACTTAATGAAGGATCCTGTGGAACTTCTAAGACCTCACCTCCATACTTTCCCACTTTCCCTTGAGGCATACTTTCCTACTTTGCTGCCCCCTCTTCCTTGTACTCTGTTGTAGGTGGTAAAGGGGAGGGTGCTGGGGACCTCCAGGGAAAGCAGACGACTTGCCCACCTTTCCATGGGGCTGGGAGGACCACACGTTTTTTTTAAAGCAACGCAGCCATTTCGGAATGTTAGGCAAGTATGCCTTAAGGGGTTGGAAAGTGGTTATTGGTGGCAGCATGGGGGGGGGGGGGGGGGGCAGTGGGTTGAAGTTTTGCCTAGGGTGCTGAGAAGCCTTACACCGGCCCTGACTGGGCCCGATATGGCAGCATGCGGGCAGCAACAGACTTATGCAGCCCACACACGCGCCGATGCCGGCGGTGCGATGCTGTACGATGGGGTGCGCGCTCCCGCGGCACCTCATCGTACAGTACAAAAAGTATGTGCTGCACATACTTTTTGTACTAGCTTTTTCTAGCACAGCATCGCATCGCATGCACATCGTATGCACAAGGCATACGATGCGATGCTGTGTGTGCTAGTTAAGCCCACAACGCACGCTGGAATCGGTGCGTGTGTGGGCTGCATCACTCAGCTCTGTGACAGAAGTGAATGCTACTGAGCTTCTGTGATTCACTGCTGCGTCCAATCAAATGCGTGAACATCGGACTTCTGAGCAACACTCAGTATGTCCAATGAAATCACATGCATTCGAGGACACAGCCACTGGCTTTGGGACACCCAGGGAATGGTATGGGGACCCTCTCAATTTTGTGGATGCTCTTCGTCAAACTTCAAAATGTAAATCTCTGAACCAGGTCTTATGCTGTCATTTCTCTCTCTGCTTCATGTCAGAACCTTGAACCATTCTCATATGTACATGCACACATGCGTGTGATTTGTATCACGCTCGTGCGCAAGGGGACTGATATTTTGTGCATGCGCAGCAGCATTTCTGCGCATGTGTATACGCTGGGTGCATGCGAACTTGGTGAAAAGTCTGTTCGCTGTGTGCACGCTCCCAGCCTTGCGAGCGGGGGTTGGAGAGGGGTGTGGGCGTTTCATGGGCGCTCCCATGAAAATGCTGGGCGCACACATGCTAATGTGTCCGTGACGCACGTGTTGGGGGCGGCAGCTGACACAACAGGATGTCAGCTTCCCGCCCAATTACCTGCCATTCTACAAGCATATGTAATGGTGGTCTGGACATATGCGTGCACCTTCACCATCAAACGGCGACCATCAAAAGATGGGGGAGGTTCCCACTGGCATGCGAATGAATGTTCATGTAAAACATCCATTCACAAGTCTTGCGAACGAATCCTGCTTGTGAATGGGTGGCGCCGGCTAACCATTCGCAAGGTGGGGTTAGGGTGAGTCCGAGTAAGTCAACCAGAATAAGGGCCATAGCTCTGATTGGCCATTTTCACCCAGCGGTGATGAGTTTTCTGGGTATCATGCGCAATGATGATCTACAAGTCTCGTCCACTATCCAACATTGCGTGTCATGACCTCGGGATCCTAAGCCCCATACACACTAGACAACTTTATAAAAAGATATCGCTCATTACGGCCCTTCTGAGCAATATCGTTATAGAATTATTTAGTATGTAGGCTCAATATCGTTAACGATGCCGGCTCCCGCTCAGACTTCATTGGTGGCTTCACGTAACTGCTCAGAAACAAAACTGGTTCACGGGTGGCGACGTGTCTCCTACATGAGGCGGACGCCCCCCTGCCGCCACAACACATTGGGCACGTCTATCATTAGCTAATCTCATCACATTCACGCCTGCCAAGTGACAGACCAAGGAACGCAGCTTAATGCGATTACCAGAACTGGCCAATTATAAACACCAGGCTCTGCCAGAAGTCATCTCATTGCCACCAAAGGGTTAATGATCAGTTGCGGTGTCATCACAAGAGTAAACGGATGTGAACGCGATGTCCCCTCTCTAATAACACAATGTTACGGATGCTAATCCACGACAATGGCGGGTTCCCAGCCTCAGCAGAGTGCAGAACAATATAACCTACAGCACTCATAAGACGGCAGATTTATCATCCCGCCGTGGCACGTAGTGATCCCAGCAGAGATTTCCCTATACGTGGTAATACCGGCTGGGGTAAGAGACCCCCAGTGTAACAGAACACGGCCCCTGTGTCATAGAAATCAGCTTCCTGAGCAAATAACGGTTACTGTAACTACAATATATTCCTATAGTGCTGCCATACTCCAGCTGTGCATGTGCGAGCAGAGAGTACCAGGAGGGATCTTACAGATCCCCCTCCAGAAATGTTTGGTTAATGCAGCCCTTGGACTACAATGGCTGACACATCTGAATATGGTGTTAGCTACATGCATCGCACATCCTTCCCTATGTACTATAAAAAGAGCAGAAGACAGAAATACAGTGTTAATACTGGGCAGCTGGTCATCACTACACTGTTGGAATGGTGGGCCTATCTTTATATGGAGGCCTGGGGCTGTCCCTATCCACCCCAGTCTGCAGTAACGCTCGGTGCCACCTTCAGCAAGTGATCATTCATGGTAAATACCCAGCTTCCCACAGAGCGTAACTGGGATGTTCCTCAGGTTTTAGTGTCCTGCAGACATCAGCAATGACTAATATAGCACAGCTCCTATTAATCCAGTTACACACACATCAGAGGGGAGTACACGTGGTCTGTATATGCCATAGCGGTACTTGTGTATTATCTGTGCGCCCGATTTTTTCATTGCACGTTAAGAAATCGCGTCGCATCGCATACAATCATATCGCATGCGATGCAATGCGACCCGATTTTTAATCGTACAGGCAGCCAGATGCCTGATTCCTATGTTAAATCCCCCCAGACCCGATTTTTGATTGTACACCCACCCTGATGGGTGATTACTATGTTAACTGGCCCCCCATTGTTAACGCCATCCCACTATCAACGCCAACCTGAAGCGTGGCGAGCGGCCGTGGAATACATGTGAAGTAATACGCGTCCGCTCGCCACGCTTCGGACTCGGTGGCTCGCTGCGCTCGCCACACTATATAAAATCAACTCCACGCCGACGTAGATAGTGGGGGTATGAAAAAGTCGGAGTACGCGTACCGCCGCCCCTCACGGGCTCGCTGCGCTCGCCATGCTTCGGGTTGGTGTTGATACTGGGGTGGCGTTAACAATGGGGGGGAGGGCATTTCACATAGTAATCACCCATCAGGGTGGGTGTACAATTAAAATTCGGGTCTGGGGGGGCATTTAACATTGTAATCAGGGTGCCTGTACAATGAAATACCGGGTATAATCGCGTCGCATTGCATCACATGCCACTAGTTAAGGCATGCAATGCGACGGGATATTAAAATTGTACACTCCTCCCGGGAAAAGCTCAAAATCAGGTACAATCGCATCGCATGCCTTAACTAGTGGCATGCGATGCGATATATATCAGGTGCCCAGATAATACACAAGTACCGCCATAGCTTCTGTATCAATCATGGGCCTGATTCTTGTCTGTAAGTAAAGAAAGCAACTGGGCTAACCATGCTGCACTGCAGGGGGCAGATGTGACATGCAGGGAGAGATAGATTTGGGGGAGATGGATTATATAATTTCTGTGCAGGCTAAATAGTGGCTGCTTTGGGTTAGGGACAGGATCCTAAGTGTCATAATATCGAAGTGGCATCCCAATGGCTAGAATCCCCACCTAACCTACCCTACCAGCAGCCTGACACTACATTCCCTACCCCCAGCCTAACTCTAACCCCCTCTACCCACAGCCTGACCATAACCCTACCCCTAGTGCAAGTGGATCAGATTTCCTGGCATGTAGTGTGCGGTGCAGGTGGCCTGGCTACAGCTCCACCCCAAACAAATGCCTCACAAAGACCTGCCCACCAATGCGGTCACCCGCGGTTCCAGGCAGGCAATGGCTATTATGCAGACATTTTGTTTGTGGGGACCTGAGCATCGAAATTGTTTAATTGCCGTTTAAGTGAAGGTAATACGGCAGCAAATCATTCAGCATCTCCCATCTCTGCCCACCTGGCACTGTACCTGACGTCTGTTCTACCCCATGTGGTCTGCGTGCCAGGCTGCTTCTGATGCCGAACCCCCGAGCCTTTTACATCTGGGGCACAGAGACATCTGGGAGAGTGCCAGTCAGCCTGAAACACACTGCGCCCCGGAGAAACAGGCCGATGTCAGCACGCACAGTGTCTGAGCCACATGAACCGCTGAAGGACAAAGGACGGACGCGGCTATTTATGTATGTTTACATGTGTTTAACCATCCATTATGGCCATTTAACTGCATCAATCCCTTTCTGCATCTCGCGTCTCCTGGGCCCAGCAAACCAAGCGCAGCGAGGGGGTTACAGCGCTAGATTACAGATCTGATTATCCCGACATATGTATTCCATGTAACAAAACAAGGATCATTTATTCCGCTATAATCCAGGGGCATAAACGTTTCCACATCAGCAATCAGATTGCTGAGCTTCGGCGTTCCAGGTCAAACATCTGCCATTGCGGTGCCCATTTCATGTAGCCGGTAGACGGGTGCCGGGCGGGGTCCCAACAGTCAGGATCCCGACAGTCGTTTACCCGACATCAGGATCCCAACTGTTAAAATACCGACGCACGGGTTTCCGATGGCCACCGGCTATTGTCCCTCGTGGGGTTCCACGACCCCCATAGAGGGGGAATAGAAGCGTGGCGAGCCCGCAAGGGGCTTTGTCGCGCTTGCCATGCTGTCTGAGTCCGGCCAGTCGGGATCCCGACTGTCGGAACCCTGTACCACACCCCCGGTAGGCAACCACCGGTACGGCAGCAGCAGGGATGTCCCAAACACATTTCCCTACCAGTTTCTATATTAGTAGGATGAGGATACTTATGGGAATGGGGGGGGGGGGGGGGGGCTACTAAATTCCCAGGCGTGGGCTTGTTAGGGTCCCATCAGCATATTTTCGGAAGAGGGCATGGCCACGTCCATTTCCACCAGTAACCGGGCCCATGGCCACTGCACAGGTAGAATAGAGGGTACCGGTCATACGGTCAACAGTAAGAGGTCAACATGAGTTTTTCACAGATTTTGTTGTTGACATGGACACTACAAGTGTGCCGCCGCGTACCCTCACATGGCTCACTTCGCTTGCCATGCATTGGGCACGCTGCGCTCGGCACAATATTATAATCTTACTCTATGTCTGCTTGAATAGTAAAGTATGAAAAACCGCACAGCGCAGACACATGTAAGATATGCTCCGCCGGCCGGTCTGCGTTCTAATCTGACACATACTGTTACAGTGTAATCTCCCTTCAACACATGGAATTTATATAAATGCACTCTCTGGGACTAATCCATGCCATTGGTGGTCAATAGATAGCCTCCAAGATAGATTGGAGCGTTACTCTAGACAGGCATGCTGGGATTTGTAGTTCCACAGAACCTGCAGCTTACTCTGAGCGTAGCATGGTTTTCCCAGGCAACGTAGACGTATCCCTATGTGTGACAAGTCTGTACGAAAGGCGATATTATCCGACCACCCCCGGGCAGGACGCCAATTGGCCATTGTTATTCTACGAGTTCAGTGTGAATGTTCCTTAGATATATATTCAGGAAGGTAATGTCCCAAGCTGATTCCGCATGAGATGAATAGAGGAGAGTGTATACACGGGAGATAGCACTGCCCCAGGTATCAGTACACTCATGAATAAGCTATTACAAGTAAACACATTTGCATGCGACTTTCTCACGCTCGGCTGCTTTGGAAAAGACCCTCCTCTGGCTGGTCGCTCGGCATGAACCGAAATCGGAAAATCTTTTTATTTGTGCACTTGAGAATGAAGAAAACCCACGTGTGGAAAACCATTTGCTCCTTTACAGGGGGAAAAAAAAATATTTCAGATTTCAATTAAAATTAAATGAGCAAGGAGATTATCACTCTAGTGCAGGCTTGGGATGCGGCAATAGGCCTCTTTCATAGTCATGGCAACTGGCGCTCATTGTCATGGCTACCTCGCTGTTACATGTAATTCTCGGTGTGTGAGCGAAACTGATAAAGGCCACAATCGATACCCTATAACCAGCGAACATCACTTTCTGAGCGAAGGCAGAAAACACGGAGAGAACCTAGCCGCAGATGAAATAGGTCTATTTGTGTGCAGAGATAAGTCAGGATAAGGAGAGAGTAGGCGGATGATTAACTAGAAAGCCACCCGTCGCTTGCTGCTAAATTATATATATATATATATATCCTTTGCAGTAAACAACAGTTCCCGGGTTCCAGACGCTTGGAAGGGTTCACCCTGGACTGCGAGATTGCCATGGTTGGCACACACTGTTCGGTGGCCCCTACCATGTCTGTGATGTACTGGAGATGAGGCCAATGGCAATCTCAGAGTCACAGGCCACGCCGCACCAGGAGGGAGTCAGCGTACGGCGTGCCGCATGCTCAACAGGTTCCTTGCCCACCACACCAGTTACAATGCCAGCAGCCAGACAGTGAGTGGCAGCCAGCATGCTGATTGGGGGATGGCCAGTGCTGACAGCCAATCACTGTATAGAAGCATGTGGAGAGGGATTACGGTCACCAGGTCAACAAGTTTTGGTTTGACAGAAGTTCGACAGGGACATTATATTGACAGGGACATTGGGTCGATATGGGGAAGGTCGACAGTCAAAAGGTCGACATGGGGTTTTCCAATTATTTTTGAACCGACATGTCAAACTAACCCATGTCGACCTTCAGTCATGTTGACCTAATGTCTGTCTATCCTATGATTCATACCCTGTGGCAAAAACCACGCAGGGCTGCAGGAGGGGCAAGTTGGGATTTTGTTTGTTAATTGGTTCCTGTGAATGGGTGTGTGGTGGCCCCAAGTGCATTGCTTTGCCCAGGGTCCACAATGCTTTTAAAAAGGCTATATAGACTGAACATCTGGGGACAGGGGGTTGATTGAGTATACATGGAATTATATCGGAAGTCAGTGGAGAAAGCTCATGGAAACAGATTGGGAGGCACAGTGGCACAGTGGTTAGCAGTACTGAGACAGGACTGATGTGAATGTCCAGCCTCTGTAAATAGCGCTGTGGAATATGTGCGTGACATAAATTAATAGATCCCCTACTGGCTGACACAGCACCCCCTGGCTGACACAGCACCCCCTGTATGACACAGCACCCCCTGCCTGACAGCAGAGGCTCTTCTTATAAAGCGCATATTGTGTAGAATTGCTCAAAGAGACATGCTATAAGGCAGGTATGTCCAAACTATGGCCCACCAGCTGTTGGGAAACTACAAGTCCCATCATGCCTTGCTACAGTTTTTCCTATTAGGGAATGCTAAAACTATGGCAAGGCATGCTGGGATGTGTAGTTTCCCAACAGCTGGAGGGCCATAGTTTGGACATGCCTGCTATAAGGTCTACACGTGATGGTACCTGGTCCCATCTCGGTTACACGCCATATTTTCCTCAGCATCTGATCTATGCTGGAGGAACTGTGGCCAGGTTGGCATATTTTACCACATTTGGTGGGCATGCCCGAAAATTGAAACCTTTTGGTCTGCAGTATGGTCACTGCTAACTCGATTGCTTGGTATGCCCGTCTTACCGTCAGTTGCTGTGGCATTACTGATTTCTCCGATCCCGTATGTCAGCAAACATCAGGATAGGCTCATTGTCCACATCTGCAATGCGGCCAAATCCCTGATCGCCAGGCATTGGAAAGGTATAGAGGCGCCGTCCATGACAGCTCTCTATTCCCGTATTAATTTTGTAGCCTCGATGTAATACATCATGTCTACAAAGTGATTCCGTTTTTACCTTCCACAAAATATGGTCCCCTTGATATAACTTCAACTCCTCCCCCCTCCCTGGACTCTGCTAATTACTTTTTATGTTATTGCTGATTACTTTTATATTTTCCTTCAGTTGTTTTGCTTTTCTTACATTTATGCCGTCTTTTTTGTACCATTTTATCAGAAAATGTTGTATCTTTATGACTTTTATTTGTTTATTTAAGTTACATCTCTATGTACTGTACTTTGAATGGTTTTCCTAGTGTACAATTGTTGCTTTGTCTCTGCATAAGGAATAACAAAAATTATTGTTTAAAAAAAAAAAAAAAAGTGCAGATTTTGCTACATAGAAACTGCCTCAGATTACTTGTATATAGAATAGAATTCCTTTATTCGTCTCACAATGGAGAAATTTCAGTAAAGTATAGTCATCATAGGTGCTACCATGCTGAGCCTTGTAGTACCACGCAATGCAAAACAAGGCAGCAATTTTACGATCTGGAAAAGCCATGCTGGTGGGGCAGATGTAAATTGCATATAAGGGCGTGCCCAATGAATTACCCCACCCCCCTGATGCTGATGCCTGCCGGGGTTGGTTGGCTGTTTTCACATGACGTCTGTGCCCGCCCCCTCTTCGGCGGACTACGACGGCAATGAAAGTCAGTTTAGACTGACTTATTTCCGAAGGAGAGAAATCATTTGATGGTTGGCTACCATCAATGATTTCTCTCCCCTTCCGCCACTTGCGAGGGGATATGTTTGTGTAGGGGGGCGGGCATTCGCCGGCTGGTTAGCTGCTCACTAAGCAGTGAACGACCTCTGCTTAGCAAGCGGTACTGAATCAGGCCCCTGGTCCAATCCAGATAAAGCTCCCTGTCTGTGTTTGCGGTTTTCCCAAATCAGCATCTGCCCCAGAACAAACAGAAAAGCCTATAGCTAGAGCCAGGCACTATACAGGGTGCATCATATATATGTATGTATAAGACCCCCAGTGCTGTCGGAGGATGGGGGGCGGCTCCCCACGCACCGCTTACACTGCTATTATGGAGACTGCAATATAACATCACTCGGGAAGACATATGTCAGCGATACAGAAGAACCTAATAGTATGTAAATGTATTTTCTTTTGAGACGCGACAATTTTACTGGAAATCATCTTCTCCCAGCGATTCTGCGACGCTGCTATCTGCCGAGGCTTTTACATGCAAATCCAGCCACTCTCAGACAAAGACTCTCACTCAGGGAAACGACCTACAGAAAACAATTCTCTGAGAAAAGCCTACAGAACGCTGAGATTACTTGTCATATAGCGGCACCGGTACAAGAGCGAGGCAGAAGGCGACGCGGATAATGCAGCGCTGAATCGCTGATGGGGAAATCTGCAGCATTTATGGGAAACAACCTGGAAA
Source organism: Crinia signifera (assembly GCF_055691185.1). Taxonomy (NCBI): domain Eukaryota; kingdom Metazoa; phylum Chordata; class Amphibia; order Anura; family Myobatrachidae; genus Crinia; species Crinia signifera. The sequence goes on from NC_139228.1 coordinate 55,942,751, forward strand.
TTATACACTCACTAGAGTCTACTCCCTATAACATCAAGTTGCCTACAGCCAAGTGCATGTAAGATCTACAGATGCGTACAGTCAGCAACAGATGTGTACAGTGACCGGTACAACCACAGACATGGTGACAGGTGCAGCTACAGACACGGCGGCAGGGTACGGCGAACGGTGCAGACACAGCGACAGGGTACGGTGACCGGTGCAGCCACAGAAATGGCGGCAGTGTACAGCGACAGGCTATGGTGGCAGATGCAGCTACAGGGTACGGCAAAAGGTGCAGCAAAAGACACAGAAACAAAGTACGGGGACCGGTGTATATGGTGTCAGGAGGTGGCTACAGAAACGTAAGGCTACAGGTCAAAATGCGGTTACAGGTTGCGGCTACAGGACAGGGTACGGCTATAGGGTGTAGCTATAGGACAGGGTGCGGCTACAGGACAGGGTGCGGCTATAGGCATGTGCAGCCCTAATAATCTCTATGGAATGTAACACAGTACAGACAGGAGAGTAAGAGATGTAATAGGAAATCTCTGTGCGCTGGAAATAATAAGCTGACAGAACCTGGAAGGGTTAAGCTGCATCTCGGCAACACTTCGGCTCCTCGCTGCATGTAATAGAAATGTCAGACACGGACCAGCAGAGCGGCAACATGGAGGCCGAGCCTAGAAGCTGACAGGAAGAGTAACACGGTGACAGCAGCCGTCACAGAGGTGATAAAACATCTGTAGGATCCAGAGAAGAAGATTCTCCTCCTGCACCAGCAGCTTCCTCCATGGCCTTCTGTCCCCCCACATCCTGCTCTGCTGCAGCACACCCCCCCCCCCCTCCCCAACTTTACCCCCACTCTCCCATCCTAAACTGCAGCTTCCATGTACAATAACTTCAGTCTCGGTTCTGCACCAGAGCGGCAACCACTGGTTCCTGTGGCCCTTCTTCCTTATTATTACCTGGATTATTTTATTTGCCACTTATTGTACTAATATTTCACTGATAAAGTAATGGCCCCGATCGGAGAGTAATCATACCGCACAGGGGATATTGCCGCCATTGCAGTGTTAAAAAACCACACTCCCATTGATAATTCTGCCCCTCAGTGGTAAACTAAAGGCGTTTGTGCCCCCGTGCATCTGAGGACGTTACACCAGTGTCTCCTGTCCTATCAGCCGCTCATCTCCTTATTTATTCTTTTTTTTTTTTTAATCAAACATCCCGGCGAATCGTCTGCTGCTCTGTAAATATTGTAACTGAATTATGCTTGTTTGCCTCGCTCATTACCGCCAGCCACGATAAGCTTTTTAATTACAAAATTAGCCTCACCAAATCAATCGTACTTGGTTAATGGAGTGAGGTGGCTCAGGGAGAAGAAGAGAGGACAGTTCTCTGTAATAAAAGGAAACACTTTCTGTCCTGTATGGTAACTGGGGTGCAAGAAAAAAGGGAAATAACAACAGCTGAAGCTCGCACAAAACATTTGGTTTGTGAGAATCAGCTATGGTATGTATCATTTAAGAAAGATTTGTTTAGTAATAATAATAATACACTACACCTCAATACTACTTATCCTGTACTCACTACTGTGCACTACACCTCAATACTACTCATCCTGTACTCAATACTTATACAGTTTTGTACTCACTACTGTACACTACACATACATTTCTGTACTCACTACTGTACACTACACATACATTTCTGTACTCACTACGGTGCACTACTCATACAGTTCTGTACTCACTACTGTGCACTACTCATACAGTTCTGTACTCACTACTCATACAGTTCTGTACTCAATACTGTGCACTACTCATACAGTTCTGTACTCACTACTGTGCACTACTCATACAGTTCTCTACTCACTACTGTGCACTACTCATACAGTTCTCTACTCACTTCTGTGCATTACACATACAGTTCTGTACTCACTACTGTGCAGTACACATATAGTTCTGTGTGCTCACTACTGTGCACTACTCATACAGTTCTGTACTCTACACATACAGTTCTGTACTCACCACTGTGCACTACTCATACAGAGTTCTCTACTAACTACTGTGCATTACACATACAGTTCTGTTCTCACTACTGTGCATTACACATACAGTTCTGTACTCACTACTGTGCACTACTCATACAGTTCTGTACTCACTACTGTGCACTACTCATACAGTGCTATACTCACTACCGTGCACTACACATACAGTTATGTACTCACTACTGTGCACTACACTAACAGTTCTCTACTTACTACTGTAGACTGCTCATATAGTTATGTACTCACTGACCATTACACCTCAACACTACACCATCATGTTCTCACGTCCATGTACTAAAACTTAACACTACAACATCCAGTACTGTGTTACTATAGGCTCAGTCCTGCACATCTGCCAGTGCATCCCCCACCAGCAACCCCCCCCCCCCCCCCCCCCACACACACACATCAGCTTTGTTACAGCGAACTCATTCTCTGGGGGTCACCTGAAATAAATCTTTCAACAACCTTGAATTGTGTGATAAGGGCCCCAGGCAATTGTTTTAATTAATTTCCTCCCTATCTCTCCATCCTGTGTGCAGAAGAGAAGCTCCATTCTGGGGGACGGCTGCAGTTCTACAGCTGGGAAAGTTAATAAGGTGGATTCAGAAAATGGGGTCACACGGTGCTCCAGAATATCACTGGGGAACTCCCCCTCATCACCCAGTGTCACTGCCCCCCAGAGCTCTCACATGCCCCCACAGAGCAGCAATATCACACAGCTGTATAGGTGACAATCAGTACAGTCCTCAGGGAGTAACCAATGGCAATAGTCTATTTGCTGGGTATATAGTATAAGTGGTATACGCAGACACATAGCAGCTGTGAGAGTACATTATATAAGTACTAGTTACCAGCCCATGACAATGACGAAACAACAGAACAGTAACATCAGGGCCGAACCGAGAAAAACATGAATTACGCTGTTGGGCGACATGTAGTGAATGCCGGTGCGCAAAGCATTTGAATCCCCCCCCCCAATAGAGGTGAAGAGCAGTGTTAGCCTTATATTATATAGGATTATTGGGACATTACATAGTATTGGTTACTTTGGAAGTTTTATACAGCATCAGTAGTATAGTACGGAGGGTATATAGTATCAGTAGTGTCAGTACTGTTTTTCCGGAAAAATAGGTTCAGGAACTCCAGGTCTGGGGGTGGATCAATTAAATTTAAAAAAAACATATATAATAGAGAGAGGGAGGGAGAGATAGATGTATATATTGTATTTAGAAACAAAGGCACTCACATTTGACTTTAAAATAAAACTTATCTTATGAAAAGTAGATTTTCAGTTCCTGATGATGTCATATTTAATTAGAGGTTTAGGAACTGAGTTCCTGCTGGTTCCTGCTGACAAATAGCACTGAGTAGTGTAGTACGGAGGGTATATAGTATCAGTAGTATAGTACGGAGGGTATATAGTATCAGTAGTGTAGGAGGGAGGGTATAGACTATCAGTAGTATAGTACGGAGGGTATATAGTATCAGTAGTATAGTAAGGAGGGTATATAGTATCAGTAGTGTAGGAGGGAGGGTATATAGTATCAGTAGTATTGGAGGGAGGGTATATAGTATCAGTAGTGTAGTACGGAGGGTATATAGTATCAGTAGTATAGGAGGGAGGGTATATAGTATCAGTAGTATAGGAGGGAGGGTATAGACTATCAGTAGTATAGTACGGAGGGTATATAGTATCAGTAGTGTAGGAGGGAGGGTATATAGTATCAGTAGTGTAGGAGGGAGGGTATATAGTATCAGTAGTATAGGAGTGAGGGTATATAGTATCAGTAGTATAGTACGGAGGGTATATAGTATCAGTCGTATAGGAGGGAGGGTATATAGTATCAGTAGTGTAGTACGGAGGGTATATAGTATCAGTAGTGTAGGAGGGTATATAGTATCAGTAGTGTAGGAGGGAGGGTATATAGTATCAGTAGGAGGGAGGGTATATAGTATCAGTAGTATAGTACGGAGGGTATATAGTATCAGTTGTAGCGGAGGGAGGGTATATAGTATCAGTAGTGTAGTACGGAGGGTATATAGTATCAGTAGTGTAGTACGGAGGGTATATAGTATCAGTAGTATAGGAGGGAGGGTATATAGCATGGGTCCTCAAACTGCGGCCCTCCAGATGTTGTGAAACTACAAATCCCAGCATGCCTTGCCAGTGTGTTAACACTCCCTTATAGCAAAACTGTGGCAAGGCATGCTGGGATTTGTAGTTTCACAACATCTGGAGGGCCGCAGTTTGAGGACCCAAGGTATATAGTATCAGTAGTATAGTACGGAGGGTATATAGTATCAGTAGTATAGGAGGGAGGGTATATAGTATCAGTAGTATACTACGGAGGGTAAATAGTATCAGTAGTATAGTATGGAGGGTATATAGTATCAGTAGTGTAGGAGGGTATATAGTATCAGTAGTGTAGGAAGGAGGGTATATAGTATCAGTAGTATATCAGTAGTATATTACGGAGGGAGGGTATATAGTATCAGTAGTATATTACGGAGGGTATATAGTATCAGTAGTGTAGTACGGAAGGTATATAGTATCAGTAGTATAGGAGGGAGGATATATAGTATCAGTAGTGTAGTACAGAGGGTATATAGTATCAGTAGTGTAGTACGGAGGGCATATAGTATCAGTAGTATAGGAGGGAGGGTATATAGTATCAGTAGTATAGTATGGAGGGTACATAGTATCAGTAGTATAGGAGGGAGGATATATAGTATCAGTAGTATAGGAGGGAGGGAATATAGTATCAGTAGAATAGTACAGAGGGTATATAGTATCAGTAGTGTAATATGGAGGGTATATAGTATCAGTATTATAGGAGGGAGGGTATATGGTATCAGTAGTATAGTATGGAGGGTATATAGTATCAGTAGTATAGTACAGAGGGTATAGAGTATCAGTAGTATAGTATGGAGGGTATATAGTATCAGTAGTATAGTACAGAGGGTATAGAGTATCAGTAGTGTAGGAGGGAGGGTATATAGTATCAGTAGTATAGTAGGGAGGGTATATAGTATCAGTAGTATAGTATGGAGGGTACATAGTATCAGTAGTATAGGAGGGAGGATATATAGTATTAGTAGTATAGGAGGGAGGGTATATAGTATCAGTAGAATAGTACGGTGGGTACATAGTATCAGTAGTATAGTACAGAGGGTATATAGTATCAGTAGTATAGGAGGGAGGGTATAGACTATTAGTAGTATAGTACGGAGGGTATATAGTATCAGTAGTGTAGGAGGGAGGGTATATAGTATCAGTAGTAAAGGAGGGAGGGTATATAGTATCAGTAGTATAGTACGGAGGGTATATAGTATCAGTCGTATAGGAGGGAGGGTATATAGTATCAGTAGTGTAGTACGGTGGTATATAGTATCAGTAGTGTAGGAGGGTATATAGTATCAGTAGTGTAGGAGGGAGGGTATATAGTATCAGTAGTATAGGAGGGAGGGTATAGAGTATCAGTAGTATAGGAGGGAGGGTATATAGTATCAGTAGTATAGTACGGAGGGTATATAGTATCAGTCGTAGCGGAGGGAGGGTATATAGTATCAGTAGTGTAGTACGGAGGGTATATAGTATCAGTAGTGTAGTACGGAGGGTATATATTATCAGCAGTATAGGAGGGAGGGTATATAGTATCAGTAGTATAGTACGGAGGGTATATAGTATCAGTAGTATAGGAGGGAGGGTATATAGTATCAGCAGTATAGTACGGAGGGTATATAGTATCAGTAGTATAGTATGGAGGGTATATAGTATCAGTAGTGTAGGAGGGTATATAGTATCAGTAGTGTAGGAAGGAGGGTATATAGTATCAGTAGTATATCAGTAGTATAGGAGGGAGGGTATATAGTATCAGTAGTATATTACGGAGGGTATATAGTATCAGTAGTGTAGTACGGAGGGTATATAGTATCAGTAGTATAGGAGGGAGGATATATAGTATCAGTAGTGTAGTACAGAGGGTATATAGTGTCAGTAGTGTAGTACGGAGGGTATATAGTATCAGTAGTATAGGAGGGAGGGTATATAGTATCAGTAGTATAGTACGGAGGGTATATAGTATCAGTAGTATAGGAGGGAGGATATATAGTATCAGTAGTATAGGAGGGAGGGTATATAGTATCAGTAGTATAGGAGGGAGGGTATATAGTATCAGTAGTATAGGAGGGAGGGTGTATAGTATCAGTAGTATAGGAGGGAGGTTATATAGTATCAGTAGTATAGTACGGAGGGTATATAGTATCAGTAGTATAGGAGGGAGGGTATATAGTATCAGTAGCATAGGAGGGAGAGTGCATAGTATCAGTAGTGTAGTGCGGAGGGTATATAGTATCAGTAGTATAGTATGGAGGGTATATAGTATCAGTAGTATAGTACGGAGGGTATAGCGTATCAGTAGTTTAGTAGGGAGGGTATATAGTATCAGTAGTATAGGAGGGTAATGTATATAGGATCAATAGTATAGTACGGAGGATATGTAGTATCAGTAGTATAGTACGGAGGGTATGTAGCATCAGTAGTATAGTACGGAGGTATATAGTATCAGTAATATAGTACGGAAAGTATATAGTATCAGTAGTATAGTACTGAGGATGTATAAAATCATTAGTATAGGAGGGAGATGGAGGATACTGTATATCAGGCATGATCAAAGTCCGGCCCGGGGGCCAATTGCAGCCCGTGCTGTCATTTCAAGTGGCCCGCAGCCTCCAGCCAGAAGTGGGCGGAGCATCAGATGCAGGATGCACAGCACAGGACACTAAAGGTGGGGTCCCGGCGAGCGCGCCTTTACCTTGCTGTCTGCAGCAGTGAGAAGGTGCCGACAGCCACAGTGGGATGTGTTTGGCAGCTTTCGGGTGAGTGTGCGTCCATCCCCTGGACATTCAGAGAAGGGGGGGGCAAGCTACAGGACAGAGTGAATGGGTGCAGAGTGGGGAAACATACAGTGAATGGGGAGCATACAGTGAAGGAGCGGCAGGCTGGGGAACATACAGAGAAGGATGGTTAGGCAGGGAAATATGATGTGAAGGGGGCAGAGTGGAGGACATACAGTGAATGGTGGCAGGCAGGGGAATATACAGTGAAGGAGGGGCAGGCTGGGGGACATAGAGTTAATGGGGGCAAGCTGAGGGACATACAGTGAATGGGAGCACGCTGGGGGACATAAAGTGAATGGGGGCAGAGTGGGGGACCATTCTGATGTGATTAATGATTTAAAGAGTGTCAGGCTGAATGGTCGGCCCCCACACATTTTCACTTCACCAAATCTGGCCCTCGTCGCAAAAAGTTTGGACACCCCTGCTGTATATAGTACATCACGATCTGTTTTGATACGGGTAACAAAATAGTAATTTTTACCTATCACTTGCCTCCTCAGACTTGCTCAGCATGCCAGACCTGGTTACCACCTGCACTGGCTGCCACTGAAGTAGGCCGCAGCCATGCTGCATACAAACAGACTTTCCCTCCACAGACAAACATGGGCCTTTTCCAGCCATTCCTCTGCAGCCTGCTTCCTGGCTGGAGTGTGATGATTCCCCAATCATCACACTCCTGCAGGTATAAGAATGCTGGGAAGAGCACTCCTCCATTGTCACTGCTTCATTGGTCTCACCGTAGTTGGATGTGCTCTGGTGGTCTCCAGAATGCGAGTTCCTGTGTCAGTGCTTCATTGGTCTCACCGTAGTTGGATGTGCTCTGGTGCTCTCCAGAATGCCAGTCCCTGTGTCAGTAATCCTCCTTAAAGTGATCTGCGCCTATTTTTAGCTACAGGTGTTCCCTGCCTTCTTCTGGTGTTCCAGCATTATTCCTTCTTCAATTCTAATTGGTTCTTCAGGCCCTCACTGTCGATAGTCTGTTCAACATCAATTCTCCAGCTCATTGATTCCTCACTCCATTATTCGTCTAACATCGATATACCATTGTCAACTTCATTGCCGAGTATCCACCAGCTCACTCTGGTCAGTACAAACATAATTTCTCAGTGCATCTCACTGAACTGTAACTATCAATGCCCTGAGACATCATCTCCACCCCTGTGTGTCTAGTTCTGAACACAAGAGACTGTTCTGTATTTTATTGCCTGTGTGGATATACACTATATGGAAAAAAGTCATTGGAAACCACATGTCAACGGAAACCATGCGTTTATTTACAATCAATAGGGGGTAGGTCCACCTTTTGCAGAAATAACAGCAGCTACTTGTCGTGGTAAACTTTGCACAAGTTGGTGTAGCACATAGTGGGATATTGTGCCATTCCTCCTGCAGTACAGTCACCAACTGTGGTAGTGCGAGGTGATCGCAACCGCAACCTGCGCTCAAGTTCGTCCCACAGATGTTCTATGGGGTTCAAATCGGGGTTTTGCGCGGGCCACGCTAGTCGGGTGACACGATTTTCGTCATACCACGTAGCATTGTCGTCCTGGAACACACAATTGTCGTTCCCATAGAAACGCCACAACGTAGGTAACATGGAGTTATCCAGAATATCTCGGTAGGTGGCCGATGTCATGTTCCCATGCACCTGTACGAGTGGGCCCACGCCATGCTAGCAGAAACAACCCCAGAACATGATGCCTCCACCTCCAAATTTTACTGTTGGCACTACACATTCGGTAACAGGCGTTCTCCAGGCAATCGCCATAACCGCACTCTCCCATCTGATCGAAACAATGTGAAGCGTGATTCATCGCTCCATAGGACTTGTTTCCATCGCTTCACCGTCCAGTTTTTTCGCTCCTTACACCAACAAAGTCTCTGTCGTGTATTGTTTTTTGCAATCAGAGGCTTGTGAGCCGCAGCTTGACCATGATAACCGAGTGCGCTTCCTGTCCGTCATTTTATCAGCAAATGATCTGCTACGATCTGCTGCTTGCTTCCATATTTATCCATGTAGGAAGAGTCCTTATTGTCAGGAAGATTCCATTATTTCAGAGTTAAACCAGGGTGTCCAATGACTTTCTTCCACATGGTGTACTTCCAATTGCAAGTCTTTTACCCTCTGCTGTTGTTACCATCCTTGTTATTCATCTATTCCATTGTCCTGGTTGCGCCTCTGGGCTTTCCTTCAAGTCTTAGTGTAGGTCTAGAACACACTGAGGTATCTCAGGTTTATTTACACACCTGCCTTTATGCCTGAGACTTCCCAGGGTCAGCCTCGACCCTTGACGTGACAGAGGGAATATGGGGCCTCATTCAGCATCACTTGATCCCCAGTGTATTTGGTCCGGGGACCGATGGTGTGAATATATGCATGTGCAGGGCAAGGAAGGGGGGGGGGGGGGGGGTGGACGTGGACAGAGGGCTGACCACAAACGGTGGGTGAGCCCAGAAAAATGTGGCGGGCAGTTGATGTCAGTGCCCACCCCCTGAAGGGCCATCTCTGGCGCAGTTATGTCAGATCAGACGAAACATATCCTTCAATGGTCGGTGACCATCAAAGTTATTACAATATTTTTTTTTGCGCCCGTACGGCCGGATCTGAATGATGGTGTCATCGAACATATCCATTTGCATGCTGCTGCGGGCATTCGCTCGCTCGGTAAGCAGTGAATTTACGCATCTTACAGAGCCAACCTGAATCACCCCATGCTACCAATAGTATAGTAGGGACAGTATACGGTATCGGTACTATAGTAGACTTTTTCACATCTGTGGTATGATTATTCTGGTATCTGAATAATTGGCATACATTCCCAGCAATAAATAAGGGGGAGATGACATCTGTCATTCCGGGATGGGGAAATGTAAGTTCTGGGAGGCACCGGTGCCTCACCTGGAACACCTAACAGCTGCAGCATTAGTTACAAGCATTGTATGCTCCCCACGCACATGCAGCCCAGAACCGTACAATAAACAGTATGTGCACTCCCTGGTATACAAGTCTCCTGGAGGAACCATGTGTTCTCTCAGACTCACAGACGACTGACCCGGAGCATCTGTTAATGGCTCCATTTCACACTCTGGGAGATCTCTGCAGAGTTCCATCAAAGCCTTCAGTCATCCATGAACGCTCCCTTATTTACTGTCTCTTTATAATTCCGCCTGTGATACAGTGTGTGTGTGTGTGTGTGTGTGTGTGTGTGTGTGTGTGTGTGTGTGTGTGTGTGTACCACATGATCCAGCAGTCTAACCACAAGGTCCACACAACAGTATCCAGGGATCCAGGAGGACCCTGCACAGTGCACACTCACTAAGTCAGGATATCTGCAGCTTTACTCGGAGCTCCTGGGCGATTGCGTCACTGCATTATAAATGCTGCCATACATCGGTACCACCACGCAGTCTGTTATTTAATGGCTAACAAACAGTGATTAGCATCCACAGTCCCCAGTAATGGGAGCAGATATATCTTCTGCAGTGGGGTGTCTTTGTCGCATATGTAAGGTCCCATTCTCCCCTGGCATAGGGCTGGCCCCCAGGGGAATCTGTATGACCCTAATGCTAGGGTGCCCCAGAGACGGACGGGTACTGTATTTGCTGGATTTATCTCTATGCCCCGGGGATGCCATCCTGTGTGTTTGCTGATTGCCTCAGCTGCTACAGAACGAGCCCCATGATGGGAGCTGAGCGCTTGTTCATCATTCAGTCAGCTGAGTAAATTATGGTCTGTAATTGTGCGGGTCACCGCGCTCCTGACACCGCGTCGCACACCTCGTTTACTGGACAAATGAAGCATCTTTCATGAAGTCACTGACGCAGGATATAGAGTCAGCTCTGAGCGCAGCACAGGATCTCCATTCTCCCAGAGAGCAACAAAAACATGTCACCTACTGAGTGTTCTGCAGCAAGGGAATGACTTCTATTTGTATAAAATGACTTTATTGTGTGACCTTAGACTGAGGACACTGCCAGCCACATGCGGGGAAGCTCCAGCTGCCTGCGTCTCCCAGGCTCTGGGGCACAGTAAGCAGTGGCGTAATTGATTAATTTGCGCTCCCCTGCCACAAATTTGGGCAGCACCCCCCTCCCGGGTTTAACAAACAAAGTGCCCACATCTCATATCATCGGACGGCAGCCTCCTCTAGCAACCTTTAAAAATGGTCTGCTGTATGGGGGCATCCATTTTCTGAGTGTTACTTTTTATTACCGTAGCAGCTGGAGCCAGGAAAGCCGGGAGGACCGCGGGGCTATAGTTACGCCACTGACAGTAAGGCCCAATCCTACAGTGTAAGCTGCACTGAACCTGCAGAACCCTAGCTGTGACATCAGCAGCGCAGGAAGACAGCTAGGCAGGACGTGCCTGGTATCTCTGTGCCCTGATCGGAGATCTGTGCCACCAAATGCCAGCCATGACATCAGCAGTGCAGGAAGACTGCTAGGCAGGACGTGCCTGGTATCTCTGTGCCCTGATCGGAGATCTGTGCCACCAAATGCCAGCCATGACATCAGCAGTGCAGGAAGACTGCTAGGCAGGACGTGCCTGGGATCTCTGTGCCCTGATTGGAGATCTGTGCCACCAAATGCCAGCCATGACATCAGCAGTGCAGGAAGACTGCTAGGCAGGACGTGCCTGGTATCTCTGTGCCCTGATCGGAGATCTGTGCCACCAAATGCCAGCCATGACATCAGCAGTGCAGAAAGACTGCTAGGCAGGACATGCCTGGGATCTCTGTGCCCTGATTGGAGATCTGTGCCACCAAATGCCAGCCATGACATCAGCAGTGCAGGAAGACTGCTAGGCAGGACGTGCCTGGGATCTCTGTGCCCTGATTGGAGATCTGTGCCACCAAATGCCAGCCATGACATCAGCAGTGCAGGAAGACTGCTAGGCAGGACGTGCCTGGGATCTCTGTGCCACCGAATGCCAGCTGTGACATCAGCAGTGCAGGAAGACTGGTAGGCAGGACGTGCCTGGGATCTATGTGCCCTGATCGGAGATCTGTGCCACCAAATGCCAGCTGTGACATCAGCAGTGCAGAAAGACTGGTAGGCAGGACGTACCTGGGTTCTCTGTGCCCTGATCGGAGATCTGTGCCACCAAATGCCAGCTGTGACATCAGCAGTGCAGGAAGACTGGTAGGCAGGACGTGCCTGGGATCTCTGTGCCCTGATCAGAGATCTGTGCCACCAAATGCCAGCTGTGACATCAGCAGTGCAGGAAGACTGCTAGGCAGGACATGCCAGGTATCTCTGTGCCCTGATCGGAGATCTGTGCCACCAAATGCCAGCTGTGACATCAGCAGTGCAGGAAGACTGGTAGGCAGGACATACCTGGGATCTCTGTGCCCTTATCGGAGATCTGTGACACCAAATGCCAGCTGTGACATCAGCAGCACAGGAAGACTGCTAGGCAGGACGTGTCTGACGCGCCCTGATCAGAGCTCTGTGCCACCAAAATGCCAGCTGTTGTTTTCCCTCAGTAATAATCTGTATCACACAGGGCCCCTGTTCGCCTCACATGAGAACCCTGGAGCTGGGCACTGTAATAATCACTCTGGGACCTCTCCTCCTTCGCCCAGGTCTGCAGCTAATGACTTCCTGCGAGCAGCGCATACCATCCTACAAAGACGCCTAATGAGCAGAGGCAATCTGCGGCTAATCACTGACTGTACACTCAGTGTGAGATCCGCTCTTTTCTTCTGCTTCTTATAATCCTTACAGAAGGTGATCTGCAAATGTCCAAGATGGCACTTTATAGATGGATGGATTGATTATATATATATATTTATATAAAGAACTTTTTATTCAAACCAAGTTTACATTTTATTTCGGAAAAACAACAGAGAACTGCTATAAGAAGTGTGATCAGGACATCACGTGGTTACAATCTCACTAAGTACTGAGTGGTACCAAGTCCTCCGCTCTCCGATAACCCCTTCCTTCTTTCTTGTACTTACTATCAGACTCTCACTAACAGGAGAGTCTTATCGGAGTAGCAGCTTACTATATTGAGTCTTAGCGGATAACGGTGGCCATATTGCTGTGTATATATATATATATATATATATATATATATATATATATATATATATATATATATATATATTAGGATGAATAAAGGCTTTTTATTTCATCACTACCAAGTCTGACGAGTGCCGCCTGCTTCCATACACCTATATATATATAAATATATATTTATATATAAGGAAGCTTACACTAAAACGCCACTTCCTCAAAAAAACTGATGCTCCTCTCAGGAATTGGGAGAACTCACAGGGTTCACAAAATGTCGACACACTTACTAAACTCAAACCTAAATCAATCTATTACCCGGTCGAGTCAAGGGGTGCCCATCTCGAATTGTTCTAAGACCTGGTTAAAAAGGATATAGATAATTTGAAAAGTAAAAAAGTAAAGAGGAATCTTTCCAGGAAAGAATTTGAAGCTTTAAAAAGCTTATCCACTGACACTGAAATTGTTATTAAAAGTGCGGATAAGGGGGGTGGAGTCGTTGTCTTGGATCGGGAGTACTATGTGGGCGAAGCACACAGACTGCTCAATGATAACATCTCATACCATAGATTGAACTCCGACCCCACTCCCCTTTTCATACTTGAACTTGAGACTCTGCTTAAAACTGGCCTGGCAAATAAAACTCTGTCTGTTGATGAATTTAAATATATGTATAACCCAAATCCCAACTTGGCCACGTTTTACCACCTGCCCAAGATTCATAAAGGGCTTGACAAGCCCCCCGGTCGCCCTATTGTAGCCGGTGTGGGCTCCCTCACTTCGAGAGTCTCTGAGTTTGTAGACTCAGTTATTAAACATTATGTCCCCGCACTTGGGACTTATGTGAGGGATTCCACACATATGACCCAACTTGTTAGGACAATCTCTTGGGAAGAAGGTTTAAACTGGGCGTCCAGTCTCTTTACACTGCTATTCCACATGAGGGAGGAATAGCAGCCGTAAGAGCCGTTCTTACACATGACCCCTCCATATCTATGGCAGCTAGGGAGTTTGTGTGAGTGCCTTAAATTTGTGCTCTTTTGAATTCCTGGGTGATTGGTATCTACAGCTGTGGGGCACAGCGATGGGGACGATCTGTGCCCCCAGCCTAGCTAATCTTTATATGGGGGAGTGGGAGTGTGATGTACTTAAAGGTGTATGGGCACCTAAAATTCATTTTTTTCATCGATATATCGATGACATTATCCTGGTATGGAGAGGGGACGAGAGTGAATTTAACCAGTTCATGTGTGAAATAAATGATAATTCTTTTAACCTTAAATTCACGTCCAATTTCCAAAATGTTAAAATTGAGTTCCTCGATTTGTTATTGAGCGTTGAAAATTTCCCACAAATTACAGAGGTTGAGACATGTAAATTTTTTAAAAGTGTCGACAGTAATAGTTACCTTGAATATGAGAGCTGTCACTCAAAAGCCTGGAAGAATAATATTCCCTTCTCACAATTCCTGCGCTTGCGCAGGAATTGTACCAACATACAAACCTTTGATGAACAACCACAGATTTATACCCAAAGGTTTAGGGAAAGGGGGTATCCGGCTAATATAGTGGAGTCGGCACTTGTCAAAGCAAGAGATGCAGTACGTGAAGAGGTGTTACAGTATAAAGTCAAAGATCTTGAGAACAAAAATAGTGACTGCCTTTTTATTACAAAGTACAATAAAACAGATTTCTAACATTTAAAAAAATCACGCATATTGTGAAATGTGACCCCATACTAGGTGAGCACATAGAGGATATTCCTAAAATTGTTTTCACACGGGCCAAAACCATCAGTGCCTGGACATCAAAGAGCCAATTTGAACCTGTCCCTTCTGTGTCATCTAACAGTACTCCATCATCTTTTCTTACTTTAAAAGGTTGTTTTTCCTGTGGCAGATGCAAAATCTGCTCTCTGGTTAAAAAGAGCTCATCATTTACTTCACATGATGGTACCAGTTTTAGAATTGACCAGTTCATTAACTGTAACTCAACTTACGTTGTGTACCAATTGATTTGTCCATGTGGTTCCAATTATATTGGAAAGACAAAACGCCCCTTGAAAGTTCGTATTTTGGAACATTTGAGGAACATAAAACATGGCGTGACTAACCACAGTGTTCCTCGATACTATAAGTCTTGCCATAATAGTAATCCAGAGGGCACAAAGGTTAGAGGTCTTGAATTGGTGCCGACTGGAAAAAGGGGAGGTGACAGAGATCGCGCGCTACTCAGATGCGAGACCTACTGGATCCTAACCCTTGGTAGTTTGGTGCCTCAGGGCCTGAATGAAGGGTACGAAATTACGCCGTTTATTAATCGTTGAAATTGTTGTCGCCCTCTCCCCAAATGAATTGCTCATTTAACAAAAGTGTCTGTATTTTTAAAGAAAGAGTATTTCGCATAACTCCTGTAAATGTATTATATTATCAGTCTCTTCCTCCTGCTTTTGGTTTTGATGTTTTTTTGTATGTCTTTTTCAGTCCTTGCTCCGCAGAAACTGTTTATAATATCGGATTCATGTATTATCCACTTAAATGATAACTACCTGTATATTTGTTATACTGGATTTATATATCCTTTTTAGTATTGTATAACTTGTTGCTTATTGCATTTATGTATTTATTCTGTATATTGATACATTTTTACTATGTAGTGTCTGTATATTGTCTGTTGTTCGTACAAACGTACTGTTATGCATGGAAGTGTACGCCTCCGGCAAACCCACAGCCTGATTGGTCACTGTTCCGTCTTAAGCTGCTGGCAGACCAACCACGCCCTCTGACGAAGTTTGATACGAAACGCGTTAGGGCGGGTTGGTGACGTCTGCTGTACCTGTGCCCCGGCTTCCCCACCGCGTCCGTTCCTGTCTAGAGTTCCCATCACGCCGTCCCCACTCACTGTGCGGCCAGCGTGTCCAGTTACCCTGCTGTGTCCTGACGGAGGTTGGAGCTTTGCCTGAGGCTTTTTTATTGAAAAAACTTGTGGTAACCAGCCCACAGCGGTTCACTTAACGGTACGAGTCTTCATTGATTTTATGTGCCGCAGCACTGTGTTGTAAATAAATACAGTTTTACACTATGAAGCGCTTCTCTATTCCATTCTAAAATATATATATATATATATATATATATATATATGAAAAGATATAGGGTGCGCTTGATGTGACGCACCACCTCAATCAACAATTAAAAGGTAGACCATACAATTAAAATCAGTAAAATGTATTAGATCAAAACAGACACGGATTCCATAATCCAATTCTTCCAAAAATGATACCCGACGCGTTTCGTCATAAATTACTTCATCAGGGGTTATGTTCTCTAAACCATTTGAAGTTAGGTTTAAAGATTTCTTGATAGTGTTAAAGATTATGGAAAAGAACTCTTTTCCCACAGGATAAGAGAATCTCAAGTAGGATTAAAGGATGATATTTCCACTAGGTATAGTGCAGTAACCTGGATCAATGATCTAGCTCCTGTGCTTCCAGTGTCTGAATGCATTCAGTGCCCCGAGGGCGGGGCTTGTGACGGCATCTCTCTCCTTGTCTAGCTCCCCCACCGCGTCTGTTCCTGCGTGGTTCCCTGACACGCTGCTTGCCCAGCGGGAGATAGTGGCATCCAGCAGCGCCCCGGACCAGCGGTAGGAGGTTGCCTGGCTATTTCAATTTTGAAACGTGTGGTTCCCAGCCCACAGCAGATCTTTGATTGGTGCGGGTACATTGTTTGCCTCACCTGGATGTTTTATACCTGTTCTTATTAAAACTTTGTGATACACTATGGAGCGCCCCTCCTGTGCTTTATTTTAACACACACATATATATATATATATATATATATATATAATATAGGAATAATGGGCGTCACTCCGGGACTTGGTGAAGAATCAGTGAAAATTTATTTCTCCTTGCGGTCTACGCCGTTTCGGGATAAACCCTTCATCAGGACCAGAAGTATAAACCAAGTGATCCCGAAACGGCGTAGACCGCAAGGAGAAATACATTTTCACTGATTCTTCACCAAGTCCCGGAGTGACGCCCATTATTCCTATATTGTATTGGTGGTGAGTACACCACAAGGGAAGGCACCCGGGCACAGGAGTTTCACAAGAAGCGGGGAGTGCCGGACACTATACTGCTATATATATATATATATAGACACATACCTATATAAACATACTGTACATACAGTCAGGGTCGCCGACAAGGGGGTGCCCTCGGTACAGCTGTCCCGGACCCCGGCCTCTGGAGGGGCCCCGAGCAGCTGCCCACAGCCCCCCTACCCCCGCACCCAGGGTTCCTCACCCAGCAGCCGGCCCTACCTCCCCACCACCTTCCCCCCCCCCCGCGCACCCAGCGTCCCTCACCCGGCGGCCAGGCACGCGTAATACACAGTGCAACATGCAGAGCGCCGAGCCTAGGGCACAGAGGGGCTCGGCGTTCTGCAGGCTGCACTGTGCATTGTACGCTCGGACCGTGGAGACTGAAGGAGCCTGAGAACGCGGCTGCAACATGATGGTAAGTAATGGGGACAGAGTAAGGGAGGCAGGGTGCTGGCAGTGGCAGGCAGCGGGGGTGGGCGGATGGGCAGGCGCGTCCGGGGGGGTTTAGAGGTATGGCGCTGTGCAATTGGGGGCCGGGACTGTAGGTCAGTCCCGTGCCACAGAATTTCTAGTGGCGGCCCTGCATACAGTAGACCGCAGTCTCCGTTCCCGTTCCGAAGTCTCAGGTCTCAGGTATAGCGAGGTGGGATCAGTTGTGCAGTCAGCTTTTAACATGAGGGAGAGCTAACATGGAAAGTTAGGCTCCCCAGGCCCTTAGAAGACCCATCAGATGTACTGATACCAGATGTACTGATACTGATCAGATGTACCCCTCCTCCACATCTGTATGTCAAGAATTATCCCCCCCCCCCCCCCCTACACATGCCACCCCAACACTGCCAAACATAGCTGGCCAACTGGCTGTTGGTCTGGGTCCCCAGTTTGAATATTGGACTGAGCTGTAGCCCCACCTCTGGATGCGCCACTGGTGTACACCCAACTTAAATACAGGCTGTTTTTGCATGCAGCCCACACATGCTGAATATCTTTAGTTTACCACTGCAATTTACATTAGAGCTTAGATATGCCTCTCCCAAATCTAAACACCAGAACAATATTATTCCCACCCGTCTACTCTCTCTGCACTTGTTACATCTGCCCCCCTACAGTGCAGCACGGTGTTACCAAGATGCAATGTTATGTTTTGCTGACCGTCCGCAGAATCAGGCCGTTAGGGGTAAATTTACTAATGATTTTAACATAAAACAAAGTGATGTTGCTATGGGCTACAAAACCTATTTTCATCTTTATTGTCAGTAAACGTAACCCTTAATACGCCTGGTAACTGCGATTGATACATGCCGCCTATGAATATACTATATGCTGGGGATCTGTAATCAGAGGCTCTCACTTGATGTCAGTGAAGTCCCAGTGATTTCTCTGCAACGACTTCAGTGTCGTCAGTGGTGCAATGAACTGATGGATGAGGCAGAACAGGCTCCGGTGTGGCGCAGTAATAGTTAATCACCACAGCAGTGGCTTGGTGATTGATGGAAGCAGAACCAGCCATCTTTTCTTTAATGGCCGAGACCTTGGGGTCAATCACTAATAATATTACAATTTCTGGCTGGCGGGCAGCCATGACAGGTCGAGACATCAGCCCCCTTCTCATGCACAGATATTACAGGACTGACAGGCGCTGCTCACTAGCAAAGCAGAAACTGACATCATGACAGATCGCCAGCCCATAGCCAGGTCCCCGCTCACCCTAATCACCTATGTAATGTAATCACACAGTGACAGGATACAGACGCTGACACGCTCCCTGACTGATACCATGTAGCTGGTACTGAACTGTGGCGCATGTAGTGTGTGTAGCGGTCATGTTGGGGCTTAATCTGTGTATGGTGTAATAGATGTATTATGGCCAGTGGTCAGGACATGTTCGGGGTGTAGTGTCCTGTGTCTGTATAGAATGTAATAGATGTATTATGGACAGTGGTCAGGACATGTTGGGATGTAGTGTCCTATGTATAGGGTGTAATAGATGTATTATGGCCAATGGTCAGGTCATGTTGGGATGTAGTGTCCTATGTCTGTATAGGGTGTAATAGATGTATTATGGTCAGTGGTCAGGACATGTTGGGGTGTAGTGTCCTATGTCTGTATAGGATGTAATAGATGTATTATGGCCAGTGGTCAGGACATGTTGGGGGTGTAGTGTCCTATGTCTGTATAGGGTGTAATACATGTAATATGGCCAGTGGTCAGGACATTTTGGGGTGTAGTGTCCTATGTCTGTATAGGATGTAATAGATGTATCATGGCCAGCGGTCAGGACATGTTGGGGTGTAGTGTCCTATGTCTGTATAGGGTGTAATAGATGTATTATGGCCAGCGGTCAGATCATGTTGGGGGTGTAGTGTCCTATGTCTGTATAGGGTGTAATAGATGTATTATGGCCAGCGGTCGGGACATGTTGGGGTGTAGTGTCCTATGTCTGTATAGGGTGTAATAGATGTATTATGGCCAGTGGTCAGGACATGTTGGGGGTGTAGTGTCCTATGTCTGTATAGGGTGTAATAGATGTATTATGGCCA
The DNA here is from genome assembly GCF_055691185.1 of Crinia signifera. NCBI lineage: Eukaryota > Metazoa > Chordata > Amphibia > Anura > Myobatrachidae > Crinia > Crinia signifera. The sequence goes on from NC_139228.1 coordinate 55,962,343, forward strand.
GCGGTCAGGACATGTTGGGGGTGTAGTGTCCTATGTCTGTATAGGGTGTAATAGATGTATTATGGCCAGCGGTCAGGACATGTTGGGGGTGTAGTGTCCTATGTCTGTATAGGGTGTAATAGATGTATTATGGCCGGCGGTCAGGACATGTTGGGGTGTAGTGTCCTATGTCTGTATAGGGTACAATAGATGTATTATGGCCAGCGGTCAGGACATGTTGGGGGTGTAGTGTCCTATGTCTGTATAGGGTGTAATACATGTAATATGGCCAGCGGTCAGGACATGTTGGGGTGTAGTGTCCTATGTCTGTATAGGGTGTAATAGATGTATTATGGCCGGCGGTCAGCACATGTTGGGGTGTAGTGTCCTATGTCTGTATAGGGTACAATAGATGTATTATGGCCAGCGGTCAGGACATGTTGGGGTGTAGTGTCCTATGTCTGTATAGGGTGTAATAGATGTATTATGGCCAGTGGTCAGGACATGTTGGGGTGTAGTGTCCTATGTCTGTATAGGGTGTAATAGATGTATTATGGCCAGTGGTCAGGACATGTTGGGGGTGTAGTGTCCTATGTCTGTATAGGGTGTAATAGATGTATTATGGCCAGCGGTCAGGACATGTTGGGGGTGTAGTGTCCTATGTCTGTATAGGGTGTAATAGATGTATTATGGCCAGCGGTCAGGACATGTTGGGGGTGTAGTGTCCTATGTCTGTATAGGGTGTAATAGATGTATTATGGCCGGCGGTCAGGACATGTTGGGGTGTAGTGTCCTATGTCTGTATAGGGTACAATAGATGTATTATGGCCAGCGGTCAGGACATGTTGGGGGTGTAGTGTCCTATGTCTGTATAGGGTGTAATACATGTAATATGGCCAGCGGTCAGGACATGTTGGGGTGTAGTGTCCTATGTCTGTATAGGGTACAGTAGATGTATTATGGCCAGCGGTCAGGACATGTTGGGGTGTAGTGTCCTATGTCTGTATAGGGTACAATAGATGTATTATGGCCAGCGGTCAGGACATGTTGGGGTGTAGTGTCCTATGTCTGTATAGGGTGTAATAGATGTATTATGGCCGGCGGTCAGGACATGTTGGGGTGTAGTGTCCTATGTCTGTATAGGGTACAATAGATGTATTATGGCCGGCGGTCAGGACATGTTGGGGTGTAGTGTCCTATGTCTGTATAGGGTGTAATAGATGTATTATGGCCAGCGGTCAGGACATGTTGGGATGTAGTGTCCTATGTCTGTATAGGGTACAATAGATGTATTATGGCCAGCAGTCAGGACATGTTGGGGTGTAGTGTCCTATGTCTGTATAGGGTACAATAGATGTATTATGGCCAGCGGTCAGGACATGTTGGGGTGTAGTGTCCTATGTCTGTATAGGGTGTAATAGATGTATTATGGCCGGCGGTCAGGACATGTTGGGGTGTAGTGTCCTATGTCTGTATAGGGTACAATAGATGTATTATGGCCGGCGGTCAGCACATGTTGGGGTGTAGTGTCCTATGTCTGTATAGGGTGTAATAGATGTATTATGGCCAGCGGTCAGGACATGTTGGGATGTAGTGTCCTATGTCTGTATAGGGTACAATAGATGTATTATGGCCAGCGGTCAGGACATGTTGGGGTGTATTGTCCTATGTCTGTATAGGGTGTAATAGATGTATTATGGCCAGCGGTCAGGACATGTTGGGGTGTAGTGTCCTATGTCTGTATAGGGTGTAATAGATGTATTTTGGCCAGCGGTCAGGACATGTTGGGGTGTAGTGTCCTATGTCTGTATAGGATGTAATAGATGCATTATGGCCAGTGGTCAGGACATGTTGGGGGTGTAGTGTCCTATGTCTGTATAGGGTGTAATACATGTAATATGGCCAGTGGTCAGGACATTTTGGGGTGTAGTGTCCTATGTCTGTATAGGATGTAATAGATGTATCATGGCCAGCGGTCAGGACATGTTGGGGTGTAGTGTCCTATGTCTGTATAGGGTGTAATAGATGTATTATGGCCAGCGGTCAGATCATGTTGGGGGTGTAGTGTCCTATGTCTGTATAGGGTGTAATAGATGTATTATGGCCAGCGGTCGGGACATGTTGGGGTGTAGTGTCCTATGTCTGTATAGGGTGTAATAGATGTATTATGGCCAGTGGTCAGGACATGTTGGGGGTGTAGTGTCCTATGTCTGTATAGGGTACAATAGATGTATTATGGCCAGCGGTCAGGACATGTTGGGGTGTATTGTCCTATGTCTGTATAGGGTGTAATAGATGTATTATGGCCAGCGGTCAGGACATGTTGGGGTGTAGTGTCCTATGTCTGTATAGGGTGTAATAGATGTATTTTGGCCAGCGGTCAGGACATGTTGGGGTGTAGTGTCCTATGTCTGTATAGGATGTAATAGATGTATTATGGCCAGTGGTCAGGACATGTTGGGGGTGTAGTGTCCTATGTCTGTATAGGGTGTAATACATGTAATATGGCCAGTGGTCAGGACATTTTGGGGTGTAGTGTCCTATGTCTGTATAGGATGTAATAGATGTATCATGGCCAGCGGTCAGGACATGTTGGGGTGTAGTGTCCTATGTCTGTATAGGGTGTAATAGATGTATTATGGCCAGCGGTCAGATCATGTTGGGGGTGTAGTGTCCTATGTCTGTATAGGGTGTAATAGATGTATTATGGCCAGCGGTCGGGACATGTTGGGGTGTAGTGTCCTATGTCTGTATAGGGTGTAATAGATGTATTATGGCCAGTGGTCAGGACATGTTGGGGGTGTAGTGTCCTATGTCTGTATAGGGTGTAATAGATGTATTATGGCCAGCGGTCAGGACATGTTGGGGGTGTAGTGTCCTATGTCTGTATAGGGTGTAATAGATGTATTATGGGCAGCGGTCAGGACATGTTGGGGGTGTAGTGTCCTATGTCTGTATAGGGTGTAATAGATGTATTATGGCCGGCGGTCAGGACATGTTGGGGTGTAGTGTCCTATGTCTGTATAGGGTACAATAGATGTATTATGGCCAGCGGTCAGGACATGTTGGGGGTGTAGTGTCCTATGTCTGTATAGGGTGTAATACATGTAATATGGCCAGCGGTCAGGACATGTTGGGGTGTAGTGTCCTATGTCTGTATAGGGTGTAATAGATGTATTATGGCCGGCGGTCAGCACATGTTGGGGTGTAGTGTCCTATGTCTGTATAGGGTACAATAGATGTATTATGGCCAGCGGTCAGGACATGTTGGGGTGTAGTGTCCTATGTCTGTATAGGGTGTAATAGATGTATTATGGCCAGTGGTCAGGACATGTTGGGGTGTAGTGTCCTATGTCTGTATAGGGTGTAATAGATGTATTATGGCCAGTGGTCAGGACATGTTGGGGGTGTAGTGTCCTATGTCTGTATAGGGTGTAATAGATGTATTATGGCCAGCGGTCAGGACATGTTGGGGGTGTAGTGTCCTATGTCTGTATAGGGTGTAATAGATGTATTATGGCCAGCGGTCAGGACATGTTGGGGGTGTAGTGTCCTATGTCTGTATAGGGTGTAATAGATGTATTATGGCCGGCGGTCAGGACATGTTGGGGTGTAGTGTCCTATGTCTGTATAGGGTACAATAGATGTATTATGGCCGGCGGTCAGGACATGTTGGGGGTGTAGTGTCCTATGTCTGTATAGGGTGTAATACATGTAATATGGCCAGCGGTCAGGACATGTTGGGGTGTAGTGTCCTATGTCTGTATAGGGTACAATAGATGTATTATGGCCAGCGGTCAGGACATGTTGGGGTGTAGTGTCCTATGTCTGTATAGGGTACAATAGATGTATTATGGCCAGCGGTCAGGACATGTTGGGGTGTAGTGTCCTATGTCTGTATAGGGTGTAATAGATGTATTATGGCCGGCGGTCAGGACATGTTGGGGTGTAGTGTCCTATGTCTGTATAGGGTACAATAGATGTATTATGGCCGGCGGTCAGGACATGTTGGGGTGTAGTGTCCTATGTCTGTATAGGGTGTAATAGATGTATTATGGCCAGCGGTCAGGACATGTTGGGATGTAGTGTCCTATGTCTGTATAGGGTACAATAGATGTATTATGGCCAGCAGTCAGGACATGTTGGGGTGTAGTGTCCTATGTCTGTATAGGGTACAATAGATGTATTATGGCCAGCGGTCAGGACATGTTGGGGTGTAGTGTCCTATGTCTGTATAGGGTGTAATAGATGTATTATGGCCGGCGGTCAGGACATGTTGGGGTGTAGTGTCCTATGTCTGTATAGGGTACAATAGATGTATTATGGCCGGCGGTCAGCACATGTTGGGGTGTAGTGTCCTATGTCTGTATAGGGTGTAATAGATGTATTATGGCCAGCGGTCAGGACATGTTGGGATGTAGTGTCCTATGTCTGTATAGGGTACAATAGATGTATTATGGCCAGCGGTCAGGACATGTTGGGGTGTATTGTCCTATGTCTGTATAGGGTGTAATAGATGTATTATGGCCAGCGGTCAGGACATGTTGGGGTGTAGTGTCCTATGTCTGTATAGGGTGTAATAGATGTATTTTGGCCAGCGGTCAGGACATGTTGGGGGTGTAGTGTCCTATGTCTGTATAGGGTGTAATAGATGTATTATGGCCAGCGGGCAGGACATGTTGGGGGTGTAGTGTCCAGGGCAGCCGAGAGGAATGCCGGGCCCCAGTAAAATTTTGGGGGCGTGGCATAAGTGTGTGTGTTGTGGGAACCTCCCACACTTAGGCCATGCCCCCGAAATGTTTAGAATAGGGTGAAAGAAAACTCTAAAAACTGTAATCTCAGAAGCAGCACACACCTACAGCATGTGCTGTGCTGACAGCAGGCTCAGCATGACCTCTCACGCTGTCAGTGAGATGCTCATGCTGAGCCTGCTGTCAGCACAGCACATGCTGTAGAAGTGTGTGCTACTGTTGCTACCCGGGAGGGATGGAGGGGGAAGGGAGGGGTCAGACCAGGGCCCCTGCGGGGCCCCTTCAGCAAGCCTGGGCCCGGGTAAATAGTACCCGCTCCCCCCCTCTCTCGGCTCCCCTGGTAGTGTCCTATGTCCGTAATAGGGGTGTAGCATCCTATGGGGGCGTGGTATTCTGGATATTGGTAAATCTGTCAGCATAACATTCGCCAGTATGGGACTGGACTGGAGGGATCGCAGCAGGTATTGGAGATGTCTGCTGTGGTTCCTTATACTTAAGTTCAGGAGATACAGTACTTCATATTTGCAGCTAACCCCCGAAAAATGGTGTTGCAGGCACAGAACGGTGGTACTGTGCAGTGTCCTGTCTGCAGACACAGAGCGGTGGTACTGCGCAGTGTCCTGTCTGCAGACACAGAGCGGTGGTACTGCGCAGTGTCCTGTATGCAGGCACGGAACGGTGGTACTGTGCAGTGTCCCGTATGCAGGCACAGAACGGTGATACTGTGCAGTGACCGTTTGGGCTGTGCGGATGAGGCAGTATTATGCAGACACAGAGCGGTACTACTGTGCAGGGTCCTCCTGTATGCAGAGACAGAGTGGTGGTACTGCGCAGTGTCCTGTATGCAGACACAGAGCGGTGGTACTGTGCAGGGTCCTCCTGTATGCAGACACAGAGCAGTGGTACTGCGCAGTGTCCTGTATGCAGACACAGAGCGGTGGTACTGTGCAGGGTCCTCCTGTATGCAGACACAGAGCAGTGGTACTGTGCTGTGCCCTGTATGCAGACACAGAGCGGTGGTACTGTGCAGGGTCCTCCTGTATGCAGACACAGAGCAGTGGTACTGTGCTGTGCCCTGTATGCAGGCACAGAGCGGTGATACTGTGCAGTGGCTGTTTGGGCTGCGCAGATGAGGCAGTATTATGCATGGCGCAGAGTGGTGGTACTGTGCAGTGCCCTGTATGCAGACACAGAGTGGTGGTACTGTGCAGTGGCTGTGTGGGCTGTGCGGATGAGGCAGTATTATGCATGGCGCAGAGTGGTGGTACTGTGCAGTGCCCTGTATGCAGACACAGAGTGGTGGTACTGTGCAGTGGCTGTGTGGGCTGTGCGGATGAGGCAGTATTATGCATGGCGCAGAGTGGTGGTACTGTGCAGTGCCCTGTATGCAGACACAGAGTGGTGGTACTGTGCAGGGTCCTCCTGTATGCAGACACAGAGCGGTGGTACTGTGCAGGGTCCTGTATGCAGACACAGAGCGGTGGTACTGTGCTGTGCCCTGTATGCAGGCACAGAGCGGTGATAATGTGCAGTGGCTGTTTGGGCTGCGCAGATGATACAGTATTATGCATGGTGCAGAGTGGTGGTACTGTGCAGTGCCCTGTATGCAGACACAGAGTGGTGGTACTGTGCAGTGGCTGTGTGGGCTGTGCGGATGAGGCAGTATTATGCATGGCGCAGAGCAGGTAATATACTAAGCAGCCAGTCTCTCTCCTCTGCCTGGCTCCGGATTCTATTCCCAGGACTGTAATGTAAATGAAATGTTTTGTCAGCGTTCCTTCACGTAAAGCAGCATACCTTCAAACATTTACCCTAACAGATGGTCCTCCGCCGTCCCATAAACTCTCTTATTAGCTCATTTCCCTGCCGCTGTCAGCACATTTATCATGGGGAGAAGGAGCAGATCTCACAGGAGAGGGGTGAGCAGAGGAATATCGAGCACAGGGCGGCTCTGGCTGCATTTATATTTCAGGAAAAAGAAAGAAAATTTCACATAAAGCCTGTCAGTTCCTCTCTAGAGTGCAAGCTCTCTGGATCGGTCAGTGAGTGCATTGCTGTCAGGATATCTCCACCCTGCATCAAGGTGTACCTGCTCTTTCCCCCACAGAGCCTTGCACAGTCTCCCCCCCCTCCCCCCCGCAAAACCTTGCGCCAACTTCCCCCCCACAGAGCAGAGCCTTGCACCGATTCCCCTTGCAGAGCCTTGACCTGACTCCCCCGACATAGCAGAGCCTTGCGCCTACTCCTTCCGCAGAGCATTGCGCCAACTCCGCAACTCCCCCCCCCCACAGAGCAGAGCCTTGCACTGACTCCCCCTGCAAAGCCTTGCACCGACTCGCCCCCGCAGAGCATTGCACAGGCTTCCCCTGTTGCAGTCACAGCTGAAGGTGCTCTGCGAAGGTTTATTGCTCCCTCACATCTGGGTGCTGGGGGAGGTTTATGGCACAGATGTGTGGCACAGGCAGCGGGAGGAAAATGGGCTGAGGGGATATTAATCAAACCTACTCCCAAGGTCGAAAACTTCTCCATGCCTATATCATAAATTCAGGTTGGAGTCAATAAAGGTCATTTACAGAACCGCGGCAGAATCATTCCTTTATGGAGTTTTTTTTTATTTGCGCAATTTTATGCAACGCACGTGACTTTTCTTTGTACCATGTAACTGGGTGGCAACCACGTGGATGGGAAGTCTGGCATATTACTTTGGCAGCAGCAACGGCCATTGAGCAAGTGCTGCATTTCACTCCCCCATAAAGCTGGACTGCGGCACTGATGCCATTTTGAGATGACGTTCGCTTGCGGAGCCCCACTCCATCCTACTCCTAATTGCTAAGCACAAGCATTTCACCTACTACCTAAGCACAGTACACATGCACATAGGGGTGCGCACCCCGTATCTGCACACTTCAAGGCAAGCACCCTCTCTCTGTATGATATATCAGGGTGTGTGTAGGCCCCTATATGTAAGGTCCATCGGGGCGTGTGTGGCCCCCTCTGTCTACGATATATCAGGGTGTGTGTCCCTGTTTATATGCTATATCTGAGTGTGTTCCTCTTTACAACAAGATTGTGTGTGCAGAGCATGTTTGATGCTGTGCAGAGGGGACAGACACTATGACACAATGAGCCCCAGCCCTGGGCTATGACATCATGAGCCCCATCACTGCACTATGACGCGATGAGCCCCAGCACTGCACTATGACACAATGAGCCCCAGCACTGCACTATGACGCAATGAGCCCCAGCACTGCACTATGACACAATGAGCCCCAGCACTGCACTATGACGCGATGAGCCCCAGCACTGCAGTACAGCCGTGTAACCACCCAATGTTATATGTGTGAGGACTAAATGTCTTATGTACGCCTACAGCCATAAGGCTGATAACGCCTCCTTCAGGACCAGCTCTACTACACACATTACAGTTTCCTGTAAAACATTTCCCAGCAGTCTGGGTGTAAATTTTACTGATCCCATTAAGAATTCCCCTTCTCCTGTGAGCCGCTCACAAGGACAGACAGGCGACATCTGCCGCGTTACCCATAAAAAGACCACCCCCCACTCCCCAAATACACACATTAGCGCCTCTACCACCAAATAGACCATTTGTACTTTATCACTCAGCGAGCTGTATCCTGAATGCAAATAGGAGATAGAATGGTCTATGAAGCCGCATTGGCGAGCCTTGGGGGGGCCCTTAGCAGATGTAGAGCCACAAGCGGCCCCGGATATCATTACAGGAACAATGAGTATAACACTTCCAATCCCGATAATAGGATAGTGCTGGGAGGGCGATCAGAGGCTCAATGTGGAGGTCTCATGTTACAGAACTCTCCAGAAGTGTCTGCAATCAGCACCGGGCCAGTGCAAGGCACCGGGGCAGGTACGTTACCTCCTAGCGGGAGCCTAATGGAGGCAGAATGAGGAAATGTCGCCTATCTCCAGGGTCGGCCTTATTTTATATGAGTGGTGGATTAACAGAGGAGGGTGCCTGTGTGTGCAGACTCCGTAGGGCCCCCCCTCCTCACTACTGTGCATGTGCAGGTCTCTGAAATATGATGGCCATGGACACATCCTGGCTTGAAGGCAGGAACCATCGATGGTTCCCGCCATTGCTTAGAAGTGCATGCACAGAAGAACGGGGCGTGCTATAAATCTAGGTAAAGTTTCTTCTGCTCATGTGCGCACCTCCTGGCTGCCGGGGAGACCGTAGTCCTACACGTACACTACTGTCTAGCCCAGGCAGGATCAGCCGTCCTCAGCGGCTGCCGCTGCACTGGAAGCCTGAATCCCTGCTCCCAGTCCCAGCAGTTGTGTCACATGATCCTGTGATACACTACAGACTGGACAGTGACGGACAGAGGGGGGGGGCTGGTTCCAACGTCCTGGGCATGTAGTTTATGAACACAGACGAGCTGAGTAGCCAGCGACGCCGGTCAACGCTGCATATGCCTGGTCACTGGGATTGGCGCAGAGATATGTGCATTTTATGGGGACGGTACTCGTGATTTTTAGCATCAGAGCCCAGGCACATGACTTCTGCCTACTTTACCTAATAGGTGTGTGGTGTAGTGGGTGCAGGGTTTCTGATTGGTTGCCCATAGCCCCATCCTATCTGAAATAGAACTCACCATCTTAGTAAATGACCCCTTGTTGCCACTCTATCAAATGCACGTCTAATAGAATGATTATATTCCTCCACTTTATAGAATCCCAAAATGATCCAACATCTTATCGACCCGAATGTGGAAACTTTCCCTTGCCAGATTTGCACAACTTTTTTTTTTATTACCAGCGCTGCTGCATCTACTGTAACCTACTGTACAACAGCTCAATGCTCGGGAACATGGAGCAGCCATGCAAGTATCGGGGTGTGTGCGGAGTCGGTAACGGTACAGCAAGTATTGTATTTAAACAGGCGGCCTGATACGGATTTGTATACAAACTGATGGAATACGCAGAAATCAGATTGTTGAGGGGGCTACATACAGTATGAGCAGAGCGGGTCCCGTTATATCGCCTTAGCCGCAGCATGACTGACACTGAGGCAGATTAGGGGAGATGGTGATAAGTCCTCAGACACAGCGCAGATATTACTGTATTCCTACGCTGAAATTTATATTTATGTTTGAACCGCTCCCCCATCTAACTCTCTGTTCATGTTACATCTGCCCCCCTGCAGTGCAGCATGCACTTGCTTTTCTGCTTTACTAACAAAGCTGAATCAAGCCCTATCTATCTACTAAGCCTTGAAGAGAGATGAAGTACCACTGTTTGCTCCTAACTGTCATTTTTGTAAAAACAGACTGTAACATGGCAGATAGTAGCTGACTGGCTGGTACTTTATCTCCGCCCACTTGATCTCTCTCCACATTATCACACTCCCCCTCTATGAGCAGTGGTGTAACCGTGTAGGACACAAGTAGAGAGCCCAGCGCTGGGGCGTGTGCCACCATAGCTAGGTATAATTTGATCCTCTGGCAGGTTGGTGGTTAATGTGCCCGATCCAGCCTTTGCCATCAGTGAAGGTTTAATAGTGCGAGTTCTCCAGCATTGTCCAATTATCATATGTCTCTCCAACAACAACATCGGGGGACGTTCCCTTCTCCACGGGTCAAATCCATTAAGAGGATAAAAGCGTCCGGCAGTGGCGGCTTCTCCCTGACCCTCGGCTCAGCAAGAGCTCGTTAGGAAAGGAATTAATTATCTGGCTCAGACCGAGCCAGCTTCTCTGAGATGGAGATTGACGAGACAAGTGCAACGATCCCGCTAAGTGTTCAAATTCGCTCGCACACCGAAACACGCTTTGCCGCAACAGCAACAGCTGATCAACGGAGGCACAATATCGCTTCTGGCTTTCTGTGATGGCGGTGTAGGACCTTCAGCTACCCAGTGTCTGACGGAGGGGACACAACTATGGTCAATTATAATCCACATGGTCAACACAAGCAAAGTTCTACATGAGTTTTTCAGGGGATTTTTGGTGTCTGATGATGGAACGTACCCTCACATATCTCACACTTCATGATAATTTCCAATCGGAGTCCACGTGGATGTTAAACTATGAAAAAGTCCAAAAAACAAGCAGTGATAAGGGAGGAGAAGTGATAAAGTGCCTGATACTTTATCACCGGCCAATCAGCTCCTGACTGTTAAGTTATAGGGTGGGTTTAAAAAGGGACAGTTAAAAGCTGATTGGCCGGTGATAAGTACCAGGCACATCTACCCCTATTTGAGATGTCCATATTCAATGACTTGTGTCATTAGGCGACAACAGAAATGTTGGACTCAGGTGCCACCATCTGATGCTTCGTATATGTCACATTAGAGATGTTGGGCTCAGTTTCCACCATATAAAGCTTCTTATTCTGACATATATGGGCACATGCCGCCGCATCTTCTCTATGTAATGCCTCCTAGAGCCGCACTCCCTGTATGCTGCAGATCTGTGTCCCAAATGTCAGCATAAACCTACAGCTGCAAACGCACCCCTAACATGTGTCACAATGGGGGGGTGAACAGGTGGCTGCATCCAGGACCTTCCATGAGCAAAGCTCAGGCGATCAACATCACAACATCACTAGCTAGATAATGGAGAAGATCACTGCTGTATTAACTATACAATAATAAAGTACATCTACAAAACTAGAGTAAGTAGGTAAAAGTGTGGGGTCCCACGTGTCAACATGGACCAGACTATGGCAGACTGGGCTTGCATGGATGGTGTAAGGCTTCCTGGCACACTAGGCAGAACTGGCATCCCCCAACCTCACAGGTAATAGGTGGATGTAATGCCAGGTGTGGACAGGTAAGTGGTGTATGCAGTGACAGGTGCGGACAGGTGGTTGGTGTATGCAGTGCCAGGTGCTGACAAGTAATTGGTGTAAGCAGTGCCAGATGCGGGCAGGTAATTGGTGTAAGCAGTGCCGGGTGCGGGCAGGTAATTGGTGTTTGCAGTGCCAGGTAATTGGTGTATGCAGTGCCTGATGTGGATAGGCAATTTGGGTATGCAGTGCCAGGTGTGGACAGGTAATTTGGGTATGCAGTGGCAGGTATGGACAGGTGATTGGTGTAAGCAGTGCCAGGTGTGGACAGGTAATTTTTAAGCAGTACCAGGTGTGGACAGGTAATTTGGGTATGCAGTGCCTAGTGTGGACAGGTAGTTGGTGTCAGCAGTGCCAGCTGTGGACATGTGATTGGTATATGAAGTGCCTGGTGTGGACAGGTGATTGGTGTATGCAGTGCCAGGTGTGTACAGGTAATTTGGGTATGCAGTGCTAGGTGTGCAATGGTATCTGGTGTCAGCAGAGCCAGGTGTGCACAGGTAATTGGTGCATGCAGTACCAGGTGATTGGTGTCATCAGTTTCAGCTGTGGACAGGTAATCGGTTTCAGCAGTCCCAGGTGTGGACAGGTAATTTGCAAGCAGTACCAGGTGTGGATGGGTAATTTGGGTATGCAGTGCCAGGTGTGGACAGGTAATTGGTGTATGCAGTGCCAGATGTGGACATGCAATTTGGGTATGCAGTGCCAGGTGTGGACAGGTGATTGGTGTAAGAAGTGCCAGGTGTGCACTGGTAATTGGTGTCAGCAGTGCCAGGTGTGGACAGGTGATTAGTGTCAGCAGTGCCAGGTGTGGACAGGTGATTGGTGTATACAGTGCCAGGTGTGGACAGGTGATTGGTGTATGCAGTGCCAGGTGTGGACAGGTGATTGGTGTAAGCCAGGGCTGGGCAACACCGGCCCTCCAGATGTTGATAAACTACACATCCCAGCATGCCTTGCATCATTTGCAGCATGGCCACATAGCAAAACTAGCAAAGCATCCTGGGATGTGTAGTTCATCAACATCTGGAGGGCCGGTGTTGCCCAGCCCTGGTGTAAGCAGTACCAGGTAATTGGAGTAAGCAGTACTAGGTAATTGGTGTAAGCATTGCCAGGTGTGGAAAGGTAATTGGTGTAAGCAGTGCCAGGTATACATTCGCGATTGGTGTCAGCAGTGCCAGGTGTGAACAGATAATTTGGGTATGCAGTGCCAGGTGTGGACAGGTAATTTGGGTATGCAGTGTAATGTGTGGATAGGTAATTGGTGTCAGCAGTGCCATATGTGGACAGGTGATTGGTGTCAGAAGTGCCAGGTGTGCACTGGTAATTGATGTCAGCAGTGCCAGGTGTGGACAGGTGATTAGTGTCAGCAGTGCCAGGTGTGGACAGGTAATTGGTGTCAGCAGTGCCATGTGTGGACAGGTGATTGGTGTAAGCAGTGCCAGGTGTGGACAGGTGATCGGTGTAAGCAGTGCCAGGTGTGGACAGGTAATTGGTACATGCAGTGCCAGGTATGGACAGGTTATTGGTGTATGCAGCACCAGGTGTGGACAGGTAATTTGGGTATGCAGTGCCAGGTGTGGACAGGTAGTTGGTGTCAGCAGTGCCAGCTGTGGACATGTGATTGGTATATGAAGTGCCCGGTGTGGACAGGTGATTGGTGTATGCAGTGCCAGGTGTGTACAGGTAATTTGGGTATGCAGTGCTAGGTGTGCAATGGTATCTGGTGTCAGCAGAGCCAGGTGTGCACAGGTAATTGGTGCATGCAGTACCAGGTGATTGGTGTCAGCAGTTTCAGCTGTGGACAGGTAATCGGTTTCAGCAGTCCCAGGTGTGGACAGGTAATTTGCAAGCAGTACCAGGTGTGGATGGGTAAATTGGGTATGCAGTGCCAGGTGTGGACAGGTAATTGGTGTATGCAGTGCCAGATGTGGACATGCAATTTGGGTATGCAGTGCAAGGTGTGGACAGGTGATTGGTGTAAGAAGTGCCAGGTGTGCACTGGTAAATGGTGTCAGCAGTGCCAGGTGTGGACAGGTGATTAGTGTCAGCAGTGCCAGGTGTGGACAGGTGATTGGTGTATACAGTGCCAGGTGTGGACAGGTGATTGGTGTAAGCCAGGGCTGGGCAACACCGGCCCTCCAGATGTTGATAAACTACACATCCCAGCATGCCTTGCATCATTTGCAGCATGGCCACATAGCAAAACTAGCAAAGCATCCTGGGATGTGTAGTTCATCAACATCTGGAGGGCCGGTGTTGCCCAGCCCTGGTGTAAGCAGTACCAGGTAATTGGAGTAAGCAGTACTAGGTAATTGGTGTAAGCATTGCCAGGTGTGGAAAGGTAATTGGTGTAAGCAGTGCCAGGTATACATTCGCGATTGGTGTCAGCAGTGCCAGGTGTGAACAGATAATTTGGGTATGCAGTGCCAGGTGTGGACAGGTAATTTGGGTATGCAGTGTAATGTGTGGATAGGTAATTGGTGTCAGCAGTGCCATATGTGGACAGGTGATTGGTGTCAGAAGTGCCAGGTGTGCACTGGTAATTGATGTCAGCAGTGCCAGGTGTGGACAGTTGATTAGTGTCAGCAGTGCCAGGTGTGGACAGGTAATTGGTGTCAGCAGTGCCAGGTGTGGACAGGTGATTGGTGTAAGCAGTGCCAGGTGTGGACAGGTGATCGGTGTAAGCAGTGCCAGGTATGGACAGGTTATTGGTGTATGCAGCACCAGGTGTGGACAGGTAATTTGGGTATGCAGTGCCAGGTGTGGACAGGTAATTTTGGTATGCAGTGCCAGGTGTGGACAGGTAATTTAGGTATGCAGTGCCAGGTGTGGACAGGTAGTTGGTGTCAGTAGTGTCACCTGTGGACAGGTGATTGGTTTAAGGAGTGTCAGGTGTGGACAGGTAGTTGGTGTCAGGTGTGGACAGGTGATTGGTGTAAGCAGTGCCAGGTGTGGACAGGTAATTTGGGTAAGCAGTGCCAGGTGTGGACAGGTAATTTGGGTAAGCAGTGCCAGGTGTGGATAGGTGATTGGTGTCAGCAGTGCCAGATGTAGACAGGTGATTGGTGTAAGAAGTGCCAGGTGTCCACCGGTAATTGGTGTCAGCAGTGCCAGGTGTGGACAGTTGATTGGTGTAAGCAGTGCCAGGTGTAGACAGGTGATTGGTGTATGCAGTGCAAGGTGTGCACTGGTAATTGGTGTCAGCAGTGCCAGGTGTGGACAGGTGATTGGTGTAAGCAGTGCCAGGTGTGGACAGGTAATTTGGGTATGCAATGCCAGGTGTGGACAGGTAATTTGGGTATGCAGTGCCAGGTGTGGGCAGGTAGTTGGTGCCAGGTGTGGGCAGGTAGTTGGTGTCAGGTGTGGACAGGTAATTGGTGTAAGCAGTGTCAGGTGACGACAAGTTATTGGTGTATGCAGTGCCAGGTGTGGACAAGTAATTTGGGTATGCAGTGCCAGGCGTGGACAGGTCATTTGGGAATGCAGTGCCAGGACATACTTGCCTACCTGACCCTCTCCATGCAGGAGAAAATGCTCTGTTCCTGTGCTTCCCTGGTAATGAATGATTGACATCACCTGTGGTGAAACACCTTTACCTAGCTCCCCACGGGTGATGGCAATCATACATTACCAGGGAAGTCCAGGAACAGATAATTTTCTCCCGCATGGAGAGGGTCTGGTAGGCAAGTATGTGCCATGTGTGGATAGGTAGTTGGTGTCAGCAGTGTCCAGTGTGGACAGGTGATTGATGTATGCAGATCCAGGTGTGGAAAGGTAATTGGTGTAAGCAGTGCCAGATAATTGGTGTAAGCAGTGCCGGGTGTGGACAGGTAATTGGTGTAAGCAGCATTAGGTGTGGACAGATGATTGGTATAAGCAGTGCCAGGTGTGAACAGGTGATTGGTGTATGCAGTGCCAGGTAATTGGTGTATGCAGCAATACTAGATGTGGACAGGTGATTGGTGTAAGCAGTGCAAGGTGTGGACAGGTGATTGGTGTATGCTATGCCAGGTGTGGACAGGTGATTGGTGTATGCAGTGCCAGGTGTGGACAGGTGATTGGTGTATGCAGTGCCAGGTGTAGACAGGTGATTGGTGTATGCAGTGCCAGGTGTGGACAGGTGATTGATGTCAGGCTTGCTTGGAGTGAGTGATGTTGCCAGTCTTATGTAATATGAGCAGAGATGGTATCACAGGAAATTTAGCTCAATACATAACAGAAGAGTGTTTGACGTATCACATCACTCCATATGTGCAAACTGCCTGAAACTGAATAGTAAATGTCTAAATCCTGCGTAGTAAGAGGCTGCTCGTTATCCCCTCATCCCTTTAATTCTGGACACATATTCATTACACAGGTTCTCTGGCTGATTAAAACCAGGTGAAATGGAGTCTTGAAGTCAACCAACCACAGAACCTGTGTAATTAATAGGTGTCCAGAATTAAGGGGATGAGGTGGTAACCCTATTATAGACAACGGACCTTCTTATAACCCAATACTCCGGGAGAATAGGGCAGCAGGAGGAAGAGTCTGAGATATATTCTGTGCCCACTGGGCACCTACTGTAGCCGGCACCAGAACGCGGAGGAGCGATAACGGGAAGCAACAGGGGTCTATTCTTTCAGTCTGTGGTAATAGAAATCCAGCTGTGTGAGGGTTAATAAAAAAATAATTGTGCCTCATTCTGCCAACCCAGCTGTCCTTGCCGCTGATGGTGACATGAGCTGAAGGCAGAGGGGGCAATGGGCACAGCCAGAAGGAGAGCAGTCAGGACATATTTAAGATCAGAGCTGATGGAAGAAAGCCAGGGACCAGACTGGGGGTTACAGAGCGCAGTAATTAACCACTTACTGCCGGGGACCAGGCTGGGGGGTACAGAGCGCAGTAATTAACAACTTACTGCCAGGGACCAGGCTAAGGGGGGTACAGAGCGCAGTAATTAACCAGTTCCTGCCAGGGACCAGGCTAGGGGGGTACAGAGCGCAGTAATTAACCACTTACTGCCAGGGACCAGGCTGGGGGGTACAAAGCGCAGTAATTAACCAGTTTCTGCCAGGGACCAGGCTGGGGGGGTACAGAGCGCAGTAGTTTACCAGCTCCTTCCAGGGTCCAGGCTAGGGGGGTACAGAGCGCAGTAATTAACCAGTTTCTGCCAGGGACCAGGCTGGGGGGGGGGGGTACAGAGCGCAGTAGTTTACCAGCTCCTTCCAGGGACCAGGCTAGGGGTACAGAGCGCAGTAATTAACCACTTACTGCCAGGGACCAAGCTGAGGGGGTACAGAGCGCAGTAATTAACCAGTTCCTGCCAGGGACCAGGCTGGGGGGGGGGGATTTACAGAGCGCAGTAATTTATCAGTTCCTTCCAGGGACCAGGCTAGGGGGGTACAGAGTGCTGTAATTAACCACTTACTGCCAGGGACCAGGCTGAGGGGGTACAAAGCGCAGTAATGAACCAGTTCCTGCCAGGGACCAGGCTGGCGGGGGTACAGAGCGCAGTCATTTATCAGTTCCTTCCAGGGACCAGGCTAGGGGGGTACAGAGCACGAGCACAGTAATTAACCACTTACTGCCAGGGACCAGGGTGGGGGGTCACAGAGCGCAGTAATTAACCACTTACTGCCATGGACCAGGCTGGGGGGGAAAAGAGCGCAGTAATTAACCACTTACTGCCAGGGACCAGGCTAGGGGGGTACAGAGTGCAGTAATTAACCACTTACTGCCAGGGACCAGGCTAGGGGGGTACAGAGTGCAGTAATTAACCATTTACTGCCAGGGACCAGGCTAGGGGGGTACAGAGTGCAGTAATTAACCATTTACTGCCAAGGACCAGGCTGGGGGAGGGGGGGGGGGTACAGAGCGCAGTAATTCAGCAGTTCCTTCCAGGGACCAGACCAAGGGGGGTGGAAGGCACACAGTGCAGTAATTAACCACTTACTGCAGGCTTGCCCACCTCCCGGCCCTGCTGCAGTCTGGTTTCCTCTCCAGGCTTCTCCCAGAGAGGAGAATGAAAAAGTTGGCAAGTATTAACCAGTTCCTGCCAGGGACCAGGCTGGGGGGAGGCACACAGTGCAGTAATTAAACACTTGCTGTGGGGACCAGACTGGGGGGGTGCAGAGCCCAGTAATAAACCAGTTTCTGCCAGGGACCAGGCGGGAGTGGGTACAGAGTGCAGTAATGAACCAGTTCCTTCCAAGGACCAGGCTGGGGCTTAAATTCAATATTTTTTTTAGATTTAAGTATATACATCATATAACCATAAAGCAAGCAGTGCTTAGCCAGTGACTAGGGATGGCCATCATTGCCATTGCCATCGATGGTTGCCATCGATGGCAATTCTGCAACTGCCCATCGATAGTGCTATACTATGCAATGGACCATCGATATTTTTACATATCGATAATCATCCATTGTGTTTGATTGATTGGCCTGTGGGTCAATCAAATCACGGGGGCGGGGCTTCCTGGGTGTCGGGGGGCGGAGCTTTGTTCCGTGTTTCGGCACTTTGAAAAAAAAAAAGCAAAACATTGTTTTGCTGTTCCATCGATGGAGGGAAACCATCTAGTTCTCCCCAATCGATGAATAAAGTATTCAGCATCGGCCATGAACCATCAATGATTTTGAATCATCAATGGTCGATGGCCATCCCTACCAGTGAACAACAGAAACATAGACCAGGCAGAGGGCTCCTATTATGGCAACAAACACGTTCAATAAAGTCAGAATAAATCCTGGTGGATTTCTACAGATGAGGGTCCAGAAAACCCAATAAACCAGTGTCTCTCCTACGCTGGAAAGTCCGTCCCCCAAAGCCCCCCCCCCGAAGCTGGGGAAAGAAGTGCCGTAAATCGCGGGTCCAGGGGAGGGGGCAAATCGGGTCATTTGATACTTCAGCCCTGTCTCCGCCCCCCGACCTGCACATTTGGTTGTCCTCTCCGGGCTTTTCCCGGAGTGACATTAAAAAGTCAGCAAGTATGAGGTAGAGGCCTGACCAGTGTGTATACAATCTGCTGATACCTACACAGCCAGGTGCACAGCCGGCATCTCCCATTGGTGGATACACAACTGTTAAAAAAAAAAAAATGTATACATCCTTCAGTTTTATGGGGTTTTTTCACCAATGTCATAAGAGATCACTGTGTTCCCCTTTATTCTGTCTGCACTGTAGCTAACTGATGCAGGTCTGTATATGAAGTCTTAAACACAGCTATCACAGGCATAGGTGCCGATTCTGTGGGTGCTTGAGGGCCCGATCACCCACGTAAATTGATGAGCACCCACCCGCTCAGCAGCGGCCCACCCACCCGTGTCCCACTGCACTCCCCCTCCCTCATCGCTGGCACAGGTACTGCGTGGGCATTTATGTATTTGGCACTGTGAGGGCATTTATGTATTTGGCACTGTTGCAATAATTTTAATATTGGAGACAACTGTGCTGCGTAATAATCAGTATTATTTTGTGACCACGCCCCTTTCCCATGAAGCCACTCCCCTAGATTTTTGGCTTGAGCACCCACCAGCAAAATCATAAATCGGCACCTATGATCACAGGCCATGTTTACTGGATGACTCCAGGAATGTCAGCAGACCCCTGAAAGATCAGACGATGCACTTGGATAAGATATACGTACTGTAGGTTGAGTAGTGCCACAATAGTCCCATTATCCATCCCTGCGTCACTATCACACAAATATCACCATCCGTGGCTTCTGTCATACAGTATCTCCCTTCCACGCCTCTCAGAAGTAGGGATGGCCATCGTTGTAAATGCTGCAATTGGCCATCGATAGTGCTAAACAATGCAATGGCTGACCGTGCATATTTTTACATATCGATGGTCAGCCATTGTGTTTGATTGATTGGCCTGTGGGCCAATTAAAACACGGGATCGGGGCTTCATGGGTGATGGGGCGGAGCTATACATTGTCAAAAATATTCAGCATTTTCCATGAACCATCAATGATTTCGAATAATCGATGGTCGATGACCATCCCTACTCAGAAGCACGGTAAAAAAAAATTTTTTTACATTTACCACAAGCAATTTACAGGTAGGTTAATTAGCTCCTAACAAAAAATTAACCATAGCATGAATGTGTGTGTTTGCTTGTACATATGGTAGGGAATATAGATTGTAACCTCGACTGGGGCAGGGACTGATATGAATGTTCTAATATTCTCTGTAAAGCGCTGCGGAATCTGTATGCGCTATATAAGAAACTGTTAATAAATAAATAAGACACTGCATGGCAGAAAAGGAAAGAATGTAGCTACAGTGCCACCATGTGTTGACATTGTAGAACTGCAGACAGAAGTACTACACTGCATTCACATTAAGTATACAGACAGTGCAATGCTGGAGGATAAGGATCTGATCTGCATTATTTTACCAAAGATCTCCGTATAAATTAAAAACATGATTTATGTTATTTGTTACACACATTCTATGCTGTAAATGCACAATTACCTACATAAGGGCCGGTTCCCAGATTTGTTGATCACAGAAGCGTCAGTAATTTTTCCTGTTCTTTTGTATGACCATAGCTGCCTACCCTCCCACATTCTGCAGGGGACTCCCTAAAATAGAAGCGTTCTCCCTATTTCCCTGCAGAGTCTAGCAATCTCCCTGATCACACCTAGGCCACTTTATGCAGCTGTTCCATTTTTTGGTAAAAATAAATAAATTAGAAATATATACATTCAATTGGAAGCATCAGTGGCATGTCCCTGCATTGGTTATAAGGCACAATGATCCCTATGGCTAAAGCAGTTTAAATAAGCTATTTCATGGCCACTTATTCGGAACCACGTGTAAAGCACAATACATGGACAAGTTCTGACACGTAGCAGTGTATTTTCTCCAACAAGTACAATAGATCTTACTAACTGCTTTGGGGCCCATCTCCATTTGGATGTCAGTAATTTTATAATGCGCTTCTCAGATGTAGCAAGACACACCCACTGCGCTTCGAAGTGCCGCCTTCACAATCTTCCTGAGATGCTTTTTAAAAAGTAGGCAAGTATGTGACACGTGTTGGAGGTTCTCTGTGCACTATGCTCTTTTGGCCGTGGCAAGACATTCTCTTTATATGTATACTAATATAAATATAAGCAGCAGAAGAAATCCCAGCATTCAGTGCAAATGTGATTGTACTAGAAGGCATATGTGTGTGGATCAGACTGCTTCCAAGAAGCTGGAACAGATATGTACTTATATATTATCAACCATCAGGCAAATACGATAATACATAGAGAAGTAATACGATCAGAGACAGAGAACAGGTCAGAGACCGAGGACAGGTCAGTGAGAGAGACAGAAAATGAAAGAGAGAGAGAGAGAGAGAGAGGGAGGGAGGGAAGGAACAAGGTCGGAGACACAGAGAGAGAGATAAATAAGTGAAACAATCAGAGAGAGGACAGATCAGAAACAGAGGACAGGATAGCGAGAGAGACGTAATAAGGTCAGAGAGAGGACAGGTCAGAGAGAGAGAAGTAACAAGGTCAGAGAGAGAGAGAGAAGTAACAAGGTCAGAGAGAGGACAGGTCAGAGAGAGAGAGACGTAATAAGGTCAGAGATAGGACAGGTCAGAGAGAGAGACGTAAAAAGGTCAGAGAGAGGACAGGTCAGAGAGAGACGTAAAAAGGTCAGAGAGAGAACAGGACAGAGAGAGAGAAGTAACAAGGTCAGAGACAGAGGACAGGTCAGAGAGAGAGAGAGAGGGTAACAAGGTCAGAGAGAGAGAAGTAACAAGGTCAGAGAGAGAGAGAACAGGTCAGAGAGAGAGAGAGAACAGGTCAGAGAGAGAGAGAGAGAAGACAGGTGCCAGAGAGAAAGAGGGGTAACAAGGTCAGAAAGGACAGGTCAGAGACAGAGGACAGGTCAGAGGGAGAGAGAGAGAGAGAGAGGGGTAACAAGGTCAGAGACAGAGGACAGGTCAGAGAGAGAGGTCACAAGGTCAGAGACAGAGGACAGGTCAGAGAGAGAGGGGGAGAGAGAGAAGTAATATGATCGGAGAGAGAGGAGGACAGGTCAGAGAGAGAAGAAATAAGGTCAGAGCGAGAGAGAGAGAGAGAGAGAGAGGACAAGTCAGAGAGATAGAGAAGTAATAAGGTCAGATAGAGAGAGAGGACAGGTCGGAGAGAGAGAGAGAGAGAGAGAGAGAGAGAGAGAAGTAACAAGGTCAAAGAGAAAGGACAGGTCAGATAGAGAAAGAGATGTAATAAGGTCAGAGATAGAGGGCAGGTCAGAGAGAGAGAGAAGTAACAAGGTCAGAGAGAGAGAACAGGTCAGAGAGAGAAAGAAAGAGTGAAGTAACAAGGTCAGAGAGAGAGGACAGGTCAGAGAGAGAGAGAGCGAGAGAGAGAAGTAACAAGGTCAGAGAGAGAAAGAAAGAGTGAAGTAACAAGGTCAGAGAGAGAGGACAGGTCAGAGAGAGAGAGAGTGAGAGAGAGAAGTAACAAGGTCAGAGAGAGAGGGCAGGTCAGAGAGAGTGAGAGAGAGAGAGAGAGAGAGAGAGAGAGAGAGAAGTAACAAGGTCAGAGATAGAGGGCAGGTCAGAGAGAGAGGGAGAGAGAGAAGTAACAAGGTCAGAGATAGAGGGCAGGTCAGAGAGAGAGAAAAGTAACAAGGTCAGAGAGAGAGAGAGAGAGAGACGTAATAATTTCAGAGACAGAGGACAGGTCAGAGAGAGACGTAATAAGGTCAGAGATAGGCGACAGGTCAGACAGAGAGAGAGAGAAGTAACAAGGTCAGGGAGAGAGGACAGGTCAGAGAGAGAGAGAGAGAAGTAACAAGGTCAGAGAGAGAGGACAAGTCAGAGAGAGAGGACAAGTCAGAGAGAGAGAGAGAGAGAGTGAGACATAATAAGGTCAGAGAGAGAGGACAGGTCAGAGAGAGAGAATTAATAAGGAAAGAGGAGACGGGTATGGATCACCTAAAGATGGTCGACACCGTTGGGTCGACATACTGCAAGGTTGACAAGGGTCTAGGTCAACATAGGACAAGGTCGACATGACATTAGGTCGACACAAGTCGACAGTAAAAATGTCGGCATGGGGTTTTTCACAGTTTTTTTACACAAATGTCGACATAGTCGACATGGAAACTGGATTACATGCACCACTGCATCCCCTCACATGGCTCGGTGCTTCGCTGTGCTCGGCACACTATTTTATTCTCCCACCACGCCCTAGTGGGGCATGAAATACCGCCTGTGAAAAACCCCATGTCGACCTTTTGACTGTCGACCTAGACCATGTTGACCTAATGTCATGTCGAACTTGTCCCATGTCGATTGAGACCCAATCTTTAGGTTGATCAACCGACCATATTCCGAGGAGACCATGAGAGATAGAGATATAAGTAAAGGGATACAAGAAAAGGGAATGAGAAGTAGGTTATAAAGTACAGAAGGATGGGCATTTTATATATATATATATATATATATATATATATATACACACACACACACACACACACACACACACACACACACATATACAGTTAGAAAAGGGAAGAGAAGGTTGCAGGAAAGTTTTGTTTTCTGCAGTGGTTTAATTAAATATTATAAACTAGGTGATTCATCGCGCCCTCCGGGCGCTCTTCACACCGTTGTGAGGGGCTTCGCCCCATCAGAATTAGAAATATATGTGAGTGTGAGATATAGTGTGAGGGGAGGTGACGTTGGGGGATGCGGGTGGGGCACTGTGCGCACCCCCCTTGGTGGTGGGCAGGCGCTAGGCTGTTTTTTTTGCAGGGGGGGTCTGGCGGACTATACTACTGTCCTCCCCCCTCCTTACAGCAACAGCCTGTAGCGTTCCCCGGCTCCGTCACCCACATGAACCCGCCCCCCTTCTGACAGAAAGGTGACGTTGGGGGATGCGGATGGGGCGCTGTGCGCATCCCCCTTGGTGGTGGGCAGGCGCTAGGCTGTTTTTTTTGCAGGGGGGGTCTGGCGGACTATACTACTGTCCTCCCCCCTCCTTACAGCAACAGGCTGTAGCGTGCCCCGGCTCCGTCACCAACATGAACCCGCCCCCCTTCTCACAGAAACCCGACACGCAGATCTGTGTTTGGTGACGGGCGGTAGCCGGCTCAGGGTGCAGTGGTAATATAATAACAGACCCTCGGAAAATGGCTGCCCCCATAATGCTGTATGGGGGCAGCCATTTTCCGACTGTGTGTTATTATTGGAGCCGGGTACCGTCCGTCGCCCGGCACTGATCAGCGGGTCTGGGGGGCGGTGTTTTTTTATCTGCCTTTGCCGGGGAGCGCTGTGGCAGAAGGGAGCCATGTTGACAAAGATAATGTGCCGCAGCGCCCCAGATCAGCGTGTCGGGGGGCGGAGTTAGGCGGGGACCGGTGTTGCTGCATGTGTGAGGCAGCAGGGGGGCGGGCGACAGTGGTGTAGCTAGGTGCCACGGCGCCCGGAGCAAAGGCATGTTTCGCGCCCCTCTAATTTGTAGTAGGTGAGGCTCCTGCACAGTGAAAAGTGGGCAGGGACCAACATTATACCACACACCGTAATGGCCATTGGACATTTTAGTGAACTCTGTAATTCCAATTACACATAAGCCCACACATGATGCCCATGACATACTATATAACACTCCGCAATGCCCATGACATACTATATAACACCGTAATCCCCATGACATACTATATAACACACCGTAATGCCCATTACATACTATATAACACACCGTAATGCCCATTACATACTATATACTATATAACACACCGTAATGCCCATGACATACTATATAACACACCGTAATGCCCATGACATACTAAATAACACTCCGCAATGCCCATGACATACTATATAACACATCGTAATGCCCATTACATACTATATAACACTCAGCAATGCCCATTACATACTATAAAACACTCCGCAATGCCCATTACATACAACACACCATAATGCCGATTACACATTTGACACATAAGTGCCACTTACCTCAATGCCAGGGGCTTCATGCTCAATGCCAAGGGGCTTCATGCTCGTTGCCAAGGGGGCAGTAGGGTGCAGCAGGGTGGGCGGGTGCAGTAGGATGCAGCAGGGTGGGTGGGTGAGTGCAGTAGGATGCAGCAGGGTGGGTGGGTGGCTGCAGTAGGGTGGGTTTGTGGGTGCAGCAGGGTGGGTGGCTGCAGTAGGATGTAGCAGGGTGGGTGGGTGGCTGCAGTAGGATGCAGCAGGGTGGGTGGGTGGCTGCAGTAGGGTGGGTTTGTGGGTGCAGCAGGGTGGGTGGGTGGCTGCAGTAGGATGTAGCAGGGTGGGTGGGTGGCTGCAGTAGGATGCAGCAGGGTGGGTGGGTGGCTGCAGTAGGGTGGGTTTGTGGGTACAGCAGAGTGGGTGGGTGGCTGCAGTAGGATGTAGCAGGGTGGGTGGGTGGCTGCAGTAGGATGCAGCAGGGTGGGTTTGTGGGTGCAGCAGGGTGGGTGGGTTATGTGGTTAGGAGGGTGAGTGCAGCAGGGTGGGAGTACACCATAGTTACAGCCAGGCGCCCCCCCCCTGCCTGTGCTGACAGTGTGTGTGTGTGTGCACACCTCCCCTCTCCCCTGTCAGTGTGCGCAATGCCGCCCGCTCTGCGCTGTGTCCGGGAGAGATATGCGGCTACGTAAAATTCATATCTCCCGCTGGACCGCTAGCCAATAGGCGCTCGCGGTCCAGCAGCCATCAGTTGATTGGCTGCTGGACCGCAAGCGCCCATTGGCTAGCGGTCCAGCGGGACCGTGAATTTTAAATAGCAGCAGCGAGCAATGCATGTCTCATGCACCGGACGGAGTGGGGAAGCGGGCGGGGAAGCTAGCTAGCTGGCGGGCGGGCGGGGAAGCTAGCAGGCTTGCGGGCGGGCGGGGGAGCTGGCTGGCTGGCGAGCGAGCTGGCGGTGCCACAGCACAGCTCCGGCGCCATGCAATCATCCTGCGGCCGGAGTGTGTGCTGGCGGGCGATATGTCCTGCGGGGCGGTGGGATAATGATGTGTGCCGCAGGCGTGGTCCAGCCGTCGCCCGACCCAGATCAGCGTGTCGGGGGGCGGGGTTAGCCGGGGACTGCTGTGGCAGAGGGGGGGGGGCGTGTTAATGTTGAAGGGGGGCGGGTGACGTATATGAGGGGGGGGCTGGGCGCGCGGTGTGTAGATGCCTTATGGGCAGGCAGGGGATGAGTGTGTTAGGGGAGGGGTTGTGGGTGGTGAGCAGGCGTGGATGGAGTTAGTGGGCAGGCATGGGGAGTGTTGGTCGAGGAGGGGTGTGTGCTTGTGGAGAGCATGTACGACGGATGCCTTGCTTCTGCAGTGTGGCTGACGGTGGATGGGCCTGTCAATCACCCCTGAAACCCCGCCCACCGTTTGCCACACTGCCTTGACTGACAGATCTGGCCAAATATATAAGAGATAATTAAGCTCTCTTCTTCGACTAGCAAATAATTAAGACCGCAAACGACCTCTTGATTTCGGTTGACCTTCTCTGCTAAATTCCCCATGACTCACTATTTTAAAGATGTGGGATTAACCTCTACCCTCCCGCTACCCTATGTGGAAGTGTCACAGCCTCATACATGTACAGAGACATCGCAGGTACTGTATGTAGTATACAACATTCAGAAAAGATTCCAGCCACAATCACTTACCTGGAACTATTCTGCTGCATTGGACTTAACTTACCTTGTAGTGCACCAGGGAGAATTCATTTCTGTGTTACCACGAGCAACAGAGGACAGCTGAACATACACCTTCTTACCACTAGAGAAGAGGTACTCCCCTCTTTGGAGAGTACCCACAGTGTGACAGTTCTTGCTTTATTATTACACACTACAATCCATACCATTACAAAACTCTTTATTGGGATAATATTCCTAAATCCCACATATCAGTGTTTGTGTCCTGTGATAATTGTTGTATATATGGCTTGACCTGGGTTCCAACTGAGGCCACCTACCTCTCTGCAGACCAGCTATCAGTAACTACTGTGGATCCATTGGTGACAACAGGCATGTCTATAACTATGACAGCATCTAAAGCCCATATAATACCAAAATGGTTGGTAGATGCCCACCAGTTGGCTTATGCGTGTGTGCCTGGGTTGCTGCGTGCCTACATCGCTAATGCCTCCAGCATTAGTGCTTCCATTAAGTCCCAAAAATTCATAAGCAATATATTGGTTCAGAGATTGGGAGCAATGCGGGGCTGAACTGCAGACACAGTAGTGGCATGCAGAAGCCAGCAGGGGCAGTAATGAGCAGGATATATGTGGTCAGCTCTTTGTAGATGTAACCAGATGCTGAACCGGGAGGAGAGGCATGAAGGGGGGACAAGCGGCAGGGGGGAAAACTGACTCCTAGCGGGCAAGCCCCAATCTGGTTTATCCTCTGCTTTGGTAAAAAAAGAAGAGAATAAGAATAATCAGGTGTGAGTGACTTCTGCACAAGACAGAGAGGTTACGCATTGTGTCAGCGGACGATGAGGGACAGCCGCCAATGGTTGGATAAACCATGGCATACAAGTGGCATGTAAGGAAGTCTGTTGATCATGAAGGGTTAATGAGAAGATATAATGAGCATGTAAGTGACATGGTAGAAGATCTGATGGACTTTTTAGCATGCCAAGGAGGTCTGATGGGCATATAGGAGGTAGTAGGGGAGATCTGATGTACACCAGAGGTCTTAAAACTAGCTCATGGTGGAGATCTGATGGGCATATAGGAGGTAGTAGGAGAGATCTGATGGACACCAGCGGTCTTAGGAGCACATGGTGGAGGTCTGATGGGCATATGGTGGAGGTCTGATGGGCATATGGTGGAGGTCTGATGGGCATATAGAAGGCAGGTGGGAAAAAGAGTGTTGGGAATGCCTATGAGGTCTGAGGGACATGCTGAAGTGGTGTGAGGAGCATGTGGAGGAGGTCTGATTGGTCTGATGGGAAAACGGAGGTGGTCTGATGAGCATACGGGGGAAATGTGATGAGCGGGTTGTGGAAGTTTCCTCATGGGCTTTTCCTTTACTTACTTTTACCATCATCTATGCCATATTCCCTACATCAGCTCCAAACCCTCAGTTTCTGCCACCCTGATGATTATTTCAGTGTCCTGTGCCCTGATGCAGCAGTGTCTATATACCATGTAACTGTCCTGCATTGTCTTGTACTGGAAGTTGCTGTTTTATTGATCTGGTTATATAATTTGTTAGGTGCTACGGAACTCTTGTGGCACCATACACAGGATGATGATGATAATAATAGTAATAATAATAATAATATAGGAAATTCTGAAGATTGGCAAAAGTCAAAATGTAAATGCCCATTTCATGTGTGTATAGTTTGTGACCATTGTGGCTCAAATGACTGTAACACACAAAATGTGGCTCAAATGACTGAAACACCTGAAATGTGGCTCAGATGACTGTAACACATGAAATGTGGCTCAAATGACTGAAACACATGAAATGTAGCTCAGATGGCTGTAACACCTGAGATGTGGCTCAAATGACTGTAACACATGAAATGTAGCTCAAATGACTGTAACACATGAAATGTGATCTCCGATTTAGCCATGATGGTGAATTCAGGACAACTGTTTCATTCCTCAGACCTAGTGTAGAACGTGGACTCAGATGGAACTTTCTATGGATATATAGGAATGTACTCACGGTCATTGCACTGTGGCCCAGAGTAGGATGTCATGGAGCAGTCGCAGGTGAACCCCTCCCATTGCTGTATGCAGACACCTTGATTTGCGCAGGAGCCCTCCTGGCAGGTCGTTGTAGGACCTAGAACCCAGCACAGAGGAGAACATTGAAGATTACAGCTGGTGACCACAGATTCCCACCACCAAACTCTCTCTAGTAACATGCAGCAATGACACATATCAATCATGCGGGGCTGAGAGTGTACAGAGCAGGTGCTACATGCATAGAGGAGACTCAAATCACAGGAGAACCCATCTACCGTCCACCCTCAGGAAACCTGCCCATAGTGGCTGGGATCCAACACTGTCGACAACTGGAAAATGTTGACATGGATACATCAACATTAACCATAGGGTTAAGCTTAGGAGTTACGGTTAGGCTTACCTGAAAAATACGTTGTGGTCATGCCGACATGTCATCAGTTCCCAATATCCTCTCCCTATAGCTCCTCCTCTTACTGTATGAGGCTATATTTCATCTTATCCTGTATATCCCCTTTCTGTAGAACTCCCAAGTATGCTGTATATAACCTCCTAGAACACACCTAATATTCCCCAAAACTCTCATTACTGGGTATCTGCCCCTATAACCACACATATTTCTTCCTATAGATCCCCTTATAGCTCATAATTGCCAATATTGTAAGATAACCCTAAAGGAGATTTTGTATCATTTAGTAAGTGTGTGTGTGTATGTGGGGGATGCAGTCAAAATCCCGACGGTCAAAATCCCGACGGTCAAAATACCGACAGCAATTGACAGAAAGTCAAAATCCCGACATGGTCAAAATCCCGACATTTAAAATCCCGACATGGTCAAAATACCGACAAGGTCAAAATACCGACATTTAAAATCCCGACAAGTTCAAAATACCGACACATAGAATGTAGACAGGTGAAAAAGTCAACATGACTTTCGGGCGACAGGTCGCGAGGTCGACATGGGTTTTTCACTGTTTCTTGACCCGACATGTGCCGACAGGCGGTATTTCATGCCCTACCATCCACTAGGGCGTGGTGGGAGAATAAAATAGTGTGCCGAGCGTAGCGAGGCACCGTGCCCGAAGCATTGCGAGCGCAGCGAGCTATGCGAGGGGCTGCGGTTGACTTCCAACTGTGTCCATGTCGACTGTGTCGACATTCAGGTAAAAAAACTGTGAAAAGCCCATATTGACCTCGCGAGCTGTCGCCCGAAAGTCATGTTGACTTTTTCACCTGTCTACATTCTATGTGTCGGTATTTTGAACTTGTCGGGATTTTAAATGTCGGTATTTTGACCTTGTCGGTATTTTGACCATGTCGGGATTTTAAATGTCGGGATTTTGACTTTCTGTCAATTGCTGTCGGTATTATGACCGTCGGGATTTTGACCGTCAGGATTTCATACCGAATCCGTATGTGGGGGGGGGGGGGGGTTTCTGGTGTCAGGAGTAAGGTCATCATGGTGCTTTCCCCTGCTGCTCACTGCTGCGATTTGCACAGAGCAAAGCCACCGTGAATCATATTAAGTTCCCACATCACCCACTTCCTCCAAGGGACCGATTTACCCCCTCCCCTAGCATTCCAGGGGAGCTCCCCAATGTTCTGGCATCTCCTGGACATTAGAGGACAGAATGATAGTCCCATAACTACTTCTGGTATCCTCTAAAACTCTCTGATTACTCCTAGAATGGCTCCCCATGTCCTCCCGTTACTGCTCCTATAGCTCCCTATATCCTCCCGTTACTGCTCCTATAGCTCCCTATATCCTCGCGTTACTGCTCCTATAGCTCCTTATATCCTCCCATTACTGCTTCAATAGCTCCCTATATCCTCCCGTTACTGCTCCTATAGCTCCCTATATCCTCCCGTTAACTGTTCCTATAGCTCCTTATATCCTCCCGTTAACTGTTCCTATAGCTCCTTATATCCTCCCGTTAACTGTTCCTATAGCTCCTTATATCCTCCCGTTACTGTTCCTATAGCTCCTTATATCCTCCCGTTACTGCTCCTAAAGTTATCTGTATCCTCCCATTTCTTCACCTATAGCTCTCTATATCCTTCCGTTACTGGCAGGGGCTGGCTGGCAACTTTCAGCCTGGGGGGCAAATACAAACAAAAGGCCCTGGCTTGTCTACCACCACACAAATCCTGCCGGTGTGTAAAAACGATAAGCAGCAAAAGTGCATTTATTGCAGCAGAGCACAAAATACTGCTTGTTTATCCCCCTAAATGCCACACACCTTACTTGCAGCTGTCCAGAACACGGAGTAGTGCTCCACAGTGACACGATCACTCAGAGGTGTCTGGGAGGAGCCATGTGACGCAGCAACTGGTGGATTCATCCAGCTTTGTAGCTACTTGAAGCTGCCGCACATGTGCGGCACTTGGTGAGCTACTGTATGAGGGGAATGGTGTGCGGCGGGGCAGGGCGGGTGAGTTTGTCAACCTGTTGTGCCGCACAATTGAACCCTCCTTCCCAGCATGTCAGCACAATTCATGACTGGGACCAGGAAAGCTGTGGGCCTGGAGACAGCCAGGACCCCAGAGCAGCTACATCCCCTGCACCCACAGTAGTTACATCACTGGCTGCAGGGGTACAGCAATATGCACCTTCCCACCAACAGCCCCTTTTTCCAATACAGCTTCAGAAGCATTGTTAGGCTGCTTTAGCATTCAGCTCCTTGTTATGTTTGGGGCGGAGCTTAGCTCTGCATTATTACTTTATTGGACAGTGGAAAGGAAGGGGAGGATTGGGAAGTGACCTGCAGGAAAGGCTTCTGTCTGCACCTAACAATCAGAGACACTGACCAACACAGCTGGGCAGTGTGACCCCCCCACCGCGCATCACGCTAAGCCCTACCCTATCACACTGAGCCATTTCTCTTTATGCCGGACGCAGCAGTCAGCCCATGCACTAGTCTGACCCTGACACTGGGGCGTAACTACTAACTAGACCTATTTGGGCCCATAGCAAAATTTTACCTGTGTCTGACCAGCCAGACCATTCCTGCAACTGCCCAGATAGGCCCAACACCTCATCACGCCTGAGTCTGCACTACGACTCCACACAAAAACCTTAGGGACACATGCGCAGGACACGCCACCCTACTGCAACCAATGTCGCCACTATGTCCAACCTAGACCCACAAATAAAGACAATCTAAAAATCTCATATATATACTATATATACTGTGCAAGGTCCGGCACTGCCCATTGTTGCATAAATACACTCTGCCTGGGTGCTCATCCAGAGGGACAACACCCACCATACAAACACTCCAAATAAATCTGTCACTCCGGGTCTTGTTAAAGTGCAAAAAGGTGCTTTTCTGCTGTCTACGGCGTTTTGGGACTCACCCGTCTTCAGGACATACACGTGTATGTCCTGAAGATGGGCGAGTCCCGAAACAGCAGTAAAGCACCTTTTTGCACTTTAACAAGACATCTTTATTTGGAGTGTGTGTATATATATATATATATATATATATATATATATATATATATATATATATATATACATACACACACACACATACTGTACACACACACACACACACACACACACACACAGAAAACCATTCTACCCATAAATAAGTGCAGGGTGAGAGCACCATAGCACCTACTATAGTTACTCCATTACACACATATAAACATACAGTACATATGTACAGTTACACACATACAGTCACATATAGTCACACAAATAGTACAACACATCATATATATATATATAAATATATATATATATATATGTCACAAATAGTCACACACTTATCTATGTACAGGCAGACACACATATGCATACAGCCACACGCAGTGCACATGTATATAATATATATTGTCACATACACATAATATGGTACCTCATCACACTATTACTGGGTGGGCCCAGTGTCTTTATTGCAGCTGCCTCCTCCAGTCCTCACATGTTGTGCACTCTGTGTGCAGGCTGCCGTGTAGCTCCGCCCACCTGCTCGATCTCATTCTCCACTCCCCTCCTGTTTAACCCCTACAGCTAGCAGAGCAATAGGAGAGGAGGAGGGACAGGCAGGACACCAGGACAGCCCAAGTGCTGTCTAGCTCCGCGGTGGCCATCTTTAACAGGAACAATGGCATCATGGGATTTGTAGTTAATCTTTGACTGCTCAGAGTCTGAGCAGTAACAGTTAAACTACAAATCCCATGTGCCGCTATTTTTCCTGCTCTGGAGTCTGACAGCCGGGTTCCTCCGTTCAGGCTGGTGGTACGTCAAACTTATCAGCCTGAATCTCACACAGTGGCCCGAGTGCTGCATAACTGCACCGGCCTGGGGGGCACATGGCACCCTGCCCCCCGGCCCAGCCCGCCTCTGGTTACTGCTCCTACAGCTCCCTATATCCTCCTGTTGCTGCTCATACAGCTCCCCATATCCTCCTGTTACTGCTTACAGCTTTCTATATCCTTCCGTTACTGCTCCTATAGCTCCCTATATCCTTCTGTTATGCTCCTATAGTTACCTACTGTATATCCTCCTGTTACTGCTCCTAAAGTTCCCTATATCCTCCCGTTACTGCTCCTATAAATCCCTATATACTTCTGTTACTGCTCCTATAGTTACCTATATCCTCCCGTTACTGCTCCTATAGCTCCCTGTATTCTCCTGTTACTGCTCCTATCAGTGGCGTAACTAGATACATGTGGGCCCCATAGCAAAAGTTTGTAAGGGCCCCTATTTATCACCTAATGCTGAAAAATATATACAGCACATGTAACCTTGACAGGCAAAGTGGGCCCCTCTCAGCTCTGGGCCCCATAGCAGCTGCACCCCCTGCACCAATGGTAGTTACGCCCTTGGCTCCTATAGCTCCCTACATCCTCCCGTTATTGCTCCTATAGCTCCCCGTATCCATCCGTTACTGCTCTGGAAGTGCTGCTGGATTTGAAAAGATTGACTGGACGCTGATTGGCTGAATTCTATCAGCCAATCAGCGTCCGGGTAGTCTTTTCAAATTGAGCAGCGCTCCCCCCCCTCCCCCCGCGCCACCCGGGAAATAGTGCTACAAGCTCCCAGACCCTGCTG
Organism: Crinia signifera; assembly: GCF_055691185.1. NCBI lineage: Eukaryota > Metazoa > Chordata > Amphibia > Anura > Myobatrachidae > Crinia > Crinia signifera. Next base: position 55,995,622 of record NC_139228.1, read on the forward strand.
CCTGCACGTAGGAGAGAGGGGGTCCCAGTTAATTATTTTGCCTAGGGGCCCGGGCTAATGTTAAGCCTGTAAATGCTCCTATAGCTCCCTATATCCTCCCATCACTGCTCCTATAGATCTATATATCCTCCTGTTACTGTTCCTATAGCTCCCTACAGTAGGAGCAAGTTTCATCTTTGCTCCTTTGGCCATGGCTAGCCATGGCTATTCTATTGTTCTCAGCTGCAATACGTATTGTATTGCAGATGAGAACATTAGAATAGCCATGGCTAGCCATGACCAAAGGAGCAAAGATGAAACTTGCTCCTACTGTATATCCTCCTGTTACTGCTCATATAGATCCCTATATCCTCCCATTACTGCTCCTATAGCTCTCTATATCCTCCTGTTACTGCTGCTATAGCTCCCTGTATCCTCCTGTAACTGCTCCTATAGATCTCTACATCCTCCCGTAACTGCTTATATACAGTAGCTCCCTATATCCTCCTGTTACTGCTCCTATAGCTCCCTATATCCTCCCGTTACTGCTCCTATAGCTCCCTATATCCTCCCGTTACTGCTCCTATAGCTCCCTATATCCTCCCATTACTGCTCATATAGCTCCCTATATCCTCCTCCCATTACTGATCCTATAGCTCCCTATATCCTCCAATTACGGCTCCTATAGCTCCCTACATCTTCCTGTTACTGCTCCTATAGCTCCCTATATCCTCCCGTTACTGCTCCTATAGCTCACTATATCCTCCCATTACTGCTCCTATAGCTCCCTATATCCTCCCATTACTGCTCCTATAGCTCCTTACATCCTCCCGTTACTGGTCCTATAGCTCCTTACATCCTCCTGTTTCTGCTCCTATAGCTCCCTATATCCTCCCTAGAACTAGTTATAACTCTTCCTTTTACTCTCTAGATCAGGGGTTCTCAAACTGTGGGTCCTGACCTGCTCAGCATGGGGTCGCGAATCCATGTTGCTGACCATCAGGCTGATGACTTTTGTGGAAAATCTGTTGAATTGTCTGTTATTTTAGACTCCTCCAATCGTTTTGAGCCTCTACAATGCTGCTGCGCCATGCATGTCCTGTCTGCTGCCTACACATGTGATGTGATGACCTTCCGCAGTAACTTGCTGGGGTCCTATAATAATTGTTATTGTCTGATGGGGTCCCAGAGCAAAATAGTTTGAGGTCCCCTGCTCTAGATCATCTATTTCTACCAGTAGCGTAACTCCTCCTATTATGATTTATTTCCTCCTGTAACTCCCTGGATGCAATTATAACTTCTATTATAACACTTAAATATATAGCATACTGTCTCACAGTCATCTACTTCAGTAGCCAGCCCATCGTACTGCTGGCTAAAGATAGCCGGCCCATTGTACTGCCGGCTGCAGGTAGCCAACTCACTATACAGGTAGCCGGCCTATTGTACTGCAGGCTGTAGGCAGCCAGCCCATTGTACTGCCGGCTATAGGTAGCTGGCCCATTGTACTGCCGGCTGCAGGTAGCCGGCCCATTGTACTGCCGGCTGCAGGTAGCCGGCCCATTGTACTGCCGGTGGTAGGTAGCCAGCTCATTGTACTGCCGGCGGTAGGTAGCCGGCTCATTGTACCACCGTCTGTGGGTAGCCAGCCCATGTCGGTTGAAGGTCACCAGCCCACTGCACGGCCGGCTATAGGCAGCCGGCCCATTGTACCACTGGCTGTAGGTAGCCAGCTCATTGTACTGCTGGCGGTAGGTAGCCGGCTCATTGTACCAATGGCTGTGGGTAGCCAGCCCATGCCGGTTGAAGGACGCCAGCCGGCCCATTGTACTGCCGGCTGTGGGTAAGTAACCTGCTCCCTACAGGTGCAGAGACAGCTGACTCTTACCCAGCACATGGCAGATAGTAACACACAGAGGGAGTAACAATCGCTTTGATAAAAGAACATTATATACACACTGCCACAGTCACAGCTATACTAACATTACAGTTTACAGTACATTGCTGCAGAATGAGGAGACTTCTAGGCACCATTTGATAACCCTCTGGTACCACTGTACCATTACTGGGGCCCCTGTCTATGGTGGGACAGGTACCATCCACTCTAACTATAGTGTAATTTGCTTTTCATGCATTCCCTAGCATGCGGTAGGGGTGACAGGTCCTGCAAGTGTTTTACTCTTTGCTAAAGGACATCATTCTTTGGACGTAAACCACCTGCGATTTGCTAGAACCCCCAAAGCCCTCCCCATCTTGGCACCCCAACAGACATGCTTCACAGGATAAGTCGGGGTGCTGAGCACAGAATGCAAGGTACACGGAAAGCACAGCATGCAGAGGACACAGGTGACCAGACAATGAGGAGACTTACTGAGAGCATAGTCAGCACTGAATGGTTACGGAGGTCAAGCACAGACCTAACGTTCAAGGCATATGACCCTCACCCTCCATGCAAGTGCCCTGCAGAAGATAAAACATCCCCCGGATATATGTCCCAGATTTGCCATATCTCTCCCGGTAAGGCTGGTGACAAGCTGGATCCATTACTCATGATATCTGCCCACTCAGTGCTGACTACGCTTTCATAACACAAACAGCCAAACCAGCAGCCAGCCAGCTCCACAGTCTTCTCCCCAGAATGAGCCCCCCAGGAGACACAGGCGCCCTCTGGCTGTGGTGTGGCTGAGTTACAATGGAAACGCTGGTTAGGAGGATATGGGCAGACTACCTTGTAGATTAGCTTTGGTCAAAGCATCTTTGTTAGCCAAGGAACAAAAACAAAGCAGATGTTAGTACAGCAGCGATTCTCGGGGGGGAATCCTAACCTCAAGCCCCCACCACCACTTATCCGTCACCACTACCCCCACAAGCAGAAGCATCCAAGCAGTCGGCAGCAGATGGCGAGCAGCCAGGGAGTCCTGTGTACAAGCAAAGCTCACAGTGCAAGAAGCAGAGCACACTGCCTTTCACTAAGTGGGCAGGGGTGGATCAGCTGAGACCCCGCCCCCGAGGACCATCACCTTGTCTCCCTGGATCACAGGTGCACCCATGGTTTATTAAAACACACAGATTTAAAGAGACGCAACTTCATCCTTATACAGAATAAGGTATAAGAACAATGGGCTCCTGTCAATGTGGCATTGCTTCACAGTATTAAACACATTCATGACACCCCCAATATGACAGCGGTGTGGACCCTGCATGGATGGACCTTACATGTTACAAGGAGTTGTCGGCTTAACTGTTAGTTCTCACATTGGCAGTGGATACTTGGCTCTAGTACTCATTAATGCCTGAGCCTGTGTGTGGGTGCTGTGTGATGCCTACAGAAAGATGCAAGGTAGTCAGCCTGCAAAGTGTGCATCAGTGTTAATACTGTATGTGATCTAATATCCAGTGTAGTAAAATGATTGTAGATAATAGGAAAGTAAAATCATCACAATAAAATATTTTTTCCCCTCTGCAGTACTACGAGCTTAGGGTAGGTGGCACCATGTCACCACTGTGGAGGTAGCAACCTGTTATAATAATGGAAGACATAGCACCTTACTACCTGGGGAGAATTACCAAGACACAGGATAAAGGTGCTGTCACCAGAAGGAGATAGACATACTGTAGTAAGATGACTGCATGAATTGTTGTGGTTGCTTGGTTGCTATGGGTTACAACGTCTGTGTTCAGGTGTGTATTGGTAATTAATGCCACAGGAAAGACACCCCCCCCCCCTCACTACCTGGTGGGACGACCCTTCTGGTTTGGCGGAGGGTGACAGACTGGTGGTTATGGGTGTGTTAGGGGGTGGACAGTGACATGTTGGTGTGAGTGTGTGAGGGGGTGGAGGGTGGCAGAGGCCCTATGAGGAAAGATCCTACCTCTTCAACAGACCACGCCCCCTCAACATACCCCGCCCCTCCATGAGGGCTGCTTCCAGAAATGTCCCAGGCTGCTTTTCCAACCCAGTACATTCCTGTTTCCCACCCCCACTCCACTATTGGTGGAGGGGTGGAAAACAATGGTGGAAAACAATGATCTGCTTAAATATATATTAAATATAATGAATGGTTTCTTCTAATTGTATAAAAATTTTATTAAATATTATATTCATTTGCACAAGAGAAAATATTTTGTATAAATACAAGTATTGAATTAAAACAATATTATCTTAGAACACAAAGAATTCTATTATTTAAAATTCATATATATGATTAGATTTTGCACAATACCACTGGATATATGGGATATATATAGTTGAATGTTTACCTCCAACAAAGCCACAAGTGACAGGATGTATTACCAGGAAGCCGACATTGTCCCGTGGTGGTGGGTGATGTTTTTGCAGTCCCACAATGGCACTTGGGAATTTATAGAAGGTAGACCTGGATGAACCTATTGTTCCCTCGAATAAGCCTCTGGATTAAATGGTGGAATTTTGGTGGTGAAGATGTAAGTCCCAAAAATAAAGCCAATAGCAATAATGCAGTGGTGTTTGTTAAACGCTCAATGCGTTTCCCTGGGTCAGTCACCCAGCTTCTTTAGGAGCAGAATTGTGCAAATAAATAGAATATTTAATTAACATTTTTATACAATTAGAAGAAACCGTTCATTATATTTAACATGATAGGTCGACATGGTCAAAGGATTGATATTTCTTGTGGGTGACTAAGGTAGGTAAGCAGAGATGTCCCCCACTTCCTTATGTACAAACAAACCTGGAACAATGCACATGAACAAACTGAGCAGAATAAGAGGTGGCTCAATGGGAGGATTAGACCCCCAACAAAACAAGACGTTAATGGCATAAAGCAGTGTTTATTGGCAAATGGCAGTACATGGAACGTATCGTAGAGGCAGAGCATTATTGGGCTGCCTATCAATGTTCACAAAGGCATGGACCATTTATCAGCCATTCAGTATATAAACTACATCCATTCCTTGTTCAGGACACAATGAAGTCAAATGTTACAGTCACTTCCATTCATCATTTTGACTGTAAGCTCTTGGAGCTAGGACATCAGTAGCCACAGTTTGATGCTCTAACATCGCTTTGTGAAGTAATGTTATACACAACAGTTACAAATAAATAATACAAAAAAAATGGTTTTGTCAATGAAATGAATTTCCCATTTGCTGTGGCAGAGTGGAAACATGGAATGTGGAGAGTGGCTGGAAAGACTCAGTCCGTGTCCTAGGTGTCCATTGGATGATTGTGACGGAGTGAAAGGAGGGAGAGGAGAATGGAAGAGAGCAACAGGGTAAAGGAACTTGACACTGCTGATGCGCAGGAGAGTGATGAGGATGGGGGTGGGATGGATGCGCCAAGGAATGGTGTTAAAAGGTCCAAAAGGCGGACGGTGCCTTCACTGTATGAGGTTGTACCTTCACATCCACGTTCAATCTGGCCACTTCGGTGCAAGGCATCGCTGATCAGGTCAGGTAGTCGTCCGTTGAGGTCCACGGAGGCTAGGCAGCCTTGAAAGCCATCGCGGGAAGCCACCAGTTTAGGCAAGCTGGTGTACATGCTCTGCACCAAGCCAGCAATGTATAAGTCACCTGTGGGCACAGAATGAAGTTCAATAACTGGTCTGAGAAATCACTTGTGCCTAAGCTACAATGCCTATGATGGACCTATAATCACTGGTGCCTAAGCTACAATGCCTATGATGGACCTTTAACCACCGGTGGCTAAGCTACAATGCCTATGATGGACCTTTAACCACCGGTGGCTAAGCTACAATGCCTATGATGGACCTTTAACCACCGGTGGCTAAGCTACAATGTCTATGATGGACCTTCAACCACCGGTGGCTAAGCTACAATGCCTATGATGGACCTATAACCACCAGGGGCTAAGCTACAGTGTCTGTGATAGACCTACTGTATAACCACTGATGCCTAAACTATAATGTCTATGATGGACATATAACCAATGGTAGCAAGGCTACAATGTCTATGATGGCTCTATAACCATCAATGGTGAAGCTACAATGCCTATGATGGACCTATAACCATCAATGGTGAAGCTACAATGCCTATGATGGACCTATAACCACTGGTGGCTAAGCTACAATGTCTATGATGCACCGATAACCACGATGACTAAGCTACAATGTCTATGATGGCCCTATAACCATCAATGGTGAAGCTACAATGTCTATGATGGACCTATAACCTCTGGTGGCTAAGCTGCAATGTTTATGATTTACCTACAGTATAACCATGATGGCTGTGCTACAATGTCTATGATGGACCTATAACCACTGGTGGCTAAGCTAGTGTTGAAGACAGGATGTTGCCCATAGCAACCAATCCGATTCTACTTCTTATTTATTTAGCACTTTCAAGAAGATAATAGGTAGAATCTGATTGGTTGTCCATAGCAACACCCCATCTTCAATAGAACGCCCTGTTCCTGAAATATCAGACTGTCCTCTTTGTCACATCACTATCTGCAACTATTTAGCAGAAATCAAAACATCATGGAAACTACTTACACCAATTTACTTGTTGACCTATTTGCTGGTGACCTACTAATCCATACTCATAATTGGAATTCTAGTCTAGTCAAAATCAATGGTCGCCACCGCTGTGATAAGTATACGGGTGCATTTCCCATGTCCGCCATCTTCCTAACCCAATACCGTCACTAATTATGGATGCTCCAGGACACACTCAGTTCTCACCTTTCAGGTCCAGATTTTTTGCGCCATTAATAACCTGCGTCACGGCCTTGGAGTCGACCTTCAGAGTGTGCGTGTTGCTGTTGTCCCGAGTTATCACCACATGATGCCACTGATTGTCGTTGAGTTGGCGATCGCTGTTTCCTTTGATGACGTTGGAGCCGTTGCCAAGGTCAAACACGTAATGGATGTACCTGGAGAAAGCAGGCGAGTCAGGTGGGTCTGCAAAGCGTAGCCTAGCCCACCCTTGTCAGACCACTGGTAGACAACCCACTACCCACAAAACCCACGGCTGATGTCACTAGTTGCTAGGGAGAACATGCTGCCAGGGTGCGATAATATTAATAATTCAGGACTAAGCCGAAGGGGGGGGGGGAGAGAAATAATTAGGAAACTGAATGGAACTTTGCTGGAGAGATAACAATGGCCCTTATTCTGGTTGGTGCGGTAATGTCCGCGTGCGTTCGTGCCGCCGATGTTTTGTGTCTGCACATGTGCGAATGGAACGCACGTCCAAATTCCGCATGAAATGTGTACACTACGAACAGAGGGTGGAGAGGGGCGTGAAGGGCTGTTTGGGCTCATTACCATATGTTTACACCCCGCGTTTCATGGGCGTTCCCATGAAAACGCTGGGCGTACGTATGGTAATGCGGCCGTGACGCACGTGTAGGGGGCGGACATATGACATTGCCGGATGTCAGCTGCCCGCCCAGATCCCTGCTTTTGCACGGAGAAATGCCCGTGTGGTCTGAGGTTGCGGGAGCTGGCGGACCACTCGGTCCTGCATTCGATGGTCTGCGACCATCGAATGATGGGGGAGGTTCCAAGAGATGGAGGAGGTGTATCCGTGAGAAATCCACTCGTGCTCCGTGCGGTCAGCGGCTTACCGCATTCGGACGGAGTGAGCGATCCGTACGAAAGGCGGGGTTTAGGACGCACGGTCCTGCCCGCATATTCGGCTCCGTCCGCACCGACCAGAATAAGGCCCAATGTTATCTGCAAATAAAGAGATTTCCAAATCAGCTATTTCTCCTGCCCATTGTTATAAAGTAGGATTAACTGATGTGACTGTACCAGCAGAACAGGAAACTGGCCTATATATATATATATATATATATATATATATATATATATATATATATATATATATATATATATATATATATACTGTATATATATATATATATATTAATATTATTATTGTTTGGTGACTATGAGGCTTATGCAGAGAGGACGGAGATGGTCCCAAAACTCGGGGCTCAAATTGTTTTCATGAATATATCTGCAATTGTGACCAAATGCAAACCAGCCTTGACCGTCGGCAACATTGGCAGAGTGTCCTGTGACACCAGGCAACAGAAGGTCTTACAGGTCAAATTATGAATTCATATTTTGAAAATAAATGTCCATTGCCCCTTCTCCAATAACGGCCAGCGGACAAATCCCATCCCCTCCCCATTGACCTCATCTTCTCATACCCCTTGACCAGCTCCACCGCGATGAAGTCGTTGCCATCTCCACTGTTGAACAGAATGAAGCCGTCGGGTGAGATGGTCTTGAACTGGAAGAAGAGATGCATGGAAGTGTAGGCTTGCAGGGTGGACAGGGTCAGGTAGCTGGCCTTGGTCCTGAAGGTGACCGGATCGGCAATGATAGGCCTTATGCCAAACCGCGCTTTCAGCTCGCAGTAGTCAATGTCCCCGTTCTTGCACAGGTCAATGTAGAGAAGACCGTTGAACATGAGGCTCTGGAGGTGCCCAATGAACCTTGAGGGCACAGCAGAGGCAAAGCGTTTTTCTGTCATCACTCCAGTCTCAATATTGTGGAACTCCAGGCGGGTGTGGTCACCTGCCATAGTACCTGGATAACGGGACCAAAGTCATTAAGATGTTAGGTCATACACAAACAGCAACGCGTGTGCAGGTACCAGGGAATGATGGTCAAATGCTAGAAGGGGATTTGTAGGGATTTTATGCATAATATCCATCACTTTTGTAATGAGAGTGTTAAGTTATTTAACTGATGAGTCATAATTAACCAGCTGGTGTGAGTACTATAGGTGGATGTGGACTAGAAGGTTAAAATCATGTACAAGATTGCCATCTGCTGGTCAAATCCAAGAATGCAGGTCCAAAAAATAAATAAATAGATGCAGGTAGTACAGGATAAGCTGTTACCAGCTACAATGTAAGAAATACTATAATAAATATACATTATATCACAGGGAATATTATAGTCCAGCTTTCCGCACATCTCACCTTCTGCTACATCATCATCCACCGTTAGTTTAAGGGTCTTCCCTCGGCGGACAACTCTGACAGTGTGCCACTCATTATCATTCAGCTTCTGCCCAGCATAAAGAGTTTCTGGACCCTTACCTAACATATGGTTAGAGAGAGGTGTTACTGTCACACGTCACTGCATCAATACCCTACACATCCTCATTGTCAGGATCAGACAGCACCCGGTGTCTATTTATAATATACAGAGATCCCCTGACTGGTGTTATTATCAGGACAGGATCAGACAGCGCTGGGTCTCTATAAATAATATATAGAGATCTCCTGACTGGTGTTATTATCAGGATGGTATCAGACAGTGCCGGGTGTATATATATAATATACAGAGATCTCCTGACTGGTGGTATTATCAGGACGGTATCAGACAGCGCCGGGTGTATATATATATATATAATATACAGAGATCTCCTGACTGGTGGTATTATCAGGACAGGATCAGACAGCGCTGGGTGTATATATATAATATACAGAGATCCCCTGACTGGTGTTATTATCAGGACAGGATCAGACAGTGCTGGGTGTCTATATATAATATACAGAGATCTCCTGACTGGTGTTATTATCAGGACGGGATCAGAAAGCGCCGGGTATCTATATACAATATACAGAGATCCCCTGACTGGTGTTATTCTCAGGACAGGATCAGAAAGTGCCGGGTGTCTATATATAATATACAGAGATCTCCTGACTGGTGTTATTATCAGGACAGGATCAGACAGTGCCGGGTGTATATATATATATAATATACAGAGATCTCCTGACTGGTGTTATTATCAGGACAGGATCAGACAGTGCCGGGTGTATATATATATATATATATAATATACAGAGATCTCCTGACTGGTGATATTATCAGGACGGGATCAGAAAGCTCCGGGTGTCTATATATAATATACAGAGATCCCCTGACTGGTGTTATTATCAGGATGGGATCAGACAGCGCTGGGTGTATATATAATATACAGAGATCCCCTGACTGGTGTTATTATCAGGACGGGATCTGACAGCGCCGGGTGTCTATATATAATATACAGATATCTCCTGACTGGTGTTATTATCAGGACGGGATCAGACAGTGCCGGGTGTCTATATATAATATACAGAGATCCCCTGACTGGTGTTATTGTCAGGATGGGGTCAGACATCGCTGGGTGTATTTATTTCAGACATCACATGGGCTCAGTGCCCTAACATGTCATGGCGCTCAGCAGCCCTGCATGCCCCTCCCTGTGCACCAATAAGCTTCGAATCCCTCCCAGAACACGCCCATGTCCGCCGGGAGCGCCCTGTGGCCAGATTCCCCATGACTGCTCCCCTCTGTCCACATCCAGCTACAGAGAGCGGCGCCTGGAGAAGAACACTTGCTGCGGGGAACAAAGATGGGGCGGATTGCCCCTTTTCCGGGCAGCGGGTCCAGAAGAGACCAGGACCAGCCGCACTCACCCCCCTGGCCAGGCCACGGCTGCCAACAGCATTTTACACAAAACAAACATGGCCGCAAGTCAGGGGCGGAACTGTCAGCATTTTTTTAGCCTTCAGGCACCACAGTGGCACCAGTGGCTATGCAGACCCCCCCACCCCAAGTAAAGCGTCACTCCTGTCCCTCCCTCAGCCTGCAGAGCACAGTGCCCATGTTTGCTCTGTGCTGCTCCTGTACCAGTATTCTGCAGAAGAGAAGCGCCGTGTCACAGCAGAAGGTTGCCGAGGTTAGGAGGCTGCAGTGCAGAGGGGAGATGAAGAGGAATAAGTCTGCCGGGAACATGGACACCGGACCTCCCCATAGGATGAATGAACAGAGCTCCCCATAGGATGCATCAAAAGCTGCTATCAAGTGATTCAGCCCAGAGTGTCCCACCAAAACAGTCTCCTTTCAAACAAAGGGGACCAGGTTAGTAGCTCCTACAACCCCCCTGAAGCCTGAAGCTAGCAAACCCCCCCCCCCCCCCCCCCCGCCTAACTCTAATGGTACACCCCTCCCCCACAGCCTCTCTAACTATACACCCCCTCCCCCAAAGCCTAACTCTAACTATACACCCTCCTCCCCCAAAGCCTAACTCTAATGGTACACCCCCTCCCCCACAGCCTCTCTAACTATACACCCCCTCCCCCAAAGCCTAACTCTAACTATACACCCCCCTCCTCCAAAGCCTAACTCTAAATATACACCCCCTTCCCCACAGCCTAACTTTAACTATGCACCCCCAACCATAGCCTATGTATACACCACTCTCCCCCAAAGGCCGATCTCTCACTATACACCCCCTACCCTGCAGCCTAACTCTAACTATACACAGCCATAGTCTAACCCTAAGTATATACCACCCCATGGCCTAATCTTTACTATACCCCCCCCCCCCCCACGAGCCTAACCTTACATTTATACACCCCCCCCATAGCTCAACCTTAATTCTATACCCCCTGTACCCTAACCTACTAATGAATCCACCATAGACTAACCCTATCTATACACTCCCCACAGCCCAACAATTCACCACCCACCTGCACACTAACCCCACCCATCCCCCTCCACAGAGCCTGCCTGTGATAGGTGGCAAAATGCTCACTCGCCGCACATGCCCACCCATTCACTTCCTGCCTTAAAAGACACACCCACGCCTAGCGGAATCTGCGCTTTGTACACCAGGAGAACAGCCACATAAGTGCGCGATAAGTGCCTACCTGTGATTGGCATCATGGCACTCACCCACCGTGCATGCCCTCCCTGTCACTTCCCCACGCAATACCCTGCCAAGTTATCTCCTCGCTCCCCACATGCCCGCCCTCTCAGCGCAACTACAGCCTGCACGGGATACTCAGGTCTCCTCCAAGGACACGTACACGCCCCCCCCCCCCCCCCCCCAAGCTGGAAGCAGGGCTTTCTGCCCAGGATACAAGCCACACCTGTGCGTGGTGAGTGCCTGCCTCTGATCGGCATTATGCCGCTCACTTGCTGCACATGCCGTCCGGTAACTTCCCTGCCTGGACGGTAATCTAAAGTCTCCTCAGAGGACACGACCACCCCTGGCACCGCTTTCTGCCATGGGGACCAGCCACACAAGTGCGTGGAAAGTGCCTGCCTGTCATTGACATCATGTCGCTCACCCTCCGCACATGCCGCCCTCTGACTACCTTGCACAACAATAATGGCCAGTAATATCATGTCCCTCCCAGTACACACCCACCCCCCCACAGAAGCCTTGCTTTCTGCCCATGTTGCCCATCAATCCTCCCCCTCTCTTATACTTCGACACACAGCAACAGAGCGGCACTCTCAGCACACACCCCACTTTCTTCATCGTCCCCTTGCCGCAGCCACATGTCTGCGTGGTAAGTGCCTGCCTGTTTATGTCACCCTAACAGCTCGGCATCCACACACACTATATTTTGCTGGTAAGTTGCAATACAGCACATCCTTGATAAAATACAAGCAATATTTCACACAATAACAGCAGGTTTGCCGCCCCTCCTGTAATTTCCGTGAGTCTCCCGAAAATCGGGTCCCCCTCCCTGCCCCCCGGAAGGGTGGGCAACCCTCCCGAATTCAGGGGGGGGGCCCAGCTGTCCCCCGGATCGCGGCATTAAAATGCCGCAATCCTCGGGTCTCAGAGGAGGGGGCGGAGCTAAAACGGCACAATCGCGTCATTTTAGCCCCGCCCCCTCCACGGAGATCCGTGAATTTGCTGGTTTAACATCATGGGGCGGGGCTTAGTGATGTCACTCTTAAGCCCCGCCCCCTGAGTGGCTGCTGAAACTCTCCTCTCCGGGAGAATAATAAAGTCGGCAACCCTGAATAACAGTCCTCACGGGTTAAGGGGACGTAGCCCCTTACGACGGTGTGAAGAGCGCCAGTAGGGCATAAGGAACCACCTAGTATATAATATACAGAGATCTCCTGACTAGTGTTATTATCAGGATGGGATCAGACAGGGCCGGGTGTATATATAATATACAGAGATCTCCTGACTGGTGTTATTATCAGGACAGGATCAGACATCACCGGGTGTATATATAATATACAGAGATCTCCTGACTTGTGTTATTATCAGGATGGGATCAGACCGCGCCGGGTGCATATATATACTACACAAAGATATCCTACAGTTGCCTACCCTCCTGCATTCTGCAGGAGACTCCCTGAAATAAATGGGAAAAAAGGGAGGTGAACCTGGATCACACTGGGTGATTCAGGAACAGGTGCGCCTGACTGAGTGGTTTTTCTGAGCAGCTGCCCTGGGACAGGGTAGTTGATCCTGTACAAATTGGTAGACAAAAGGAAAAAAGAGGGGGGTGGGCAGCGCTAATTAAAGTGCTGTTATTAAGCAATATGAGCAATTATAAATAAAAAATGGAAGATTGGTTAGATCTATAACAATTTAATACAATATCTAAAATATATGAAGCCAGAAGGCTAAAAACAGTGAACAATAATAAATGTAGACAATATAAAATGTCAATGACATCTCACCACACCGAACCACATGGGGGGAAGGTCCTGGAAGTCCCAGATGTTCAGAGAATGTGCACAAATGGCGCCCACTCGATGGTGGGGATGAACCGGAATGTCCAAGAGATGATGTTGATGCTGTCCCCAAGCTGCAGTATGGAGGGAGGGCACAGAGATGTAGATGCCAGGAGTGGCCCAAGATGGCACGAATCACCAACTCCTGATGCCAGATGTTGTAGGCGGGTGTCCTCAACCTCTACTATATGTGCAGAGATGTTTGTAATCCAATGGAGTGAGCGGGGGGCCAGTAAAGCTGGAGTTGGACTTCCGGAAAAAAATAATGGGAGAATTTCCTCAGAGTGGGGAGCCAGTGAATCTGGTGGTGGACATTCCAGGTTGTAGATGGAGTAATATCTTCAGAGTGGTTCACCTGGGTAAGTGGTGGGGTGGGTGAGGCAGAAATCCTAACCGGTTTCGCTGCTCCAGGCAGCTTTATCCTTTGATAAAGCTGCCTGGAGCAGCGAAACCGGTTAGGATTTCTGCCTCACCCACCCCACCACTTACCCAGGTGAACCACTCTGAAGATATTACTCCATCTACAACCTGGAATGTCCACCACCAGATTCACTGGCTCCCCACTCTGAGGAAATTCTCCCAGAAGTCCAACTCCAGCTTTACTGGCCCCCCGCTCACTCCATTGGATTACAAACATCTCTGCACAAATAGTAGAGGTTGAGGACACCCGCCTACAACATCTGGCATCAGGAGTTGGTGATTCGTGCCATCTTGGGCCACTCCTGGCATCTACATCTCTGTGCCCTCCCTCCATACTGCAGCTTGGGGACAGCATCAACATCATCTCTTGGACATTCCGGTTCATCCCCACCATCGAGTGGGCGCCATTTGTGCACATTCTCTGAACATCTGGGACTTCCAGGACCTTCCCCCCATGTGGTTCGGTGTGGTGAGATGTCATTGACATTTTATATTGTCTACATTTATTATTGTTCACTGTTTTTAGCCTTCTGGCTTCATATATTTTAGATATTGTATTAAATTGTTATAGATCTAACCAATCTTCCATTTTTTATTTATAATTGCTCATATTGCTTAATAACAGCACTTTAATTAGCGCTGCCCACCCCCCTCTTCTTTCCTTTTGACTCCCTGAAATAGCAGCAATCTCCCTCTCTCCCTCATTAGTCTAGCAATCTCCCTCATTTCACCTATCCCACATTACACTGCTAAATTTTGGGTGAAAAAAGGAATGAGAGATAGATACATTTACATTGAATCATCAACACCATTTCTCAGCACTTTAGCAAGTATAGTAGCTCTTACTAACTGCTGTGGGGCTCATCTACATTTGTACATAAGTCATTTGAAAAGATTCCCCTCAGATGTAGCAGTACACACCCACACTTCTAGGTGCCACGTTCACAATCTCTTTTCACAATCTCTCCATATATGGAACTAGACATGCCCTTTAAGTGGAGCATGACACGCTCCCTCAGTGGGTGCTGTGCAAAATTCTGCTACCAACTATAATCTCCCTGAATCTAGTTTTCGAATGTAGGCAAGTATGAGATATCCTGACTGGTGTTATTATCAGGACGGTATCAGACATCGCCGGGTGTATATATATAATATACAGAGATCCCCTGACTGGTGTTATTACCAGTACAGGATCAGACAGCGCCGGGTGTCTATATATAATATACAGAGATCCCCTGACTGGTGTTATTATCAGGACGGTATCAGACATCGCCGGGTGTATATATATATATATATATATATATATATAAAAAATAGGAAGCCAGCACATCCATGGAAAATATAACAAAATATTTAATAAGTTCAATATAGAAAAAAGTCCAAAGGAGGGACACACCAGGCATGATGCGAATACAGCATATCTTTCAAGTGATACATATTACCAAAAATAGTGGCAGAATATCAGCATGGTGGTCCAACCAGAGAGTCACTGATGCCCGACGGCCGTTTCGGTGCTTTCTCACCGTCCTCAGGAGCATAAGTGACCTCTGGCAAAGACCGGGCATATATAGCAAACATAATCATAGATTATCCACAACACCTGCTAGCCTGTACATTCTCTTACCCCATAGCCGCAAGCCACGCTCACACCAACACGCTGAATACAGCGTGTCAAATCAGCTGTGTTACCCTGCGTCATGAGCCGGATGTGTCATGACGTAGGATCCGGCAGAAGCCGGCCACTACGTCAGTCACCACGGCAACGCTTAGACGCTTGTTCTGAACATGGGCGGCTCTGTACGCGGCGGAGACCCCGTCACAGAGTCCGTTCCCATGGAAACAGGGAAACAATATGGCGCTAACATCACCTTGAACACCGGTGATCCCAGCAATCTGCCAGGGCACACCAGGGTCAGGGGAAAAGCGCTGTTAACTGAAAAAGGCATGTAAAAATATAAAGAAGGGGAGCATTTTAGCGGAATACTGGGGATCAGAGAACAGGCCAGCTTAGTGCCGATGTGCATTAATGCACCGATCAAAGAAATATACTTTAAAAATATATAGCATGATAATACTCTCAAAGATAAAGACAATATAAGTAGAAAAAACAAAACATATATCAGGCAAAAATAACAAGAGACATAATTAAATGAAGCAGTGCAATGACTGCTCCTCATTCAGTCCATTAGGGGAAATACAGTTCAATTGATTGATCCATTGACACTCCTTGCGGAGTAGAAGATTGCCACGATCACCCCCTCTTCTCAATGGGGGGACGTGGTCAATGGGCAAAAACCGGAAGTCCTTCATAGTGTGTTTAAGTAGATTGAAGTGTTTAGCAACCGGAGGAGTGGTGGCATCGATGGATACAAAAGCTTTTTTCAGTGAGGTTCGATGCATTGCAATTCTTTCTTTTAGAGTCCTAATGGTTTTTCCAATATAAATGAGCTTGCAAGTGCATACAATGGCATACACCACATATCGGCTATCACATGTCAAATGATGTCGTATAGGGTAGGCAATAGAGGTTCTAGGATCAATGAAAACAGAGGTAGTTAACAAGAATTGACAATTCACGCATTTTGAACATTTAAAACTTCCATTTTTGGGTGTAAGCCATTTGGAAGTTTTAACTGGAATTAGATCAGACTTAGCTATGACATCTCTAGTGTTACTGCTTTTCTTATAACAAAACATCGGACTTTCAGTACAGAATTGTCCCATCATTTCATCAGCCTGCAAGATATGCCAATGGCGCAATATTACATTTTTGATTTTACTTGAAGCTATAGAGTATGTGCTAATAAAGGTCATTCTATTGGCTCGAGTGTTCCTGTTTTTAGATATCAATGCTTCATCCTGTGTCATTTCAGTACAGTGTGTAATGGCTTTATTGATTTCATCAACAGGATAACCTCTATTTAAAAACCTGCTACCCATTTCAGACAAGGCCGTAGAAATTTCATTCTCAACTGAAGTAATTCGTCTTACCCTTAAAAGTTGTGATAAGGGCAAACCACGTTTAAGTGGCATAGGATGAAAACTATCAGCCTCAAGTAATGTATTTTTATCGGTGGGCTTTCTATAAATGCGAGTAGAAATCAAACCCTCACTGATAGTAACACCCACATCCAAAAAATTGATGCAACTCTCACTAAAAGCTAACGTAAATTTAATGGAAGTTTCCAAACCATTCAAAAAGTCAACAAAGTCAGTGAGGAGTTTGGATCCACCAGTCCACACCATGAAGAGATCATCAATATAACGAACGTAAAAAAACACAAATGAAGAAAAACGACTATTAGACATAATGTGTTGATTTTCAAACATATGCATAAAGAGATTGGCATACGCCGGGGCCATGTTTGACCCCATGGCGGTGCCCTGTAACTGTAAATAAAAAAATTTTTCAAACAGAAAATAATTTTTGGTCAACACAATCTCCATCAACAAAAGCAAAAAATTAACGTTCGGTCCTTCATAGTGTGGGCTGGCGGAAACCAAACTCCTCACCGCATCCAGTCCCTCCCTGTGCAAGATATTAGTGTAGAGACTGGACACGTCTAAAGTCACTAATAAAGAATCTACCGGTAATCTGTCCAAATTTTTGAGTTTTAGAATAAAATCGGTGGTGTCTCGCAAATAATAAGTGGTATGCTGTACTACGGGCTGTAACCAAAAGTCGATATACTGGGATATCGGCTGACAGATAGAGCCACAGGAAGAAACAATTGGCCGGCCCGGAGGATTGACCAAGGTCTTGTGGACCTTTGGCAATATGTACAGGATAGGTATACGAGGATGGGTTTGTGTTAGGAAGAAAGCAGTAGGTTCATCCAGCCAGTCATTTGACAGACCAAGGAGGATGACAGCATCAATCTCCTTTTTATAGGAGTATGTAGGGTCATAAGTAAGTTTTTTGTAACAGACAGGGTCTTGTAATTGTCGAAATACCTCAGAGACATAATCAGCTCTGTTTAATATCACCACTCCGCCCCCTTTATCAGCAGGGCGGATGGTGATATCGGTATTAGAGCCTAAGCTCTTAAGGGCGGCATTTTGTTCCCTACTGAGATTACAGTAGGAAATTTTTTGATTACCAATGGAATCCAAAGTGTCCCTCTTGACAAGTTTAATGAAGGTGTCTATAGAGCGATTGGCACATGGGGGGTCAAAAGTACTTCTAGTTCTAAAGGGGCTGGGTTGTTTGATGGGTTGGGGATTTTTTGCAAAATAATCTTTTAATTTTAAAGTCCGATAAAATCGGTACAATTCGACTTCAAAATCAAATGGGCGCTGTTTAAAGGTTTTAACAAAACTTAGGCCCTTGGCCAACACTTCCAACTCATAAGTATTGGGTACATAATTAGAAAGATTAAATATTACGGTTTCCCCTTGTTCTTCCGTCCCTGCTGTTTTTTTCCGTCCCCTCCTGACCCCAGCCCTTCTAGTAGGTCTCCTGTATTCTGGGTTTTGTGTTTGGAGCGTGTAACGCTGCCCTTGGGAAAAACCCGTTTGAAGGACTGGTCTGAATCGCTAGCAGATGTATGTGTCTCAATGTCAGAGAACCCTCTGTCTGTTCTACCTGACCGTCTCCTACGTCCCCTAAAGTTGTCTCTCCAATTGGTTTTGGGCTCATTGCCCTGTACCCAACCATACACACGTAATTCTTTGTAGTCCTCTTTAACCACTTTGTATTTGCTTTTTTTAAAAATCAATAATTCCGCACGGAATGTATCAATGGCATCCTGCAATTTTACTGTCAAGTCACCCGCTGGATCATTTTTTAAAGAATCAATACCCAGATTTTCACATGCATCAATCTCTTGTTCTACCAATTTCAAATCACAATTCACTTGCTCTATAACTAATAATATCAGCTGAAAGGAACAGTCATTAAGAATTTGGCACCATTGTTTGCAAAAATTTAAATTAGATCTCCCCACAGTGGGCTGGTTACGGATGCGGAATCCACGTGGTATCATTTTGTCTTTGTAATATTGCGATAGAGTCAAACCATGAAGCGTCAATTCAACATGTCTCCTCTTAAGTTTCAATAAATCGGAATAAACTTCAAATGGAGTGTCCACATCAAAGGCTAGGGAGTCAGTGTTGGCAAACAAAATGCGGGCTTCATCTTTACTGTCAAACCTTTTGGTCCCAGTTATGCTCTAACTGGGACCAAAAGGTTTGACAGTAAAGATGAAGCCCGCATTTTGTTTGCCAACACTGACTCCCTAGCCTTTGATGTGGACACTCCATTTGAAGTTTATTCCGATTTATTGAAACTTAAGAGGAGACATGTTGAATTGACGCTTCATGGTTTGACTCTATCGCAATATTACAAAGACAAAATGATACCACGTGGATTCCGCATCCGTAACCAGCCCACTGTGGGGAGATCTAATTTAAATTTTTGCAAACAATGGTGCCAAATTCTTAATGACTGTTCCTTTCAGCTGATATTATTAGTTATAGAGCAAGTGAATTGTGATTTGAAATTGGTAGAACAAGAGATTGATGCATGTGAAAATCTGGGTATTGATTCTTTAAAAAATGATCCAGCGGGTGACTTGACAGTAAAATTGCAGGATGCCATTGATACATTCCGTGCGGAATTATTGATTTTTAAAAAAAGCAAATACAAAGTGGTTAAAGAGGACTACAAAGAATTACGTGTGTATGGTTGGGTACAGGGCAATGAGCCCAAAACCAATTGGAGAGACAACTTTAGGGGACGTAGGAGACGGTCAGGTAGAACAGACAGAGGGTTCTCTGACATTGAGACACATACATCTGCTAGCGATTCAGACCAGTCCTTCAAACGGGTTTTTCCCAAGGGCAGCGTTACACGCTCCAAACACAAAACCCAGAATACAGGAGACCTACTAGAAGGGCTGGGGTCAGGAGGGGACGGAAAAAAACAGCAGGGACGGAAGAACAAGGGGAAACCGTAATATTTAATCTTTCTAATTATGTACCCAATACTTATGAGTTGGAAGTGTTGGCCAAGGGCCTAAGTTTTGTTAAAACCTTTAAACAGCGCCCATTTGATTTTGAAGTCGAATTGTACCGATTTTATCGGACTTTAAAATTAAAAGATTATTTTGCAAAAAATCCCCAACCCATCAAACAACCCAGCCCCTTTAGAACTAGAAGTACTTTTGACCCCCCATGTGCCAATCGCTCTATAGACACCTTCATTAAACTTGTCAAGAGGGACACTTTGGATTCCATTGGTAATCAAAAAAATTCCTACTGTAATCTCAGTAGGGAACAAAATGCCGCCCTTAAGAGCTTAGGCTCTAATACCGATATCACCATCCGCCCTGCTGATAAAGGGGGCGGAGTGGTGATATTAAACAGAGCTGATTATGTCTCTGAGGTATTTCGACAATTACAAGACCCTGTCTGTTACAAAAAACTTACTTATGACCCTACATACTCCTATAAAAAGGAGATTGATGCTGTCATCCTCCTTGGTCTGTCAAATGACTGGCTGGATGAACCTACTGCTTTCTTCCTAACACAAACCCATCCTCGTATACCTATCCTGTACATATTGCCAAAGGTCCACAAGACCTTGGTCAATCCTCCGGGCCGGCCAATTGTTTCTTCCTGTGGCTCTATCTGTCAGCCGATATCCCAGTATATCGACTTTTGGTTACAGCCCGTAGTACAGCATACCACTTATTATTTGCGAGACACCACCGATTTTATTCTAAAACTCAAAAATTTGGACAGATTACCGGTAGATTCTTTATTAGTGACTTTAGACGTGTCCAGTCTCTACACTAATATCTTGCACAGGGAGGGACTGGATGCGGTGAGGAGTTTGGTTTCCGCCAGCCCACACTATGAAGGACCGAACGTTAATTTTTTGCTTTTGTTGATGGAGATTGTGTTGACCAAAAATTATTTTCTGTTTGAAAATTTTTTTTATTTACAGTTACAGGGCACCGCCATGGGGTCAAACATGGCCCCGGCGTATGCCAATCTCTTTATGCATATGTTTGAAAATCAACACATTATGTCTAATAGTCGTTTTTCTTCATTTGTGTTTTTTTACGTTCGTTATATTGATGATCTCTTCATGGTGTGGACTGGTGGATCCAAACTCCTCACTGACTTTGTTGACTTTTTGAATGGTTTGGAAACTTCCATTAAATTTACGTTAGCTTTTAGTGAGAGTTGCATCAATTTTTTGGATGTGGGTGTTACTATCAGTGAGGGTTTGATTTCTACTCGCATTTATAGAAAGCCCACCGATAAAAATACATTACTTGAGGCTGATAGTTTTCATCCTATGCCACTTAAACGTGGTTTGCCCTTATCACAACTTTTAAGGGTAAGACGAATTACTTCAGTTGAGAATGAAATTTCTACGGCCTTGTCTGAAATGGGTAGCAGGTTCTTAAATAGAGGTTATCCTGTTGATGAAATCAATAAAGCCATTACACACTGTACTGAAATGACACAGGATGAAGCATTGATATCTAAAAACAGGAACACTCGAGCCAATAGAATGACCTTTATTAGCACATACTCTATAGCTTCAAGTAAAATCAAAAATGTAATATTGCGCCATTGGCATATCTTGCAGGCTGATGAAATTATGGGACAATTCTGTACTGAAAGTCCGATGTTTTGTTATAAGAAAAGCAGTAACACTAGAGATGTCATAGCTAAGTCTGATCTAATTCCAGTTAAAACTTCCAAATGGCTTACACCCAAAAATGGAAGTTTTAAATGTTCAAAATGCGTGAATTGTCAATTCTTGTTAACTACCTCTGTTTTCATTGATCCTAGAACCTCTATTGCCTACCCTATACGACATCATTTGACATGTGATAGCCGATATGTGGTGTATGCCATTGTATGCACTTGCAAGCTCATTTATATTGGAAAAACCATTAGGACTCTAAAAGAAAGAATTGCAATGCATCGAACCTCACTGAAAAAAGCTTTTGTATCCATCGATGCCACCACTCCTCCGGTTGCTAAACACTTCAATCTACTTAAACACACTATGAAGGACTTCCGGTTTTTGCCCATTGACCACGTCCCCCCATTGAGAAGAGGGGGTGATCGTGGCAATCTTCTACTCCGCAAGGAGTGTCAATGGATCAATCAATTGAACTGTATTTCCCCTAATGGACTGAATGAGGAGCAGTCATTGCACTGCTTCATTTAATTATGTCTCTTGTTATTTTTGCCTGATATATGTTTTGTTTTTTCTCCTTATATTGTCTTTATCTTTGAGAGTATTATCATGCTATATATTTTTAAAGTATATTTCTTTGATCGGTGCATTAATGCACATCGGCACTAAGCTGGCCTGTTCTCTGATCCCCAGTATTCCGCTAAAATGCTCCCCTTCTTTATATTTTTACATGCCTTTTTCAGTTAACAGCGCTTTTCCCCTGACCCTGGTGTGCCCTGGCAGATTGCTGGGATCACCGGTGTTCAAGGTGATGTTAGCGCCATATTGTTTCCCTGTTTCCATGGGAACGGACTCTGTGACGGGGTCTCCGCCGCGTACAGAGCCGCCCATGTTCAGAACAAGCGTCTAAGCGTTGCCGTGGTGACTGACGTAGTGGCCGGCTTCTGCCGGATCCTACGTCATGACACATCCGGCTCATGACGCAGGGTAACACAGCTGATTTGACACGCTGTATTCAGCGTGTTGGTGTGAGCGTGGCTTGCGGCTATGGGGTAAGAGAATGTACAGGCTAGCAGGTGTTGTGGATAATCTATGATTATGTTTGCTATATATGCCCGGTCTTTGCCAGAGGTCACTTATGCTCCTGAGGACGGTGAGAAAGCACCGAAACGGCCGTCGGGCATCAGTGACTCTCTGGTTGGACCACCATGCTGATATTCTGCCACTATTTTTGGTAATATGTATCACTTGAAAGATATGCTGTATTCGCATCATGCCTGGTGTGTCCCTCCTTTGGACTTTTTTCTATATTGAACTTATTAAATATTTTGTTATATTTTCCATGGATGTGCTGGCTTCCTATTTTTTATACCATGAATCCCTAAGTGGCCCAGGCACCCACAAGTTGCCATTTAAGTGTGCAGTTTGGTTTTTCTCTATTATATATATATATATATATATATATATATATATAATATACAGAGATCCCCTGACTGGTGTTATTACCAGGACAGGATCAGACAGCGCCGGGTGTCTATATATAATATACAGAGATCCCCTGACTGATGTTATTATCAGGACGGGATCAGACAGTGTTGGGTGTCTATATAATATACAGATATTCCCTGACTGGTGGTATTATGAGGATAGGTTCAGACAGCGCCGGGTGTCTATATATAATAAACATAGATCCCTGTCTGGTGTTATTATCAGGATGGGATACGACAGCGCCTGGTATATATATAATATACAGAGATCCTCTGACTGGTGTTATTATCAGGACGGGATCAGACAGTGCCGGGTGTCTATATATAATACTAGGTGATTCATCGCGCCCTCCGGGCGCTCTTCACACCGTTGTGAGGGGCTTCGCCCCATCAGAATTAGAAATATATGTGAGTGTGAGATATAGTGTGAGGGGAGGTGACGTTGGGGGATGCGGGTGGGGCACTGTGCGCACCCCCCTTGGTGGTGGGCAGGCGCTAGGCTGTTTTTTTTGCAGGGGGGGTCTGGCGGACTATACTACTGTCCTCCCCCCTCCTTACAGCAACAGCCTGTAGCGTTCCCCGGCTCCGTCACCCACATGAACCCGCCCCCCTTCTGACAGAAAGGTGACGTTGGGGGATGCGGATGGGGCGCTGTGCGCATCCCCCTTGGTGGTGGGCAGGCGCTAGGCTGTTTTTTTTGCAGGGGGGGTCTGGCGGACTATACTACTGTCCTCCCCCCTCCTTACAGCAACAGGCTGTAGCGTGCCCCGGCTCCGTCACCAACATGAACCCGCCCCCCTTCTCACAGAAACCCGACACGCAGATCTGTGTTTGGTGACGGGCGGTAGCCGGCTCAGGGTGCAGTGGTAATATAATAACAGACCCTCGGAAAATGGCTGCCCCCATAATGCTGTATGGGGGCAGCCATTTTCCGACTGTGTGTTATTATTGGAGCCGGGTACCGTCCGTCGCCCGGCACTGATCAGCGGGTCTGGGGGGCGGTGTTTTTTTATCTGCCTTTGCCGGGGAGCGCTGTGGCAGAAGGGAGCCATGTTGACAAAGATAATGTGCCGCAGCGCCCCAGATCAGCGTGTCGGGGGGCGGAGTTAGGCGGGGACCGGTGTTGCTGCATGTGTGAGGCAGCAGGGGGGCGGGCGACAGTGGTGTAGCTAGGTGCCACGGCGCCCGGAGCAAAGGCATGTTTCGCGCCCCTCTAATTTGTAGTAGGTGAGGCTCCTGCACAGTGAAAAGTGGGCAGGGACCAACATTATACCACACACCGTAATGGCCATTGGACATTTTAGTGAACTCTGTAATTCCAATTACACATAAGCCCACACATGATGCCCATGACATACTATATAACACTCCGCAATGCCCATGACATACTATATAACACCGTAATCCCCATGACATACTATATAACACACCGTAATGCCCATTACATACTATATAACACACCGTAATGCCCATTACATACTATATACTATATAACACACCGTAATGCCCATGACATACTATATAACACACCGTAATGCCCATGACATACTAAATAACACTCCGCAATGCCCATGACATACTATATAACACATCGTAATGCCCATTACATACTATATAACACTCAGCAATGCCCATTACATACTATAAAACACTCCGCAATGCCCATTACATACAACACACCATAATGCCGATTACACATTTGACACATAAGTGCCACTTACCTCAATGCCAGGGGCTTCATGCTCAATGCCAAGGGGCTTCATGCTCGTTGCCAAGGGGGCAGTAGGGTGCAGCAGGGTGGGCGGGTGCAGTAGGATGCAGCAGGGTGGGTGGGTGAGTGCAGTAGGATGCAGCAGGGTGGGTGGGTGGCTGCAGTAGGGTGGGTTTGTGGGTGCAGCAGGGTGGGTGGCTGCAGTAGGATGTAGCAGGGTGGGTGGGTGGCTGCAGTAGGATGCAGCAGGGTGGGTGGGTGGCTGCAGTAGGGTGGGTTTGTGGGTGCAGCAGGGTGGGTGGGTGGCTGCAGTAGGATGTAGCAGGGTGGGTGGGTGGCTGCAGTAGGATGCAGCAGGGTGGGTGGGTGGCTGCAGTAGGGTGGGTTTGTGGGTACAGCAGAGTGGGTGGGTGGCTGCAGTAGGATGTAGCAGGGTGGGTGGGTGGCTGCAGTAGGATGCAGCAGGGTGGGTTTGTGGGTGCAGCAGGGTGGGTGGGTTATGTGGTTAGGAGGGTGAGTGCAGCAGGGTGGGAGTACACCATAGTTACAGCCAGGCGCCCCCCCCCTGCCTGTGCTGACAGTGTGTGTGTGTGTGCACACCTCCCCTCTCCCCTGTCAGTGTGCGCAATGCCGCCCGCTCTGCGCTGTGTCCGGGAGAGATATGCGGCTACGTAAAATTCATATCTCCCGCTGGACCGCTAGCCAATAGGCGCTCGCGGTCCAGCAGCCATCAGTTGATTGGCTGCTGGACCGCAAGCGCCCATTGGCTAGCGGTCCAGCGGGACCGTGAATTTTAAATAGCAGCAGCGAGCAATGCATGTCTCATGCACCGGACGGAGTGGGGAAGCGGGCGGGGAAGCTAGCTAGCTGGCGGGCGGGCGGGGAAGCTAGCAGGCTTGCGGGCGGGCGGGGGAGCTGGCTGGCTGGCGAGCGAGCTGGCGGTGCCACAGCACAGCTCCGGCGCCATGCAATCATCCTGCGGCCGGAGTGTGTGCTGGCGGGCGATATGTCCTGCGGGGCGGTGGGATAATGATGTGTGCCGCAGGCGTGGTCCAGCCGTCGCCCGACCCAGATCAGCGTGTCGGGGGGCGGGGTTAGCCGGGGACTGCTGTGGCAGAGGGGGGGGGGCGTGTTAATGTTGAAGGGGGGCGGGTGACGTATATGAGGGGGGGGCTGGGCGCGCGGTGTGTAGATGCCTTATGGGCAGGCAGGGGATGAGTGTGTTAGGGGAGGGGTTGTGGGTGGTGAGCAGGCGTGGATGGAGTTAGTGGGCAGGCATGGGGAGTGTTGGTCGAGGAGGGGTGTGTGCTTGTGGAGAGCATGTACGACGGATGCCTTGCTTCTGCAGTGTGGCTGACGGTGGATGGGCCTGTCAATCACCCCTGAAACCCCGCCCACCGTTTGCCACACTGCCTTGACTGACAGATCTGGCCAAATATATAAGAGATACAGAGATCTCCTGACTGGTGTTATTATCAGGACAGGATCAGACAGCGCCGGGTGTCTATATATAATATACAGAGATCCCCTGACTGGTGTTATTATCAGGACAGGATCAGACATCACCGGGTGTATATATAATATACAGAGATCTCCTGACTGATGTTATTATCAGGATGGGATCAGACAGCGCCGGGTGTATATATATAATATACAGAGATCCCCTGACTGGTGTTATTATCAGGATGGGATCAGACAGCGCCGGGTGTCTATATATAATATACAGAGATCCCCTGACTGGTGTTATTATCAGGACAGGATCAGACATCACCGGGTGTATATATAATATACAGAGATCTCCTGACTGATGTTATTATCAGGATGGGATCAGACAGCGCCGGGTGTCTATATATAATATACAGAGATCTTCTGACTGGTGTTATTATCAGGACGGTATCAGACATGGCCGGGTGTATATATATAATATACAGAGATCCCCTGACTGGTGTTATTATCAGGAAAGGATGAGACAGCGCCGGGTGTCTATATAATATACAGATATCCCCTGATTGGTGGTATTATTGGGTGTCTATATATAATAAACATAGATCCCTGTCTGGTGTTATTATCAGGACGGGAACAGACAGCGCCGGGTGTCTATATATAATATACAGAGATTCCCTGACTGGTGTTATTATCAGGACAGGATCAGACATCACCGGGTGTATATATAATATACAGAGATCTCCTGACTGATGTTATTATCAGGATGGGATCAGACAGCGCCGGGTGTATATATATAATATACAGAGATCCCCTGACTGGTGTTATTATCAGGATGGGATCAGACAGCGCCGGGTGTCTATATATAATATACAGAGATCCCCTGACTGGTGTTATTATCAGGACAGGATCAGAAAGCGCCGGATGTCTATATAATATACAGAGATCCCCTGACTGGTGGAATTATCAGGATGGGTTCAGACAGTGGCGGGTGTCTATATAATATACAGAGATCTCCTGACTGGTGAAATTATCAGGACGGGTGTCTATATATAATATACAGAGATCTCCTGACTGGTGTTATTATCAGGATGGGATCAGATATTGCCGGGTTTATATATAATATACAGAGATCCCCTGACTGGTGTTATTATCAGGATGGGATCAGATATTGCCGGGTGTATATATAATATACAGAGATCCCCTGACTGGTGTTATTATCAGGATGGGATCAGACAGCGGCAGGTGTATATATAATATACATAGATCCCTGACTGGTGTTATTATCAGGATGGGATCAGACAGCGCTTGGTATATATAATATACAGAGATCCCTGACTGGTGTTATTATCAGGACAGGTTCCGACAGCGCTGGGTGTATATATATATATATATATATATATATATATATATATATATATATATATATATTATACAGAGATCTCCTGAGTGGTGTTATTATCAGGATGGGATCAGACAGCGCCGGGTGTCTATATATAATATACAGAGATTCCTGACTGGGATCAGACGGGCGTCTATATTACACACCAAGTTTAATGGCTAGTGAAGAGTCTAAGAAGAAGGTAAGAACAGAGATATTTAAAGTCATATCCAAGGCTGAAAAGCACAGAATTCCTCCACAGAACGGATGCTGTGACACAGATGGAGCGCCTCTCGTTCAGCACCTGGGATCACCAGAATGTCCACTCTGGTGATCGCCGATGCAGAGGCTCTCCATCTGACTGGGACTCGTGAGCATCTCACACGCACGCGCTTTCTAGTTTTTCAGCGGGGGGATGGGGGGGGGGGGACAGAAACCCTGCCCGTCTCCACTTCATGGAGGTCCTGTCCGTCTCCCCGCCGGTCCTCGACAGTCCCCGCCATCGCCTCTCACCCCCCCTAACCCTGCCCGTCTCGACTTCAGGGGCCGGCGGGGAGACAGACAGGACCTCCATCGTAAGGGGACACACGAGCCTCTCATGTGCGCGCATTTACTTCCAGCGCCTGGTGATCCAACCGCCAGACCCCAGCTAGATGAGGCGGGCTCCATCTTTAAGACCGGAATAGACAACATACTGACAAAAGAGAAGAACTCAGATGAAGATGGCTGGGCTGAGGTACAGAAGTACGTTCCCCTATCCATGCAGACCTGACAAGTGCCTCCTCATGGTGAGTAAAGCTCCTGACATTTTAGTGTCATTGGTCAGTATAACATATGTAGAGCAGTATACAATGCCGGCGGCGAAGGGTTTTGTACATCCTCGCCGTGAAACCCCCTTTGCCGTATTCGATGTTGGGGTCGAATCCTCACTGTAAGAGGCCATTGAGGATCCCCTTAAACAGCAAGGTTAGCTGCAAATGCAGCAAGTGCACTGCATTTTTTATCAAGCCTTAAAACAGCCTCCCCTGCAGGGAACAGGCGAAAATTCATTGAATACCCTGACGGCAAGCTATCGGCACTTCTATGTGTCGATAACTCACCGTCGGGGCATTGAATACCCCCTCATAGAGGACACCGCACAGACAGGGCCTCTACACAAGACAGTGTGCGCTCTGTTGTAGAGGTTGACCTCCCAGTAAGGAGTTCTGGGTCTATATTCTCCTTTGAACATTAATTTGGAACATGTCTTGGTTGTAGTAAAATCAGTAAAAAAGTATATATATATATATATATTATACATTACATTTCATGCTTTCTAAAAGTTGTGGGATAAAACAGGAAACGATCAGTAATGATATCAAAATGATTGGATAATACAAAATAAAATACGAGTTCTAAAAATATGAAATTGTTTAGTAAATAGAAATAAAATAATTTCTAAAATTAGCACCTAAATTGTGGTTATTTTATTCCGATTTGCCAATTTAACATTTTGTACTAATCTTTTTCTATTTTTCTATAACTTTTTTTCTGTTATTTATTAATAGCTCTTAAAACTACAAAAATCAGGCACTAATCTTCCCAAAAGAAGTTACTTGTTAGACTCACCCTTATGCTGTATACAGCTGCCATCATGGAGCCCGAGGCTGTATACAAATAACTTTATCTAGTTTAGGAAACAGCACTAAATTGACATAATTGATTCTGCGCTGATCTTGTATAATATAAGGGCAACGCAGCTACCCACCTCTATGGCGGGAGTGCATGTGTTGTGCACACCAGCAGACACTAGACGGTTCCTGGATGGAGCAATTAAAGTGCTGCTCCGTTTGGCACGTACGACCGCCGGTGCGGTACGGAAAAATCCAAACATACAAATGCAGCATAGTAATAGTTTTCTGTTATCATTCAAAACCACGAAGGGGCAGCTGGACCGGAAAAGAGATTTGGTGAAGACGGATGGTTGAGGGGTGGGGCTTAACGTGCTCCCCTAGCAGCTGGGCAGCGCCCGGCTAGCTCCCTGCATTCGCTCCCTCCCTAGACTGAAGAGATCACCCGCTGTTCTGCAGAGCAGCCCAACTGCCCCCCCCCCCCCCCGTCCATGGGTAATTGTCATGTATACAGTATATACACACACAGTGGCTTAACTAGTATTAAATCGAAGAGTCCCCCCCCAATTATGCAGTTTTAGGAATCAGTTAGCACTTGTCAGTTTTTCCAAAATAAAGTAAAACTGATGTGCTGTCTCCTTCTACTGCGCATGCGCGAGATCTATCTGCTCACACAAGGGGCCTTATTCTGGTTGACTCAGAAGGATGCGTATTTCAGACGGGCACCGAGTGTTCTTAGCCCCGCCTATCGTACGGATCCCTCACGCCAGCAGGATGCGGTAAGATGCCAAGCGGATGGACCGCGAGTGGATGTTTCATGTTAACACCTCCCCCATCTGTGGGAACCTCCCCCATTCTCCGATGGTCGCCGACCATCGAATGATGGACCGAGTGGTCAGACAGCCCCGAGTGCTTCAAACTACTTGGACATTTTTCTGTGTAAAAGCAGGGATATGGGCGGGCAGCTGACTATCCGGCTATGTCAGCTGTCCACCCCCGTCATGGCCAAATTACTATACGTATGCCCAGCATTTTCATGGGAACGGCCATGTGGGGCATACGCATATGGTAATGAGCCCAAACAGCCCATCATGTCCCTCTCCACCCCCTGCTCGGATGGTTCCGTACGATTGTTTTCTGCATGGAATTCAAGCCATGTTTGGACGTGCGAGGTGCTCACACATGCGCAGAAACGCCTCTGCACATGCGCAAACACAAAAAATCGTCCGTCCGCACACGCAGCTGACCGACTCAATCAGAGTAAGAGCCAAGGGATGAAATGTAATAGGATGAGTTTCAGAAAGTGAGAGATTTGCATACCTCCCAACTGTCCCACTTATCATGGGAACGTCCCGATATTTTGGGACATTGCCTCGTCCATCCCACCACCGGCAGTGTCCCGTGGCGGGGGCAGTTGGGAGTCCGTTAATAGAAGTACCCCACCTTCCCCTTTCTCTATTCTGTATCCTCCCCCCCTCCCTTTTTGTACTTTACAAAACGTTAATAAAAATGCAATCTTGAAAAAAAAAAAAAAATTACTATCTGCTAGTATGTATAGAGGGATTCTAGTGATTTGGGGGCACATTTATCACCAGCTGATGTGGTGCGATAATTTCGGGCCAATCCTCAATGCGATAATTGATAACAACAGTATGCAGTAAACCCATCCTATCCCTGATCTCTGAGAGATGCCTGGAGAGGATAAGTAGGTGACAGGTAACGGGTGCTGGGTGGGGCTAATCAAAGTATTAAGCCCCACCCCTATCCAGGGAAAATGTAACGACGAGACAAGTTTGCGTGGAGATGGGACTAAAATTAAGCAATCAGTATAAAATTGCATAATTTGGCTCACTCTTTGATAAATAGGCACCTTTGTTGCATATTAACTTCTCATTTGTGTCACTGTGGCACTTCTTGCACGCAAGGTGCACCACACAACCTATAGAGCCACATCTAGAATGTCCCTTGTATGCGATGCTGAATCTGATTCCCCATAGTCCCAGGCAATAAGCTGCGAGAGGGGAGGTTAGGGTAGAGCACTAGTGGGATGGTTTGCTGCAGAAGGAGGGTAGAGCACTAAGGGGAGGTATAGGCTGTGGGAGGGGAGGACAGAGTAGAGCACTGTGGGGGGGGGGGGTGTTAGGCTGCGAGAGGGGAGGTTAGAGTAGAGCACTAGGAGGAGGGTTAGGCTGTGGATGGGTAGGGTAGAGCACTAGCGCAAGGGGAGGGAGTTTAGGGTAGAGCCCTATGGGGGTTAGGTTAGGCTGCTGAGTGGAGGTTAGGGTAAAGCACTAGGGGGAGGATTCAGGAGGGGAGGTTAGAATAAAGAACTAGGGGGAGGGTTAGGTTGAGGAAGGGGACGTTCACATAGAGCACAAGGGAGAGGGATTAGGTTGTGGGTGGGGAGATTTGGGTAGAGCACTAGGGGTAGGGTTAGGCTGCAAGGGGGGGGGGTTAGGGTAGAGCACCATGGGGAGGGTTAGGTTGCTGAGGGGAAGCTAGGATAAAACACTAGGAGGAGAGATAGGCTGCGGAAGGGGAGGCCAGGGTAGAGCAATAGGAGGGTTAGGCTGTGGGGTGGGGGGGTTAGGGTAGATAGAGCACTAGTGGGAGGGTTAGGTTGTGGGAGGGGAGCTTAGGGTAGAGCACTAGTGTGAGGGTTAGGCTGCAGGAGGGGAGGATAGAGTAGAACACTAGACAGAGGGTTATGCTGTGGGATGGGAAGTTACTGTAGGTTAGGGCACTAGGGGGAAGTTAGACTGCAGGAGGGGAGGTTAGGGTAAAGCACTAGGGGGAGGGTTAGGATTCGGGAGGGGAGGTTATAATAAAGAACTAGGGGAGGGTTAGGCTGAGTAAGGGGAAGTTCACATAGAGCACAAGGGGGAGGGGTTAAGCTGTGGGAGGGGAGATTTGGGTAGAGCACTAGGGTTAGGCTGCAGGAGGGGAGTTTAGTGTAGAGCACTATGGGGAGGGTTAGGCTGCTGAGGGGAAGTTAGGGTAAAACACTAGGAGGAGAGATAGGCTGTGGGGGGAGGTTATGGTAGAGCACTAGGAGGAGGGTTAGGCTGCGGGATGGGAGGTTAGGGTAAAGTACTAGTGTGAAGGTTATGCTGCGGGAGGGGAGGATAGATTATAACACTAGGGGGAGGGTTAAGATGAGGGCGGGGAGGGTAGAGCACTAAGGGGAGGGTTAGGCTACAGGAGGGGAGGATAGAGTAGAGCACTAGGGGGAGGGTTAGGCTGTGGGAGGGGAAGTTAGGTTAGGGCACTAGGGGGAAGGTTAGACTGCAGGAGGGAGGTTAGGGTAAAGCACTAGGGGGAGGGTTAGGATTCGGGAGGGGATGTTAGATTAAAGAACTAGGGGGAGGGTTAGGCTGAAGAAGGGGAGGTTCACATAGAGCACAAGGGGAAGGGATTAGGCTGTGGAAGGGGAGATTTGGGTAGAGCACTATGGGGAGGGTTAGGCTGCTGAGGGGAAGTTATGGTAAAACACTTGGAGGAGAGATAGGCTGCAGGGGAGGTTAGGGTTATGAACTAGGGGGAGAGGTTAGGCTGGTGAAGGGGAGATTAGGGTGGAGCACAAGGGGGAGGGTTAGGCTGTGGTAGGGGAGGGTGGAACACTAGGAGGAGGGTTAGGCTGTGAGAGGGAGGGAGGGTGGAGCACTAGGGGGGTGGTTAAGCTACAGGAGGGGAGGTTAGCATAGAGCAATATGGGGAGGGTTAGGCTGCGGGGGAGGTTAGGGTTAGGCACTAGGGGAGGGGAGGTTAGGGTAGAGCACTGGGGGTAGGGTTAGGCTATGTGAAGGGAGTTTAGGGTAGAGCACTAGGGGGAGAGTTAAGCTGCAGGAGGGAAGGTTAGGGTAGAGCACTAGGGAGAGGGCTAGACACTAGGCGGAGGGATAGGCTGTGGGAGGGGTGGTTAGCATAGAGCACTATTGGGAAGTTAGGCTGCAGAGGGGATGTTAGGGTAGGGCACTAGGGGAGGGTAATGCTGCAGGTGGGGATTAGCACAGAGCACTAGGGGGTGGAATAGGCTTCGGGAGGGGAGGATAGGGTACAGCACTAAAAAAGGAATAGGTTGCAGGAGGGGAAAGAGAAAAATAATAAGGTGTGCTGCTCCTATATCCAGGAAAAACTGAGATGGTAATGGCACATATCTATTTTAGTGCAGCAATTTTTGATTACCAGGTGGCCAATATCCAAGTATGATACAAATAGCAGATGAATTCTGATGGTATGTCCGGTGAACCTGGGTGTAAGGTGGATGGATGCCGCTGGTCAGTCCATATTATGGTATAGGATGATGACCATGTAGAGAACCAAGTCCAGCGTCCAAATAAAAGGCTGTCAGAATTGTATTCCTCAGGAGTATATGGTGTCAGGGTAAAGATGTATTGCTTAGGCTCAATTGCTGAGGCGGGGAGGTTAGGGTTAGGCACTAGGGGGAGGATTAGGCTGTGGGAGGGGAGGTGCGCGCTCCCGCATCATCGCTAGGAAAGTGGTTAATCTGCTGGTTTTACCAGCAGATGTACCGATGATGGATTTTTCTTATCCATCATCGCCATGTGTGTACGCCTGCCAGGCTGAAAGGTTAACCACTTTCAGCCCGGCGGACCGCCCCCTCGCCTGTCATACTCACCCTGTGCTCCGTCTGGCCGGCTGGCTGCTGCTACAGAGCCCTGCTCCCCGGCCAGGCTAAACATCCAGCTCGCCCCACCCCCAGCCTTGCTAAACACGGTGCAGACAGCACTGCTCCCTGGAAACACCCTGCTGGCCACAAATGTTTATATTACTCTGTCCACTGCCACCAATGTATTCATTAAATGCACCAATATAATATATATATTATATACACAATCCAAATTCCCCGTGTGGGGGGAAGCAAGGAGCACTCGCCAGTTTAGCAAAGAACTTTTATATTTATTCAAAAAGACAAAAATAGCAAAAACATACCAAGTGATGCTTTCCAAAAAAGACCAAAAAGTTACCTCCTCCGACGTTTCAATCCTGCTCAGAGGATCTATTTCAAGGAGAGCTGTAGCAAAGTCACGGTCAAAAAAAGTCAAGTTTTGCTTGGAATTCACACCCAGCCCATTTATAATGAAAGATTTTCAGCAAAGTCTTTTGCCTCCTGAAAATCTCTTGCTCCTTGGGGAAAATAGCTCAGTGTGTACGCACTACTTTGGTGAAAGATATATCTATCAAAGATTTTGGCAAAGTCTTTAGAAATGAAAATCTTCAAGTGTGTATGGCACATTAGACTCTGGGAGGGGAGGTTAGGGTAGATCACTAGTGGGAGGGCTTAGCCTGTGGGAGGGGAGGTTAGGGTTATGCACTAGAGGGAGGGTTAGGCTGCAGTAAAGGATGTTAGGGTAGCGCACTAGGGGGAGGGTTAGGCTGCGGGAGGGGAGGTTAGGGTAGAGCTCCAGGGGGAGGTTAGGCTGTGGGAAGGGAGGATAGGGTAGAGCACCAAGGGGAGGGTTAGGCTGCAGGAGGGGAGGTTAGGGTTAAGCACTTGGGGGAGGGTTAGTTAGCATAGAGCACTAGGAGGAGGAATAGGCTGTGGGAGGGGAGGATAGAGTTCAACACTAGGGGGAGGGTTAGGCTGCAGAGAGGGAGGTTAGGATTATGCACTAGGGGAAGGGTTAGGCTGTGGGAGAGAGGTAAGGGTTAAGCAGGAGGGGAGGTTAGGGTAGAGGACTAGAGAAAGGGTTAGGCTGCAGGAGGGGAGGTTAGGGTTGAGGACTAGGGGGAGGGTTAAGCTGTTGCAAAGAAGGGTACGGAAAGGCACTAGGGGGAGGGTTAGGCTGGAGGAAGGGAGGTTAGGATTAGGCACTAGGGGGACAGTTAGGCTGCAGGAGGGGAGGTTAGGTCTAGGCACTAGGGGAAGGGTTAGGCTGTGGGAGAGAGGTAAATGTTATGCACTAGGGGGAGGTTTAGGCTGCGGGAGGGAAGGTTAGGGTAGAGTACTTCGGAAAGTATTAGGATGCGGGAGGGGAGGTTAGGGTTGAGGAATAGGGGGAGGTTTAGGCTGTGGGAGGGGAGGTCAGAGTTACCCACTAGGGGAAGAGTTAGGCTACAGTAGAGGAGGTTAGGGTAGAGCACTAGAGGGAGGGTTAGGCTGCAGAAGGGGAGGTTAAGGGAGAGCACCAGGGGGACAGTTAGGCAGCGGGAGGAGTGGTTAGGGTAAAGTACCAGGGGGAGGGTTAGGCTGCGGGAGCGGAGGCAAGGGTTAAGCACTAGGGGGAGGGTTAGGCTGCGGGAGGGGAAGTTAGCATAGAGCACTTGGGGGAGAAATAGGCTGCGGGAGTGGAGTATAGGGTTAGACACTAGGGGGAGAGTTCGGTTGTGGGAGGAGAGGTTAGAGCACTAAGTAACTAGGGTAGCATAGAGCACTTGTAGGAGGTATAGGCTGCAGGATGGGAGCTTAGGGTTAGGCACTAGGGGGAGGGTTAGGCTGTGGGAGGGGATGTTAAGGTAGAGCACTAGGGGGAGGGGTTAAGCTGCGGGAGGGGAGGTTAAGGTAGAGCACTAGGGGGAGGGGTTAGGCTGCAGGAGGGGAGGTTAAGGTAGAGCACTAGGGGGAGGGGTTAGGCTGCGGGAGGGGAGGTTAGGGAGAGCACTATCGGGTGCGTTAGGCTTAGATAAGGGAGGTTAGGGTAGAGCATTAGGGGAGGGTTAGGTTGTGGGAGGTGAGGTTAGGGTACAGCACTAGGGGGTGGGTTAGACTGCGGGCAGGGGATGTTAGGGTTAGGATCTAGGATAAGGGGTTAGGCTGGGGAAGGGGTGTTTAGGGTGGAGCACACAGTGGAGGGATAGGCTGCGGCAGGGAAGGGTGGAGCACTAGAGGGAGGGTTAAACTGCAGGAGGGGAGGTTAGCATAGAGCACTAGGGGGAGAGTTAAGCCACACAGGAGGTTAGGGTTAGGCACTAGGGGAAGGTTAGGGTAGAGCATTAGGGGGAGGGGTTAGGCTGTGGGAGGTTAGGCACTAGGGGGAGGATTAGGCTGCGGGAGGGGAGGGTGGAGCACTAGGGGGAGGATTAGGCTGCGGGAGGGGAGGGTTAAGCTGCAGGAGAAGATAGCATAGAGCACTATGGGGAGGGTTAGGCTGCAGGGAAGGTTAGGGTTAGGCACTGGGGGAGAGGATGATAGGGTAGAACACTAGGAGGAGGGTTAGGCTGCGGGAGGGGAGGTTAGGCACTAGAGGGAGGGGTTAGGCTACGGGAGGGGAGATTAGGGAAGTGCACTAGGGGGAGGGTTAGGCTATGTGAGGGGAGTTTAGGGTAAAGCACTAGGGGGAGAGTTAGGCTGCAGGAGGGAAGGTTAGGGTAGAGCATTAGGGGGAGGGTTAGACTGTGGGAGGGGAGGTTAGAAACTACAGGGAGGGATAGGCTGCAGAAGTGTGGTTAGCATAGAGCACTAGGGCAGTGGTTCCCAACCTGGGGTACTAGTACCCCTGGGGGTACTCTGCAGACCAGTTGGGGGTACTTAGAAATAATATTGGTAATGGCGGAAGAAGAAAAAGTTTCTCAAAGGCAAAAGAAGTCTACCATTGACATGAAAACAAGCCACGTTGTGTCATTTCCAGTTCCATCTGCAGCGTCATCAGCATCTCCTCGTGCTTTTGCCTAACCAGCAATTCACTGAGAGCTACCTGTGAACATCTGCCCCACACTGACATGGGTGGAAGAAGCATTTATCCTACAGGTGTTAGCAGGAACTCTGGAGACAATACACAGCCAGCGGCCAGACAAAGACGGACCTGATTCCTGACCATATACTAGTCCATGGCTACTCCTTAATATTAGGACACGCATGCCGCTCACTTCCACTCATAAGTAATGTGGAAATTTCAAATTGAGAGGAGGGGTACTTATAAGTGAAAAGCCTAATCAAGGGGGTACGGGAGAGAAAAAAGGTTGGGAACCACTGCACTAGAGGGAAAGTTAGACTGCAGGAGGGGAGGTTAGTGTAGAGATCTAGGGAGAAGAGTAGGCTGCGGGGGGGATGTTAGGGTAGAGCACTAGGGGGAGGGTTATGCTGCAGGTGGGGATTAACAAAGAGCACTAGGGAGAGGAATAGGCTGCGGGAGGGGAGGTTATGGTAGAGCACTAGGTGAAGGAATGGTTAGGCACTAGGGGAAGGTTAGGCTGCGGGAGGGGAGGTCAGGGTAGAGCACTAGGGGGAGGGTTAGGCTGCATGAGCGGAGGTTAGGGTAGAGCACTAGGGGAGGAGTTAGACTGTGGGAGGGGAGGTTAGGGTGGACCAATAGTAGTAGGGCTTAGCCTGTGGGAGGGGAGGTTAGGGTTATGCACTAGGAGGAGGGTTAGGCTGCAGTAAAGGATGTTTGAGTCGAGCACTAGGGGGAGGGTTAGGCTGCATGAGGGAAGACTAGAGTAGAGCACTAGAGGGAAGGGGTTAGGCTGTGGGATGGGAGGTTAGGGGAGAGCACTAGTGGGAGGGGTTAGGCTGTGGGAGCGGAGGTTAGGGTAGACCACTAGTGGGAGGGGTAAGGCTGCGGGAGGGGAGGTTAGGGTTAGGCACTGGGGTAGGGATTAGGCTGTGGGGGGTTAGGGTAGACACTAGGGGGAGGGGAGGTTAGGGTAAAGCACTAGGGGGAGGGGAGGTTAGGGTAAAGCACTAGGGGGAGTGTTACGCTTGCGGGAGTGGAAGTTAGGGTTAGAAACTAGGAAAAGGTTTAGCTATGGTAAGGGAGGTTAGGGACAGACTTTAGGGGGAGGGTTAGGTTACGTGAAGGTAGGGTTAGACACTAGGGGGAGAGTTAGGCTATGGGAAGGGTGTTTAGAGTTAGGCACTAGTGGGAGGAATAGGCTATGGGAGAGGAGGTGAAGGTAGAGCACCAGGGGGAGGGGTTAGGCACTAGTGAAGGGTTAGGCTGCAGGAGGTGAGGTTAGCATAGAGGACTAGGAGGAGGGTTAGGCTGTGGGGGGGGGGGGAGGTTAGGGTAGAGTACTAGAGGGACAGTTATGCTGCGGGAGGGGAGGTTAGGGTAGAGCACTAGGGGGGAGGGGTTAGGCTGCAGGAGAGGTTAGGGTTAGGCACTAGTGGGAGGGGTTAGACAGCGGGAAAGGGATGTTTAGCACTAGTGGAAGGGTTGAGGCCGTGGGAGGGGAGGTTAGGGTAGAGCACTAGGGGAGGAGTTAGACTGTGGGAGGGGAGGTTAGGGTGGACCAATAGTTGTAGGGCTTAGCCTGTGGGAGGGGAGGTTAGGGTTATGCACTAGGAGGAGGGTTAGGCTGCAGTAAAGGATGTTTGGGTAGAGCACTAGAGGGAGGGATTAGGCTGCTAGAGGGAAGGTTACAGTAGAGCACTAGGGGGAGGTGTTAGGCTGTGGGAGGGGAGGTTATGGGAGAGCACTTGTGGGAGGGGTTAGGCTGTGGGAGCGGAGGTTAGGGTAGACCACTAGTGGAAGGGGTTAGGCTGCGGGAGGGGAGGTTAGGGTTAGGCACTGGGGTAGGGATTAGGCTGTGGAGGGTTAGGGTAGAGCACTAGGGGGTAAGGAGGTTAGGGTAGAGCACTAGGGGGGGTGTTACGCTGCAGGAGTGGAAGTTAGGGTTAGGTTTAGGCAATGGTAAGGGAGGTTAGGGATAGACACTAGGGGGGAGAGTTAGGCTACGTGAAGGGAGGTTAGGATAGAGCACTAGGGGGGAGGGTTAGGCTGTGGGAGGGGAGCTTAGGGTAGAGCACTAGGCGGAGGCTTATGCTGCCGGAGGCAAGGTTAGGGTAGAACACTAAGGGGAGGGTTAGGCAACGAGAAGGGAGGGTTAGACACTAGGGGGAGGGTTAGGCTATGGGAAGGGTGTTTTGAGTTATGCACTAGTGGGAGGATTAGGCTATGGGAGAGGAAGCAAAGGTAGAGCACCAGGGGGAGGGGTTAGGCACTAGTGAAGGGGTAGGCTGCAGGAGGTGAGGTTAGGATAGAGGACTAGGCGGAAGGTTAGGCTGTGGGGGGAGGTTAGGGTAGAGCACTATTGGGACTAGAGGGACGGTTAGGCTGCGGGAGGGGAGGTTAGGGTAGAGCACTAGGGGGGAGGGGATAGGCTGCGGGAGAGGTTAGACAGCGGGAAGGGATGTTTAGCACTAGCGGAAGGGTTGAGGCCGTGGGAAGGGAGGTTAGCATAGAGCGCTAGTGAAAGGGATAAGGGCCCCATACATCAGCAATTAATTGTGACAATTTTCAGATATGGAGATGATTGCCACAATTAATTTTAGATGTGTGGGCTCCCCCTTTTGGCAATCCCAATCACAATCGCCAATCGATTGCTTAATCAGGTTTTTAAACATGCTTAATAATCTGGTATTATCTGCAGATCGTTTTTAGATGTGTGGGCATTCCCAATTCGTTTTTTTTCATGTTTTTACATTATGAACAGCTGAAATGACAATCGATTGGGGCAATTTCCAGATATGAAGATGCAATTTCCAGATATGAAGATGCAATAAATCTGCCGATCACTGAAATAAATCTGTAATGTGTGGGCAAAGTCGGATAGATCTGAAAATCCATTTATCTGGCCAAAATATCCCAATATCTGAAAATCCATAAATTGTGATTGCTGATGTATGGGGCCCATTAGGCTGCAAGAGAGGAGGGTAGGATAGAGCACTAGGAGGAGGGACATGCTGCAGGAGGGGAGATTAGGTTTAGGCACTGCGGGAGGGAAATTAGTGTAGAACACTAGGGGGAGGGGTT
The DNA here is from genome assembly GCF_055691185.1 of Crinia signifera. Taxonomy (NCBI): domain Eukaryota; kingdom Metazoa; phylum Chordata; class Amphibia; order Anura; family Myobatrachidae; genus Crinia; species Crinia signifera. The sequence continues at coordinate 56,035,530 of NC_139228.1, forward strand.
AGGTTGCAGAGGGGGGTGTTTAGCAAAGATCACTAGGGGGAGGAAAAGGTTGCAGTAGGTAAGGTTAGGTTTAGGCACCAGGGGGACGGTTACTAAGGGAAAAAAGGTAGGTAAGTCCCAAGGCGCAGTCTGAGAGTCCTTGCAGCCTCAATAATGATGGAGGATCACTGGAAGGCCTCCTTTGGTGGAAAGTGCAACTGGAAGAACAATATTGATGGCTCTTGACTCCGTGATTGTATTTGACGTGATGTTCATGAAAAACAACAGAACAATGTGTCAAATTTCAGAAAAATTCAATTGATGTGAACAGAAGAAAGTGGGTGGCGACGTATCAAACTCACAAATCTTAGGCGAGATCCCATGTGTAAAGGTATCTTTTTAAGGGAATGCATTCGGTGTCAAAGAGGGGGTGTCAGACAAAATGTGTACCATACTCACAAAGAAATAGGTATTTTGACCCCTATAAGTTTCTTTACAAACAGAAAGTGCACCTTTTAGTGGCTGCTATGAATATATATATATATATATATATATATATATATATATATATATATATATATATATATATATATATATATATATAATAGAGGCAAACTTTTCTCTCCATCAAGTAGATGGGGTATAATGAGGTTCCTCGGGATACGTATATTTTCCCGGAACATCCTTTATTAAATATTAAACTACCCGCCAGCATGCAGAGCCAGCCCTAGGCATAGACAAAGTAGGCAATTGCCTAGGGCGTTTGGGATGCCTAGGGGCATCCACGCCATTTCTAGGGCCGGGTCAGCCTGACAGAGGGCAGCAGTGTAACCAGGAGTCTGGCACACTGGCAGCAAAGAGTCGAGTTGGATTATGGCGGTGGTCCCGAGTCCGCTGATCTGAGAGTTAATTCAAAAGAAGACTGACACTCCAAACATATCATTTGCATAAACATGCTGGTTTATTACCAATATTCAGCAACATTTCAAACCCCTGGGTCCATTCTCAAACCAAAGGTCAGAAATGTTGCTGAATATTGAAAATAAACATTGTGTATGCATATATGGAGTGCTGTTCTCTTTTTCAGGAATAAACCATTAATATTTGACTCACCCAACTTTTTTACCCAACCTGAAATTGAATAGCCTATTTACTCCATTGTACACCACCCCATCCTCTGCCCTACCTCCATTCTCCAATCAGCCAGCAAATGAAAAGTCACTTATTGAAGTTGAGGTATTGGCAGCACGCAAATAGGCAAGTGTAAAGATCTCAGCAATTTTGAGAAGTGACAAAATTGTGATGGCTAAAAGATTGGGTCAGAGAATCTCCTAAATGGCAGCCAGAATCCAGTGGTTAGTACCATGAAAAAGCGGTCCAAGGAAGAACAATGAATGTGAATGTGAATAAAGAGCAGTATGATGTGGTGTAATGTGAATAAGGAGCAGCACAGTGCAATGTAATGAATAGTGCAGTGTGGTAGATTGTGAATAAACAACAGAGCCATATGGTGCGATGTGAATAAGGAGCAGTATGGTGAGGTATAATGTGAATAAGGAGCAATATGCTGTGGTGTAATGTGAATAAGAAACAATATGTTGCAGTGAATAACAAACATGATGGGACCCTGGAACAGAGGCAAAACAAACGGCGGGGCTGGGGGGGGGGGAACCAAGAAAAATCTTGCCTAGGGCATCAAATTGGCTTGGGCCGGCTCTGCCTGCATGGTATAAAGTCAATTACTTTTATCATTTAACACTCAATGCATATGTCAATGTAGATTAAAACCATTATATATATATATATATAATAAAAAAAATGTAAAAATTCCTTTATCATACAAAAAATATTATATATGTAAACAGTCTGTACATACAAAAAAGGTTATATATAAAACAGGTATAACAAAACATTTTATACCTATTAGGTCATTACAGGAACCATTTCAACTCAAACTCATGACTGAGTCCATTGGGTACCAATGCATTCATAGATCCATCACATTTCAGTTCCGGCTAACTGAACATCCCTATTTTTGTGTCTCCAGTTAAACTTAACCTATTCTAATGCCCAAAAGCCCGTTATGTGTTTACATAAACTGTTATGCTGGTCTCTAGAATGCAAGGGAAAAGGATGATCTGCATATCCATTTTTAATATTCCTTACATGTTCTGAAAGTCGAACTTTCAGACTTCTAGTCATCTTTCCAACATACATTTTGTTACATGCACATGGTATGGCATAGACTACAAATTCACACACATTCTTTTTTTCCTGCTATATGAAAATTTTACATGAAAACTCCAGAATGGAGAATAAAGTGGACAACTGTTTATAAAGAAACCGTTATAGGAGTCAACATACCTATCTCTTTGTGAGTACGGTACACATTTTGGTACTTATGTAATATCTGGGCTCCCGGTTTTCTTAGGAGACCGTGTCCCCTCGCGGGGCTCGCTGCGCTCGCCACGCTTCGGGCACGGTGGCTCGCTGCGCTCGCCACACTATATAAAATCAACTCCATGCGTAGTTGGATAGTAGGGGTATGAAAAAATGGGATGCATTTAACATGGGAGCCCAGATAATACATAAGTACCCACATTTTCTCTGACACCCCCTCTTTGACACTGAAGGTGTTCCCTTAAAAAAATACCTTTACACACGGGATCTCACCTAAGATTTTGTGAGTTCAGTACGCCACCACCCACTTTCTTCTGTTCACATAAATTAAATTTTTCTGAAATTTGACACATTGTTTTGTTGTTTTTCATGAACATCACTTCAAATACAATCACGGAGTCAAGCGCCATCAATATTGTTCTTCCAATTGCACCCGGGGTAGAGTTAGGCTGCGAGAGGGGAGGTTAGGATAGAGCACTGAATAGGCTGTGGGAGGGGAGGTTAGGGTAGAGCACTGAATAGGCTGCGGGAGGGTAGGTTACGGTTAGACACTAAGGAGAGGGTTAGCCTGCAGGAGGGGAGGTTAGGGTACAGCACTAGGGGGTGGGTTAGACTGTGGGAGGGGAAGTTAGCATAGAGCACTATGGGGGAGGGTAAGGCTGAAGGATAGGAGATCAGGGTAGAGCACTAGGAGGAGAGTTAGGTTGCAGGAGGGGAGGTTAGGGTAAAGTACTAGTGGGAGGGGTTAGGCTGCAGGAGGGGAGGTTAGGAATATGTACTAGGGGAGGTAGACTGCAAGAGGTGAGTTTAGGGTAGAGCACTAGGGGAGGGTTAGGCTGCAGGAGGGGAAGTTAGGGTAGAGCACTAGGGGGAGGGGTTAGGCTGAGGGTGGGTAGGTTAGGATTAGGCACTAGGGGGAGGGTTAGGCTGTGGGAGGGGGGTTAGGGTAGAGCACTAGGGGGAGGGGTTAGGCTGTTGGATGGAAGGTTTTCAATTAGGCACTTGGGGAGGGTTATGCTGCGGGAGGGGAGGTTAGGATTAGGCGTTCGGCGGAGTGTTAGGCAGAAGGTAGGGAGGTATAGGCCCATTAGGAGGGATAGGCTGCGGGAGGGGTGGGTTAGGGTAGAGCACTAGGGGGAGGGGTTAGGCTGTGGGATGGAAGGTTAGGATTATGCGCTTGTGGAGAGAGTTAATCTGCGGGGTACGGATCATTGGGTAGACAGCAGGATGACCGATAAGCATTAGGTCGATACCATTAGGTTGACATGCATTTAGGTTGACATTCAGGAAGGTCAACGTGGGTTAGGTCGACAGGGGGATGGTCAACATTCAAAAGGTCGACATGGCATTTAAAAAAAAAAATTGTCCCGAATTTGTATACAGTCAACATGGATACTAAACCGTATCACCGCGTCCCCCCACATGGCACGCTCCGCTCCTCATACTTCAGGCAGGGTACCTCTCTACACTCGCCACACTATTTTATTCTCCCACCACGCCCTAGTGGATGGCAGGGCATGAAACACCGCATGTTGGCACATGTCGGCTCAAATTTTTTGTGAAAAACCCCATGTCAACCTTTTCACTGTTGACCTTTCCCATGTCGAACTAATGCTTGTGTTGACCTAATGACCCTGTCAACGTAACCTATTTTAGCCTACAGTCATGTCAACCTTCCTGCATGTCCACCTTAATGCATGTCAACTTAATGGTGTTGAACTAATGCTTCTCACCCATCCTGCTGTAGACCTGGTGACCATATCACATTCAGATCACTAGTTAGAGAATTTGCAATTTGGTCGTGCGACCGTCTAATACCCCCAGGAAGCTCCTGGCTCGGCGTGCATTGCGTTGTCGGGATTCGGCCAGGCCCACATAAGCAGTAACCGGGGCATGTGCAGTCGCGCTAGGAGATGCTAAAGCATAGACAAACTATATTTATATTGCTGTGATAATAATTAATTAATAATATATGATTTCCTTCCTTTCAAATCAAGGGGTTAACATCAGCGTATCTAAATATATTTTTGGGTAAAAAGTTAAAAGTTCCCTGACCTCTGCTCTAGCAGCTGGAGTGGTACAACACTGCCATCTGCTGTCTTCTACCTAAAACACGTCTTCTGAGATACTAATAAAACTTTTTTCGTTTCCTGTTTTAGAACACCTTCATACACACAAGTGTGGTTCGATAACACTGGCACATACACAAGTGGGGCTCGATAATACCTTCCTGTACACAAGTGTGGCTTGGTAACACTGTGGCCCGTACACTAGTGGGGCTCGATAACACCATCCACACACAAGTAAGGCTCAATAACACCATCCCACACACAAGTGGGGCTCGATAACACCGTACTGCACACAAGTGGGGCTCGATAATATCGTCCCATACACAAGTGTGGCTTGGTAACACCGTACTGCACATGAGTGGGGCTCGATAACACCGTACTGCACACGAGTGGGGCTCGATAACACCGTACTGCACACGAGTGGGGCTCGATAACACGTCACACACACATTTGGGGATGGAGAACTCTGGCTTGCACAGATATGGGGGATGAGAACAGAAGCGCGCACACATGTGGAGGTGCAAGAACACCGGCACGCACACACACTTGGGGAGCAAGAACTCTAGCTTGCGCCAATGTTGGTGCATGAGAACACTGGCACAAACATATACATATTGAAGGCAAAAACACCGGCACTTATACACATGGTCCGTGACACTGGCACGAACACACGTGGGGTGCTAGAACACCGGCATGTACACACGTGGAGGCAAGAGTATACCGGCATGCACAGATGTGGGGTGTTAGAACACTGGCACGTACATGGGGTGCGCGGCAGCACACACACACACTTGGGCCACCACTAGGGTTGCCACCTCTCCCTGATTTCCGTGATTCTCCCGGAATCCGGGTGTCTTAAAAAGCCTCCAGTCCTCCACATAGCCTCTACCAGTGCTTTGCGACAGTGCGTCGCCGCTGCGGAGCTGTCTTGTAGGATAGACGCGCTTACGAGATGATCATGTCATCATCTCGCAAGTCTTTGTCTGCTGGCCTTCCAGTGGTGTAAATTCATCCCAATTGCCCGGAGGCAAGATACATGTTGGTGCCCCCCTCCCCACAGTCCGCTGCTGACAAGTGTAATAGGCTGCAGTGTGCAGTGGGCATAGTGCCAGATTAAGGTCCTTATGGGCCTTGAGCTATAAATTTATAAAGGGCCTATTGTTTTGCTGTCTGAGGTAGTGTGATCAATACTGTAGTGGTCACATACTACAAATATCATGGCACTAACACCCCACACTGCATCACTATACTACCTTCCCACACTACACTACACTACACTACTGCAGATGGGCAACATGGGTCAGGGTAAGAGGGAAGCAGAGGGTGAGGTGGCAGCATATAGGGTGAGGTTAAGGGGGTGAGCACACAGGGGTTAGGGTAAGCGGGTGGGCACATGGGTCAGGGTAAGGGGGCAGCAGAGAGGTGATATTGCAGGCATACAGGGTAAGGCTGAGGGGGAGAGCACAAAAGGAGAGGCTAAGGGGGGTAGCAGAAAGGTAGAGGGTAAGGTGGTGAGCACACAGAGTGAGGGGGCAGGCACACGGGATGATGGTAAGCTGGCAGCAGAGGGGTGAGATGGCAGTCTCAGAGGGTGAGGGGGCAGGCATTCAGCGTGAGGCTAAGGGGGCAGCCATGTGGAGGGTCAGGTGGCAGGCACACAGGGTGTGGGTAAGGAGGCAGGCACACAGAGTGAGTTGTGGGCACACGGGGTGGGGGGCAGACACATTGTGAGGGTAAGGAGGCAGCCAAGGGATGATGTGGCAGGCACACTGGGTGAGAGTAAGGAGGAGGGCATACAGGGTGACGTGGTAGGCACATGGGGGTGAGAGTAAGGGGGTGGGCACATTGTGAGGGTAAGGGGCAGGCACACATTATGAGGGTAAGGGACGGGCACACAGGGTGAGGTGGCAGGAACACAGGGTAAGGAGGCAGGAACACCGTGATGAAGGTAAAGGGGCAGCAGAAGGGTGAGGTGGCAGCACATAGGATGAGGTGGCAGGCATGCAGGGATGAGGTTAAAGGGGCAGCAGAGGGTCAGTGTGAGGTGGCAGCAAACAGGAGTCAGTGTAAGTGGGCAGCAGAGGGGTGAGTGTAAGTGGGCAGACAGGGGTGAGGTGGCAGCACACAGGGGTCAGTTTAGAGGAGAGAAAGTTACTGAGAGAGGTTACCTTTTGAAAGGTGTGGGAAACTTCAGTATTTCCAAGTGGGAGAAATCCAACCTCAGGGGGCGTGGCCCACGACTGTGAGGCCATGCCCCTTTCCTGACAGCAGCTGAATGAGATGCCAGCCTCTCCGACGGTGACCCCAACTGTCAGGTGCTTGCTTTACAGTAAGGACTGCATAAGCATAGCTGAGCTGCTGAGAGGATGTGGGGCTCAGTGGAGGCAGACAGCAGGGAGGAGGCGGACGGGAGTTTAGCAGCACGGTAGGCTGGGACCCCTGTGGCTCATTCAATATGCACTGCGCTGGATCCCCGCTCATTAGATATGCAAGGGGCAGGGACCCAGCGCAGTGCGTATCAAATGACGGGGGTCCCCAACCCTGCATATCTAATGAGTGGGGAGCCGGCGCAGTATACAACATGGGGAGGCATTGGAGTCAGTGCCCCCTTTAAGGCTTGCGCCCGGCGGTATCTAGCCCACTTCAAAGATGGCCGACGAGAACATTCCCATTAACGCCCACAAGACTTTTTAACTTCCCATGCCACTGTATCTGGTCACACTATCTCCCTGAAGAAGGCCCGGAATGCCGACACGCGTTGGAGGACATTTGATCACTTCACCCACTAACAACAAGTCTCCTCCCGCAGAGGAATTGAGTGCATGGCACCCGGCAGAGGTTGCGGCTGTCAGGCACCCTGCGTCTCCCGACACCATTTTACTTTATGGCTGCGCCGAAGCCCGAAGGCGCTGTTGGGACCAGAGCAACGCACCACACAGGAGAGAGGACATCGAGGGATGCTAGAAGACAGGTAAGCGTGCACCGCATGGAGGGCGGGACATCAGCCTCCCGCGACACGGTACCAACCACTGCAGGATAACTTTTCTGTGACTCTTTTGCCGCCCACTCTACTCACCTGCCCTACCATCAGCTCTGGCCCCCTGCCCCACATCCCCGTACCCCTTTTTTCCTGATTCAGCATTTTTGAGTTAAATAAATTCTGTTTTAAAACCAAACATACCCGTGATAAATTTAGTTCAATAGATACCATTACAATCCTCCTGTCATTTAATTGTCAGATCATGCATTCCTGTACAGTCAGCTCCTACTACACAGGAATTTCACTAGAGCGCAGGTCTCCACAACCATTTGTTTATACTTCCCAGTTGGCTGAGATGTTGATTCTCAGGAGCTGCTGGTGGCTCAGATGGATCTTGGCCCATACCCCGATACAAGTGCTGTTCAGTGGTAGGGCAATCAGAGCCAAGTTCCCTACAATACTGTAACTCAGGTTACATGGATCAGGGACTGATGATCTCAGTTAACTTGTCAACTGATGCATATATATTTTCTCTGCTCATGCATGGGGAGGACTATCAAGGCCAGATTGTGGCCTCCCCACAAGTCTGCTACATCTATAAGTTTCCAGCTAATACCCGACTGGGAGATGTCACAAGACTAACCTCACTGATAATAACTAATCGGTACTTGTGTAGTTTCACGGCACCGCCACGCGCACAGTCTGTCTCTGAAACTTGGCAGCCTGCCAGAGGCTCGCGTGCCGCTCTAGCTGTAATGTAATGTAACGTAGCGCTGCGCGTGCCACTCTAGCTGTAATGTAATGAAATGTACCGTGTAAACAGGACACATACGGGGCTTCTGAACCGCACACCCCGGCACACCGCTACCAAAGGAGGTGTCCCCAATGTAGACGCCAACGTTTTAGGCGCTTTTCAGACGCTTTAGCCTCTGAATTCACACGTCTGCTGCTTAGCCCTGCGCGGACAGCGTAACGTAGTCAGTCAGAGTGCTACGCAGTTAGCGTAGTCAGTCAGTAGTAGCACTGTGTGAGAGATGGAGGTGCATGATGGCAGTGGCGAACCTGACTATTACAATGGAGCGTCTGACGCTGTTCAGTCTGCCGCAGACGGAGGAGGAGGCGGTGGCTTTCTTGCAGGCCCGCCAGTTCCTGCCGCAGACCCAGACCTGCCCCAATGGCCACCCCATGAGGCTCAGCGTGAAAGAGCGCATGTGGCGCTGCCACATTCGCGGCTGTCGCAAGTAGGTGAGCGTGAGGTCCGCACAGTGGTTTCGGGGGTCTCACCTCAGCTTTGTGACCCTTATCCGCTTCCTGTATTGCTGAGCAGAAGAGCTGACCAGCATTAAATTCTGTGACAGACAGCTCAACATTTCACAGAAAACCGCCGTGCAGTACAACAACCAGATGAGGGAGGCCTGCACGGTGGACCTGCTGGCGCAGCCTCAGCTGCGAATCGAAGGCCCGGGTCATATCGTCGAGGTCGACGAGAGCCTCTACGTCAAGAGGAAAAGCAATGTGGGACGGCTCCTGCCCCAGCAGTGGGTGTTCGGGGGCATATCCAGGGAGAACGGGCAGTGCTTCATGACTGCGGTGGAGAGGCGGGATGTGGCCACCCTGATGGCTGCCATTGAGGCCCATGTTGAGCCGGGCACCACCGTCTACACGGACTGTTGGCGGGCCTACAACACCCAGCAGCTCGAGCAGGCCGGTTACGTCCATGGCAAGGTCAATCACAAGTACAACTTCGTTGACCCGGACACTGGGGTGCACACCCAGACCATAGAGCGTGTGGGGAAGCTACAAGTGGCGCAATAATCGCCAAAGGGGGACCGCGCGCCATCACCTGGACTCCTACCTCCAGGAGTTTATGTGGAGGCAGAGTTTAGGCGCCCAGGACCCCTTCCAACGCATCCTGCATGCTCTGACCCTGCTCCCCCTGGTCGAAAAGGACGATGAGAGCGCCGAGCCGGCCGACTCCTCTGCAGGTGCTGGCGGTGACGACGACGCACAAGCTCCTTCCTGTTCTACCGACCAATCATGACTTTTTAATTAATGTTGGACTGTTCTTTATGCTGATTACCTACATGTTGTATTATTTGAATCATTAATATCCTCAAGTTATCTTCAAGTTCAATTTCAACTAAAAAAAGTTGCCGAAAATGTCGTCATTACTGTCTCAGTGTGAGTGTGCAGGTGCGAATGTGTTCCTGAAATAGCACCACTATCCACGTCAACCCGAAGCATGGCGGGCGCAGCGGTATGCGTCCTACGACCTTTTCATACCCCCACCATCCACGTCGGCGTGGAGTTGAGAATAGAAAGTGTGGCGAGCGCAGCGAGCCACAGAGCCCGAAGCGTGGCAAGCGCAGCGAGCCCCGCGAGGGGGCGCGGACACCTGTGAAGCCCGCGATGGGACGCGGATACCTGTGAAGGTATCCGCGTGCGCTCGCCACGCTTCGGGCTCAGTGGCTCGCTGCACTCGCCACACTTTCTATTCTCAACTCCACGCCGACGTGGATAGTGGGGGTATGAAAAGGTCGTAGGACGCGTACCACTACACAAGTACCAACTAATCTCCCTCATTATACCCGACTGGGAGATGTCACCGGACTAACCTCACTGATAATAACTAATCTCCCTCATTATACCCGACTGGGAGATATTACTGGACTATCCTCACTGATAATAACTAATCTCCCTCATTATACCCGACTGGGAGATGTCACCGGACTAACCTCACTGATAATAACTAATCTCCTTCATTATACTGGACTGGGAGATGTCACCGGACTAACCTTACTGATAATGGGATGCAGTTTAAATCCCGGCGGTCGGGATCCCGGCGTTCAGAATCCCGACGCTGGAACCCCAACCGCCGAAATCCTGACACTTTCTCCCTCCGTGTGTGTCCACGAGACCCCTGGAGGGAGAATAAATTAGCGTGCCGAGTGTAGCGAGGCACCGGGCCCGCTGCGTGGCGAGGGCAGCGAGCCCGCAAGGGGGGGGGGCGATCCACATCCCTCCCTTGTCGGGATTTCGGCGGTCGGGATTCCAGCGTCTGGATTTTGAACGCCGGGATTTCGTACTGAATCCCTGATAATAACTAATCTCCTTCATTATACCTGACTGAGAGATGTCACCGGACAAACCTCACTTATAATAACTAATCTCCCTTATTATACCTGACTGGGAGATGTCACTGGACTAACCTGATAATAATGAACTTAATTTACTTACCTCAGAAATATCTTTGGTTTATAACTAATCTCCCTTGCAAAACATGGGCAGAATGTATCACCCAAGTAACCATTACAGGGACTATGTTGATGAGTTTTTTTGCCTATAAGAAAATACATTATGCTTGCCCTAACCCCACTCATTCCTCTGCACCTCACCCAGAGGAGTAACTCTGGGAGTCAATGGAATCATCTGTTGCCGGGCTCCTGCTCCCAAGGGGGGCACCTCTCCTCCCCTGCAAGTTTAAATCAGTTACTTGAAAGCCGTTGTTATTATATGCACTGACTTAGTTAGCAGGAGATAATTAATCACTTGGAGCATACACACGGAGAGATCTGTGCTTACTTTCTAAGCAATCTAGTCAAATTGCTTAGAAAATAGCACAAAATTGCTCTGTGTGTATGCCCTTTTAGGATCCATGACCAGCCTTACTTGAGACAGACACCAAACTGATTGAACTATTTGTGGGCCACCAATATTTATTTTGCCTCCAGGCAACTGGGATAAACTTAAGACACTGACCCCACCCATCCCTCTGCACCTGCCTTACCCCACCCATCTTACTGCACCTGCCTAACCCCACCCATTCCACTGTGCATACCTAACCCTACTCATCCCTATGCACATGCCAAACCCCACCCATCCTACTGCACCTGCCCAACCCCATCCATCCCACTGCACCTGACTTACCCCACCCATTCCACTGCACCTGCCCAACCCCATCCATCCTAATGCACCTGCCCAACCCCACCCATCTAACTGTGCCTGACTAACCCAACCCATCTCTCTACGATTGCATAAACAAACCCATCCCACTGCGCCTGCCTAACCCCACCCATCCCACTGCACCTGCCTAACCCCACCCATTCCATTGCACCTCACCTATCCCACAGCACCTACCTAAGCCCACCCATCCCACTGCAACTGCCTAACCCTACACATCCTACTAAACCTGCCCCAACCTTCCCCATCTCAATGCTCCTGCCTAACCCCACCCATTCCACTGCGCCTCACCTTTCCCACTGTGCCTGCACAACCCCACCCATCCCACTGCACCTGCCTAACCCCACTGCACCTGCTAACCCCACCCATCCCACTGCACCTGCCCAACCATCCCACTGCACCTGCCTAACCCCACTGCACCTGCCTAACCCCACCCATTCCATTGCACCTCACCTATCCCACAGCACCTACCTAAGCCCACCCATCCCACTGCAACTGTCTACACCCTACAAATCCAACTACACCTGCCCAACCTCATCCATCTCACTGCACCTGCCTAACCCCACCCATTTCACTGCACCTCACCTGTCCCACTGCACCTGCCTAAACACACCAATCCTTTTGTGCCTGCCTAACCCCAACCATCCCACTGTTCCTAGTTTTGTATGTGAGGAGCACTAATTATAATAGATAAAGATAAAATAAATAAATAAAATAGTGATGAGTGAGCCGCGGCTAAGAAACATAAACGCCGTGTCCGCAAAGCAAACCTCCGGCAGAAGACTCTAGGCACCTCCCTCTGTCAATCATCAGACATGGAGAAAGGAAGCCACACCGAAAGGTAACTCAGCCACAGAGCTGACAAACCAATGTAGTAGGGACAGGGAGGTTGGCACCAGGCACTCCACCACTTCTAACAAGAGTGTACACATTATTTTTAATAACCCCCATTTCCTACAGGTGACACTCATTTGAATACTTTCAACTCTATTTATATTTCATCACTATTTTATTTATTTTTATCTTAATCTATTATAATTAGCGGTCCTCACATACAAAACTATATACTAAGAGTTTATTGGAGGAGCTTTTAACCAGAGCGCGGTGCATACCCTATTTCCATCCCACTGTTCCAGCCAAACCCAATCCATCTCACTGCAACTGCCTAACCCAATCCATCTCACTGCAACTGCCTAACCCAATCCATCTCACTGCAACTGCCTAACCCCACCCTTCTCACTGCTCCTGTCTAACCCTACCCATCCTACTGCACCTGCACAACTGCTCCCATCCTACTGTACCTTCCTCACCCCACCCACTCCACTGCGCCTGCCTAACCCCACCCATCACATTGCGACTGCCTAACTCCAACAATTCTGCTGCTCCTGTCCAAACCCATCCATGCTACTGCACCTGCCCAACCCCATCCATTCCACTGCAACTGCCCAACCCCACTTATCGAACCTGCCTAACCCCATTGCACCTCACCCATCCCACTTCACCTGCCCAAACCCATCCATCCCACTGCACCTAACCAATTCCACTGCACCGCACCTATCCCACTGCACCTGCCTAACCCCACATATCCCACTGCACCTTCCTAACCTCACCCAGCCCACTGCGCCTGCCTAACCCCACCCATCCAACTGCGCCTGCCTGACCCCACCCATTCTACTGAACGTGCCCAACCCACCTATCCCACTGCGCCTGCCCAACCCCATCCATCTCACTGCACCTCACCCATTCCACTGCGCCTTCTCAACCCAATCCATCCCACTGCACCTCACCCATCTCACTGTGCCTGCCTAACCCCACCCATCCCACTTTGCCTACATAACCCCAACCATTCCATTGCACCTGCCTAACTCCACCCATCTCACTGAACCTGCCCCACCCCACCCATTCTACGGCAGCTGCCCAACCCCACTGCACCTCACCCATTCCACTGCGCCTGCCAAACCCCAACCATCACACTGCACCTGCCTAACCCTACCTATGCTACTACACCTGCCCAACCCCATTGCACCTCACCCATTCCACTGCAACCCCACCCATCTCACTGCACCTCCCTAACACTACCTGTTCCACTGCACCTGCCTGACCCCATGCATCTGACTGAACCTGTTCAACCCCACCCATCCCACGACACCTCACCCATCCCACGGCGCCTGCCCAACCCCATCCATTTCACTGTACCTAATCCATCCTAATACACCTGCCTAACCCTATTGTAACTGCCTAACCCCACCCATTTCACTGTGCCTGTGTAACCCCACCCATCCCACTGCAGCTGCCCAACCCCACTGTGCCTGCCCAATCCATCCCACTGCACGTCACCCATCCCACTGCGCTTTCCTAACCCACCAATCTCACTGCACCTGCCTAACCCCACTCATCCCACTGTACCTGCCTAACCACAGCCATCTCACTGCACCTACCTAACCGCAGCCATCTCACTGCACCTGCCCAACACCACCCATTCTACTGCACCTGCCCGACCTCACCCATTATACTGTACATGCCCAACCCCAACCATCCCACTGCACCTTACCTATCCCACTGCGCCTGCCAGAAAAACCCCATCCCACTGTGCCGTCCTAACCCCACCCATCTCACTGCACCTGCCTAACCCCACCCATCCTACTAAGCCTGCCAAACCGCACCCATCTCATTCCACCTGCCTAACCGCACCCATCCCACTGAGCCTGCCTAACCCCAACCATCCCACTGCGCCTGCCTAACCACAACCATCCCACTGTGCCTGCCTAACCCCACCCATTCCACTGCGCCTGCCTAACCCCACCCATCTCACTGCGACTGCCTAACTCCACCAATTATATTGCACCTGGCCAAACCCATCCATCTAACTGCACCTGCCCAACCCCATCCATCGCACTGCACCTGCCTGTCCAACCCCATCCATGCCACTGCACCTCACTTCAACTGCCCATACCCATCCACCCCACATCACCTCACCCATCGCACTGGAACTCAGCTATCCCACTGCACCTGCCTAACCACACCCATCCCACTGTGCCTGTCTATCCCCACCCATCCCACTGTGCCTGCCTTACCTTAACCATCTCATTGAGCCTGCCTAACCCCAACCATCCTACTGCAGCTGCCCAACCCCACTGCGCCTGCCCAATCCATCCCACTGCACATCACCCATTCCACTGCACTTTCCGAACTCACCAATCTCACTGCACCTGCAACCCCACTCATCCCACTGTACCTGCCTAACCCCAGCCATCTCACTGCACCTACTATCGTGAAACTCCTACGAGGCCGCATCCCCCATTTTTTCCACTATGGGGGCATTGCCAGTGCTCTGAGATCTGCTGGCCATGCCCCCAGCCTCTCTGAAAAGATGCTGTGCCATATATACACATGCCACCAGCAGTGGTAGTTACATAATGCCACCAATACCCGCACTAATGCCATAAACACAATGCCCCCCAGCAGTGCCGGATAAACAATGGCAACCCGATTGTGGTTCCATTGCAAATAAATAGGCAGGCACAGTGGGATGGGTGGGGTTGGACAGGTGCAGTAGGATGGGTGGGGTTGGGCAGGTGCCGTGGGGTTAGGTTGTTGCATTGAGGTGGGTGGGGTTAGGCAGGTGCAATGGGGTTAGGAAAGTGCAGTGGATGGGTGGTGTCAGGCAGGTGCAGTGGGATGGATGGGGTTAGGCAGGCACAGTGGGATGGGTGGGGTTAGGCAGGTGCAGTGGGATAGGTGGGGATAGGCTGGCACGATTGGATGGATTTGTTTGGGCAGGAGCAGTAGGATGGGTGGGGTTAGGCAAGTGTAGTGGGATAGGTAAGATGCAGTGGGATGGATGGGTTTGGGCAGGTGAAGTGGGATTGGTGGGGTTGGACAGGCGCAGGTGGTGTTAGGCAGGTGCAGTGCGATGAAAAAGGTTTTTAAGCAGCGCTTAACAGTGGAGGACACTGAATAGTAAAAAATTACAATTTATTGCACAATTAAAAATCAATAAAAGCATATCCACATGATAATTAAGGCAATGGGGCAAGTTTTGGTAGGACCAAGTGGTGAGGGGGACCAAAGTATATAACCTGCACTGATCCGTAGAAATGAGTCCCGATGGAATACAGTCCAAGGATAGACCGGGATATCGCTGGAGGGATCGGTCCTGAGGGATGTTGGAGCAGGACCAATCTTAAACCTCAACCAGTGTTGCGAAAGGTAATTCCAGTGTTGGTCTGTAACTTCCAAGTCGGGTATAATTGGTATAATAGCGGCAATCAGATAAATTAGCAGGAGGTGGTCCAAAGTGACACTCAGGGTCCAAACCAAAGGGGGCACCAACGCATTTCGCTGGGACTGAATTCCAGCTTTATCAAAACCTTTGGTTTGGACCCTGAGTGTCACTTTGGACCACCTCCTGCTAATTCATCTGATTGCCGCTATTATACCAACTATACCCGACTTGGAAGTTACAGACCAACACTGGAATTACCTTTCGCAACACTGGTTGAGGTTTAAGATTGGTCCTGCTCCAACATCCCTCAGGACCGATCCCTCCAGCGATATCCCGGACTATCCTTGGACTGTATTCCATCGGGACTCATTTCTATGGATCAGTGCAGGTTATATACTTTGGTCCCCCTCACCACTTGGTCCTACCAACACTTGCCCCATTGCCTTAATTATCATGTGGATATGCTTTTATTGATTTTTAATTGTGCAATAAATTGTTATTTTTTACTATTCAGTGTCCTCCACTGTTAAGCGCTGCTTAAAAACCTTTTTCTTTGTATTTTAAGGGTTGACCTCCCCTTATTCAAGCAGCTGCTGTTAAGAAAACAACTTGGGTAACAGCGCTCTATTTTTCAACTTAGGTTGAACTTTTCTGAGGTGCAGTGCGATGACTAGGTTTGGGCAGTTGCAGTGGAATGGATGGGGTTTAGCAGGTGCAGTAGGATGGATAGGTTTGGCCTGGTGCATTAGAATTGGTGGAGTTAGGCAGGCGCAGTGGAATGGATGGGGTTTAGCAGGTGCAGTAGGATGGATGGGTTTGTCCTGGTGCATTAGAATTGGTGGAGTTAGGCAGGTGCAGTGAGATGGGTAGGGTTAGGCAGGTGCAGTGAGATGGGTGGGGTTAAGCAGGCGAAATGGGATGGGTGGGGTTAGGCAGGTGTAGTGAGATGGGTGAGGTGCAGGAGGATGGTTGGGGTTGGGCAGATGCAGTAGAATGGATGGAGTTGGGCAGGTGCAGTAGAATTGGTGAAGTCGGGCAGGTGCAGTGAGATGGGTGGGGTTAGGCAGGTGCAGTGGGATGAGTGGGGTTAGGCAGGTGCCATGAGATGGGTGGGTTAGGCAAGCGCAGTGGGAAGGGTGATGTGCAGTGGGATGGATTAGGTTGGGCAGGTGCAGTGGGGTTGGGAAGCTGCAGTAGCATGGTTGAGGTTAGGCAGGCTCAATGAGATGGGTGGGGTAAGGCAAGCACAGAGGGATGGGTGGGGTTAGGCAGGTGCATTGGGCTAGGTGAGGTGCAGCGGAATGGGTGAGGTTAGGCAGCTGCAGTGGGCTTAGGCAGGTGTATGGGATGGGAGAGGTGCAGTGAAATGGATGGGGTTGGGCAGGCGCAGTGGGATGGGTGAGGTGCCATGGGATGGGTAGGGTTGGGCAGGTTCAGGGCCATATGCACTGAGCTTCAAAAGTGATAAACAGCCAGTTAATCAGCTCCTACTATAAAGGCTGTGTTTGAAAATGTCAGGCATGAGCTGATTGGCTGGCTGTTTACCACTCTCCATTTTATCACTTTTAAAGCTTAGTGCTGGGTAGCTCGCTGGTGTATTTGCGGTAGATCACCTGGTGGTTGCCAGGAGGTCAGTTCACTCTGCGATGGGAGGGCACTACAGCGAGCACATGCGGCAGAGCCCTGCATCACTGTAGACTGCCCACGCCCTTCACCCCGCTGTGACCACCGCTTTAGTCCTTTGTGGCCGCTGCTTCACCCCGCTGTCACCGCCGCAACCCGCCATGGAAGTGCTCATCCCTGGACCATGGAGCAGCTCCCAGGGCCTCCTACACTACCTCCTCTCCCCGGCAGCAGCAGGAGCAACAACGGTGAGGTGTGCTGCTGCTGGTAGATTCATTGGGGGAAAATGTGTTTCTGGCAATGGGGGCATATGTGTTGCTGGGACTGTGGGGGCATACCTGGCACTATACTGGGGGCATATGTGTCTCTGCCACTCTACCGAGCACACCTGGCACTATAGGGGGCATACCTGACACTATTGGGGGCATACCTGACACTATTTTGGAGGCATATGTGTATCTGGCACTATTGGGGGCATACCTGGCACAATTGGGGGCATATGTGTATCACATCCCCACTTTCATTGGCGGCATGGAATGTGGCTACACCTAACCCCACCCATCTCACTGCGCTTACCTAACCCCACCCATCTCACTGCGCCTACCTAACCCCACCCATTCCACCATGCCTGCCAAACCCCACTTATTCCATTGCACCTGCCTGGCCCCACCCATTCCACGTCACCTCACCCATCCTACTATGCCTGCCCAACCCCATCCATTTCACCTCAACCATCCTACTGCGCTTACCTAACCCCACCCATCTCACTGCGCCTACCTAACCCCACCCATTCCACCATGCCTACCAAATTCCACTTATTCTATTGCACCTGCCTGGCCCCACTCATCCCACTGCACCTGCCCAACCCCACCCATTCTACTGCACCTGTCCGACCCCACCCATTCTACTGCACCTGCCCAACCCCATCCATTCTACTGTACCTGCCCAACCCCATCCATTCTACTGTACCTGCCCAACCCCAACCATCCCATTGCACCTGCCCGACCCCACCCATTCTACTGCACCTGCCCAACCCCATCCATTCTACTGTACCTGCCCAACCCCATCCATTCTACTGTACCTGCCCAACCCCAACCATCCCATTGCACCTACCCAACCCCATCCATCCTACTGCACCTCACCCATCTCACTTTGCCTGCCTAACTCCACCCATTCTTCCTAGCTTATGATAGTTTTTGGGGTGCCGCACCCTGCATCTAGATATAGCTCTAGGGACCCCCAATATACAGAGAAGCCTTGACGTGGCTTGGGGGCATATCATACACCTGCGCAGGTATATGTAACCAATATCTCTGAATTCTATTATCATGTAGTGTTCAAGATTGGTTACTAATACTATGCAGTGTGCTGGGGGAACCAATGTCTTGTTTTACTTACTCAGTATTAACCCCTCCCTCATGCAACTGAGTAATATTACTGAACTAATTGAGCATCTACCACTATCCATATGTATATTGTGAGAGGCAGAAGGGAGCCCATATTAGGAGGAGATGTGGGTCCTGATATGCCACATGGAGTAGTCTGGGGTTGCTCCAAGGTAGGTAGCTCTTAGTTTGGATATATCAAGTAAGGAGCCATTATCATGTGGCTCCTTGCTGGTTAATTGTAGACCCAATTTAGGGCAACGGTGGTGTGGGGTGCGGTGCCCCTGGACTGGTTGGGTTGGGTGGCTTTAGCGTGGCACACCCTTACATTCTATTAACACTTTTCCCTCACTAACACTATCTCTCATTTTAATTACATTTCCTTTTTATTTTATCTCTCTCTCTCTTTATATATAGCTTCGACTTCCTATCACTAATTATTAACACTATAGTATCTCACTGGCGTGCCGTACTGGGCTTCCTAGCTTATGATAGTTTTTGGGGTGCCGTACCCTGCACCTAGATATAGCACTAGGGATACTGCACCTGCCCAACCCCACCCATTCTACTGCACCTGCCCGACCCCACCCATTCTACAGCACCTGCCCAACCCCACCCATCCTACTGCACCTCACCCATCGCACTACACCTGGCTAACCCCACCCATCTCACTGTGCCTGCCTAACCCCACCCATCCCACTGTGCCTGCCCAACCCCATCCATCCCACTGCACCTTACCCATCCCACTGCACCGGCATAACCCCACCCATCCTACTGCACCTGCCTAACCATATCTATCCTACTGCACCTGCCCAACCCCACTAATCTCACTGGAACTGCCCCATCCCACTCCACCTGCCTAACCCCACCAGTCTTATTTCACCGGCCCAACTTCATCCATCCCACTGCGCCTCACCCATCCCACTGCATCTGCCTAGCACCACCCATCTCACTGCACCTGCCCCATCCCACTGTACCTGCCTAACCCCACCCATCTTACTGCCCCTGCCTAACCCCATGCATCACACTGCACCTACCTAACCCCACCCATCCCACTGCACCTGCCTAACCCCAACCATCCCACTGCGTCAGCCTATCCACACCCATCTCACTGCACCTGCCTAACCCCACCCATCCCACTGCGTCTACATGACCCCACCCATTCCACTGCGTCTGTCTGACCCCACTGAACCTGCCTGACCCCACCTATCCCACTGCACCTGCCCGACCCCACCCATTCTACGGCACCTGCCAATCGCCTTACCCTACTGCACCTGCCTAATCCCACCCATCCCACTGCGCCTGCCTAAACCCACTGCACCTGCCCAACCTCCCCCAACCCACTGCGCCTGCCCAACACCATCCATCCCACTGCGCCTGCCTATCCCCACCCATGCACCAATATTTTTAACCACACTCATTCCAGTACTACCTGTCACAACATAAACCCCACACCCCATACCTGGGACCCCCTACTTCCACTCAGCCAACAATATAGATTATCTGCAGCCACCAACATGGGGAGGACATGGTGCCTGTAACATCTTCCTGCATCCTGTCCCCTGCTGGACACAGAACCAGGACACCGGATTTGCAGGTGATGACGTGGCTGCTTTTACCCCCTAGGCATCTGTGTAAATTACACACATCTCCCATATTATCCTGCTCTCGCTGTGAGGTCTCTGCTGGAGCATAAACTTATGTATCAAATACAGTGTATCAAAATGACGCCGCATCAGAAGAGAATGACGCTGAGATTCGCAATAAAAAATCTCAGAAAACAAAACATTTAGCGCAAGATTTGTTATTCCACATCGGTTGGGTGTGAATACTTTTGCATGTTGCATTTTTGTTGTATTGAAAATAGTAGGGTCCCTCTTAGCCCATACCACTTATAGTTTCTGTCATTTTACAGACTGTGCTATATTACAACACTTAACCTTTGTCGATGGTTAGATACATCTCACCCCAAAGAGAAAGAAAATGTGAAAAGCGATAAAACTCCCGGTGAAACATACTGTATGTACAGACATAACCGGCATTACCTGCGATTTAGCGCCACCTCCTGGACAAAGCAGTGACCTACACACGGAGCTGAGCCTCTCCATAGCTCTGTTTCATTAAACCTTTTTTTTTGTTACGCGTTTTATATTTGTAGAAATCGGCTCATACAAGAAATGTTCTTGCATTAATATTCACCTTCATTTTATTTCTACAGAACTTATGGTCCAAACCGAACGCTGCAGATTTGACCTACTGTGACCTATCTAATATACCGCACAGGGCATTACGAATACTGTTGAGCAGAAGAGGCTGGTGGCTCTTACTGGGAGTGCCAATATTTGTGTTTTCTTAAAACCTAACTACAACGCCATGAACACTCCCAGTAGTGCACGCAGGGGGGGTTTCTGAGTACCCAGAAACCCCCCCCCCCCCCCCCCCAGGAATATGAGGGCCCTAGTCTGAAAGCGGAGGGTCCCCTCTTTCCATGGGTACAAGAATTTTAAAAAATCGGCCCTGGGGAACCGGAGATATTGGACTTCAAAGCAGTGGTCCCCAACCAAGCCTGTTAATTGCTATCCCCAGTCAGATATTTCAGTTTCTGTCTGACTTAGAGTTTTTCTGAGGGTATATTCCAAAAGCTAGGACTATCCCCCTTTGAGGGACACTAGACACTTGTCTCTACTGTTCCCAGAACCAGAGATATCAGCCTTCCAGCAGCTGGTTACTGATCCAGCTCCACACACCTGGTATGCAGTTTTATATACTCATTGGCAGATTACTCTGCCTCCTGAACTCTGATCCCCTAGTCCCTAATACCATTTGGTAGGTGGGATTCTCTAGTTTTTAATTCCATTAAAAGCTAAGAAATCTTTTTCCGGGAACTGGAGATATCTGCAGTCAAGCAAGCTGTCCTCCCACCCAGTGGCGTAACTACATTTTGGGCGCCCCCCCGCCGTTAAAGGGAGGGCGCCCAGCCACTCACCCGCCCCTCCAGCGCAGATGGAGACCGGGGGCGGCGGGAGAATAGGAAGAAATCCTATTCAAAAGACCGGGCGGCCGCTGATTGGCTGAGCTCTCAGCCAATCAGCGGCCGCCCGGTCTTTTGAATAAGATTTCTTTATATTCTCCTGCCGCCCACGGTCTCCATCTGCGCCGCCTGCCGCTCCCCCAGGTAGCCGTCAATGCAGGTGGGGGGGACGCTGCGAGGCGGCTGGGGGGACGGACGCTGCGGGGGACACAGAGGCGGCAATTACTTACAGCTGAGCCGGGCAGGGGGAGCCGAGAGCTGTCACTGTCAGTACGAAAAAAAAAAGCCCATACAATGAATCGGCAGCCTGTGATTGGCTGAGCGCTCTCTCAGCCAGTCAGCAATTGGCTGAGAGAGCGCTCAGCAGCCAATCACAGGCTGCCCATTCATTGTATGGGCTTTTTTTTCTTCAGTACAGACAGCTCCCGGCTCCCCCTGCCCGGCTCAGCTGTAAGTATTTGCCGTCTCTGTGTCCCCCGCAGCTTCCGTCCCCCGCAGCGTCCGTCCCCCCAGCCGCCTCAATGCCCCCCTGCCCCCTGCTTCCTTCATATTGCAGCTAACTTAACTATAGCACTGCAGCCCCCGGCGCCCGCACATGCATAGCGCCCCCCCGCGGTCGCGGGGGCTGCGGTGCTATAGTTACGCCCCTGCTCCAACCAGAAAATTATGAATAATAAGCCCACTCCACAATACACCCCTCCTCTGCATATTAAACATCCTCTACCACCCTGGAAGTTATGTATTGGGACCCCTTCATTCAGCCCAATGCCCCCTTCTCCCACCATCTGTGCAGTAAAGGGGTAATTAGTGGAAATTACTGAGCCCTACATGCTGAGCGGTTGATATAATACCCCCTACCACCCGGGGGACATCAAAGCTTCCGCTCATAGCACCCCCCACCCCTACCGCTGGAGGATAGGTAGGGGCCCCAATACATTGCTATGCCCAGGGGGTCTACACTGCTGTTTTTATATATATATATATATATATATATATATATATATATATATATATATATATATATATATATATATATATATATATATATATATATAGATAGATATTTATTTATATACATTTGGTCTAACTAATACTAATACTTTAACTGACCCGGCATATACCGGGTCACCTAGGTGTCCATCTCTGTGCTTTGCTCCGCCCCTCTGAAAATCCTGCGTTTGCCCCTGACTCCGGAAGCTCTGGAGTTGGGGTATGAATGAAGCCGCCCCCAATGCCGCAGTTAATGGCTTTGTTTCCCCGTGAATTTCTGCATCTTAGTTTTTGCAAGTGGACAGAAAAATGTATGAAGTGAAATCTCCAGACGCAGAACCGTTTAGCCTGAGCTGCCAAAGCCATCATACGCTTACTGCAGGCGGCCATGACAGTATAGCTACATGTGCTGGGGAGAGAGGCTGCTGCTGTATAGAATAGGGGCAGAGGGACCCAGGCCCCTCCAACGGGCCTGGATAAAGAGTAAACCCCCCCCCCCCCCCCCCCCAAAAAAAAAATTAGAACATTTTCGCCACCACTATTTGCAAAGACAGGCTTAAAGAAGTGGGGAGAACCATGCTCCAGCATTATACCTGGGGCAGCTGACTGCTCTTATAGAAACAAGGGTATTGGTAATAACATTGCTGTTCACAACAGTGTTACCATTGATGGTAGCATTAATAGGCAACCTCAATGGTGTGAAACCATCTGCAAGAGATCAATTGCCCCATCCATTCACTTGCTTTACAATTCAGTAGGCTGTGGGCCAATGAGAACCCAGAGACGGAGCTTCAAGAAAATGTTCGGGGACAGAGCTAAATTCCATGTACAGGAACTTTGTAAAAGAAAAAATATATTATATATAATTGTATTCAACATTGGTCATTGACATCAATGATTTTGAATCATCATGGTCGATGGCCATCCCAAGCCTGCAATATTCATTGCCTTGTTTACAACTCTATACAACAGAAAAGAGACTGTTCTCCAGCGCTTAGGTGGTTCCCACAAGAAGAATCACCAATCAAGTGATTAAATAAATGTCACAATGTTATACCACTATTTCTTAGTTTCCATGGGTGGTAGATGGATAATTCCAATGGTATTCCTCCTCCATATATGGTACCCAAAAATTGAAAAAGAGAGACAGATAGTGCAGACTGTCAACACATAACAATTTTAATATGGTGCACACTTACAATAGGGAGGGATAATAAAACACATGGATCTCCTCAACCCGGGGCAATGCAGGAAACGGAGCAGTCACAGCAGCAGGGCAATCCAGTCTAGATCTGGCAATAGTCCTTCTCACTGGGTGTCCAATAAACCACAAATCCCCGGTCCAGAGTCCAACAAACAGCAGGTTAAGATAACACCAAACGCGTTTCGGATCTGGCTGATCCTTCGTCCTACTGACCTACTGATATTGCCAGATCTAGACTGGATTGCCCTGCTGCTGTGACTGCTCCGTTTCCTGCATTGCCCCGGGTTGAGGAGATCCATGTGTTTTATTATCCCTCCCAATTGTAAGTGTGCACCATATTAAAATTGTTATGTGTTGACAGTCTGCACTATCTGTCTCTCTTTTTCAATTTTTGGGTACCATATATGGAGGAGGAATACCATTGGAATTATCCATCTACCACCTATGGAAACTAAGAAATAGTGGTATAACATTGTGACATTTATTTTATCACTTGATTGGTGATTCTTCTTGTGGGAACCACCTAAGCGCTGGAGAACAGTCTCTTTTCTGTTGTATGCATCTTTTGTCAGGTGTTATTGGGGTGGCACCTTGAGAACTGTATATCTAGCTGCTATATGGTGTTTTTTGTATAAGCGCTCCTGAGCACAAAGTCACTTTATTATTCTTGTTGTTTACAACTCTCCAAGAAATGGATTATCTGTCAGAGTACCGCATACTTATCGTTATATACTAGACTTTAGAATAAAGGTTCCCAGCAGACTGAATTCAGCTGCAGTGAAGAACTCAGGGGTTGAATTTATGAAGCAGGCAGCAGGAGACTTCACAGTGAATCAGGAGTTTCCTGCAGGATGTGGGAGGTAGGTAACACTGGTGTTAGGGCATATGAGGACCTAGAGTGTAGTCATCATATGACCACTCCTTAATTATTACTGACACCAGTTTGGCAGCGCTGTAACAGTGGGCGAGGGGTAACACGGTCTGACTACAGATGGAGAATCAAGGGCTTCATGTTCAGGTTATCTGACAGGAAATGCGCCAATATACGATACAGTTAAGTGTGCTCCAACAGTGCGCACAGCAGCCTTATCTTAAGTCGTGTAGGTAGGGTTTTCCCTTTAACCCTTTATAGAGTACAGTGCAAGAAAAAAGTATACATAACTTTATGACCAGGCGCTGAGGTGTTCAATATGTATGTTGCTTCTCCGCCGTTTTTTATGGCGATGATACCATGCAGGGGAGAAGTATAAACATGGTGAAGTACGTTGGGGTACAACAAAATTTTAATTCACACACACAATAGGTGCTGGCAGGTCACATTCAGATCCTCCAGACTTTTAAAAACAATAAGCAGTTACAGATAATCCATATAGGGAGCCTCTTGCTGACTGAAAAGGTAAAGCAATTACCGGATTGTTGGAACTGATCGCCAGTTCTAAAAGCGCATGTGAGATTGTCCCGGGGCAAGTCACAGGTATCAGGTCCCACGTCCCGGCACTGCTCCCCTAAGGCAACAAGAGTGATGCTCCTCGACCGACGCGTTTCGGCTCCTTCTGGAGTCTTTTTCCAAGGTCTCAAGGAAATGCGCCAATAACCGTCTTGCTTATTATTGATGACCAGACACAATCCCCTTGCATATCTTCTATACAGGCGGGCACAATAATGACAGCAGTGCCAACTTTCCCCATGTTGTACATATAGACCATGCTATGTGGTGCAGCCAGTGGCAGCAGTGACAGCTAGGGGGCGCCATCTGTCCTGCTCTGCTGAACACAGACGCTGGGATACAGAGCAGCTGCTGGACCTTGGGCCTGAGTCACATGCAGCTCAGTCTATGGTCCAATTGGGAAGGAATGAGAATGCGGCGATATGGGGAACAATGTTCTCCAGACACCATCACTAGATCTGCGGCGCTGCCTTGGGCGTATGCAGGAATCAGAATAGAACGCAACTCTGGTAGCACTGTTCTGTTCTGAGCATACATAAACTCCTGCATCACCCCCTATATGTGTACCACCCCCTTCTGCCTGTATCACCCCCTATGCTTGCATCTTCCCTATACCTGTATTACAGCATATGCCACCCACTATGGCTATATACCCTGTATTACCCCCTATAGCCACGGGTGTGGTATAGGGGTCCGACAGTCGGAATCCCGACAGTCATTAACCCAACTGGCCGGACCCAGACAGCATGGCGAGCGCAACAAAGCCCCTTGCGGGCTCGCTGCGCTCACCACGCTTCGGGCACGGTGGCTCGCTATGTGAGCCACCTATTCTATTCTCCCTCTATGGGGGTCGTGGACCCCCACGAGGGAAAATAGCCGACAGCTGTAGGGCACCTGTATGTGTTTTGACAGCCGGGATCCCGACGTCGGCTTAATGCCTGTCGGGACCCCGTCCGGCACCCATAGCCACATCTCCCCCCAGGCCTGCATATGGCTGTATGACCTGGAGATACTCACTGTGTGACTCAGGATGAGGCCCCCTTCTCCCAGCAATGGGGGTAATTCTTGTTCCCACAACGGGTGGTTACCAATACACTGTGCATGCGTACAGCCCATAGTACGAATGTGCCAGGCCTTGCTGCAATGAAGTCCTGCTACATTTTCTATTAATACACCGTTCGCAAGGTCATTGACAGGAAGCCAGCGTCTGGGGGTGGGAGTGCTATGAAAAAGGTGCTCCTAGGAAACCGCTGGGAGTGTCCGAGGAAACGTTAGGCGTACCGGAGTGATTTAGGGTAGGGTGTGTGCCGTCAGTGCCAGGCCGGATACGCATTTTTGCAACACACCACCAAGTAAATGTCTGGCTACTCTGAGTCTGCGAAGACTGGTGCCCAGCGTAATGATTATTCGATGTTGAGCCTGTTACAAAGGATTTTGGACATATTCGCCTGGCTGGGAATAGATTTGTATCCATACACATCCATTCGCATCAACCATCACATCAATTCCCAAGGCAAGACTTCACTCTGGCTTAACTGAACACAGACCGCTGCAATCAGATCTGAATTACTGCCAGAGACAGATGCACAGATCAACTTCAGCCAAAACGTCATATGTTCTATATTATCCATAAATAAATGGCTTAATAAAGTAACATTAGCTGCGTCCAGTGACAGCGTCACATCACTAACACAATAGTGATACCATAGCTGTGATGTACTATTTAAGGATTGAGATGCACTAAGCTTCAAAAGTGATAAAATGGAGAGTGATAAACAAGCAACCAATCCGCTCCTGCCTGCTATGTCACCTGCTATGTCACCTGCTATGTCACCTGCTATGAAAAATGTCAGACAGGAGCTGATTGGCTGGATGATTATCACTCTCTATTTTATTACTTTTGAAGCTTGGTGCATCTGGCCCTCAGAGAGAGAGAGTCATGGGGGGGAAAGACGGGGGGGGGGGGGAGCACACTGATAATCTGGCGAAACTGGGTGATCTGGCACACTGCTGGAACCCAGGGTGCTGGATCATCGGTGCTGTACCTGTGCAGGTAAAATGACTACAATATATAGATATATATGTGTGTGTGTGTATGAGATATATATATATATATATATATATATATATATATATATGAGAAACCAAAAGCCCTGCGCTCTCACCATTAACCCAGGCATCCCAAAAAGACAGGTCATGGGTTTTAATACAGGGTGACACTTGCAAAAATTATACTTTATATATAGCTTTCAATTCACTGATTCAATCTCGCAGGGGAGGAGAGGTGCCCCCTTGGGAGCAGGAGCCCAGCGGCAGATGACTCCATTGCCTCCCAGAGTTACACCTCTGGAGTCAGCACTCCCAATTACATACCCAGAAATCCCAAAAGAGGGAAAAACAGCACTGGGACAAGGGCTTGTCCCAATACCCCAACCCCATTATTGCTTTGCTGTCTACTACTGATGCTTATATTGCCATCGCCTTGATAAAGGTCCACACCAGGCTATAGATTGGAATAAACTCTGGAGGTGACCTGGACTCACCTACAGCAGATGCCCGGACACTTGGACAACAGAAGTTCCGCCCTCTTGCAGTTATGCAGCAATTTATACCTATGTTCGTATATGTCTATAGTAAATATTGGGGAACACGTAGACACATGCGTCAGTGTCTTTATTCCTTCATGTGTTCCTGTTAAATATTTCCTGTGCTAATATCTTATAAATTCAGTCCTAGAATTTCCAGGGACAGCCCCAAGTGTAATTAAACACATTCCTTATATAATTCACAGCAGGCTGCCACATATTCTGTACACAAAATGCAATTATTATTGTACATGATGTATTAGTACATGGGTCCTCAAACTGCGGCCCTCCAGATGTTGTGAAACTACAAATCCCAGCATGCCTTGCCACAGTTTTAACACTCCCTTATAGCAAGACTGTGGCAAGGCATGCTGGGATTTGCAGTTTCACAACATCTGGAGGGCCGCAGTTTGAGGATCCATGTATTAGTACTACAGGAGACATGCTGGGTATTGTAGTGCATCAAAGTCAGCCAAATACAGCAGCAACCGATTTGTCTATATGTTTCAGAATAAATGAATTTGCTTCCCCTATTGTTGATGATTACTCCATTTCTCATCCCTGGTTTCCTCTATTGCTATCTCCTCCATTTTAGACTCTGCACTCACTTCTCATTCAAAATGGCCGCACATTCCATTACTCGTCACCTTGGCAACAAAGCCAAAGAGCTCCTGCCGTCTGTAATATCACTATAACAACCTCCTGATAAATGACCGGGCGACAATGGTCAGATTACATGTAGAAAGCATTTCGCACCTTATTGCAGACCCATTTTACATAAAGAAATTTTACATCAAAAGTAGAAAAATATATGTTTTCTTTTAATGTAAAATTATTTGATTATTAAAACTGTCAATTAAGACATTAATTATTGTGGTGCTTCTTTTTTTTAAAATGGGGAGTAATGACGGCAATACGCTGCGATATGGCCTGAAGGCAAATAGAGAATAGAGAATTGCGCCATTTCTACTGGTGACATCAGGCGGATGTTACAGGGGGTGGAGTGAGACATCACACCAGCCCCTCTTATGTGGAGGCTGTGATTGGGTGAGTCAGCTATACCTGGAGCCCAATGCAGACTATGGGATAATCACAGCGATAACAAACCATTCGTGTCACAGCGGCTTGTACAGAAATATTAAAGTGGCAGCTGAGCAATAACCCAGCGCAGCCGCAAAATCATTGGAGAGAGATAAGGGTAGAGAAAGCGGTAGAGAAAGTGAAGAGAGATAAAGTACCAACCAATGGCTCCTTACTGCCATGTTACAGGTGGCATTTTAAACATTTTGGAGCCTTCACTTTTGGTACTTTGGTCCAGATTCTCTAAGCTCCAAAAGTGATAAAATGGAGAGTGATAAGCAGCCAGCCAATCAGCTCCTGTCTGACATTTTTCAAACACAGTCTGTGACATGGCAGGCAGGAGCTGATTGGCTGGCTGTTTATCACTCTCCATTGTATCACTTTTGAAGCTTAGAGAATCTGGCCCACAATCTCTCTCCACTTTCTCCCTCTACAAGGCTTATAACTTCTACCCTGGAGAGACAAAGTAGAGAGAAAGAGATAAAGTACCACCCAGCCAGCTCCTGTCATTTTGAAACACAGCCTGTAACATGGCAGCAGCTGAAGAGCCGGTACTGTATCGCTTTCAGTATTCTTCAAGGCTTAGTAGAGAGGGGTCTGTTAAGTAAGCCTTGGAGAGAGATAAAGTGAGGGAGATAAAGTTCCAAGCATCGAGATTGTAACATAAATGTTACAGGAGTGGACTATGTGGTACTTTATCTCTCTACAGGGGATATGTACTAAGCATTAAAAAGTGATACATTGGAGAGAGATAATGTACCACAAAGCTAGCTCCTAACTAATTTTTCAGCCTGTAACAGGCCAGTTAGGAGCGGACTGGTTGGTACTTTATGTCTGACACTTTACCAATTTATCAAAGGCTCTCTACGGTTTAGTACATTGGCCGCTGACTATGTTAAGAGGGGAGTCTCCAAGGCTGTGTGCCCGTATCAGACCATTCAGTTTCACTTTCATCTTCAATAGAACTCCCGTCTTAGTAAATAAGCTTCCGTTTTCCTCATGTAAAAGGTAAGCCAGACGCCACCACCGCTGATTGCAGCCACATAGATATATTGGCTGTAGTGAGCATGATCCCTAACACGAGCGAAGCGTTGCGATTTGCGGCAACCCAGCGTAAACAGGAGCCTGGCGGAACGCAGAGTGACATCACCACTACAAGAAAGTGATTGTCCTCTGGGATGCAGGCGCACAACAGGTTCTCAGTCCATGAGAAATCCCAGAGACAGAGCGCAGTGCACTGATTACCCTGATTCATTCCTAAAATTGGAGATAATAGGAGAGTTCTGGGAGCGCGGGTGACTAACCGCTGAACACAGCGACGGTAATAACAATGCACTGTAGGAGTACTGCACAGGGAACGTCACACAATTACGTCTGTCCTTCATCCTGAGAGCTGCTATTTATCTAGGACAATAATCTGAATCATATGACGCCGTGCGCTGATGTCACAGAACTGCGGAGACGCAATACAGTGATCATTCTTTGAGCCATTATCTGGCAATCACTTCTACCAAACACGGCCAGTGTAATGGTCTAATGGAGGCTCCTGGGCAAATGCCCACGTGTAGAACATTTTATCAGCCCATTATTCAGGAAACCTGCCATCGCCGTCATTTCTAAGTGTTGTCGGTGGCTGCAATGACAAAGGGAAAATATCTCGCCCCGATCTCCCCATATTTATTTATGACTCAGAGAACATATTCTGTAGTAACATCCAGGGGGAGATGCAACGTGGAACTTCCATAGGTGCAGGAATTGGGGCTGCTATGGGCAGTGGCGTAACTACATTTTGGGCGCCCCCCCGCCGTTAAAGGGAGGGCGCCCAACCACTCACCCGCCCCTCCGCCCGCCGCACCAACCACCGCACGCAGTCTTACCTAGGTTCAGTCAGTACGCGCTGGTCCCGGCTCCCTTCTTCTGCTATGAGGACCACCACAAAATGTCCGCCCCCAAACAGCTGACAGTTTCAGAGAACTGTGTGCTATATGGGGACGGCCATTTTGTGGTGGTCCTCAGCAGAAGAAGGGAGCCGGGACCGGACCAGCGCATACTGAACACAGGTAAAGACTGGGGATGGGGGGGTTGGTGCGGCGGGCGGCGGGGTGTAACGTAACTATAGCACTGCAGCCCCCGGCGCCCGCACATGCATAGCGCCCCCCCGCGGTCGCGGGGGCTGCGGTGCTATAGTTACGCCCCTGGCTATGGGGCACAAACATGTAGCTGGTAGGGGCATCTTCCTATTGTACTGTATAGCAGTTGTGTGACATTGCCGTATATATGGGATCGGGATGCGGTCATTCGTCAGAATGCATTTAGGTCTACAGTCATTAGGTCGACCCCACTAGGTCGACTGGCAGGAAGGTCGACCTGACTTAAGGTCGACATGGGCCAAGGTCGACATGACTTAAGGTCGAATTTGCATAAAGGTCGACATGAGGAAGGTCGACTGGTCATAAGGTCGACATGGGTTTTTCACTGTTTTTTGAGCCGACATGTGCCGACAGGCGGTATTTCATGCCCTACCATCCACTAGGGCGTGGTGGGAGAATAAAATAGTGTGCCGAGCGCAGCGAGGCACCGTGCCCGAAGCATTGCGAGCGAAGCGAGCGATGCGAGGGTCCGATTCTCATTGCCAACTGTGTCCATGTCGACTATGTCGACATTCGGATCAAAAAACAGTGAAAAACCCATGTCGACCTTATGACCAGTCGACCTTCCTCATGTCGACCTTTATGCAAATTCGACCTTAAGTCATGTCGACCTTGGCCCATGTCGACCTTAAGTCAGGTCGACCTTCCTGCCAGTCGACCTAGTGGGGTCGACCTAATGACTGTAGACCTAAAATCATTCTGACGAATGATCCCAACCCATGGGATCTGTATAAATGATGCTACACCTGCTCTGTATTAGTCATAGTGTCCCGTACACACGTCACTGGCTCTGTATTAGTCACAGTGTCCCTTATATACGTCACCGGCTCTGTATTAGTCACAGTGTCCCGTACACATGTCACCTGATCACTTAGTCACGGTCAGATGCTCAGGAATCAGCTCAGGGAAGGTTAATGCCGTCTCCAGACAGTGCAACCGGTCACCGGGCAAGCGGATGAAGAGTGAGTTACCAGCTGTCCAATGGCCAAGCTGATCTGCATGACCGATCCACCAAAGGCTTCTATACATCACCAGCCCGATATTGGTTATGGTGTACACATCATCGGCTCTGTATTAGTCACTGTGTCCCGTACACACGTCACCAGTCCGATATTAGTCATGGTGTTCTGTGCACACATCACTGGCTCTGTATTAGTCAGTGTCCCGTACACATGTCACCGCCTCTGTATTAAGGCCCCCATACATTAGTCCGACTTGTCCTAAGGACAAGTCGGACCTGATTTCCCCCTGCAGCTCCCCGGGAGGGGGAGACACGATTTGGCACTTGATGTGCCAAGTTTTGCAAATGATACATCGCATGCGATGTATCATTTGCAACTCCCGGGGAGCTGCAATGTGGAGCGAGCAGGGGGGCCGGGGACATCGAGGTGGCGGGCGGGGGATGCTGCAAGGCGGCTGGGGGGACGGACGCACGCTGCTAGTAGTGCGGACGCTGCGGGGGACACAGGCGGCAGTAACATAGAGCCGGGCGGGGGGGAGCCGGGAGCTGTCAGTACTGAAAACAAAAAAAGCCCATACAATGAATGGGCAGCCTGTGATTGGCTGAGCGCTCTCTCAGCCAATTGCTGACAGGCTGAGAGAGCGCTCAGCCAATCACAGGCTGCCCATTCATAGTATGGGCTTTTTTTTTTTCAGTGCTGACAGCTCCCGGCTCCCCCCGCCCGGCTCTATGTCACTGCCGCCTGTGTCCCCCGCAGCGTCCGCACTACTAGCGGCGTGTACCCCACCCCCCCCTACCCGGACGGAGCATGACAGCTCCCTGCTCCGGCTCCCCCTGCCGCCCCCCTCCCTCGCCGGCATCTCCCGCCCCCCTCCCTCGCCGGCGTCCTCAGAGTCCCCACGGCTGCACATAAGATTTATCTTATGTGCAGCCGGTCCGACGTCCCGACTGACCCGATGCGCACGGGACCGCGCATCGGGTCGGACCGGGTGTCAAAACCTGCGATTTGGTCCGATTTCATTGCCCGATCCATCTGGATCGGGTGAAATCGGGGCCAAATCGCATAGTGTATGGCGGCCTTATGTCACAGTGTCCCGTACACACGCCACCGGCTCTGTATTAATCACAGTGTCCCGTACACACGTCACCGGCTCTGTATTAATCACAGTGTCCCGTACACCTGTCACCGACTCTGTATTAGTCACAGTGTGTCCTGTACACACACATCACTGGCTCTGTATTAGTGTGTCCCATACAAACATCACCAGCTCTGTATGGGGGGTATTCTAGTTCACTCTTTCTGACAAATTCCTTCTTAGACGGACAAAACCATGTGCACTGCAGGGGGGGCAGATGTAAAATGTGCAGAGAGAATTAGATTTGGGTGAGTTATTTTATTTCTGTGCAGGGAAAATACTGGCTGCATTATTTTACACTGCAATATAGATCTCACTTTGAAGTAAAATCCCACCCAAATCTAATTCTCTCTGCACAAGCTACATCTGCCCCACCTGCAGTGCACATGGTTTTGTCCATCTAAGAAACTTTTTATACAAGTCCCCCTGGCCAAAGCATTAAGCCCCTGACCGGTCAGTCTGTGCTGGGATCCTGGGGAAGTGGGGACCCCCAATAAAGGGCCTCCCCCCCTCCCAGCAAGCCTGGACTGCATATTGGGACTTGGAGAACCACAAGTCCCAGCATGCGTCCCATTAATGGGCTTGATGGGTCTCTTATTTCCACAGCAGAACCAATAGTTAAATAAAAACACAAGAATATCGAATAGCGCTATTGGCCGCCTAAAGACACCTAGTGGCCACTCAGGAGTCGCTAGGCTTCTAGGTGGCCAATAGCACTATTTGGGGAGGAGCTGGGGGAGGACACTGCATCTCCTCCAGTCAGTTCGTGCTGGCTGGGTTTTGTGTGTGTGTGTGTGTTTTTTTTGCAAAATCCGTGAATGCCTACTTTGGACCCAAGAGGACGTGATCTACGCCGAAGGACCTGGTGAGTATGGATTGCTTCCACAGGTACCCAAAGGATTACTTCAGGACCAGCGGACAAATGGACGGAGACCTACCTACGGGGTCAGGATAGGCAAGTATCTGTACGCTTGGTCTCTGAATTTAATAAAGTTTTATTTTTCTGGTGTTTGAGTTTTTATTTAACTAATGGTTCTGCTGTGGAACTAAGAGTCCCAGCAAGCCCATTAATAGGCCACATGCTGGGAAGTGAAAAAAGGATGGGTGGGATTCCTATTGCGCAATATAGCAGCAGATTACAGTGAGGGCTTCGGAGGAAACACCAGACCTCCAGTAGGTATAGAAATGTCTAGAAATGGGAAAGCCCTTCACCATAGGTTAGCGCTATAGATGGATATAACTCCCCTGTTTGTAGGCCCGTATCTGGGTTCCGTCTTGGAGATACTCAGTTGTGGAAATATGAAAAACAGAAAACAGAAAGAGAGCTCCGCCCTCGTATAATACTGTTGTATTCTGTACACGCTTTATATAGTCAAATTAGATAAATAAACATTTAATAACATTGAATATAGATGGTCAGGGAGTTCCCCCTCTCTGAACACTCACACTATCAGGTAAGTATTCAGGTGTATCACAGGATTCAGTACTGAATCCCGGCGGTCGGGATCCCGGCGTTCAGAATCCCGATGCCGGAATCCCGACAGCCGAAATGCCGACAAGGGGGGGACGTGGATCGCCCCCCCCTTGCGGGCTCGCTGCGCTCGCCACGCAGCGGGCCCGGTGCCTCGCTACGCTCGGCACACTAATTTATTCTCCCTCCAGGGGTGTCGTGGACACCCACGGAGGGAGAATATGTCGGTATTTCGGCGGTCGGGATTCCGGCGTCGGGATTCTGAACGCCGGGATCCCGACCGCCGGGATATTAACTGCATCCCGTATCACAATATCATCAAGTATGATCTCTTCAATAGCGCACGCAGGGGGGGTTTCTGTGTACCCAGAAACCCCCCACAGGAGTCTAAGGGTCCTAGGCTGAAAGCTGAGGGTCCCCTCTTTCCATGGGTACAAGAATTTTAAAAATCGGCCCTTGGGAACCGGAGATATCTGACTTCAAAGCAGTGGTCCCCATCCAAGCCTGTTAATTGCTCTTCCAAGTCAGATATTTCAGGTTCTGTCTGACTCAGAGTTTCTCTGAGGGTATATTCCAAAAGCTGGGACTCTCCCCCATTGGTGGACACTAGTAGCTTGTCTCTACTGTTCCCAGAACCAGAGATATCAGCCTTCCAGCAGCTGGTTACTGCTCCAGCTCCACACACCTGGTATGTAGTTTTATATTCTCGTTGGCAGATTGCTCTGCCTCCTGAACTCTGATCCCCTAGTCCCCAGTACCATTTAGTAGGTGGGATTCTCTAGTTTTTAAATTCATTAAAATCTAATAAATGTATTTCTGGGAACTGGAGATATCTGCAGTCAAGCAAACTGTCTCCCACCAGAAAATTATGAATAATATGCCCACTCCACTATACACCCCTCCTCTGCGTATTAAACATCCTCTACCACCCTGGAAGTTATGTATCAGGGCCCCTTCATTCAGCCCAATGCCCCCTTCTCCCACCCCATCTCCCACCATCTGTACAGTAAAGGGGTAATTAATGGAAATTACTGATCCAGGCGCTACATGCTGAGCAGTTGATATAATACCCCCTACCACCCGGGGGACATCAAAGCTTCCCCCACCCCTACCGCTGGAGGATCAGTAGTGGCCCCAATACATTGCTATGCCCAGCGGTCTACACTGCTGTTGACGCCCCTGTATGTATATATATATATATATATATATATATATATATATATTGGTCTATCTATA
The DNA here is from genome assembly GCF_055691185.1 of Crinia signifera. NCBI lineage: Eukaryota > Metazoa > Chordata > Amphibia > Anura > Myobatrachidae > Crinia > Crinia signifera. The sequence goes on from NC_139228.1 coordinate 56,071,442, forward strand.
ATACTTTAAATGACCCGGCATAAACTGGGTCACCTAAGTGTCCATCTCTGTGCTTTGCTCCGCCCCTCTGGAAACCCCCTTCTGAAAATCCTGCGTTTGCCACTGCTCTTTAATCTGTACGGATTTCCCCTTTCCATGTACTCACTCTTTGATGGTGTAAAATCAGCATGTCAAAATGATCTTTCTCCTGTGTACCAGGGCCAAGGAAAACTCCACAAGTAAAACGAAAAACGCGTTTCGATCTCAATTGGAGATCTTTTTCAAGGCACCTTGAAAAAGATCTCCAATTGAGATCGAAACGCGTTGGTGGTGACTTGAATAAGCAACAGCTGGACTCTTTTGGGTAACCTGACAGCACTCAGAGGGACTTCTTACGGGCCCCTGTGATCGATACCATCTGGACCCCTGAGACGCTAGTCAGCCCTGGAAGGGTAACACAGCCTGCTTTTTAATCTGATTGATTGTGAATAAAGGACCCTTTTTCGTTTTACTTGTGGAGTTTTCCTTGGCCCTGGTACACAGGAGAAATATCATTTTGACACGCTGATTTTACTATCGTTTGCACCATACGATGTGTGCGATGCAATGCGATTTCACGCCCTCCTGTCAGTCAAAACTCCAGAGGTGCCAGGACGACATAACCACAGCTACAGGAAGCGCCATTTTAAGAAGTGTGGATCGTGTCCCTGTCCCTTGTATAAAGTAAGTTCTTTTTTTTCCTTTTAAGGTCGGTTATCCTGCGCCTGGGTGGTGGGGGTCAGGTGGTTATGTGCAGGAGGTGGCGGGGGGGGGGGGGGGGGGAATCATGTGCAGGATGTGGGTGACGTGATCATGTGCAGGGGTGTTCATGATGTACAGGGGGGTATCATGTGCAGTGAGGGGTGTAATGATGCATTTTGAGTAGCCTGTCTTTTCTATTTGTTATGGAGGGTGACTAGGCTGTTTTTTAATGTTAATACAGTTATACAGGTGTAGCACATTGCAGTGTCATGTTGGTATTATTGTAATGGTGGAGCAGACTGCTGTGTCATGTTATTAATGTGAGAGTTGGTGTTTCATGTTATTTTACTGTTGAAGCTGACTCTGTTGTCATGTTTATATTGCAGATTGCCGTGTCATGTAATTGTTATTGTACTGTTGGAGCAGACTGCGGTGTCATAGCCATCCATTTTTTACAGACATTTTTTTTTTCATTATATTTTTCAGAAATGCCAGCATCAATGGACAACAAGTTTTGGGCTCGATTTATCGAGATCTACAAGGAAAACGACTGCCTCTGGAGGACCAATCACAGGGACTATCGTAATCAAGCGGAAAGGAATCAGGCATATGAAAAATTGGTTCGTTGCTGTAGAGCCCGTGACAGTGCTGCAAATATGCGAACAGTGGTGGTGAAGGAGAACAATCAAGTCCTGGAATCTCAACGTTCAGGAGCCGGGACTGATGACCTTTACACGCCGAAATTGTGGTACTATGAGCGAATGAAGTTTGTCGTTGAACAAACTCCAAGGAGAAGATCAGAGGGTACTTCTATGGATGAAGACTCTCCGGAAAGTGATTCACTTGAAGATCCGGAGAGTGCGGACATAGTAAGTTTTTGATATGACATGTTTTGTATGTAACAAACTGTAAAATGTAATGATATTATAATTTTTATTTGTATTTTTCTAGGAAGTTACCCCTGAGCCGGAAGCAGAGACTGGTCCTGTTGCGGAAGCAGTGGCTCCTCCGGAGGAGACGGTATCTGGACCTCCCCAAGGAAGCCAAGGAGGAAGCAGCCCTCCCAGACGACCAGCTCTGTTCCAAGCGGCCAAGAGCATTGTTGTAAGCATGCGGAGGAACCTCACTAAAATCCCCCGGATTATTTTAAAAATTTTGCAAACCACATTGCCGGTGAGATGCGGTCCATGGACACAGAGCAGTTCCGCATCTTTAAGCGGCTAGTACATTGCGGTATGTCACGCACAGCAGACAAAAATTTGACTGATGAGTGTGACATAACGCCATGTCCTATACGCCACAGGCCATTGCCCCCCACCGCCCAACTACCCACATCACCGCCCTATGTACATTGCATCGGGTAATCCTCCGCCTCCCCATTCTTCTTTTTATGCGCCGGGGCCCCCTATACCATCCACCACTGACACCTCTTCATTGTCTGGTGGTGTGCACTCAGCTTTGCTGAGTACATAATCCCCTACCCCAGTGGATGATGTTTTTTTAAATTAATACATTTTTTAATTTGGCTTCGTTTTTTTAATTTAATAGCTTATAAAAATGCTCTTGTTCTTCTCCTTGATTTGTTTGTTCAACGATAAATTTCTTTGCTAATTTTACCACTATTTCGGTTTGTAAAGGTCATAGTACGGTACTTCTGAACGTTGTGATGTCCGTACTTGTTGTTCTCCTTCACAAACTACTGTTCGACATTTTTGCATCTTCTTCCGAACCCATTAAAAGTTTGCAGCGCTGTTTACAAAACTCTACTGTAATGATCAATAGTTGTATGCCTGATTCCAATTTGCCTGGTTGTGATAGTCCCTTCCACAAAGGCAGTTGTTTTCCTTGTATATTTCGATAAATCGAGACCTCCCAAAAAAAAATAATTAACTTTAAGAAATGTGTCATCTCAATTATTTTAATGTTAACTGTTGTAGTAATTAGAAATGTATATAATTCTGACAATTCTTCCCTCAGGTGCTGGATGATCTGCTGTGGCCGACAGCCAGGATCCGAACTTAAAAGGTGCTACTCTCCCTCTTGGGATTCCATGACTCACATAGATGGAGAGTATAATCTGTTCCTAAATCCCCGCCACCCCCACTATCCACGCCACCCCGAAGCGAGTGCAGAGAGCCACCGAGCCCGAAGCGTGGCGAGTGCAGCGAGCCCCGCGATGGGACACGGAAGATATTTGCTTAGTGGCACCCTGCTAGGAAACAAGTACCTTCTTGGAGTAACACTCATACATATCTGGCACCCTGCTCTTCCTGATGCCATAAGTACGGAGGCTGCACCCATCTATCTTTTATGTGATTATAATGTGAAAGAGATTACAGTATGGGCCTGGCCCGATGGTTTGGATACAACTGTGATGATGGGTGGAGTGTGCGCTCTGAATGGGTCCTCATCGCTGCATGCAGTGGCCCCTAGGCTGCTTCCTGACAGTCTGTGGCCATATGGGTGTGGAAAAGTGAAAAAGGGGTGGCCACAAACAATGTTCCTGATAATGATGGGGGGGGTATCATCAGGTTTCTATGAACGCGATGGCTGCTTTCCAATGTGGATTTACTGACCTATCTGAGCAGCTACATACTCACTCCTGCCCCATCCACATCAAACCTATAACCTGGGACAACCCGGATCAAGGCTTGGTATGAATAGGTCTACTGACTTTGTGCCACCCAGCTCCAAACCAGTTTACCTGCGGTGTGAATGGCAGGGCCTACATGGGTTGTGCCACCCAGCATCTTTAAAGCATACAGAGAGCTGGGTCATGATGCCATCTCCAAGCACCAGCAGAGGGAAGACTCGTAAGGTTACAATGGAGTCTCAAGCCACCGTGGCAATGCTTGAAACCATGTTCAATAGCCCAGGTAGCCGATGCTGCAACCGTCGTTTTAGCCCCACACCTTCCCCGAAGAGCCACAAATGCCGATATTTGACTGATAGAGGGAGGAGGTGTGGAAATAAATACTTACACCCCCCCCCCCCCCCCACGCTTGTCCATTCCGGCAGCCGAGTGCAGCACACCTCCTAAGGTCCCCCTCCTTGGACCCCGGCGCATACTGCTGACATCAGCCCCAAGCCGCTGCTAAGCAACGCAGCATGTGGGGACGCTGTCCCCGGCCGCCGCACTGGACAACCTGGATAGGGTAAGGAGTTTGATCAAAATCTGCAGACAAAGAGAAATTATAAACCCTATATTATATGGGTATGAACCACTGTATTCTGATTAGTTAGCAGGGGTGCTATCCTGTCAACTAGGTATACTTGGACACAAAAAGAAGAAAAAAGTAGTTGCGGCGGATGCACTCCAAGAAGGTTGGGTTATTGCCTATTTTATGGAAGCATTTTCCAAATTATTGTTAAAAAGTGGGGAATCCTATCAAACTTTATTGAGTCATGGATTCGGGAAACACCCACTGTGATTGCGAAATTCAAGAGGTTAAAATTTAAGACATACAACATACATATACACAATTTAGTGAAAAGAATAGAAATGAGTATTCAATAGACTTTTAAAATGTAGGCAGATAGGACTGTGAGGTGTGGTGCTTACTCCTGATTGGGATTATTATGTCCAGGATATATAGAACTAGATGAAGATGTTTAATATTTCTGTTTCCCTTGTATGGTATGTGCATATATAAATAGCCTGTTATTGGCTGTAATCTGTACACATAACAAGGTGAAATATAAATCCTTGCAGGATCCCGGGGCAATTGTTATGTAATGCTGCTTTCCCACTGCCTACCCGGGTAAAGACCCGTTTTTTTTAAACGTGTCTTTACCCGGGTAATAGCCACAAAGACCCTTTCCTACTGCAGCTTTTAAACGTTAAAATAACGTTTAAAAGCAGTTTTTGTCCCATTCACACTTACCCGTGTAAACCACAAAGCAACACGTTTAAACTCTCTAGTAAACCTTGCCTGTCATTAAAAACATCACATGCACCAATCATGTTCTTAACCTTTATTATTATTTCTAAATACCGTTTAAAACCCTTTCCCATTGCCAAAAAAACGGCTCTTACACGGTAAAAACACTGCTTTTTACCCGGTTAACAAATACCGGTATTTGTTACCCGTGTAAAGCAACCTGGAGCTTTCCCACTGCAGCTCTAGCCGTTTAAAAAGGCTAAAAAAATTGCATTTTACCGTGTAAAGCCTGCAGTGGGAAAGGGGCATAAGAGAGGTGAGTGCCGGATCTCCCCAACTCCATATCCATAGGACAGTGTTACTGTCCGCCCGGATCAAGGCACCCCATTTGTTTCAACTTATTACAAATCATCCCGCAAATAACTTAAATCGGGTCATTATGGAAAGTAGCACATCTGCACTTCAACAAAAGGCTTGGTGCACAGCTACAGTGAGGCTCAAGCACAGAGCATCTTTTTCGACACCTCTGAAGATGATACAATGGGGGATATTTCATTGTAAGACATAGCACACCAGCTGTTACAATTGAAGAAAAGGTAAGTGAACTACCAACTTCATGGGTCCTCCCTCTCAAAGTATTTTCATCACCAATTGATCCCAAGGGGGTTCAGGGTGCACAACATGCCCACCATTGGACGGTACAACCCTGACTTCTGTGCAAAATGGGTGGGAATACTAAATAAATGCAGCAATGATCTTATGCTGTTAGTCATCGAGGAGTCAGCACGAGAACTCCAGGTAGTAAAGGAGAAAGTGTGGACCATGGAAACCACCTTTGATATTCCCCAGATTAGAATCGACAATCCTGAGTGGCAAGCAGATTTATTGCTCAAAATTGATACATACAAAAAAAGAGCTTTTGAAGTTCAAAGCAAACAAGTACAAAATAGTTACCAGGGACTACAAAGAGAACAAGGTGTATCGCTGGCTGATGGGAGGGGAGCCTCAACCACAACAATACAACCGTGGTGGCAGTTCCAACTATCGGCGCAGACGGGGAAACGGCATACATGAATCACCTACTGTACGTTGAATTCGGACAGCGACTTTCGAGTCAGAGACTCCGATAAACCCTCTCAAGCCACAGATGTCCCTTTAGACCAGCCCCTGGTTCAAAAACGTGCAAGAGGTCGTCCACCCGTAGGGGGCGCCAAAACGTGAGGATTGCGATAACTCAGGGCCCTCGCCAGGAATTGATCTACAACCTCTCTGATCATGTATTAACATCATCAGAAATATCAGTCCTCAATAAAGTTCTCTCCTTTATTCCCACCAATACCCACCGAGACATACAGTGGCAAATTGATAAATACCGGTTTGAAAGAAATTTACGCTTGAAAGAACATTTTCAGGATAAGATAGATCAAAATCAACATTTGACCCGCCATCATCTAACAAATCATTGCCCACCTTGTAAAGGTTAGTCGACTCAGCAGTTATCAAACACAATGCAGCAGGTTCTGGAGTACATCCCAATCTGTCAAGAAAACAACAGGATGCCCTCAAACATCTAGCTGAATATCGCCATATTTTAATCCGCCCTGCAGATAAGGGCGGAGCAATTGTTATTGGAAAACCAACTGGGGGATCACAATACATACATCAAATTGGCTTCAGATCCAACCATACATTATAAGACTGAATTGGACCAATTACTAAATCCATGATTTTGCCATGGAAACAAGAGTTCACTACATCAAGTCCAGTGGTCCAAAGAGCTACAACTGCTCTATGGCCTATAGTGAAGTCCGATAAAACCCTCCCGTGCTTCCATTCAACAAGACCTATGGCCGGTTATACTCGAGTGAGAAATATAAAAGATCAAGTAATGCACACGGACATCACAGGCTTTGATAAAATCCAGGTCCAATCATCTACTTTCCTACAAAAACCACCTGGATGCTATAGGTGTTTAAAATGCACCACGTGCAAAAATATGGTGGTATGTCGTTCATTCAAACATCCTGTGAATGGCATTGATGTACCAATAAAACAGGTGCTTACATGTCTTATGACACATGTGGTATATCTTTTATTCTGCCCATGCCATCTACACTATGTAGGCAAGACTGTACAGACCATACGGGAACGCATGGCTCTACATAGATCAGCCATCAACAATGCCATCCGAACTAACAAGTCTGATCAACCAGTGGCCAACCTTGAAGCCAAGCATACGGTTACAGATATGAGTTTTATTCTTATAGACCAGGGGTGGGGAACCTTTTTTGTGCCAAGGGCCGTTTGTATGGTGAAAAAATCCTTTGGGGGCCAAAGGATTTTGTCCTGCTGCAGCCGTCCCATGCTCCGGTGGCTGCCACTGAATAGGATGGACAGTCTCCGGCTGCTGTTGATTAAGACGAATCTCGCGAGAACTACGGACCTATCACGAGAATTTCCCTGTACTTGAATCCCAGCAAAGCCGCTGGGCGGGTGGGAGGGCAACTCAGACTGGCTACAGGGGCCGCATACGGCCCCCGGGCCTGAGGTTCCCCACCCCTGTTATAGACCATGTCTCTAACATGCGACGAGGAGGAGATGGGGATGGTAAATTATTAAAGCTGGAATCAACATGGATTTACTGACTCCAAACCATCAAACCTAATGGATTGAATGAGCGCATCAGTTGGAATGTGTTCCTCTAAAATAGTTAATAGAGTCCATCTGTGCTTGCTACTCACCAGCATTACATAGCAGTTTGATCATTTTGTTATTTTTCACGTTTAAATTTCATTCTTAATTCTTTGTCTTTATACGTATTTCTATTTTTTATTTTATATATATATTTTTTTATTTATGCTTTCATCTTAATTTTTATTTTATTGTTTTTTCATTACCCTTTATCTTGTAATTGTCTCTAATCTTTACAATTGTCTTGTGCTATATGTATGTTTCACTGTCTTGTCCTCTGTTATCAGAGGTTAGTTACAAATCACCTCTGGGGCAGCTTTAACTTGTAATGATATCTCTACTATTGCGAATATATTCTGGGCAACCAGCACAGTTATTGATGGATATTGTACTTATATATAATGTAGCTGTAGCAGGCATCCCCAAAGTATGCTTTCTTCTAAATGTGCTACAAGTCATTCTGTCCCCTATCCAGGTTGTCCAGTGCGGCGGCCGGAGACGTCGCCCCCACACGCTGCGTTGCTTAGCAGCGGCTTGGGGCTGACGTCAGCAGTATGCGCCGGGTCCACTTCGGAGCTCAGGAGGCGTGCTGCACTCGGCTGCCGGACTAGACAAGCGGGAGGGTAAGTATATATTGTCTGTCTCCGCTGCCGTGCGGTTGTTTCATGATTTGTCAGGTTTCATGCTGTCCTGAAAACGGTGCTTGGAGCCCCGAAATGTTGACCATGTATCATGTTACCTGCTGATATGGATACTTTGTTTCACGTAAAGACTATCATACTAAGTCCCTTGGAGTGATGCTGTCTTCTTGCAATTTTGTTTATACCATTGAAGGCAACCGGGGCAATTGTTATGTAAGAGAAGTGAGTGCCGGATCTCCCCGAGTCTATATATATATATAGATGGAGCTGGCCTCGCTCTTGCAGGAGGTGGCGGAAGAATCGCCAGCCACCATCTGATCTGCGAAAGGAGAGATGCGCGCGCGTCCCCTTCCGACGGCGCTTCCCCCGGGTCCCCGCCGGCTTGCCAGTGGTCACCCGGGGTCCCCACCGCCTCCCCGTTCTCCCACCTAACCCTGTCCGTCTCCCTGAAGCGGAGACGGACAGGGTTCCGGTCGCCCCGCCGCGGGGAAACTGAGATGCGCGTGTGTGTGAGTCGCACGCGTTTCTCAGTCAGATGGAGCTCCTCGTCGCTGGTGGATCACCAGCGGAGACAATCTGGCAATTCGCCAGCAAGAGGGAGGCTGGCTCTATCTGTATGTATATATATATATATATATATATATATATATATATATATATATATATGTATATATTAAAAATACTCAAAGCCTAGCAAAACAATGGATGCATTTAAATTGCCATGGTTTCTAATGCAATAAGAGGATAATACTGATCCTCACCTCTATGGGGGAAATTCAAGTGCTTTGTGCACCGGCAGCCACTAGATGGTGCCAGAAGGAGCAGTACAAGTGATATTGAATTGCTTGGCTTTTTTTAGCACATATCGCGCACATTATGGTCGGGTTCAGCAGCACATAGCAGCTAAACCGAACCAAAGTAATGGGTGCAACACGAAGAGCCCAATTGAGCGACTTTTCATGCATTTCAGCTCACCAACCACAGAGCCATGCTGAAACAATTGAATACCACCGGTGGGTGCATGCAAGTGCGAGGACGCCACAAACATTCGAATACCGCCTCTACCATGTCTAACACGCTGTGAGTAGACATAACGGACCTGAGTCAGAGGAGCCGAGGCCGATGTCCACAGAGTTGGGCGACTTCTTGCATAAAGTACCTGATGCAACCACGGCAACAGCCATCGCAGCAGAGCGCAATCCTGAATCAGACCCAAAATCACACCGCAAGCACTGGAAAGCAGAAGCCCCATTTTGGGGTCCTGTTCACTATGAATGTCTATGAGTGAGCACGTTCCTCTTTGTCCCAGCACCTTCAGCCCCCAACAAAAGAATATATAATAAAACATAAAGATGGAAAGAGGGGGGGGGGTCACAGCAAATGTTCCCACAAAAGGCCTCTGCACTAATAATGGGATATAGTTTCTCCATTAAGTACAAGTCACACACATATACACAGCAGTTACTGTATAACCTGCATAGCATGAGCATGAGGCCGCCAATGTTCCCACTCCGCAGGGAGCCTCAGTCATAAGGGATAAATTAGTTGCGCCGTGCTCCGAGTATTGGGCATATTCTGCAGATGCAGTGACGAAGGTGAAGGTACGACGTTCAAGTCTCCTACAATCGCAGAGTTTCCTCCCATGCAGCTCAGCCACCCACCCGTCGCTGATTCATCAAAGTCGTGTTTGAGGAGAATGCAAATAATGACATGCGTTCCTCTGCTGATAATTCACCCGCTTCAAGCTGGACCAGCCTACAAACGCCACAGATGTGTACGCCGTATTTCTGTGAGAGGGAAGAAAGAAGAACAGAGGGGGCGCAGCAAGAGCTCTGCCTCCCGGGGACTCTCCCAGAGCATATATTATATATATATATATGCACCAATGGGTCACCAGGCCGGCACTCTGGAGACTTACAGCAGGTGAAATAAAGACACTACACCCCAGTCGGTGTATATATTATATATAGCAAAGGGGAGCACTACATGGATACGCACAACCGGATAGGCGCTCACTGATCCCATGGCTGTCATCAGGGCGGGATTGCTTGCACTCCACTCCTGGGCCCAGATAAAAAGGGGGCCCAGGACTGTAGTCTATAAAATACAATTTGTCATAAACAAAAGTTCACAAAGCAATATAGAAGTTAAGTGGCACGGGCCAGTGCTGCGGATGCCTGAGGTCTCACCAGGCAGGCTGGGGGATCAAGAAGGGGCCCTGCATATTTCGTCTGTGCCGGGCCCCACAATTCCTGCTGGCAGCCTTGACTGATCCCTCTCTCGAATGCCTACACAACCGGTACCTATCGCACGCATGTAATACTGGGGTGTAGATAGGAGAATGTATCTGGATCCAGCGCTCTACAGTATAGCGGAGTCTAACCCCACTGCTGTCTGATTGGGGGTTGCAGATATCGCTCAGTCTGATTGGGGGTTGGAGATATCGCTCAGTCTGATTGGGGGTTGCAGATATTGTACCGTCTGATTGGGGGTTGTAGATATCTTACCGTCCTTTCACACAGTCAGCAAATAACATTTATCAATTCACTATAAAACCAGCAGCTCTATCATATGTCATGAAAACATAAAGGATAAAGCATAAAGGAATATGCAATGTCATTTACAGGAGATGTCACAGGATCCAAACCAGTGCGATAACAAGGAGAACCTTACAGGGTCATTAGAACGTACATTATACTACAGATTATACATAAAGGGGATTGCTAGTATAGAAGCTTTGATGATTGTAGGGTTTTACAGACCTAATATTTGACAAATTCACTTTTTTTTTCAAATGAAATACATTTATTTATTTTGCATCGTAATACATATGTGTATATATACACTTACCTCTGTGCCAGCAAGTACTGTCTGACCAGGGATGTAACATATCCCATCCCATCTCCTCTTATCACATTATCCCAGAGAGCAGAATAACAGCACCCCTTCCCCAAGATGCCCCAGGGGGGGGGTGTACAATCAGTGCATGCCTACCCATATCATCTTCCCCTGCCAGTGTCAGTTACTATATAACAGACAACAGAGGCTTAGCAACCTATAGCTCCAGAGCCATCTATGATGGTGGAACTTATAGACGGGTTGCCTATATGTTACGGTACTGGGTCTACCTAAGGCAACACATATTATGTTCTCACATATAAAATTTTCAACAAATCCCCATAGAAACTTAATTATTGTCATCACATATCACTGAGTGGGAAAAAGGCAACTTTGATTTGGTTGCTGAGCGCTGAGGGCTATATTTATGGAGCAGCAGCTTTTGTGAGTGGGTAAGAGGGGGGAATTTAAAGCGTAAATACACGTTATAAAAGTTCCACTATAAATTTCCACATCTAACCAGCCAGGAAAAGCTGCCATTTCTTAAATATATCCCAGACTCCTCAGTTTAATAAGACAAAAACATTTATTTTTTTTGCACGATGCCTGCAGTTTGCAGTGTGGCCACTAGGTGTCAGGATTGCTACATAGTAAAATATACAGTGTTTTATAACAGGCCAAATTACCACCACCCATCGCTAATCCCGTATCCAAAACTACAGAACATAAAGGAGATCAGAAATATGCAGAGAAGACCGATCTAATTATACAACAAGAGTGTGAGATAGAAAGAACAAAATGAGATTTGAGGGTGTAAACTTACTGGCGTTACAGTTTATCCTGATACAGTCTAGATGGGAAAAAATAAATGAAAGATGAATTCGTATCCTTCAAGGTTACAGCTGCAGTCATCCATAAAACAGTGAGGTCCACCCTTCCGGGGACAGACACACGCAACAACAGTGGCCATTTTATATCACTAGGTGTTAGCGCAGTGGGCGGAGCATATGGAACATATCAAGTTATGAAATTAAGGTGATGGGGGTACCTTCTACAGTTACAGGGCATCACAAAAAATCTGAATAGTATACGTATGTAATGAATGTCAGACGGAGTCGGTGTCTTGGTACGTGAGGCGCTAGTTTAAAGTTTTACAAGTTTAAAGCAATCTATAAAATGGCCACGTACAAACAGCAAACCGCACGAACACAATGCTGCAGAGGGAGATTTAGGGGTAACAGTGGATTTGGGGTCTCCCTACTGCCATGTGTCACTACGTAAGATGCTGGGAGATTCGGAAGGCCCCAATCCTGCTTGTCTGGTTTCGGTTATATAGAAGTCCTTACACAATCCCTACTCACAGCTGGCCCATGAAAGGTACATTCTGTCATACCGGCGTATGGAGCTACGATAAAATCGATGGACACTTGTACATCCTTCTAATGGGAGATGTATACATCTGTATAACTAAACTGTGGTCAGCTGAAAAACGCTTATCAATGCCAGGGTCCGGATGACCCGGGGGCGTTCCTCTGTAACGCTGGTTTTCCCTGCAAAACGCGTTGGAGGTTTAGGAACAAACAGTGCACTAATGTCCTACAGTACAGTAACGAATCAGCTTCACTTTATCTGCTGTGAATAGGAAAGAATGCACCTTTAATGGGACAGGGCATTGGGGGATTGGAAGTGTTATGCAAATACGATCCCTAGCGGGGTATTCGGGCGGTCAGCTGTTTCGTGCGATTTGGTTTGCTATGTGTCGTCAACCGCAACAGAAAAGTGGGAGCAAACAGCCTCAGAGAACCAGTGAGATCAGCAAATAGCAGGGGGGGGCAGCATGGTCTGGAAACTCGAGGGGAGCGGTGGGCATTAAATATAGAGAGGCGGGGACCTTAACCAGTCACAGCAGCACAGAGGAACGAAGATCAGAACCCCGGCTTTATGGAGGATGCAAAGGGAGGGAAGGAAGACCATGGCTGGGGAGAGCTTTGAGGAGAGGATAGGGAGAGAAAAGGATCAGGAAGGAAGATGAAGGAAGATGATATTACAGATGATATACAGAGGGTCCCCACCCAATGCATTGTGGATGATCTCCACAGGACACCAGAGACCTGGTGACGCAGAAGAAGACATTACAATGGAACAGAGCTGGATGGTGAATGTTGGTGTCGTACGTTGGGTTCTGATCTCCTGTTACCAGATCGCACATCATAGGACTGCGTTCTGTATATCAGGTCTCCCACTAGGTGAAACAGCAAGTATGGGGGTGACAGTTGGACATTATACCACACCCCTACAAGCTGCTCAACACATTCTGTTCTCAAGGCTGTTTGCTGTACGGGCCGCAGGCTTCAGGCCTTTGAAGGGTAGTGAGTGCCATCTTTGAAAGTAACATGGCCAATGGAACAGGACTAAGAAACTTAAAAACACGGACGGACAGAAACACGGACGGACAGAAACACGGACACACCACAACACGCAAAGCACTGAAGGCAGAGACAACGAAGACCCAACGCAGTGTCCATGTGGTTATCACTTCATTGTCCGATCACCCCAAGGATTAGTAAAAGGACAGTCCACTGCCAAATTAAATAACCCCTTAATGACCATGGGCCAGCAGATGGCCTGTCCCTGAGGGAGACTGCTTTGGGTAGAGGAATAAGACAGATGAGGCAGAGGGATGAGTAAAGAAGAATAAACACAATGAGTAGCAAGGAAATGTATGACGGGAGTGGTAATGCTAAGAATCCCCATCTTGTGCCATCATTACCCATCACCCATCAACAAAGGGAAGGCGGCAACTTTCAGCCATTCCTGGCTCTTCAGATTAGCTCAAAATGGCCGCCAGGTTGAGGCCCTTATGTTTTCTTTCAAGCACTAAGTAAGGTGGGAGTGGGTGTAATGATGTACAAAATGGGGGCTTACCTCTCCAAACCCCGTCTAACCCTGTTATTGCTGGAGAGGTGGGCAGAGTACGGCCAACAAATCATTGCAGCACAGTCCCAGCTCCTGCAGCAGGTTAATGACGAGTGGTGAAGAAATGTCCAAAAACCGTATCGGTCAGTGGGCTATTTCAGGAGTTGGGGGTGGACAGGAACATGCAGCGGTGACACGGTGGACACTATTAAACAGAAAGACACAGACATGGCCCCCAAGCCCCCCACAGAGAGGAAGGACTCATACGATACCTAAGTTGACTGTGAGCTTCACTTTGCCTCCGTCCAGCTCCAGCCGCAGAGTGTCGGCAGACTCCCTGGAGGTGGTGGCCACCAGCAGCCCGTAGGCCCGCTGAGACTTAAAACGAAAAGATACATCTTCGGCTTCTGTGTGCATGACCACTGGCATGACGATCTTCATGTACATGCTACCGTCATAACTGAGGACCGAGGCCTCTGTGAGGAGAGAGCAGAGAAAATCAAGAAGTGACAGGTAGCAACATCTATGGTGTGGCCTCCACCTAGGTCTCCACCATCTCAGTCCCAGGAACAGTAAATACACACAATAATCTGCCGCATACCTGCACATCACACCTACCCATCACTGGCAACCCCAACCCATTACACCTACCTATTACTGACAACCCCCAGACCCATTACATCTACTCATCACTAACGGTACTTGTTTCCTATCTGGGCGCCCGTCGCGGGCATCGCGGGTACATTTATGTATGGCCGCGATGCGACCGACGCGATGCCCGCGATTTTCCATTGAAACCAATGTTAAACTTGGAAATCGTGTCGGTCGCGTCGCGGCCGGCCATAAATGTACCCGCGATGCCCGCGACGCGATGCTCCCGATTTCCCATAGGAATCAATGTTAAAAGCCGCGATGGACCCGATTTTACTGTTAAATGCCTCAACCCACCCGATTTGGCCATAGGAATCAATGTTAAATGGGCCACAGAGCCCATTAACCATTAAATGTCCCCCCCAATTTTTGACGCCACCCCACGATCGACGCCAACCCGAAGCGTGGCGAGCGCAGCGAGCCCGCGAGGGGCGGCGGTACGCGTCCTCCGACCTTTTCATGCCCTACTATCCACTAGGGCGTGGTGTGAGAATATAATAGTGTGGCGAGCGCAGCGAGCCACCGAGCCCGAAGCGTGGCGAGCGCAGCGAGCCCCGCGAGGGGACGCGGATACCTTCACAGTTATGCGCGTCCCCTCGCGGGCTTCACAGTGAAGGTATCCGCGTCCCCTCGCCACGCTTCGGGCTCGGTGGCTCGCTGCGCTCGCCACACTATTATATTCTCACACCACGCCCTAGTGGATAGTAGGGCATGAAAAGGTCGGAGGACGCGTACCGCCGCCCCTCGCGGGCTCGCTGCGCTCGCCACGCTTCGGGTTGGCGTCGATCGTGGGGTGGCGTCAAAAATTGGGGGGGACATTTAAGGGTTAATTTGCCCTATTTGGCCCCAAATCGGGTCCATTGAGGCATTTAACAGTAAAATCGCGGTCAATCAGGATTTTTAACATTGTTCCCTATGGGAAAATCGCGGTCATCGCGGGCATCGCGGCCATCCCAATTTACCCGCGATGACCGCGATTTTTACCCCCGATGACCGCGATTTTGATCGTGGGCGCCCAGATAGGAAACAAGTACCTCACTTACAACCCCAACCCCATCGCACCTACCCATCACTGACAATCCCAACCCATAACACCTACCTATCACTGACAATCCCAACCCATCTCACCTACCTATCCATCACTAACAACCCCAACCCATCACACCTACCTTTCACTGACAACCCCAAGTCATCTCACCTACCCATCACTGACAACACCAACCCATCTCACTGACCCATCACTGACAATTCCAACCCATCATTGACAACCCCAACCCATCACTGACAACCCCAACCCATCGCACCTACCCATCACTGACAATCCCAACCCATAACACCTACCTATCACTGACAATCCCAACCCATCTCGCCTATCCACCTCTGACAACCCCAACCCATCTCACCTACCTACCCATCACTAACAACCCCAACCCATCACACCTACCTTTCACTGACAACCTCAAGTCATCTCACCTACCCATCACTGACAACACCAACCCATCTCACTGACCCATCACTGACAATTCCAACCCATCACTGACAACCCCAACCCATCACACCTATCCATCACTGACAACCCCAACCCATCACACCTACCCATCCCTGACAACCCCAACCTTTCTCACCTACCCATCACTGACAACCCCAACCCATCTCACTGACCCATCACTGACAACCCCAACCCATATCACCTACCCATCACTGACAACCCCAACCCATAACACCTACCCATAACTGACAACCCCCAACCTTTCTCACCTACCCATCACTGACAACCCCAACCCATCACACCTACCCATCACTAACAACCCCAACCCATCTCACTGACCCATCACTAACAACCCCAACCCATCTCACTGACCCATCACTAACAACCCCAAACCATCACACGTTTGACAAAACCAGCCCATTCCCCTAACAAAACAGCAGTCATATGCCGCAGTAATATATCAGTGTTACATGCAGTAATCCCATACACATCAGTGTTATATACAACACTATGGGGGAAATTTACTAAAGGATATTTGTAAAAAATAGGTGTATTTGTATCCAGAAATACACTTATTTTTGACATTTACTATCCCGAAAATAAGGCAATTCGTATTCGTATTGATAGCACATCAATACGAATACGAATTGCCGTATTTTCGGGATAGTAAATGTCAAAAATGAGTGTATTTCTGGATACAAATACACCTATTTTTTTTTACAAATTTCCTTTAGTAAATTTCCCCCTATATCTCATATACAGCAGCACTATACAGATACAAGTCATATGCATAACATATAACGCCAGTGTTGTATACCACAATACCATAAACAGCAATGTCATGTATTCATAGAAAATACAACAATACCATAAACCGCAAATTCATATAAACATACAGTAGCAAATACAACAGTACCATATACAGTATATCCAGCTGTACCATACAGTTAGTCTTATTCGCAGTCTCATATATACAGTACTTATCATATACAGTAATACAATGTGCAGTCAAAGTAATCGTGTATACTGTATATATTAGTAAGGGGTGGCTTTTAGGTGCCACAGATGGATTTAGAACTCTGTTTAAAATTTTAATAAATACACTTCCTTCTTAAATTTAAGGGCAATAGCTATACCCTTAGTAGAAAGTAACTGACAATTCGGTACTGGTGTAGTTTCACGGCGCCAGCATGCTACTTCCGGGTTCTACGCTCGCCACAAACTATGTTAAAAAAAGTAACTTAACTCCATGCCAACATGGATAGTTCATACCTCCACTATCCATGTTGGCATGGAGTTGATTTTAAATAGCGTGGCGAGCGTAGCGAGCCACCGAGCCCGCAGCGTGGGCGAGCGAAGCGAGCCTCGCAAGGGGACTCAGACGCACGGCGCCATGCTGGCGCCGTGAAACTACACAGGTACCGACAATTCTTCAAAATAAACAAATGTAAAAATATGGGATAGTGGTTCAGCGACCAAGGTGTAAAAACAGACCATAAAAGTAGAATGTAAATTGTATAGCTATATAAAAGCAAATAAAACTAACATACTATAGGACCAGGTTCATATTGAAAATTAAGGGTGATTCCTTACCTCCGGCATACTACATTAAGGCAATTTTTTATGTCTATATATATTTTTCTGTAATTTTTTTTAGATTTGTTTATTAAATACCTATTATTATTATACATTTGAACCTGGCCTTATAGTAGGTTAGTTTTATTTTCTTTTATATAGCTATACAATTTACATCCTCCTTTTATGGTCTGTTTTTATACCTTGGTTGCTGAACCCCTATCCCATGTTTACATGTATATATACTACTAGTATTTCAGAATGGGTTGACAGGTTGAGTTTTTCTAAACACCAACATGCAGCCTATAAACTAAGGATCAACAACTTTACTGAGTGTGGTCTATCCAGTCAATAGAATCCAGTGACATCACTAAGAGTACAGCCTGTAAAGTCACTAGGAGCTAGTGACATCACTGAGTGCTGAGTGCGGCCTATCCAGTCACTAGGAGCCCATATCTCCCAACTGTTCCACATACCACGGGAACGTCGCAGATTTTGGTGACGTTCCCGCAGCCCTCCTGGCGCTGTCAGTGTCCCGCGGCAGAGATTAGGCGGCAGTTGGGAGTCCCCCCTGTCACCCAGTGAATCGACGCTGTGCGCATCTATTCTCGTAAGCAGAGGGGATTTGGGGTGGCAGATGGGATTACAGAGCTGCTAGCCGTGCCCCCACAGCGTCAGAAAACGGGGGCATGGCCTCGCAAAATGATGCCCCTTTACCGTGAGGCCACGCCCTCTAATTTTGCCGGCGCGCAAAGATGTCCCTCCCTGCATGCATTAAAAGTTGGGAGGTATGGGAGGCAGTGCCATCACTGAGAGTGCAGCCTGTCCAGTCACTAAGAAGCAGAGACATCACTGAGTGCAGCCTACACAGTCATTAGAAGCCAGTGACATCACTAAGAATGCAGCCTACCCAGTCACTAGGAGCCAGTGACAGTACTGAGAGAGCAGCCTATCCAGTCACTAGGAGCCAGTGACATCACTGAAAATGCAGCCTATCCAGTAACTGGGTGTGCAGCCGATGCACCTTTGTGTATTGCCAGTAAAAAAAGAAAGGAAATCCCAGCCCGGTGGTGGGAGGGCCTAGATGAGCAAGGAGATTATCACAAGCTATATATTAGGAGGCACACTTGTGGAGGTAACAGGGTGTGAAATGGCTGAAATGTGACTGGGAGACAGCGTATGTGGAGATAACGGGGAATGAGAGGCTTTGTGGAGAGCAGATCACACAATGCATCATGAATGTCTCATAACTATCACCATAAGCCAGCTGTGAGACCCTATCTCTAGCTCTGTGTAATCACATTCATGTCAGGACCGAGCAGTTTCCATTTTCATGCTGGATGAAATACATATCACAGGTCTGTGGTTCTGCCTATTCTAACACCCGGAGAATGATTTGTTTTCTGTAGAGACGGTTCACAATAATGCAGGTTCAGAGGGGTCACAGTCTGCTGCCTGAGATGGAGACAATTCCTTCATCATTCTCCCTGCCCTAGTATACTCTCTACCATGCCTCGCCACTTACACTCCCTACCGCACCTCCCTGCTCCTGTCCACCCCGCCTACACGGTCTACGGCACCTCTCCGCTCCTGTCCACCCCGCTTACATGGTCTAACGCACCTCCCCACTCCTGTCCACCTGGCTTACACTCTCTACCGCACTTCCCCACTCCTGTCCATCTGGCTTACACTCTCTACCGCACTTCCCCGCTCCTGTCCACTCCAGTTACACTCTCTACCGCACCTCCACGCTCCTGTCCATTCACTACCATACCTCCCCACTCCGGTCCACCCCTCTTACATGCTCTACCGCACCTACCTACCCCGCTTACACTTTCTACTGCACCTCCCTGCTCCTGCCCACCCCGCTTACACTCTCTACTGCACCTCCCTGCTGCTGCCCACCCCACTTACACTTTTTATCGGACCTCCCCGCTCCTTCCCACCCCACTTACACTCTGTACCGCACCTCCCCGCTCCTGTCTATCCCGCTTACACTCTTTACCAAACCTTCCCACTTCTGTCCACTCCACTTACATTCTCTTTCAAACCTCCTTGCTCCTCTCCCCACACACACACTTATACTCTAGGTAGAATTGGTGGCGGTTACTGCGCTTATCCCTCTGTATGTGGGGCAGCTTAACTGAGTGGTCCGTGCTCAAATTATGGGTTAAACAAATAGTAGTTGTTAAGCGCTCACCTAGGTTGTGTATTTATATGCAAGTATTTGACAAAATGCTGGTGTTTATGAGGAAAATTACTTTAAGTGTAACAGAAATTAAATGTTCTCCTGTGTATGTGAGAATGAGTGACAGAATTAGCTGATAATGTGAAATCAAAGGTGTTTTTATTTAAAGTTGCAAACAAGTGTACATAGAAAACAATTGCAATCAGGGTGGGTGATGTGAGCCTTGAATGAGCCCCTTTGGGGGAATTTGGGTGCCAGCAGGTCCCTTTTTACCATAAGCCTAGAGGGCTTATGTCTCATACAGGTGGGGGTGGTGTGTGGGCTGCCAGTAATAAGCCCTTGCGGGTGTAAGGGGTCAGCAGAACCCTTTAACCATAAACCGATGGGCTTATGTCTTATGTCGGCAGATGTGGTAGATGTGGGGCAGGGGGGTACAGGTACAGTCCAAGGTGACAACACTGTTGGTGGCTGGAGGCAAAGTCAATGGATACTTGGTGGGTTGCGCTGGGTAGCGGCGTCCCGCTCCCAGGAGTCTTACCCACGTGATCCTCTTGCAGAGTGGTACGCAGCGGTGCTGTGCTGTGGTCCCTGTCTGTCGACGCCAGTCCGAGGTGAGGGGTGCTCACCCGGCTGGCTGAGATGTGCGTGGCCGCTTGGATGGGGATGCGGCCTGCTCGGACGCGACTTCCGGGTTGGAAGGGGACGCGACGCGACTTCCTGGTTAGTCGCGATGACGTCACTGCGGGAACGAACGCTCGACTCCGGCTGGGAGGAGACTTCTTGTAGTATAACACTGGATGCTTTGAAGTGCTGTGTAATGGTGTCCAACGCGTTTCAGCCACTGTGGGCCTTTATCAAGGATGCTGTAGGTTGAGGATGGAGTGTTTATATGCTCAATGGGCGTGCCAAACGAACAGTTCATTGTTGTGATAGGTCCACGCTCTCCGCCTCTGATTGGTCATGAGTGGTTGTCACTCATGGAAGGGGAGGGGGGGGGTTGAGACGGTAGTGTGTAGCTGAAATGGGTTATTAACCCTGTGTGAGCTGGAAATTATAGCGTTTTGTCAGTATGCAGTGAATTGTTGGTGTATTGTCTGTAGATTGTGATGTGAGTGTAATAGCAGTGTTGTTATGGAGCCCTATTCTTTAGTTTAATGCGGATGTGGATGTTTCTGAGGGGTTATATTACCCTTCGGGTATTGCATGTCTGTCAGCTATGAGGGATGTGTGGGATTTTATGATACAGTAAGGTGTCATGTGTGCATAAGGTGGTAAGTAACACAGCCTTTCCTTGCATTGTGATATTATGATACAGTAAGGTGTCATGTGTGCATAAGGTGGTAAGTAACACAGCCTTTCCTTACATTGTAGGTAGACACTGGATTCACTAGCCCAGATGGCTATTGTGAAAATCTATGTTTAATCCTCTAGGGGTCAGGGTTTTGATTGTGTAAATCCAGAATAGTTCTCTTTTATTGAGGGTGTCCATGTGGTTACCTCCTCTCCAATTTTTTGGGGGGATCTCTATTCCTATGAAGAATAGGTCCTTGGGGTTGCTATTGTGTTTTGTTTTGTAGTGTAAGGAAACGCTGTGGTTCTCATATCCTATGCGAATGTTCCTGATGTGTTCGTAGATTCGTTGTTTAAGTGTGCGTGTGGTCCTACCTATGTATTCGAGACCACAGGGGCATCTGAGAAGATAGATAACCCCTGTGTGTTCACATGATGTCTGATGTGCGATTTTAAATGTTTTAGCTATGGTTGTGGATGTCCATGTTTGTATTTTCTTGGTTGTTTTTGTGGTTAAGTTTTTGCAGCCTGCACATTTTCCACAGTAATGGAAACCTGTGGTGTGGTCTAAGGTTGTTTGGGTAGATGTCTTGGGTTTTATGTGATTGTGTACCAGTCTTTTTCTGATATCAGGTGCTTTGCGATATGTCATTTTGGGTCTGTCGGGTATTGCGGGGGTGAGGTCGGGGTCTTGCTGTAGGATGTGCCAGTGTTTTTTGAGGATGTTGTGGAATTGTTTAGCTGATTTGTTGTATGTGGTGATAAATGCTACCTCATTGTTTTCTGTCTGGTTGTGTTTGGGTTTGGTTTGAAGTGTAGTGGATCTGTCGAGTGCTGTGATTTCGTTCAGGGCGGTTTTGACTATGTGCTGGTCGTACATTTTTTCATGGAATTGTTCCATGAGTTCTGTGCTTTGTGTTATGAAATCTTCTGTCTTGGAGCAATTCCTTCTGATGCGTCGGAATTGCCCCTTCGGGATGTTCTGTAACCATGGTCTGTGGTGTGCACTAGTGTAGAGTATGTAGCTGTTGACATCTACATTTTTCCTGTATGTTTTTGTGTGTATGTTGTTATTTTCAATGTATATGTCTAAGTCCAAAAATTGGACTGATGTCTTGCTGATATTGGTGGTGAAAGTGAGGTTTCTGTTGTTGGTGTTCAGGTAGTGAGTGAAGTCATTGAGTGAGTCAAATGTCCCTTTCCAAATGAAAATAATGTCGTCAATGAAACGCCGCCATAGGATCAAATTGTCCTTCCAGCTATGTCCTGTCTGTATATGGTCCTCCTCCCACTTACCCATAAACAGATTAGCATAGCTGGGTGCCACTTTTGATCCCATAGCGGTCCCGGTGGTCTGTAGGTAGTAAGTGTTATTGAACCATGTGTAGTTGTGGTGTAGGATATAGTCGATGGCGTCAATGATGAAGGTGGTCTGTTCCGGTGGGATTTCTGTGTCTCTATCTAAGAAATGTTTGGTGCTCTCTAGGCCTTGGTTGTGGTTGATGACTGTGTATAGTGACGTAACATCACTGGTGGCTATCCAGTAGTCTGATTCCCATTGAATGGTTTGTAAGTGGTTGATGATATCAGTGGTGTCTTTTATGTATGAGGGTAGTGCTTTAACATGATCCTGTAAGAAGTTGTCTGTGTATTGGGCTAAGTTAGAGGTGAGGGAGTTTATGCCTGAGATGATGGGCCTTCCTGGTGGATGTGTTTGATTTTTGTGTATCTTAGGGAGGTAGTAGAATACGGGTATGAGGGGGTGTTCCTGTTGTAGGAACATGTGTTCATGTTTGTTGATGATGCCCTTGTCTCTGCCTGTTTTAAGTAGTGTGTCAAGTTCTTTTTTAAATTGCTGTGTGGGGTCACCCTTCAGTGGTTTATAGGTGTTGATGTCATTGAGTAAGCGTTGTGCCTCTGTTGTATAGTCATGTTGGTCCAGTACCACTATGCCACCCCCTTTGTCTGCTGGTTTGATTATAAGTTGGTCATTCTTTTCCAGGGTTTTGAGTGCTTGTAGTTCTGATTTGGTCATGTTGTTGGTGTCATACTTGTTTGGTTTGTCCTTCATGTTGTCAAGGTCTCTAGCCACTAGGGTCTCAAAGGTCTTGATGTGGTGTGATTTCATGTGAGTGGGGTAGAAGGTGGATTTAGGTCTGAGTGGTGTGTGTTTATATTTGTCGACTGAGTCTGCATGGTTTCTGACTATGGGGTTGGAGTTGAAGTATTTTTTCAATGTGAGTTTCCTAGTGAAGGATTGTAGGTCACAGTATATGTCGAATTTGTTTGGTTTGTTTGTTGGTGCGAATTTGAGTCCTTTTGAAAGTACTTTTTCCTGTAGTTGTGTGAGAGGTGTGCTGCTTAAGTTGAAGATGGCTGTATTATCAGTGTGGCCGTTGTTGGGTTTCTCTATGTCTGTTCTGGTGTGTGTTGTTTCTGTTTCTTTGGTGTTTTTAGAGGAGCCTCCTCTGCATCCTCTTCTGGTTTTTGTCTTTTTTTGGTGTTTTGTTCTGGATGTGTGTTCTGTTGACTGGGATTTATTAGACAGGCCAGTCTGCCTGTCTCTGTGTCCAAAAAATGTTCCCCCCATTCTGGTGGTGTGGTGGTATTGTTTGGTAATATCGCTGCTGCAGTGTTTTGGTAGTCTCTAAGTGTTGTGACCCACCCTTGGTCGAAGGACAGCCTTGCCAGGTGTTCGTATTCCGTATCGTCGTCTATCTCGTGTACTGAGAATGATGAATCACTCTCGGATTCTGAGTCAGTTGTGTTTAAACTGATGTTATTTGTCTCTGTTGGCTGGGCATTGCTGTTGGGTAAACCGTTAGTACTGTTGTCCGTGTTCACTTTTGGTTGTGTGTGCCTGGATGCTTGATGTGCGTGCAGTCGGTGCATGTATTGTTGGTAGGTGAGTCCTGTATTTCTATATAGTTTAGGTGCTGTTATGTTCTTATGCTTGTTAGGGATGTGATGTCTTTTGTTTGGGGTGTGTGGAATGAGGGTCTTACGTTTGTTGCTAGTGGGTCCTGTTGTTGATTTGATGTTTGTCTTTGAATGTGTATTGGTATGTCTGGGTTTGAGATCCCTGTGTATTTTGTGGATTTTGATTTTAATAATCTGATCCTCTTTGTTTGTTAGTCTCTGTTTTGTGATGTCTTCAATGTCTTTGTACCCTGGTTCTTTTGTGTATGGTTCTATGAGTTTGTTGGTGTTTTCTATTTGTGTATTTAGTGTGTCAAGTTCTGTGTCATGTTTCTCTATGATGAGTGTAATGAGTTTCCGTGAGCATTCGTTTAGAGTGTCATTCCATTTGGACATGAATGTTGTGTCATCAGTGCTGTGTGTCGGTGTTTTCCTGATGTGTAGACCTTTTGGTATCAGGTGGTTATTATGGTACCAGTGTAGGATGTGTCTGTCCCACCACACTCTTGTCTCTTTCTGTATCAGTGATTCTAGGAGTCTAAAGTTTTGAAAAAACTCCGATGGGGGTATGCTAGGTGTGGTGGTGTGGATTTCCTCTATGGCTTTAAGAGCCTTCTGACTTCTGGTCAGTCTAATATCAGTTATCCCCATGTATATTGGGATGGTGTGTGCGGAGTTTGGATATGAGAACCACAGCGTTTCCTTACACTACAAAACAAAACACAATAGCAACCCCAAGGACCTATTCTTCATAGGAATAGAGATCCCCCCAAAAAATTGGAGAGGAGGTAACCACATGGACACCCTCAATAAAAGAGAACTATTCTGGATTTACACAATCAAAACCCTGACCCCTAGAGGATTAAACATAGATTTTCACAATAGCCATCTGGGCTAGTGAATCCAGTGTCTACCTACAATGTAAGGAAAGGCTGTGTTACTTACCACCTTATGCACACATGACACCTTACTGTATCATAAAATCCCACACATCCCTCATAGCTGACAGACATGCAATACCCGAAGGGTAATATAACCCCTCAGAAACATCCACATCCGCATTAAACTAAAGAATAGGGCTCCATAACAACACTGCTATTACACTCACATCACAATCTACAGACAATACACCAACAATTCACTGCATACTGACAAAACGCTATAATTTCCAGCTCACACAGGGTTAATAACCCATTTCAGCTACACACTACCGTCTCAACCCCCCCCCTCCCCTTCCATGAGTGACAACCACTCATGACCAATCAGAGGCGGAGAGCGTGGACCTATCACAACAATGAACTGTTCGTTTGGCACGCCCATTGAGCATATAAACACTCCATCCTCAACCTACAGCATCCTTGATAAAGGCCCACAGTGGCTGAAACGCGTTGGACACCATTACACAGCACTTCAAAGCATCCAGTGTTATACTACAAGAAGTCTCCTCCCAGCCGGAGTCGAGCGTTCGTTCCCGCAGTGACGTCATCGCGACTAACCAGGAAGTCGCGTCGCGTCCCCTTCCAACCCGGAAGTCGCGTCCGAGCAGGCCGCATCCCCATCCAAGCGGCCACGCACATCTCAGCCAGCCGGGTGAGCACCCCTCACCTCGGACTGGCGTCGACAGACAGGGACCACAGCACAGCACCGCTGCGTACCACTCTGCAAGAGGATCACGTGGGTAAGACTCCTGGGAGCGGGACGCCGCTACCCAGCGCAACCCACCAAGTATCCATTGACTTTGCCTCCAGCCACCAACAGTGTTGTCACCTTGGACTGTACCTGTACCCCCCTGCCCCACATCTACCACATCTGCCGACATAAGACATAAGCCCATCGGTTTATGGTTAAAGGGTTCTGCTGACCCCTTACACCCGCAAGGGCTTATTACTGGCAGCCCACACACCACCCCCACCTGTATGAGACATAAGCCCTCTAGGCTTATGGTAAAAAGGGACCTGCTGGCACCCAAATTCCCCCAAAGGGGCTCATTCAAGGCTCACATCACCCACCCTGATTGCAATTGTTTTCTATGTACACTTGTTTGCAACTTTAAATAAAAACACCTTTGATTTCACATTATCAGCTAATTCTGTCACTCATTCTCACATACACAGGAGAACATTTAATTTCTGTTACACTTAAAGTAATTTTCCTCATAAACACCAGAATTTTGTCAAATACTTGCATATAAATACACAACCTAGGTGAGCGCTTAACAACTACTATTTGTTTAACACTTATACTCTACCAAACCTCCCTACTCCTGTCCAACCCGCTTACACTCTCTATCGCACCTCCCCGCTCCTGCCCACCCCAATTACACTCTCTACTGCACCTCCCCGCTTCTGTCCATCCTACTTACACTCTCTACCAAACCTTCTCACTTTTGTCCACTCCACTTACACTCTCTGCCAAACCCTGCCCCGCCCACTACTCCCAGATTATACCTTGTCCTGTATCTCACCTGCCACCAGCCCATACTTGCCTACTTTTGAAAACTAGTTTCAGGGAGATTATAGTAATGGTAATAGAATTTTGCAAGGCGCACCATTGAGGGGGCGTGTCATGCTCCACCCAAAGGGCATGTCTAGTTCCATATATAGAGACATTGTGAAAAGAGATCGTAAACGTGGCACCTAGAAGCATTGGTGTGCACTGCTACATCTGAGAGGAATCTTGTAAAATGACTTATATCCAAATGTAGATGAGCCCCAAAGCAGTTAGTAAGAGTTACTATACTTGCTAAAGTGCTGGGAAATGGTGCCATGATTCAGTGCAAATGTATCTATCACTCATTAATTTTCCCCCCAAAAAATGTAACAGTGTAATGTGGCCTAGGTGAAATGATGGAGATTGCTAAACTAATGAGGGAGAGAGGGAGATTGCTGCTGTTTCAGGGAGTCTCCTGCAGAATGCAGGAGGGTAGGCAACTATGCCCTAGCCTAACCAGTCATCATTAACAAGTGGTGACATGAGAGCAGTGCTAAACTAATGAGGGAGAGAGGGAGATAGCTGCTATTTCAGGGAGTCTCCTGCAGAATGCAGGAGGGTAGGCAACTATGCCCTAGCCTAACCAGTCGTCATTAACAAGTGGTGACATAAGAGAGCAGTACTTGTATTTATTAGGAGCTGATGACATCACAATGAATTCCCATGCAATACAGGTACTGCTATTTGGAACTGTTAAATTCAGATTATTAGCGGAACAGTGCTGTCATTACAACTGTTACACATGCATAATAGGCACAGCATGGGGGACCTTATTTACCAAGTGACGGTACCGTGGCAGTGTGCCTATAACAGGCCAGGATGCCGCCTATAATGTGTAATCAGGCTGGAGCACACAGAGCCATATGCCTACACACTGCTCTTGGCAAAGTATTAAACACACACACACAAACATAGTATCACAGAGGCCCACACAGTATCACGGACACACACAACAGTCACACACACACATGATTAGGCCCATAGTATCACAGAGGCCCACACAGTATCACACACACACACAAGATTAGGCCCATAGTATCACAGAAGCCCACACAGCATCACACAAACATAGTCACACTCACACACACACACACAAGATTAGGCCCAGAGTATCAGAGGCCGCACACAGTATCACACACACACACACACACACAGGATTAGGCCCAGAGTATCAGAGGCCGCACACAGTATCACACACACAGGATTAGGCCTATAGTATCACAGATGCGAGCACAGTATCACACACACACACACACACACACACAAGATTAGGCCCATAGTATCACAGAGGTCCACACAGCATCACGCAAACATAGTCACACTCACACACACTCACAAGATTAGGCCCAGAGTATCAGAGGCCGCACACAGTATCAATCACACACACACACACAGGATTAGGCCCATAGTATCACAGAGGCCCACAGCAGTATCACTCACACACACACACACAGGATTAGGCCCATAGTATCACAGAGGCCCGCACACAGTATCTCTAACACACACACACACACACACACAGGATTAGGCTCATAGTATCACAGAGGCCCGCACACAGCATCACACACAAAGGATTAGGCCCACACTAGTATTACAGAGGCCCGCACAGTATCACACTCACACACACGCACACACAGGATTAGGCCCATAGTATCACAGAGGCCCTCACACAGTATCACACACACACACACACACACACACACATGATTAGGCCCATACTATCACAGAGGCCCGCACAGTATCACACACACACAGGATTAGGCCCATAGTATCACAGAGGCCTGCACACAGTATCACACATAAACACACACACAAAGGATTAGGCCCATAGTATTAAAGGCACACGCACACACACACACACACACACACACACACACACACACACACACAGGATTACAGACACACACACAGAATTACAAATACAGACAGACACTAGTGAGGACAGCGGCTGTTTACAGAAGGAAGATAATCTAACCAGTATAGTAAATGTTAGCTATAGCCCTGGGACACAGCCGGGAAAGGGAGGGCTGATCACACACAGAAAGGAGGGGGGCACCATACCAGCCCACTCCAAATGTCACCAAAACATTTGCACAACACAATAAACTTAGAGGCTTTCCTGCAACAGCTGGATTTACCCATTTTCCGGCACTTTCTGCACCCGGCGAGTGTCATTCATGGACCTGGTTATGTCATAGGCACACCTGGTTATGTCATAGGCACACCTGGTTGTGTCACCTGCACACTGATGTCACACACATGAGGTTATGTCATACCTGCAACCATCAATTCCATACACTAAACTACAGTAGTTCTAACCCAGGAAACTAGTATAAGGAACAAGGTTAATCCAATCTTCATCACAAAACTGGTAAACCGTTAACCCCTTTGGTTCTAGGTTACCCAACCAGTGGTCTCTTCCTACTAAGAGATATCAGGATTACTTGTGCAACCACATTATCAGGCCCAGCTAGCAGACTCTCTGGGGCGGAGATAAATCTGATCACTGCTGTTCTGGACCTGGTGGATTTTACTCCCAGTACTGAATCCTGTCACTGGCGCTGTGCGCAGAGGAATGAAGAGACAATTACTATGATATACATCAATTTCAAGACAGTACATAGAGAAATCATTACTGATCATAGTTAAACAGCTACACATCGAGTGCTAAGCACCGATGATGCCTAGTGTACAGTGAAACGTGCCATAGTAGGTGGGGTTATGACGCAATGCAGCGCCCAGTGACGGCGAAATGCATGAGCAGGGGGTGATGCTCTATAAGCAGGCTTGTGGGTGTGCTGTGAGATGCAGCCAGGCTCGCCGTGCTGCTAGGATAACGCAGGGACGGTCGGGCAGTGCCTATGAGGATTACAGACTGTTTCTTATTCTCAGGATAAATTCCGCTGAGATTATTACAAGCGCGTGGGGTTATGCTCTTAAATCTCTAATCTTTCAATTGCTTTGTGTGCAGAGAGAGGGGCGACTGATTAACTCCACAACGCAGAGCGCTCTCTCTGCTTCTGATTAACGTTACTGGAGGCTGCGGCTCCCCAGGCAGAGGAAGGGTTAAATGGAATAAATCAGAGCACAGGGATTACAGGAAATCCCCAATTCAAGAGGTTTTGTGACTCCTAAGGGTTTAGCATGCAGAATAGGGGAGAGCGCCCCCCACTGGGTCTACAAGAGTCGCACAGAGGAGAAAGAGAGGAGTATACGGAATATGGATATAAATACTATCCTACAGGAGACGCCCATGTATAACACATGCATCCTGGCCAAGGTGATTGGTGCACCCCGGATTATATTCAGGATTTTGGCTGGCACCACTGGCATTACCCCAGGGCATAAGGGGTTAATCCTGTGCCACACAATACCCCCATTAACCAGATGAGTTCATGCTGCAGCCTTGGCTCGGCCTCCGTGTGCATCTTATCGGATTATCGTGCACATGCCCTCTGGGCTCCGGGATTAGAACGTAGAGACGCGGATGGCTGCTTGGGGAAATTCATTGGAAAATAGCTGCCCGGCTGGGTGCAGTACATCCTAACGGTATGGAAGACATCCTGGAACATGTAGGTCTTCAAGTGCATGGATGCATAGTTGTGGTGCAATAATTTGCAAGCAATTCTCCCGTCACTGCTCTCCTAGAGCCTCAGCCTGCCATACACAGATACATCACCACTTCTGTACTGTATACTGGGATATGTGACATTATATAGTACCAGTTCTGTTCTGTATACTGGGATATGTGACACTTCACAGTGTCACTTCTGTACTGCATACTGGGATATGTGATACTACACAGTACCACTTTTGTACTGCATACTGGGATATGTGATACTACACAGTACCACTTCTGTATTGTATACTGGGATATGTGACACTACACAGTACCACTTGTGTCACATATCCCAGTATACAGTAACACAACACTTCTGTACTGTATACTGGGGAATGTGACATTACATAGGACCACTTCTGTACTGTATACTGGGGAATGTGACATTACATAGGACCACTTCTGTACTGTATACTGGGATATGTGAAACTACACAGTACCACTTCTGTACTGTATACTGGGACATGGCACTACACAATACCACTTCTGTACTGTGTACTGGGACATGTGACACTACACAGTACCACTTCTGTACTGTATACTGGGGCATGTGACATTACATAGGACCACTTCTGTACTGTGTACTGGGATATGTGAAACTACACAGTACCACAGTACTGTATACTGGGACGTGGCACTACACAATACCACTTCTGTACTGTATACTGGGACATGTGAGACTACACAGTACCACTTCTGTACTGTATACTGGGATATGTGAGACTACACAGTACCACTTCTGTACTGTGTACTGGGACATGTGGCACTACACAGTACCATTTCTGTACTGTATACTGGGGCATGTGACATTACATAGGACCACTTCTGTACTGTGTACTGGGATATGCGAAACTACACAATACCACTTCTGTACTGTATACTGGGACATGTGAGACTACACAGTACCACTTCTGTACTGTGTACTTGGACATGTGACACTACACAGTAACACTTCTGTACTGTATACTGGGGCGTGGCACTACACAATACTACTTCAGTACTGTATACTGGAATATGTGAGGCTACACAGTACCATTTTTGTACTGTGTACTGGGGCATGGGACACTACATAGTGCCTCTTCTGTACGGTATACTGGGATATGTGAGACTACACAGTACCACTTCTGTACTGTATACTGGGATATGTGACACTACACCGCACCACTTCTGTACGGTATACTGGGACATGTGACACTACACCACACCACTTCTGTACTGTATACTGGGATATGTGACACTACATAGTACCACTTACAGTATGTACTGTACTGGAATATGTAAAACTACACAATACCACTTCTGTACTGTATACTGGGGCATGTGACATTACATAGTACCACTTCTGTACTGTATACTGGGGCATGTGGCATTAAACAGGACCACTTCTGTACTGTATACTGGGATATGTGAGGCTACACAGTACCATTTCTGTACTGTATACTGGGGCATGTGGCATTAAACAGGACCACTTCTGTACTGTATACTGGGATATGTGACACTAGACAATACCACTTCTGTACTGTATACTGGGATATGGGACACTACATACAGTAGTGCCTCTTCTGTACGGTATACTGGGATATGTGAGACTACACAGTACCACTTCTGTACTGTATACTGGGATATGTGACACTACACCGCACCACTTCTGTACGGTATACTGGGACATGTGACACTACACCACACCACTTCTGTACGGTATACTGGGATATGTGACACTACATAGTACCACTTATGTACTGTACTGGAATATGTGAAACTATACAATACCACTTCTGTACTGTATACTGGGGCATGTGACATTACATAGTACCACTTCTGTATTGTATACTGGGATATGTGACACTACACAGTACCACTTCTGTACGGTATACTGGGGCATGTGACACTACACCACACCACACCACTTCTGTACGGTATACTGGGATATGTGACACTACACCGCACCACTTCTGTACGGTATACTGGGACATGTGACACTACACAGTAGCACTTCTGTACTGTATACTGCTACACACCATAGCCATCCCTGCTATACACCATAGCCTACCACAAATCAGCAGCAATTACACTTACGCCGCCCCGTACACACGGTGCGATTTTGACTAACTGAACATTTTTCAGCCACATTCAATGTCGATTTGATCCCAATTCGCGCTCCCGTTTAGTGGAAACAGCATAGAAAAATAGACTGTGCAGGCAAGACTATATAGTCCAAATCAAATGGTTTTTGATTGCCGTGCGATTCGATTCCGATCTAATCAGGATCACATCACAAAGCAAAGGAGATTAAATCATGGAGGTGACTATTCATGCTCCCTCGCCGAGGCTCTTCCCTCTGTGGTCGGGGGGTTGGTCTCCAGCAACTATAGTAGTGGGGGATTTCTATGGCTTTGGCATGGGTATTACATATCTGTAAGGATACACTCGTACAGCCAGGCAGTATACATAATACACAACTCCCATACTGTATGTATCCTCTCTATACATGTACAGTAACATACACAGGTCAGTATGGGAAAGTGACCTCAGAGCCGTTCACTTAACAGGACAGCTGATGTACCCCTAATAATGAAGGCCATCACATCCTCACATGCCACGGAGGGACCTCAACATCAATGGCTATAGAAGGGGCAAGGACGTACTGCAGACACAATAATAACGCAGATCCCATACTGTTACACTGAATAATATATACACATATATAAACATACAATATGGAAGTGGCTATATAAACAGAAGTTCCGGATGGGACAGTGATCAGATTTAATCTTTAGTCTCTAGGTATTTACGAGCACCCACCTCTTTCACACGTTCTTCCCCAGTGCCCAGTGCCAGTGCAGTCGCACACAAACCGGTTCCAGCCATCTCTGCAGGCAGCGTTGTTCTTACAGGGGTAACTATCGCACTGTTTGCCGCTCATCCGCGAACAGGAGGACTTCACACCTGCCGCATTCTGCGCCTCTGCCAGCTGCCGAATATTCTTACTGCGCCCGTCAATGAACAGGTCACGTATGCACCCCACGTAGCCATAATTCAACATGGCGGTCCACAGCTCAGTGGGCAGTATGAGTCCGGCGCGGTTTTCTGGAAGGCCCCCTAAATACATGTCCCCTTCTAAGTCCAGGATCTCACTTTCTCCGCTGGCGATGAACGGACTGCGTTTGCTGTTTACAGAGATGGTTCCTGTGAGAAAGGAAACAGAAAGATAATGAATACAAAAATCATCCAACCACTGTAACAAGAACTATAGGGCCGGGTACAGGGCTGGGCCAAAGCAAAAGAGAGCACGCAACTTTGGCCCGTTGGTAAACACCTGCAGCGCTGGGGCAGCTATAAAAGGCGAGGACAGATTTGGGTTACCAGTGTATCGGCTTACACCGCCAGAGTCAGACATGGGGGAGAATCGGTATTGGCGCACATTACATGCACTGATATCACATCTATCCCTCAGATCCAAATGCAGTGTAAGAATAACACTGTCCAGCGTGCGTGTGTGGGCTACATGCAAAAGCAGCCAGTATTTACCCTGCATGCAAAATAATAAACATATTTGCTACCCATGCATTGCAACATGGGTTGTCTAGATGCAAAATTACTGGCTACTTTTTTAATATACTCCCTCCTCAGAACCACGCACATGGGCCCTTATACAGATCTGATCGCAGTGCAAATTTGTTCTCAAAATGGGCAAAACCATGTGCACTGCAGGTGGGGCAGATGTAACATGTGCAGAGAGAGTTACATTTGGGTGGGGTGTGTCGAAACTGAAATCTATATTGCAGTGTAAAAATAATGCAGCCAGTATTTACCCTGCACAGAAACAAAATAACTGACACAAATATAACTCTCTTTATACATGTTACATCTGCCCCAACTACAGTGCACATGGTTTGGCCCACTTTTGAAAACAAATTTATACTGCGATCAGATCTGAATAAGGGCCGTAATACAAAGGTGCTCTATGATGTAAGAACTACAGCACACGGACAGTACCTGGGAGAGACGTGGAGGGCACACTGATTGTATAACAGAGCAGTGTTTGTGCGGAGCTGCAAGTAATACTTAGCCTCTTGCCCAAACATTTCGGACATCCCCCTTCCGATTGGTGCAATTAGTGTTAATGAGTTAATTGCAGCCAGCGCTTTTATTGTTACTGGTGGGGAGAAACCGCTGCGGGTTACAGGGCCTCAGTCCATTATCTCTCAGAACAATGTGCACTATAGACCTCCGATAATATGACGGTCACCAGACCCCACCCAGACCGATGGAAATGAACCCTGAGCCTTGAACTCTGCTTTGATCATTTATCTCCCTCTGCCCCAGGTCCATAACTCCAGCCATATATTATATGAAATCAGGGGTGTATGTGGTCAATTCAGGGCTGAAATGATACAATGAGCGCTGCTAGATTGAAAACTCTTCCCAGCGGAGGGTGTTTGCACCAGGCGCCTCTGATATTTGCTGCAGTTGGGGAGATGGTTTATGGGGTACCCATACAAAACCCTCAAGGAGGGGGATACTGCTCGGGGGCATCTATCGTTGTATAATGCAGTATAAGTGTAACCTCTTTGGGGTATTTACAGACCCGTGTTGTGCAGGGATAATTCAATCAATCTTAATGACTGAGAGGCAGCGATCTCCGCACATCTGAAATGTCAAGAGCGTTTTCATTATAAAGGTTAATACAACAGGGACGGTGTATGAATCCGGAGAGCTCATCTCTCCGCTGCTTGATCAAACTAAGAGGGGCAGCTAGGCCGCTCTCCACGTGGACTCCGTACAGCGTACAAACCCGTGCCTGGCTCCTGCACCAGACAGGTACATATTGATCTGACTTCTCAAGTTGCTGTCTTTAGATATGCTAGTACTGCACAAATATAACACAATGATACACACACGACACCCTGCGAGCACTGACCCTCCACAATGTTAACTCTCTTCGTGTAATGGTGGTGGGGTCAGATAATGGGGGCAAGAAGAGGACCTGCTGGGTGGTCTGAAAGCTGTGACAGGTATGTGGTCACTGAGTTCAATTTGCATGAAACCAGTCACTGACAATGCTGGAACAGGTTAGATTGTCAGCTCTGTGGGCAGGAACTATACATTGGACTGGGCATATTATGGAGTTGTTACTAACTGCAAAATAATTTTCTACTTTTAAGATCTACTAGCTGAAGTGCCCGTTTTATACAGGGAAAAGGTTTGCTGGGTGGCTTCAAATAACGGTCACAGTTTGCAAATCACACAGAATGTCACATGTTCCAGGTCACATGGCAGGTGCACAGGGAGAGTTCACCAAATTTTCCAGAGCACAATGGTGATGCATTGTAAATGGCAGGTGGACGTTTTGCCACATAAATCTGAAACAAAGCAACCTATTACAGCACCAATATAATTCTGCAAATCTACGGACAAAGGGCTTAATTCTGACCATTAGAAAATCTCCAAAAATCATGGCGATGACATAATGGGGCAGTGGACCACAGAGGAGGTAGGCCAGAGGGTTTCCTGGGAGCAGTCCCGAAAATGCAGTCATGTCCAGGCGAGCGATTCAATGTGTAGCAAATTGCTTGCACTATAGCAATGTGCCCACATAATTGCCCTGGCCCTGTACTAGGCGGCCCCCCCGAAGACAACCACTGCCAGTTGCTCATTCAACGACATCATAGAAATATGTTACTCATAAAAAGTGTGTCCATTAATGGAAAAAAAAATAACTACCTGTAGCATAATATATAATTTTATGGGTACCTGGAATCCAACATAGCGAAACATGTACCTGATCTGCCGTCGCGCTGGATATCTACGTGGCACCACTCCCCGTCGTTTGCCTTTTTGCTGGTGGCTTTCACCTTGATGGTCCCTGAGCCCATGTCCAGTAGCAGGTAGAGATTGCCATCCAACAACTCCACTGCAAAGAAGTCTACCTTTGTGTTCTTCTGGCTCCTAATGTCCTTTCTATCCTGTGGCTTCCCGTGGGTAAAGAGGATGAGGCCATTGGGCTCCGTGGTTCGGAAATCAAAGGAAATGGAGCCCATCCTCTTGGTGTTCCATTTGGGGAGACTGATGTAGGCCTCTGGACTCTCAAAGCTGATGGGGTCCAGAGTGGCCACATTCTCACATTTGAAGACCACATCACCGTAGATCTTCATTTTGGTGTCTCCAATCCTCGCTAAGCGAGAAAGCTCCAGACGGATGTCATTGTTCTTATATACAACCTGCCATGCAAAGAAATACGTTGGAATTTTGGACTTCTTAGAAGTTAAACATTATACAATATCATATGGTATCTACAGGGAACTGAAAGTGTGGCTGTGATTAAGTCCAGGCCATTGGGGAAATGCTTCATACCATTAGTGGCAGTGGTGGGTTCTCAGAAGACACCTGGACCGGTGCACAGATGATACCATCTTAGCCAGCAGATGGTATAGAGGTGACACTAATAGAGAACTTTCCTTATAATTACAGGATATAACATTTAACTAATGTAAATGACAAATAGTTGGCCATAAAACATGGTTACAATGTAATTTTCAAACAATTAAAGACAGATATAATATAATAACATAATACAGCCAAAAGAAGAATAGCAGAGAGAGAAATAAATATATTTTGATAGAAAGTAGAAAGGACACAGGGATGAAATAGAGAAACAGGAAGTCAAGTCGGCCATTTTGTAGGGAGCTCTCCAGGATACTAGAACAGCCTCCCATATTTCCTTATTGATGCAAACGATCTGTGGGCTCGGTGATGCAATCATGATAAATCACATCAATTTGACCGCTCCTCCCCCTTTGACAATGCCGCTCATCGTGGCACAGTAAAGTTGGGATTGTTGCCACGGCGAAACGCACCGGTCACAGCCTCCACCTGGACACCCTCACAGAGAGCGACATTAATCTCATGACTTCTCGGAGCTCCTGTACTTGAGTGCAAGGTGCCTTCTACCACCTAAATTTCCATTATAACAACAGGTATGGTTTGCAAAATGGCTGCCTGCCAGGAAGAAGACGACAGATGCAAGATGGAGGGAGCTCATCATCGAAAACGCTTTCAAGCTCTGTGTAGAGTATTACCATAACCTTATAACTTGTATTTCTTGAATTTACTGAAAAGGAGGATCGGGACAAAACCGCTAAATATAATCCCATATATAACAACCCATTTTTTATGGTTGTATACATTTCTAGAACTAATTATATTGCGCGCATTGCTAAAAATATTTGGAAAAAAAAATAACCAGTTCTCCTTTAAAAAACACAGCGGCGGAGCAGACGGGGGTTAAACACGGGAGGAATACGAGACAGAAGAAAAAAAACACATAAAAATACCCATTATTCTAAACCCTGCAGGTGTCAGCAATCCAAAAACATGTATTGCAATTAGCAGAATTAAAACAGATTTAAATAGCTGCTGAAGGCAGATGTGGCTGGTGCTGCGGGCGGGTGTAATATAAAGTTATAGCACATGCAGCTATTAATCATATGCTCACAGGCGAAATGTGCCCCGACACAGTCTAACAGCCACGTACACCGTGGTCACCGCAGTGACCCAATAACCCAGAACCAGGGACTTGAGCCCAATTCTGCAGCAGATCAGTACGGGAGTGTGGATGCCAGTGACACTTGTCGGGTGAAGGCGGAAAGGAACAAACGTTTTCTAGCACATTGCACATGTGTGATATAAGCGCAGTGATGTAATCATTCATCCTCCCGACCACCATAAAGTCTCTGTTATTTCACTGTGGGCTAATACCTACAACCAGAATGATGGCGTGTCGCCCTGGACTGGTGCTGCACCAAGAAGTCCTCTATGTCCTAGACTATCCAGATGTATCAACACAACATCCGTATATTAACAATGACTAAGACTATACACACAGACCGATGTGACACACTGGCTTACTTCTGTTATTGTAGCAATAGCCTGCGCTGACCCCATGGTTGCGTTGGGTAGCTGTGAGCGCTGAGGGTCTGCCAGGCTATTGCTACAGCCCTGCTGGGACCTGCAGATACTTCTCTGCGGTCCCAGCACACATGCCCCAATTGAAAATGTCCCACCCAAAATGGCCACCACCTCAGAAAAGACAATTATTAAGGATGCAAGAGGAGGAGGTGGCCATTTTTGGAGTGACATTTTTAATGGCTTCAGAAGTGACAGACCCAGTGGTGTTGGCTACCAGAGGAGAGGAGGAGGGAGGGCCAGAAGGATCACCTGACAATGAGCAGTATGAAAATTTTCCGGCAGGAGGGGGACCATAATTATAGTTATACCACTGGATACTTCATCCCAGTACCCCCAATGACCGAGACTATCCTGATACACTGGACTCAAACCCTTAGAAATTTTGGGGACCTCCCTGATGATGAGGTTACCTGGACACGGTGGGTAAGCCCATAATCTTGGCCAAGATCGATTTTATTAAATAATGTTTGAATAGTGCACCTCCGTTATTTCTCTTTGTGTGTGGCACTAGAAGTCTCTACTATCTTACCCAACAAAACGTGGGACTGGCCACGGTAATCGAGAAGGTCACTTACCTCTTTCAAACAGCCCATAAAGTTGTTGCTGACAGGGGACCCTGGTAGGTCGGCCGTGCTGGGGCTCCCCCCTACATAGAAGAAATCATCAGATCCCAACATGGTGTAATCCTCTTGCGTATAACCAGTTGTGGTCAGGATCCCATCCACCGATATGGTCACCTTATGGGGAAAAAGCAACATAACGTAATTCCCGACAGTGCTTTACACAGAGGGGGGCTCGAGATTCTCCTCTGGACTTGGTGGTCATAGTAAAAGCAATTCTTCTATCACCATGTAGCCTGGTTCTAGATGACCATTCACATCGTCCTCCCAAGCTGGAGAGACCGAACAGCAATTCCAGGACCCTCCGGGACAGCCCTATCAATCCACATAACAATGTAGCATTTCATGTTCACCTTGAGAACATCATCCCCTGAAGAGGAACATGCTGCTTCAGTGATCCCTCAGATACCAATACTTACCGCACATAACATAGTTAGAGCTACAGGAGCTCCCCAGCTCTTATGAGCACCATCAACATCAAAGGATATTTAATATTATTCCTGATCGTACGTGACAGAATACAGCATGTGCACCCCCCAGGGGTCTCTCCAGAATATGAAATGCTGTGTCACACGTATGTATGTGGCCAGCTGAACACGTGACCATTGCTTTCAAATTTTACGGTCAATGTTTTGACAAAAAAAAAAAAGTGATGCCACATGTAGCAGCCAGGAAAGATCGTTAAGGTTTACCAATAAGACCCAAAAGGTACCAGAGTTCCTCAATAGCTTAACTGTCCTGAAAAGTGACCACATCCTCCTATATTAATTTGGTGACATGTGCATGTATTTCTTGGAGGAC
This sequence comes from Crinia signifera, assembly GCF_055691185.1. Taxonomy (NCBI): domain Eukaryota; kingdom Metazoa; phylum Chordata; class Amphibia; order Anura; family Myobatrachidae; genus Crinia; species Crinia signifera. The sequence continues at coordinate 56,110,739 of NC_139228.1, forward strand.
AGTGTATTCCTTCTTGACAATGTTCTTGGACAACAGATGTGATAGTGATCAGGAGATGTACAGGATAAGGAGACATGTAATCTTAGGACGGGATCCCACTATTATGGAGACAACCTATCCTAATGAAGAAGGGTGGGTAAGCAATGTGGCACGAACCCTCAGATTTACCAACGTGTAGAACAGAAGAGCCTAATCCTGAAAGGTCTATGAGTGTATCTGCTGACCTAGGATGATTGTGTATTCTTCATAGTCTATATCCCAACAACAAAAGATTAGAACATCAAGGAGGCTTCACGTGTTCAGGTGCTCACATCAACCATCCCCACTACTGGGTCCAAAAAGTTTAAACCCTTCACTGGCGGAGGGGAAATGGTTGAAAGTTTTATTGACATGTTCATAGGTCTCACAGACATCCACAGCAAGCCTTTATTAGACCACCTCAGTCATATTCACAGCCCACCACCAACAATATGTCCCGCCACACCCAAAAAAAGCTATGAAGATATAGAAAACTACATCTATCTTTATTGCTGAACCCAACTGAGTCCACCAGCAATAAAGGGATAGTAAGGATGGGAAATCAAGGTGCACACACAGAGCATGGGAAAGTCTCCTCATTCCAACCCAAACCAGAGATAAAGAAGAGCTGCCCAAACACACATCACTGGAAGATCTCACCCCAAGTATTACCCCTGCCACATCTCCTAAGCCATCCAACCAGGTGATGACACGTGATGGGGATGAGTTATCAGGTTAGTCTGTTAGAGGGGAAGGGATGAGATGATGGGGGAGGCTGGAGTGCTGATTGGCTGAGGATTTAGGCATATGGTTTGAAGCAGAGTAATGAGAGTAAATATGGTTTAAGTGTTACATTCTATTCCTCCATCCTCCTGTTCCGTCTGGCCCTTAATACGGAAAAAAGTTGTACCTTGGGCCATAACTCAGATACCTCCAAAGATCAGAACCTTGACCATATCAGGGAATCAGTCTCCATCATGACTATAGAACAAGCTATTCATCTTTATTTACTAAGAAAGTAATTGGTTGTATTTTATACTGTATGCCAAACAACTGGCGCTAAAAATTTAGATCCAAATGGCCAATAATAAACTTACTCTAGGACTTTTCTCTACGACAGTGACAGTCCGCCTGGAGGGAGCTCACCAATCAGTAGACTGCTGTTGTTTCTGTCTCCTACGTTCTCTATTGCTTCTCAGAGACCTCCTAACATTGAATTCATGTTTGATTCCCCGCTCATAATAATAATTGAAACACCTTGGTGTCTAGTCTAGTGGAAAGTGGTGGGCATCCGGATGATACATCGATAGTGTCTAGATAGACAATAGGTCAACATCAAAAGGTCAACATTAGTAAAAGTTTAACATGGACAAGGTGGACATTGTCAAAACCTCGACATGCACAAGGCTGACCGTGACAAAAGGTCAACGTGCCTATGGTCAACACAGGAGTTTTTCTTGATTTTTAAAATGTTTTGGACTTTTTCCTACTTTAGCATCCACGTGAATGATAACAGTAAGCATGACGAGGGTACGAGCTACACTAAGGGGGTATTCAATCTCCTGCAGCCATCTCCCGATGGGGGAGATGGCTACGGGGCCCTATTTATAGGGTATCTCGGCAGAACAAGCCTGACTTCACAAGCAGTCGGGCTCTTTCTGCCAAGAATGGCCGGGAAGTGACGAGCTCCCAGCTGCAGATCGCCTCTTCCCGGCTGCAGCTCGTGGCCACGCCCCCTTCTCATCCCACTGCAGACGGGACATTGAATCCCGCCTGCTTGTTCTCAGTCGAGCAGACCAGGAACGGGACACTGTCACAGCTGTCGGGCCAGCTCGACAGCCGTAGCCCATGATTGAATACCCCCCCTAAGTGGGGGGCTGTGTGCTCAGGTGTCAACATTGACACCAAAAACCCGGAAAAACTTATGTCGACTTTTTCCATGTAGACCTTGTGCATGTTGATCTATTAGTGTAGACCTAATGACTGTCTATCTGTCCAGCTGTTTTTCAACTACGTATCCTAGCATCCCCTACAACAGTTTTAGCATGGCCAGTGTACTTCAACAACAGCTAGAGGGCCAAAGGTTCCCCATCCCTGACCTAGACACTGAAGACCAGGTCTGGCCAACCTGTGGCTGTCTAATCATCCCAGCTTGCACTGCCACTGTTATTTTTCCAGTAGACATACTGTCTAAAACTGGTACAGCATGCTGGGATATGTAGTTTTCCAACAGCTGGAGAATAACAGTTTGGCCAGGCCTGCTGTAGACCTTTTAATCTAGAACCATAGTGAGAGGGGTTAAGTCAGGGCCAGAGGTTCAAAAATAAAGAGTGTGAGCGGGCAATGGAGGACAACCCCAAGGGAAAAAAAATTTGTGCACCAGCATTCCAGCCTTCCAGAGAACATGTAGACACAACGGCATGCAGAGTGGGAAAAGAAAGCTCTTGGGTGGGGGAAATCACCCCAGACCACCACTCGTTTTTACAGGAGTTCGAGACCTATCCTAGGCCTCAGAACCGCCAGACATGGCCACAAATAAATAGATGGGGACTGAAAAAACAAATGTCATGAAGTGGCGGACACAGATAGCTGTGCCGGAGTGACTGAACATGAAATGCCAGGGGAAGGGGGGCATATACATAATATATATCAGTCGTGTATCTATACCCACGTATAGCACAGACAGAATATTTATTTATTCCATGGCGGACGGGGGGAGGGGGATCAGAGGAAACACTGAATATGCCAAGAAAAAGATAGAAAGGAAAAAACCACACCGCAAATCCAGCAAATTAATTAAGACAAATAAGAATGATATCTACCAGACAATGTAGTTTGTTTACCATAGCGTGTCCAATGCCTGAGTGCTTTGCGGAAAAGTGGGGAAAAAAGCAAATTGAATAACTGTGAACAGGAGGGTTGTCAAATCCAAAACGGAAAATAAATTCAAAATAAAAGAGAACAGATAAAGGTGATCAGTTAGAGGGTGTTAGTACACTCTGGAAAGGAGCCGGTTAGTAGCAATGAAACATTACATGAATGATTTGGGGTTATAGTTTCAAAAAATAAACTCCATTCTCTGCCCCCCACACCGCTCTCGCTCCCCCTCTCACACACAGAGTCGTTCCTCCTGACACACCCATGTGCTCCCTTACGTGGCATACTTACGTCCCCCTGGCCTGTGAGCGGTGCTTTGCCAATTTGAGTCACCGCAACACAGAGATTCTCCGTCATCAGCGCAGGATAAGAAAAACACAGCGTCAATTCCCCCCACCCCACCTCGATACGGGCGTGATGTTATAAACCCACAAATAGTTATATCGTCTACAATCGTCTCTTAAATAACCTTACGGATGTTTTTGTAGCAGGTATGTTGTGGACAGCGCTGCATAAGTATCAGGATGAGCGTGTCTGCGGATACATGTTTGTATGCTGGCCACAGGGACTAGTCACTCAGGAGCCCCTGTGTTAGGGCTGGCAGAGCGATGCTCCCTTATCTGGTCGGAACAAGCGATTGGACAATCAGATGGAGCCGCCTAGTTCCAGACTTATTCCCGGAGCGGATGTCTGCTCCCCGTGATGCTGAGCTCGCTGCGGATTATCTGGATTCCTGCCGCCTGTGTCTGTGTTGTCGTATAAACATGTATTTTATCTGATAGAGAAGTGAATGCGAGTCTAGTCTGCTGTATTCAATAAGCTGTGTGCAAATAATGTATAAAAATATAAAGCATCAACCATTGTGTTAAACACAACCTATGTAGGTTTTACACAATTACCGGCATGGCGGAGTCGGTTGTTATCTCAACGGTGGAAACGCCACTTTGTGTCGCAGCTCTAGAACTCGTGAAACCAACACAGCGCATTTATTTTTATATATATGAGCCATTTGTAATCCTGCAACACTAGACTCCCCCCCCCTCCTCCTCCTAAGATTGTCACACCCACCTGAAGGAGGCGCCAAAGGCGTAACGCTCTTACCTGGCGCAGGTTCCGAGTCACCTTCACGTCATGCCATTCGTTGTCATTGAACTTGTCGTTGGCTGGCTCCACTATGGCCTCAAAGGCCCCGGAGCCCAGATTGATGACCAGGGAGACCGCACCGCCCTTCAGCGCCAGGTTGACATAGTCTGCGGATTTGCCGGTGTGGAGGATGAGCCCATTTCTCTGCCGGGTTTTGAAGGACAAGGTGATTTCATCGCTGCTGCTCTGGATTGGGTTCTGGGACAGGTCGTAGCACAAATATTCGGAGCCGCGGAACGTGGCCACATTTTCCTCTCTTGCTGCAGGGGAAGGAAGAGAGATGCTTTGTAAGAGGACAATAATGATGAGTTGGCGCCATCATGGAAGTAATACACCACCTGAGGACTGTGTCCATCACTTTCCGGGCTGCAGTACAGCAATGATCGCTAGCATATAATGGCTTGCTATCGGCAACAGCAGCACAACAAATCATTTCTGGAAGCCTTAGTAACTCTAATCCCCCATGCGGAGCCTTTATGCCAAGGTCAGCGCAGGCAGGGTTAACAACAGACATTTTATTTCCAGCAGAGATGTAACATGTTATATGGAAGCATGTGATCTGTGTACTCTATATACCAGTAACTAGGTTATTATAGGGTGACCTGAGAACCCCAATACTGCTGCTGCTATCTTCTGCCTGAAGCCCCATTTCTCAGTGACAAATGTCCTGTATTTTGATTGGATGGCACCAGGCACAGGGCCTGATTCATGGCGCCAGTAACTCTACTCTTGCGGGCAGCCTGCATAGCCGTTGGGCAACCCCTGAAGATTCCTATGGTTCCGCCGGGCATCTATACTGGGCGCCAGCTTCCCTCTAAATGATTAGCAAGTCTGTAACCTAGAAAGACGCACCTGCATAGGCACATGTGTACCAACCCGAATCAGACCCACAGCTCATTGTATTGGGTATGGGTCATTGGGTTGAACACTGAAGGTAGACATGGCTTTAGTCGACACATCAAATAGGTCAACATGGCTAAGGTCGACAGGGTTGGAACGTCAACACAAGCATTAGGTCGACAATAACTAGGTCAACAGTCAAAAGGTCAAGGTGGGTTTTTTCACTTTTTTGGTCCTAATGTTGACATAGTTGAAATGGACACCGTCAAAGTGTACCGCTGCACTTGCTATGCTTTGGGCATGGTGCCTAGTGGATCATAGGGCATGAAATACCACCTGTCGGCACATGTCGGATCACAAAAAAAGGAGAAAAGCCCATGTCGACCAAGACATTGTCAACCTAATGCTTATGTCGACCGTAGCCGTGTCAACCTATTTCATGTGTCGAGCTAAGCCATGTCAAACCTTCAGTGGTTGAGCCAATGCATGTCGAACTCATATGTGTCGACCTTACAGTTGTATCCACTACTAACTCCAAAGGACATACCTGCGACTTACAAGTTACAAGCAGATCGGGGAAGATGTATCAAACATTACAGAGGGATAAATAGAGTATACCGTTAAAAGCTGGTTGGTTGCTACTGGAAACATCTCCACTGTCTATAAGGTTCCATACATCTCCCGTATATACTGCTGATGGCCAGTTTAGTAAGCTGTGTGCTGTAAATGAATATGCAATTGTAGCTAATCCTCCTTCTATCCATAGTAATTTCTAATCTCCCATCCCGCGGCCGGTCGCACTTTCCAGCACTCACAAAGTAACCGCAGACTTTACATGAGAAACGGTCAGAGATGCATTTTGGGGTTCCAGATGTGTCTCATTGCATTATTGGGCTGATTCAGTTGTAACAGTAAAACAATAGGGGGCATCACGCCAGCCCCCTGCATTACTGATCCGAGCTGCATCCTGGAACGCAGTACTGGTTCATCTGCGACACCATTGGCTGACTGTGCGACCCCGTGGTCTGATGATTTGATAATAATCGCCCTGCCATAGAGGCCAGGAAAACTCCATCCTTTGTCGATCACTGGACCCGTCTGCACACGTGGTACTTTTTAGTACCGCTTATACAGTGCATGCCACATGTTAGTACCCCTTACACATTATGCTATGCAGCAGTGTCTATTACACATTGTCACAACTGCATCTGAATTAACCCCTTATATTTTGTGTGTGTCTCTAACATAACATAAAATAATGTATATTACTCCATGACCACACCCGCGCACACGCAGCACAGGAATCTCACGCCATCCACCACAGTCCCAGTTATTCATTCCCCCGGCCTCAGACATCCCATACTCCTGTAAAGTGCACGTTGATGGCTCCCTGACACAATGCCAGGAGCTGCGGCTCCGTCTACTCCTGTTACAGAGTGAGATTATATCACAGAGTCCCATGGGAGCACTCTCAGTAAATGTAACGCTTTACACTATTGGCCTCCATGCGTGTAACATGCGGTCTGTAGGGAGCAGGAGCTGGATGTGGTGGGGGCCATACATCACTCGCACTGAGAGGCCCCTCAGGCGCTGAGGAAATAAGAACACAGGAAAACACAAACCAACAAAGCCGTCTTCCCCTTCATAACATCACACTTCCCAAGGGTAACGGCTCCGTAGTAACACAGCAGTCACCTTGAACTGGAGCCGCAGCCAGGAATTTACATTTGCAGGTGGCCTCTGGGCGTTCAGCAGCCAGGTCACTAACATCAGTCACTGGGGCAGCCAGGGCGGTGCAGAGCCCAGGTACTGATCACAGGAGGCGTGCCCATGAACCCTTACAGGTTTCTTTACTAAGATCGGAGTTCTATTTCACACGGGATAATGCTATGGGCAACCAATCAGAATCTACTTCTTATTTATAATAATAGAATTGGATAGATTTGGATTGGCTGTTCATAGCAACATCACATCTTCCATATATTTCCCATCTTAGTACATGAACCCCTTAGAACAGGCAGGGCAAACTGTGGCCCTCCATCTGCCTTGCCATAGTTGCCATGCCTACACATCCCAGCATGCCATGCTGTGCATTTCCTAATAGCAAAACTGTGGCAAGACATAATGGGTATTGTAGTTTCACAGCTGGAGGACCATAGTTTGGACATGCCTGCCTTTAGAATATTGAAATAGTATGGGAGCAGTATAATATATGGAATTCCAGAGAAGGGTGTGATGACAGATTCTATTAAAAGGGTTTATACACATTTTTAGATGGAAAAAGTATCCAGGTTTATAACCTTTTTAAAACAATGTGTAATAGTGGGATAGAAACAACCATTCAGGGTATTGGAATTTGAAATGAAAAATATAGTGATTTGATTCAAGTCTGTTTTAGAATTCTTTTTCAAAATTGACACATTATAATCAGTGCATCGCAGCAATTCACAAACAGGTGGAACTTGATCAACTGACGTCTTTTTTTTCAACCTCACCAACTATGTTACTATGGGCCTTATTCTAGTTCACTCTTTCTGACAAAATCCTTCTTAGATGATGGACAAAACTATGTGCACTGCAGGTGGGGCAGATGTTACTTGTGCAGAGAGAATTAGATTTGGGTGGGGTTTTACTTCAAAGTGAGATCTGTATTGCAGTGTATAAATAAAGCAGCCAGTATTTACCCTGCACAGAAACAAAATAACTCACCCAAATCTAATTCTCTCTGCACATGTTACATCTGCCCCCCTGCAGTGCACATGGTTTTGTCCATCGAAGAAGGATTTTGTCAGAAAGAGTGAACTAGAATAAGGCCCTATGTTACAATGCTGCTATTGTACAGGTAGGGGCAGGGCTCCATCTGGCCTCCGTAACACCCCCCTTCCCACCACCCCTCACTTTTTCCACCTATCATATATGAAATAGCAAATAAAAATAGGAAATGAAGATTCCGTAATAGAAACAACATAGTAACTGATCAGAACTTCATTATCAGATGGCGTGAGGATAACAAGCAACGCTGTTATTATGGCAATGTTGCTATTAGTGATTACATCAGAAGCGGATTTTGTTCATCGCCTTCTTGTATTTATGGAAACAGAGAGGATCCCGCAGAACAATCCTGGCCCGGGCCTGACACGTATTCAGTGGCTGGTAAGAGCAAGAGGGGATCTATAAGACGATTTACAACACAATAAAGACTTGTTGCTCTGTTAAATGTGTCTAATCGAACATGGCTGCGCTTACATTAAGCTCTGCGGCAAATGCACTTGAGAATTGAGGGCAGGAAAACATTTCAATAGGAAAGGAGGATGAGGGACAGAGACAGCAAGGAGGGGGGGGGGGATTGGCGGGAGGGGATTGGGTGATAGATAGAGATACTGTAGACATTCGGAGACACTTCAGATGAAAGCGGTTCATGGGAATAAAAAGCAGAGGTAAAAACACAGGATACGTCGAAGTTATGGCATCAGAATGTGGAAGCTTCATGTTCAAAGATACATTTGCGCTGAATGGCGCTCTAATCCACACACGGACAACCAGGTTAATTATATAAAGTGTGGCGAACGCAGAGAGCCACCGAGTCCGAAACGTGGGTAGCGTGGCGAGCACAGTGAGCCCCGCAGATACATGTCCTCTCGCCACGCTGCGCTCGCCACACTTTATAAGATTAACACCACGCCCACGTGGACACTGGGGTTATGACGTGGATAGTGGGCATATGATTGTGTAAGTGTGTGTGTAGTGTGCATGATATACTTACTATCCCGGCGTCTCCAGCACTCGGCTCCCCGCAGTCCCGGCCGCCCCAGTCCAGCATCTTCGCTATGTACGCTATTAGCTGGGGGAGCTGGGAAATCATGTGATGCTCCCCCAGTGGTGACTACGCTAAAGCGCCACCATTGTTCCCCGCCGCCTACAGACTTCGCCGCCGACCCCCCTATGTAAGTGAACCCCCCTGGCTGCCCGCCGCACAATCCCTGCCCGAGGCCACGCTGATAACGTAGCCAAAGCTATGTTGTCAGCGGGCGCCCGGCTAACATATAAGCACCGGAACTTCTTCAGCTCTTCTGACCTCAACCTCTCTGGCTGTGAAGCCTTGGCTGTGTAGTCTTTAGATGTCAAGTATTAAGTATTAGATATTAATATAACATTAGAGATATACTGGAGATAAACAGAAGGACTGGAAACTCTTCAACCTCCACTGAAATCCCCCCAAAAAAATGCTGCATTGTTACTTGATCCAGCAACACCAACAGTCTGCACAGCCTGGACACTTAACAGGTAATGCTGTGAGACACTCCTTTTGCCTCCCCTATAGCCTAACTGCATTCACTGGGTAACAGTGTAACATCTCAGCCATCCTTTATCTTCCAACATTACACACCAACATTCATACCTCCCAACATGATCCTCTCCAGGATGGACACAAGGCTCTGTTTCTGGACTTCTCTCTTAATTTATGATTGTCATTACCTGTGTTGAAAAACACCTTTCTTATCCTTTAACCTGTGTGAAACAGGTGATGGCAATCGTACATTAAGAGGAAGTGCAGGAACAGAGCTCCTGGAGAGGGTCATGTTGGGAGGTATGAACATTACTTCTGAAGGTCTGCATTAAAACCCCCAAAATTGAGGAACATCATGTGGCCTCAACTCACCTTTGCCATGAGAACACCAGGACTACCCCCAGCCCTACCCCTCATGGTGACCATGGAGCTGTAAGGGGAAGCACCAGGGCCACCCTATGTAGCAACACTTCCCCCATCAGTCCCTTGTAAAGGTGTCAGTGTAAAGGTGTGTTCATGTCTCCCCCCCCCCCCTCCTGCAGCATACATCTACCCCACCATGTGCTATTCCTGTTATGCGTACCTCCACAGATTGCACCCCCTGCTAGCTCTGACCTATGCAGTGCACCAAGCTGGTTGCCTCAGATGGTATCTCTGCGGGCAGGATGATGTGGGTCACGTGGATGTTTCTGTGCAGGGTTTATCATACTACTACACAAGTATTTGCTTTCCAATATACAGTATGCATTGAGTCCTTGTATGGCTCGCCTCCTACAGTGTAACCTTCGTAGTGCTCCCACCATGGCTGCCTCATCTGGTGCACTTGTGGATGGGATGCAAAATACATGGACCTGAGTATACATTGAAATCATCCATTTTGGGTAATTCTTTTAGGGGTGATCTATTCTATCCAGGGTAATTCCTACACAGAGCGCCTAAAATGGCTGCCGCATCTGGCACCTTGTCAGGATGGAGTAACCATGGAAGGCTTAACTTTAACTTATAAATATTTAACATAAACCACCAGTACTGCTACCAGACTGGTGTCTAGCCCCCCCCCACCCCCACCTGACAGCTACTTAGAGCTAGTGCAGCTCAGCCTCGCTGCAGGACGCACGCACGCGACCCCAGTCGGAGACCGGCTCCTGACACCGTGTCCCGTCCGGCAGCAGAGCCCCAGGAGCTCTGTGCAGCTACAGCAGGATGAGTGCATGTTGGACTTCAGTACAAGCTGGAGAACCAGCCACCCACGCCGAATCCCTGCTTGCAAAGCTGCAGCTGGGTACTAACAGTTGGGCATACAAAGGCAACACAAAGAAAGACGGCTTACGTTCCGGACCTCAGGTGCAGAAAGCAGTAGGGATCGCAACAGTGGCCTCTGTACAGAGGCCCTGGCACGTCCTTCCCTGTCTCTGCAGACAAGTCGCCCAGAGACCCGGACCCTTCTATAATAAGAGGGGAAGGGCTCCTCCTGAGGTATGTCTAAAATTTAATATTATGATTTTTTGCCTTCATTCTTAACCAAAGTCCATAAATGCCATAAGTACCATTTTAAAGATTAAGTTTTCCGCTTCTGATGAATTGATCATTTACAATTGCACATTGTATTGTTTGTTTAAAAATCCAGCTTAAAAATTGACTTTTGGCCCTTGAGTTCTTTCACTGGATGTGTCAATATGGATCAATTTTGGTTACAAATGAACCGGTTCTTCTTTCATCCTACTACAAACCAACAACCTTGCCATAAAATTAATCGTACTATATGTGCATGTGAAATTTTCACCTGCATGTGAAATGGGACAAGTAGTTTAACATACAGTATGTATAATGTGTAATTGAAGTGCAAAATCTTGAACCTGACCCCTAGAGGAAGTAGGGCCCTCCGGGGTGGGGGGGGTCCTTCATTCCCATGTGGGCCAGTTGGATCACTGAGGACTAGGTTTGGAAACCACTGCCAGTAAGGTGACCTCACCCCTCCCGACAAGGCAGCACAGAGCTGCAAATAGTGCATCGGCTTCACCAAATGAGATATAATATTTGCCGTCTATGGATTTAAGGAGAGAAAACCAGATCAGAAATCAGAACCCTTCCTGCTCTGCGGTTCTGTTTCAGCATGATCATCATCTCACAGCCCAGAGATCGCACAAACACTGTGTCCTTGACAGCTGGAAGGGGACACATATGCAGTACCAGACTTTGACCAGCAGAGGTCCCCAGGCAGCGAGATTAGCTGGAGCCCAGCTGACAAAATACACAATAGCTATGAATCCAACATAATTCTAAAAATAAGTGAAGCATGACTACTACAAACAGAAGCCGTTCGTTTGTGTGGGTCTGGGTATACAGCTTAAAGGAACGCTGGCCATTTTCTAAAGCCCAGTAACTTAAATAACAAACATGAAAGAAATGTTCTGTATTACAAAGGTGAACACAAAAGAATGAATTGACAAAACAATTAGGTTTTTATGTTCCACAACATCTGCTTTTATTTCCTTTCCCAGGTTACAATGCAGAAAGCTTCTACGGGATGTAGAACCTGAGCTACAATTTACATGTTAACCATTTCCTGACTGATACAAGTCAGCAGGTGATGTCTGATAATGTAATACAGAACCTAGCGCAATGTGACAGCGGACTACAGGAAACAATATAATGAGCAAAGATTATCCATACAGAGGAAGAACCGGGCATCTGTACATCGCCATACCCAATGTACAATACAAAGAGGGTTGTGGGAGATGATGGGAAGAGAGGAGATGGGTGGAGGAGTAGAGGTGGAGATGAGGGATGGAGTGAGCGATGAGAGGTGTATTTAATAGGAACTGTGGAGACAATGATCAATGTACAGAGCAGGCTGAGAGAGAAGGTACAAAGCAATATAAAGATGTGCGTAATAAGATGGTGGGAGTTAAAGCAGAGGGACAGCAGAGATAGAGATGGCAGAGTAGTGTAGGCATGGTAAGTGGAGGTGCAGAGGAGGTAAAGATGGGAGAGTATTGTAGGCATTGGAATAGGTGGTACAGAGGCGGTAGAGGGCAGAGTAGTGCAGGCATGGTAAGTGGTGGTACAGAGGCGGTAGAGGGCAGAGTAATGCAGGCATGGTAAGTGGTGGTACAGATGAGGTAGAGAGCAAAGTAGTGTAGGCATGGTAAGTGGTGGTACAGAGGAGATAGAGAGTAGAGTAGTGTAGGCATGGCAAGTGGTGGTACAGAGGAGGTAGAGAGCAGAGTAGTGAAGGCATTGTAAGTGATGGTACAGAGGAGGTAGAGATGGCAGAGTAGTGTAGGCATGGTAATTGGTGGTGTAGAGGGCAGAGTAGTGTAGGCATGATAAGTGATGATGCAGAGGAGGTAGAGATGGCAGAGTAGTGTAGGCATGGTAAGTGATAAATGTATAAAGAAGGTGGCAAGATGGAAGGTAGAGCGGGTGGAGACACAAGGGGTAGATGGGTGTAGAGATGAGAAGTAGGGGAGGTAGGAAGTTGAGAGACAAGAGGTAAAGGAGGTGGAAAGACAAAATGTAGAGGGGTTAGGAGGAATTAGAGATATAAGAGGTAGGAAGTTTAGGGGTAGAAGAGGTGGAGAAATGATAGATGAAGGAGGGAGAGAGATGAGAGGTAGAGAGACAAGAGATAGAGGTGGAAAGATGGCAGACAGAGGAGGCAGGGAGATGAGAGATCAAGGAGGTGGAAAGATGGCATATAGATCAGGTGGGGAGATGAGAGGTCAAGGAGATAAAGAGATGAGGTAGGGAGGAGAGATGAACAGATGAAGATAGAAGAGTAGGAGGAAAAGAGGACATAGAAGAGGTGGAAAGAATAGACCATGTGTAAATATATAAAAGATATACAAAATGGAGACATTGGGTTAGAAGAGGAGGTCAAACGATGATGTTCGGCTAAGATGTGGTTAGGTGAAGAAGTTGAGAGATGGGGTTCGTTAGGGGAAGAGATTAAGTGATGGGATTAGGGGAAGAAGATGACAGATGGTTTAAGGAAAAAGGATGACAGGTGATTTTACAGGACAAGGTTGAGCTATAGGGTTCAGGGGAAGAGGCTGTGAGATGCAGATAGGATAAAATATTGAGATATAGGGTCAGGGGAAGAGGTAGAGATATGGGGTTAGGCACAGAAGCTAAAAGAAGGGTTTAGGTGAAAAGGATAAATGGTGGGATTATAAGAGTCTGAAAAATTGTGTATGGAAAGGGGCAAAAAATGAATTGTAGCTAGGAAAGCAGGTGGAGAGGTGGGGGATAGGGGAGTTGGAGAGACAGGAATAAAAGAGGTGGAGACATAGGGCTAGTGAGGAGCTGGAGAGGTGCGGGATAGGGGGAGTTGGAGAGACAGGAATAGAAGAGGTGGAGACATGGGGCTAGTGAGGAGCTGGATAGGTGTGGGATAGGGGAGTTGGAGAGACAGGAATAAAAGAGGTGGAGACATAGGGCTAGTGAGGAGCTGGAGAGGTGCGGGATAGGGGATTGGAGAGAAAGGAATAGAAGAGGTGGAGACATGGGGCTAGTGAGGAGCTGGAGAGGTGCGGGATAGGGGGATTGGAGAGAAAGGAATAGAAGAGGTGGAGACATGGGGCTAGTGAGGAGCTGGAGAGGTGTGGGATAGAGGATTCGGAGAGACAGGAATAGAAGAGGTGGAGACATGGGGTTAGTGAGGAGCTGGAGAGGTGTGGGATAGAGGATTCGGAGAGGAAGGAATAGAAGAGATGGACACATGGGGTTAAGAGAACAGGTGGAAAGGTGTGAGATAGGGGGATTGTAGAGACCGGAATAGAAAAGGTGGAGACATGGGGTTAGGAGGGCAGGGGGAGAGGTGCCTGATAGGGGGATTGGAGAGACCCGAATAGAAGAGATGGAGACATGGGGTTAGGAGGGCAGGGGGAGTGGTGCGGGATAGGGGGATTAGAGAATGTTAACCTCATAGTGTATGTGGAATGAGTTGTTCCGTCACATGCAGTTCTGAAATTTGTAAATAAATAACTCCATGTCAGAATCCAATGCAACTACTCACATTAAACTGCAATGCAAGAGAAATAATAAACTCAACACAGAGAGGAAAATACACTTGTAGTGAATCAGAAAGCATCACTTTATCTGGCTCATTTCATGTGTTATGAAGTGAATCACAGCTGTGTAACTATTAATTCAATTAATAAATGAATTGAAATCAGTGGAGCCTAGAACGTCTCTCCTTCAGCCAAGCTGTTACCTTAGATTAGAATGTAAGATCTTCAGTATGTTCGGTATTCACCCAAAAACAGAAAACATGAATTTGTTGCATCACAAACACTTCGATCCTTTAACCATAGACAGTTTCAGACCAAGATTCCTTGTACACAACATGCCGTATGCAGCCAATGATCAGCAGTGGGAATACACAAAGGCAGAACGCTACATTCAGAAGAGGGCATCAGTGGGGCAGACACCAGGTGCCCACCGCAGCCTCCCTGCATTACAGGAGATAAGAGCTACCCTTACCCAGGCCTGGAATAATGATCTTTTAGGATGTCTAATAATAGATCTTCCCTGCACCAGTAATTAAACGAAGAAAGGAACGAGCGAGAGCGTGTTTATGGATTGTCTGTGAAAGACTCAGGGGGACTTCATGGGTCACCGCCTGCCATTGTCCAATACAGAAATCTATACCCATTCTGCCAGCAGTGGGCTGAGATATCACAGGGTGACATTCTCCTCGCCCGCTATTAGGGCACTCAGCTGACCTGAGCTAGTGGAGGCGGACGGTGCACCAAACCGCCGACCCACGGTGTCAACATTTAATTCTGGGGTGCCGAGTTATCGCTACTATGTTACTGTGGGGGTGATATGATGATGTAACAACGCATGCCGACCATTGCCATGCCGACCTTTTGCTTGTTTCGACATTCTATATGTCAACGCCGACTACACAGTGTCAACCTATTGACGTATACCTAGTCACCGTTATATATTCAGTACACTAGTTCAAAGCCCGTCAAAATGACGGCTTCTGCAATGTACTTTCACTTTGAGCCGTGACAGTTTTTACTTTCACTTTGAGCTGTGACCGTTTTTTTAGCCCACAAACCCTCCACCCAGCCCCCAGTCCTCATCTGCTCCTACCCCCAATCTCTGTCTTCACAGCTCCCTCTCTCCATATCCAGCATGTTTGAAACCGGTCACTGTCCCTGCAAAGATTGCTTTCAATTTCTGCTGTGACTTTTAGCACACAAAGGAGTAATTTGGTCCATGTAGTGGCCTCTATTGGTCACTGGCGAGGTGAGGAGTAGTTAGCCTTTTATATAAACAGCGGATTGGTTGGTACTTTACCTCACACAATTCTACGTATTTTCATGCGTTAATAAGTAATCCCCTAGATGTGCTCATGGCAGATAAAGGACATTCTGTAATAATTCTATTGTATAACAGTAGATTTGCCAATCGCACCCAGAATGTCTGAAATATGGAATTAATGTCATCCTAAATACACAGAACTACCTATATTGCATTTATTATTCTATATCAGGCATGTTCAAACTATGGCCCTCGAGCTGTTGTGAAACTACAAGTCCCATCATGCCTTGCCATAGTTTTGCTATAAGGGAATGCTAAAACTATGGCAAGGCATGCTGGGATGTGTAGTTTCACAACAGCTGGAGGGCCACAGTTTGGACATGCTTGTTCTATACTATATTCCTTAACATTGTCCTGCATCAGCCTCCTACAGGTGTGTCACCTTCACTGCGGGGCAGTAACATGGTTAGGGTCAGATTTCCTGGGTCATGCAGCCAGCCGGTGGCGTCGCAGGCTATGCAATGCTGCATTCTAGGTGCTCTGATCAGTAACACCACCTGCTGCATTACCATGTTACTGATATCACTTCTATGTAACCAAGACCCAATATATGTAACGCCCTGTGAGGAATCAGAAGGAATAATGTCTGTACAGTGGTGAGTGCAGCATCTGTCTGTAATGAATGTAGGTCAGCCTGGTAGAGGTATATGTAACATAATACAGGGAGATGGGACGCAGAGCCTGACTGTACAGTAATATTGTATCTGTAATATAGCATCGGACACTGGGGAAACTGGGTAGCGTATAACGGAGTAATACAGCACGTTATAACACAGTAATATAGCATCGGACAATGGAGTAACTGGGTAGCGTATAACTGAGAAATACAGCACGTTATAACACAGTAATATAGCATCAGACAATAGAGTAACTGGGTATCGTATAATGGAGTAATACAGCAAATTATAATACAGCACTGAATATTAATAATAATAACAACAACAGTGACAGATAGTAGTGTAGACACAGTATTGTGTAATACAGTAACAAAGTGTCGGGTTATAGAGTAACACAGTAATATAGCATCGGACAATGGAGTAACTGGGTAGCGTATAACGTAGTAATACAGCACATTATAACACAGACAGTAGTGTAGACACAGTATTGTGTAATACAGTAACAAAGTGTCGGGTTATAGAGTAACACAGTGTCGGGTTATAGAGTAACAGTACTGAATATTATTAATAATAATAATAACAACTACTGACAGATACTAGGGTAATCACATTATTGTAGAATAGAGTAACACAGTGTCAAGTAACAGTGTGTCGGGTTATAGAGTGACACAGCATCAGGTACTAGAGTAACACAGAATAAGATACCAGAGTAACTAGAGTAACACAGTGTCAGGTAATAAAGTAACACAGGGCCTTATTCTAGTTCAATCTTTCTGACAAAATCCTTCTTAAGCCGTGTACACACGGCTGTGATAGGGGCTGATATTGCCAGTGATGGGAGTGCGCCCCAGCTATAAATTGCCGGGTGCGCGCTCCGGTTTTCAGCCCTGTTCTAATCACTGATCGCAGGAGCTTGCTTCTGCGACCAGCTGATTACCTCTGCGGCACCGCCAGCAGAGGTTCCCTTTCATCAGCGACCATCTCTCGTCGCTGATGAAAAGGAGACACTGAGCAATATATTGCTAAGCAATATATCTCCCCAGTGTGTACGCACCTTCAGATGGACAAAACCATGTGCACTGCAGGTGTGGCAGATGTAAATTGTGCAGAGAGAATTAGATTTGGGTGGAGTTTTACTTCAAAGTGAGATCTATATTGCAGTATAGGAAAAAGCAGCCAGTATTTACCCTGCACAGAAACAAAATAACTCACCCAAATCTAATTCTCTCTGCACATTTTACATCTGCCCCCCCCCCCCCCCCCACAGTGCACATGGTTTTGTCCATCTAAGAAGGATTTTGTCAGAAAGAGTGAACTAGAATAAGGCCCACAGTGTCAGGTAATAGTGTAACACAGTCAGTGGCGTAACTATTAATTATGCGCCCCCATCCGAAAATTTTGCCAGCGCTCACCCCCCAGTAGAGTTTAGGGTTAACAACCCCCCCTCCCCCCCAAAAGGGTTAACACCCCCCACCCCCCCCACCCCCCATATTGCAGACCATTGTTAAGGTTGCTCGAGGAGGCTGCCACCTCCTCTAGCATCCTCAAAAACTGTCTTTCGTATGGGGCAGCCATTTTCCGAATATCGCTTTTTTTATAAGCAGCAGGAGTCGGGAGGTGCAGGACCCGCAAGACAGAATCGCCGGCGGCAGGGACAGATGGCAGTGGCTAACTATAGCCCCGCAGCCCCCCCGGCGCCCACACCTTCTCAGCGCCTCCCCGCCATCACGAGGGCTGCGTGGCTATAGTTACGCCACTGAACACAGTGTCATGTAACACAGTGTTAGGTAATAGAGTATACACATGGTTAGATATGCACTATTTTTCTATTCGCTTTTGCTTCTATAAGCAAAATCATATAGAAAATAGAATGGTTTTTCTACATTCGATTCAGATTCGATTCCAATACGCGCTCCCGAGTAATGTAAATCAAATAGAAAAACAGTCTTGGCAGCCAAGACTATATAGTGGAAATCTAATGTAGATAGTGCACATTTAATGTACATTTAATTCACTGCAGCAGTCGATTCGATGTCCATCTCCTGCCTAAAGCCAGTGTTGATATAATAGCAAATCGAATACACATCGAATGGAGAATTGAATAGAAAATAGTGGAAATCAAAAAGGAGTAGAAAAAACTTCAGAGCAGGTGGAATAGGCAATAGAGTACCTGGCCTGGCCAATAACGCTGGTTCTGATACCTGCGTTATAGACGAACACATTATTTGGGTAAAGGGCTGTACACACAGGTGGAACCAGTGGCCGTCAACACCTATTCAATATCGATGGCCGCCGAGACCCGGGAGGAAGGGATGCCAGCATGAGTGAGGGGGGGGCTGCATTGACCACCATGAACTGCTTTCAATCTGACAGATCGAAGCAGAAATAAACTTGCTTGACAAATAGAATATATAGTCCAAAACGAATGGAAAATGACACAATCACACCGTGTGTACACAGCATAACAGTATCTCATCGCAGGCAGAATCTGCAGAGGGTTAAAGCGAGGAGCAATCTGCATGTAAACATTCCCTTTCAGAGCTCCAGCTGCAGGCTGGGTGGGGGCGCGACGCTCGGTCTATCGCTTCCTGCTGCGACCGGGGCCTTTATTCCACTTTGTATAGAGCAGAGGAAGCGTCAGCACTTCTAGCAGCTGGGAGAGCGATTTGGTGCAGTTAGCGACAATTATGTATATTATTCATAGCTGCTCCTGAGGGAAGGGGAGAGGAGAGCGGGCGGGGAAGGAGGGCACCAGGGAGAGGAGAGCGGGCAGGGAAGGAAAGCACCAGGGAGAGAGGAAAGGGCAGGGACGGAGGGCACCAGGGAGAGTAGAGCAGGTAGGGAAGGAGGGCACCAGGGAGAGCGGAGCTGGCAGGGAAGGAGGGCACCAGGGAGAGGAGAGCTGGCAGGGAAGGAGGGCACCAGGGAGAGGGGAGCGGATGTGGAAGTAGGGCATCAGGGAGAGGGGAGAAGGCAAGGAAGGAGGGCACCAGGGAGAGGGGAGTGGGCAGAGATAGAGGGCACCAGGGAGAGCGGAGCTGGCAGGGAAGGAAGGCACCAGGGAGAGAGGAGAGGGCAGGGACGGAGGGCACCAGGGAGAGAGGAGAGGGCAGGGACGGAGGGCACCAGGGAGAGTAGAGCAGGAAGGGAAGGAGGGCACCAGGGAGAGCGGAGCTGGCAGGGAAGGAGGGCACCAGGGAGAGGAGAGCTGGCAGGGAAGGAGGGCACCAGGGAGAGGAGAGCTGGCAGGGAAGGAGGGCACCAGGGAGAGGGGAGCGGATGTGGAAGTAGGGCATCAGGGAGAGGGGAGCAGGCAGGGAAGGAGGGCACCAGGGAGAGGAGAGCAGGCAGGGAAGGAGGGCACCAGGGAGAGGAGAGCGGGCAGGGAAGGAGGGCACCAGGGAGAGGAGAGCGGGCAGGGATGGAGGGAACCAGGGAGAGGATAGCTGGCAGGGAAGGAGGGCACCAGGGAGAGGAGAGCGGGCAGGGAAGGAGGGCACCAGGGAGAGGAGAGCGGGCAGGGAAGAAGGGCACCAGGGAGAGGAGAGCGGGCAGGGAAGAAGGGCACCAGGGAGAGGAGAGCGGGCAGAGAAGGAAAGCACCAGGGAGAGAGGAGAGGGCAGGGAAGGAGAGCACCAGGGAGAGGAGAGCGGGCAGGGAAGGAGGGCACCAGGGAGAGCGGAGCTGGCAGGGAAGGAGGGCACCAGGGAGAGGAGAGCTGGCAGGGAAGGAGGTCACCAGGGAGAGGGCAGCGGATGTGGAAGTAGGACATCAGGGAGAGGGGAGCGGGCAGGGAATAAGGGCACCAGGGAGAGGGGAGTGGGCAGAGATAGAGGGCACCAGGGAGAGCAGAGCTGGCAGGGAAGGAGGGCACCAGGGAGAGAGGAGAGGGCAGGGACGGAGGGCACCAGGGAGAGAGGAGCGGGCAGGGATGGAGGGAACCAGGGAGAGGATAGCTGGCAGGGAAGGAGGGCACCAGGGAGAGGAGAGCTGGCAGGGAAGGAGGGCACCAGGGAGAGCTGGCAGGGAAGGAGGGCACCAGGGAGAGGGGAGCGAGTGTGGAAGCAGGGCATTATGGAGAGGGGAGCGGGCAGGGAAGGAGGGCACCAGGGAGTGGTCAGGGAAGGAGGGCATCAGGGAGAGGAGAGCTGGCAGGGAAGGAGGGCACCAGGGAGAGGAGAGCTGGCAGGGAAGGAGGGCACCAGGGAGAGGGGAATGGGCAGGGATAGAGGGCACCAAGGGAGAGGAGAGCGGTCGGGGAAGGAGGGCACCAGGGAGAGGAGAGTGGGGAGGGAATGATGGCATTAGGCAGAGTGGAGCGGGCAGAGATAGAGGGCACCAGGGAGAGGAGAGAGGGCAGGGATGGAATGCACCAGAAAGAAGAGAGCGGGCAGAGATGGAGGGCACCAGGGAGAGGAGAGCGGTCAGGGAAGGAGGGAACCAGGTAGAGCAGAGCGGACAGGGAAGAAGAGCACGGGCGGGGAAGGGGAGCAGACAGAAATGGAGAGCACCAGGGAGGGGCAGCGGGCAGAGATGGAGGACACCGGGGAGAGAGAGCGGGCAGTGATGGAGGGCACCAGGGAGGGGGAGCAGGCAGCGATGGAGGGCACCAGGGAGGGGGAACAGGCAGCGATGTAGGGCACCAGGGAGGGGGAGCAGGCAGCGATGGAGGGCACTAGGGAGGGGGAGCAGGCAGAAATGGAGGGCACCAGGGAGGGGGAGCAGGCAGAGATGGAGGGCACCATGGAGGGGGAACGGGCAGAGATGGAGGTCACCAGGGAGGGGGAGAAGGCAGCGATGGAGGGCACCAGGGAGGGGGAGAAGGCAGCGATGGAGGGCACCAGGGAGGGGGAACAGGCAGAGATGGAGAGCACCAGGGAAGGGGAGCAGACAGAAATGGAGGGCACCAGGGAGGGGGGAGCAGGCAGAGACGGAGGGCACCAGGGATGTGGAGCAGGCAGAGATTGAGGGCACCAGGGAGGGGGAGCAGGCAGAGATGGAGGGGCATCTTCCCGGTGGGTCCTTCATGCCCCAGCCTGACACTGCTTAGGGCAGGGCTGGGCAACACCGGCCCTCCAGATGTTGATGAACTACACATCCCAGCATGCCTTGCATCAGTTTCAGCATGGCCACATAGCAAAACTAATGCAAAGCATCCTGGGATGTGTAGTTCATTAACATCTGGAGGGCCGGTGTTGCCCAGCCCTGGCTTAGGGGCAGTTCTTCCGCTACTCACGTGATATGGATTCTGTATCACGGGTCAAGATTTTGTGGTATAAACATAATCTAACCTAGTCACAGAATGCATGGGGAATATTTACTAAAGTGGAGGATTTTAGAAGTAGCACAACCAAGTAAGTGCTACTGTAGGTAAGTAGAATCTTATTGGTTGTTATGGGCAACATCTCCACCTAAGTAAATATATCCCATTGGGGCAGATGTATTAAGCCTTAACAAGAGATAAATACAAGGGAGATAAGGAGAGATAAACGTCCAGCCAATCAGCTCCTTACGGACTTTTTTCAAACACAGCCTGTAACATGGCAGTTAGCAGGTGATTGGCTGGGCGTTTATCTCTCTTTATCACCCTGGCATTTATCTCTTGTTAAGGCTTAATACATCTGTCCCACTGTACTCTGCTGAAGCCAAGGCAGAAGATATTACACTGCCCCTCCCCTTTACAATGCAACTTCAAGCTCTCAGGAGCAGGGCCCTCCGCCCTCATGTGCTTTTCCTTCTTTTACTTAAACCATTTCCGATGGCCCCAAATCCCTTTGGTTTCTGTTCCCCTGATACCAATGTCAATGCCACCTGCCGCTGTGGTTATGTGCCCTGTACACGTCCTCTATTATATTCAGCTGCAAGTCACTGTTTTGCTTATTCACTTATGTAATTGGGCGCTGCGGATCCCTTATGACGCCATATAAATAGAGGATGTTAATAATAATAATGCAACATGGTATTGTTTCCTAGCACGGCGCCCAGATTTTCTACGTACACTAACGTAGTGAAATTGCATCGCTGCAATGTGATTTTCCATATTTTCATCTATTTCAGTAAAAGTTACAGTTCTTAGTTAACATATGTCCTCTTTACTGTCTCAGATGTATGATATGGCTGGTGTGTATGTGTTCCTAAAACACCCCCACTATCCACGCCACCCCGAAGCATGGCGAGTGCAGCGGAATGCGTCCTCCAACCTTTTCATATTCCGTGTCCGCTATCCACGCTTCGGGCTCGGTGGCTAGCTGCGCTCGCCACACCATATAAAATCATCTCCACGCCAATGTGGATAGTGGGGGTATGAAAAGGTTGGAGGATGCGTTCCGCCGCGCTCGCCACGCTTCGGGGTGGCGTGGATACTCATAGTAAGCACCCATCACATGGCATGCGTGCTTATACAATGAAATATCGCATCGCATTTGGTGCCATGGGATTCTATGCGATATTTCATTGTATAAGCACTCCTGTACATTTTCCTACGCAGAATAGCCCAGTAAGCTATGTGCTTAGTGGGCGCCGTGCTAGGAAACAAGTACCTGTAACATTTCCAGTGATAGTTTGGCTATATCAGCCGTTATATGAAGTAAGTGCAGGACAGACTGACAATAACGGGAAGGGACATTCAATATTCCCGAGCTGACGGCAGAGAGGAATGAGGGTGGTTTTGTGTCTGACGATCAGAGGCGAGCGGCTGGGGAAGGAGGGGCGCCACGCCGTGACTGACACAGGCACAAATGCAAACTGTAGCCACATAATAGGATGTTATTGGCTATTATCTGTTCTGTCAGTGGCAGCGGCGGGAAGAAATAAGGGGAGCATTCAGCTGCCATTTTCCTGCCTTGCCCCGGTTGCTGTGGCAACTCCAGGGGGGATTCACTGCCAGGAACAAGTGCATTCTCCAGCCCCACTCGCTCCAGACTCCTAATCAAGTCGTTAATGTGCAGTTAACGAGGACTTAACTACTTGTGGCCATGTGTGACAGGAGAACAGGCATCGTCTCCTGGGTGGGGGGATAAGGTCTATTACATGCAGATTTACATAATGTGCCTATGTAACATGCAGGGAACACACACACACACACATGCATGCACACACACGGTCATCATGAGTTATATACAAATATACACAGGGCACATACACACACACGTACGTATGTATGTATGTATGTACGTACAAACACACACTGACCACACATATATATATATATATATATATATACGTACACACACACACATATCAGGGTTGCCGACTTTTTCTTTCTCCTCTCCGGATTGCCCAGAGGTATGGGGGGAACATGCTGCAATCGGGGGGTGGCGTGGGGGTCCCCCAGAATCCGGGAGGGTTGCCCACTTTTCCAGGGGGGGGGGGGGGGGCAGAAGGACAACCCAATTTTCGGGATCCTCCCGGCCATTCAGGGAGGGTCGGCAACCCTGACATACATACATACACACACACACACAGGGCACATACATACATACATACACACACAGCAACATGGGACGTGGCCTATAATCGCGTCTTCCCGGGAGGCCACGCCCCCGTTTTCACACTGTGTGAGCCTCTAGCCATGCCCCCAGCCCCTCTGGCTGCGGGAATAGACGCTGTGTGCATGCGCACAGTGGCCGTCCCCGGGCAGGACGCGGGAACATCCCCGAAAACCGGGACTGTTGGGAGGTATGCACAATGCTCTGCTCCTGGACTTCCCTTGTAATGTATGATTGCTGTCACCAGTTTTAAACAGGTTAATTGATAAGAAAGGTGTTACACCACAGGTGATGGCAATCCTACATTATCAGGGAAGTCCAGGTACAGAGCATTGTGTCCCTCCTGGAGAGGGTCATGTTGGGAGGTATTCGCACAAGGCATACATGAAAACGCTCACATACAAATTCATACACAGGACACAGATACATACAGTATTTACATACACACGACACACATACATAAATGCAAACACAGGACATTACATACAGACCTCTTTCTCACAATGTAAAGCAGGGCTTCCCAAAGGTGGACCGTGTTTGCTAATAATAATAATAATAATAATAATAATAATAATAAAACATGTGGGTAATAATAATATTTCTGATCACCATTTTCTGTCATTTTCATCAGCAAAAGAAGTTATTTTATTGTACAATCTGGGTTGTGCGAACGGCCTGGGCTATCCCGCAGGACCGGGAACGATGTTCCTCTCTCCGCACCCTTAGATCCAGTGCTTGCTGCTCGTCCTGCTCGCTTCCTGGAGTGTGATATCGGGAATGATGTCTGCAGTCACAGACCGCAGTGCTGCTCCCAGGGGACCACAGCGGGAGGACACAGCAGGGTAGCACCGGCGCGTCGCATCCAACCTGTACAGGTAACACACACCTGGCTGTGCTCATATCCCACACGTTACTGCCAAGTCATGAAACAAACTCACAGCCTAGCGTGTAGGTAAGCGCTGCCCGCGGCCCCCGTCCTATAAAATGAGACAGAATCTGATTGGATGCTATGGACAACGAGAATTAGAATTTGGGATAGGTTAAGTGGTCAGCGATTAGTATTAGGGGTGCAGAACCTGCGGTGTCGTCATCCGTCGGTCACCCTAATATACGGTACACCGCAGACGCAGCACACACCTATGGCCGCCAATATGCTGCACATTGTTACTCTTTATCCTCATTATTTATATGTACAGCGCCAGAAATGTACGCGGCACTGTACAGAGAATAGGTCCTGCTCACCTCATACCCTGCCTGCTCTGGAGCGTTAACCCTTTACATTCCAAGGGAGCCTTCCCATATAGAACACAATCTAATGACATGCGGAAAGCGATATTAGCGACATTACAGAGACGTTAAACGCTGCTTCCGCGGACACCCTGGAGGGGGAAGGTCGCTGACAGTAGGGCACTGGAGAAGACAAATCTGCTTTTCCATCTCAGCGGTGCAGGCGAGTTCCGTGTGCGGCTCTAGATACAGCACTGTATCCCGCTGGCCATAAAAGGCAGACTGAGAATGTCCTACAGGCAGCAATTATCTACAAAGGCAATTTCTATCGGCCTTCTCCCGGCAGGCCGTCCCTCTGATATCCCCCCCCCCTCCTCCTCCTCCACCTTCACCTGTTCTGTGTGGCTGCAACTAGCACAGAGCTGGGAACAGAACAAGGCGCATGTGGGGTGACGGCGAGGGGGGTGCAGGGTGATTACTGCTAATATCAGCGACATATTTCACGGCCATGTAGGGCTAGAACCATATACCAAAGACAAGGCAGAGTTCTGCGCCATTAGTCACCCCCTCTACAGCTCTATGGCAGGCAAAAAAACAGTCTGGGGCCCGACTTCGGCAACCATTTGTTTGCGGCGACTCTATTCAATGCTTGAATTTCCATAGAATTATTATATATATATATATATATATATATATATATATATATATATATATATATATATATATATATATATATATACATACATACATACATACATACACACACACACACACAGATGGAACGGGTCCCTTCTTTGCAGGGGACGGCGATGGCGACGCCAGCCGCCATCCCCCACCACCTGTATCTGCAAAAGGGGACGCGCGCGCACGAGCTGCTCGTGCGTCCCCTTCCGACGGCTTACCCCGGGTCCCCACCGCCTCCCCACACCCCCCCCCCCCCCCCTAACCCTGTCCGTCTCCCTGAAGCGGAGACGGCCAGGGTTCCCGTTGCCCCGCCGCCCGGCAACTGAGATGCGCGTCTCAGTCAGATGGACGCCGGGCTGCTGGCGGATCGCCAGCGGTGATGTTCTGGCGATTCGCCAGCAAGAGGGAGCTCTTGGGAGGGAGCTATATATATATATACTCTTCACCTCTATGAGGTGAAATATTGCCAGTGACCCCTCGATGGACATAATTTCTCCTTTGTGCGCTAAAAGATGTCAGCAAAGAAAATAAAAGCAATATTTGCAGGGACACTGATCTGTTTCAAACTTGCTGGATATGGAGAGAGGGAGCTGTGAATACAGATAATGGGGGTAGGAGCAGATAGGGATTGGGGGTGGAGAGTTTGTGGGCTAAAAACTGTCACAGCTCATTGTGAAGGTAAAAACTGTCACAGCTCAAAGTTAAAGTACATTGCAGAAGCCGGCATTTTGACAGGGTTTAAAATAGTTATTTATATTTTAACGGAACAGTAAAAACAAAAATATATCCATTTATTAATACATAACTTACTGTATGCACCAAAGATGTGGTTCATATGTACAGGTTTACTGCAAAAAAAAAAATCGGCATAGAAAAAAGCAAAAATTGTCGACACATGAAAAGGTCAGTATGTGGGGGCCACACATAAAAGTTGCTGAGATTGACCCTCGAATAATGGCTGCCGCCTTAGAGGATACAGATGGTAGAGGTACTACTGGACCTCAAGCAACTGTCAGGGTGTATAGCATTACCCAGAAGTGCCAGACTCCGGGATTGCTTGTGCGCATGCAAGCAAGAAACCCCTGGCAATGAGCAAGAAACCCCAGGCAACGAGCAAGAAACCCCAGGCAACGAGCAAGAAACCCCAGGCAACGAGCAAGAAACCGATGATAATGAGTATGATAACCCTGGTAACGAGCATGGTAACCTTGGCAATGAGCAAGAAATCCCTGGCCATGAGAATGTACATAAAACAATAACATTATAAATGTATGGGGGCAGAAACCATTTTTGGAAAGGGGGGGGGGGGGGAGGGCACAAAATTCATAGTTATGGCATTGGTCTTGCCTGTAAATGTAGCTGGCAGGGAGATTTGCTATGCCAACATACACATATACTGTACAATGATGCCACCAAGGCCACCCCACGCCCCTATCCACCTCCTAAACTAACATGATCCAAAGTGACAGGACCCCTATTATTTGAAAATAAGACGGCAACCGGTAGTGAGGTCACCTGTGGGCGTGCCTGCTGGTATTCCTCCAATTGGTATAGTATATGTGCCAGTATCAGGCACGTATAATGCTCATAGATATAATGGCTCACACGAGCCCCTGCCTCACCACTACCTGACGCGGAAGCTGCACATCTACACAAGATGGCCGTCCTCCCTCCCCCGCCACCGGCCATCATTCCGCTACAGGCATGGGGTGGCATTTATTTCAAGAGATGTTATCGCACTTGAAAAGGCCGTGCTCATGAGAGGGGGGATGGGGTCTTCTCTGCAGACGCCGGAGAATAAAACTCTCCTAAAGCCTCAACACTTCTCTCCGATGTGGATGAGATAATCTCCTGATGCAGACGTTCTCGCCCCCTCCTGAGAGATGGAACCAGATCTAGCGCAGGATCCTGTACAAATCCCACAATTCTGCTCATACGTTTTACAGAGACCCCAATACGAGGAAGATCACCAATCAGAAATAGGGGTGCAAAATGGGTTAGGTCCGCAGACAGGGCCTCTTACTGTACCTCTTTGTTATTACCCAGTCTTGTTTTATTATGGTTATGTTCCCAATTGTAAAGTGCTACGGTCTATGCTGGCGCTACTGGCACTAGGGGACGGCCTAGGAACCACCTTACGGGATTAAACAGCAAAGAATCATCGCATGTCACCAGCAGTCACCCGCACATGCGTGTTAAACCCCCTACCAGCAGAACACAAACACACGGAGCACACGCAGGGATGTGACGTCTGTCTCTGGCATGATAACAGCCACTTTGGTAGAATCTATATCACAGATAATAAGAGGCTTTCAGGGACCAGATGTTGAGTCACAAAGCCAAAAAATATGGAGTATAACATCAGTCCTGACAGCGCCCGGGACTCGGGGAGCAAATGCAATGTTCCGTGTATGGAATACCTGCCGTATGTGCCCCGGCGCCCCAGAGAGGCAACAGCCATGCTGGGGCTGAACCAATATGTATAGAAGGGGTTAGGTGCACATATAATACAGGTATCAATAATGACTTGCTGGCAATTCTGGCTCCCATCACAAAAGCTCTTGCACTACTGGCAGCCTTTGTTGGAGGAGCCTTATATCCAGTGAGAACAAGGGTTCTCATAATAATAATAAGTTGGATTTATGCATCAATAACAAATCATCTATCACCGCAATGTAACACAGAACACCACCGAGCAGCTGTCTAGTACCCAGCTGATTCGGGTCAAAACACAGACAGCCGGGTTCCCGACTGCCATCCGCTATTGGCGGGGGTCCCCGACCCCCATAGAGGGAGAATAGAATAGGTGGCTCTCATAGCGAGCCACTGTGCCCGCAAGGGGCTTAGTTGCGCTCGCCATGCTGTCTGGGTCCGGCCAGTCGGGATAATGACTGTCGGGATGGGGGTATTCAGACCAGATCGCACAGCTGATAATTTGAAGAGCCCAGTGATCAGGTAATCGCCACCCAGCCAGAGTGTAATCCTGCCCTGCACACGGCTTGTGAGAATATCGCAAAATCCATTCGCAACTCAATTACCCATAGGCTGGTGGAGAGGCGCTCCATCTGACGTCTCACACGCTCCTGCGTCCCAGTCACTAGGCGGCGAGGAGCGGAATCCCTGCCAGTCTCCACTTCAGGGAGACGGGCAGGGTAAAGGGGGAGTGCAGGGGGCTATGGGCGAGACGGGGGAGCAGCGACGGCGGGCTTCGTCAGAATGGGGTGCGCAATCATCCCCTGCGTGTGTGCCCCCTTCTGGCGGATATTTGGCAATAGTATCACCAGGAGCATCTCTAATGAGAGCTGCTCCATCTGTACCTTCAAATGCTTGGCCACGCCTGCGGTTTCCCTGACACTCCCAGGAAATGGTATACAAACAGTAAAAAAGGGACTGTAAACGGGATTTTTTATATATGTATATTAAAACTTAACTTTTATTTTCTTAGTATTTGAAGAGTCCTTTATAATATGCTTTAAGGGAAGTAACAGTGGAATTGTAAGGATTAAAATCACATAGACACACATATACAGATTGTGATTTATTGTGAAAACTCCCAGAAAATGGTTACCACCCCCAGACGCCGGCTTCCTGTCAATTAACTTGCATATGGCCAGTGACACAAAAAGTAGCAGGATTTAATTGGAGGATGGCTTTGCACATATGTACAATGGTAGAGAAAGAAAGTTGGGTGGGGAAGAACCTGCACTAGAATTGGGAATGATTATAAATAATTGTTAGAGGGATAGAAGATTGGGGAAGAAACTGACAGTAGTTGAGAATAAATAATTTCTAATGTAGCATCACCTACCGGCCTTATGCCCTAGGCTATGGCTTTAAGAGAATGTGATGGTCAGTGGTGCACCCCCGAGTCTAGGTACGTTTAATTGAAAAAAACAGAAGAAAAAAGAAACTCGGGTGGGGTGCACTCTTAATCCCCAATCTAGGACTTGCTAACTGCTGGAAAAAAGATTTTTATATTTTTTTTTTTTTTTTTTTAATATTTTTATATATGCCAAGTGAACTAATGATTTTTAATAAAGAATATTGTGCAAAAACATTCAATAATAATTCATATATTAATTTATGCTGCTTGTGCCTATTTTATATGGATAGGTATCAAATGAATTTTTATTGTATTATTTGACCAAAATTTATTTGTATATCCTGATGGTGAATCAAAATTATTAATTGCGAATTTATCTGAAGAGAATTGATTATACTGGGGCTGGTAACAAGGAGATAGCTGACCTTCATATATCCTTAATGCCTTTATCATATGGGCATTTATAAATTTTTTCTCAATTGAATGAGATAAGGATTATAATCATCAGTCAGCAAAATTAAATCCGAAACCAAATAAAGTATATACAATCCACACTATTTACACTTGTGCACCTGTGTGGGTTCCCCTAATGATTCACTGGCTTGTATAGAGCTTGTAGTCAGAAATGCCCTATAATGTTTGTGAGCATGATTGTATCAATTGACGAGATGTTGGTAACACAACAGTGTCCCAATCTAGCAACAATGTATATATGCAGCAACCAAGTCACTCAGTCCTACACGTACACTGCAAGAATGTCACTCTCATGCATGCAATATCAAGCACTCAAAGCCACATAGCTGTGGAAACTCCTTAATACAGCAATGAACCATGAACGTGGGAGACACAATGTAGATGGATGTAAAGGTGGCTAATAAGCAAATGGATGCACGTGAAATAACCTTTAGCGGGTTTAGAAGCAAAGCAATTAATACCCAGTTCTCAAATGGTTAATGCACCTATACTTTTAACAGGTGTGACTATCTAAAAAGGTTTACACAAAAGCACACTCCATTTTTAGCAATAAATGCTGCAAATTTCCCAAATACAATGATTATAATCCTTATCTCATTCAATTGAGAAAAAATTTATAAATGCCCATATGATAAAGGCATTAAGGATATATGAAGGTCAGCTATCTCCTTGTTACCAGCCCCAGTATAATCAATTCTCTTCAGATAAATTCGCAATTAATAATTTTGATTCACCATCAGGATATACAAATAAATTTTGGTCAAATAATACAATAAAAATTCATTTGATACCTATCCATATAAAATAGGCACAAGCAGCATAAATTAATATATGAATTATTATTGAATGTTTTTGCACAATATTCTTTATTAAAAATCATTAGTTCACTTGGCATATATAAAAATATTTAAAAAAAAATATAAAAATCTTTTTTCCAGCAGTTAGCAAGTCCTAGATTGGGGATTAAGAGTGCACCCCACCCGAGTTTCTTTTTACATATGTACAATGGGCTGAACGCATGTGCGGTCATTCAATTATCGCAAATATGTATAAAATATATAAATATATATGCATTAGAAACACTGGGTAGGGTCCAAAACGTAGAGCAACAAACTCACAAAGTTGCAGTCTGCTACAGTGCATTGTGAGTGTGTGTGTTCATGTGTGTTATTGTTCTCCGCACACAAACCGTTAAGCGTCTGTTCGGCAGCACACGGATATTATCAGCAGTCAGAGGATCTGTGATTGACTCCCAGCAATGATTGAGTTCAGTACAATGCCGGGGACTGAGCCATGCGTGACGGGGACGGGCAGAAGGGAGAATATTCCACTCAGCTCAGTAACCAGAGCAAAGAGCACAGAACAGAGAACAGAGCAGGAAAGCAGGCACACCCGCACCATGCCATATGCTGCACCAAACCACACACACCATTGTACCCAACACAAACTACACACACACACACCATTGTACCCAACACAAACTACACACACTATGATACCCAACACAAATCACACACCATTATACCCAAACATCATTGTACGAAACACAAACTGCACAAACCTTTATACCCAACACAAACTACACACACACCATTGTACCCAACACAAATTACACACACACACACACACACACACCATTATACTCAACACAACCTACACACACATCATTGTATTCAACACAAATTACACACACACCATTGTACCTAACAAAAACTGCACACACACCATTGTAACCAACACAAACTGCTCATACACACCATTGTACCCCAAAAAATGACACACACCACACACTATTGTACCCAACACAAACTACACACACAAACCATTGTACCCAACACAAAATACACACACACCATTGGGTACTTGTGTATTATCACTGCGCCCATTGCATCGCATACCATAAAGCAGAGCTGGGCAACACCGGCCCTCCAGATGTTGATGAACTACACATCCCAGCATGCCTTGCATCAGTTTCAGCATGGCCACATAGCAAAACTAATGCAAAGCATCCTGGGATGTGTAGTTCTCTAACATCTGGAGGGCCGGTGTTGCCCAGCCCTGCCATAAAGGCATGCGATGGTATGCGATGCGATATCGCACAATGTTCTACAATGTCATACAATTTTAAAATTGTATGGCATTGTATATGGCATACAATGCCATACAATGTGATGGAATGCGTTTATAACTTGTATAAGCACCCTAATGGGTGCTTACAATGTTAAATGCACCCCCACGCCACCCCCCAGTATAAACGTGAACCCGAAGCGTGGCGAGTGCAGCGGTACGCTTCCTCTGACCTTTTCATTCCCCCACTATCCACGTCGGCGTGGAGTTGATTTTATACCCCCCAGTATAAACGCGAACCCGAAGTGTGGCGAGCGCAGCGAGCCACCGAGCCCGAAGCGTGGCGAGCGCAGCGAGCCCTGCGAGGGGACTCGCATAACTTCACAGGTATACGCGTCCGCTCGCCACGCTTCGGGCTCAGTGGCTCGCTGCGCTTGCCACAGTTTATAAAATCAACTCCATGCCGACGTGGATAGTGGGGGTATGAAAAGGTCATAGGACGCGTAGGATCGCAGTGCATCGGGTGTATGGCATGCGATGCGATGTGATGAAAAAATCGCGTGATCACATATCGGGGGCGCCGTGATAATACACAAGTACCCACCATTGTACCCAACACAATATACACACACCATTGTAACCAACACAAACTACACACATACCATTGAACCCAACACAAATCAGACACACACCATTGTAACCAACACACACACACCACTGTAAGTAAAGAGGAAAGAAAAGAACTCTCTTTTTGGGGGGCACAACTATTGAGGTATTTAATTAATTAAATAAGTTATTCAATAAAAGTAAGCATGGCGAGCGCAGCGAGCTATGCAAGGGGATGTGGTGCACTTGAAACTGTGTCCATGTTGACTGTGTTGACATTCAGGTAAAAAAAAAAACAGTGAAAAACCCCCCATGTCGACATAGACATTGTCGAACTAATGACCTGTCGAACTAATGACATTTCGACCTAGACCCATGTCGACCATCATGCTGTAGACTAAATGACCCCAACTCACATAACTCACACAAAGAGCCTGAATTAAAAAATAAAAGTGATTTATCCAACCATGGCCATATAGCTATTTTCCTTGTACTCCATACTAAAGCATATACCACCAGCAATAGCCCAGCTTGCACCACCTGTAGCCCCCTGCCAGCAATACAGCGGCTGTGCGAGCAGGCAAGCTGGCCCCAACCATCCACACTCCTGCAGAAAGTGGGAAGACTAATTGCAGCAATTTGGGACTTATGGTTAATAAATGCATAGTGCAAAGGTCTCAGGCAGCCACTAATCTGCAACTGAGTCAGGGTGGGCGTGGCCATCGCTGATGTCACAGACCCTCCCTGAAAAGGCCTGCTTTTTTTCAAACCACTCCCAGAAAACGGTAGTTATCCGCCTCATCAGTCAAGTTCCGGCCACATTGTGTGTACAAAACATCTGCATTTTCTAATTGCCTCTGCACATGCGTGATTTCTATGGTGCGCACGCGCAGTCATTCCATAATCGCTCCATTTGCAAATTCTCTAATTAGCGATCTATGCTGAATTACAGACGGTGCCGCTCATTCATCCCCAGCGCTTGCCGGATTTCACTACCAGGCGAGTGCGGGCTGGCGGATGTGTGAGCTTCTCTGTCTTGCTCACGCACCCCATTGCCAAGAATGGGGCACGCAAGCATCTCGTGAGTGCGGGGCGGCGATTGACGGCTCCATCTGTAGCCCCCTAGAAAACAAAACATGTTTATTAGGGTGGTCCCGGAGGACCGACCATACAGTCAGAGCCGTACCTAGATATTAGTAGGCCCCATCGCAAAAGTTTGTAAGGGCCCCCTATTTAGCAACTGATGGTGATAAATGTATGTAAAACATATTAGACAGCAAAGATGGGCCCCCTTAAGCTCTGGGCCCCATAGCAGCTGCACCCCTTGCACCTATGGAAGTTACGCCCTTGCAGTCAGTGCGTAATACCATAGTCCCAGCTCCCCTGGCTTCCACTGAGGATACATTAGACATATGGGGAAACTACATATAAATAACCAGAAGAGGCCGCTCCCGACCGTTCTCTGCTCACGCACAGACCAACAAACAATTGCGCTGTTGTTGTGTGTACTGTAAACAAGAGCCGAACACGGCCGCTGAGCATTATTAGCTCCACAGACGCTGCACAACCCACTAATTCCGGCCTCGGCAGAGATCAAATCACTCTTATTAAATACGGGTTACTTCCCCGGGAAATCTGCCGCTCCGGAGTCCACGAGAGGCGACGGACAGCTAGGGGTACATTTACTAAAGCATCTAAAAATGAAAAAAGGTGCTGTTGCCCATAGCAACCAATCATCTTATGTCGATCATTTTCCAGAATGCAATAGAAAAATTATAGAATCAGATTTATTTTATCAGATTATTTTTATACTTAATATATGCGCATAACTAATTAGCTGCAAATATTCAATGGTAAATGGGCTCCTCTGTCTAGGTCAACAGCCAAAAGGTCAACACTGTATGGCCAACATATATATAGTGATGACATGGGTAAATGGTTGACACGGCTACGGTCAACACATGAAAAGGTCGACATTAGGTTTGTTTTATTTTTTTCATACTTTACCATCCCCATGGACTCTGAATGGGAGCGGTAAAGTGCGCTGCATCAGTGCTTTACGGTATCTGCCGCTCTCCGTCTGAATCAGGCCCAACGTCAGGCTGTAGAATCCCTGTGGGGTTACGTCAGCTCAGGAGGACGAGGTGCACCCACCACAATCTGCACCGAGTACCCATAGGCCCTAAACTCCTCCAGATCATCCATTAAGATCACACCTAAGGGCAAGCGGCCCCCGGGGGCCCACATTAGCCTACCTTGTTTTTATGTGGATGTATTTTTTATTAGTACAGAGGGAGCAAGGAGCTGAAATCAGTCTCTTGTCCCGATGGGGCTGTAACCAGACTCTTAGCTCCTGCTGTAATGTATTTTAGGACAAGACCACCAGGTTTACGGATGTTTTATTACCCTCTGACCCCCCCAGCGCCCATCCACGCTGCAGTCCATATACACCCATCCACTCTGCAGCCCACACACACCCATTCACACTGCAGCCCATCCACGCTGCAGTCCATACACATACCTCCCAACTTTTCAAGTGAAGAAATAGGGACACTCGCGCGGCGAAGCCGCGCGAGCGCCCGAAAAGGGGGCGTGGCGTATGCAAATGAGGGCGCGGCTTATGCTAATTAGCCGCGACCTCATTTTCATACGAGAATAGACGCTGTGCGCATGCGCACAGCGTCTATTCTACTACATTGGGGGGTCTCCCAACTGCCACCCCCCCGCAGCGGGACAATGCCTGCCGCGGGTGGGACGTCGGGACAGGACCCGAAAATCGGGACTGTCCCGACGGAATCGTGACAGTTGGGAGGTATGCGATACACACCCATCCACACTGCAGCCCATCTACACTGCACACTGCAGCCCATACACGCTGCAGACAATCCACTTTGCACACTGCAGCCCATCCACACTGCAGACAATCCACTCTGCACACTGCAGCCCATCCACACTGCAGACAATCCACTCTGCAGTCCATACACACCTATCCACACTGCAGCCCATCCACACTGCACACTGCAGCCCATACACGCTGCAGCTTATACACGCTGCACACTGCAGCCTATCCACACTGCAGCCCATACACGCTGCAGCTTATACACGCTGCACACTGCAGCCTATCCACACTGCAGCCCATACACGCTGCAGCTTATAAACGCTGCACACTGAACCCCATCCACACTGCAGCCCATCCACACTGCACACTGCAGCCCATCCACTCTGCAGTCCATACACACCCATCCATGCTGCAGCCCATTCACACTGCAGCCCATCCACACTGCACACTGCAGCCCATCCACTCTGCAGTCCATACACACCCATCCAAGCTGCAGCCCATTCACACTGCACACTGCAGCCCATCCACACTCCACACTGCAGCCCATCCACACTGCAGCCCATACACACTGCACACTGCAGCCATGCACTGACAAGATAATCAGACTTTCTATACTACTCTAGCCACGGAATCCGATGGTAGGTCAACATTGAAAAAAAGCCAGCAGACATGTACTAGGTCAACATTGACAAATGGTCTAGACAAGCAAAAGGGTCAACACGGCAATGGTTGACACATGAAAGGTCGACACGAGTTTTTCATTATTTTTTTTGTTTGTTTGACTTTTCCATGCTGGCAGTAGCAGAGCAAGGCCCGACACATGAGGAGCGAAGCGAGCCAGGGGAGTGTACACCCTCCTCTAATTGGTGTCGACATTGACCTTTTGATATGTCTACCTTTTCTTGGTGACCATTTGCTTGTGTTGACATTTTGTCAATGGCCACCTTTTTTTTCCATGTCATCATTTTTGTCCCCGTTGACCTTGTGTCAGTTGACCTTTTGATCACACCCACTAGCCATGACCCCCCAAGGCTCCAGTACCGTAACTAGGTGTGGGCCAGTGCTGTGCCGCACAGGGCGCCAGGAGCCCTTGTTACAGCGCTGCGTGGTTCCGCACAGATTAGCGGCCTCTTCTGCGATAAAGTGGTTAAACATCTCTGCAGGACCCCGACACGTCCTAACTGAGCAGTAAGTCAGCCACTAATGCAACAGGCCAATTACTGCGCTCTCTAAATAGCCAGGTTACCCTGGAAACGCCATCGTTCCTGAACATGGGGAGCTGCGCCTGGAGAGGCGGCTTCATATCAGACTTACTGGAGACCTGCAGATCCCCCACACCCCCCCAAATGTATATACTGAGCGGGATACATGCTGTAAACTGCCCGACCCACACATATATACCGACTTGTCTATGAATCCGGCTGGCCCGAGCTGGGCACACAATGAAGGGATGGCGGTCTGTTTACAGGCTGCTGTTAAATCTATTCTCAGAACTGTGGCTCGTGACTAAGAGGACATTGCTTGGTTACTGAGGCCACGTTTCGTGGCCGCCAAGTCTCTGGATGCAAACATTCCAAAAATAAATTCTCAGTTCTACTTTTTCCCTATTTCACGGAGCCACAAATGGGTACGGGTCATTGAGTCGACCAAACTAAGGTCAACATGCATTGGGTCTTACCACTGAAGGTCAGAAGGATTGTTAACAGATCCGATAAACGGCAGTATCTTATACATGGTGCATTAACAATTAAAAACAAGAATTGCCGAATTGCAATACATTTAACATGACTAATTCCCAAATAACATCTGCTGATGAAATATCTTTTTATACCTCGTTAGCACCGCTAAACTTTAAATAATGTCATACGATACATACACAGTGACAATCCCACATAGCAATAAGGGAACAAGCAGGAACATGTCCCACAGTGGCACCTAGTGGCAAAGTCTGAGCATTGCACCAATTTGTCCAATTCACTATCATTACAGCAGACTTTACATTATATACCAATAAATCATAGTTATCGGATTCCAGGCAAGTGCCCAAAATGATGTAATACAGAAGGAGACTCAATATGATTACAAAGTGGCTTCATTCTGATGAATCCCATTCGCACGTCTCACCCACCAAGCTCACAATCTAATGCCCCTTACTTTCAGGGTTTAGGAAGAAACCAGCCGGATCATATATAATTTGGTGCCTGTGGTTCCAACAGGTGAACATACATTATTGATAATGTCCTCGGATAGGAGTCAGCGACACACAATGTCACTACACCTGCTGTGCCCAGGGTCACCCTGCACTGGAAGTGTTCCTTGACACTATAATAAACCACAGTCACACCACTAAAAGCCTGTAACCTACTGCCCAGCAATAAAAAAACACATTAACATCTCCTGCCGCTATTTATTGCTGTCATCTGCTTATCAGCGCAGGACCCATCCCTGGAGGGATGGCACAGGTAGACAGGTAAAGGCAGCTACAGTATAGAGGGTGGCACAGAGGGATGGGTAGAGACCTGGAAATAGGGGGTTGGGGAGAGGCTGGCACAGAGGGATGGGTGCAAGGACTTGGAAATAGGGGAATGAGGTGAGACAGTTGGAGTGAGGCTGGCACAGAGGGATTGGTACAGAAACCTGGAAATAGGGGTACAGGCAGAGACAGTTGGGGAGAGGGTGGAACAGGGAGGGGTACAGAGACCTGGAAATAGGGAGATGGGGAGAGACAGTTGGAGAGAGCCTGGCACAGAGGGATGGGTACAGAGACCCGAAAATAGGGAGATGGGGAGAGACAGTTGGAGAGAGCATGGCACAGAGGGATGGCTACAGAGACCTGGAAATACCGGGATGGGGAAGAGACAGTTGGGGAGAGGCTGGCACAGAGGGATGGCTACAGAGACCTGGAAATACCGGGATGGGG
Source organism: Crinia signifera (assembly GCF_055691185.1). Lineage (NCBI taxonomy): Eukaryota > Metazoa > Chordata > Amphibia > Anura > Myobatrachidae > Crinia > Crinia signifera. The sequence goes on from NC_139228.1 coordinate 56,148,988, forward strand.
AAGAGACAGTTGGGGAGAGGCTGGCACAGAGGGATGGGTACAGAGACCTGGAAATACCGGGATGGGGAAGAGACAGTTGGGGAGAGGCTGGCATAGAGGGATGGCTACAGAGACCTGGAAATACCGGGATGGGGAGAGGCTGGCATAGAGGGATGGGTACAGAGACGGGGAGAGACCTCTCAGGGCAGTGTATTGCCTTCCAAGCCCCTTAAACCTCCCGGGACCTTCCCGGTTGGCAGGATCGCATGTGGTCCTTCTACATGTGACGTATTGCATGCGATGCCCCCCCTACTTGCAGCGAGGAATGGGTAAGTCAGAGATCATACATGCAGCATGCACTTGCACGAACACGCCCAACACACTTCCATCCATGCCCTCAGAACTAGACATTACTTTCCTCGCCACCTCCCAGTAATGGGCATCACTATTCCACAACATTTCTGATACCAACCGATGACGCATTTCTGTAACCTCTATGTGACACATGGGACACATGAGCTTTTGGAAACCTTTTAGCATCCACAGTTGATTCGCTCAGCTACGTGACCATCGGCATTGCGTGCGGATTGTGTTCAGCAGTCTGGAGAGTGGATAACAGGTTGTGCTGAGATCACAGCCAGTTATCCCATGTGTTCTATAAACCATCATGTGTGGCAGACGCACAATACATAACCCAACTGCTGCAACCACTGATTCACACTGTACATGGTTCTACCGCTCTCTGCCTGAAGGGGGCATTCAGGATTCACAGACAAATTCCACTACACTCTTCCAGTGAACAGGTTAATACAGAATGATCAGGAATATACAGACATTACTTCATAATGTAAAGACATCTTGCATAATAATATACATACTCCTTTCCTATGTCATAAAATAGAGGCATCTCCCATATGTCATAATATACAGACTCCCCTTCCACATATCACAATATGAAGATGCGGCTTCCACACCACATATGCAGACACACCTTCCATATGTCCTAATATACAGAGACATACCTGCCATGTGTCATACTATACACACCTTCCATATGTCCTAATGTACAGACATATCTGCCACGTGTCATACTACACAGACACACCTTCCATATGTCCTAATATACAGAGACATACCTGCCATGTGTCATACTATACACACCTTCCATATGTCCTAATATACAGAGACATACCTGCCACGTGTCATACTACACAGACACACCTTCCATATGTCCTAATATACAGAGACCTACCTGCCACGTGTCATACTATACACAGACACACCTTCCATATGTCCTAATATACAGAGACATACCTGCCGTGTGTCATACTATACACACCTTCCATATGTCCTAATATACAGAGACCTACCTGCCACATGTCATACTATACAGACACACCTTCCATATGTCCTAATATACAGAGACATACCTGCCACGTGTCATACTATACACACCTTCCATATGTCCTAATATACAGAGACATACCTGCCACATGTCATATTATACACGCCTTCCATATGTCCTAATATACAGAGACATACCTGCCACGTGTCATACTATACAGACACCTTCCATATGTCCTATTATACAGACATACCTGCCACGTGTCATACTATACAGACACCTTCCATATGTCCTAATATGCAGAGACCTACCTGCCACGTGTCATACTATACACAGACACACCATCCATAAGTTCTAAAATACAGAGACATACCTGCCACATGTCATACTATACACACCTTCCCTATGTCCTAATATACAGAGACATACCTGCCACATGTCATACTATACACGCCTTCCATATGTCCTAATATACAGCGACATACCTGCCACGTGTCATACTATACACACCTTCCATATGTCCTAATATACAGCGACATACCTGCCACGTGTCATACTATACACACCTTCCATATGTCCTAATATACAGCGACATTCCTGCCGTATGTCATACTATACACACCTTCCATATGTCCTAATATACAGAGACCTACCTGCCGTGTGTCATACTATATACACCTTCCATTTGTCCTAATATACAGAGACATACCTGCCTTGTGTGTCATACTATATACACCTTCCATATGTCCTAATATACAGAGACATACCTGCCGTGTGTCATACTATATACACCTTCCATATGTCCTAATATACAGAGACATACCTGCCGTGTGTCATACTATATACACCTTTCATATGTCCTAATATACAGAGACCTACCTGCCGTGTGTCATACTATACACACCTTCCATATGTCCTAATATACAGAGACATATCTGCCACGTGTCATACTATACACACCTTCCATATGTCCAAATATACAGAGACATACCTGCCGTGTGTCATAATACACACACTTTCCATATGTCCTAATGTACAGACATACCTGCCACGTGTCATACTATACACACCTTCCATATGTCCTAATATACAGAGACATATTGCCACGTGTCATACTATACAGACACACCTTCCATATGTCCTAATATACAGAGACATACCTGCCACGTGTCATACTATACACACCTTCCATATGTCCTAATATACAGAGACATACCTGCCATGAGTCATACTATACAGACACACCTTGCATGTCCTAATATACAGAGACATACCTGCCATGTGTCATACTATACACACCTTCCATATGTCCTAATATACAGAGACATACCTGCCACGTGTCATACTATACACAGACAGACCTTCCATATGTCCTAATATACAGACACACCTGCCACGTGATATACTATACACAGACACACCATCCATATGTCCTAATATACAGAGACATACCTGCCATGAGTCATACTATACAGACACACCTTGCATGTCCTAATATACAGAGACATACCTGCCATGTGTCATACTATACACACCTTCCATATGTCCTAATATACAGAGACATACCTACCACGTGTCATACTATACACAGACACACCTTCCATATGTTCTAATATACAGAGACATACCTGCCACGTGTCATACTATACACACCTTCCATATACCCTAATATACAGAGACATACCTGCCACATGTCATACTATACACACCTTCCACATATCCTAATATACAGAGACATACCTGCCACGTGTCATACTACACAGACACACCTTCCATATGTTCTAATATACAGAGACATACCTGCCACGTGTCATACTATACACGCCTTCCATATGTCCTAATATACAGACATATCTGCCACGTGTCATACTCTACACACCTTCCATATGTCCTAACATACAGAGACACACCTGCCACGTGTCCTAATATACAGAGACATACGTGTCATACTATACACACCTTCCACATATCCTAATATACAGAGACATACCTGCCACGTGTCATACTACACAGACACACCTTCCATATGTTCTAATATACAGAGACATACCTGCCACGTGTCATACTATACACACCTTCCATATGTCCTAATATACAGACATATCTGCCACGTGTCATACTCTACACACCTTCCATATGTCCTAATATACAGAGACACACCTGCCACCTGTCCTAATATACAGAGACATACGTGTCATACTATACGCACCTTCCACATATCCTAATATACAGAGACATACCTGCCACGTGTCATACTATACACACCTTCCATGTGTCCTTATATACAGAGACAGACCTGCCACATGTCATACTATATACAGACACACCTTCCATATGTCCTAATATACAGAGACATACCTGCCACGTGTCATACTATACACAGACACACCTTCCATATGTCCTAAAATACAGACATTCATGCCACGTGTCATACTATACACACCTTCCATATGTCCTAATATAAAGAGACATACCTGCCATGTGTCATACTATACACACCTTCCATATGTCCTAATATACAGAGACATACCTGCCACGTGTCATACTACACAGACACACCTTCCATATGTCCTAATATACAGAGACCTACCTGCCACGTGTCATACTATACACAGACACACCTTCCATATGTCCTAATATACAGAGACATACCTGCCGTGTGTCATACTATACACACCTTCCATATGTCCTAATATACAGAGACCTACCTGCCACATGTCATACTATACAGACACACCTTCCATATGTCCTAATATACAGAGACATACCTGCCACGTGTCATACTATACACACCTTCCATATGTCCTAATATACAGAGACATACCTGCCACATGTCATACTATACACGCCTTCCATATGTCCTAATATACAGAGACATACCTGCCACGTGTCATACCATACAGACACCTTCCATATGTCCTAATATACAGACATACCTGCCACGTGTCATACTATACAGACACCTTCCATATGTCCTAATATACAGCGACATTCCTGCCGTATGTCATACTATACACACCTTCCATATGTCCTAATATACAGAGACCTACCTGCCACGTGTCATACTATACACACCTTCCATATGTCCTAATATACAGAGACATACCTGCCACATGTCATATTATACACGCCTTCCATATGTCCTAATATACAGAGACATACCTGCCACGTGTCATACTATACAGACACCTTCCATATGTCCTAATATACAGACATACCTGCCACGTGTCATACTATACAGACACCTTCCATATGTCCTAATATACAGAGACCTACCTGCCACGTGTCATACTATACACACACCTTCCATATGTCCTAATATACAGACATACCTGCCACGTGTCATACTATACAGACACCTTCCATAAGTTCTAAAATACAGAGACATATCTGCCACGTGTCATACTCTACACAGACACACCTTTCATATGTCCTAATATACAGAGACATACCTGCCACATGTCATACTATACACACCTTCCCTATGTCCTAATATACAGAGACATACCTGCCACATGTCATACTATACACACCTTCCATATGTCCTAATATACAGCGACATACCTGCCACGTGTCATACTATACACACCTTCCATATGTCCTAATATACAGCGACATACCTGCCACGTGTCATACTATACACACCTTCCATATGTCCTAATATACAGCGACATTCCTGCCGTATGTCATACTATACACACCTTCCATATGTCCTAATATACAGAGACCTACCTGCCGTGTGTCATACTATATACACCTTCCATATGTCCTAATATACAGAGACATACCTGCCTTGTGTGTCATACTATATACACCTTCCATATGTCCTAATATACAGAGACATACCTGCCGTGTGTCATACTATATACACCTTCCATATGTCCTAATATACAGAGACCTACCTGCCGTGTGTCATACTATACACACCTTCCATATGTCCTAATATACAGAGACATATCTGCCACGTGTCATACTATACAGACACACCTTCCATATGTCCTAATATACAGAGACATATCTGCCACGTGTCATACTATACAGACACACCTTCCATATGTCCAAATATACAGAGACATACCTGCCGTGTTTCATACTATACACAGACAGACCTTCCATATGTCCTAATGTACAGACATACCTGCCACGTGTCATACTATACACAAATTCCATATGTCCTAATATACAGAGACATATTGCCACGTGTCATACTATACAGACACACCTTCCATATGTCCTAATATACAGAGACATACCTGCCACGTGTCATACTATACACACCTTCCATATGTCCTAATATACAGAGACATACCTGCCACATGTCATACTATTCACACCTTCCATATGTCCTAATGTACAGACATACCTGCCACGTGTCATACAATACAGACACACCTTCCATATGTCCTAATATACAGAGACCTATCTGCCATGTTTCATACTATACACAGACAGACCTTCCATATGTCCTAATGTACAGACATACCTGCCACGTGTCATACTATACACAGACACACCATCCATATGTCCTAATATACAGAGACATACCTGCCATGAGTCATACTATACAGACACACCTTGCATGTCCTAATATACAGAGACATACCTGCCATGTGTCATACTATACACACCTTCCATATGTCCTAATATACAGAGACATACCTGCCACGTGTCATACTATACACAGACAGACCTTCCATATGTCCTAATATACAGACACACCTGCCACGTGTCATACTATACACAGACACACCATCCATATGTCCTAATATACAGAGACATACCTGCCATGAGTCATACTATACAGACACACCTTGCATGTCCTAATATACAGAGACATACCTGCCATGTGTCATACTATACACACCTTCCATATGTCCTAATATACAGAGACATACCTACCACGTGTCATACTATACACAGACACACCTTCCATATGTTCTAATATACAGAGACATACCTGCCACGTGTCATACTATACACACCTTCCATATACCCTAATATACAGAGACATACCTGCCACATGTCATACTATACACACCTTCCACATATCCTAATATACAGAGACATACCTGCCACGTGTCATACTACACAGACACACCTTCCATATGTTCTAATATACAGAGACATACCTGCCACGTGTCATACTATACACGCCTTCCATATGTCCTAATATACAGACATATCTGCCACGTGTCATACTCTACACACCTTCCATATGTCCTAACATACAGAGACACACCTGCCACGTGTCCTAATATACAGAGACATACGTGTCATACTATACACACCTTCCACATATCCTAATATACAGAGACATACCTGCCACGTGTCATACTACACAGACACACCTTCCATATGTTCTAATATACAGAGACATACCTGCCACGTGTCATACTATACACACCTTCCATATGTCCTAATATACAGACATATCTGCCACGTGTCATACTCTACACACCTTCCATATGTCCTAATATACAGAGACACACCTGCCACCTGTCCTAATATACAGAGACATACGTGTCATACTATACGCACCTTCCACATATCCTAATATACAGAGACATACCTGCCACGTGTCATACTATACACACCTTCCATGTGTCCTTATATACAGAGACAGACCTGCCACATGTCATACTATATACAGACACACCTTCCATATGTCCTAATATACAGAGACATACCTGCCACGTGTCATACTATACACAGACACACCTTCCATATGTCCTAAAATACAGACATACATGCCACGTGTCATACTATACACACCTTCCATATGTCCTAATATACAGAGACATACCTGCCATGTGTCATACTATACACACCTTCCATATGTCCTAATATACAGAGACATACCTGCCACGTGTCATACTACACAGACACACCTTCCATATGTCCTAATATACAGAGACCTACCTGCCACGTGTCATACTATACACAGACACACCTTCCATATGTCCTAATATACAGAGACATACCTGCCGTGTGTCATACTATACACACCTTCCATATGTCCTAATATACAGAGACCTACCTGCCACATGTCATACTATACAGACACACCTTCCATATGTCCTAATATACAGAGACATACCTGCCACGTGTCATACTATACACACCTTCCATATGTCCTAATATACAGAGACATACCTGCCACATGTCATACTATACACGCCTTCCATATGTCCTAATATACAGAGACATACCTGCCACGTGTCATACTATACAGACACCTTCCATATGTCCTAATATACAGACATACCTGCCACGTGTCATACTATACAGACACCTTCCATATGTCCTAATATACAGAGACCTACCTGCCACATGTCATACTATACACACCTTCCATATGTCCTAATATAACGAGACCTACCTGCCCTGTGTCATACTATACACACCTTCCCTATGTCCTAATATACAGAGACATACCTACCACGTGTCATACTATACACACCTTCCATATGTCCTAATATACAGCGACATTCCTGCCGTATGTCATACTATACACACCTTCCATATGTCCTAATATACAGAGACCTACCTGCCGTGTGTCATACTATATACACCTTCCATATGTCCTAATATACAGAGACATACCTGCCTTGTGTGTCATACTATATACACCTTCCATATGTCCTAATATACAGAGACATACCTGCCGTGTGTCATACTATATACACCTTCCATATGTCCTAATATACAGAGACCTACCTGCCGTGTGTCATACTATACACACCTTCCATATGTCCTAATATACAGACACATATCTGCCACGTGTCATACTATACAGACACACCTTCCATATGTCCTAATATACAGAGACATATCTGCCACGTGTCATACTATACAGACACACCTTCCATATGTCCTAATATACAGAGACATACCTGCCGTGTGTCATAATACACACACTTTCCATATGTCCTAATGTACAGACATACCTGCCACGTGTCATACTATACACACCTTCCATATGTCCTAATATACAGAGACATACCTGCCACGTGTCATACTATACACACCTTCCATATGTCCTAATATACAGAGACATACCTGCCACGTGTCATACTATACACACCTTCCATATGTCCTAATGTACAGACATACCTGCCACGTGTCATACAATACAGACACACCTTCCATATGTCCTAATATACAGAGACCTATCTGCCATGTTTCATACTATACACAGACAGACCTTCCATATGTCCTAATGTACAGACATACCTGCCACGTGTCATACTATACAGACACCTTCCATATGTCCTAATATACAGAGACATACCTGCCGACCTTCCATATGTCCTAATATACAGACACACCTGCCACGTGTCATACTATACACAGACACACCATCCATATGTCCTAATATACAGAGACATACCTGCCATGAGTCATACTATACAGACACACCTTGCATGTCCTAATATACAGAGACATACCTGCCATGTGTCATACTAGACACACCTTCCATATGTCCTAATATACAGAGACATACCTACCACGTGTCATACTATACACAGACACACCTTCCATATGTTCTAATATACAGAGACACCTTCCATATGTCCTAATATACAGAGACATACCTGCCGTGTGTCATAATATACACACTTTCCATATGTCCTAATGTACAGACATACCTGCCACGTGTCATACTATACACACCTTCCATATGTCCTAATATACAGAGACATATTGCCACGTGTCATACTATACAGACACACCTTCCATATGTCCTAATATACAGAGACATACCTGCCACGTGTCATACTATACACACCTTCCAAATGTCCTAATATACAGAGACATACCTGCCACATGTCATACTATTCACACCTTCCATATGTCCTAATGTACAGACATACCTGCCACGTGTCATACAATACAGACACACTTTCCATATGTCCTAATATACAGAGACCTATCTGCCATGTTTCATACTATACACAGACAGACCTTCCATATGTCCTAATGTACAGACATACCTGCCACGTGTCATACTATACAGACACCTTCCATATGTCCTAATATACAGAGACATACCTGCCACGTGTCATACTATACACAGACAGACCTTCCATATGTCCTAATATACAGAGACATACCTGCCATGAGTCATACTATACAGACACACCTTGCATGTCCTAATATACAGAGACATACCTGCCATGTGTCATACTATACACACCTTCCATATGTCCTAATATACAGAGACATACCTACCACGTGTCATACTATACACAGACACACCTTCCATATGTTCTAATATACAGAGACACCTTCCATATGTCCTAATATACAGAGACATACCTGCCGTGTGTCATAATATACACACTTTCCATATGTCCTAATGTACAGACATACCTGCCACGTGTCATACTATACACACCTTCCATATGTCCTAATATACAGAGACATATTGCCACGTGTCATACTATACAGACACACCTTCCATATGTCCTAATATACAGAGACATACCTGCCACGTGTCATACTATACACACCTTCCAAATGTCCTAATATACAGAGACATACCTGCCACATGTCATACTATTCACACCTTCCATATGTCCTAATGTACAGACATACCTGCCACGTGTCATACAATACAGACACACTTTCCATATGTCCTAATATACAGATACCTATCTGCCATGTTTCATACTATACACAGACAGACCTTCCATATGTCCTAATGTACAGACATACCTGCCACGTGTCATACTATACAGACACCTTCCATATGTCCTAATATACAGAGACATACCTGCCACGTGTCATACTATACACAGACAGACCTTCCATATGTCCTAATATACAGACACACCTGCCACGTGTCATACTATACACAGACACACCATCCATATGTCCTAATATACAGAGACATATCTGCCATGTGTCATACTATACAGACACACCTTGCATGTCCTAATATACAGAGACATACCTGCCATGTGTCATACTATACACACCTTCCATATGTCCTAATATACAGAGACATACCTACCACGTGTCATACTATACACAGACACACCTTCCATATGTTCTAATATACAGAGACATACCTGCCACGTGTCATACTATACACACCTTCCATATACCCTAATATACAGAGACATACCTGCCACGTGTCATACTATACACACCTTCCACATATCCTAATATACAGAGACATACCTGCCACGTGTCATACTACACAGACACACCTTCCATATGTTCTAATATACAGAGACATACCTGCCACGTGTCATACTATACACACCTTCCATATGTCCAAATATACAGACATATCTGCCACGTGTCATACTCTACACACCTTCCATATGTCCTAATATACAGAGACACACCTGCCACGTGTCCTAATATACAGAGACATACGTGTCATACTATACACACCTTCCACTTATCCTAATATACAGAGACATACCTGCCACGTGTCATACTACACAGACACACCTTCCATATGTTCTAATATACAGAGACATACCTGCCACGTGTCATACTATACACACCTTCCATATGTCCTAATATACAGACATATCTGCCACGTGTCATACTCTACACACCTTCCATATGTCCTAAAATACAGAGACACACCTGCCACGTGTCCTAATATACAGAGACATACGTGTCATACTATACGCACCTTCCACATATCCTAATATACAGACATACCTGCCACATGTCATACTATACACACCTTCCATGTGTCCTTATATACAGAGACAGACCTGCCACATGTCATACTATATACAGACACACCTTCCATATGTCCTAATATACAGAGACATACCTGCCACGTGTCATACTATACACAGACACACCTTCCATATGTCCTAAAATACAGACATACATGCCACGTGTCATACTATACACACCTTCCATATGTCCTAATATACAGAGACACACCTGCCACGTGTCCTAATATACAGAGACACACCTTCCATATGTCCTATATACAGAGACCTACCTGCCACGTGTCATACTATACAGACACACCTTCCAAATATTGCTGGCTATTCGCGAAGGTGATTGACACGAAGTACATGTCTGTTGTAGGTAACCGGCCACGAATGGGCGTGTTCGGGTTAATATGGGTGTGCCCAAGCATTTTATGGGAGAGACTATTATGTCAGTTCCAGGCCGGATATGCCTGTATTCATTGCAGCCATACACATCCATTCGCAAAGTGCACACATTAATTCGCAAGACGGGTTTTCCCTCTAGCGGGGTGGCGTCTTATATGACCACACGACCGCGAGTTCACAGCAGCCAGCGCTTAAGTAAGCCTTCGCTCCGCTAGATACCCCCCATATTATAACGAATACCAACCTTATAAGCAGTAATTTCAGGGAACAGCATTACAATCAGAGAGGGGGTCATGTGATCATATCATCTATATTGGGGCAGTACGGATGGTATACTGGTTAGCATTACTGCCTCACAGCACTGAGGTCATGGGTTCCATTCCCACCAGGGCCATAACTGTGTGGAGTTTGTATATTCTCCCCGTTATAGCGTGGGTTTCCTCTGGTTACTCCGGTTTCCTCCCACAATCCAAAAATATACTGGTAGGTAAATTGGCTCCCAACAAGTGAACCCTAGAATGTCTGTGTGTGCCTGTATATGTGGTAGGGAATATAGATTGTAAGCTCCACTGGGGCAGGGACTGATGTGAATGTTCATATATTCTCTGTACAGCGATGCGGAATATGTGTGCGCTATATGAACTGTTAATAAATAAATCTATATCACGGATTATGTCCTTAAACCTATAACAGAGTATATATCATGTAAAAACTAATATCCCTCTTTTCCCAATCTATGGAACTCCCATAATTAGGATTTCGGACATTCCATCCAGGATAGGATGGCTTCTCCACTATGGTTATGACATCACATTCAGATGCATTAAGCTTCAAAAAGCAATACAATGGAGAGTGATAAACAACCAGCCAATCAGCTCCTACCTGTCATTTTTCAAACCCACCCTGTAACATGGCAGGTAGGAGCTGATTGGCTGGTGGTTTATCACTCTCCCTTTTATCACTTTTTGAAGCTTGATACATCCGGACTTTACGGTTTCGGCAGATCGTGAGGTCGATGTACTAAGCTTTGAAGAAAGATGAAGGGCCTTATTCTGGTCTGTGCGGCCGCAGCCGAATATGCGGCCAGGACCGTGCGTCCTAAACCCCGCATTCCGTACGGATCGCTCACTCCGTCCGAATGCGGTAAGCCGCTGACCGCACGGAGCACGAGTGGATTTCTCATGTATACACCTCCTCCATTTCTGGGAACCTCCCCCATCATTGCATCAATGCAGGACCGAGTGGTCAGGCAGCTCCCGCGAGCTCAGACCACTCGGGCATTTCTCCGTGCAAAAGCAGGGATCTCCGGCAATGTCCGCCCCCTACACGTGCGTCACGGCTGCATTACCATAAGTATGCCCAGCGTTTTCATGGGAACGCCCATGAAACGCGGGGCGTATGCATATGTTAATGAGGCCAAACAGCCCTTCACGCCCCTTCATGCCTCTGCACATGCGCAAACACAAAACATCGGCGGAACGAACGCACGCGGACATATCCGCACCAACCAGAATAGGGGCCAAAGTGTGGGTGAGAGAATGTATCAGACAAGCAGCTCCTAACTGCCACCCAGCTCCTAACTGCTGTGTTACAGGCTGTGTTTGAAAGAGGACAGTTTGGAGTAACTCCACGAAATCAACAGTATGACAAGCCATTTTTTTTTAAGACTACTACAATGTATGAGGACTCCTCCCTCTCTTGAGCATACAATGCCACCGGGATTAAGCAAATTATTAAGGGGATTCGCTACAAATCAATGTTTCCAGTAAAAACAGTCGCTGTTCAACCAGTGACATCAATCCTGGCACCTGATCAAAGTTTTACACAGGTACTTAGGAATAATGGGATATAATTAGGATTCTGCTGATACACAGCAACACAAGGTATATTCACATCGGGCGTTCAGTACTAGAGATGGCGCAGTTTGGGGTTAATATTTCACAGACGTATCTCCCAGAAAGTGATCTGCTGGAGTGAGACGTGGTTATCCTGATGTCTTTTTTTGGGCAATGATCTAATGCTCGGCTACACAGCTTCAGGATTAATTATAGGAGATAAGACGTTCCTGTAGAGGTAGAATCTCACTATAACCAGTGAGGACATTGGATAACACACAGCGCAGACTGCTCATATCATAACCACAAACATCACACCCTCATAGCGAATTAGGCGATAAACCTGGAAATATTGGGGTGCTGACAGTATGTAATCTGGCCCTTATTCTGGTTCACTCGCAAAGGCAAATTCCTTTTCAAACGGACAAAACCATGATGCTCTGCAGGGGCAGATGTAACATGTATAGAGAGCGCTAGATTTGGGTGAGTTATTTTCTTTCTGTGCAGGGAAAATGACTGCTTTCTTTTTACACTGCAATATACTGTAGATCTCACTTTGGAGTAAAACTCCACCCAAATCTAACTCTCTCTGCACAAGTTACATCTGCCCTAACTGCAGCACACATGGTTTTGTCCATTTGAGAAGCAGAATAAGGGCCTCTGTATCAGATTGATCCATCAGTGAAGCGCTCAGTAAAGTGGCCATTTCTGGGTGGTAATCGGGAAGGGAATCGATGTGTCTTCCGGTGTACCATGAGCGTGTAAACCAACTACGGTGTAGATCCCAACATGAACGAGGACAGCTGGGGGTGTGGGTGGGGGTGGCTTGCACATGCAGACGGTCAGATATTCTGCATACACAGATGATTTCTTACAATTAGATTCAGATCTGATAGCAGTACAAATCTGTTGTCAAATGGACAAAACCATGTGCACTATGTACAGAGAGTTAGATTTATGTGAGTTTTTTTGTTTCGTGTGAGTTATTTTGTTTCTGTGCAGGGTAAATACTGGCTGCATTATTTTTACACTGCAATTTAGAACACACCCCACCCAAATTTAACCCTCTCTGCACGTTACATCTGCCCCACCTGCAGTGCACATGGTTTTGCCCATTTTGAGAACAAATTTGTACTGCGATCAGATCTGAAAAAGGGCCTTGGTGTAATGGTGCAGTACGAGCGATCTAGGGGCTCCTATACGACACTCACGGTACCGCGCATCGGATCGGGTGGGAAACGCATACCATTTGCCACTTTACAAACGATATATTGGCCAGAAAGGTCGTAGTCCAATGAAATTGTGAAATTGTGCACAATAGTTGTAGTGTATGGGGCCCTTAAGCTAGTAAGCAGACTTATGTGGCGGTACGCTAAGCAGCCGTGGATGTGCACGACTCAGACTCTGCCCATTTCGTGTCTGCTGTGTGGAGAGGTCATTGCGTGCCAGTGTATGGCCAGTGTGATGGTGGCAGTACCAGCTGTTGTGTTAGTGCCCCACACTCAGTAGGATAAAAGCTCCACTTCTTACACCCCAGATGTACACTGACATGCTAGATCCAACACCAGGACCCCAGGATGTGATTTTCAGCATGACGTGGCGCGGCCCCCACCTCCTCTGTCACAGCACATGGTACGGAGAGCTGCTGTGCGCTGCCTCCGGGCCCCAGACCACTGCTGTCACCGTCACTCACCTAATACACTGCGACACTTCCATGATACAGTGTGTAGTACCGCCCGGAGCAAGGAGTACTGAGCCGTCCACTTAACTCCTTCACTGCCAACACCCAGCTGGACCACACCTCACATCAGCCGCATAGATCGGGACTGTGCCTGAGCCCATACCTGTGGTCTCAGTGCTGTTCAGTCTCCCCCACCCAAACATGTCACGCCTCATTATTTCCAGGACGGTCCCCTCCAACTCCATATGCAAATGTATTCATTAGCATAATAAGAAAGCTCACTATATGCAAATGAGGAGACTGCATACTGATGAGGGCGGGACAGTTGCTTATCTCTGTATGCAGAGGTCTCCCTGGACCCCTCTCTGCAGAACTGGGGCCACAGGACTGCGCCGCAAGATAACATTGTGTCTTCCATCTCCGCGGTGACAGGTCGTCTTGCATATGAATAACATTACAACCCCCTGAAGGCTGGCCCGATGATGGGATCTGGGGGGCCGCTGTGTGCGAGGTGATACACTCTAGCCCAGGTATGTCCTATCATCTCCACCAGCGTAATCCCTGGTAAATACACCCAGACAGAGATTGGGCGTAAAGGGGTTAATGTCGCAGTCAGTCTGGAATGTAACTGCCTGTAATGCGCTGCCCATATCATATGCTGGACATCTTCTCAGGAGACATCAATCACTGCTGGTGTCAGACAGGACCTTGTGCTTGTCCTCCTAACTGCGGCCCAGCACTACAAAAAGGAAGCACCTGGGTAACCGCCATGAGGTGTACCGCAGAGGCGACCGTATCGGGCTGCAACCAAGGCAACAATGCCACAGACACGCCACTTGTAATCACATTTTCACAGCATCGAATCTGCCCAAACCAAGACTAAACTACAACCGATGGGGTACAGGGGCTCTTCTCCTGAGCGGGGTCACCCACAGAAAGTCATCACATACGTATCGCCGCTGACTGACATTAATATACATAGTTTAGGTACCTACCAGTTAGTGACCCTCAGAGACTGAATATATCCCCAATGGACGGGGGAAAAATTCATTAGGACACTGTAATAGAGGGTGACGTGTACCGTACACCCCAGACTCACAGAAAGCAAATTGGAATCAGTCAATAAATAAGTGGGATAGAGGTGACCTGTATTGTCCACACCAGATGCATAAGACAAGACAGCGGGATAGAGGGGGCCTGTATTGTCCATCTCAGATCCATAAGACAGTAGGATAGAGATGACCCGCAATGTCCCCCAGACCCATAAGACAGTGGGATAGAGGTGACCTGTATTGTCCATCCCAGATCCATAAGACAGTGGGATAGAGGTGACCTGTATTGTCCACACCAGATGCATAAGACAGTGGGATAGAGATGACCTGTATTGTCTACCCCAGATCCATAAGACAGTGGGATAGAGGTGACCTGTATTGTCCACACCAGATGCATAAGACAAGACAGTGGGATAGAGGTGACCTGTATTGTCCATCCCAGATCCATAAGACAAGACAGTGGGATAGAGGTGACCTGTATTGTCCATCCCAGATCCATAAGACAAGACAGCGGGATAGAGGGGGCCTGTATTGTCCATCTCAGATCCATAAGACAGTAGGATAGAGATGACCCGCAATGTCCCCCAGACCCATAAGACAGTGGGATAGAGGTGACCTGTATTGTCCATCCCAGATCCATAAGACAAGACAGTGGGATAGAGGTGACCCGCAATGTCCCCCAGACCCATAAGACAGTGGGATAGAGGTGACCCACATTGTCCCCCAGATCCAGAAGATAAGACAGTGGGATAGAGGTGACCCGCATTGTCCCCAGACCCATAAGACCGTGGGATAGAGGTGACCCGCATTGTCCCCCAGACCCACAAGACAGTGGGATAGAGGTGACCCACATTGTCCCCCAGACCCACAAGACAGTGGGATAGAGGTGACCCACATTGTCCCCCAGACCCACAAGACAGTGGGATAGAGGTGACCCGCAATGTCCCCCAGACCCATAAGACCGTGGAATAGAGGTGACCCACATTGGCCTCCAGATCCAAAAGACAGTGAGATAGAGGTGACCCAAGATCTATAAGATAAGACAGTGGGATAGAGGTGACCTGAATTGTCCACCCAAGATCTATAAGATAAGACAGTGGGATAGAGGTGACCTGAATTGTCCACCCAAGATCCATAAGATAAGACAGTGGAATAGAGGTGACCCGCATTGTCCCCCCCCCAGACTCACAGGGCACAATGGTATAGAGGTTCCATTCACTAGGCGATCTACAGACGCCTCACACATACAGCAGCCTGAACAATGGAACAAAATCCAATATACAGATGAGAATGTCCTTCCCGGGGCGATGACCCGTAACAAATCTTTAAGACAGTCACATGCTTGGACACACAAGTGCAGAGTCAGAGAACAGTCATCCACACACAAGGAAGGGTTAACAATCCATTAAATAACAGGGGACTGGAAGACAGAGATAAGGGGAGAGAATGAGGGAGGGGAGGAACGTGGACTGCCAGCAAAACAGAAATGAGAGAGAAGAAAAAAAAAATGTCCAAGGGAAAGAAAAGCTGGAGAAATAAATCAGGGAGATAATGGTCAAGAGGTATTTATCTTCAGTATGACACAGGGCAAGGAAAGGAGACACAGTTCTGCATATACTGTATGCTGCTGGCCTCTGAAGTGGGAGATGGTCTAGACTGAAACGCCTGACTCCTCAGACTCTGCAGCATGGATCAGACTGTAAGCTCTGCAGGACAGATAGAATGCTGCATTCTGCGCTAACGAGCGGCGGCATGTGTGTGACTATGCAGTCCAGTGCTCCGAGACAGAACTCCGCCCACATCTGGCTGTTTTTCCTGCTTACGGTTGTTTGTTTTCCTCCCCCAAAGGCCCAAAACCATCCTCACCTAGTTCTGTCCCCCCCCCGATAAGACAGATAATGAAATGGGGAGGAAAAGGGTAATATTATCTTTAATAGGCATCTATCTCCTTGACCAAAACTTTGTCTCATCAGAAGACTCAGTAACTTAGTTCTCTATAGATGAAGCTTTACTAGGAGACTGGTGTTGACTCATGTATATATAAAATAGCCCACCGGGCCACCATCGGGGGGGCTGCAGGGACTCTAATCCCGGGCCAGGACAGAAATAGAGACCCAGGACCAGAGTTTCAAGTAGAATTTGTCACAAGTTCACAGAGGTTGAGAAGTGTGTCCACAGCTGCATATATTGGCGGTTTTACCAAGCATTCCAGGCCCAATTTTGATATATGCCCATTTTGTAGCTGAGGGTTGGGGTTTCCAACAAGCCCGGCCCCGCGTCACTAGCACCCCGGGAACCGGAGATACCGCCAGGCATATCTGGAACATGAGACCTGCTAATTACGACCCCCACCCGGTTCCAATAGCTGCCAGTTCCCCCTCCGGCATCACAGAATCTTGAGGTTGATCTCAGTCTAACTCAAATCGTTGAGCCTTCAATCTAATACCAGGCTGGTCCATATGGGTTCATTGTTTCCAGAGATATTGGGGGTAAACCTATTTTTTTAATTTCTGAAATGTAATTTCATGGCTGTTCATGTTGTTTGAGGGCAGATCTATCTGGAACCAAACAGCCCAGTTTCACAGGACCAAAATCATTTGAAGCCCACTCAAAAGTTCTTCAATATGATACTGGTCTCATGTAAATGGGTCAGTTGGTTCCGAAGATATAGCTGGTTGCTTAAAGGCGGGTGGGGGATTTTCTCTCCCCATCACACCAGAAAATGCAGGGACTAAGCTGGTGTAAAAGGGGCCAGCCCGGGAATGTCCCTGCATGATCCTGGGACCATATTCCCAGGTAAATACCTGCATTTTCTGGTGTGAAAGGGGTATTATTTGAAATAGCCGGGACCTGCAGTGATCTGAATACAGCCGGGCAGCCCCCTGCTCTCTGCCTGGCTGTCATTTCTGCCCGGGGGCGGCTGTCCCCCAGTTACTGCAAGCATGTATTCCCCCTTGACAATGAGCATGTAATCCCACATGGCAATGAGCATGTAATCCCACATGGCAATGAGCATGTAGGTAAGCGGCACTTATGTAGCATAATTTTTTTTAGGCATTATGATGTTTGGCATAATACGTAATGGACATTATGGTGTAAACTTTTAATGCGCACCGTTGGCGCACAATGCCCCTGTTTATGAAGGATATTGTGTATTATTGCTCAATCCGTTTGGTATAGTGTGTATTTTGGCTCAATCCATGCGGCATAACGTGAATTTTGACTCAATCCATGTGCCATAGTGTGAATTTTGGCTCAGTCAGTGTTAATTTTGGCTCATTCCATGTGGCATAATATGTAAGAGGCAAGTACAGTATACAGGGGTTACTATAGTGTTGCATGATTTGTATAAGGGGTATATGGTGTGGTAAACTTAGATGACCACATAAAAGGTGCTGAAATGTTGTCTACCAAATTTTGGCTTTCAGTATTTTTTTTATGACTGGAGTCCCCCCTCACCCCGCAAGTGTCTTAGGACATTGGCGTCCTGCGGGTGCACCTTTGGAGTGCACCAGCCAATATATCTCCCTGCGTTTTTCTTATGCCAGCCCCCTGCCTTTTCCAGGCATATATAATTAGTTGAAAGTATTTACACAAATAGAGACACACCTATGAGCAGACCACCCAACCAGAACACTGGTCACGCCCCCCACATTATTAGGTGCTGGCCGCAACCCCTATTATTGCACATAATAGGCCCTTGATCATTTTCAGCTCTAGGCCCATTTAGACCTTAATCTGGCACTGGGTTTGAGAAGGAAGGGGCATCAGTGACACAGAAACTACTCCTTCCACTTCAGTACCATGGACAGCGCAGACCTCAGGAGGGATTTCCAATGCCCTTCTGCAAACATGGGCTTCCAAATGATCATAGCTGTAGGATACTCATCCTCATATTGCATAGTTTCATTGTTATAGAAAGGCCGTTCCATGCTATGGGACCCCACAGAGAGGAGAGAGAGAGAGAAAGAGAGAGGGCGAGGCTTGATAACTGTATTCACTTAATAAATGGGCATCAGGTATACAGGAAGGCTGTATGTGTGTGACTACCAGGTAAATTACAATCACAGTACAATGGGGATTAGTGATTTTCCATTTAACTAGTTTTGGTTTTCAGCTGTAGGTGTCTATTGACCAAGCCATGTAGAGAGATAAAGTAGAGAGAGATAAAGAAGCGACAAATCAGCTTTCATTTCTTTCCATCAGAGCCAGCAACATGGCAGTTAGGGGCTGATTGTCTGGTATAAGTTGAGTCTTCCATGTCCAAAATGCTTGTAATGAGGAGAACTTTGGATATTGGATTTTGCTGTAATAACTGCATACCATAATGAGATATATAGTACCCAAATCTGCACACAGAATACATTTATGCGTCATGTACACATTATACACATAGGGGGTGATTCCCATTGAACATGTGCAGCCACATCGCTCACCCACAGAAGTCCAGGCAGGGGCGTGGGGAGGCGGGCTGAGGGATTCGCACATGGAAATGCCCAGCATTTCATGGGCTTTCCTATGAAAACATTGTGTGTTCACATGGAAAATTCAGATGGCGTGGGTGCGGGGGGGGGGGGGGGGGACGAAGACTACCATCAGCTGCCCGACTGCTTCCCGCACAGGGTGCTCGGTGATCTAAAACACCACAGAGGTGTCTCCGATCGGTGAGAGCTGGAGAAATAATTAAATGGTCGCCAACCATCTAATGATTCCTCCCCCGCACCCAAAGCTGACCCACTTATGCAAATCAACCATTCGCGAGGGGTGAGGGCGGGCATCCATAGTTAAATATTGCACCCAAAAAAAAACAGTTGCTGTGAGCGGCGCTGGCAATTTTAGCGGATACTTTGAGGATCTCTCACAGCAACTTTGGAACTCAAAAGGTTTAATAAAAAAAGGTTTGCTTGGCAATTTTCACACCTATTTTGACAAATTCCCTCGGCACTTAAAGGGTTAACCAATCTCATTCAGTAAATGCAAAAATAAAACAAATGGCTAAAAAACATTTCAGGGCAACATATAACGTACAGGGATCGGTTTCTAGCTCCATACGGAGTGTACGTAGTATCTCACAGCATAAATGATTATCCAGCTCTAGAATAATAGCGGGGAGGGCATTCTGGAACTTGGTAAGCTGCAATTTTCGCAGCTTAATGAGTAATAGGGAGAGCTATTTAGGTAAGGTAGGACGGGGCAGTAGGAATGGGTGTTAGGGTTGGGGGGTGACAACGTTAGGACTGTGTATGGAGAAAGCTGCAGTTTGTAGGCAACACACTGAATGATGGAAATATATGACAGTGACTGCGTTTGTCATTTTGGAAAAGGACAGGTGACCCTGAGCGGAGTTTAGGGACGGTCATAAATAAGAAAGCGAGCCCACAGCAGAGACCGTAAACTCTACGGCTTGTTATAATAAGGATATAACATGTAGGACCAAAGATTCCTTCTTCCTGTGCAAATGTAATGTCCCACCAGCTTTCTGTATTGTTATACAGCGGAAAGACCCCCCTCCTCTCTCTCTGTTATAAAGAGCCGGTTTCCTCCTCTCTCTGCCGCTGCTTCCATCAAACACCCCCTGCATTGTTCTTGCTGTTTAGCATCATTATTGGTGTCAAATTAAATGACCTTCTGTGACAGGCGAGTCTGGCGCACGCTATCAGGAGGGACAGGGAGAAAAATGGCAGTGCACGGCGTCTTTAAAAAAAAAAAACGAGAGTAAATTACCCTGCCTGAAAGGGAGCAATAATTAGCCCTGAGTAGCTTATTAAAAGGAGGTCACAGGCCAAGCAGCCATCTGGGAGGTGTGTTTGCCACTGATTGTTTTTACACGGGATTCGCACACTGTATTAGCTTTCATGTCAATGCACCTGCCTAACTCACAGGGGAGCACTTAACTCCTTCACCGCTGGCAGCCGTGCCTCTTCATGCAATGCAATGTATGAAGCAGCCACTTCACACGGAACGGCACCGGATGCAACAAAGCTTCCTATCCCTACGTTTCCCCAGGCTGCACAAAGTGGAAGCATTAAGTGACCTTTGACTCTCTAACATGCAAGGCCAAGCCTCCTTCAACTTGTAGTTCCACAGCTGGAGAGCTACGTGACGCTTAAAGTGTTGGTTAGGACCAGGGCTGGTGCAAGGGGTTTCAACACCCTAGCAAAGACTTTAGATTACTGCTCCCACCCCCCACACCCACCTCCCCCCACACCCACCTACAGAACCTGAACATGTGGATGGAGCGTCTTAGAGGTTCTACACCTGCCGTTTGCATTAAGTTCAACAAGGATCAATCCTTCATTCTGTGACAGTCAGAATACATAAATAGTGGCGCCACACAGATTCCGGAGCCCCTAGGCAGCTGCCGAATGGTAGTATCTAGGTCTACAGTCAAAATGTCGACACATCAAAAAAAAAAAGTCGACATGCCATGGCCAAAAAGTCGACATGAGTTTTTCATGATTTTTTTAAATAAACCGACTTGTTCATTCCTTGCCATCCCAGTGGGCATATAGGGAGACTATAACAGTGTTCCATGTGCAGCGAGCCATGCGAGTGGAGCGGTACACTCCCTGCAGTGTCCATGTCAACCTACGTCAACGCTAAAAAACTCATGTCGACACTTTTGCATATCTACCTTCTGCTAGTATCTTGTTTTACAGAATCAACTAGTATGGGAGGAAAGACATCGGGCGCACGTGAAATGTGCGACACTGCGGTTAGCGGGTGTCTTCATGCACCGAGGGTTTGGAAAAAGCAAGCACGATATGTCAGGCGTGAGAGGAAGGGATGAAAGAGTTAACTCCACAATGTAAGCCTCTGATCTGTTATATCAAACACAGAAATAAAACGCAGTGCATTAAATGACTAATTATTATCCGAATGTCTTATTTATCAGATTAAATCTTGTGGGGGAGGGGAAGAGAAAAGGCATTTTGTAATTTCCATTTAGAAGGATTAGTGGGTACAGAGAGACTGGTATCAGCCCCCTCCCGGGGCTGTTATTGGAGCAGTTATTGTACTTTGTGGCCTGATTGCTGCCTTTCATGATAACGCGGCTGGTGGACCGTTTGCAGAGCGAACACAGTTGGTGACAAGGGTAAAGGACAGACCGGGATCCCTCTGTTCACAGGTCTCAGCGGTGGGTATAATGTGGCCGATAAGCCATTGGTCAGCACAACTTCATTCAGATGGTCAGTGACCATGGAATCAGCCACTCATACTCTGCTGAGACTGCTTCTATTAGTCAGTAACTATACCAGTCCCCTACTCCTAGTCACTTACTATACCGGTCCCCTACTCCTAGTCAGTGACTATACCAGTCCACTACTCCTAGTCACTGACTATACTGGTCCACTACACCTAGTCACTTCTATTCTACTGAGACTGCTTCTGTCAGTAGTTATACCAGTCCCCTACACATACAGTCACTTCTACTCTGAGACTGTTTCTGTTAGTCAGTGACTACATTACCAGCGGCCCTGCACCAGTCCCCTCACCTACAGTCACTTCTCTAGAGGGACTGCTTCTGTTGGTAAGTGACTACATAACCAGCGGCCCTGCACCAGTCCCCTCACCTACAGTCACTTCTCTACAGGGACTGCTTCTGTTGGTCAGTGACTACATAACCAGCGGCCCCGCACCAGTCCCCTCACCTACAGTCACTTCTCTACAGGGACTGCTTCTGTTGGTCAGTGACTACATAACCAGCGGCCCCGCACCAGTCCCCTCACCTACAGTCACTTCTCTCCAGGGACTGCTTCTGTTGGTCAGTGACTACATATCCAGCGGCCCTGCACCAGGCCCCTCACCTACAGTCACTTCTCTACAGGGACTGCTTCTGTTGGTCTGTGACTACATAACCAGCAGCCCGCACCAGGCCCCTCACCTACAGTCACTTCTCTAGAGGGACTGCTTCTGTTGGTAAGTGACTACATAACCAGCGGCCCTGCACCAGGCCCCTCACCTACAGTCACTTCTCTAGAGGGACTGCTTCTGTTGGTAAGTGACTACATAACCAGCGGCCCTGCACCAGTCCCCTCACCTACAGTCACTTCTCTACAGGGACTGCTTCTGTTGGTCAGTGACTACATAACCAGCGGCCCCGCACCAGGCCCCTCACCTACACTCACTTCTCTACAGGGACTGCTTCTGTTGGTCAGTGACTACATATCCAGCGGCCCTGCACAAGGCCCCTCACCTACAGTCACTTCTCTACAGGGACTGCTTCTGTTGGTCAGTGACTACATAACCAGAGGCCCTGCACCAGGCCCCTCACCTACAGTGACAGTCACTGCTCTACAGGGACTGCTTCTGTTGGTCAGTGACTACATATCCAGCGGCCCTGCACCAGGCCCCTCACCTACAGTCACTTCTCTACAGGGACTGCTTCTGTTGGTCTGTGCTTATCAGTATTACCCCCAGTCTATCTCCAGCGATGATGTGCCCACAGATTTAGCCAGGCTGGGAAACATCTAATTTTAACGATTAGTCTTTGTGTCATATTTAATAAAGTCGATGACTGATCTTGTGCAATGTGATACAGCTCAGTCAGCGTGACAGATTCCTGTGACAAGGATGTGAGAGTGACGGACAGGGGTCTTTATAGGGGGAGACAGGGTGCACTTTTGTTGATGCATAATTGTACACACTGACAAAGTGAAAGTTTATCCAACAGGATGGATTGTGCGCTTGTCACCGTCTGGGCACATGGGGTGCGGTCCCACTCCCCCCACTTTTCAACATGGCATTATATATCAGTCTGTCCCTTGCCTGTGTATTACACAGTCACTAAACCTCAGTCTGTCCCTCACCTGTCTATTCCACCATTACTATACCTCAGTCTGTCCCTCGCCTGTCTTCAGATGGTCAGTGACCATGGAATCAGCCACTCATACTCTGCTGAGACTGCTTCTATTAGTCAGTAACTATACCAGTCCCCTACTCCTAGTCACTTACTATACCGGTATACTATATGTATACCTATCTATCACTATACATCAGTCCCTCGTCTGTCTATTACACAGTCACTATCCATCAGTCTGTCCCTCGCCTGTCTATTACACAGTCACTATCCATCAGTCTGTCCCTCGCCTGTCTATTACACCATCACTATACAGCAGTCTGTCCCTCGCCTGTCTATTACACAGTCACTGTACATCAGTCTGTCCCTCGCCTGTCTATTACACAGTCACTATCCATCAGTCTGTCCCTCGCCTGTCTATTACACCATCACTATACATCAGTCTGTCCCTCGCCTGTCTATTACACAGTCACTGTACATCAGTCTGTTCCTCGCCTGTCTATTACACAGTCACTATACATCAGTCTGTCCTTTGCCTGTCTATTACACCATCACTATCAGTGGCGTAAGTTTGTCCCAGTTGCCTGGAGGCAAGATGAATATTGGTGCCCCCACACACACAACGTTATTCAAAATATATAGTCTGTTATGAAATATATATTATATACTGTATGTATATACAGAAAGAGAGGGAGAACACATATATATTTCAGAACTCAGCCACAGAAGCGATTTTGATGGCTTTCAATTAATGGATTTAAACTGGCAGTGGTGGAGAGGTGCCCCCTTGAGAGCAGGAGCCCGGCGGCAGATGACTCCATTGCCTCCCAGAGTTCTGCCTCTGATCACTATACATCAGTCTGTCCCTCACCTGTCTATTACACAGTCACTATACATCAGTCTGTCCCTCGCCTATTACAGTCACTATACATCAGTCTGTCCCTCGCCTGTCTATTACACAGTCACTGTACATCAGTCTGTTCCTCGCCTGTCTATTACACAGTCACTGTACATCAGTCTGTCCCTCCCCTGTCTATTACACCGTCACTATACATCAGTCTGTCCCTCCCCTGTCTATTACACTGTCACTATACCTCAGTCTGTCCCTCACCTATTACACCATCACTATACATCAGTCTGTCCCTCATCTATTACACAGTCACTATACATCAGTCTATTCCTCGCCTGTCTATTACACAGTCACTATACATCAGTCTGTTCCTCGCCTGTCTATTACACCATCACTATACAGCAGTCTGTCCCTCATCTATTACACAGTCACTATACATCAGTCTGTCCCTCGCCTGTATATTACACAGTCACTATCCATCAGTGTGTCCCTCGCCTGTCTATTACACCATCACTATAACATCAGTCTGTACCTCCCCTGTCTATTACACTGTCACTATACATCAGTCTGTTCCTCGCCTGTCTATTACACAGTCACTATACATCAGTCTGTCCCTCATCTATTACACTGTCACTATACCTCAGTCTGTCCCTCACCTGTCTATTACACCATCACTATACATCAGTCTGTCCCTCATCTATTACACAGTCACTATACATCAGTCTGTCCCTCGCCTGTATATTACACAGTCACTATACATCAGTGTGTCCCTCGCCTGTCTATTACACCATCACTATACATCAGTCTGTACCTCACCTATTACACAGTCACTATACATCAGTCTGTCCCTCATCTATTACACAGTCACTATACATCAGTCTGTGCCTCACCTATTACACAGTCACTATACATCAGTCTGTGCCTCACCTATTACACAGTCACTATACATCAGTCTGTCCCTCATCTATTACACAGTCACTATACATCAGTCTGTCCCTCGCCTGTCTATTACACAGTCACTATCCATCAGTCTGTTCCTCGCCTGTCTATTACACTGTCACTATACCTCAGTCTGTCCCTCACCTGTCTATTACACCATCACTATACATCAGTCTGTCCCTCATCTATTACACAGTCACTATACATCAGTCTGTTCCTCGCCTGTCTATTACACTGTCACTATACCTCAGTCTGTCCCTCACCTGTCTATTACACCATCACTATACATCAGTCTGTCCCTCATCTATTACACAGTCACTATACATCAGTCTGTTCCTCGCCTGTCTATTACACTGTCACTATCCATCAGTCTGTACCTCCCCTGTATATTACACAGTCACTATCCATCAGTCTGTCCCTCGCCTGTCTATTACACCATTACTATACATCAGTCTGTCCCTCGCCTGTCTATTACACCATCACTATACATCAGTCTGTCCCTCCCCTGTATATTACACAGTCACTATCCATCAGTGTGTCCCTCGCCTGTCTATTACACCATCACTATACATCAGTCTGTACCTCCCCTGTCTATTACACCGTCACTATACATCAGTCTGTCCCTCACCTGTCTATTACACCATCACTATACATCAGTCTGTCCCTCATCTATTACACAGTCACTATACATCAGTCTGTCCCTCGCCTGTCTATTACACCATCGCTATCCATCAGTCTGTCCCTCGCCTGTCTATTACACCATTACTATACATCAGTCTGTTCCTCGCCTGTCTATTACACCGTCACTATACATCAGTCTGTCCCTCGCCTGTCTATTACACCATCACTATACATCAGTCTGTCCCTCGCCTGTCTATTACACAGTCACTATAGCTCAGTCTGTCCCTCGCCTGTCTATTACACCATTACTATACATCAGTCTGTCCCTCGCCTGTCTATTACACCATCGCTATCCATCAGTCTGTCCCTCGCCTGTCTATTACACCATTACTATACATCAGTCTGTCCCTCGCCTGTCTATTACACCATCACTATACATCAGTCTGTCCCTCACCTATCTATTACACCGTCACTATACATCAGTCTGTCCCTCACTTCTCTATTACACCGTCACTATAGCTCAGTCTGTCCCTCGCCTGTCTATTACACCGTCACTATAGCTCAGTCTGTCCCTCGCCTGTCTATTACACCATCACTATACATCAGTCTGTACCTCCCCTGTCTATTACACCATCACTATACATCAGTCTGTCCCTCACCTATCTATTACACCATCACTATACATCAGTCTGTCCCTCCCCTGTCTATTACACCATCACTATACATCAGTCTGTCCCTCGCCTGTCTATTACACAGTCACTATACATCAGTCTGTTCCTCACCTGTCTATTACACAGTCACTATACATCAGTCTGTCCCTTGCCTGTCTATTACACCATTACTATACATCAGTCTGTCCCTCGCCTGTCTATTACACCATCACTATACATCAGTCTGTCCCTCGCCTGTATATTACACAGTCACTATCCATCAGTGTGTCCCTCGCCTGTCTATTACACCATCACTATACATCAGTCTGTACCTACCCTGTCTATTACACCGTCACTATAGCTCAGTCTGTCCCTCACCTATTACACCATCACTATACATCAGTCTGTCCCTCGCCTGTCTATTACACCATCACTATACATCAGTCTGTACCTCCCCTGTCTATTACACAGTCACTATACATCAGTCTGTCCCTCACCTGTCTATTACACCATCACTATACATCAGTCTGTCCCTCATCTATTACACAGTCACTATACATCAGTCTGTCCCTCGCCTGTCTATTACACCATCGCTATCCATCAGTCTGTCCCTCGCCTGTCTATTACACCATCACTATACATCAGTCTGTCCCTCGCCTGTATATTACACAGTCACTATCCATCAGTGTGTCCCTCGCCTGTCTATTACACCATCACTATACATCAGTCTGTACCTACCCTGTCTATTACACCGTCACTATAGCTCAGTCTGTCCCTCACCTATTACACCATCACTATACATCAGTCTGTCCCTCGCCTGTCTATTACACCATCACTATACATCAGTCTGTACCTCCCCTGTCTATTACACCGTCACTATACATCAGTCTGTCCCTCACCTGTCTATTACACCATCACTATACATCAGTCTGTCCCTCATCTATTACACAGTCACTATACATCAGTCTGTCCCTCGCCTGTCTATTACACCATCGCTATCCATCAGTCTGTCCCTCGCCTGTCTATTACACCATTACTATACATCAGTCTGTTCCTCGCCTGTCTATTACACCGTCACTATACATCAGTCTGTCCCTCGCCTGTCTATTACACCATCACTATACATCAGTCTGTCCCTCGCCTGTCTATTACACAGTCACTATAGCTCAGTCTGTCCCTCACCTGTCTATTACACCATTACTATACATCAGTCTGTCCCTCGCCTGTCTATTACACCATCGCTATCCATCAGTCTGTCCCTCGCCTGTCTATTACACCATTACTATACATCAGTCTGTCCCTCGCCTGTCTATTACACCATCACTATACATCAGTCTGTCCCTCACCTATCTATTACACCGTCACTATACATCAGTCTGTCCCTCACTTCTCTATTACACCGTCACTATAGCTCAGTCTGTCCCTCGCCTGTCTATTACACCGTCACTATAGCTCAGTCTGTCCCTCGCCTGTCTATTACACCATCACTATACATCAGTCTGTACCTCCCCTGTCTATTACACCATCACTATACATCAGTCTGTCCCTCACCTATCTATTACACCATCACTATACATCAGTCTGTCCCTCCCCTGTCTATTACACCATCACTATACATCAGTCTGTCCCTCGCCTGTCTATTACACAGTCACTATACATCAGTCTGTCCCTTGCCTGTCTATTACACCATTACTATACATCAGTCTGTCCCTTGCCTGTCTATTACACCATCACTATACATCAGTCTGTCCATCGCCTGTATATTACACAGTCACTATCCATCAGTGTGTCCCTCGCCTGTCTATTACACCATCACTATACATCAGTCTGTACCTCCCCTGTCTATTACACAGTCACTATACATCAGTCTGTCCCTCGCCTATCTATTACACCGTCACTATCCATCAGTGTGTCCCTCGCCTGTCTATTACACCATCACTATACATCAGTCTGTCCCTCGCCTGTCTATTACACCATCACTATACATCAGTCTGTCCCTCACCTATCTATTACACCATCACTATACATCAGTCTGTCCCTCGCCTATCTATTACACCGTCACTATAGCTCAGTCTGTCCCTCGCCTGTCTATTACACCATCACTATACATCAGTCTGTCCCTCGCCTGTCTATTACACAGTCACTATACATCAGTCTGTCCCTCGCCTGTATATTACACCATCACTATACATCAGTCTGTACCTACCCTGTCTATTACACCGTCACTATACATCAGTCTGTCCCTCACCTGTCTATTACACCATCACTATACATCAGTCTGTCCCTCGCCTATCTATTACACCATCACTATACATCAGTCTGTCCCTCGCCTGTCTATTACACAGTCACTATACATCAGTCTGTCCCTCGCCTGTCTATTACACCATCACTATACATCAGTCTGTCCCTCGCCTATCTATTACACCTTCACTATAGCTCAGTCTGTCCCTCACCTGTCTATTACACCATCACTATAGATCAGTCTGTCCCTCGCCTGTCTATTACACAGTCACTATACATCAGTCTGTCCCTCGCCTGTCTATTACACCATCACTATACATCAGTCTGTCCCTCGCCTATCTATTACACCGTTACTATAGCTCAGTCTGTCCCTCACCTGTCTATTACACCATCACTATACATCAGTCTGTCCCTCGCCTGTCTATTACACAGTCACTATACATCAGTCTGTCCCTCGCCTGTCTATTACACCATCAATATACATCAGTCTGTCCCTCGCCTGTCTATTACACCGTCACTATAGCTCAGTCTGTTCCTCGCCTGTCTATTACATCGTCACTATACATCAGTCTGTTCCTCGCCTGTCTATTACACCGTCACTATACATCAGTCTGTCCCTCGCCTGTCTATTACACCATCACTATACATCAGTCTGTCCCTCGCCTGTCTATTACACAGTCACTATAGCTCAGTCTGTCCCTCACCTGTCTATTACACCATCACTATACATCAGTCTGTCCCTCGCCTGTCTATTACATCGTCACTATACATCAGTCTGTTCCTCGCCTGTCTATTACACCGTCACCATATCAGTCTGTCCCTCACCGATTACACAGTCACTATGGGTGAAATTTACTAAGATGTGAAATGCACTTCACATGTCATGTTGCTATGGGCAACCAATCAGAAGCTACTTCTTAGTTGTTTACCACCCTAGTAGATAGTAGACAGGATGTGATTGGTTGCCCATAGCAACATGACCTGTGAAGTGTATTTCACATCTTAGTAAATTACGCCTACAGTATATATCAGTCTGTACAGATCATATGGCCTCTATGTATTAGACTGTCTCCCTGTAGCTCTCCTCTCTGTATTAGACAACTTCCCTGTAGGTACTTGACCTCTATATAATAGGCTGTACCCCTTTAGTAATCTCCCCATTGTGTATTACTCAGGCTGCCCTCTCTGTGTAATAAGTTGCATATCATCTGTGTTATAGACTATTTACCTGTAGTTGGCTCCTTCTGTGTATAAGACATCTTCGGTACTGCTTTCCTAGCACGGCGCCCGTCTCACTGATTGTATGCCTTACTTAAGGCATACAATCAATACAATTGAAATGATTTTTTAATCGTATGGATCTCATATTATGCATCTCATGGATCTTATGCATCCATAAGATGCATGAGATCCATGAGATAAAAAATCGTGAGCCCCCAATAACCATTGTTAACGCCACCAGCAGTATCAACGCCAACCCGAAGCGTGGCGAGCGCAGCGAGCCCGCGAGGGGCGGCGGTACGCGTCCTCCGACCTTTTCATACCCCCACTTTCCACGTCGGCGTGGAGTTGATTTAATATAGTGTGGCGAGCGCAGCGAGGGGAAGCGGACTACTTCACATGTATTACGTGTCCCCTCGCTGCGCTCGCCACGCCGACGTGGATAGTGGGGGTATGAAAAGGTCGGAGGACGCGTACCGCCGCCCCTGGCGGGCACACTGCGCTCGCCACGCTTCGGGTTGGCGTCAATAGTGGGGTGGCGTTAACAATGGGGGGGGGGGCATTTCACCCATGAGGGGGGGTTAGCAATTAAAATTGGGGTTTTGGGGGCTTTGTACATTGGAATAAATGTAACATTGGGTCTCAGGGACCATTTCACATTGCTTCCAATGTAAAAATCTCGTCGCATCATCTCATGCATCTTATGCCGCACAAACACATAAGATGCATGAGATGCTTGAGATATCAGCCCCACACATACAATCTAGATCGTGGGCGCCGTGCTAGGAAAGCAGTACCACATCTTCTTGTAGCCAGTACAGTGCCAGTATAGTTATGTTATATGCAGGAACATCACCTTATGCCATTGCTACAATTTATCCACCTCCAGTATAGCAGGGGTTAAAATGCAGTAGATGGGGGTCTCCAGTCCCCCACAATCCCCGCAGAGTCGGTGTACATTGGGGAAGGGGGGTTTCATTTGCAAGCAAATTGCCACAGTCACATCCTTATGTAAATAATTGGAAGTGTTTAGCCGCCTGAGGGTGTGTGTCGGGAAGTAACACCTGCTCCAGACCCAGCGGATTCTCTCCACGCGGCGGTCACCTTGATGCAGAATTCAGGAACATATCTGTACATCATGGTGGAAACCCTCAACACCCCCCCCCCCCCCCGACCACCCGAAATGTACAGTAGTAATAATAATAATAATAATAATAATAATAATAATAATACTGAGAATACGACTTATTGGAGAACCCAGTGCACAGCCCCCACTCCCCAGTCTCAGGATTAATGGTATGGAGATTGCAGAGACCACTTACCGAGGCCACTCAATGTGACAGCTGAATGTTCTTCTATTTTCATAGCCCAATTTGGACAATTTGAAGACGATAACTTCTCACTACGCAGCACAGTGCAGTGACTTTGTATAACTATACACAAATGATCTATTCTCATTTGTATTACAGTGAGCATAAACATATTAATCATTCTCAATGAATGTACATCACAGTCCCATAACATTGTATATGTAACTCCAGGTTTCTCCATCTCACCATGTTATTCACTCCTGAAAACCCCTGCATCTCTTCAGCCCAACAGCTCCCTCTCCACCGCTACTGCCCAACAGCTCCATCTCCACCTCTACAGCCCAACGCTCCCTCTCCCCCTCTACAGCCCAACTCGACCTCTCCCCCTCCACAGCCCAACGCTCCCCCTCCACCCCCACAATTCAACGTTCCATCTTCACTTCTATAGCCCACGCTCCACTTCTACAGCCCAACATTTGCTCCACCTTTACAGCCCAACACTCCTCCACCTCTACAGCCCAACATTCCCTCTCCACCTCTACAGCCCAACATTCCCTCTCCACCTCTACAGCCCAACATTCCCTCTCCACCTCTACAGCCCAACATTCCCTCTCCACCTCTACAGCCCAACATTCCCTCTCTATCTCTACAGAACATCTCTATCTCTAAGTCCAACACTTCCTCCACCTCTGCAGCCCAACACTCGCTCCACCTCTGCAGCCCAACACTCGCTCCACCTCTGCAGCCCAACACTCGCTCCACCTCTGCAGCCCAACACTCGCTCCACCTCTGCAGCCCAACACTCACTCCACCTCTGCAGCCCAACACTCACTCCACCTCTGCAGCCCAACACTTGCACCACCTCTACAGAGCCTTTGGACAACCCTAGCTCTTGTATAGCTCAATACACACTACATCTCTGCAGACTTGTACAACTGCTCCTGATACGCCACATCCCATTACCTCTTCCATCTCTAGTCCTATACAACCAGACCTGCTGCTTTATAGCTCCTTCGATCTCTGCAGTCCCATCCTACAAATCCTACTGTTCTGCCACTTAACACTCCTTCCACCTCAACAGCCAAACCCTCCTTTCTTTACAGTCTCAACCCTGCTCATCCACAGTCCAACATTACCTTAATCTCTACAGACCCATCTAACTACACATGATTCTCCACAGACCAACACTACCTCCATTTCTATAGACAGATCCAAATGCACATGCTACTCCACAGCTCAACACTATTTCAATTTGTACAGACCCAACCAACTACATATGCTCCTCCACATCCCAACAGTCCCTAGATCTCTTCACATCCATCCAACAAACCATGTTTCTCCACAGCCCAATACTACCTTCATTTCTACAGACTCATCCAAAAAAACCCTACTCCTCCACAGCCCAACACTACCTTCATCTCTACTCCTGTTCCTCCACAGCCCAACACTACCTCCATGTCCACAGACAGATCCAAAGACAAATGCTCCTTCACAGACCAACACTACCTCCATTTCTACAGACCCATCAAACTACATATGCTCCTCCACAGCCCAACACTACCTCCATCCAGCCCAACCTAACCTGATGCATGCCTATAGGTCAGACCTCCCTCCATCTCTACAGTCCTACTGTAACTGACTCTCCCCTATACCGTCAGACACTATCTCTACAATAAACAATTATAAAGAGAAATCGGGTGCACAAAAATGTTATAAAACACTGAAAAACAAAAAAAACAATAAAAAAATTGGGTACTTGTTTCCTAGCACGGCCACACCGATTTACATCGGGGTGGTCGTGTCGGAAAAATCGGGTCGATCGCATCGCATGCGATTTGGTCGCATGCGATGCGATCGACGCGACCGACCGATTTTGGACCCGATTTTTTTTTTTTTAATGAAATGTAAATCGGGTTTCCGATTTTACATTGAATTCAATGTAAAATATTGCCAACCCCCCCAAATTTAACGTTGTACACCCCACCCCACGATAGACGCCAACCCGAAGCGTGGCGAGCACAGCGAGCCCGCGAGGGGCGGCGGTGCGCGTCCTCCGACCTTTTCATTCCCCTACTATCCACTAGGGCGTGGAGTGAGAATAGAATAGTGTGGCGAGCGCAGCGAGCCACCGAGCCCGAAGCGTGGCGAGCGCAGCGAGCCCCGCGAGGGGACGCGGATACCTTCACAGGTAAACGCGTCCCTTCACGGACTTCACAGGTGTCCGCGTCGCCACGGACACCTGTGAAGCCCGCGAGGGGACGCGTATAACTGTGAAGGTATCCGCGTCCCCTCGCGGGGCTCGCCGCGCTTCGGGCTCGGTGGCTCGCTGCGCTCGCCACACTATTCTATTCTCACTCCACGCCCTAGTGGATAGTAGGGGAATGAAAAGGTCGGAGGACGCGCACCGCCGCCCCTCGCGGGCTCGCCACGCTTCGGGTTGGCGTCTATCGTGGGGTGACGACGGGGACATCTATAATGTGAAATGGGTCATATTGGCCCATTTCACATTTTTCACATTTTTTCACTATTTCAATGTCAAAAAATATTTTAACATTGAACCCGATGGAAAAATCGGGGGCATCGCGTCGTGACCATTGTTAATGGTCCCGACCGACGCGATGCCCCCGATATTTTACCTTTCCCGACACGATTTCAATGTTAAAATATTTTTTAACATTGAAGCCTATGGGGAAATCGCGGGCATCCCGTCGGTCGCGTCGGGACCATTGTTAACGGTCCCGACCGACGCGATGCCCCCGATATTTTATCCTAGCCGGCCAAATGGACCTGATTTCAAAGGAAATCGGGTCCATCGGGGGTAATCGTGTACCTTAAGTTAAGGTACACGATTACTCCCGATTGTGGCCGTGCTAGGAAACAAGTACCAAAAATTGCACACACTAAGTTGGAAAAAATATATGTATAGTAGAAGAGAAGGCAGCTCCCAATGGCAATATGGAAATTGCTGATAAAAACATAGTAAAAATGTATTTTTGGCGCTCCCTTCTATATTTCTCTATAGATATTTATAGATCTATTAGTGTTCATTCTAGCACTCGCCAGCTTTGAAAATCCATGCAGTTCCTTTTCCCTGCCTGGGGTGTCGCTGTCTGCTGTAGTGCTTCTAGCACAGTGTGGTCTGTATATCAGCACTGATTTGCAAACCAGACATGTGCTAGAAACAATACAGCAGACAGCGACACCCCGGGCAGGGAAGAGGAACTGCATGAGTTTTCAAAGATGGCGAGTGCTAGAATGAACACTATCTATACATTTTTACACTATCCTTACAATACACATATCTGACACCCATATACTATATACTTTATAACAACTACTAAGACATTTTTTAGTAATATTCTGCAAATTAATCTCTTCGTGACCCATGAGACATAACATTTTGTACATTTTGGCTTAACGTTGTCATTGTAACCCCAAACGCACAGCAGAATACTGTAAATGTACTGCCTGCCATAATCACAGCTTTGTTATTTCATTGCAAGTTCTAAAAAATGTGACTTTACAGACCAATACCCGATCCCTTCAGTAAGTGAATAACATTTAGTACATAAGATGCAGCATGGCACACATGTAATCCACATGATATACAGAATAAGACACAGCACAGAACAGCACAATGAACACCTGTACAACGTGTATACTGTAGTATGAATCAGGTCATCTACCTTTGCCTCTACCTACAGCCAGCAGGGGGAGTCCAGGAAAGCAGACAGGAAACCATATGCAGATAGAGAGAGAAGTCAGAGACATCATTTTTGCAGCATGCTTCCAAAAACAACATTAAAAACCACAAAAAATAAAATAAAAAAAGATTCAAAATGATGTATGAGAACATAAACCACACCACATGCCAAATGCACGGCAATGGTCAGGTCCACGGCACAGATTTAGGTATTCCTGGGACTTTTCTTATAGAAAGGAGAGATGCGCTTCCCTGTGGTACACTAATCAGATGTGAAAGTGCTAAAATCCACTAATTGACACAAAAAAAAACATGAAAAACTCAAGTGGACCTTTTGTCTACTTCTACCTTATTAATGTTGACCTAGAAATGTTCCACCCTTTAAACCATATCTGACCCAAGTAGTGGACTGACCCCCACATATCTGTAAAAGGCCTACTCGTTGGCTACTTACAGGTATAATGGGAAACATTATTAGCTGGTTGTAGGAGGAAATATGGACCACTCCACCCCTCCCCAATCTGTGCTGTGTCCAAGAATCCATTCATCAGTTTCCTCCATTGCAGTGGGGAAATACAAGGTGTGGGGTCCACAAAGCCAACAGTGACTGCTGTATACCCCAAGCACCTTCCAATGGCAACATCAAACAATTCAACAGGGGTCAGATGGAAAATATGTGATGGTTCCTCGGTTCTGAGGAAATATGACAATGATATGCATGGGAGAAGATAGGCAGTTACTGGTGGAAAAAGCATACCTTGGTCATCAACCATGAGATGGGCCAGGCCTTGAGAGAGCGAGAGAGAGAGAGAGACAGACAGAGAGAAAGAGCAGAATTACACACCAGTTGTACAATGCCCACAGTGGGGATTGTGGCGACACATACTTAATACACAAGTATGGCTTCCTCGCACCCTATTTCTCAGCTTTCCAAACCATGCAGGAAAGCTGGGTGGTCAGTGACAGTAGAACAGTAAGTGAGGGGCTACCAGCAGCCAGTCAGCAGGGAAGACCTGTACCTCAAACATTGGCCGGTGGTCTCAGAGACGGATTTTGCATAGGAAGGAACCGCTTCGCACTACTCCTGTGGCTGCTGCGCTCTTACATCATCAGACGAGAAACAAGTCACATTGTGGACACGTTTTTGTTGTCATTTTAATTGGCATTACTATTGTGCGACCACACCCCTTCCTATTCCCTAATCCTCATTATTGGAGGTAGGGCACAAATCCCTGGCACTGGTGTAGGCTCTGCCTAACAAAGGGGGCATAGGGGGGGGGGGGGGGGGGTCGTCGGTGGT
Organism: Crinia signifera; assembly: GCF_055691185.1. Taxonomy (NCBI): domain Eukaryota; kingdom Metazoa; phylum Chordata; class Amphibia; order Anura; family Myobatrachidae; genus Crinia; species Crinia signifera. The sequence continues at coordinate 56,186,612 of NC_139228.1, forward strand.
AGGGGAGTTCCACCACCTCTCCAGGACCACTTTAAGCTCTGTGTTTGTGTGTGTGTGTGTGTGAGTATATATATATATATATATATATATATATATATAGTGGGTGTGTCCTTCACACTCATCTGTCAATTGTTTCAGCCACTGGGGTGCTCTTCAGAGATCTCCAAGAGATATAACACAAATACAGATGAGCCCACCACATTTGCCGATCCTCTGCACACTACGAGTTGGCGCTGTGTGTGTGACTGCAGCTGTATCTGCATATCAAATACTACGTTAGTTAATAGTGCTCCAGTAAAACGCTGTAGCCTAGCATTTCATATGCAGATACAGCCGCAGTCACACACAGAATATAGGCACGCTGCATATCACTGTAATAATGTTGGTGCCGGTTTCTATGCTGCAACCAATGGTGGTTGCACCAATCTGTAATCACAGCAGGCATGGACTGGAAAAGTGGGCATCTCAGACCATGTGGAAGTGCGGTATTATACAAATGCCACCTGTGGTGGCATTTGCATAAACTGGCACATGGGCAACACCAGTAGATGTTGCTGTGTGCGGAAGACTCAGAAACAGGACCATGCAGTGGCGTAACTATAGTGACGCAGACTCCGCGGTAGCGGGGAGGCACTGGAAAGCGTGGGCGCTGAGGGTCTGCGGGGCTATTGTTACGCCACTGCCGGGACCTGACGCCTCTCTGGCTGGGACCGCAGATTTACTTGTCCCGGCTCTCCTCCAGGCTCCTGCTGCTATTGAAAACTGACCTTCAAAAAATGTCTGCCCCCATACAGCAGACAGTTTTTTGAGGATGCTAGCGGAGGCGGTGGCCCCCTCTAGCAACCTTAAAAGTGGTCTGCTATTAGGGGCAGCCATTTTGTGAGGGTCAGTTTTTAATAGCAGCAGGAGCCAGGAAGAAATAAGTATGAGCAGCGCCGGGACCGCAGACAAGACCGGCGGGGGACGCCGCACACGGAGGTTTAAGGCAGGGTTGTGTGTGTGTGTGTGTGTGTGGGGTTTAACTTTACTTGGGGGGGGGTAGTAGCTCTACTGGGGGGGCGCGGCGGGCAGGGGCGTGCAAAATTTGTAGTTACGCCATTGGGACCATGGCATGCGGTGTTCCTTTAGTCCAGGACACTGGGTTCAATGGAAATGTCTTTCAACCAAATTGGTCAAAAAAATTGTACAGTGTGTATGCACCTTTAGATTTTACTGGGTGATTTTTATATATGTATAACTGGAATGTGTAGACTGAATATAATCTTTCAGGCTCTCAGTCCCTCCTCTACAGCAGCTCAAATGACTGCAATCTAACCTATGTCCCACCTCATACTATCTGTAACAGGAGGGGACACTGATACATTGTATCGGAGTAGAATATTGAGCTATTACTAAACAATATATATTATCTCCATCATTTACATGTGAAATTCTGGGGAGTCTCAGCCAACAAGTGTAACATCTCACCTGGAATGTCATTGGCATCTATGATGGCAATGAGAGAATGGGAAGGAAAGAGAGAGAGAGAGACAGTCAGACCGTGAGCACACAATACGTTACGTTGCATGGAGGCGGCTTCTCATGCAATCAGCGCTGGACGCTCCTCGCCCCCCCACCATGCACACATGCAAGTGACAACCACTGTGCATGGTTTGGGGCTCCACTCCGCATTGTCTGTCCGCTGGGGAGCAGATCGGCAAACACCTGGAAGAATATTGGTTAGAAAATGATTATGGTTAGCTTAGGATTGTAATCACTTCCCACAAGCCGAGAAAAGCACTCTCTATACCAGGGCCAAACCGGTCCTGGAGATCGACCAACAGGGCATGTTTTCCAGGCCACCTGTGGATCTGTACAAGGTGCTGGTTAGTAATGAATGTTTGAAAATGTGACAGTTAATAATGACGGCACCTGTGCACCAGCTAGGTGGTCTGGGAAATGTGGCCGGTCGGTATATCCATAGAACCGGTTTCGCTCTATAACAACATAGCTTCCTCCTGGGAGCATCATTATGTGGCAAAACATCCAGGAGTGCATGCAGGTATTATGCCTGAATGGCCAGGTAACAGAAAGTAACACTCTCCATAAACATGGTGGGAGGAGAGTGTGTGTGCGTGTGTGTGTGTGATGTGCGGAATGTTGAGAGTGTGTGTAGGTATTGGAAGGTATGTGCCGGTAATGTGTCTGTGAGGAATCGTTCAGAGTCAGTGTGTGTGGCTGCTGGAAAGTGTGTGTTTGTAGGTATTGTATGGTTTGTCTGTAATTGTTGGAAGATATGAGGTGTAGGTGCTGAGGGGTATGAGTATGTAGGCACTGAAACATTTGAGTGTCTAAACCCCTGGAGGTATGGGTTTGTAGTCACAAGGAGGTATGACTGTAGGTGTGAGGAGGTAAGTGTGTGTATGCACTGGGAGGTATGAATGTAGGTGCTGGGGAGTACGAGTGCATAGGCACTGGAACCTATGAGTGTGTAAGCCCCAGGAGGTATGTGTGTGTAGGCGCAGGGAGGTATGACTGCGAATGTGAGGCGGTATGAGGGGGTAGGCACTGGGAGGCAGTAGTGGGTAAGTGCTAGAAGGCAAGAGTGTGCAAGAGCTGGGAGGCACAAGTGTGCAAGAGCAGGGGGAGTGAATGTGTTATAGCTGGGGGGGGGGTATAAGTGTGTTATATCGGGGGGGGGGGATAAGTGTGTTATAGTTGGGGGGTATACGTGTGTTACAGTTAGGCTGAGGGTGAGTGTGTTATAGCTGGGAGGTATAAGTGTGTTGTAGCTGGGGGTATAAGTGTGTTATAGCTGGGGGGGTATAGGTGTGTTATAGCTGGGGGGGTATAAGTGTGTTATAGCTGGGGGGGTATAAGTGTGTTATAGCTGGGGGGGTATAAGTGTGTTATAGCTGGGGGGGTATAAGTGTGTTATAGCTGGGGGGGTATAAGTGTGTTATAGCTGGGGGGGTATAAGTGTGTTATAGCTGGGGGGGTATAAGTGTGTTATAGCTGGGGGGGTATAAGTGTGTTATAGCTGGGGGGGTATAAGTGTGTTATAGCTGGGGGGGTATAAGTGTGTTACAGTTGGGCTGAGGGTGAGTGTGTTGTAGCTGGGAGGTAGAAGTGTGTTATAGCTGGGGGTATAAGTGTGTTATAGCTGGGGGTATAAGTGTGTAGGTGCTGCTGATGCAGTTGTGTTTATGTGCTATGTACTAAGTCACTGTTTCCTTACTTGTTTATGTACTCTGTAACCGGGCGCTGCAGATCCCCTGTGGCGCCATATAAATACAGGGTGATAATAATAATAATAATAATATCTGGGCACAGGATGCCAGGGGACGGGGCACACTGTCCGTGTATTCCATGTTCAGGACAAGAGACAACATAGATCTGTCACAGAGTAAATATTTAATCTCCCTGCCTTTCCTTCATTTATCCCTCTGCTTCCTGAGACACCTGATCCCGCAGCGCACACAGCCTGGCGGACACTTACCCGTTCTGTTGTCCCAGTTCAAACATCAATAGGAAACATGAGCGTGCAGTGGGCCGGGGGACCGGTAACCATTTATTTGCCAGCAGAGCACCCATCTGTCACTGCAGAACTCTGGGATCCTCTATATTGGGATACAAGTCCCAGCCAGTGTATGCTGCACCATAAATCCAAACAGCTGTCGACCGCTGTTCTAGATTTACAGACCCAGTAACCAAGGATTAAACAAAGGAATCCTCCAATCATCCCAACGCTGCTCATCAGGATCCTTGTGATGTACGTTCACCTTGTTACTGCTATAATCCACCTATAGTGTGTGCAAGTGACAGAAGGGGCAGATCTACATCAGGATACATCTAGCATATATCTGTACGTGTCCTATATCTGTACTGTTTTACCTGTTTACCTGTCTACCCATCTGGCTGGTGCAATCACCATGTGGCGCCGCTGATTGGCTGCCTGGGTGCTGCATAGCTCAGTAAATATATGTTCCCGTGTCCGTGTCGCTCAATAGAGTACATCTAGTATATATCTGTATGTGTCCTATATCTGTACTGTCTTACCTGTCTACCCTTCTGGCTGGTGCAATCACCATGTGGCGCCGACGAATGGCTGCCTGGGTGCTGTACAGCTCAGTAAATATGTTGTCCATGTCCCTCATTAGAATGCATCTAGTGCATATCTGTATGTGTGATGTATATCTGTATTGCCATTGTTGCCCGTTTTGAAAACCCTTTGTATTACAGTATGTGCATTATTTTTAATGTCTGTAAAGCGCCTTGAGTCCTGTTGGAGAAAGCGCGCTATATAAATAAAACTTACTTACATCGGGACAGGGGCTCAACCGTCCCCTCCAAATACGGACATCTTCCTACGGTTTAGAAATTACAATAGAACCAGCCTTCTCCCAGATTCCTCCTATACAGGGGCTTTTATTTGGAAAGATGCTAAATGCAGTGGCCGCAGACTGTTTATCTACCCCCTGAGACCTGGCTGGGAGAGCGGAGGGCCCTGCACTTCCAGGCACATTTGGCTCTCACCCCTCCCAGCCGCTGTTTGTGGATCATGGAGGATGTATCATGTAACACACTGGAAACCTGAATAAAAGGCCAGAGAGTCACCTGGGTATTAAATATTTACCTCCTGTGGTCTTAGGAGCAGAACAAATTAACTGTAGATCCTGGTGGATTTAGCCGTCAGTATGTAACCACTTCTGATGCTAATTCCTGTGTTGCCGCTGATAATGCCACGCCAGGGGGAGCGGGCAGTTACAGATGTACGGAGATCACTCCCAAGCATGGGGGTGCGTGATCCAGGCCAGTAATTAACTGCTGGAAAACACACAGAAATCATTTAATCAAAGAGGACGATTAACCCCTTCCCCAATAGGGAGCAGCTGAAGCGAGACCTCTGTCATGGGATGTAGGGAGAGTTGAGGGTGGAGGGGTGACCTCATTACAGTACACAGATGATTCCCTAATCCTCATTATCTGTAGGCTTCCAATAATAATATACTGGACGATGCCGCGTCACTAATCCCTCCCCGAGCGCCCGCTCTCGCCAGCGCTCGCACCCCGGCAGCGGCTGCTCTGCGCCAGGCACGTGGGGGCATTTTCATGGCTTAGAAATGGAGCATTAAACAGGAGAGATTACTTCTGTAGGATGATCATTTGGGGCAATCAGCCGGCCAGACCAGACACTCCCAAGATCTAGGCCATAACGGGGACGAGTGCTCAGCGAAGTGTGCCGGACAGATTAGTATTCAGGATAGCTGGAGATTATTGATGTGTAATGGAGGTCAATACATTTCACCATTAACCTATTCACTGCTGGGGTGGGGACCTGCGGATATTGAGGTGTACTATTAAAGGGGAGCAGTATATTGCAGAATTTTAAGTGAGTTTTTTTTTTTTTTTTTTTTAAAGGAATGTTGCCCTTCCCCCAAAACAGTACATATCATTCTCCTATGCCAGCAACAGTGCGACTGTAATAACTCACCCCTACTACTGAGTGTTAAGCTGTCCATACACCAGAGCAACTGTCCAACTGCCCACCAGCTTGTGACGGCACAGACGTAGATGTACGCCATCTGCCTACTTCTGCATGGTTTAATGTGTGTGTTTGTGTGTATTTTTATTTTTGGTACTTATTTCGTAGCACGGCGCCCGCGATTTTGATTTTATTGATCGGGTTGGAAAAATCGCGTCGCATGCCAACCAAATCGCATGCGATGGACCCGATTTTTACATTGGAATCAATGTAAAATGGTCCCTGAGACCCAATTTTACATTGATTTCAATGTAAAAAGCACCAAAACCCCCCATTTTAATAGAAAACCCCCTCATGTTTTAAATGCCCCCCCAATGTAAACGCCACCCCACTATTGACGCCAACCCAAAGCGTGGCGAGTGCAGCGGTACGCGTCCTCCGACCTTTTCATACCCCCACTATCCACGTCAGCGTGGATTTGATTCTATAAAGTGACGCGAGCGCAGCGAGTCCTGCGAGGGGACGCGCATAACTTCACAGGTATACGCGTCCCCTCGCCACACTTTATAAAATCAACTCCGACGTGGATAGTGGGGGTATGAAAAGGTCGGAGGACGCGTACCGCTGTGCTCGCCACGCTTCGGATATTGGGGTGGCGTTAACAATGGGGGGCATTAACCATACTTTATAACCATACTCAATGAGAAATTGGACATATTGGCCCATTTCCCATTGTCCCCTATGTAAAATCACGTTGATCGCATCGCAGCCCATTATAATATAAGTACCTTAAACTTAAGGCATACAATCAATGAGACGGGCGCCGTGCTAGGAAATAAGTACCTTATTTCTTTTGCTGAACTACATATGCAAAGCATGTCACAGCTGCCAAAGCAAGCAGGTACTTGGAGAACCACAGGTACCACCCTGCCTTGGTAGCAGGTCCAGCTGGGAGTTGTAGTTTGAAAATAAATGGTAGTCCCATCCTCTTTATAATCAGAACTGGGTTATTGTATATAGCCTTGTGCTGGTCATCCCAAAATCAGGGGAGAACTGATGAGGGGTCCACCTGGAAACCTTTCCCCATAACCCAGGGCAGTGGGCATCCTAGTAAACAAATGGAAACTTAGAGGTTGTAGCATTGCCCGGCTGCCATGCAGAGAGGCCATGGTCACCTGGCACTTGGAGAACATTTGTTCTTCTATTGTTTGATCAGTGCACATTGGACCTTTGATTCATGCGTATATTAAGAGTAAAGATGGGAGTTCAATTTAGGGATTTTGCCCATAGCAACCAGATTCTACTTCTGATTTAGCACCTTCTAGAAGATAACAGACAGAATTGGATTGGTTGTCCATAGCAACATCCCATCTTAGTAAATGTCCCTATAGTCTTTGCTTTACATAAACATTTATTTATATTTTGCACTTTTCTTTAGCAAACCTCACATGCGTGCCCAACTCCCCTGGGTAAACCAGTCATGTGCCAACTCCCCTGGGTAACCCAATCATGTGCCAAATGACCTGGGGATGGATGTAGGACCCCCTACACTACAGGGAGCCCCACTGTGGCTCCACTAGCTCCTGCTGGCAACGGCTAAAAGATAGGGTGACCCACGGCATAAGTTTTTAGGATTATTATTATTATTTTTGTAACATGCAGAAGTAGTAGGACAGTGTCCACCTGGGAATGGATCATAAGTTCGATAGGCAATATATAGGTCAACACCAAAAAGGTAGACACGCAGAAGGTCGACAATGACAAAAGGCCAACACAAGTAAAACAATCGACAAGGAAAGGGTCCATAAATAAAAAGGTTGACTCAAGTAAAAAAAAAAAAAAACATGAAAAACTCATGTCGATCTTTCGCTTATGTTGACCTTGTGCATGTCGACCTTTTGGTGTCAATGGGAAGTATCGTCTGACCTCGGACTAGTTGGTTGGAAGAAAATCGTTCTGGTGTGTGGCCAACTATACTCAAATATCAAAATATGTATATATATATTGCACAAGGTGTTGCTGATCATTGATAGACTGTACAATGTAACAACCTTTAGTACTGAGTGCTACAGCAGTGTTGGGCCACAGCCAGACCTTGGAGCTTTCACCTTCAGCTCCATCCTAAGATGCGGTCATATTTCTTTAGTATAGCCTGTAATAGGGGCTTCACAATGCCTACTGACATGAAACTAAGGGTAATGTGTGGCCCGTTGGGTGTCCGGCTGCACGTCAGCGGCATACAGAATCAGCTAAAGATGAGGTGTTCCAGGTCAAGGTCACATGATTTTATGGAGGCCAGAAGACCGGTGCCAGAATGCCCACATTGATGACAAAATTCCAATGGTCTTAGGTATAGGCTGGGAGGTAGGGGATGGTGGAGAGTTAGGGTTAGGCACTCGCTGGGGACTTAGTGTTAGGCCGGGAGGGAGGAGTTAGGGTTAGGCAATAGTGGGGGACTTAGCATTAGGCCAGGAAGCGGGAAGGAGAGTTAGGGTTAGGCACTAGCAGTGGACTTAGCTTTAGGCTGGGAGGTGGGGGGGGGTGGAGTTAGGGTTAGGCACTAGCAGTGGACTTAGCGTTAGTCCGGGAAGTAGGGAGGAGTCAAGGTTAGGCTCTAGTGGGAGACGGGTTAGCAGTGGACTTAGCAGTAGCAGTAGGGAGGAGTCAGAGTTAGGCCAGGAGGAAAGAGAGATGGAGGGAGAGTTAGGGTTAGGCACTATCGGGAGACTTAGCATTAGGTTGCTAGGTGGGGGGGTTAGGGTTAGGTACTAGCTGGGGACTTAGGGTTAGGTCAGGAGGTAGGGTGAAAGGAGTTAGGGTTAGACACTAGCAGGGCAACTAAGGGTTAGGCTGGGAGGAAGGGGAGGGGGGAGGAGTTAGGCCTTAGCCGGGGACTTTGGGGTAGGCCGGGAGGTAGGGAGGGGGGGTTTAGGATTAGGCACTAGTGGGGGATTTAGGGTTAAGCCGGGAGGAAGGGGGAGGGGGGGTAGAGTTAGAGTTAGGCCGGGAGGGGGACAGAGTTAGGGTTAGGTCAGGAGGTAGGGTGAAAGAAGTTAGGTTAGACACTAGCAGGGCAACTAAGGGTTAGGCTGGGAGGAAGGGGAGGGGTGAGGAGTTAGGCCTTAGCCGGGAACTTTGGGGTAGGCCGGGAGGTAGGGAGGGGGGGGGCTTAGGATTAGGCACTAGCGGGGAACTTAGGGTTAGGCTGGGAGGGGGGGGGGAATTAGGGTTATGTACTAGGGGGGACTTGCTTAGGGTAAGCCGGGAGGTGTGTGTGTGTGTGGGGGGGGGTGGTTAGGGTTAGGCACTGGCAGGGAACTTAGCGTTAGGCCAGGAGGTAGGGGAGGGTGGGGGGAGTTAGGGTAAGCTGGGAGGTGGTGGGGGGAGTTAGGGTTAGGCTGGTTGGAAGGAGTTAGGATTAGGCAATAGTGGGGGGCTTAGGGTTAGGCAGGGAAGTAGGGGAGGAGTTAGGCACTAGTGGTGGATTTAGGGTTAAGCCGGGAGGAAGAGGAGGGTGGAAGACTTAGGGTTAGGCACTAGCGGGAACTTATGGTTAGGCCTGGAGGTGGGGGGGGGGGGGGAGTTTAGGGTTAGGCACTAGAGGGAGACAGGGTTAGGCTGGGAGGGGGGAGGAGTTAGGGTTAGGCACTAGTGGTGGACTTCGGGTTAGGCCGGGAGGTAGAGGTGGGGGGAGTTAGGGTTATGCACTAGGGGGCAACTTGCTTAGGGTAAGCCGGGAGGTGTGTGTGTGTGTGTGTGTGTGTGGGGGGGGGGAGAGTTAGGCACTAGCTTGGGACGTAGTGTTAGGCCGGGACCGTAGGGGTGGGGGGGGGGGTGGGGGGAGGAGGAGTAAGGGTTAGATACTAGTGGGGGAGAGAGGTTAAGAGTAACTCATTTAGAATGGTGGGTTAGGTTTAGATGGTGGGGTAAGAGGGTTAGGCACTAGCAGGGAGGGTTAGGATTAGGCTGTGGGGTGGGGTGGGATAAGGTTAGGCTGTAGGAAGGCAAGGTCAGGATTAGGAGGGGCATGGGAAGGGAAGGATACTTATCGGACACCTGTAGGGATTCCCTCCATCGGGATGCCATAGTCGGTATTCTGACCACTGGCATCGTGTCCACCATTCATCCTTATGTATTCCATAGATAGCAATTGAAGGAGTTATAGGGAGTAACAAAAAGGAGACATATGGATTAACTGTTGGGGGGAAATAATATGTATTTATAGGTTACTGAGAAATACATCCATTGTGGATTAGCCAGAGCCTCCTAGAGTTTCATCTCAGTGAACCACAAGTTATTTTTTTAATATAACAAATGCTTTTAATAACACTCTATGAGTCTGTCCCAGTTACCAGGGTAAGCACAGGATGGTTCCTTGCCCAAAACCCACTGATCTAATCCAACTCATGTCACACCGGTAACAGCTCAGAAGTGAATGTGACCATCTAACAAATGCTGAAACATCTAAGTAGATGGGAACCACATGGATTTAATACTCTTTGTGACTAATAATTCATAGTAACTTCTGCTAAATTGGTCTAGAAATAGTAATTTGCTATCAGTGCTAATTTTATTCACCCTCCATCCCTCCTAGCTCATCCACATTTACCTTCTGAGCAGAACTTGCCCACGTATCCAGTTGCCGTACAGTCACAATTGGGCTCACCATCCAGCAATAGACAGGTTGCTCCATTCTCACATGGATTCTCGGTGCAGAGCCCTTCCATATCCAAGCGGACACCGTGACTCCCCAAGAGCCTTGGTTCAGAGTTTCCATACTCAAGGTCAAGTAAATATCCAGAGAACGTAGGCAGGTGCCTGACAGAACCGAGCGTCAAAGCATCTGGTCGCATATCCCCTGGGACGCCACCTACAAAGAGATCGCTGACAATATTCATGTGCTGCCTCTGTGGTCGGACCTCTCCAGGCTTAGCTTCTCCATCTAGAACCAGTGTGGTCCTCAGCCTGTTCCGACTGACCATCAGAAAGTGCCAGCCACCATCATTGACCTTCTTGTCACTAAACACCACGGTTTCAGCACAATCAATACTGAAGCGAAGCTGGACTCTGCCATCTGCCAGAGTAAGACAGAGGAAGTCACAGATACCACCATCATCAAAGTAGAGCAGAAGGCCGGTGGAAACGTTGGTCCTGAGCTGGAAGCTGAGGTCACTGCGGGTACTGGCATCCCAACGCAAGTAGCGAGCCCATTGGTTGGGCAGCCCCATAAATTCAAGTCCTAAGCTCAAGCCTAAGACGGAGCCCAGGAGGAAACTTAAGCGCAGGGTGAAGCTAAGCGAATGAAGGCCAGAGGACATGGTGATGTGAAGAAGGACAGAGAAGGAGGAACCTGGAGGAGGAGTTGTAGGGAAGAAAGAATGAAGGTAGGAAAAATCCAGGATCTCAAGCAAACCGCACAGGAAACCAGTCTCATTCAACCTCCTAAACTACACTTCAAAAGAACAGTCTTTTCTCACAGCCGCTGGAGAGCAGTAGATTGTGCAGAAAACGCTCTGGGTCCTCGTAGTGTAGATAGTCCAGATTCTTGTCTAAAGAAAGTGAGGGAGAAAGAAAATGTTAGCCAAGTAGGTGTGCTGCCCATATACAAAGACCAGAAATGTCCAATATACCCGACATAAAGGGTGTTTACGGTACTTGTGTATTATAACGGCGCCCGACTTAATCCAAATCGCATCCGATATCGCATCCGATTTATCGGCCGATTTGCGGCCGATTTTTGGCCGATTTGATCTGCGATGCGATTTTGCGTCCGATTTTCGGCCATTTCCTGATGATTTGCATGTTATTCCATCCTTGCACACCCCCAGGTACTATGCGATGGTATGCGATGTGATTTTCAGGAAAATGCCCCTGATTGTACAATTAAATATCGCATAGCAACGCATGCCAGCAAGTGGCATGCGATGCGATGTGATTTGCAATGTTAAATGCACCCCCATTGTTAACGCCACCCCCACTATCAACGTCAACCCGAAGCGTGGCGAGCGCAGCGAGCCCGCGAGGGTCGGCGGTACGCGTCCTCCGACCATTTCATACCCCCACTATCCACGTCGGCGTGGAGTTGATTTTAAATAGTGTGGCGAGCGCAGCGAGCCACCGAGCCCGAAGCGTGGCGAGCGCAGCAAGCCCTGCGAGGGGACGCGGATTACTTTACATGTATTCCGCGTCCGCTCGCCACGCTTCGGGCACTATCTAAAATCAACTTCACGCCGACGTGGATAGTGGGGGTATGAAAAGGTCGGAGGACGCGTACCGCCGCCCCTCGCGGGCTCGCTACGCTCGCCACGCTTCGGGTTGGCGTTGATAGTGGGGGTGGCGTTAACAATGGCGGTGCATTTAACATTGTAAGCACCCATCAGGGTGATTGTACAATTACAAATCGAATCGCTTCACATGCATCGCATGGCATGCATCACATGCCACTATATTGCATGCGATGCACTACGATGGAAATCGGGGGTGTGCAAGGTGTGCAATAATGGAACAGCATGCAAATTGGCCGGAAAAAGTGAAAAATCGGCCGCAAAATCGCATCCGATTTTTCCATGCGATTTGCGGCCGATTTCGTGGGCGCCGTGATAATACACAAGTACCGTGTTTACTACAAAACAGGGATGGACCTGTGTGTTTGTAATGTAGGCAGTGGTTAATGAAGGTGTACATATCTCCAGTAAGTATAGGTTTAGGAGTGGAAGACCATCAAAAGAGATTTTCACCCCCCACTGCACCCACCAATACTTGCACTAAGAATCTTACGACACATGGGGTAACGAGGCTACATGAATGAGGAAACATGTCCATGAGCAGAACATTAATAAGGAACTTGTGTTGGCGAGGAAACATTGGATCCTCACCTTTGCAGGTTTAGCCATCTGAACCAAGGGATTAATGGTTCTGACGAAACATCATTCTATTCCCAACCCTACTATAGAGGGGAGAAAACCCAAACAACTATTACATTTACATTATTATTATTGACAAGTAATATGATTAGGTGGTCATACAGGATATATTGCTTGGAGCCATCATTGCAGAGGCCTCTTTGTCAATTATTACATGTGAAATTATTATTTAACTTCTCCCAGACATGTTCACTTTAATTCTAAATCATTTCTAAAGCATTTCACAGAAAACACACATTAACGAAGTTAAATAGTATATAAAAATTAATCTGCACACTCTACGTATATAGTGTTCATTCTAGCACCCGCTATCTTTGAAAACCCATGAAGTTCCTGTTCCCTGCCTGGGGTGTCGCTGTCTGCTGTGGTGTGCTTAGCACAGGTCTGGTTTGCATATCAGTGCTGATATACAGACCACACTACAGCAAATAGCGACACCCCAAGCAGGGAAGAGGAACTGCATGGGTTTTCAAAGATAGCGGGTGCTAGAATGAACACTAGTAGACGCAAGTGATTGGACACCCCTGTGCGAACATTTTTGTGATGGTATAAACCTTTTTCTTTCAGATGGATATGTTTGAGTTTGGTGATTGCCAGGAGAACATCTGATGTCAGGGTATACAGTATGGCCATGGAAGTAGTTGCGTTATGATGTGCGGCTGTTCCATAGAATTCCTTGACCCAGATAGGCTGGCCAGCTCAGAGTCCCCATTGAAAACCTCTGGGAGGAATTGGAGCAATGGGATCTTTCTAGGGTGACATGACCTTCTTTAGCGTCACAGTTGACTGAACTGAAGACGGAATGGCAAAACATACATGCTGCCCTCGTTACGATCAACTCCCTCGTCTGTACATGTACACGCAATGGAGGGGGTCCACTGTCTGCACCCAATCGTGCAATGTACGGTCCCGCGGTTTGGAGGATTGGTCCTCTGATCAGACGTGCTGCAGCAGTTGGGATTGAGAGCCGATTGCATGTACTATAAAGCACATGCAATCTTTCATTTGACAGCTCATATGACCGGTCGTATGACGGATTGTGAGTACTTTGGCCCTTATTCTGGTTCACTCGCAAAGGCAAATTCCTTCTCATATGGACAAAACCATGTGCACTGCAGGTGGGGCAGATGTAACTTGTGCAGAGAGAATTAGATTTGGGTGGGGTTTTAATTCAAAGTGAGATCTATAGTGCAGTTTAAAAATAAAGCAGTCAATATTTTCCCTGCACAGAAACAAAACAAATCACCCAAATCTAACTCTGCACAAGTTACATCTGCCCCACCTGCAGTGCACATGGTTTTGTCCATTTGAGAAGGAATTTGCCTTTGTGAGTGAACCAGAATAAGAACCATTGTGCATCCAAAAACCACCAAAGACTGCCGGGGAGTTTAAGGGAAAGTTGGGCACAATCATGATTGAAAGCAGGTCTTTCTGATGTATGGCCACCTTAAGATTTCCACCAAAGCTAAAGACCCCCATACACTGGGCCGATTTTTCCTAAGGACAAGTCGGACCAGTTTGCCCTTGAGATTCATTGCATGTAAAATACTCAAGGGAAGCTGCGGGTAGGGGGTTGTTAGTGTGTGTGTTTCTGGGTGGTGGTGGTAGCGCTATTTTCCGGCTGGCGGGGTGGAAAGCGGCTACTGAATTAAAAAATATATTTTGACAAGACTGGCCAGACAGTTATTGCCTAAGAGAATTCACTCAGCCAATCAGTGTCCGGACAGTCTTTTCAAAATATTTTTTCAAATTCACCAGCCGTTCCCCCCCCCCCCCCCCCCGACACCCAGCAAATGCCACTACCAGTTCCCAGCCGCTGCTCCGACCCCGCACATAGGTGTGTGCCAGCTGTGTTTCACCGCTGGCACACACCTAGGATCAGACCCAACACATTGCGGGTGCTAAAAAGCACCCACGATGTGCCACTGATACGTCCGATTGCTAGACATCTGATCCGGGTCCGATGCGCACAGGAGCGCCCATCGGACCGACGGCATGTCACATACAACCAATTTGGGCTGATTTCATGGCCCAACCTGTCAGAATCGGCCAGATTTGGTCTAAATCGGCCCAGTGTATGGGGCCTTAATCAAGCTAGACTAAGGAGAATAGCTGAAAGCAACCCAATTTAAGGTGACTGCTCTGCAGAGGAATCTAATGAAGGCAGAGACTGTAACGAGATCTGGTGGAGGATCTGGTGTGATTATACCACGTTTACCCCCTATGCACAGCACTGTTTTTTTTTTTTCCATTTCAAGCGCCTCCAGTTTTCTTTAAGCGTCTGCGTCACTTTGATGATCAATAAGTCACAGGGGCAAATGCTCAGGGCTGTAGGTGTAGATCTCAGGACCAGATGCTTGTCCCGTGGGCAGCGTTACGTGGCTTGCTTACGAGTTAGTGGCCCCAAGCAACATTTTATGTTAATCCCTGAAGGACAAACTGCAAATGTTGTTTACAAAGACATTTTGAGATCAAAGTGTACAATGTGTAATATACATCGTAATATGCTACCGCACATCCCAATATGAGATGGCGCTACCGCGCATCCAATTTGAGATGGCGCTACCGCGCATGCCAATTTGAGATGGCGCTACCGCGCATGCCAATTTGAGATGGCGCTACCGCGCATGCCAATTTGAGATGGCGCTACCGCGCATGCCAATTTGAGATGGCGCTACCGCGCATCCCAATTTGAGATGGCGCTACCGCGCATCCCAATTTGAGATGGCGCTACCGCGCATCCCAATTTGAGATGGCGCTACCGCGCATCCCAATTTGAGATGGCGCTACCGCGCATCCCAATTTGAGATGGCGCTACCGCGCATCCCAATTTGAGATGGCGCTACCGCGCATCCCAATTTGAGATGGCGCTACCGCGCATCCCAATATGAGATGGCGCTACCGCACATCCCAATATGAGATGGCGCTACCGCACATCCCAATATGAGATGGCGCTACCGCACATCCCAATATGAGATGGCGCTACCGCACATCCCAATATGAGATGGCGCTACCGCACATCCCAATATGAGATGGCGCTACCGCACATCCCAATATGAGATGGCGCTACCGCACATCCCAATATGAGATGGCGCTACCGCACATCCCAATATGAGATGGCGCTACCGCACATCCCAATATGAGATGGCGCTACCGCACATCCCAATATGAGATGGCGCTACCGCACATCCAATATGAGATGGCGCTACCGCACATCCCAATATGAGATGGCGCTACCGCACATCCCAATATGAGATGGCGCTACCGCACATCCCAATATTAGATGGCGCTACCGCACATCGAAATATGAGATGGCGCTACAGCACATCCCAATATGAGATGGTGCTACCGCACATCCCAATATGAGATGGCGCTACCGCACATCCCAATATTAGATGGCGCTACTATCTTTTTTACATTCCTTTTGCTGATCAAGAACAAACATCCACACGTCTGAAGCCAAGGGCAAACACTATTTGCTTTGCTTATAGGATGGCAAGTGTTCTCCAGTATACATGGAATAAAATGGAATACTTTCACTAGTGTTGTACTGTACTTTACAGGCATTAACATTACCACACTACTGTGGGAGAGCCCCATACCGCCTAACATTGTGGCAGAGGAGGAAGGGACACTTGCGTGCACCAAAGTAGTGTGCCTGAAAATTGGAGGCAAGCTACGGGAAAGAACTCACCAGCTCCGTGAGCTGCTGGCCATGCCCACAGCCCCTCTGTCTCAATGAATAGACACTATATGTCTATTCCTCACTGCTCTGGGGGGGGGGGGGGAGACGGACTAACAACTGCCCCCACCACATGACATTGCAGGTCCTCGATAGGACGCAGTCTTCCCAAAGTTTCACTAATATGTCCTATGGCAGCGTCTAAAGACCCACACAGTGGGGGTCTCAGTGCCTGCACAGTCCGGCTCACGGCTGTACTGCAGGGGAAGGGCTGAGACCAGCATTAGCAGGAAGTCAGAGACACAACTATGGCAAGAGGCGCTGAAGCGCACACAGCGGTACGTTATCGTTTCCTCTCATATGAACTTCTACACTTGTAGATTTAGTGGTAAGATTTTAGAGACTGGCACTACATATGAGATGGCATACAGATGTGTCCTCATACATCTAGCCTCCTGAACCCGGGCATGCCTGATGTGAGTAAGCTGGCAGTAACCAAGCAACGGTGCCAAAGTCAGGCATCTTTTTTTTTTACTGAAAATGTGACTGTATTGGGTTGTAACAGTATTGTACGGGAAAACACTTAACCATAGCATTTCGTAACACATATACAGCAGCAGTGGCACAGAGAATATAGGCATGCTGCATATCATTTTAATCAGCAGAAGCTGCCGATGTATTGCTATGCAAGCAAGACAAATTGTGGGGAAAATTCACAAAAAGACACCCGGCATTAACTAACACTCTCAAGACTAGGTGTGACTGGGTGCCCATACACGGTGCAGCCTGTATAAAGCGTAACATAGCAGTAACCTGAGCGCACTACGCTATTGTGTAAGGGAGGGAAGCTGATCCGACACAATGTAACAGGACACATTGCTCATAGAGCGGCTCGGAGCAGCAGTGTCCCATTACCCAAACGTATCCCAGAGATACACACAAATCCCCAGACCCGCATCACGGCTGCATGTTATACATGATAAGCGACTTGTGCTAAAGCGAACAAGCCAAGGGCCTGATTCAGACATGTTCACATATGTTTGCAGCCTATCGAACAGGTAAACTCCTCCCACCCGCCCCCATCCAACCATATCCATTCTGTAAGCAAACACATCCACTCCCATGTGGCCGCCCGGAGAATAACAATAATCATTCGATTATTGGATAAAAGTCAGTCTATACTAACATTTATCCTGGACGGAGAGGGACGAAAAGGGGGCGGGCGCTCAGTGGCAAACGCAGGATTTTCAGAAGGGGGTTTCCAGAGGGGCGGAGCAAAGCACGGAGATGGACACTTAGGTGACCCAGTATATGCCGGGTCAGTTAAAGTATTATAGATATAGACCAAATATATATAAATAATAATTTAAAAAATATATATATATATATATATATATATATATATATATATATATATATATATATATATATATATATATATATATATATATATATATAAAATATACAGGAAAGAGAGGTGCGCCTCATAGTGCAGGTAAAAGGCTTTTTTTAATGATACATATAAAATGAATCCAGGTATATACAGACAATTGCTCGTACCATATATAAAATCACTGTGGGCTGATTACCACATGATATAAACAATACCCAAGGCAAAGCAGCTCCTCTCACGCCAAGGACGTCTTCAGGACAGGTAGTGGGTGCAGACGCTGGATTGCGCCGCAGGAACCAACCGCACAAGCCGACGGAAAGGCAGGTAAGCCGGAGAGATGCCAGGGGGTGGACAAGACGGGTGTCACAAGCCACGCCCTAACGCGTTTCGTCAGGAGACTTCGTCAGAGGGCGCCCTCTGACGAAGTCTCCTGACGAAACGCGTTAGGGCGTGGCTTGTGACACCCGTCTTCTCCACCCCCTGGCATCTCTCCGGCTTACCTGCCTTTCCGTCGGCTTGTGCGGTTGGTTCCTGCGGCGCAATCCAGCGTCTGCACCCACTACCTGTCCTGAAGACGTCCTTGGCGTGAGAGGAGCTGCTTTGCCTTGGGTATTGTTTATATCATGTGGTAATCAGCCCACAGTGATTTTATATATGGTACGAGCAATTGTCTGTATATACCTGGATTCATTTTATATGTATCATTAAAAAAAGTCTTTTACCTGCACTATGAGGCGCACCTCTCTTTCCTGTATATTTTAGATATTTGTTTCATCCTGACCCTGGATGCCCCCTGCGTGAGAGGTTGCAGCAGTTCATCAAATTGGACTTTAGTGCTTACTTTTGCACATATACCCTTCTTGTGAAAAAAGTTGTGGTTGGACTAATATTGGACTTATCATCAGCGCTGCTCACAACAGTATCTTTTTTCTATATATATATATATATATATATATATATATATATATATATATATATATATATATATATATATATATATATATATATATATATATATATATATATATATATATATATATATATATATATATATATATATATATATATATATATACACACATACATACAGGGGCATCAACAGCAGTGTAGACCCCTGGGCATAGTAATGTATTGGGGCCCCCTACCGATCCTCCAGCGGTAGGGGTGGGGGAAGCGTTGATTACATCAACCGCTCAGCATGTAGGGCCTTGATCAGTAATTTCCACTAACTACCCCTTTACTGCACAGATGGTGGGAGAAGGGGGCATTGGGCTGAATGAAGGGGCCCTGATACATAACTTCCAGGGTGGTAGAGGATGTTTAATATGCAGAGGAGGGATGTACTGTATAGTATAGTGGAGTGGGCTTATTATTCACAACTTTCTGGTGGGAGGACAACTTGCTTGACTGTAAATATCTCCAGTTCCCGGAAATAGATTTCTTAGATTGTAATGGAATTAAAAACTAGAGAATCCCACCTACCAAATGGTATTGGGCACTAGGGGATGATAGTTCAGGAGGCAGAGCAATCTGCCAACGAGAATATAAAACTACATACCAGGTGTGTGGAGCTGGAGCAGTAACCAGCTGCTGGAAGGCTGATATCTCTGGTTCTGGGAACAGTAGAGACAAGCTACTAATGTCCATCAAAGAAGCAGAGTCCCAGCTTTTGGAATATATCCTCAGAAAAACTCTAAGTCAGACAGAACCTGAAAGATCTGACTGGGAAGAGCAATTAGCAGGCTTGGATGGGGACCACTGCTTTAAAGTCAGATATCTCCGGTTCCCAAGGGCCGATTTTTAAAATTCTTATACCCATGGAAAGAGGGGACCCTCAGCTTTCAGACTAGGGTCCTTAGACTTCTTGGGGGTTTCTGGGTACTCGAAAACCCCCCCTGCGTGCGCTACTGGCGCTGACATCATGTGAATAAACCATTATATAGGTAGCACGATGCTTGTATTACGGAGTAAGAGGAAGTTACGTATCTGGCACCGCAGCTCTTCAGAATGACTCTGCCTCACGGCAAACGTCGTCGGCATCACCATTCAAATTTACAGAAGCACTACCGGAACGGCAGAGCCTGGTGCAGTGAGCACTACCGGAACGGCAGAGCCTGGTGCAGTGAGCACTACCGGAACGGCAGAGCCTGGTGCAGTGAGCACTACCGGAACGGCAGAGCCTGGTGCAGTGAGCACTACCGGAACGGCAGAGCCTGGGATGGTGACCATTTCCAGAGCAGCAGAGCCTGGTGCAATGAGCGTTACCAGAACAGAACGGCATGGCGAAGTGAGCATTACCGGAACAGCAGAGCCTGGTGCAGTGAGCATTACCGAAACAGCTGAGCATGGTGCAGTGAGCATTACCGGAACAGCTGAGCATGGTGCAGTGAGCATTACAGGAACAGAAGTGTGGGGCTTGTGGGGAGTTTTATAACCATGATCGGGTCATTACTGGTATGGCAGTGAATGCAGGAGTGGGCATGCAGAGAGACGTGCACAGTAATTAATGGATTAGCAGAATGTATAGGGCTGAGAGATAACTGAACTTGCCCAGTCATTACTAGAAGAGCGGAGAGTAGTACTGAGCATGTGATGGACCTGCCCAGTCATTGCCAGAACAGCCGAGAGTAGTACTGAGCATGTCATGTACCTGCCCAGTCATTACCAGAACAGTAGGGGTAGTACTGAGCATGTGATGGACCTGCCCAGTCATTACCAGAACAGCGGAGAGTAGTACTGAGCATGTGATGGACCTGCCCAGTCATTACTAGAACAGCGGGGTAGTACTGAGCATGTGATGGACCTGCCCAGTCATTACTAGAACAGCAGGGAGTAGTACTGAGCATGTGATGGACCTGCTCAGTCATTACTAGAACAGTAGGGGTAGTACTGAGCATGTGATGAAACTGCCCAGTCATTACCAGAACAGTAGGGGTAGTACTGAGCATGTGATGGAGCTGCCCAGTCATTACTAGAACAAGAGAGAGTAGTACTGAGCATGTGATGGAACTGCCCCTTCATTACCGGAACAGCAGGGAGTAGTACTGAGCATGTGATGGACCTGCCCAGTCATTACTAGAACAGTAGGGGTAGTACTGAGCATGTGATGGAACTGCCCAGTCATTACCAGAACAGCAGGGAGTAATACTGAGCATGTGATGGACCTGCCCAGTCATTACTAGAACAGCAGGGAGTAGTACTGAGCATGTGATGGAACTGCCCAGTCATTACCAGAACAGTAGGGGTAGTACTGAGCATGTGATGGAACTGCCCAGTCATTACTAGAACAGCAGGGAGTAGTACTGAGCATGTGATGGAACTGCCCAGTCATTACCAGAACAGTAGGAGTAGTACTGAGCATGTGATGGAACTGCCCAGTCATTACTAGCACAGCAGAGAGTAGTACTGAGCAAGTGATGGAACTGCCCAGTCATTACTAGAACAGCAGAGAGTAGTACTGAGCATGTGATGGACCTGCCCAATCAGTACCAGAACAGTAGGGGTAGTACTGAGCATGTGAAGGAACTGAGCGTAGTACTGGGCGTTTGATAATGCTTGGGACATTATGGAAATAACAGGAGATGTAGAGTAGGGTGTTGGGAGGATACGTTATGGCCAGAATAATGGGTGCTGGCGGGCAACAGTGAGGTGAGTTTCCCATCATGCACTGGCCCTGTACGAGAACTGTCAGCTCCCATTAACATCAGCCCTCACCATAGACCAGGCAATAGATGCGACTCCATCACGCAGCCCGCGGCTAATGACCTACTCCCCAATGTATCATTAACCCCTTTAATACTAAAAGCACAATTACAAGGGATGCTCATTAGTCGACTCGGCAACCCTAACACGAGAGTACCCTGACAGAGGGGCTCAGAAATGGAAGGAACCAGACTGGCAGGCAGAGGGTTAACAGCGGATGACAATACAACCACATATTGTCAATTGTGTCCGGGCTGGAAATGAAGTGTTACAACATTGCCTCTTTAATCACTGCCAGGTGATACTGTGGCCCCTGGGGGACCGGCAGAAGCATTGATTACACATCTACAGCAATTACCTGCACTCAAACTAGTTTATAGCTGTGTGAAGATAGGTGTGACGGTCACTGGAGGGCAGGGGAGAAGCCAGGGACAGGCTAGGGGGTCCAAGATACTGGTAGGGGGGAGATATAAGACACCCCACACTGTATCACTAGGAAACCGTGGAGAAGCAAGGGATAGCCTATATGGGCACATGGTGTACCCCAGTCTCTCTCTTACACATGGTGTACCCCTCTCCAGTCTCTCTCACACATGGTGTACCCCTCTCCAGTCTCTCTTTCACACATGGTGTACCCCTCTCCAGTCTCTCTCTCTCTCTTGCACACATGGTGTACCCCTCTCCGGTGTCTCTCTCTCTCGCTCACACATGGTGTACCGCTCGCCAGTCTCTGTCATACATGGTTTACCCCTCTCCAGTCTCTCCCTCTCTCACACCTGGTGTCCCCATGTCCAGTCTCTCTCACACACCTGGTGCCCCCATGTCCAGTCTCTCTCTCACACATGGTGTACCCCTCTTCAGTCTCTCGCTCTCTCACACACACACACACGCACACACACGGTGTACCCCTCTCCAGTCTCTCTCTCTGTCTTGCTCACACACGGTGTACCCCTCTCCAGTCTCTCTCTCTCTCTCTCACACATGGTGTACCTCTCTCCAGTGTCTCCCTCTCTCACACCTGGTGTCCCCATGTCCAGTCTCTCTCACACACCTGGTGTCCCCATGTCCAGTGTCTGTCTGTCTCTCTCTCACACATGGTGTACCCATGTCCAGTCTCTCTCTCTCTCACACACATGGTGTACCCATGTCCAGTCTCTCTCTCTCACACATGGTGTACCCATGTCCAGTCTCTCTCTCTCACACATGGTGTACCCATGTCCAGTCTCTCTCTCTCACACATGGTGTACCCATGTCCAGTCTCTCTCTCTCACACACATGGTGTACCCATGTCCAGTCTCTCTCTCTCTCTCTCTCACACATGGTGTACCCATGTCCAGTATCTCTCACATGGTGTACCCCTCTCCAGTCTCTCTTTCTCTCTCTCACACATGGTGTACCCCTCTCCAGTCTCTCCCTCTCTCACACCTGGTGTCCCCATGTCCAGTCTCTCACACACCTGGTGTCCCCATGTCCAGTGTCTCTCTCTCTCTCTCTCTCTCTCATATACCTGGTGTACCCATGTCCAGTCGCTCTCTCACTCTCACATGGTGTACCCATGTCCAGTCTCTCTCTCTCTCTCTCTCACACATGGTGTACCCATGTCCAGTCTCTCTCTCTCTCTCACACACACACACACACACACACACACATGGTGTACCCATGTCCAGTCTCTCTCTCTCTCTCTCTCACACACATGGTGTACCCATGTCCAGTCTCTCTCTCTCTCTCTCTCACACATGGTGTACCCATGTCCAGTCTCTCTCTCTCTCACACATGGTGTACCCATGTCCAGTCTCTCTCTCTCACACACACACACATGGTCTACCCATGTCCAGTCTCTCTCTCTCACACACACACATGGTCTACCCATGTCCAGTCTCTCTCTCTCACACACACACATGGTGTACCCATGTCCAGTCTCTCTCACACACATGGTGTACCCATGTCCAGTCTCTCTCTCACACATGGTGTACCCATGTCCAGTCTCTCTCTCACACATGGTGTACCCATGTCCAGTCTCTCTCTCACACATGGTGTACCCATGTCCAGTCTATCTCTCTCTCTCTCTCTCACACATGGTGTACCCATGTCCAGTCTCTCTCTCTCTCACACACATGGTGTACCCATGTCCAGTCTCTCTCTCTCACACATGGTGTACCCATGTCCAGTCTCTCTCTCTCACACATGGTGTACCCATGTCCAGTCTCTCTCTCACATGGTGTACCCCTCTCCAGTCTCTCTCTCACACATGAAAAAACAGGGGTTTTGTGGGCACCGTGTGGGGGTGTCCACCAGAGGGTGCAAAATGTGAGTTGATTGATCACATGGTGAACCCCTCTCCAGACTCTCGCTTACATATGGGGGGTTATGCTGGTTCACTTGCAAAGGCAAATTCACTCTCTAATGGACAAAACCATGTGCACTGCAGGTGGGGCAGATGTAACATGTGCAGAGAGAGTTAGATATGGGTGTTATACTGTTTCTGTCCAGGGTAAATACTGACTGCTTTATTTTTACAATGCAATATAGATATCAATTTGAAGTACAAACTCCACCCAAATCTAATGGTGTGTACAAACGGTGAGATGTGCCTTGAGATGCGATCCCCGATATGATCAGATCGGGATCGGATCGCAAGGCACATCCGATTTGCATACAATCTTGATTATATAGCGCAGATCTGCACTATATAGTCAAGGCAGCCAAGACTTTCTGGCTTGCGATATGTGAACGCGCTTCGGGATCGCAAGGGTTAAAACCCCTGCGATCTGCATCAGATGCCGATCCAATGTTGACTATATCGTCAACATTGGAAGGCAAATTGTACCGTGTGTACACACTATTACTCTCTCTGCACATGTTACATCTGCCCCACCTGCAGTGCATATGGTTTTGTCCATAAGAGAGTGAATTTGTCTTTTGTGAGTGAACCAGAATAACTCCCCATGGTGTAAACCTCTCTCTCACATTTCTCTTGTTTATCCTAATCATGACTCTATACCATGAGGTAATTAAGAACTCTCTCGCTCTCCTTGGAATCAGTTTCCCTCGGTCTTCATATGAATTCAGTGCCTTCATATTATTCAAACAGGAGACAGCCGGACTATGAAAGCTGTCCGAGAGGATTCTGACAGCTTTAGCTCTACAAAACATGGGAAATAGGGACACACATTGCACCCAACAATTATACAACAACCTATATACTGATAGCGGTTATCCTTTTTTAAGACGGTATTATGTTATGTCTACATTTCCCCAGACCTGAACTCAGAAGCAGCATTCTGCAAGAAGGGGGGAGGGGTGGTCAAGGATTTTACCTGCACACAGTATCGGTAACATTGCTACGGCCCTACTAACCTACTGCACTATACACCTGGTCAGTTATCTCTATAAGTTACCACTTGCCGCAGAGAGCGGCCTCTAGTGGAAAAGTCCAATAGTGATGCAGCAGGCAGAGATTACAGTTCTGAACTACACCCAGTGTATGACTCGGGGGGGGGTGTCATTATACAGAGTGCAGGGAGGAGGCGGCAGGTACGCGCAGAGTGCAGGGAGGAGGCGGCAGGTACGCGCAGAGTGCAGGGAGGAGGCGGCAGGTACGCGCAGAGTGCAGGGCGGAGGCGGCAGGTACGCGCAGAGTGCAGGGCGGAGGCGGCAGGTACGCGCAGAGTGCAGGGAGGAGGCGGCAGGTACGCGCAGAGTGCAGGGAGGAGGCGGCAGGTACGCGCAGAGTGCAGGGAGGAGGCGGCAGGTACGCGCAGAGTGCAGGGAGGAGGCGGCAGGTACGCGCAGAGTGCAGGGAGGAGGCGGCAGGTACGCGCAGAGTGCAGGGAGGGTTCGGCAGGTACGCGCAGAGTGCAGGGAGGGTTCGGCAGGTACGCGCAGAGTGCAGGGAGGACGCGGCAGGGGGCACAGAGGGCAGGGAGGACGCGGCAGGGGGCACAGAGGGCAGGGAGGACGCGGCAGGGGGCACAGAGAGCAGGGAGGACGCGGCAGGGGGCACAGAGTGCAGGGAGGACGCGGCAGGGGGCACAGAGTGCAGGGAGGACGCGGCAGGGGGCACAGAGTGCAAGGAGGACGCGGCAGGGGGCACAGAGTGCAGGGAGGACGCGGCAGGGGGCACAGAGTGCAGGGAGGATGCGGCAGGGGGCACAGAGTGCAGGGAGGACGCGGCAGGGGGCACAGAGTGCATGGAGGACGCGGCAGGGGGCACAGAGTGCAGGGAGGACGCGGCAGGGGGCACAGAGTGCAGGGAGGACGCGGCAGGGGGCACAGAGTGCAGGGAGGACGCGGCAGGGGGCACAGAGTGCAGGGAGGATGCCGTAGGTATGCGCAGAGTGCAGGGAGGACGCCGTAGGTATGCGCAGAGTGCAGGGAGGAGGACGTGGCAGGTATGCGCAGATTGCAGGGAGGAGGACGCGGCAGGTATGCGCAGAGTGCAGGGAGGACACGGCAGAGGGCGCAGAGTGCAGGGAGGACACGGCAGAGGGCGCAGAGTGCAGGGAGGACGACACGGCAGGTATTCGCAGAGTGCAGGGAGGACGACGCGGCAGGTATGGGCAGAGTGCATGGAGGACACGGGCAGAGGGCCCAGAGTGCAGGGAGGACACGGCAGAGGGCACAGAGTGTGGGGAGGACGCGGCAGAGGGCACAGAGTGCAGGGAGGACGCGGCAGAGGGCACAGAGTGTAGGGAGGAAGCCGTAGGGGGGCACAGAGTGCAGGGAGGAAGCCGTAGGGGGGCACAGAGTGCAGGGAGGAGGACGTGGCAGGTATGCGCAGAGTGCAGGGAGGACGCGGCAGGGGGCACAAAGGGCAGGGAGGACGCGGCAGGGGGCACAGAGAGCAGGGAGGACGTGGCAGGGAGCACAGAGTGCAGGGAGGACACGGCAGGGGGCACAGAGTGCAGGGAGGACACGGCAGGGGGCACAGAGTGCAGGGAGGACACGGCAGGGGGCACAGAGTGCAAGGAGGACGCGGCAGGGGGCACAGGGTGCAGGGAGGACGCGGCAGGGGGCACAGAGTGCAGGGAGGACGCGGCAGAGGGCGCAGAGTGCAGGGAGGACGCGTCAGGGGGCGCAGAGTGCAGGGAGGATGTGGTAATATATAGTATACAGCAAGAGCTAGTGGTACTATGAAACATGCTATATAGCATGTATACAAGGAGGGATAGGCTGGAAGTGGTACTATGTAACATTGTATATAGCATGTATACAGGGAGGGATAGGCTGGGAGTGGTACTTTGTAACATTGTATATAGCATGTATACAGGGAGGGATAGGCTGGGAGTGGTACTATGTAATATACATATTGTATATAGAATGTATACAGGGAAGGATAGGCTGGGAGTAGTACTATGCAATATATTGTATATAGCATATATACAAGGAGGTATAGGATGGGAGTGGTACTGTGTAATAAATAGCATGATATATATATATATATATATATATATATATTTATTTACAGTATACATATTGTATATAGCATGTATACAGGGAGGGATAGGCTGGGAGTGGTACTATGTAACATTGTAAATAGCATGTACTGTGTACAGGGAGGGATAGGCTAGGACTGGTACTATGTAATATACATATTGTATATAGCATGTATACAGGGAGGGAAAGGCTGGGCATGGCACTATATAATATATACATATTGTATATAGCGTGTATACAGAGGGAAAGACTGGGAGTGGTACTATGTAATATACATATTGTGTATACAGGGAGGGATAGGATGGGAGTGGTACTATGTAACATTGTATATAGCATGTATACAGGGAGGTATAAGATGGGAGTGGTACTATGTAACATATTGTATATAGCATGTATACAGGGATAGGCTGGGAGTGGTACTATGTAATATACATATTGTATGTAGCATGTATACAGGGAGGGATAGGATGGGAGTGGTACTATGTAACATTGTATATGGCATGTATACAGGGAGTGGTACTATGTAACATATTGTATGTAGCATGTATACAGGGAGGGATAGGCTGGGAGTGGTACTATGTAACATATTGTATATAGCGTGTATACAGAGGGATAGGCTTGGAGCGGTACTATGTAATATACATATTGTATGTAGCATGTATACAGGGAGGGATAGGATGGGAGTGGTACTATGTAACATTGTATATAGCATGTATACAGGGAGGGATAGGCTGGGAGTGTTACTATGTAACATATTGTATGTAGCATGTATACAGGGAGGGATAGGCTGGGAGTGGTACTATCTAACATATTGTATGTAGCATGTATACAGGGAGGGATAGGCTGGGAGTGGTATGTGTAACTTATTGTATATAGCATATATACATGGAGGGATAGGCTTGGAGCGGTACTATGTAACATATTGCACATAACATGTATACAGGGAGGGATAGGCTGGGAGTGTTACTATGTAAAATATTGTATGTAGCATGTATACAGGGAGGGATAGGCTGGGAGTGTTACTATGTAACATACATATTGTATGTAGCATGTATACAGGGAGGGATAGGCTGGGAGTGGTACTATGTAATATAAATATTGTATATAGCATGTATACAGGGAGGGATAGGCTGGGAGTGTTACTATGTAAAATATTGTATGTAGCATGTATACAGGGAGGGATAGGCTGGGAGTGTTACTATGTAACATACATATTGTATGTAGCATGTATACAGGGAGGGATAGGCTGGGAGTGGTACTATGTAATATAAATATTGTATACAGCATGTATACAGGGAGGGATAGGCTGGGAGTGGAACTATGTAACACATTGTATATACAATATATACAGGGATGAATAGGC
The DNA here is from genome assembly GCF_055691185.1 of Crinia signifera. Taxonomy (NCBI): domain Eukaryota; kingdom Metazoa; phylum Chordata; class Amphibia; order Anura; family Myobatrachidae; genus Crinia; species Crinia signifera. Next base: position 56,214,575 of record NC_139228.1, read on the forward strand.
TGGGAGTGGTACTATGTAATATACATATTGTATACAGGGAGGGATAGGCTGGGAGTGGTACTATGTAACATATTGTATGTAGCATGAATACAGGGAGGGATAGGCTGGGAGTGGTACTATGTAACATATTGTATGTAGCATGAATACAGGGAGGGATAGGCTGGTAGTGGTATGTGTAACATATTGTATATAGCATATATACATGGAGGGATAGGCTGGGAGTGGTACTATGTAACATATTGTATGTAGCCTGTATACAGGAAGGGATAGGCTGGGAGTGGTACTATGTAACATATTGTATATAGCATGTATACAGGGAGGGATAGGCTGGAAGTGGTACTATGTAACATATTGTATATAGCATGTATACAGGGAGGGATAGGCTGGAAGTGATACTATGTAACACATTGTATTTAGAATGTATACAAGGAGGGATAGCCTGGGAGTGGTACTATGTAATATACATATTGTATGTAGCATGTATACAGGGAGGGATAGGCTGGAAGTGGTACTATGTAACACATTGTATATAGAATGTATACAGGGATAGGCTGGGAGTGGTACTATGTAATATACATATTGTATGTAGCATGTATACAGGGAGGGATAGGCTGGAAGTGGTACTATGTAACACATTGTATATAGAATGTATACAGGGATAGGCTGGGAGTGGTACTATGTAATATACATATTGTATGTAGCATGTATACAGGGAGGGATAGGCTGGAAGTGGTACTATGTAACACATTGTATATAGAATGTATACAGGGATAGGCTGGGAGTGGTACTATGTAATATACATATTTTATGTAGCATGTATACAGGGAGGGATAGGATGGGAGTGGTACTATGTAACATTGTATATAGCATGTATACAGGGAGGGATAGGCTGGGAGTGGTATGTGTAACTTATTGTATATAGCATATATACATGGAGGGATAGGCTTGGAGCGGTACTATGTAACATATTGTACACAACATGTATACAGGGAGGGATAGGCTGGGAGTGTTACTATGTAACATACATATTTTATGTAGCATGTATACAGGGAGGGATAGGCTGGGAGTGGTACTATGTAACATATTGTATGTAGCATGTATACAGGGAGGGATAGGCTGGGAGTGGTACTATGTAACATATTGTATGTAGCATGTATACAGGGAGGGATAGGCTGGGAGTGGTACTATGTAACATTTTGTATGTAGCATGTATACAGGGAGGGATAGGCTGGGAGTGGTACTATGTAACATATTGTATGTAGCATGTATACAGGGAGGGATAGGCTCTGAGTGGTACTATGTAACATATTGTATGTAGCATCTATACAGGGAGGGATAGGCAGGGAGTGGTACTATGTAACATACATATTTTATGTAGCATGTATACAGGGAGGGATAGGCTTGGAGCGGTACTATGTAACATATTGTACACAACATGTACACAGGGAGGGATAGGCTGGGAGTGTTACTATGTAAAATATTGTATGTAGCATGTATACAGGGAGGGATAGGCTGGGAGTGGTACTATGTAACATATTGTATGAAGCATGTATACAGGGAGGGATAGGCTCTGAGTGGTACTATGTAACATATTGTATGTAGCATCTATACAGGGAGGGATAGGCTGGGAGTGGTACTATGTAACCAGCATATATAGAGAAACCATACATGGGAGTGGTCCACTGGATCCATGGATTACTATTTAAATTGCAGAAAAACACATGGGACTGCAGCGTATACATAGACATAGAGGGTAGCAGATATTCTGCACTGTTCTTACACATGGTACTATTTGCACTAATAATTGGCAATACGTAGATAGGTCAGATATTATCCCCCATGCTGCCCCACCTGACAGACAGGGCTCTACGCTGACGGGCACAGACAATCAGAATTTCAAATAGGCAGAATTCCTCTTCACAAATCATTCATCGTGCGGCTAATCAGGATATGATTGCTCCATAGCAAGCAGCACAAAATGCATACAAGCACCTACACTGACAAGAGGCTAGAAGGTGCCGTCATGATACCCCAACAATTCAGACTTCTAGCAAAGACCTTGATATTCCAGGGGGTCTGCTACATATTCCACAACCACCAAGGGCAACAGAACCCACCCAGACTCCATGTACTCTCCCCCACATCGTACTGCAAGCCCCATTGCGCGTTGGATTGTCAAGCGTCTGATCTGATGTAAAGAGAAGGTAACCACCATTAGTCCTCTACCTGCCCAAACCCTGTGCAAAAATAAGGCACTGGAGGCAGGTTACTAGAAGGACAAACACACACACACAAAATCTTAACACCATAAAAACATAAAATAAAAATGGTGGCGTCTGTAAAGATGTGATCTCAGTGAACGTGATGACGGTGTACAGGGCTAATCTTAAGCAGAAAAAAATACATAATAAAAACTTTTAAAATATAATAATTCTAATAGATGATATACGGTAGACAGTCATCTTTGACACTGAAAGATTCCATATAACAAATAAAAATGCACGTTTCCTAGTGCTATGCAAAGCCGCGAATACCCTACAGTGCTGAAAAGGTTAATGACAGAACCCTTCATATCATTTTAAAAGAAGAAAAAAAACAGCGAAGCGATGAGGTAAGGGGGGCGGTGTCCGAACACGCGTTCAGTATGACAGTTCGCTGCGCTACTGCGCAAGCTTTCAATGCATTTAAATGTATAGTTCCCCACAAGCATCTCCCCACCTGAGATTAATAGGAGAATGCCCCCAAGACAAGAACCCAAGTACCACACCGGTGCCCCCCTCTGCCGTTATTATGGGGGCTACAGAAAGAGGTGTTGGGGAAAAAAGGTCACGGACCAAAAATATTTGTAGGGGTGGTTTTGGCAGCGCTGGAAAAGCCTCCCCCACATTACCAGCCACCCATCCTCCAGTTTCTGAGAGAAGAGTCAGCTCTCCTTCGTAGCCAACATTTCATGGATGGTTACCCGTAATCATTATCACTCCACATCATCCCTACCCCTGAGCCTATTTCGTGTTCCAGCAGGGTTCTCGGTTACGGCCCCCACAAACACGACAACCCCCACTTTCCTGGAGATTGCGACATACAAGAAGGAGCAATAAGGCTGGCAAAAAAAATGGCGTTGGTCTCCAATTTTATCCCCATCTCCTCCTTTCTCTCCCCCCCACCCTTCGCACTTATTCTCCTCCCCCCCATCCTCAGACCCCCCCACCCCCCACCCTTCGATGATCCACTTTGGCAAAACACAGAACGCCGTACATTGCACCAGGCGAGGGCGAAGGGTGGAGGGGGGGCAGAACATCGCTCACGAGTGGGGGAACGTGCGTCTATGTGCATCCCTGCAACGCAAACACAAACTCACAACTATCACATCTGCAAGGTACAGACGGAACGTCAGAGAGCTACATAGGGTTGATCTGCGCATTTGGGGAGGTGGAAGGGGGGGGGGGGGGGGCTTGTGTATGAAGAAACAGGCAAAAAAAAAATCGTAGACAAACAGACGGAAAATAAAAGGACAAAAATTGCTTTGCTAATCCACCCCAGTAGATGAGTGTGTGTAATTGTGGAGCGGCTGATATCTCGGTTTTGCAGCTGTGAGTCTAATCGCACTGCTATTAAAGCCCCCACCTCTTCCCCCTGCTACACTCTCTCCCGTCCACTTTCACATTGATGGGGGGGTACATAATGCGTCTTATGGATAATGAAACTAAATAGACAGCCCGTCCTGGCAATCAGCAGAATAATTGCACCTTTTACAATCCAACTCTCTCCGACTTCCCCCAAAGAGCTTCAAAAATGACATGATAAACAAGTCAGAGTGATCAGACGGGTGACACGGAATCATGCTGCAAATACAAATGTTCCCCAACTCCGACATACAGTACACCCTGGTGTCCTCTCTGTGCCCCTTGGCAGGCAAACCCAGACAAGTGCAGAACCAGGACCCACAGACGGCTCTAATCAAGCATTATTCCAATAATCTCACCGATTATCGAAGGAAAATCATCTAGAAATCCTTACACAAAAACTTAAGGAAAAAAATTAAATAAAAAAAAAAACAAACATAAACGGGCATAGTCAACCGTGTACAAAAAAAAAAAGGTATAAAATACACACGTAGCAATAAGTGAAATAATGGCATTGACGGAGAACACACAGATCATCTGACAGTATGGCATCCCCCAGACTCAACGTTAGAAATGTCTAGTTCTACAATCGTCTTTCCCTCTGCAAACGCTTACAATTAATTAGACAAAAATAAAGCATCTAAGTAAATAGAATTTTCCGAAAAGGGGAGAAAAATGGAGGTGTCTTTAATTTCACGCTAGGCTCCCTTGCAGTCGGCCCACCCCTAATTCCACCCCCGTCGTCTCCCTGTTTATGAAACAAATTGTTCCTATATCTGTAATTTTTCCAGCGCAAAACGAATTTTAACATTTTACCAAAAAAAAATTTGGTTTCATTCAAACATCATTTAATAAATATATAAAATCTATCCGATAGACGTATGGAAAAAAAAATAAAAACAATAAGATCTTTCCAACAATTGTTTCCATATTGCACAAGAGAACGGGGAGAAAAGGTTCAGGGTTTTTCTGGATTTCTTTTTTCTCTTTTAAATAAAAAAAAAACAAGATGTATTGAAAATTCATAATTTGTCTTTTGTCGTTGAAATTTCATAATAAAATTCCCTTGAATAGTATTCTAATTATATATATATATATATATATATATATATATATATTAATTATTATATAAAATAAAACGAATAGTCTTGGCCAAATTATAACGGTCTCGGTATGATGGAAAATAATATAAAAAATTGAGAAAAATCGATAAATGTGAAGTTGCTCTGTGATTTGGAGTATTTGTGGCCTCCAGGACTGATGGAAAGTAGGTGGGGACATCGCAATATCAGTCACCTACAAAACGCATCAAAGTCACTACTCTTACTTCCATATGACATCACTGGCTGACTACTGGCATAAAAACCGTGCGGCCCAGTCCAACGCACCACCAGCAATAACACACAATGTTTTGTACTCTGCCAGGGAAAACCACACACACACACTTTCCACAACCAAATGGAACATTTATTGTATTCCAATAGATAGGATCGGTGTTTCCAATCTTAGCTATGGGTCGGTCTCATGATGACCATACACTTGCCAAGCCCATATGTCTGTGATGGTATGGACTTATATACAGATATATAATCATTACCAATACCATGTGATTGATAGACACACACAGGCACATATTACAGATCACCCAGCAATGCAATGAGCAGACACATTACATTATAGATGACACACAGACTAGGTGGGTGCTGCCTATATACACGGGACACACTCTGCACCCCACTGTACACATAGTTATAGTATAGGGCAGCCCATCCTGGCACACATGCACACAGCAGACACACACACACACATGTGAGGACAGGGGAATGCTGCTGTCCACTGTGACAACTGTGCCCCCCGTTCTGACCTGTGGTCGCCGCTGGCTCAGGGTCCTGTGCGCGGAGCAGTTCCAACCTCACACTGTCACCGCCGCTCCGGCATCCACACACTCCGACACCGGCACGCCCCGGACACGCCCCCGGCACACCCAGCGGCACGCCCACATTCAGCCCTTTAAAGAGGCACGAGCATTTTTAGGCTAGACGTCCGCTGGTGTAGGCTATTACCGCCGCTCACCTGTTTCGCATAAGCGTCATGTACAGCCATGTATAGCACACCTGTGTCACATCAGCGTCATGTATCGCCCTGCATACTAATACTATGTGACACAGGTGTGCTATGCAGAGCGGTACTTGACACTGATATGACAGGTATGCTATGCAGTGAATAGCACACGCACACCTGTGTCACAACAGTGTCATGTACTGTCATGTATAGCACACCTGTGTCCATGCCTCCCAACATGACCCTCTCCAGGAGGGACACAATTCTCTGCTTCTGGGCTTCCCTCTTCATGTATGATTACCATCACCTGTTTTCAACAGTTTTACTAATAAGAAAGGTGCTTCACCACAGGTGATGGTAATCATACATGAAAAGGAAAGCCCAGAAACAGAGCATTGTGTCCCTCCTGGAGAGGGTCATGTTGGGAGGTATGTGTGTCACATCAGTGTCACCTCAGTGTCATGTATTGCCCTGTATAGCACACCTGTATAGGATCAGTGTCATGTACTACTCTGTATAGCACACCTGTGTCATGTACCGCCATGTATAGCTCACCTGTGTCACATCAGTGTCATGTACTGTTCTGTATAGCATACATGTTACATATGTGTCATGCACAGCCCTGTATAGCACACCTGTCTCACATCAGTGTCATGTACTGCTCTGTATAGTATACGTGTGTTACATCCATGTCATGTACCGCTCTGTATAGCACACGTATGTTACATTTGTGTCATGTACCGCTCTGTATACAACACGTATGTTACATCTGTGTCATGTACTGCTCTGTATAGCACACCTGTGTCTCATCAGTGTCATGCATAGCCCTGTATAGCATATGTGTGTTACATCTGTGTCATGTACCGCTCTGTATAGCACATGTGTATTACATCTGTGTCATGTACCGCTCTGTATAGCACACGTATGTTACATCTGTGTCATGTACCGCTCTGTATAGCACATCTGTAACTCATCAGTGTCATGCACAGCCCTGTATAGCATACGTGTGTCACATCAGTGTCATGTACCACCCTGTATGGCAAACCTATGTCATGTCATTATCATGTACTGCCCTGTATAGCACACCTGTGTTACACCTGTGTCATGTCAGCATCATGTATCGCCCTGTATAGCACACCTGTATCACATCAGTGTCATGTATTGCCCTGTATAGCACACCTGTGTCACGTCAGTGCCATGTATTGCCCTGTATAGCACACCTGTGTTACGTCAGTGTCATGTACCTACCTCCCTGTATGGCACACCTGTGTCATGTACCACACTGTATTGCACACCTGTGTCACATTAGTGTTGTATACCGCCCTGTATGGCACACCTGTGTCACGTCAGTGTCATGTATTGCCCTGTATAGCACACCTGTGTCACGTCAGTGTCATGTACCTACCTCCCTGTATGGCACACCTGTATCTCATCACTGTCATGTACTGCCCTGTATAGCACACCTGTGTCATGTACCACACTGTATTGCACACCTGTGTCACATCAGCATTGTATACCGCTCTGTATGGCACACCTGTGTCACATCAGCGTCATGTACCGCCCTGTATGGCACACCTGTATTGCATCATCGTCATGTACCGCCTTGTATAGCACACCTTTGTCACATAAAAGTCATGTACCGCCCTGTATAACACACCTGTGTCACATCAGTGTCATGTATAGCACACCTGTGTCACATCAGCGTCATGTACCACCCTGTATAGCACACCTGTGTCACATCAGTTTCATGTACTGCCCTGTATATCACACCTGTATCGCATCAGCGTCATGTATCGCCCTGTATACACTGATGTAACACAGGTGTGCTATACTGGGCGATACATGACGTAGCACATCTGTGTCACATCAGTGTCATGTATCGCCCTGTAGGGCACACCTTTGTCACATCAGCGTCATGTACCATCCTGTAGGGCACACCTGTGTCATATCAGTGTCATGTACTGCCCTGTATGGCACAACTGTCACATCAGTGTCATGTACCGCCCTGTTTAGCACACCTGTGTCACATCAGCAACATGTACCGCCCTGTATGGCATCAGCGTCATGTACCAACCTGTATAGCACACTTTTGTCACATCAATGTCATGTACCACCCTGTAGGGAACACCTGTGTCACATTAGTATCATATACCGCCCTGTATAGCACACCTGTGTCACATCAGTGTCATGTACTGCCCTGTAGGGCAAACCTGTATTGCATCAGTGTCATGTACCACCCTGTATGGCACACCTTTGTCACATCAATGTCATTTACCGCCCTGTATGGCACACCTGTGTCATATCAGCATCATGTACTGCCCTGTATTGCACACCTGTATCACATTAGCATCATGTACCGCCCTGTGTGGCACACCTGTGTCACATCAGCATCATGTAACACACTGTATAGCACACCTGTGTCACATCAGTGTAATGTACAGCCCTGTAGGGCACACCTGTGTCACATCAGTGTAATGTACAGCCCTGTAGGGCACACCTGTGTCACATCAGTGTCCTATACCAACCTGTATAGCACACCTGTGTCACATCAGCGTCATGTACTGCCCTGTATAGCACACCTGTATCACATTAGCATCATGTACCGCCCTGTATAGCACACCTTTGTCACATCGATGTCATGTACCGCCCTGTATAGCACACCTGTGTCCCATCAGTATCATGTACCACCCTGTGTAGCACACCTGTGTCACATCAGCGTCATGTACTGCCCTGTATAGCACACCTGTATCACATCAGCGTCATGAATTGCCCTGTATAGCACATTTGTCGCATCAGTGTCATGTACCTTCCCATGTAGCACAACAGTGTCACATCAGTGTCATGTACTGCCCTGTATAGCACACCTGTGTCATGTACTGCCCTGTATAGCACACCTGTGTCATATACTGCCCTGTATAGCGCACCTGTGTCACATCAAGGTGGGGCTGTAGATGTAGCTTAAGCAGCCCATACACGCTGCGATCCCGCCGGGTCAGATGTGTGCTTTGAGGTGCGCGCTCCCGCGGCACCTTATCGCACAGTACAAAAAGTATGTGCTTGCACATACTTTTTGTACTTAGTTTTCATCACATTGCATCGCATTGCATGCACAGGCAATGCAATGCGATGTGATCCGTGCTAGTTAAGCACGGAACGCACGCCCGTATCGGGACGTGTATGGGTGGCATTATCTAGACTTTAGTAAGGCTTTTCACACTGTCCCACATTGCAGACTGTTAAATAAACTTGAAAGCTTGGGATTGGATTCTAAGATGGTTGAATGGATAAGAGCGTGGTTGCAGGACAGAAAACAGATAGTTGTAGTAAACGGAGTACAGTCAAAGGAGGGAAAGGTTACAAGTGGAGTACCCCAGGGATCTGTACTTGGACCAGTGCTGGTACTTGTGTATTTTGGCGGCGCCCGTCGCGGGCATCGTGTGCCTTAACTTTAAGGCACACGACGCGACGCGATGGACGCGATTTCTCCATAGGCTTCAAAATATTTTTAACATTGAACCCGATGGAGAAATCGGGTCCATCGCGTCGCGTCGTGTGCCTTAAAGTTAAGGCACACGACGCGACCGACGCGACCGACGCGATTTCTCCATAGGCTTCAATGTTAAAATATTTTTAACATTGAAATACTGTCGGTCGCGTCGGACTTGTGCCATTATAATGGCACAAGATCAAATGTAGTTGATAAAGTCCATCTAACATAGAAAACAATGGGAAATGGGCCAATATGGCCCATTTCTCATTGTATATGGCCCCGTCATGTCCAAATATAAATGCCCCCCATTGTCAGCGGCACCCCAGTATTGACGCCAACCCGAAGCGTGGCGACCTTTTCATACCCCTACTATCCACGTCGGCGTGGAGTTGAGAATAGAATAGTGTGGCGAGCGCAGCGAGCCACCGAGCCCGAAGCGTGGCGAGCCCCGCGAGGGGACGCGGATACCTTCACAGGTATCCGCGTCCCCACGCGGGCTTCATAGGTGTCCGCGTCCCCTCGCCACGCTTCGGGCTCGGTGGCTCGCTGCGCTCGCCACACTATTCTATTCTCAACTCCACGCCGACGTGGATAGTAGGGGTATGAAAAGGTCGGAGGACGCGCACCGCTGCGCTCGCCACGCTTCGGGTTGATGTCAATACTGGGGTGCCGCTCACAATGGGGGGGCAGTTATATTTGGACATGACGGGGACATATACAATGAGAAATGGGCCATATTGGCCCATTTCCCATTTTATTCCATGTAAAATGGACTTTATCAAGTCCATCTTATCTTGTGCCATTATAATGGCACAAGACCGACGCGACCGACACGATTTCAATGTATAAATATTTTAACATTGAAGCCTATGGAGAAATCGCGTCCATCGCGTCGGTCGCGTCGTGTGCCATGTTAATGCACACGACGCGACGCGATGGACGCGATGGACCCGATTTTTCACACACGATGGACGCGATCCTCATCGTGGGCGCCGCCAAAATACACAAGTACCCCAGTGCTTTTTAATTTCTTTATTGGTGATATTGCAAATGGAATTGAGGGTAAAATGTGCCTTTTTGCAGATGACACAAAGGTATGCAACAGGGTAGACACACCAGGAGGAGTAAAACAAATGATAGATGATCTACAGTAGGTACCGTATATACTCAAAGATAAGCCGACCCGAATATAAGCTGAGGCACCTAATTTTACAACAAAAAACTGGGAAAACTCTTTGATTCAAGTGGGACCCTCACTCGAGTATAAGCTGAGGGGAGGCTTTTTCAGCATAAAAAATTGTCTGAAATAGTAGGCTTATACTCGAGTATATATGGTAGATTAGAGGAATGGTCAAGAGCATTGCAACTACAGTTTAATGTCAAAAAAATTCAAAATCGTGCACTTGGGTCTCAAAAATCCAAAGACTAAATATAGTATAAATGGCACTATAATGGAAACTACTGAGGATTTCAGGGGACTTAAAGGCAGGTAGGCAATGTAACAAAGCAATGAAGAAGGCAAGTCAGGGTCTTGGTTGCATAGTGAGAGGTATCAGCAGTAGAAAGAAAGAAGTAATAATGCCACTGTATAGGTCATTGGTATGACCTCATCTAGAGTATTGTGTTCAGTTCTGGAGGCCATATCTCCAGAAGGATAAAAATACATTAGAGACTGTACAAAGAAGGGCAACTAAAATGGTGCATGGCCTACATCACAAATTGTACCAGGAAAGACTAAATTATCTTAATATGTATACTTTAGAGCAGAGAAGGGAATGGGGGGACATGATAGAAACTTTCAAATATATCAAGGGCTTTAACAAGGTACAGGTGGGAGACATTGTTCACAGGAAGAAGGAGGAAGATTCAGGGGAAATTTGAAGAAGAATTACTTCATAGAAAGGGTAGTAGATAAGTGGAATAGCCTCCCATCAGAGGTGGTAGAGGCAAATACAGTAGAATATTTTAAACATGCTTGGGATAGGCATATTGATATCCTTATAAAAAAAAATAGGGATCAAATATGGTTTGAGGTACTGTAACATGTTTGGTAAAAAAAAAAGTTGTTTTTAAAAAAGTGGTTATTATCTTATATTATGTTTCTATATTCACAGCCCTGTATAGCACACGTGTCACATCAGTGTCATGTACCGCTTTGGATGGCACACCTGTGTCATGTACTGCCCTGTATAGCTCACCTGTGTTACATCAGTGTCATATACAGCTCTGTATAGCATACGTGTATTAAATCTGTGTCATGTACCGCTCTGTATAGCACACGTATGTTACATCTGTGTCATGTACCGCTCTGTAAGCACACCTGTGTCTCATCAGTGTCATGCACATCCCTGTATAGCATACGTGTGTTACATCTGTGTCATGTACCTCTCTGTATAGCATGTGTGTTACATCTGTGTCATGTACCGCCCTGTACAGCACACCAGTGTCACATCAGTGTCATGTACTGCTCTGTATAGCATACGTGTATTAAATCTGTGTCATGTACCGCTCTGTATAGCACACATATGTTACATCTGTGTCATGTACCGCTCTGTATGGCACATCTGTGTCTCATCAGTGTCATGCACAGCCCTGTATAGCATACGTGTGCTACATCTGTGTCATGTACCGCTCTGTATAGGACATGTGTGTTACATCTGTGTCTTGTACCGATTTGTGAGCGGCTCTTCCAACACACCCATGAGGGTTTTTCGCGCTGTGTGAAAGGGGTGTGGTATAGGGTTCCGACAGTCATTATCCCGACATTGGGATGCCGACTGGCCTGACCCAGACAGCATGGTGAGCGCAACAAAGCCCCTTGCGGGCTCGCTGCGCTCGCCACACTGCGGGCACGGTGGCTCGATACGCTCGCCACCTATTCTATTCTCCCTCTATGGCTTTTAGCTGAGTCTTACCTGGGTTTTTGTATCCGGGAAATACCGGGTATTTGGGATTTTTCTGTCTGAAAGGGGTATAGTTATGTGTTGATGACTACCCTGATGTTTGGTGGCTGTACTGCTTTCAACCAGTCCTGATGATGATCCACAATGGATTGAAACATCGATTTTTGGATGTAATAACTCGCTAAAACTGCTGTGAACCTATGTGAGTGCCCACCCTTTGTGACTTTAACTTATGATGTTCTTTCAACTTATGGCGCACCCCCCTGTTGCCAACAGGAGAATAGTTTGAGTGCAGCCACTTTGAATAGAAAAGACCAGGAGGCACTCACCCGACTTTAATTTGAAATAAGTTTGCATTCAAATACATGTAGTGACATCATAGCCATCGCTGTCAATTAACATTTCAAGGCCCCGCTACCTTTCCATCAGGACGGCCTCTTATGCGCAAAAAGTGACGGTGCTGGTGCAGTAAACAGAACCAATAACACTCTTACCTTAAATACCAGAGGATCTTGCAAATGGTGTGTGATCCCGGCATTTGTGTGCGGCGCATCTGGGGGAGCATCAGGCCCCGCCTTCTGATGATGCAAAGCCTCCAATCGGCAACCTCTGGAATGAGCGCCAGCGCACTATAATCCAGAATAGATGAAAAAAACGTTTTAGGACCAACTAAAAAAATACTAGTAAAGTTGGAAGGTGCAAAATGATATATATATATATATATATATATATATATATAGTGTTTTGGATATGTGCTGCACTCCAATGGTGTGTCGTGGACCAATACAAATAGCCGGTGCCCTCCCAAAATTCAAAGCAATGAAGCAAATGTAATAGCGTGGTGATGGCGGCACTCGAATAAAAGACACAAACTGCCAGGATTATCCCAACGTTTCAAGCCCTTGCGGGCCCTTTATCAAGGTGCAGAAGACCTTATATATATTAGTCGAAAGAAGACAATGGCACTCGTGGGACTTTCAAAATAGCTCCTAGGTATAGCTCCTTAACCAACAGGTCCTTGCCGGTTAAGGAGCTATACCTCATTGTTGCTGACGGTTTGACAAAGGTCCCTAGAGGACCGAAACATTACTAATTTTTGTAAAGTAAGTCGTTGCGAAGCTATTAAATTCATCTTCATCAGAATGGTGAGTGCACTCATATCTTTCTACATAATTATTGGAATGTTTTCCTTGGAGTTGAGCACCGCCGCGGTGACTGTGATGAAATAGGTGCAGACATCTTTGGACACATATACATATATATATATATATATATATATATATATATATATATATATATATATATATATATATATATACATTGGAGAAGGAACCGCACTCAGTCCATTAAAGAAGACACAGGGTGGTGCTCCACTTTAGAGGATTATCCATCCCAATAATAGTATTGTAGAGAGAAGTAGGCACTCACCAGCACTGAGATTGTGCAAAAGCAAATAAGTTTTTATTCGTCAAATCATCAGGACATCAAGGAAGTCTACTTGATGTCCTGATGATTTGACGAATAAAAACTTATTTTGCTTTTGCACAATCTCAGTGCTGGTGAGTGCCTACTTCTCTCTACAATACTATATATATATATATATATATATATATGTGTGTGTAATACTACTTTATAAAAAAAAATCATCCATTCGTAGCTTGGGTGCGGGGGAGAAATCCTTTGATGGTCAGCGACCATCGAATGACTTCTCCAGCACTCGCAGATCTGAGACACCTCTATGGTGTATTTGATCTGCGGGAAACGGGCAGGCAGCTGATACTTGCTGACGTCAGCTGCACGCACCCGCGTCACCGGGAACACTGAACATTTTCATGGGATCGCCCATGAAAGGCTGGGAGTTCCCATGGGCTGTGCCCCCATGTGCGAATTTGCGGGGGACCGATTACATTAGAATAAGGTCCTCAGAGAAAGAGATCTATATCTATATAACTATAGGTGCAATGGTCCGGCACTCTCTATACAGGATATACTGCACCCGGTGCCCCCTGTCAAAGGTGAGGTATGTAGAATTTCGAATAAACCTGGCACTTGTGTTGAACAAAAACACTGACTCTTAAGCGGTATTTCAACGTTTCATTCCAGTATAGAATGTGTATATATATATATATATGTCCACAGGAAAGTGCTGAGGTAAATAAGATGCCCAGAGAGGACAGAATACATGGGACTGTTTTACTAATAACACAGTAATATGACCCTCATTCAGGTTTGGACACGGGAGTCCAAAAAACAGACCATTTTCTGACGTCTGCGCATGTTCAGTGACCGGAAGGATGCCATCGCACTTTGATTGACAGTGGCAGATGTGAGTGGCCAACATTTACCCTGCACAGAAACAAAATAACTCACCCAAATGTAACTCCCACTGCAAATGTTACATCTGCCCCACCTGCAGTGCAGCATGGTTTTGACCATTATAAAAGGAGTTTGTCATTTAGGGCGAGTGGTCAAACAAAGCAGGCGCGTCTGGACTGACGGGAAAGATGGCAGTTTTTTTGATAATCGTCAGCTGCACGAAATCGAACAGCAGCGATTAGGTTGCATCAGACCCAATGCTTTCAGTTCATCCAGGGAACTCTCTGATTGTCAGAACAGTGTCAGGAAGGATGTATTCCACCGCAAAGATTTGTTTGGGCTGTTCCTGGACCCGCTAAAGTTTTTCAGGATAAACTGGTTACTATATTGACACATGGACAAGATTACTGTACAAGTAGCTATATTTTCTACTGTATATAGGGGGTGATTCTTGTTGGTTTTCAAAATCAAACTCCTTCTTTAATGGACAGAACCATGCTGCACTGCAGGAGGGGCAGATGTAAAATGTGCAGAGAGAGTTACATTTGGGTGAGATTTTGTTTTCTGTGCGGAGTAAATACTGGCTGCTTTATTCTTACACTGCAATATACAGTAGATATCAGTTTGAGCACAGCCCACCCAAATCAACTCTCTCTGCACCTGTTACATCAGACCCACCTGCATTGCAGCATGGTTTTGTCCATTAAAGAAGGAACCTGATAGTTTTATAAAGGGCCCCATTATACAACAGGTGGTCTTTTTCTCAATTCTTTGATCCAGAACCAGGAATTGTAAATGCACGGCAGACATTGATGATCAGTGATCTGTCGGAGAATCATAAAAATCTTCAAGGTAACATTCCCTGATTAGCCAATCCCGATCGTTTTCCATCTCACGTTGTGGGATCAGAGAATTGAGACATTCAGCAGCGTATGTATGGAGGACTAAGTGGAGTAATCAGGGCGATCAGTGCTACAGAGAGCTCACTGATCTACAGTAACAGTACAATGATATGCCAGAGATAAAGAACAGGGTTTAATCATTTATACAATTACATGTATATTCCAAACAGAACATGGACTTCCAGGAGGGAGGGGGAGGGGGATTCAGGGAGAGACTCATCGCACAAGGTATATATGAGAAGTCTGTAAGGTGGGTGGAGGGAGGGAGGGCTCTGGTATTGAGGGGGTTACTCTGCTTCGTGACTACTCAGAAATAACATCCAGAGCCCCCATCAAAAGCACGGGGGGAGTATGGGTGTTTTGGTTGGCAATGGATTATTGATGAAAATCAGTGAAATTCAATTAGCAGTGGTGCAAACATTTCCCAAAACATCTAAACCCAACAAAGTCCTACAAGCTATCATAGCTTACAATGGAAACTAATCTGGATCTGACAAGAGGCACAAATAGAGCACAGCCAAAGCAGTACTACGATAACATCACAACTGCAATATAGACACTGTGTAACTAGCAATGCAGATCTACATCAGGGGACAGAGCAATGAACTGCAGAGCTCTGTAGAGGTCAGTATGGAATAATCTGCAGGATATATCACTGTGAACCTGTCAGGGGATAGATGGGGCAGAGCAATGTTCTGCAGGGTTCTATAGAGGTCAGTCATGTAATAATCTGCAGAATATATCACTATGTCCCTGGCAGGGGTAGATGGAACAGGGCAATGCTCTGCAGATCACTTTAGAGGTAGGTCATTTAATAATCTGCAGAGTGGATCACTTTGGTCAGGGAGTAGATGGGACAGAGCGATGTTCTGCAGAGTTCTATAGAGGTCAGTAATGTAATAATCTGCAGAATATATCACTATGTACCTGGCAGGGGTAGATGGGACAGAGCGATGTTCTATAGAGGTCAGTAATGTAATAATCTGCATAATATAACACTGTGTATCTGTTAGGTTTGTAGATGGGGCAGAGCGATGTTCTGCAGATCCCGTGCTCTGCTCCGAAGCGCGCTGTAATTGACAGGGGGATGCAAGCGACATCGCAAGACCAGTTCTGCACATACCCAGACCCCCAAACATTGTATTGGCAGTGGCATGGGGAATCAGGCCCCATTCCGCTGTCAGGAGATAGATGCTATGGGGGAAATTGGTACTTGTGTAATATCTGGGCGCCCGATTTTTGCATCGCATCGCATGCAATATAGTGGCATACAATTCATGTGATGCCATTTTTCATTGTAAAGACCTGGGGTGACATTTATTAGAGGTCGATGTTGGGTTTTTGGCGATTTTTACTGCAGTTTTCGCACTTTTTCCCGAATTCGCATAATTAATTAGATGCGGAAATTGGCAAAAAATGCGGGATTTGCCGCGAAATCGCACTTTCTGAAAGTGCGAATTTTTTTTAACTCCGGAGTTCACATCCAGATGTTTTCCCCATTGAGAAATATACAGTTCGCATATTTAATGAGATGCGAATTTGGAAATCGCCCAAAAAAAAATAGACCTGATCCTGACTGGCGATTTTGTCAGAAACATGGCGATTTTGTCAGAACCATGCACAGATCATTGTGATCTGTGTATGGTTCTTTGGTAAAATATGTGTAAAAGTAAAAAAAAAAAATGGCGTGGGGTCCCCCCTCCTGTACATAACCAGCCCCGGGCTCATTGAGCCGGACCTGGTTCCAAAAATACGGGGGACAAAAAGCGTAGGGGTCCCCCGTATTTCTGAAACCAGCCCCGGACTCTTGGACCGGTCCTGGTTCCAAAAATACGGGGGACAAAAAATCTGGGGGTCCCCCATATTTTGAAACCAGCACCGGGCTCCAACAGCCCGCAGTGTCATGCCACAGCTCATGGTCCCCCGGCCGTACCATGAGCACCGTGGCTGGTCAGCCTTGGACGGGGTACCTGGAGGAGTAGGGACCCCCCAATAAAGGGGTCCCCCCCCAGGCTTCACCTGTCCAGGGCTGAAGCCCGGGGCTGTCCCTGGCCTGGCCAGACAGGTCTGTCTGTTACATATTACATGTCAGCGGGATACAGGAAGCGTGTAGTATGTAATACATATCAGCAGCCTAAGGCCAGTGGTGCTGATTCAGAACAACCCTCTGCTAAACACGCACATACAGATGGAGCCCCTCTCTTTCATTACTGGCTCTCGCAAGAATGTCCCGGCTGGCGAGCGCTGGCAGAGAGCGACTCCATCAGACTGGACCGCGCGTGCATCTCACACGAATGAGCGTCCCAGTCACTCGGCGGCTGGGCGGCGTGACCCTGCTGGTCTCCGCTTCAGGGAGACGGCAGGGTTAGGGGGGGTTCGGGGCGGCGGTGGGGACCGGGGAGGCGGTGGGCGGCAGAGGGGAGCTCCATTGGAATGGGGCACACGAGTATCTCGCACGCGTGTGCCCCCTTCCGACGGCTGGTGAAGCCTGGCGGCAAGAGAGGAGCTCAATCTGTACATGCAAGGCTGGCTACTCACACATGTCAGACAGATCATATTACATGTCATCGGTGTAGAGGCAGTGTGTAGAACATATTACATGTCATCAGTCCGCAGGCAACGGTAAAACATATATTTATTGCCAATTATTTATATAGCGCACACATATTCCGAAGCGCATTACAGAGAATATATGAACATTCACATCAGTCCAGTGGAGCTTACAATCTATATTCCCTACCACATGTACATGCACACACAGACATTCTAGGGTTAATTATGTTGGGAGCTAATTAACCTACCGGTATATTATTGGATTGTGGAAGGAAACCAGAGCACCCGGAGGAAACCCACGCAAGCATGGAGGGAATATACAAACTCCACACAGTTAGGGCCATGGTGGGAATGGAAACCATGACCTCAGTGCTGTGAGGCAGTAATGCTAACCATTACACCATCCGTACTGCTACTGCCCATCACATGTCATCAGTGTAGTGTAGAATTAGAATATAGAACAGGCATGTCCAACGTTGGCCCTCCAGATGTTATGAAACTACACATCCCAGCATGCTTTGCCACAGTTTTGCTATTAGAGAATGTTAAAACTATTGCAAAGCATGCTGGGATGTTTAGTTTCAAAACATCTGGAGGGCCAATGTTGGACATGCCTGATATAGAACATGTAGAACATGATCACATATAGAACATCTGATCATGTCTGCAACATCAGGCTACAAGTAGTATGTAACAAGTGATAATGTACTGTACGTTCTGGGGGGATATAGTACATGTCTGGTACATGGAGGACATGGGGTGTACAGAATATAGGCAGCACGGTCGGTGTAATGGTTAGCATTACTACCTCACAGCACTGAGGTCATGGGTTCAATACCCACCATGGCCCTAACTGTGCGGAGTTTGTATATTCTCCCTGTGCTTGAGTGTGTTTCCTCTGGGTACTCCGGTTTCCTCCC
Source organism: Crinia signifera (assembly GCF_055691185.1). NCBI lineage: Eukaryota > Metazoa > Chordata > Amphibia > Anura > Myobatrachidae > Crinia > Crinia signifera. The sequence continues at coordinate 56,233,343 of NC_139228.1, forward strand.
ACAATCCAAAAATATACTGGTAGGTTCATTGGCTCTCAACAAAATGAACCCTAGAATGTCTGTGTGTGCATGTACATGTGGTAGGGAATATAGATTGTAAGCTCCACTGGAGCAGGGACTAATGTGAGTGTTCATATATTCTCTGCATAGCGCTGTGGAATATATGTGCTCTATATAAGAAACTGCTAATAAATAATATAGGGGAGCAATGAGGGGTGATACTAATAAAGCAATAGGATGTCATCATATCGTCCTCCAGCCAGAAGGACAATGCACAGATACAGGAGAAGGTCATCAGATAACTCCTACAGAGTCCATAGAGAAGGACGATTCCTGAGAGACCCCTCTGCATTGTCTTTATCTGTTCTCATCCCTGCTATCTGCTAGAACAGCAGGAACCAGGGGACGTCCTCCTTGCTCTGTCTTCTCCTCACCCAACACCCATGCTACAGAAATGTGGGCACCTCACCTCACTTATAACTATGTGACACCCCACAATACTTATTTCTGGCTATCGGTGCCCTGTGCAGGTCTGACAGCTGGAAATAGTAAAATCATCACTGTGTCCCTGTATCCCCTACAATCTCCATATTCTCCCATATCTATGCCTCTTTGTAACCTGTAATGATTGACATTGATTATTAAACTGACAAGAATTTCCTGCTACAATGTTGTTATCGCATCACTGGAGAGAGACCAGAAATTCGCTTTCCTTAGTTTATGTCCCATTGAACTGATATGTCCGAAATACAAGCCAGGGGCCACGTTGACGGCCCTCTGACCTGAAGGGGCCACCCATCAGCCTTAATCTCAATAGTAGGGTAAAACAATACATGAAATATATAAAAGAGACTCCTCTCACTCTCTCCCAGCCTCCTTTCCCCACGGCCTTCTCAGCGCCAAGCCAGGACTCGTCGCTGCGAAGGCCGTGGGGAGAAGGAGGACAGGAGAAGCCCAAAAAACGGCAGCATCCCACCCCCAAATGGCCACACGGTTTCAAGCACCCTGTGAGCAGCATGCGGAAAGTTCGATAATCTGAATCCGGACCTTTTTGCTAATGCGGCAGACGAATCTGATCATACAGTGGCGCTAATCCATCGCGGTGCATATTTAGACGCACAAGTAAAACTTTTGCTTGGTTAAGACAGGGCTGACACATCTGGGGGAGGGGGAGGAGGCCAGTCAGACCTGATCGCTTAGGTCCGAATTTACCCCCGATAGTCGCAGTTTGCACATGCGTGAATATGCACCAGGACAGGCGGATGCATGGGACTGGCCAGCGTTTTATAGGAGTGCCCTCAAAAAGGAGGGCGGCACCCATGGAAATGCTGGACGTACCCCTGCTAACCACAGGCATGCCCATGCATCCTTGGAGCAGCTGGGCGTCAGTGCCCGCCCCCAATTTGGCGGATAACGGGCATCTCAAAAGTAAGTACTCGCTTACTTTTGAAAGCGAAGGCAGGAGAAATGACTCGATGGTGAGCGACCATCAAATGATTTCTCCTCCGTGTGTCCCCATCGGAAAAGATGTGTTAGCGTACCCATCCCCTCACATGCTAGCGCGAGGATTAGGGGGGCGTGAGTTCGGCGGCGTGTCGTTTCCCTGCTCACTAGGCAGCAAATATACACAGCCTAATGAGCAGGTTTGAATTAAGCCCCAAGTCTACCCGACCGTTGGGATACATGCAAAGTGTGACTCGGACACCTCGAATAATTGTATGCATACTGGGCCACCTATACTTGGCCTTAGATAAAAGGACAGCTCTACCCCCCCCCCCCCGACTCTTATTAGCTGATCTGGGACCCTAAAAAACCTGATGCCGGGTGTCTTATTACTCTCACAGTGTAATATAACATCCCAGATCCCGAGTGTCTTATTACTCTGACCGTGTATTATAATAACCAGATCCCGAGTGCCTTATTACTCTGACAGTGTATTATAATAACCCAGATCCCGAGTGTCTTACTACTCTCACAGTGTATTATAATAACCCAGATCCCGAGTGTCTTATTACTCTGACAGTGTAATATAACATCCCAGATCCCGAGTGTCTTATTACTCTCACAGTGTATTATAATAATCCAGATCCCGAGTGTCTTATTACTCTCACAGTGTAATATAACATCCCAGATCCCGAGTGTCTTATTACTCTGACAGTGTAATATAACATCCCAGATCCCGAGTGTCTTATTACTCTCACAGTGTATTATAATAACCCAGATCCCGAGTGTCTTATTACTCTGACAGTGTAATATAACATCCCAGATCCCGAGTGTCTTATTACTCTCACAGTGTATTATAATAATCCAGATCCCGAGTGTCTTATTACTCTGACAGTGTATTATAATAACCCAGATCCCGAGTGTCTTACTACTCTGACAGTATATTATAATAACCCAGATCCCGAGTGCCTTATTACTCTGACAGTGTATTATAATATCCCAGATCCCGAGTGTCTTATTACTCTGACAGTGTATTATAATAACCCAGATCCCGAGTGTCTTACTACTCTGACAGTGTATTATAATAACCCAGATCCCGAGTGCCTTATTACTCTGACAGTGTATTATAATATCCCAGATCCCGAGTGTCTTATTACTCTCACAGTGTATTATAATAACCCAGATCCCGAGTGCCTTATTACTCTGACAGTGTATTATAATATCCCAGATCACGAGTGTCTTATTACTCTCACAGTGTATTATAATAACACAGATCCCGAGTGCGTTATTACTCTGACAGTGTATTATAATAACCCAGATCCCGTGTGACTTATTACTCTGACAGTGTATTATAATAACCCAGATCCCGAATGCCTTATTACTCTGACAGTGTATTATAATAACCCAGATCCCGAGTGTCTTATTACTCTGACAGTGTAATATAACATCCCAGATCCCGAGTGTCTTATTACTCTCACAGTGTATTATAATAACCCAGATCCCGAGTGCCTTATTACTCTGACAGTGTATTATAATAACCCAGATCCCGAGTGTCTTACTACTCCCACAGTGTATTATAATAACCCAGATCCCGAGTGCCTTATTACTCTGACAGTGTATTATAATATCCCAGATCCCGAGTGTCTTATTACTCTCACAGTGTATTATAATAACCCAGATCCCGAGTGTCTTACTACTCTGACAGTGTATTATAATAACCCAGATCCCGAGTGCCTTATTACTCTGACAGTGTATTATAATATCCCAGATCCCGAGTGTCTTATTACTCTCACAGTGTATTATAATAACCCAGATCCCGAGTGTCTTACTACTCTGACAGTGTATTATAATAACCCAGATCCCGAGTGTCTTACTACTCTGACAGTGTATTATAATAACCCAGATCCCGAGTGCCTTATTACTCTGACAGTGTATTATAATATCCCAGATCCCGAGTGTCTTATTACTCTCACAGTGTATTATAATAACCCAGATCCCGAGTGTCTTACTACTCTCACAGTGTATTATAATAACCCAGATCCCGAGTGTCTTATTACTCTCACAGTGTATTATAATAACCCAGATCCCGAGTGTCTTATTACTCTGACAGTGTATTATAATAACCCAGATCCCGAGTGTCATTACTCTCACAGTGTATTATAATAACCATGACCATGAGTGTCATTACTCTCACAGTGTATTATAATAACCCAGATCCCGAGTGCCTTATTACTCTGACAGTGTATTATAATATCCCAGATCCCGAGTGTCTTATTACTCTCACAGTGTATTATAATAACCCAGATCCCGAGTGTCTTATTACTCTCACAGTGTATTATAATAACCCAGATCCCGAGTGTCTTATTACTCTGACAGTGTATTATAATAACCCAGATCCCGAGTGTCTTACTACTCTCACAGTGTATTATAATAACCCAGATCCCGAGTGTCTTATTACTCTCACAGTGTATTATAATAACCCAGATCCCGAGTGTCTTATTACTCTCACAGTGTATTATAATAACCCAGATCCCGAGTGTCTTACTACTCTGACAGTGTATTATAATAACCCAGACCCCGAGTGCCTTATTACTCTCACAGTGTATTATAATATCCCAGATCCCGAGTGTCTTATTACTCCCACAGTGTATTATAATAACCCAGATCCCGAGTGCCTTATTACTCTGACAGTGTATTATAATATCCCAGATCCCGAGTGTCTTATTACTCTCACAGTGTATTATAATAACCCAGATCCCGAGTGTCTTACTACTCTGACAGTGTATTATAATAACCCAGATCCCGAGTGCCTTATTACTCTGACAGTGTATTATAATATCCCAGATCCCGAGTGTCTTATTACTCTCACAGTGTATTATAATAACCCAGATCTCGAGTGTCTTACTACTCTGACAGTGTATTATAATAACCCAGATCCCGAGTGTCTTACTACTCTGACAGTGTATTATAATAACCCAGATCCCGAGTGCCTTATTACTCTGACAGTGTATTATAATATCCCAGATCCCGAGTGTCTTATTACTCTCACAGTGTATTATAATAACCCAGATCCCGAGTGTCTTACTACTCTCACAGTGTATTATAATAACCCAGATCCCGAGTGTCTTATTACTCTGACAGTGTATTATAATAACCCAGATCCCGAGTGTCTTACTACTCTCACAGTGTATTATAATAACCCAGATCCCGAGTGTCTTATTACTCTGACAGTGTATTATAATAACCCAGATCCCGAGTGTCTTACTACTCTCACAGTGTATTATAATAACACAGATCCCGAGTGCGTTATTACTCTGACAGTGTATTATAATAACCCAGATCCCGAGTGTCATTACTCTCACAGTGTATTATAATAACCATGACCATGAGTGTCATTACTATTATATAGCGTAATAACCCAGATCTTCAGGTTTTTGTTTTTTTGAGGGAGGGGGGGGGTGTTAAATTTACTAAAAATTAAAATATGTGATGTCCATAACGACCAATCCGATTATGTCTATAATTTTCTAGGATACAATAGATTCTGATTGGGAGGGAATGGCTTGGTCGAGTTTCCCGAGGAGGGGAGGGAAGGGGGGTGGGAGCAGGGGAAAGCCCAGCGTTTTATGGGCGTCCCCATAAAAACACTGGCCATTCCCCTGCACACGCAGGCCTGCTCGGGGTGGGCGGCTGGCGTCACATGACATCAGTGCCCGCCCCCCTAATCATTCGATGTTGAGCGTCCATCGAAAGATTTTTCAGTCGGGGGGCCACGTGCAAGGGAATCTTAGCAGCTTACTGTGACAACCAGAATCAGGCCCTTAGTTCGACTCTCAGTAGGTCTCATTCCTTGTGTTAAGTGTTATCCGGGATACTGGCAATGATACTGTATGTGAATTACAAATACATGGTGGCAGTGTTGCTTTTACTGTGTATATATACCAGGAACATTTATTAATTGTCTTACTAAGAGGTCAGGCAGCAGCATAGTGGTAAATGTTTCCTCATCTGAGGAATAAATATTGTCCTGTTGTGTTATAATAACGCTTGTACAGAAATCTTCTATTGTGGCAGATTTTGGACCATTCTGTGCCACAGGCTCCGATCCTCCTCTCGCAGATCTCAGAAGGTTTGGGAATGAGAATGGCCCCGGGGGGAACCTGCTCAGTGACCCTCAGATTTAGGTCAGGTTCAGTACTGGAAAGAGACATCCCCAGGAAGAGACGCAGGGAGCTGTAATAATCCCAGACTCCAGCATTACCGGAGTCCTGTGATGCCTCGGCTTTCTGTTATCATACACAGTAATAGCGGGATATACATTAGGTAAGAGCTACTGATTTACTGTATGTTCGTTTTAAATAAAGGAGCTGTTAAGAAAGAAAGGCAATAGGTGGGGAGTGAGGCAATGGGCGGGAAGTAAGTCAATGGGGGAATAATGAGGTAAGGGGTGGTGAGTGAGGTAGGAAAGTGAGGTAATGAGCAGGGAGTGAGGTAATGGGACATAGGACCCAATTCAATAGGGAATGCTGCTATGGGGAGAGGAGGAGACTGAGGTGGTTATAGAGGATAAGTGAGGTAATGATGGAGTGAGGACAAGGGCAGGGACGTATTGGGAGGATGGGATGCGGTCATTTGGTCTACTGCATTATGGTCGACAGTCATTAGGTCGAATCCATTAGGTCGACATGCTAAAAGGTTGACATGACTCTAGGTCGACATGGGAAAAGGTCGACATGATTCTAGTTCGAAAGGTCATTAGTTTGACAGGTCATTAGTTCGACAAGGTCATTAGTTCGACAAGGTCATTAGTTCGACATTGTCTATGTCGACATTCACAAGGTCGACATGGAGTTTTTCAGTTTTTTGAGCCAACATGTGCCGACAGGCGGTATTTCATGCCCTACCATCCACTAGGGCATGGAGGGAGAATAAAATAGTGTGCCGAGCGTAGCGAGGCACCGTGCCCGACGCATAGCGAGCGCAGCGAGCGATGCGAGGGGATGCAGTGCACTTTAAACTGTGTCCATGTCGACTGTGTTGACATTCAGGTAAAAAAACAGTGAAAAACCCCATGTCGACCTTGTGAATGTCGACATAGACAATGTCGAACTAATGACCTTGTCGAACTAATGACCTTTCGACCTAGAATCATGTCGACCTTTTCCCATGTCGACCTAGAGTCATGTCGACCTTTTAGCATGTCGACCTAATGGATTCGACCTAATGACTTTCGACCATAATGCAATAGACCAAATGATCCCAACCCGGGAGGATAGTCATGATGTATGTGTAAGGAACAGCACAGACAGCAAAAATCTAGCATATAATTCATAGAGAACCAATATGACAATGTACTTACAAAGATTCCTGTAGTTAGGTGGTGCGCCCAGCATTCAGTATAGTAACTGAGGATAAAGGGGTTTGCCTGCAAAGGACCAGGCTAAAGACAAAAAAACACTTTTTGGGCGCACTCTTCAGATCCTGTTTAGTATGGATAGTGATTGATTTCAAATGTAACTTTTATTAAGACTTCTAATTAGAAGTCTTGATAAAAGTAAAATTTTGACTTTAAGTTAAGTTTAAGTTAATAAAAGTTCAAATTTAAATCAATCACTATCCATACTAAACAGGATCTAAAGAGTGCGAACAAAAAGCATTTTTTTTTTGTCTTTAGTCTGCTCCATTGCAGGCAAACCCCTTTATCCTCAGTTATGTATTGGGAGGAGTAAGGTGAGAGGTTGGGAGATAATGGGCTGATGATATACAGTATTTGTGGTAGGGCGCCCATTTACACAAGTGTGCAGTGCATTACTGGGTGTTGATGTCACGGGAGAGGGATTTGATGGAGTCATGTGGTGCTCAGGAACTGCAGATGGACCAGAAGAACAAACCGGCAGGACTCAAATTCTTCTTTGAGAGGAAAAAGTCAATGGTAAATAAAGCACAGTCCTTGTATAGGGAACTTGGGGTGACGGTTTAGCTGGAGACAGGGGGTGACGAAGAACACTGAAGAAGGAAGATGGTTGCTTAATGAAAAGGATGAAGATCTGAGTAGTGGTATCCGGAAAGAAGAATGGATTTGATGACGAGATGATTGGATCCAATGAGAAAAATACTGAAAGACTTGGATCTAAATGGAGCTGGATCCGGAAACGGAGTTTGAGGGTACTGACGGAGACCAAAGGGTACCAGTTGGACTGGAGGAAACAGACCAGGCCAGGCTGTGAGGACTGCGATGGGATCTGAGGCCAGCAGAGTATAACTGACAGGATGAGCTGGGAGAAAGCAGCAGGCACTAGTAAAGCCAGGAGTTTTCCCAAACGATCTGAACAGCTCAGAAGACTTTTTGCACTGACCCAGATTAGCCTAGGCGCATCCCCTATATATCTAGTGGGTGGCTGCCATTGGCTGACAGGGCAGGAAAGACTCTGACCTGGCCCATTTGCTCACTTGTCCTAAACCAAGATGGCGGCGCTGGCCTCACAGCGCTGCCAAGAAAAGTCAGACTCCTGTGCTGCGCAACCTGCACCACACACCGCCACTTCACATGCCCGCTGCCCCCCGCAGACCCTGAACTCCCGCTGGACACATGCTAGCCGACGGAAGACAAGGATGGGTGAGTAGCGTGCCTGCCACGTACAGCAGCGGCATGTGACAGTTGACTAAGTCCCATGAGACTTTGCACGAGGCCAGAGGCTTGTGCTGAGCTGTGATTGGTGGAGCTCATCACATGTGTATCAGGCCTGTGGAGGAAAGCAGCAGCAGCCTCGTCATTGGAGGGTTTTCTTTTTATCAGAGGCAGCGACACCCTCCCCACTACAGTTACCTGAGCCCTTTATGGGCACTTCCTCATTAGGGCTTTCAGATTAACAGTCTGTTGTACATTCTAGATCCTGTAAGACTTCAAATACCTGCAGGTTTGTACGTACTGTCTCATGTCATTTTCCCCTATTGTTTCTGACCACCTCTAGTTGTAGACCACATATATTATAGGTACAACTCTCTGATAAATCAGATGCCCTGACTAGTACGCTTACCCATGGAGTTTACATGTACTCTCTCAACAACTGTCAGATTTACACTTACTCTCTTAGCGCAATGTTCCTACCTATGCTTTATAACATTTGAACTTGCCTCCTAATTATTTGAATTAGTCAGTGACATTTTATATATATATATATATATATATATATATATATATATATATACATACATTCAATAAATGAAGATGCGGCGACTGATTGCTCTAAAATAGTAAGTACTATGTGTGCTGGTCCGCACTTTGAGAAACCAAATAAGTTATCTAATAAAAGTGGCTCTAAAAACACAATATAAAATTCACTATGGATAAAAAATGTCAAGAGGTACGTATAAAAAATATATAACCATTTATTTAAACAAAGTAGACAGTATGTCCCTTTAAAAAACACAGACAATTTTTTAAAAAATATTCTAACCTAAAAAAATCTAAAATCAATTCTAAGGTGCAATAAGAGAGAAAGAGTAGCTTAACTTGTAGAGATGAGACAGGAGGGCTAGAGAGTCCCAACGCGTTTCGTCCTTCTGACTTTATCAAGGGGTGCAAGTAGACTGAGGCCAGACCTATATTTATACTAGTATACCTCCTGTTTCTAAAGTGACATCACTTCCTGTCAATCATTAATTACATGTTAGATAACGGGGTGAGAGGCAGTATACATAATGATCTCCTGTGTCTTATATAGTGGGGCGCTATAATACTAATGAAGCAAAACGAACAGATTCCAAAAACATACAATAAAACTGCTGAAAAAGCTAAATTGGATGTGTGCGCGGTACTTCCGCCACACATCCGGTGTCCGGGTAGCACTAGTGCGCATGCGCCCGCGTCCAGTTCATCTAGATGCCAGGCTTCCGAGTGCAGTACTCTTCCGCGATACTGCGCATGCGTCTGTGATATATATATATATATATATATATATAAAGACTTGCAAAAGGTGATCCGGAACTCCAATAGCCTTGTAAGTAAAAGCGGGTGCCACAGCCAAACAAAAATATACTTCACAGATGGGACCAAGGGTTCCCCATGCCTGGCACTCCCCAGCAGCTCAATAAAGAGACCTACAAACGGTCTAATCGACTATAGACCGTTTGTAGGTCTCTTTATTGAGCTGCTGGGGAGTGCCAGGCATGGGGAACCCTTGGTCCCATCTGTGAAGTGTGTATATATATATATATATATATATATATATATATATATATATATATATATATATATATATATATATATATATATACGTGGGTACATAAAGAGGCCACTCTCCAGACTGTTGATAGTTTTAGAACTGCATTTTATTTCTCAATAATGCTGCCACATTTAGACCTGAAAATGTGGCAGCATTATTGAGAAATAAAATGCAGTTCTAAAACTATCAACAGTCTGGAGAGTGGCCTCTTTATGTACCCACGTCTATTAGTTTCCACAAAATGGATTCTTGAGTGTATACACCCCAGCAAGAACACTTTGGATTAGCGAGTGCTACCTACTCCCTGGATATATATATATATATATATATATATATATATGATCTACATGCCAGGCTTTGCTGCTAATATTGACAGGTGCATTTATTTGCTATTTTAGCGACTCTATGGACTGTAAGTGTATACTGCCGTTACTCCATACTTGCCTACTTTTTCATTCTTTGTGCCCCGCAGCCCCCCTTCCCTGCTGCGCCAAATAGTGATTTTCACAGATACGCGGCTAGGGGCGGGGCTAAAATGATGCGAATCGCGGCATCTTGCAGCATTTTAGCCCCGTCCCCAATTTGCAAACAGCAAATTGAGGATGGGGCTAAAATGCCGCAAGATGCCACGATTCGCATCATTTTAACCCCGCCCCTCGCCGCGTATCTGTGAAAATCACTATGTAGCGCAGCATGGAAGGGCGGCTGCGGGGGACAGCATGGCTGATGCGGGAGACTTGCCCACCATCCGGGGGACCCGAATTCCGGGAGGGTAGGCAAGTCTGCGTTACTCTGTGTTCTGACAGTGTAATATTCTCCCATGCAGTTTGCAGCAAGTAATGATAAGAGGGAGGGGGTCCCCTGTCTAAAGTGACCACGGGTGCCTAAAGGCTTAATGCGGCCCTGCTGACCCTAACCTTTCCTCCCGCAGTCTAACTCTAACCTCCCCCTTCTGCAGCCTCACCCTAATCTCCCCCTTCTGCAGCCTCACCCTAATCTCCCCCTTCTGCAGCCTCACCCTAATCTCCCCGTCCTGCAGACGCTCCCTAATCTCCACCTCCTGAAGCCTCACCCTAATCTCCCTGTCCTGCAGCCTCACCCTAATCTCCTCCTCCTAAATCCTCACCCTAACCTCCCCCTCCTGGAGCCTCACCCTAATCTCTCCCTCCTTCCAGCCTCACCCTAACCTCCCCCTCCTAAATCCTCACCCTAACCTCCCCCTCATGCAGCCTCACCCTAATGTCCCCCTCCTTGCAGCCTCACCCTAATGTCCCCGCACTGCAGCCTCACCCTAACCTCCCCCTCCTGAAGCCTTACCCTAACCCCCTCCTGAAGCCTAACCCTTCTCTACCTGGCGTTCACACAATAACTATGGCCCTTATTCAGATCTGATCGCAGTACAAATTTGTTCTCAAAATGAGCAAAACCATGTGCACTGCAGGTGGGGCAGATGTAACATGTATAGAGAAAGTTAAATTTAGGTGGGGTGTGTTGAAACTGAAATCTAAATTGCAGTGTAAAAATAAAGCAGCCAGTATTTGCCCTGCACAGAAACAAAATAACTCACACAAATCTAATTCTCTCTGCACATGTCACATCTGCCCCACCTGCAGTGTAGATGGTTTTGCCCATTTTGAGAACAAATTTGTACTGCGATCAGATCTGAATAAAGGCCTATATTCACTCATTGGCCTATGACATAATAGCTGCAGATGGATCTGCTCTGTGGCAAATACCTCATACATGCCAAACACCGGGTGCAGTGCAGGAATTCTCCGAGCGACAGACAGGACTCTCTGGGGACTATACACCAGTCACTTCCCGGTTCCGGGATAGATTCAGACAGCGCAGAAGGTGATATGCGGAGAGTCCAGTGTGCGTTCTCTGCGGATCAGATTGTTACATGTTTTACTCATAAATAACATATGACAAAAGCATGAAATATACATGAATCACTCATGTACACGATCAGTTTCATTACACAATGATATTACGCTTATGTTTATCCCACATAGCTCCAGAGAGCTATATCTGAAATAGAGGACTACTTAAAAAAAAAAAAAAATTTAACTCTAAATCATAGTTCAGCCGCACTTATTGCACCTGGGACAATGAGAAGCAGAAGCAGCACATTATCACATCGAGAAGTCGGTTATGGTAGTCGGTAGGTCAGGGTTGCCGACCCTCCCGGAATTTCCGGGAGTCTCCCGAAAATCGGGACCCCCTCCCGGCCCCCCACTGTCCCCCGAATCGCGGCATTAAAATGCCGCAATCCTCGGGTCTCAGAGGAGGGGGCGGAGCTAAAACGGCACAATCGCGTCATTTTAGCCCCGTCCCCTCCACGGAGATCCGTGAATTCCCTGCTTTACCAGCACGGGGCGGGGCTTATTGATGTCACTCGTAAGCCCCGCCCCCTGAGCGGCTGCTGAAACTCTCCTCTCCGGGCTTCTCCCGGAGAGGAGAATCTTAAAGTCGGCAACCCTGCGGTAGGTGCACCGTACCTGCTTGTACGGGAGTTCTATTTAAGTTGGGATGTTGCTATGAGCAACCAATCTGAATATACTTATTTATTTAGCACCTTTTACAAGACAATCAATAGAATCTGATTGGTTGCCCATAGCAACATCCCATCACTGTGAAGGTGGCACTTAGAAGCACGGACATGTACTGCTACGTCTGAGAGGCGTGTCATACACATACTTGCCTATCTTAAGTGTCTTCTCTCTGGGAGAAGCCCGGAGAGGAGACTCTCTGCAGCTTTTCCTGGGAGCGGGGCTTGTCACCATTAAGTCCCACCCCATTCTTGTAAATGCCGTGATTGGCTTGAATCAGCTAGGCACCTTGTTTTGCTGGGAGACCCAGGAAGAGGGGATTGCAGTGGTCTAAGCGTGATGATACAAATGCATGTATGGCTTTAGGCCAGTGGTTCTCAACCTCGGGCCTCAGGACCCCTCAACAGTGCACATTTTTTATATCTCCACACAGAATCACAGGTGAAATAATTAGCTCCACCTGTGATATTTTAAAATGTGTCCGTGAATAATGAGTGCACCTGCCGGGTGACCTGGAAAACGTGCACTGCTGGGGGGTCCTGAGGACCGAGGTTGAGAACCACGGCTTTAGGCAGATACTCTGGGAGAATTAAGTGCTTGGTTCTGGCAATGTTCCTCAGATGGAAGAATAAGGATGTGATTGCGGCTGAGGTTCCACACAAGTCCAGTGTTTTGTAGTTCTGAGCCCCTGAGTCCGTGTGGTTGGCTATGCCACAATCCTGTCCTGTGATCTATCATAAGGACCTTGGTTTTATAAGGGTTCAGTTGCAGCCAGCAGGCATCATGCACTCCTGGAGCTCAGCTAGAGGCCATTTAGGGTTCTCTGTACCCAGAACAGAGGACAGGTACAGCTGAGTGTCATCTGCAGGGCAGTTACAGAACACACCATGGCATCTGATTACTTCACCCAGTGGTAGCAGGAATATGGGAGTGGGGGGTAGTATAGAACCCTGTGGGACACCACATGGAAATAGGCTTTGGTGGTGATGAGTATACTCCAGAAGAAACACTGGAACCAGCCACATTCCTCTGATCATCTGCACCAATGAGAATGGACGGATACCTTTGTAAGACTGCACCTGGAGCTAGCACACTGCCGGAACTACTTATGCCACCCAGGAATTGTTCCTGGCTCCAGGCCTCAGTATCTCTTTTCCTTGTTAACCACGGTAACTTTTGCAGTTTCCAGTACCTGCACCATAGGTGTGCGCACAATGAGTGTTAGGGGTGCACAGGCACCCCCAAATGCTGTGCCCACCCTTATGAACAACTCCCTGCCGCTAGCAATACAGCAATACCTTTTACCAAAGTCTTTTGCTTTTTAGACCTGTATTCCATTAAAATGAGTGCCCATCAATCAATTGTGTGTTTTGCATTGTTAATTGTACTAGACCGTTGTCATATAACTACATACCTGCATAATCCATATAGTTGTTTTACTTTATATGCATGTACTGTTATACAGAGTAATAAGAATATTAAAACTGAAATAGGCCGGAGATTATGTTCTAGCTGAGAGACATTTTATATTGTACCAATAGATGATGGTAAACATGCATGATTGGCAGTGTTAGACACACCTAATGGGCAATGCTAGACACGACCAATAGGTGGTGCTAGACACACCCCATTGACAGTGCACCACCTAATGAAATGGGCTGCGCACGCCTATGACCTGCACCGTTCTAATCTGTCTACTTCCAGTGTCCTCTGCTGTCCTACAGGTTACTCTATCCTGCCGGCTCCCTTTTGTGCATGTCTGCATCTGGTTCTATGTATCGGGTGCTGGATTTTAGGGCAGTGATCAGAGTGTTGGTTTGAGGGCTGTGTCAGGGTGATGGAAGTCCTGTATTCTAGGTTTCCTTAAGTTCATGGTCTGGATAAGAGTAATGGGGGCCCACAAAGGGTAATTTTACAGCACAGATCCGTGTGTGTGTATACCCCGAGCAAAGGCAATGCACGGTCCCTGTCTCCTGTTCTTAAGTTCAATAATACTGTTGTCAAATAAAGGGGCTTTGGTCATTCATTCACTGAGATGTTATTTCCATTACAACAGTCTCATCCATTTAGGATTGAACTAGGGAATAAGGATCTCAGGCTCGCAATACTACAGAGGTCCAAATTTGTTGCAAGAGCCTGGGGAGTCAAACCCCCTTCCCCCTGAACAAGACTTTAGGTCAAAACTTAGAAAGGTTAGATCAAGAGTGTGGTCACTTTTGTGTGAGGCCCTGTACATTCATTGGGCTCAGGAGACCTTGGCCTAGTTGTGAGAGCACATTAACCCATGCATTTAAACCACCAGGGATCAGCCATGTTTCATGCTCCAGAAGTAATCTAGAAGCAGTGTCTCCAAGGCTTTTGGGTACACAACATTTTTGTCTTCCCACCACCATTTCTGTCAGTTATGGTTATGAATTATGGTTATGTCAGTCAGTTATTACAGTTCATTAAAGTTTTCATTCACCCAGTGGAAAGCCTAGAACTAGTTCCAAAGGGTCAAAGTTCCACCCAGCATACACCAATGGGTCTCCAACGGGACCCAAGACCCCAAGTAAGTCTTCTGAGATACAATGTTACAACTATAAAAGTTTTGTCCAAATCAATCCAGCGGAAGGCCCAGAACAGGCTCTCCTGGTTAAAGTTCTGCCCAGCAGGTGTGGTATGGCGGTCTGCAATTGGGATCCCGAAGGTCAGTATCCCGACATCGGAATCCCGACTGCCGGAGCTCCAACAGGGGGCGAGTGCAAAGAATCCCCTTGCGGGCTCGCAGTGCTGCGGACTTGGTGGCTCCTCACCTCCACAGTCACCCCCACAAGGGAGAATAGCCACTGGGTTGCTCGTCACCCCCACAAGGGAGAATGTCGGAGTACTGACCATCGGAATCCCAACTGTTGGGCAGTCATCCGGCACCCCTACCTAGAATACACAAATGGGAGGTCTGACTGGGACTCTAACCCCCACCTAAAACCTGACCAAGATCCAACTGGACCACCTCCTGTTGGTTTCATCCCAATCGGTGCAGAGGTGTCCGAATGCATAACCGGACAAACAAACAAACAGACCAACAAATGTTGTATATGACATATATACAGTACTGGCGTTTATCCACAGCATCACTTGTGTGGATTCTTTCATTGCTCATCGGAATTAATGTTACAAAGAAAGTAGTGCCATTTAATATCGTGATGTATTTTATATATTGTACACATTGATCACACAATTTCTTTGCAAACAATATTTGCAGTTTTTCCATCAGAGAGTAACACAGAAAAATGCTTGGGGCCACTAACTCGTAAGCAAGCCACGTAACGCTGCCCACGGGAGAAGCAGCTGGTCCTGAGATCTACGCCTACAGCCCTGAACGTTTGCCCCTGTGACTTGTTGACTGTCATAGTCAAAGCAGACGCTTGCAGGAAATTGTAGGCGCTTGAACTGAAAAGGAAAATTGTTAGGGATAAAGGGTATACGTGGTATAATCAGTTTCACCTGCGTCAAATTTAGTTACTAGCTCTGCCTCCATTAGGTTCCTCTGCAGAGCAGTTTCTTTAAGTTGAGTTCCGCTGCTTAACTTGGGCGGAGTAAAGTTCTGCAGAAGCATGACTGAGACACCAACTTTGGTACTTGTGTAGTTTCACGGCGGCACCTTACGCTACACTGTCAGCGTAGTCCAACGGCAGCCTAGCGTAGTTAGCGTAGTGTCCCAGCGGACGCCAGCGGAGAGGGGATCATGCGGGTGCCGGCGGATAGGCGATCCATCTGTCAGAGACGCACGAGCGTGTGCATACGCAAGTGTGTCTCAGTAATTCATGCGGCAGGGTTAGGCAACCCTGCCCGTGTCCGCTTCAGGGAGACGGATAGGGTTAGGGGTTCGGTAGCGCGTGCGTCTCGTGCACAAAGGGGTGTGCAGGTGCAAGTGCGTCTCATGCACAATAAAGGACGCATTTACCAGTTCTCCATGTTACATACTGGCAAATGCCTCCATTTCAAACCCCCACTATCCACTCCAGCCTGTAGCGTGGCAAGCGCAGCAAGTCCCATGAGGGGAAGCGGTACGCGTCCTCCCGACCTGTTCATACCCCCACTATCCATGTCGACGTGGAGTTGAATTTATAAAGTGTGGTGAGCGCAGCAAGCCACCAAGTCCGAAGCGTGGTGAGCCCCGCGAGGGGAGTGGAATACACGTCAAGTAATCCGCGTCCGCTCTCCACGCTTCGGGCTCCTTTTACGTGTCCCCTCACGGGGCTCCCTGCGCTCACAATGCTTTGGGCTCGCCACACTTTATAACATCAATTCCACGCCGACGTGGGTAGTGGGGGTATGAACAGGTCAGAAGGATGCGTACCGCGTGCGCTCTCGCCATGCTTCGGGCTGCTGTGGATATTGGGGGTGTTTCAGGAACACATTCACACCTGTCATGTCAGGCAGGTTAAAAATGCTCAATGGTTCCCACACAATGTAATAAGTGCTGACACAACGCTGACTGACTATGCTAACTGCATAACGCTGACTGACTATGCTAACTGCGTAACGCTGACTGACTATGCTAACTGCGTAACGCTGACTGACTATGCTAACTGCGTAACGCTGACTGACTATGCTAATTGCGTAACGCTGACTGACTATGCTAACTGCGTAACGCTGACTGACTATGCTAACTGCGTAACGCTGACTGACTATGCTAACTGCGTAACGCTGACTGACTATGCTAACTGCGTAACGCTGACTGACTATGCTAACTGCGTAACGCTGACTGACTATGCTAACTGCGTAACGCTGACTGACTATGCTAACTGCGTAACGCTGACTGACTATGCTAACTGCGTAAGCTCCGGTTAGGCGCGAACGTACATACACACAGTAGCAGGCACAAGCTGACTATGCTGGAGGCGGGAAAACGACGCTGACTACGCTGGCTGGGATGCTGAAAGGGACACTACGATGATTATGTAAGTGCCGCCGTAAAACTACTCAAGTACCCCAACTTTTTATATGGTCATTTGGGACTTGAGGAGCCTGTATACTGCACATGCAAAGCATCTGGCTTTTGGTTTATTGCTCCTCTCCTTGATGTCACATTAAGGTGACACACAGCTCAGTTTCATTCTAGGTCACTAAAACTAAAAATCACAATAAAACAAAAAGAACAGAACAGGTGAAGGAAGTTTCAGTCCAGAAGAGCTAACAATCCACGCACGCATCAGGGAAAATGCTGTGATTACTAATGATGTGTAATGCGAGTGGGCAGAACAGCAGGCTGTTGGTATTTAGTCTGAAACTACCACCACACTGTTACTCTGTATAGATCATTTTTCCACCAACAGAATCACCATTACGGTTCATGCATTTGGCGCCACCTTGAGGTCACAGCAAAATCACCAAGTGATGAGTTGTTTATGATGTGAATTTTGAAAGATGTAACAATGCTCACCTCTCCTATTTACAGCCAGCCATATGAATATTAACTTTAATAAGGTACATTATTATTTTTTTTGTTTAGAACTGATTGTTAAAGGGCAGCGCTCCACGTGACTGAAGAAGTCAGAAAAATCTAGGATACTTCCTTCCAGAATTTCCTATTGCAGCGTGTGGGCAGGGACTTTGTGAAACAGTTCACAACACTGCACAGTGTGTGTATGGGCCATGACTTATATGGCAACCCTTGCACTTGACACTTGGGGCAGTATTTAATGAGGCCAATTCGCAATGTTTCATGGCGAATTTGTGCTATTTTCACTTTGGATGGTGATTTTTTTGTGTCAGAAAGTGAATCACCCTATTCAACGTGCACTTTTCCCCATCTGCGAACAGTTCATGACAGACAATTCGCCGTCTGATAGTCTCCGCAATTCGCTGTGGTTATTCAATGTGATTCGCCGTGAGTGTATTCAATGAGAAGATGGCGAATTGTTTTCTAAGTGATTTTCGCCGTGTAGCAATCGCCATCTTTTCATGGTGAAGTGGAATGTGAACTTTTAAAATAATGGTTTCTTTTTTTTTTTTTGGTGTAAAAAAATCAGGAATTTTATTCTGTGAAGGGGCATGCTATTTTTATTAATGTGCTTACAGCACATGAATATATATTTAATTTAAAAATATATATATATTTTTTACACATAACAGCCAGCAGGGGGCCAGGGGCCGAGAGCCGCTCATTACATATTCATATATTCACTGCTCCCGATCATTACATATCTAACTCGGGAGCAGTGTTAGAGGCTCCTACCCGGTCCCGCTAGCTCTCCCGGGGGGGGGGGGGGCAGCTTGGCTGCCTGGGTCCCGGGGAGCCCACCTACCCCCACATACATTCTGGGGCAGGCAGGGAGACTTCCATCTCCCTGCCTGCCGCCGTTAAGATTCGCCGTTAGGGGCAGTGAGCCCTGCGGCATTGAATAAGGGGACAGGGAGGGCTGGCAGTGAAGGTTCCAGCCCTCCGGAACATGGCGACAGTGCAGTGAATCCTAAACAGGATTCGCTGCACAGCGCGATTTTGCTAATTGAATACTGCCCTTAGAATTTCCCCTTAGTTCTAGGGGAAGTGTTATGAGGCCATTGTCACACTGATAAAGGAAGCCACAGACTGAGAGTTACATAGTGGGAGGAGCAGGGTTCCAAGCAGCACAGAGCAGTGACGTGAGGCTGCAGTAACACTGATACAGGAAGCCACAGACTGAGAGTTACATAGTGGGAGGAGCAAGGTCCCCAGCAGCACAGAGAATTGATGTGAGGCTGTTGTCCCACTAATACAGGAAGCCACAGACTGAGAGTTACATAGTGAAAGGAACAGGGTCCCCAGCAGCACAGAGCAGTGATGTGAGGGCATTGTCACATTGATACAAGAAGACACAGACTGAGAGTTACATAGCGGGAGGAGCAGGGTCCCCAGCAGCACAGAGCAGTGATATGAGGCCATTGTCACACTGATACAGGAATCCACAGACTGAGAGTTACATAGTGGGGGGAGAAAGGTCCCCAGCAGCACAGAGCAGTGATGTGAGGTTACTGTCACATGGATACAGGAAGCCACAGGCTAAGAGTTAAATAGCGGGAGGAGCAGGGTCCCTAGCAGCACAGAGCAGTGATGTGAGGGCATTGTCACATTAATACAAAAAGCCACAGACTGAAAGTTACATAGAGGGAGGAGCAGGGTCCTCAGCAGCACAGAGCAGTGATGTGAGGGCATTGTCACATTAATACAAAAAGCCACAGACTGAAAGTTACATAGAGGGAGGAGCAGGGTCCCCAGCAGCACAGAGCAGTGATGTGAGGCCACTGTCACACTGATGCAGGAAACTACAACATGAGAGTTACATAGTGGGAGGAGCAGGGTCCCCAGCAGCGCTGATACAAGAAGCCCCCCCACTCCCCCCCCCCCCCCCCCCCCCCCATCTTTTTTTTTTTTTTTATCTAGAAATAAACTATCTCTTAGTGGATGTTCCCCCCAGGTGTCCTTAGTGACTAATGCTGCTGCCTGACAGATGCAGAGAGATTACAAAATGAAACCAAGAACATAAACCAGACGTATTCCTCTTTCAGGAACAGGAACCAAACCGATGTTTCCATTATTATTTAATCCAGAACTTCTACAGTCACCCTCAGAATTGTGGAAAATGTTTTTAGACAAAGAAAGTCTTTTTACAGTATGACATAAAACAAATGTCTGAGCTGCAGAATACTGTCACAGACCTGAAAAGGCTAATTGCTTTATCTCCCGCTACAATCAACAATAATTAGATTATGATGTTATTAGAAACAACTGGTTCTCTTGTATTGTACAGTGCTGGGGAAATTGGTGCCACTAAATACAAAATCTAATTTACTTCTGTCCCATCTGATATTACCACACAGGAAAAAAGAGAAAATGCAAAAATGCAAATGAACACTTCAAATACTACGAATTCTGGCCAAACGTGGGCAGACCAACCACGACCAGGTCACCTCATCTGGTGGGTCACTAACACTAAGGCCCAAGTACAGGGAATGGTACCCCATCCCCCCCCCCCCAGGTCAACAGAAGCCAACACCACAAGGCATAGTAATAGAGAGCAGATTTACAACAGCGGGAGAGACCACTGACTCGCTCCATATTACTTTACAGGTTTGGCAACAAGGGCGAGTGCACCAACTCACCCCAAAATAAGGCAGACAATTCGTGTGACCCCTTATTTTTAAGCATGTAGTGGGATCAGGATCCTATCTGTGTTCTCTAAAATTTGTACATGTGATGGGTCCTAGATTGTGTGTGTCTTCTCACTTCTGCACATGTGGTGGGCCCTAGATTGTGCGTGTCTTCTCACATCTGTACATGTGGTGGGCCCTAGATTGTGCGTGTCTTCTCACTTCTGCACATGTGGTGGGCCCTAGATTGTGCGTGTCTTCTCACATCTGTACATGTGGTGGGCCCTAGATTGTGCGTGTCTTCTCACTTCTGCACATGTGGTGGGCCCTAGATTGGGGGCGTGTCTTCTCACATCTGTACATGTGGTGGGCCCTATATTGGGGCGTGTCTTCTCACATCTGTACATGTGGAGGGCCCTAGACTGTGCGTATCTTCTCACTTCTGTACATGTGGTGGGCCCTAGACTGTGCGTGTCTTCTCACTTCTGTACATGTGGTGGGCCCTAGATTGTGTGTATCTTCTCACTTCTGCATATGTAGTGGGCCCTAGATTGTGCGTGTCTTCTCATTTTTGAACATGTGGTGGGCCCTAGATTGTGCGTGTCTTCTCACTTCTGCACATGTGTAACTTCCCGTCCTCCCTCTCAGTTTTGTAAACATGGTTAGTTCCGGGTCCGGTTTGCCCTCTCATTTCTGTACGATGGGCCTGATTCAGACTCATGCACATTCTCGATAAATTCAACTCACTCTGAATCAGGCCAATAGTGTGGACTGTAGCTAACATGTCCTGTAATGCTCTGTACATGCAGTGGGTTCTGGAGATTATAGAACAGTGGTCTCCAGAACTATTGTTCCTTCCAGTATCACCATCACAGCTACTTCCTGGTCTCCAGGATGTCAGCAGAGATACTGTGAGATCCAGTGCAGAACACGATACAGCCACCGCCCTATAGAAGAAGACTGCGTTTGAAGGAAGATCTCATAGAGCTGTAGTTGTCCTAGACGTGTGTACTCCATGACAGAAATGTGAGCGTAGGCCCATAGAGAAGATGCAGTCTTCTTCCGATGCCTTCAGGAAAGAGAAAAGAGTCAACACTGTGAATAACCCATATTATACTGTATGTAGACATCAGGAACAGCCCGTATCATATACTGTATGTAGACATCAGGAACAGCCCGTATTATATACTGTATGTAGACATCAGGAACAGCAGGTGCCTGCTTTTGTGTTTTGGACATATCAGATTCTTGTGACTCTGTTGGTGGACTCTGCCTGGATCTTCATCTGCATGCAACCCTGGCTCTGTTTTGGGCTCTGCCTGGATCTTCATCTGCATGCAACCCTGACTCTGTTGTTGGACTCTGCCTGGATCTTCATCTGCATGCAACCCTGACTCTGTTGTTGGAGTCTGCCTGGATTTTCATCTGCATGCAACCCTGACTCTGTTATTGGACACTGCCTGGACCTTCATCTCCATGCAACACTGACTCTGTTGTTGGACTCTGCCTGGATCTTCATCTGCATGCAACCCTCACTCTGTTGTTGGACACTGCCTGGACCTTCATCTGCATGCAACCCTGACTCTGTTGTTGGACTCTGCCTGGACCTTCATCTCCATGCGACCCTGACTCTGTTGTTGGACACTGCCTGGACCTTCATTTGCATGCAACCCTGACTCTGTTGTTGGACTCTGCCTGGACCTTTATCTCCATGCGACCCTGACTCTGTTGTTGGACTCTGCCTGGACCTTCATTTCCATGCGACCCTTCATCTGCCTGCAACCAACCCTGACTCTGTTGTTGGACACTGCCTGGATCTTCATCTGCATGTGGAGCGGGATGGAGGCGGTCAAGGGGATGGCGCATGACAACGCCCAGCATTTATGTGCATCCCTACAAAAACTCAGGGCATTCCCATGGGTACGTGGGCGGTGCCATGCCTGCCTATGTCAGCGACCATCGAATGATTTTTACCCCCAAAGTTTCCATGTGAATGGATGTTTATGCTAAACATGCATTTGCATTGCAGTAGGAACGTTCGCGTAGCGGTAGGCAACATTAGAGAGCTCGCTAAGCACCTACTCTTTGCTGCTTAGAAAGCCTTACTGAATCGGGCCCCCCGTCCAGTAGGCTACAAACGGTTACACACCTTTGGTAAGATCAATACAGGGGGGGGCACTACGGAGACCCACATTTTTTATTCCAGGAGAGTACGGACTGACAGTCGCTACTAACCAGTGTATATTGAGTGCGTCCTGATTGCAGAGTGAATAAAGATCGTGCCTACAGTATTAATTACCAAAAGGAAGACATTACTTACCTATTAACAAGACAAAGGCTGCTTTTACTGAGTGAATACAAACTGCCGCTAGTGATTAAGGAGTGAATAACTCTCAGCTAGAAAGACCAGGCTGCCGCAGAGTACGGTCTCCAAAGCCAGTACAATATGGCTGCCCATCGGGATGAGCGCGGACACTGTTTAATATTTTAGAGACGGCATCAATTGGGGGCACATGTGCCACTGCCCAAAGAATCCTGGTCTCCATGGAAATGGCCACCGCCTCAGAACTGACGCCACATCTCGTTAGAATATAAACTGTAGAAAGTGATTAGTGGGAATACAAACTGTACCCAGTAATTAGACAGTGAAAACAGTCTGCACTCAGTAGAGAGATTAGCAAATGATGGCATAATTACCGCGCGATCACATGACAGAGCGATTACTGAATGAATACATGCTGTGATTAGGACCTCTATTGTCCTGTACGGCTGGTGACTCTCTTCCCCGGGGCCTGGTGGCCAGAAAGACCCCATTCTTTGGTTCTCCTTATGAGCACAGGTGCCTCTCATTAGCGCAACTGGATCACACATACATTGCAAGCAACGTTCCACAATCCTGCTGTTAGTGATAAAAGCACCGTTGAGGCACAAGGGCAGATTCAACAAAGCTTGGAGAGAGATAGTGCCAGCCAATCAGCTTGTGTCATTATTCAAACACAGACTTTAAAATGACAGCGGATTGGCTAGTATTTAATCCCTCTGTGCGTGCTGAGAAATCTGCACTGTAGTTCCTTTCAAATAACTGGCCAGCAGGGGGAGTCAGCATCTATGAGTGCAATTAGAGGGCTTTAAAGGTTAAAGATGTGCGAGTAGATTACAAAGGGAGAAATAACACATAGATACACACCTGGCGAGCGCACGGACACAGCAGCGGGACATGCAGAGAAACGAGCTTGCACTGGCTTTAGTGCAAAGAGTGGTCTCAATACCGCGCAGGAGGTCGTTGGTTTTCAGGAGCAGAAGCATCTGACGCGGGACACTGGCCAGGAGCTGGCTGATCTGAGGTAGGTATGCGGCTGCATTGCTGCGGATCTCGTTGGCCTGCAGAGATGGGAAGAAAGTAAGAACAAAACACAAGATCTAGAACCTCAACCCTTTATGACCAATTGCATTTTTCCATTATATCCTAGTGTTGACACAGGTAAAGTAGACGAATGACACCCTGAAGAGACAAGGTATATACGGAGGGACATATGGAGGAGACTAGGTATATACGGAAGGACAGGTGGAGGAGAAAGGGTATATATATATGCAGAGACAGAAAATGAGTATATACTGCAGGACAGGTAGAGAAGTAGGTATACAATGAGAAGGCACACAGAGATGCACGGACAGCTTCTGCTGATTAAAATGGTATGTGTCACGACTATGTTCTGTGTGCGACTGTATCTGCATATGAAATGCTATAGTTCCACTGTGACAGTCGCTGACAATGTAACGTCACATTTCATGTGCAGATCCAGCCATGACACAACTAGAAGGTCTGGATGTATGTGGACACATCCGTACGTCGCCATACTGGAAGTGCACCAAGATGGGAGATCAGACAGGGAATCTTTCCCAAATGTGTTTAAGGAAGAAGTATTGGGAATTATTCCATTCTCCAAATATATACTGCATGAATTTTGGGACTTCAGATAAATTTGATGTTTCTATGTGACTTATGGATAAGGAAAACCCCGAATTGTAGATATTTTGTAGGATTGATATCTATGGGCCTGATTCAGGTTTGTACACAAGCCGATGGTTTGTAGAACAACTATGATGGTGGGTGCACAGAACGGGTCCTGCGTCATAGCATGCAGTGCCGCCTGATTGACAAGCTGTGGTCATTTGGCGGCCCCATCTGATTAAGGCTACTCATATCATCCGCTTCATCTGTGCTGCATGTTTTTATGCTTCGGAAAATGCAGATGCTGCCCTCTGCGCTCCCAGGATCGGTACCCAGTGACACAAGGAGAGGACACAGAAGCCAGGAAATGTGGAGTGGACATTGACCGATAAGAGGCTCAATAACCTGCTCACATGGACCAGATTATACCATGTGACTAGAGATTCACCACTACATTGGGGTTCCTTCTTGAAAACAGGGGCGTGTCGTTTCCTGGGAGCGATGAGGCCGTATCTGAGTAGCTGTAATCAGATGGGCGATGGTGATCCGATGTTGCATCTTCAGCTGCAGAACTCGGATGTGCAATTTTGGCAGTGGGTGTCCTCAGCACCTCCTGCAGTATATATTAGCATTGCTACAGTGTCCAAAGAGTCATCGGCAGTGATATTACCACCTACTTCATACTACAGAAAGGATACTCTAATACCCTAATCATTGCATACTGAGGAACACATGCTAAAAAGGCATCTGTAGGTAAGACAAGATGCTGAGTAGAGAAGGGTTACATTTACTGAAGCTCCTGGTTAAACACGCATGTCCCACACAGAACAAGGCACTAATTACAGACACAGCTAATTACATGTTATCACAGGCAGAATGGTCTGATGCCAGCTGTAGACAGCAATGTGTGACAGGGAGAGGGGAATAAGAGGCTGCGTATAGTATCAGGGAGACAGTGTGCGGATATTATGTGTGAGAGTGTGACAGTGTGTGCATGTTATATATGAGAATGTGACAGTGTGTGTATGTTATATATGAGAGTGTGACAGTGTGTGTGTGTGTGTGTGTGTGTGTGTGTATGTATGTTATATATAAGAGTGTGACAGTGTGTGTATGTTATATATGAGAGTGTGACAGTGTGTGTATGTTATATATAAGAGCGTGACAGTGTGCGGATATTATGTGTGAGAGTGTGACAGTGTGCGTATGTTATATATGAGAGTGTGACAGTGTGTGTATGTTATATATGAGAGTGTGGCTGTGTGTATGTTATATATGAGAGTGTGACAGTGTGTATGTTATATATGAGAGTGTGACAGTGTGCGTATGTTATATATGACAGTGTGACAGTGTGCGTATGTTATATATGAGTGTGACAGTGTGTGTATGTTATATATGAGAGTGAAAGTGTGTGTATGTTATATATGAGAGTGTGACAGTGTGCGTATGTTATATGAGTGTGACGGTGTGTGTATGTTATATATGAGTGTGACGGTGTGTGTATGTTATATATGAGAGTGATAGTGTGTGTTTGTTATATATGAGAGTGTGACAGTGTGCGTGTGTTATATATGAGAGTGTGACAGTGTGCGTGTGTTATATATGAGAGTGTGACAGTGTGCGTATGTTATATATGAGTGTGACAGTGTGTGGATGTTATATATGAGAGTGTCACAGTGTGCGTATGTTATATATGAGTGTGACAGTGTGTGGATGTTATATATGAGAGTGTCACAGTGTGCGTATGTTATATATGAGTGTGACAGTGTGCGTGTGTTATATATGAAAGTGTGACAGTGTGCGTGTGTTATATATGAGAGTGTGACAGTGTGCGTATGTTATATATGAGTGTGACAGTGTGTGGATGTTATATATGAGAGTGTCACAGTGTGCGTATGTTATATATGAGTGTGACAGTGTGTGTATGTTATATATGAGAGTGATAGTGTGTGTTTGTTATATATGAGAGTGTGACAGTGTGTGTATGTTATATATGAGAGTGTGACGGTGTGCATATGTTATATGAGTGTGACGGTGTGTGTATGTTATATATGAGTGTGACAGTGTGCGTATGTTATATATGAGAGTGACAGTGTGTGTATGTTATATATGAGAGTGTGACAGTGTGCGTATGTTATATATGAGAGTGTGACAGTGTGCGTATGTTATATATGAGAGTGTGACAGTGTGCGTATGTTATATATGAGAGTGTGACAGTGTGCGTATGTTATATATGAGTGTGACAGTGTGCGTATGTTATATATGAGAGTGTGACAGTCTGTGTATGTTATATATGAGAGTGTGACAGTCTGCGTATGTTATGAGTGTGACAGTGTGCGTGTGTTATATATGAGAGTGTGACAGTGTGCGTGTGTTATATATGAGAGTGTGACAGTGTGCGTATGTTATATATGACAGTGTGACAGTGCGCGCATGTTATATATGAGTGTGACATGTGCTTATGTTATATATGAGAGTGTGACAGTGTGCGTATGTTATATATGAAAGTGTGACAGTGTGCGTATGTTATATATGAGTGTGACAGTGTGCATATGTTATATATGAGAGTGTGACAGTGTGCGTATGTTATACATGAGAGTGTGATAGTATGCGTATGTTATACATGAGTGTGACAGTGTGCGCATGTTATACATGAGTGTGACAGTGTGCGCGTGTTATATATGAGAGTGTGACAGTGTGCGCGTGTTATATATGAGAGTGTGACAGTGTGCGTGTGTTATATATGAGAGTGTCACAGTGTGCGTGTGTTATATATGAGTGTGACAGTGTGCGTGTGTTATATATGAGAGTGTGACAGTGTGCGTGTGTTATATATGAGAGTGTGACATGTGCGCATGTTATATATGCAAGTGTGACAGTTTGCGTATGTTATATATGAGTGTGACAGTGTGCGTGTGTTATATATGAGAGTGTCACAGTGTGCGTGTGTTATATATGAGAGTGTGACAGTGTGCGTATGTTATAATTGACAGTGTGACAGTGCGCGCATGTTATATATGAGAGTGTGACATGTGCTTATGTTATATATGAGAGTGTGACAGTGTGCGTATGTTATATATGAAAGTGTGACAGTGTGCGTATGTTATATATGAGTGTGACAGTGTGCGTATGTTATATATGAGAGTGTGGAAGTGTGCGTATGTTATACATGAGAGTGTGATAGTATGCGTATGTTATACATGAGAGTGTGACAGTGTGCGCATGTTATATATGAGAGTGTGACAGTGTGCACGTGTTATATATGAGAGTGTGACAGTGTGCGTGTGTTATATATGAGAGTGTGACAGTGTGCGTGTCTTATATATGAGAGTGTGAAAGTGTACGTATGTTATATATGAGTGTGACAGTGTGAGCATGTTATATATGAGAGTGTGACAGTGTATGTATGTTATATAGGAGAATGTCACAGTGTGTGTGTTATATATGAGTGTGACAGTGTACGTATGTTATATATGAGTGTGACAGTGTGAGCATGTTATATATGAGAGTGTGACAGTGTATGTATGTTATATAGGAGAATGTCACAGTGTGCGTGTGTTATATATGAGTGTGACAGTGTGCGTATGTTATATATGAGAGTGTGACATGTGCGCATGTTATATATGCGAGTGTGACAGTGTGCGTATGTTATATATGAGAGTGTGACAGTGTGCGTATGATATATATGAGAGTGTGACAGTGTGCGTATGTTATACTGTATATGAGAGTGTC
Organism: Crinia signifera; assembly: GCF_055691185.1. Lineage (NCBI taxonomy): Eukaryota > Metazoa > Chordata > Amphibia > Anura > Myobatrachidae > Crinia > Crinia signifera. Next base: position 56,261,362 of record NC_139228.1, read on the forward strand.
CCAGTGTGCGTATGTTATATATGAGTGTGACAGTGTGCGTATGTTATATATGAGAGTGTGACAGTGTGCATATGTTATATATGAGTGTGACAGTGTGCGTATGTTATATATGAGAGTGTGACAGTGAGCGTATGTTATATATGAGTGTGACAGTGTGCGTATGTTATATATGAGAGTGTGACAGTGAGCGTATGTTATATATGAGAGTGTGACAGTGTGCGTATGTTATGTATGAGTGTGTGACAGTGTGCGTATGTTATGTATGAGTGTGTGACAGTGAGCATATGTTATATATGATAGTGTGACAGTGTGTGCATGTTATATATGAGAGTGTGACAGTGTACATATGTTATATATGAGAGTGTCACAGTGTGGGTGTGTTATATATGAGAGTGTGACAGTGTGTGTATGTTATATATTAGAGTGTGACAGTGTGCGCATCTTATATATGACAGTGTGACAGTGTGTATGTTATATATGAGTGTGACAGTGTACCTATGTTATATATGAGTGTGACAGTGTGAGAATGTTATATATGAGAGTGTGACAGTGTATGTATGTTATATAGGAGAATGTCACAGTGTGTGTTATATATGAGTGTGACAGTGTACGTATGTTATATATGAGTGTGACAGTGTGAGCATGTTATATATGAGAGTGTGACAGTGTATGTATGTTATATAGGAGAATGTCACAGTGTGTGTGTGTTATATATGAGTGTGACAGTGAGGGTATGTTATATATATGAGTGTGACAGTGAGCGTATGTTATATATATGAGTGTGACAGTGTGCGTATGTTATATATGAGAGTGTGACAGTGTGGGTGACATTCTATGCGTTGACATAAATGCGCATGTTTTATTTGCGCACCACATCGCCGCAAATCGCACTTTTGAAAATCGCACTTTTCTGTCAAAATTCGCATATTTAATGTGATGCGTTTTTGAGGCTGAAAAGTGCGAAGTGGTGCGATTTGCGACGAATTGGTGCGCTGTCTTTAGTCCTGAAAATGTGCGATTTTCATGTCTGAAAATCGCACGTTTTCAGGAAAGCGCAAATAAAAAAAAAAAACGAGCGCGGGGTCCCCCGCCCGAGCATAACCAGCCCCGGGCTCACTGAGCCGGTGCTGGTGACATAAAATCAGGGTCCCCGACAAATAGGGGTCCCCTTGATTTCATGAAACCAGCACCAGGCTCAAGGTCCGGCGCTGGTTCCCAAAATACGGGGGACAAAATGACTAGGGGTCCCCCGTATTTTAAGAACCAGCACCGGACACAACCAGCCAGCAGGGTAATGCCACAGCCGGGGGAAACTTATTATATAAGCTCCCGCGGCCAAAGCATTAACCCCCTGGCTGGTCAGCATGGGCAGGGGTCCTGGGGAAGTGGGGACCCCCCAAATGAAGGGGTCCCCCCCCCTCCAGGACTTACCAGCCCATGCTGATAGTCCGGGGCTGTCCCCGATGCCCCTGGGCGGTGGGCATCGGGCTGATGGCTTGTGTAAAAAAAAGAATAAAAACTATTGTTTTTTACTGGCGAACTATGAGTCCCAGCAAGCCTACCCCGCATGCTGGGACTTGGAGAACCACAAGTCCCAGCATGCGGGGCATTAAAGGGCCCGCTGGCACTTGTAGTTCTGCAGTACAAAAAATAGTTAACAAAAACACACTGACACACTGTAAAATAAAAGTTTAATACACACAAAACACACACACACTGATACTTACCTACCTTGAGCCCGTAGGTCGGTCCCTGGATCCTGGGTCCGGGCTCCGGGGCAGAAGAGTCCGGTTTCGGGGCCTTGGTCCTGGTTCCGGGGCTGGTCCTGGGGTTCCGGGGCTCCTGGGCTGCAGAATCCGGGGTCCAGGATCCGAGGTAGTCCCCAGGGGTACCTAAGGAAGGAAATCCAACTCACCTGGTCCCCGGCGACGACCTCGGCATCCTCTCCGGTGACAGCGCTGCTCCCATGTGGTACCCGGCTCGCAGGACTTTGACAGGCGCAGAGATGTTTCCTCCTCGGCGTCTTAAAACAGAATGATTTCTGGCCAATCAGGAGCCGAGAAAGTCGGCTCCTGATTGGCCAAAAATCATTCTGAATACAGACGCCGAGGAAGTAACATCTCTGCTCTAGATGCGCAGAGATGTTACTTCCTCGGCGTCTGTATTCAGAATGATTTTTGGCCAATCAGGAGCCGACTTTCTCGGCTCCTGATTGGCCAGAAATCATTCTGTCTTGAGACGCCGAGGAGGAAACATCTCTGCGCCTGTCAAAGTCCTGCGAGCCGGGTACCACATGGGAGCAGCGCTGTCACCGGAGAGGATGCCGAGGTCGTCGCCGGGGACCAGGTGAGTTGGATTTCCTTCCTTAGGTACCCCTGGGGACTACCTCGGATCCCGGACCCCGGATTCTGCAGCCCAGGAGCCCCGGAACCCCAGGACCAGCCCCGGAACCAGGACCAAGGCCCCGGAACCGGACTCTTCTGCCCTGGAGCCCCGGAGCCCAGACCCAGGATCCAGGGACCGACCTACGGGCTCAAGGTAGGTAAGTATCAGTGTGTGTGTGTTTTGTGTGTATTAAACTTTTATTTTACAGTGTGTCAGTGTGTTTTTGTTAACTATTTTTTGTACTGCAGAACTACAAGTGCCAGCGGGCCCTTTAATGCCCCGCATGCTGGGACTTGTGGTTCTCCAAGTCCCAGCATGCGGGGTAGGCTTGCTGGGACTCATAGTTCGCCAGTAAAAAACAATAGTTTTTATTCTTTTTTTTTACAGAAGTCATCAGCCCGATGCCCACCGCCCAGGGGCATCGGGGACAGCCCCGGACTATCAGCATGGGCTGGTAAGTCCTGGAGGGGGGGGACCCCTTCATTTGGGGGGGTCCCCACTTCCCCAGGACCCCTGCCCATGCTGACCAGCCAGGGGGTTAATGCTTTGGCCGCGGGAGCTTATATAATAAGTTTCCCCCGGCTGTGGCATTACCCTGCTGGCTGGTTGTGTCCGGTGCTGGTTCTTAAAATACGGGGGACCCCTAGTCATTTTGTCCCCCGTATTTTGGGAACCAGCGCCGGACCTTGAGCCTGGTGCTGGTTTCATGAAATCAAGGGGACCCCTATTTGTCGGGGACCCTGATTTTATGTCACCAGCACCGGCTCAGTGAGCCCGGGGCTGGTTATGCTCTGGCGGGGGACCCCGCGCTCGTTTTTTTATATTTTAACCCTTTGTTTTATTTTTTACAGCAGAACCCTGCACAGAACATTGCGATCTGTGCAGGGTTCTGGCTATTTCGCCAAACAGAACCTGGTCTGAAATAGTTGCGCTAATTAGACCCCTAAAAAGTGCGATGTGCAAATGCGCATTGCATTAAATAAGCGATTTGTATAGTTTTCTGTACGAAAACATCTGGATGCGATAAAAATGCGAATTACTCTCGCACTTTTGGTCCGCATGCCTTAACGCACATAATATGCGATTTCAGTCCCTTAGCGCATCCCATTAAATTGGCGATTTAATGGAAAAATGCGATATCGCCATTTTGTGGTCTAATTAACGCCAAAAAAAGCAGATCTCATCCCATAGAATGTCACCCTGTGTGTGTGTTATATATGAGTGTGACAGTGAGCGTATGTTATATATATGAGTGTGACAGTGTGTGTGTGTGTGTTATATATATGAGTGTGACAGTGTGCGTATATTATATATGAGAGTGTGACAGTGTGCACATGTTATATATGAGAGTGTGACAGTGTGCGTGTGTTATATATGAGAGTTTGCTTATGTTTGTACCACTCACCTCCTCCCTACTAACTGGATCCCGATCAATTCCCCGGTTCACAGAATCCCACGATCGGGCAGTCAGCATACAAGCGAACAGAGGATATAAATCGCCAGCTCCGAGGCGCTGGCTGTACCTGCGGACCCCGTTCATGTCAGCAGCTATCAGTGCCTGCCACAGGCGGCAGTAATTGAGACGAAAGCTGTCAGTCAGTTCCTGTGGAAGAGATCCTGATGTTAGAACTATTATTGGAAGAGAAATTAAGATCTGGAAAGATTTATTATTCTTAGAGCTCCCCTGTTGTTGCACCTGGTACAGTCCATGGTCTAGAAGGATGATTTCTGGTACTTTCATGTCTGAACTCTGTCGGACCAGCACATTTCCAGGGTGGGGGTCACAGTGCACAAACCCATGCACAAAAATCATCTCACTGTACAACTTCCCCAGAGCTTGGGAAACCTGAATAACGGCAGAGCAGAAAATGAGATTTATGTCTTACCTGGTAAATCTCTTTCTTCAAAGACATCAGGGGCCACAGCTTTACTTTGGGTAATAGGAGTGGGAGTGAGCTCCAGCACCCTAGAGGATAACTTTAACTGCCTCCCAGGCAGTCAGGCTCCTCCCCTCCTATACCCCGCCTCCAGGCCACGGACCTCAGTTTTTTAACAAGCCATGGCAGGAGACAGGAGAGAAGGAAGAGAAGCACCACACAGAGACACATTCTGAAACATGTTAGTACCCTCAACAGAGGAGTAATATATATATATAACCAGTGAAACGTAACTTGTAACGTAACTGAAGCAGGCGCGGCAGGGAGGGATCCCTGTGGCCCCTGATGTCCTCGAAGAAAGAGATTTACCAGGTAAGACATAAATCTCATTTTCTCCTTCGGGAGACATCAGGGGCCACAGCTTTACTTTGGGACGTCCTAAAGCAGCCACCTATGGGTGGGGACGCGCCTGCGCCGCAGCCAACACGCTCTGCCCGAAGGCAGAGTCCTGGGAGGCAAAAGTATCAAAAGCGTAAAAACGCACAAAAGTAGCAGCTGACGACCATGTCGCAGCTCTGCAAACTTGCTCAGCTGTAGCACCGCCCCGAACAGCCCAAGACGCTCCCACAGACCTAGTGGAATGTGCCCGGATACCAGCCGGAACCGGGAGAGAGGCACCCAGGTATGCCTGCCGGATGACAGAACGAAGCCAGCGGGCAATAGTCTGTTTAGTGGCCGGCCATCCCCTCTTTTGAAAGCCATACAGCACAAAGAGGGAGTCCGTCTTGCGAAAGGACCGGGAGCGGCGCACATAGATGCGCAGCGCCCGTACAACATCCAAGGATGATTGATCCAAAGATGCATCTGGCCCTTGAAAGGCCGGAACCACGATTTCCTGGTTAACGTGGAAACTGGACACCACTTTTGGTAAGTGAGAAGGGACAGTACGAAGAACCGCCCGGTCATTGTGTAAGACCAGGAAGGGGGACTTACAAGACAGGGCAGACAGATCGGACACCCTCCGAGCTGATGCTATTGCCAACAAGAAAACCGTTTTCCAGGTGAGCCAACACAGGTCCACTGACCGCAAAGGCTCAAACGGTGGTTTCTGGAGTGCAGATAGCACAAGGGAAAGGTCCCACGGAGCAACCGGGGGGACAAAGGGAGGCTGGATACGCAGAACCCCCTGCATGAATGTGCGGACATCCCGCAACAGTGCTAATCGTCGGCGAAACAAGATGGACAAAGCCGAGACTTGAACCTTCAAGGTAGATAAGCGCAATCCAGCCTCCAGGCCCTTCTGCAAGAAGGATAGAATCCGAGCCAGGCGGTAAGACTTAGGATTGAAGTGGCGAGTCCTACACCAAACGAAGTAAGCCCTCCAAACCCGATGATAAGCTCTCGCAGAGGAAGCCTTTCTTGCTCTAAGCATAGTGGAAATTACTCGAGCATTAAACCCCCTAGATCTCAAGAGGGAGGTCTCAACAGCCACCCCGTCAAAGCCAGACGCCTCAGGTCTGGATGCAGACACGGACCCTGAGAGAGAAGGTCCCGACGCAGAGGCAAGCGGATCGGGGGGGCCACCGACAGAGCCTGGAGGTCTGAGAACCAGACTCGTCTGGGCCAATACGGGGCCACGAGGATCAATGTGCCTCCCTCCGCCTTCAGCTTGCGAATCAGTCGCAAGAGGAGGGAGAATGGCGGGAAGGCATACATCAGCCTGAACGGCCACGGAGCGGACAGAGCATCCACCAAGATGGCGGCCGGGTCGCGGGCCCTGGCTCCGTAAGAGGGAACCTTGTGGTTGTGTTGAGAGGCCATCAAGTCCACCTCGGGTAAGCCCCACCGATGTACCAGCATCTGGAAAACCTCCTGATGGAGGGACCATTCGCCGGCATTCAGTGTTTGACGGCTTAGGTAGTCCGCTTCCCAATTCTGGACTCCCGGAATAAAGACCGCCGATAGAGCTGGAATCTTCTTTTCCGCCCACTGAAAGATGCGGGATGTTTCCATCATTGCCGCCCTGCTTCGGGTGCCCCCCTGGTGGTTGATATAAGCCACTGTGGTGGAATTGTCCGACTGGACCTGCACCGGACGACCCCTCAGCCAGGGTTCTGCCAGGCAAAGGGCTCGGAAGACCGCCCTCAGTTCGAGGACATTGATTTGGAGCTTGGCCTCCGATGTAGACCAAAGGCCCTGGAAAGACCTCTGGCAAGTGACCGCTCCCCACCCGCGGAGACTGGCGTCCGTAGTGAGAAGGGTCCACTGATGGATCCAGAATGGGCGTCCCAACGAGAGGTTCTGGTCTAGGAGCCACCACGAAAGAGAGAGACGGGTTGTCGGTGATAAGGTTATCACCTGAGATCGGAGAGAGAGGTAGGATCCCGACCACTTGGAGAGGATCTCCTTCTGAAGGGGGCGGGAATGGAACTGGGCATATTCTGCCATGTCGAAAGTCGACACCATGGAACCCAGTACCTTCATGCAGGCATGTATGGACACCCGTCGAGGATGGAGGAGCCGACGGACTCTGGACTGTAGAATCAGACGACGGTCCTCCGGCAGGTAGATCCTCTGATGGATGGTGTCCAACCTGGCCCCTAGGTGAACCATCGACTGTGCCGGAATCAATGAGGACTTGACCCAATTGATGATCCAGCCGTGTCGCTCCAGAAGCTGTATTACCACCCTCAGGTGGTCCTGGAGGAGTTCTGCAGACGGAGCAAGAATCAACAGGTCGTCCAGATATGGGAGTATCCGGATCCCCTGGTTGCGCAGACTGCTGCCCATTACTGCCATCACCTTTGTGAACACCCGGGGAGCAGTGGATAGACCGAATGGTAGGGCTCGGAACTGGAAATGTTGGTCCAGGATGGCAAAGCGCAGGAACCGCTGGTGTTCTGGGCGAATGGGGATGTGTAAGTACGCATCCTGAATATCCAGGGATGCCATGAAGTCTCCTGGCTGAAGGGCCAGGACAATGGAGCGCAGAGTCTCCATCCTGAATTTTGGGACCCGTACAAACTTGTTTAACTTCTTCAGGTTGAGAATGGGCCTGTAGGAACCGTTTGGTTTCCTGACCAAGAAGAGGCTGGCGTAAAACCCCGAACCCCTTTGGGACAAGGGGACGGGTATGATGACCCCTGTTTGAAGCAAACGTTGGACTGCCAGTTCTAGCGCTTTGCGCTTTTCCGGGTCTGATGGAAGACTCGTGGAAAAGAACGATGTTGGTGGGCGATGCCAAAAAGTTAATGAGTAGCCCCGAGAGACCACCTCCTGAACCCACGCGTCTGTGGTGGATTCCAACCAGATGGGGGAAAACTCCGCCAGGCGACCGCCCACCCTGGGGTCCTCCTGGTGGGGGCCCCCCCCGTCATGCAGCGGGCTTGTCCGCCGGCTTAGGGTCAGGGCGTCTTGTGGCCCAGGGACGTCTGCCCCTAGCACGGGAGGATCTGCCTCCCTGGGAAGATCTGGAGGAGAAGGACTGTCCTCTACCACGGCCTTGAAACCGAAAGGACTGAAAGGCCGGCCGGGGCCGTGTAGTCGGGGTGGATGGTAGGAAGGCAGTCTTTGATGCTGCCACCGTAGCCACCATCCTGTCCAGCTCAGGACCAAACAAGAGGGAACCATCGAATGGAAGGGCTTCCAAGGCCCTCTTCGAATCCGTGTCCGCCTTCCAGGAGCGCAACCAAAGTGATCTGCGAGCAGCCACTGCTGAAGCGGACACCCTGGAGGAGAGAGTAGCGGAATCAAGCGCCGCTTCGCCTAAGTAGAGGGCAGCCTGATGTATCAATTCTATAGTCGGCAGAAGAGTATCTGCTGGGGCCCCCTCAGACACCCCTGTTTTGAGGGCAGCGGTCCATTTAGTTAGAGCCATAGCCACCCAGGCTGACGCCAGGGCCGGCCTGCCCGCTGCCCCTGCCGTGGTGTATATCAGCTTCAGGAAGTTTTCCAACTTCCTATCCGCCGTATCCTTAAGAGACGCTGTAGGTATGGGCAACAAGGAGGCTTTAACCAGTTTTGCCACATGAGCGTCTACCCTGGGGGCTGTCTCCCAGGGGATCCTGTCCTCCTGGGGGAGAGGATAGAGGAAGGAGAAACGTTTGTGAATGATAAACTTCCTATTAGGGACCTCCCAAGCTTCCTTAATGACCGAGTCCAGGTTATCGGACTTGGGAAAGCGACTGAAGGAGCGTTTAGGGCGCTTAAAGATAGGGCCCGACTCCGCAGGCGGGTCAGCCTGGTCGTCTACTAGCAGGACCTTCTTAACCGCTGTAATCAGGCCTGGTACATCAAGGCGAGACGGGGGGTCCTCTCCAACACAGGCATCCCCTATGTCAGCGGCGACGTCAATGGCGTCATCGACTGCCTCCTCCACATAGTCATCATCATCATCGACATCGTCTTGCTCCTCCTCCTCATCGTCAGTATCCTGCCCGAGGAGGGGGCGGAGTGGCGACGGTCTTCTAACTAAAAGCCTGCGTGTATCTGCGGGCAGTGGACCCTCCCCCTGGGCATCCAATGTTGGGGGGGCTGCACTCGCTGCCGATGAGGACGGCATGGACCGCTGGGGCAGCGCAGCCGAGACTTTATCAACTAGCTGCGCCATCATCTGCACAAGGGATGAGGCCCAAGCAGGCTCCTGAGAGGGGGCCGGAGGCGTGGGCAGCGCCTGCGCATTGTAGCAGCCTGCGCATACGCCGTCCTGTACATAGTCCAGGGGAGATAGGCCCGCATTACAGGCTGTGCATGACAGCAATGCTGGGGCGTCCCCCTTTTTGGACTTGCTCTTTGGCATAACTACTGTAAGTACAGGAGGGCTGAGTACAAAAAGACACCAAATACACTACTGCAGCAGCTATTGGGTTAATAAGCACACATATACAGCAAGCATACAGAGGCATACAATGCAAATAGAAAGTCAATGGCACTAGGCTCTTGCAGCAGCTATGGCTGACTGGAGCACTAAATAACTGTGACCTGTGTCCCGCAGGAGAGGTACAGGGGGGACTTGCCCAAGCCTCCTGGCAGTGAAAGAGTGGAACCCCGGGTGGCACTGGAGCTTCTCCGTGTCCCTCCTCACGTGCAGCCAGGCAGACAGGAAGGGATGTCAGTGGCGGGAACTCTCTGTGCGCCAAGCACAGTTCCCTGCCTACTGTCCCCGGGGGAGGGGCTGATGTGGGGGGAGCCTCCTCCCCCTGCTAACAAATGGCCATAGGGAAGGTGTCCACATGCAGCGCTGGTAAAATGGCGGGGATCCGGCGCGCGCCGTGCGGCCCCGCATACCAACGCTGCTGCCCACAAACTAGTTTCCCTGGTGGTCCAGCGGGACGGGCGGCGAGCCGGCCGACCGCTTGCTAGCACAGCCGGCGGTCACCCCTCGCCGGCTGTAGCAGCCATCTCTATGCGCCTCGCTGCGCTATCGCACACGCTCCCGGCGGGGAGCGTGTCTTACTCACAGTGCCGTCCCGGTTCTCTGAAGCGGGCGCCTGTGGTCCCCGGCGTCCGGCTGTGGCTGTAGGCTCCCCAGTGCCCGGGGGCCGCTGCAGGTCCCCACCCGCGGGTGGCGATGCAGCGCCGGACCCGGGTGTTGGAGCCAGCAGTGCAGGGGTCTATTCAGACCCCCAGCGCTGCTGCTCTGACACTTACAGTGCAAAAAAAAAAAAAAATTAAAGTTATGGCTGCTAAATAGCAGCCCCTCTTTTGGGTGCATCTGGCTCCTGCCAGCACCCTAGAAAAACTGAGGTCCGTGGCCTGGAGGCGGGGTATAGGAGGGGAGGAGCCTGACTGCCTGGGAGGCAGTTAAAGTTATCCTCTAGGGTGCTGGAGCTCACTCCCACTCCTATTACCCAAAGTAAAGCTGTGGCCCCTGATGTCTCCCGAAGGAGAAATTATTATTCAAAATGTCAACACGAGAATGTCAACATATGGCATTCAGAATTCATATAAAAAAATAATATTGACATGCTACATGTCATCATTTTTTTAGTGTCAACAATCTGTCCATGATGACATTCTGAATGTGGCACCTTATAAATACAACCTATAAATTCAAGAAGACCCAGTGACATCACTGACAGTGCAGCCCATCAAGTCACTGGAAGCCAGTGATATCACCTACAATGCAGCCTATCTATTCACTAGGAGCTAGTGACATTGCTGAGGATGCAGCCTATCCAGTCACTAGGAACCAGTAACATCACTGAGGATGTAGCCTATCCAGTCACTAGGAACCAGTGACATCACTAAGAATGCAGATTTCAGTCCCTATGAGCCAGTGACATCACTGAGAATGCAAACTCCAGTCACTAGGAACCAGTGACATCACTAAGAATGCAGACTTCAGTCCCTAGGAGCCAGTGACATCACTAAGAATGCAGACTTCAGTCCCTAGGAGCCAGTGACATCACTAAGAATGCGGATCTCAGTCACTAGGAGCACCCCCCCCCCCCCCCCCCCCCCGCAAGCCTTTCACAGCAATTCGCAGGCTTGCACAAGGCGGGATTTCACTCTCGCGTGGAAGAAATTACCTGGTCACAGGGCTCTGCAAATTAACAGCCATGCGATCAGGTCAGAATAAAGGAACCAGTGACATCGTTGAAGATGCAGCCTATCCAGTCACTTGGAACCAGTGACATCACCGAGAAAGCATCCTATCCAATCACTAGGCCCCAGTGACATCACTGAGGATGCAACTCATCAATAATCTGGCAGACACTTCCTTGACAGATAATCTGGAGTGCATTGTATATGTTTGTGGAACATGGAACTCCACTTATACGGCTGAGCTGATCGCACTTAATATATACTTGTCTGTTATTTCTGCATTATTTGCTATTTTCTCATACAGACGGGACTGGATGTAATGACCGCCATTAGAGATGTGAAGTATTATCTGGCTGCTGGATGGTTAAACCTCTCTGCAGTGATAAATGAACAGGGGAAGTCTTCCTGCGTGAGGCGCTGCCACTCACCCGGGCAGCAGAGCTTTGTTCGAGAACTGGTAAAACCATGCATTAAGGATATCACAGCACTAATTACAGCTCTGGGGAAAGAGACACTGCAGGGGGGTGTCCCCGTGACACAACGAGACTCCCCTTCTGTCAGGAACAACACAGACTCGTTAACCCCATACAAATAAGCAAGGACCAGCATATAAGACCCACTCTTACCTGATCCACGTCAATCTTATGCTGCTCCATGTATTGCCTGTCATTGACCTGCCCTCCTTCCACGTATTCCATCACCAGAACCCGCTCCGTGCTCATGTCCCAGTAGATTCGGGGTATCTGAAAGAGGCAAAGTATAAACAAGGGAAGTGTGATAACAGCACAGGAAGCAGCTGGCTGAGAGAAAGATTGGAATATTTTAAAATGCGCTTCTAGGATCCTTTTATTCACAGTAAGGGCCTGATTTGGAGTCAGATGCTGCCATGTCTATCTGTACACAGTACAGGTCCTTCCCTGGTGTACAGCTGTGTGCCTGAATGGGTAAGGACTGAAACAGAGACTGTCCATCTTTAGACGTTGACATTGGTCGCACCATGCTAACTTGCTCCTGCGCCATGCTAGATGCAGATTCCCAGCCACAGTACGACCTCTAATATGAGTGAATACACATTTCAGCTTGTAACCAGTCATGCAACAAGCGCCTGACACGGTGCAGCTCCCAGGAACGCCCAATACACTTCCTGAGACCGCGCTCCTCTACCTCAACCACACACCTGTGCGCATGCACCGTGGGACGTATGCACAGTCTTATTCTTTAATGCAGTGGTTCCCAACCCTGGTCCTCAAGCACCCCCAACAGTGCACGTTTTCCAGGTCACCACACAGAGGGGGTTATTTTGGTTCACTCTTTCTGACAAATTCCTTCTTAGAAGGACAAAACCATGTGCACTGCAGGAGGGGCAGATGTAACTTGTGCAGCGAGAATTAGATTTGGGTGGGGTTTTACTTCAAAGTGAGATCTATATTGCAGTGTAAAAATAAAGCAGTCAGTATTTTCCCTTCACATAAACAAAATAACTCACCCAAATCTAATTCTCTCTGCACAAGTTACATCTGCCCCCCTGCAGTGCACATGGTTTTGTCCATCTAAGAAGGACTTTGTTAGAAAGAGTGAACCAAAATAACCCCCAGAATCACAAGTGTTATAATTAGCTCCACCTGTGGATCTTTTCAAATGTGCCTGAATAATGAGTGCACCTGCCGGGTGACCTGGAAAATGTGCACTGTTGGGGGAACTTGAGGACCAGGGTGGGAACCACTGCTTTAATGATTTAAATGTTGGAGCACCAAAACCGAGATTTATGTCTTACCTGTTAAATCTCTTTCTTCGAGGACGTCAGGGGCCACAGGGATTACATTGGGTAGAGAGTGAGGTCACGACCTTTCCAGCACCAGAAAGGATAAAACTTCTGGACTGCCCAGAGACAGCCCTGGCTCCTCCCTCCTCTACCCCGCCTCCTAGGCTAGCTTACTTTCAGTTTTTCCCAAAGCCAGGCAGGAGACAAGATAGAAGGAAGAGAAACCCATACAGTAACACATTCAACCAATATATGTGTGTGTGGTTGCTCAACAGAGGAACCATAACTGTGACATGTATAAGTACCTCAACAAAGGAACTTTTAACTAAGTCCACTCAACGGAGGAACTATGAACTTCAATACCATGAAGCAGGCGCGGCAGGGAGGGATCCCTGTGGCCCCTGACGTCCTCGAAGAAAGAGATTTAACAGGTAAGACATAAATCTCGGTTTCTTCTGCGGCAGACGTCAGGGGCCAGAGGGATTACATTGGGATGTCCTAAAGCAGCCACTTAAGGGTGGGGACGCGCCTGTGCCGCGGCCAGTATATTCTGGCCGAATGCCGAGTTCTGAGAGGCAAACATAACAAACGCAAAAAAGTGTAAGAAATCGTTGGCAGACGACCAAGTTGCCGCCTTGCCAAGTTGCTCTGCCGTTGCACCACCTGTAAAAGCCCGAAACACACCCACAGATGTAGTGGAATGAGCCAGTACCCCTGCAAGAACGGGGAGTGAGGTGAACAAGGAATCCTGCTTGATAAACGACCGCAGATATTGGCTGGCAATAGTCTGCATGGTAGCAGACCAGCCCTTATGAATTCTCTAGTGGATAAAGAGAGAGTCAGATGGCTAAAGTATTACAGCGTGATGTACATAGACGTGCAAAGCACAGACCATCTCCAGTTGATTGCTGCCTAGGAGAGACCGCCGGCCTACAAAGGGCAGGGATCACTATCTCCTGGATGACCTGAAATTCAGGAACCACCTTGTGAGGTGTAAAGTTATGTTTCAAAGAATCCGTTCCATGAGAATGAAAGACTATGAAAGGCGATTGACCTGACAGAGCCTGCCGGGCAGACACCCAGCAGCAACGGTCAACACAAACGGTAAATTCTGGGATTGAATTCAATCCCGTGGCTCTTAATAAGGTTGTCTTAACAGCCCTGTGAGCAGTTCTGGCCCCAGAGGCAGACAGATAAGAGAGACCCCTAACAGGGTTCACAGATCCGAGAACCAGATTCTCCTGGATTAAGGTGCCCCCACCTCCACTTTTAATGTACAAATTACTTTGAGGAGGAGAAAAAATGGGGAAAAGCCTACCTCCGAATGAATAGCCACTGGACTGACATAACAGAGCGTGGACTCTGTAACCTGCAGGGTCTCAAGACCTGGACACATGCAGGGTGACCTGGTAAATGTGACGCAAAGCCTTCAATCCACCATTGGTCCACCCCAATGGCCTACCAACCACAGGAACACCTCCGAAGGGAGGGTTCATCTGCCGGTATAGTTTTGCCAACAAGGCCGGGATCTTGCGCTGCACCCATTGGAAGAAGCGGGAGGCCTAAGCCTACAGCACCTGGTATTCCCAGACGGTCTCCTATCCAAGTACTAACCAGGCCTGACCCTGCTTGGCTTCCAAGATCAGACGAGATCAGGCGTGTTCAGGGTGGTGTGGCCGAAGGCTCATAGCCGGCCCACTCAGAGTGTCACCCTAGTGGTTGATAACAAACCACCCTTTTTGCATCACCCGACTGGACCTGCACAGGGTGACCTAGAAACCAGGTTCTACCTTGCAGAAATCCCACAGGACTGTCTTTTTCACTTAGGTTTCAAGACAGAAGCATCTTTTCCATAATAGCATTATCCAGTCTATGCCTTAAGATGTACTGTTGCGTGTATAAAACACGGATTTACCAAAAGGATCAGTTTTGGTTATAATGTATGTGCATGTAGATACATTAGAAAACAAACAAACAGGAAACTATATCGAACCGCTGTTTGAATGTAAGAAGCGAGAATGCTGACCTAGCACCGCTATATATATCCACATATATATATTGTGTATGTACATGTGTATATATATATATATATATATATATATATATATATACACACACACACACATATATATATATATATATATATATATATATACATACACACACACACACACACACACGTACATACACAAATGCCTACAAGCATAAACATATGCTTTTATGTACCCCTATACAATAGGTCGTACAGATTAAGAGGCAACATATTGGTATATAGCATATGGTGGCGCTGAAATGAACAAGGCCGTCAACATTGGCAACCAGTAAAACTTCCACCAAAGTGAGATTGCATCCCTGAAGGGATGCATAGTCAAGGCCATATTAGCTTTTAATTATAAAAGCTACAGCCAGTGTTACTCCGCTAACATAACTTAAAGGAGAACCATAAGAAATGACAAACCGAATTGTTTGTGGGAGAAAACGGGAGTACCTGGAGTAATCCCACGCAATTACGGGGAGAATATACATAAACTCCACACAGTAAGGGTAATGGCATTGTTTGAATGGAACCCATGTTATCTACAACAGCTGGTGTTCCAATGTGATCTCAAACGAGATTGGGCATATCCAGTGTGTTATGAATATAGATTGACATCAGTGCCGTGAGGTAGTAATGTTAACCATTACACAGTTCGTACTGCACCTCCACAGCTGCATCTCTCAAAAATGCTACCCCGCTGGGGTGCAAGGCTACTAGAGGCCTGGAGGAAAACTTAGTCAAATTATCTCAAATGTGCGATCTGCATGCCACCTGCATGTGATCCTAATGTAAATCCGACTACATAGTCAGATCCCACACTGGATTGTATTGTGCGTACACACCGCAACCAGCTCTATATGTGACAGTGCAATGTTCCAACTTCCAATGACCAGGAATACCGAAGGTTATCCTGTGGAGAAATTACACTTCAGAGTCCACCGTTGGTGACGTTTGCCATAGTGCCCTGTCAGAACATGAAATAACCCCTGCTATTGTGGGGACTGAATCCTTATAGCCGTGCGCCTTGTCTACTTAAGAGACGGGAGCGTTGCTGATTGAGCTATTGCTCTATTAGGGTAAAACAGGCCTGGACTATGTTCCGACAGGGTTTAAAAGTTAGCAGAGGTGTCATACAGTAAGTGTCTGGACCAGAACTGTAATGGCTGCACACACTGTGATTTCTAATTGACTTGCTATGGAAAACTTTGCTAACTCATGAGTTAGTAATACCCCTTTTACACCGCCGAAAAATCCGGGTCAGCGGCGGGTCAGACCCGGATCTTCGGCGGTGTAAATCCCTAACGCCGTGTCCCTTTACACGGGACTTCTACCCAGGTCCTGACCTGGGTAGAACACGGCTAGGACCTGGGTAGAGGGGCGGTGTAAATGGGAACGCCGGGTCGGATGTCCCATTTACATGAATGGGGAACGTCCAACCTGCGGACCGCAGCGTCCGCAGGTTGGACGGGTTGTCAGCCTGACACTGACAGCGCAGCCGGCGCTGCTGTCTGCTATACCCTGCAGACAGCAGCAGCAGCGGCGGCGGGGGAGGGAGGTGAACGGATGCCTGTGTGCAGCATCCATTCACCTCCTGTGCGACGGCGGGGGGAGTGTGTGCGGGGACTGGGGGCAGCCTAGCAGCTTACCTTAGTGCTGGGCTGCCCCCAGCAGCGTTCCGGTCCGGCGGCGGCGCGCGGCGGTGATTGGCGCTTGGAGATGACATCGCGCTGTCATCTCCAAGCTCCGGGGGGGGGGGGGGGGCGGGCGCGGATGCGGGTCGGGCTGTCCGCCCGGTGTAAATGGCACTAAACGCTGGGTCGCACCCGGCTTGAACCTGGGTCTAAAAAAGCCGGGTGCGACCCGGCGTTTTGTTGTAAAAGGGGTATTACATACAAGTCATGCTATCTGCATTAGACATTGCTGCCCTTGCCTTCGATTAATGGAGTGACCTTTGTGTCACTCTGATAGCAGGGTATAAGACTTCCTGCTGTCCTCTGTATGACCTAGCTGGCAGCAAACTGTCCCCCCATAAACTGTCATCTGAGAACACAGTATCTTTCTGGAAGAAAGCAAGAAGGGGTTTTATTTTGTCAACCAGCAGATACACATTGCACAATTAGAGGCTTATTGCAGAAATCGAACAATCTCTATGTCACAGAGGAAAAATACATCAGGGAAGGCCACAGACACATGCCTCAGATGACAGTGGAAACGGAGTTATACACTTTCCACCTGACAATATATACACTACACACACACAGGGAGAGAGAGTAGGTATAGGTAACCAGAGATAGAATCACTGGATAAGAGAGACAGTATAAGGAGATGAGCTGCCACAGGCCAATCAACAACACCATGGTATATAACACAGGACTGATATGACCTAATTTACATACAGCCCAATACTGTCCCACTATGCTCTAAACCCCACTGTCTGATCACAGAACCTGGGGGAGCTACTGCATTCAATATGCAGTTAACCAGGACAAGCTTAAGCACAGCCCTGGCATTAGCAGTCAGGAGCCTCCAGCAGTGTGCAATGGCGGCAAGTTTTTTTTTTTATGTTAAAATGACCGCCAGAACCGCGTGATAGCTGGGAAAGTGCCATGGTCTCTGGGAGCAAACCCTGCGGTAAGCTCCCCTCCTGACCAGCTACGTCCTTACAATGGCGTCCCTTTTTGAAAGGATAGCCGCGCCATTAGGCTATACTCATATGCCCAGGCTGGCCGGACTTGCAATGAGTGCAGGACACCAATATATGAGTCCCTGTGTCACTATAGCTGTCCTCTAAGATTGTACAAGAGGCAGCTAAACTGGTACAGCTAACACCTATACTTCTGACATGCAGTGATGGTGTGAACACAGTTATGAGACATAGCACAATGCAAATAATAATAAAAGTGGCACTGAGCTCCGCAAAGCACAAAGGCCGGCAGGAGCATAAAGTACTGTACCCTGTGCTCCAGTAGGAGAGGTACAGGGGAGATTTGCCCAAATGGCCTGGCTGTGAAGAGGTGGACCCCGGACTGGCAAAGTGCTCTCAAAGTGCTCTCACTATGCAGCAAGCAGGCAGGAAGAGATCAGGGCTGGAAACCCCGTGGGTACATCCTAGCTCCTGTCTCCGGGAGAGGGGCTGTGTGAGGAGAGGCTCCCTCCCCCTACTAGCAAATGGCCACCGGGATTAAATGACTCATGTGGCGCCGGTAAAATGGTGGGGATCCGGCGCTTGCCGGGCGGCCCCGCTTACCGACGCCACTGCCCACACTCAAAGTCTCCCTGGTGGTCCAGCGGGACAGAGTGCACAACACTACGAGAGGCGGCGGTTCTGCCGCTTGCTAGTGCAGCCCGGTGATCCCCCTCGCCGAGCTGCTCAGCCGCCATTAGAATTGCGCACGCGCGCGCTCCCATCGGGGAGCGCTTTACCTGTAAGCGGTGCTCACCGCTGATGTCCCGGTCCCCGTCGCGGCTGTGCTCTCCAGTGCTTCAGAGCCAGCCGAACACCTCCGCTTGTGGGAGCCACGTGGGTGGTGTTGGGCTGCCGGGTCCCGGGTGATGGAGCGCAGTTCAGGGGTCTAAAAGACCCCCGGCGCTGCTGCTCTGTTACTGACTCCAGTCAGTGTAAAAATAAGAATAAAAAAAAAATTAAAAACGAAGTTTAAGCTGCTTTAACAGCAGCCCTTTCAAAATGCGTGTTGGCTCCTGCCAGCACAACTAAAACTGAAAGTAAGCTAGCCTAGGAGGCGGGGTAGAGGAGGGAGGAGCCAGGGCTGTCTCTGGGCAGTCCAGAAGTTTTATCCTTTCTGGTGCTGGAAAGGTCGTGACCTCACTCTCTACCCAATGTAATCCCTCTGGCCCCTGACGTCTGCTGCAGAAGAAAAAAAGGTCAGACTTCGTGAACACTGGAAATACATAGGCCTCAGAAACATGCCCTAGGAGACCTGTATGACTGTCACCTGATCTGAGCCCTAACAAACATGTCCTTGTACTTACCATGCCTTGTAAGTGATTACTCCAGCCTCCATACATGAGCCCCTGCTGAGCGGTGTAGCTTGTACCTTGTGTCTTATAGAAGCAGTTAAACACCCCTCAGTCTGTACTAGGGCTGCGGCATTAACCAAAAGTCGCAGATGTAGCACGACTAAGCTTTGCATGCTATAAAGCCCCGACCACTGCGTTGTAGCACTTCATATACAGATTTATTCGCTCACATCTGTACATGTTTCGTATATAAAATTAATCAGCGCAGTCTCGTTAGGCTGTTTTGTCTCATTAGATATCTATCCAATCTCTGGGAAACAGTGACATCACTGAGAATGCATAGTATCCAATAACTAGGCACCAGTGACATCACTGAGAATGCACACTATCCAATCAGTAACAACCAGTGACATCACTGAGAATGCATTCTATCCAATCACTAGGAACCAGTGACATCCCTAAGAATGCAGCCTATCCAGTCACTAGGAACTAGTGACATCACTGAGAATGCACCATATCCAATAACTAGGCACCAGTGAAATCACTGAGAATGCATACTATCCAATCAGTAACAACCAGTAACATCACTGAGAATACATTCTATCCAATCACTAGGAACCAGTGACATCACTAAGAATGCAGCCTATCCAGTCATTAGGAATCAGTGACATCACTGAGAATGCATTGTATCCAATCACCAGGAACCAGTGACTTCACTGAGAATGAAGTCTATCCAATCAATAGGAACCAGTTACATCGTCGAGAATGCATCCCATCCAATAACTAGTAACCAGAGACTTCACTAATCAGTAAGAACAAGTGACATCACTGAGAATGCATCCTATCCAGCCACTAGGAACCAGTGACATCACTGAAAATGCATACTTTTCAATCACTAGAAATTAGTGACATCACTAAGGATGCAGCCTATCCAGTCACTAGGAACCAGTGACATCACTGAGAAAGCATCGTATTCAATCACTAGAAATCAGTGATATTACTTAGAATGCAGCCTATCCAGTCACTAGGAACCAGTGCCATCACTGAGAATGCAGCCTATCCAGTCTATTCAATAGTCTTGGTTTCACACAAGTTGATAATAGTTTTAACTTTACTATTATTTTACTGATTGTTATGTGTCGTTTATATGCAGTTGGCAAAACACTATCACAACTGATTTTAGCACGGTCAGTAAATGTTTCTCACCCTGAGGAAGGGGAACTTGCAGACCATGTCTGCCATCCTCTCTGCGTTCCGTCCTTCATTTAGGAAGTCGAGCTCTCGAGGGAGGTTCTTCTTGGCCTCTTCTACCAGCCACATGAATTCAAACTGGGGGAAGACTTTCTTGACCACGTGCAAGAGGACCTGCAGGAGACAGTAGGGGAAGTGTTATAAAGCAGAGGTTCTACGGCAGGGCTGGGCAACACCGGCCCTCAAGATGTTTATGAACTACACATCCCAGCATGCCTTGCATCAGTTTCAGCATGGCCACATAGCAAAACTAATGCAAAGCATCCTGGGATGTGTAGTTCATTAACATCTGGAGGGCCGGTGTTGCCCAGCCCTGTTCTACGGTGTCATAGCAAGTTCCGACAGACAATGTTGTGTCATTCACCTCCATGATCAAAATGTCCCGCGAACTCTGTGCTTGAACCTTTGGGTGCTGAACCTTCACAGCCACCATCCGGCCATCTTTCAGTGTGGCACGGTGGACCTGGGCTAGAGAGGCTGCGCCGAGCGGAGTTTCCTCAAATTGTGCAAATACTTCAGAAGTCTGAGAAAAGATGGCAGCTTTATAATCACTAAGTCAGGGTCATCGAACTACCCTGCAATAGGTGCTGAATGAGTTAGTATGCCTGTCCTGGTATCTGGCGAACGGACGGTACAACAGCTATAATGCACCCCCCCCCCCCCCCCCCCATTTTGCATTTCTCCATCTTAGTCACCCACAAATGGCTTTTTCTGCAGCTCCTGCGACTTTTTTCATACTGAATAATTGAGCTAATCTCTCCCCTCTCCAGACTGCAATAACTGAGGCCATAAATCTCCCGCTGATATCATTTTATTAGGGGAGAGGAGGGGGATTTATTAATACATTGTGACCCTGTCCTGATGCCCCTATCAGATCTTCAGACGGCTGATTAATTATGGCTCATAATAAGCCAATGCTCAGCATACAAACAGCGATCTATCAGCGCCCCCCTCCCGGTAACACGCTTCTGGCGGGATGATGATAAAAGACACAATAATATGTATTAAATCAGGCGCTTAGCTCCCTGCCACCCATTGCCATCTGATTCAGCGACAGGGTAATAAACAGCACAGTGTCACCTCTGCACCCAGCTCCTCTCGGATGACACGCAGCACGTCGGCCAGGGGGGTAGATGGTGCTTGGCTGTGCAGCACACTCAGGGTACGGGTATATTCTGGGGGCAGCAAGTATTCCAGGGCACCCAGGTGCTGCCCCACCTTGATGAATGTACCACGGTTGGCACAACACAGGTCCAGCAGTCGGTGGGCAGAGCGTATGTGAACCTGCGGAAAGTGCAGAGTATGAGCTGGTGCACACTTGGTGTTAGTGCACTAGATACACACTTGGCACTAACACCAAGATACACACTATGCAGTATCACCCAGATACACACACCACACTAACACCAAGATACACACTATGCAGTATCACCCAGGTACACACACCACACTAACACCCAGATACACACACCGCACTAACACCCAGATACACACACCGCACTATCCCCCAGTTACACACACTGCATTAACACCCAGATACACACACCACATTGACACACAGATACACACTCTGAACTAACACCCAGATACACACACCGCACTGACACCCAGATACACACACCGCACTGACACCCAGATACACACGCTCCAGACTAACACCCAGATACACACTCTGCACAATCACCCAGGTACACACACCGCACTATCCCCCAGGTACACACACTGCATTAACACTAAGAAACACACTCCGCACTAACACCCAGATACACACACCGCACTAACAACCAGATACACACACCACACTGACACAGATACACACACCGCACTGACACACAGTTAGTGTTTGCTCTAATAAATGTATTTCTGTTGTGTACCTTTGGGTGCCCCATGCTTCTTTTTTCCTTTTTACACCCAGATACACACACTGCACTAACACTAAGATAAACACTCGGCACTAACATCAAGAAAAACACTCGGCACTTACATCAAGATACACACTCGGCACTTACACCAAGATACACACTCCACAATAACACCCAGATAAACACTCTGCACTATCACTCAGGTACACACACTGCATTAACACTCAGAAACACACTCCGCACTAACACCCAGATATACACACCGCATAAAAACACAAATACACACACTGCACTAACACCTGGATACATATCACACACTGACACTCAAATGCACACACCACAAAGAAACAGACTGCACTAATACCCAGATACACACTCCGCAGTAACACCCTGATACGCACTGTAACTAACACACACATGCACACACCGCACTAACAAACAGATACACACTCTGCACTTACACCCAGATACACACACAGCACTAACACCCAGATACACACACCGCACTAACACCCAGATACACACACCGCACTAACACCCAGATACACACACTGCACTAACACCCAGATACACACACCACACTAACACCCAGATACACACACCGCACTATCCCCCAGGTACACACACTGCATTAACACTCAGAAACACACTCTGCACTAACACCCAGATACACACACCGCACTAACAACCAGATACACACACACCACACTGACACACACACCGCACTGACACACAGTTAGTGTTTGTTCTAATACATTTATTTCTGTTGTGTACCTTTGAGCACCCCATGCTTCTTTTTCCTTTTTACACCCAGGTACGCACTCTGCACTAACACCCAGATACACACACTGCACTAACAACTAACACTAAGATAAACACTCGGCACTAACATCAAGATAAACACTCGGCACTAACATCAAGATACACACTCGGCACTAACATCAAGATACACACTCGCCACTTACACCAAGATACACACTCCACAATAACACCCAGATAAACACTCTGCACTATCACTCAGGTACACACACTGCATTAACACACTCTGCACTAACACCCAGATATACACACCGCACAAAAACCCAAATACACACACTGCACTAACACCTGGATACATATCCCACACTGACACTCAAATGCACACACCACAAAGAAACAGACTGCACTAATACCCAGATACACACTCCGCACTAACACCCTGATACGCACTGTAACTAACACAGATGCACACACCGCACTAACAACAGACACATACTCCACACTAACACCCAGGTACACACACCACAATGACAACTAGATACATAGAGTATACTGCAGCAACACACATATATACACAACACGCTAACAACCAGATACACACTATAACTAATACACAGATAAATACACCATGCTAACAACCAGACACACACACAGAACACTAATACCCAAATACACACTGCGCTAACACTCAGTTGCAGACACACACTCACTCAGATACACCCCTTGCACTAACACACAGATAGTCCAATGTCCTGTAACCCTTCTTTCTAAATGATTGGCCGAGCTGTTATTGGTCACAGAAGTTAAATAACATGGTGGCGCCTGTATGCGCGCCAGCTTCCAGTACCTGTGATTTGATGGCGGCATATTCTTCCACATTTGGCAGAACGCTGTGGAGGCTTACGAGGTAATCGCAGGAAATGGCCGCTGTCTGTAACAACCGAAAGGCGTATATGAATCAGCAGGTGATATAGTGTGATTAGGGGTTCGTCAGACATATATCAGTACTTAATCATCTGTATAAAGTGGTGTGCGCAATATTCCGGAACATCTGCCTAGTGTACCGCTAACATCGAGAATCACATGACACGAATGTTTCATAAATTCCATACAAGCGTCAGAGGACCATGTAGGTCACGCTTCACAATAAGGATCATGTAATATCTGGGAAGACAAAAGGGGGCTCTAGGCTGCTGTAATCCTCTGTATGTTGGCTGCTCTAACATTCATCTCCTGCCTCCTAGTGACTACATTACAAACTACAACATGTGACATATACAGAAACTAGGTGATTCAACGTGACCTACGGGCGCTCTTCACACTGTCGTAGGGGCTCAGCCCCTTAACCTGTAAAGGTCTTTATTGCGTAAAATATGGTTTAAGAAACATACTGTGTTAAAATGTCAATGACCATACACAGGGCGTCATTTGGACTTGATTATACGTCTGCATTTTTTGCATAACTGCAATCAGGTCCAGACTGGGCATGCATGTGCACCGCAATGCGCACGCGCGTTGTACCCGAACAAAGCGGATCGCCGCTGGGCGAGGGGTCTGTGCGAAGAAAGCGTTCACACAGTCCTTCGCTAGGACAGTGATAGAAAGAAGCAGCAGCAGCCACCTGAAGCTCCGCCCCCCACCCAAATCCTCTCTAGTCCCACCCCCATCGGGCCCCGTGTATCCCCGCCCACCCTCGAGCAGGGCAGCTTGGCTGTTGGGTAGCCATCTCAGGGGGGAGAGCCATAGGTGGGACACTAACAGTGACATGGGGAGGGAGGCCAGTGCTGTGCTGATAGGCTATTAGCCCCATCTGTCACTCTATGACTCCATCCAGCGTTATACACACCCTCACAGAGTGACAGATCTGTGCAAACATATAGGAGATGTTACCAGCCGTTTTCATGGTGACTGAGTCTTAAGAAAAGTCCCCCAGGACTCCAAAACATCCTAGCTGTGAGTGCGTGGCTACGAAGCGCTAGAACACGGAGCATCCGTCCACAGGGCAGACTAGCATGTAACTCTGCATCAGCCCTGCACACTATCTACAAGAAAAATGTACTCTTTATGCTTTTTCTGGATGTTCACTGGTGGAATCTGGGACCCTTAGGTATTGATGTGGCTGTCGGGGCATAAGAGATTCTCACTGATGTCTCGGCTCCCCCACATAATCCTGGGTGGGTCATAGCTCAGCACCAGTACAGGAGAGGAAGTAAGTGGTCAATAAAGAGGGAGGGAGAGAACCCAAACCCTGGCTTTCAACAACAGACAACTTAAGTCAGACAAAGGCTAGCTCCTCCCCTCTACTTCCCCTCACCAGGCAGTCTAAAGAACTGTGCCCGGAGGGGGCTGGGAAAAGCAACATACTTCCGAGAGGAGGTTAAACATCACACGTCCGAATCATGCACAACAGAAAAAACAGGACAGGTGAAAATAGAAATTGCCAAACAGTAGCAACCACACAAACGTTACTGGCCAGGTTCCAACCAACAACCAGAATCACCCTGTTATTTAACTGTAATGTAGACATAATAACCTGAACAGAAGGAAGAGCAGTGCCGGGAGGGCGTCCAGTGCCACCTGTGGAATCGGACAAAAGGATTTAACGGTAAGCACAAAATCCCATTTTTTCCTTCATCCACTAAGTGGCACTGGAGATCACAGTGGGGACGTCCCAAAGCTCCCATTACGGATGGGACGGCGCTGAGATCCTTCCAGCAACGCACGGCCGAACTGTGAAGCTTGGGCCGCAAAAGTGTCAATCCGGAAAAACCTGATAAAGCTTCTTTGTCCGGACTAAGTGGCAACTCTACACAATTGCTGAATCGAGACCCCTCGGGCAGCCACCCAAGAGAGACCTACCGAGCAAGTGGAATGTGCTGTAATAGCAGAAGGAGGCACCTGTGATGCCACCACATATGCCTGTCTGATGGTAAGACAAAGCCACCTGGCTAATGTCTGTTTGAAGGCAGGCCAACCACGTTTTGATATTCTGTAAAGAACAAACAAAGCATCAGTCTTCCTCACAGAAGCTGTTCTAGAAACGTAAATTCTGAGAGCACGCACTACATCCAGATACTTTGAGTCACTGGAGTCCTCAGTAAACGCAGGTACCACAATTGGTTGGTTGATGTGGAATGAGGACACCACTTTTCGCAAAAGAAAGAAGCCTTTGTCCGCAATTCCGCTCTGTCTTCGTGAAAGATAAGGAATGGTGGGTGACATGACAAGGCACTTAGATCCGAAACCCGTCTGGCTGAGGCTAAGGCCAGAAGTAGGACTGTCTTCCAGGAAAGGTATTTTAGGTCAACCACCTCTAAAGGCTCAAATGGAGACTGCAGGAAAAAAAAGGACTAGATTGAGATCCCACGGGGACGTGAGTGTCCAGAAGGGGGGGTTGAATCCACCCCCTGAAAAAAGGTTTGCACCTGAGGCATCAGGGCTAATTTTCTCTGGAAAAAAAATGGAGTGCGGATATTTGTACTTTAACCCCTTCCTGACAGAGCCAGTTTTTGCGTTCCTGACAGAGCCCTTTTTTTCAAATCTGACAGGTA